>NW_024096478.1:6330000-7592500 GCF_016545835.1 Crotalus tigris | reverse complement strand
TAAATATGTGCTGGTTGCCAAGCACCTGAATTGTGATTATATGACACAAGGACACTTCAATGGCACAACTTTGATGGCTGGTCATAAATCTGTTTTTCAATGTTATCATAAATCTGAATGAGTGGTTGTTAAGCATGCTCCACCTGCAATTAATTCTAATATGCCAAAGAGATGGGAATTGTATATCCCATCGTTTTGATAAATGCAGTAAAGCTTATAAGAATTATATTTTTCTTTTGCACAAGTATTACCTATTCAGGAATACTTAGCTCTCAAATTACCAATTTTTATGTAATGTGCCTAGCAACATCATTATTTTTGATATAATAAGTAGCCAAAATAAATTGGCTCTACAATACTGAAAGAAAATGGTCACTAGATTGAAGTCCAGCTGAAAAGCACAGTACCGTATACCTTGTAAAATTAGAATCACTTGAATCTTCAGAATGGATGTTAACTTGCTTAACAAAATGCTTTCTTCTCTTCTGCAGCACAGATAATAATATTTCCTATTAGGAAATTCTCATCTGGTTTCTTCTGGGAAGTCTAATCCAATAAATAAGGATATTCCACAGTACTCTTTTGGCTGGACACACAGATATCCAGTAGAGACAACAATGATGTAACACATATCATGATGTTTTTATGTAAAAGATGCAAATTATGTATCTTATGTCATAACTCCAATGACCTTTATACATAATTCACATTATGTATGTCAATTTCACATGATGTCAATTTCTCCTCCTGGTTCCCTGAGCCATACTCCTCCATGTATGCCTTGAAAACTGAATAGCACCTCATGTTCCTCAACAACTAAATCAATCAGATTTTATTCACAAGGAAACTAAATTAGCATAAATTTGCTCTCCTAATTGCTAAACCCTAGACTGCATCTATTGTAACCTGATTTCCCTCTGTGGTACTAGGTGGCAAATTAGACAATAATTCCTACCAATGTCAAGGATAAAGATTTCTAATGTCTTATGCTATTTGAAAGACCACAAATTTTCTATCCCATTCTTCTTATATAAGCATTAATCCATATAATTAAAACTCAATATGCCATTTGTAAAAGAAAACATTTTAAATACCTCTTTCTCTATCCCCATGTATTTGACATTTAGGTTGAAATTCCAAATTTATTAATTTGACATTATCATATTCTATAGAACCTGTTTAAGTTATAGGATTGTGCTGTAAAAGTACTTTGGGGATATCACTTTTTTAAAGTTCCATGGTGAATGTTCGAATTTGGAATTTGAATTCTCCGTATTTACAAATCCTTTCAGCAAAGGGTGCATCTGATGGCATCACAGGTCCATTCAGTATGCTTGTGGAATAAGCAAAATCTATACCTCCTCCTTCTCTACCTTTAATTGTCCCTAGTTTGGAAAAGATTGCTAAATGATAGGATTTATGTCATTGCTATGAAAAACTCCACTTTCCAGTTCTTATAATCAGGTTGGAGCAATGAGCTGCTGAACATCATCTTTCACCTCTGGTTCAATTGACGGTTGTGATTTGATGATGGTCGTAGATCAAGCAGCAGAACAGTTCACAAGTATTCACAAGCGTTCCTCAATCACTATGGTGTTTCTTTCCTGCATCTATAATCTGTAATATAAGTCCAGGATCAATGAAACAATGGATCCAAGAAACAATGGATGGAAACTAATCAAGGAGAGAAACAACCTAGGACTAATAATAATTAACCAGTGGAATGGCTTGCCTTCAGAAATTGTGGATACCTCATCATTGGAGGCTTTTAAGAAGAGATTGGACAACCATTTGTCTGAAATGATATACGATTTCTTGCTTGAGCAGATGGTTGGACTAGAAGACGTACAAGGCCCCTTCTCAGTCTATTATTCTGTATTCTGTACCAAAACTGTTCAATGTATTCTGGTGCTATTCTGGTACCTAGAGAGTCTCTACAAGCAATGAGGAACTTTGCAAAATGAAGCACAGTTTGATTTGGTCCATCATCAGACTAAATTTTCATCCAGATCTAAGCTATCACATATACAAGACACACACAGAGTAAAAAGATGACATTCTGTTTAGATGAAAAATGACAGCCGAATCCATAAACCACTTACTGTAGGTCAAAATATTAGAATGTATGCTTTGGGCTACAATCCTCTTATTAAAATCAGAGGGATTTATCTCTGAGTAAGCATTGGGGAGGAAAAGGGCTGCTAATCCCTTTGAAGCAAACAGAGTTTAAAATGCTTTCGCCTAATCAGGATTTAAGCTGCTCTGTTTTCCACCATCCATATCAACTTGTATATTTATCAGTGTTAGTAGGCTACCCTCTTGGCTTCTTGGCCTTAGCTCAGCTGATGCTGACTTGTAGGCAAAGGCCTGTATTCAGTGGTGGGATTCAGCCAGTTTGCACCACTTCGGCAGAACCGGTAGCTTATTTTTTGTTGCCCACACCCAGAATGGACTTCCGGAAGTGGCATCCATACAGAGTACCAGTTGTTCGCATATTTGAATCCCACCACTGCCTGTATCTCTCATTCTGGCTAAGGATGAATGTACAACTACATATACAATTATGGTTGAAAATACATATGTCTAATCATCAGTCAACATTAGAGATACAGATCTTTTTGGTTTCTCATTTCTGGAATGACTTGCCTGGTACCCACCCTGATAGTTGTCCATCAGTAGGCATTTCTCTTCTGTTAGACATTTTAGACTTTAACTCTTTCCTTTTATTAAAATCTTCACTCCAATGTTGGCATAACATTACATTCTTCTAGCTTGTAATTCATCCAGCTCATTTTTTTTACTGAACAGATTAGAAACATAAAAATAAATTACACATGCTATCAATAATATGTAGGGTATCTCACAAATGACCTACAAGCAAGGCTGTTAGGTAGATTAATTTCATCCTTAGGATTATCCAGTAAAAATAAGCTACTGCTTTTGTTCTGTTCTTTGTTGGTATGTGTAATGTTCATACACACAAAGAGAAAGACAAACATAATGTATTGTATGGGCAGCTGTTTGATCAGTAGTTTAAAAATCCAGTACAGTACTGAGAAAGCTGCTATAAAAAGAGAGCTACATCAGCTCCACAAAACAAACTAAAATGAATGACTCATTAAAAGGAAATAGAGCATTTACAGTTATGTACAAAGAGAGGCTTTTACTATGTAAGTTTTATTATGATTGAATCACAGCATAAGTAAAGCATTCAAGATATGCTAAGCAATAGTTTTATTAGAAATGTACACTGAACAATAGGCAAGCTTTGAAGATCCTCTGATCTCTTCATCTTTCTTCTTCAGGACGAGTTAAAGTTGACTTGATTTTGAAGTCAAAAAGTGTATATGATCCAAACTCCAACAACAGAATGGTGGAAAAGCTGCGATTTTAAATAGTTGAGCTCCTAGCATACTACATGAGGCTGTCAGGCTGTCACTAGGATTCCTGGAGTAAAAAGATACGTAGTGCCTAATTCCTTCCCTTTTCAAAACGTTGCTGATATTTATGTGTCCTCAAATGTTACCAAACTTATAGATTCTTTGGCAGTCTCAATTTAAAAAAATTGAGAGAAGTACAATAATTAGCAAATTAAAAGAGATTTATTTTTGGTATTGCACTAGATTAAAAAAGAAATTAGCCCATCTCAATAATATTAGGTATTAGAAGAAATGAAGTTGTTGTTATTCAGAGGTTGGAGATAAAAAACCTTTTTATTCTCTGGTACTAGATGTTGGAAAATTATTGTAATTTCCAGTTTAATTTGCCTCCAGCACACTCCACGTCAGTCCCTTTATCAGGGATCAGAACAAGCACATAGGTTACTCTGTTCAGCTAAGCCAAAATATAACTTGATGTTTAGGTATTAAAAGTCAGCAAACCTCAGAAACAGTTAATTGGTAAAAGAGGACAAAGGGCAAGCAAAAAGCAAGGACAGAGAAAGATACAAACAGCAGGCAACAATTTATATTATTTATGTATGTATCTCTATCCAAAGATACAGAATTTTTCTGAGCCACTGGAAACAATACTCTGGCTAATTAGCATGGAGATTTCCAAAGGACTGGTCTTTGCATCAGATTTAACTTTTAGGTACAGAACAGCAGCAGCGAAGAGATGGAAAGTAGGATACCAGGTGATCCCTCCTTTCAGTACCATGAAACAATTTAGTGGGCAAGGATTAGGTGTCTAACAGTTGATATTTTCATCCTTCTATAGCCTTATTCTTCAATGGCTAATTATTTTTTTTCAAGTGATACATGAAATAAGCAAGTCAGGTTTACTCATACAGTGTATTTGCACTTATTTCATCTGAATTAATTTACCAGTGTTGTCTTATAAAGTCAAAAACCTAACTACCATGTTTCCTTGAAAATAAGACTGGGTCTTATTTTTTTTATTTTGCCTTCAAAAGGTCTTGTTTTCAGGGGACGTCTTTTATACTTACCTCCAGCACCAACAGCCCCACCCAGACAGTTCAGTTCTTCTGCGGCCGAAAGAGCAGCTTCATTCTGCAGCTGCATTCCACCCTGCATTTTGCAGTCAGGCCTTTCCAGAAGGCCTCTGCAGCCAAGAACCGAGCTATGGATTCAATCCATAGCTTGGTTCTCAGCTGCAGAGGCCTTCCGGAAAGGCCTGTGACTGAAAAATGAAGGCCTGACTACAGAAGACGCCACAGAAGAAGTGAGCCAGTGAAGCATGGCCTGGCTGCAAGATAAGTGGGTACAGGCCGCATGGGGAAGTTACACCCCCCACCCCCACCCTAATTTGATTTTTAGGTCTGTTTCTCACCTGAAAACTAGGGCTTATTTTGGGGATAAGGCTTATATTAGGCCCACCCCCCAAAATCAAGCTAGGGCATATTTTCGGGGTAGGCCTTACTTCCAGGGAAACACGGTATCATGCAAACAATAAGCTGTTTTTCATACCCAGATTTATATCTGGTTAAACTCATCATAAAAAATAAAAATAAATTAAATAAATGTTATTTATACATAAATTTATACTTATACATACATAAATACACAAATAAAGTTGTCTACTGTTACTACATGAGAGAAACTAATTCTTTCACAGATCTATTCAAAATTAATCCTGTTTCTAGTAGGGTTTACTTTCAGATATAGGGTTGCAAATTAATTCAAGTGAGCCTATATTTCAACTTCATGGTTCATAAGTAATTTTACTAGAGGTTTATAAAATGCTGAAGAAACATTCTAGCAGAAATTCCAAATAACACAGACATGAGAGAAAATAAGGTGACCAACTGTCCTCCTTTAGGGAGGACAGTCCTCCTTCTGTGAGTTCTGTCCTCCCTCAAAAAGTGTCCTCCTACATGTCCTCCTTTTTGATATTTGAAGACTAACCTGCAGGGCTTTTTTTCTTATAGAATGCTCAGAACGGCGTTCCAGCACCATTTTTTGATGGTTTTTTTCAACTTTTGCATGAGCTGTGCTACTCCCCCTATTGGCTTTCGAAAGCCTATAGAAATTGCTGCTGAGCACACCAAAACACCCAGCCGGCAAACTTTGCACATGTAAGTTGTCTGCAGCGAAGACGAATTGGCAGGAACTTTGCATCCCTCCCTGCTACCCAACTACACCATCTCCTAGTTAGTCCTGAAGATACCTGGAGGAGACTGGAGCGGCAACGCCATGGTAACTTTCTCTTGATCTTTGGCCCTGCTAGGGCAATAATGGCTGTGGGTGCAAGAGGCAGGGGTGGCGGGGCTGCTGCGGGTGGGGGTGTGAGGGGCGGCAGTGTCCCCCATGCTATGGGAGCTGCGGGGCCTGCTCTACACGGGGCTGTGCAGGGTGGGCAGTGGTGCAGGCGGGGCAGCTGCAGGCGGGGTGTGTCGATGGCGGGCTGCCCCCCAGGGCTGGAGCTGGTGCAGCTGGTGCTTTGGGAGCCATGGGGCCCACTCTACACGGCGGGGCAGCAGTGCTGGCGGGGCGGCTGCAGGCAGGGGCGCGGCATGTAAGCATAATTACAATATAAAATGTTATTGTTACAAATGTTTTTTATTATGCATTTATCTTATTATAGTGTATTCTGTATTATTGTTACAACAAATAAAATGTGTTTTTTTTCTCATTTAAATATTTTTTTCTTCAATTTATTTGTGTCCTCCTTTTCATTGTAAAAAAGTTGGTCACCTTAAGAAAAATATTAAAGAATTTAACTCTACTAGAAATGGTTGATGGGTACAGAAGATTATATTTAATTATACAAATGACACAGTAAATAAAAATATCCCTTCGGTGGCACTTCAGATAACAGGATGAAAATTTAGTTTTGTTTTCAATATAGTTTAAATTTTTATGGGTTCTGTAGCCTTTTTTTAAAAAAAAAGTCAGATTCTTGTTTTGCTTTTGTTCTCATTTCTTGGAAATAATTCTCTGAGAAAAGGTTAAGTTCATGCTAAACACTCTAGAAATAGGTTGCAGTCTTCCTCTTGGCATCTATAAACCTGCAGGCACAAAGGAGAGATAACCTCTTCTACCATTAGGAACATTAAGTGTATGGCTTTTTTTTCCTCAGTCTGACATCCTCAGCTTTAACTTTTGAAGAAAAAATTTCTAATCCTTCTACTGGATACTATCTCTGTGGTTTTTATTTAAATTTAATGTAATGTTTGTTTTAAAATATATTTAGAAACAGTGGTTTCAGTCTGACTGTCTCCCTTCATCACTGCTTTTTAATAGCTCACAGCAGACATAGCACATACCATGACTACAGAAATAATCAATGCTGCAAATAGATGATAAACACAATTTGTTACACACAGTTCTGCAATTTGTTATACATGGTAGTAATGATAACAGCATGGAGAACCGACAGAAAGAAGAAAAAATGGGAGAGAGACAGAGAGAGAGGGAGAGAGGGAGGAAGGAAGGAAGGAAGGAAGGAAGGAAGGAAGGAAGGAAGGAAGGAAGGAAGGAAGGAAGGAGAAAGGGGGAGGGAAAGAGAGAGAAATAAAGAAAGAAAAAGAAAGAAAGAAAAAGGGAGAAAAAAGAAAGAGAAAAAGAAAGAAAGAAAGAAAGAAAGAAGAAAGAAAGGAAAGAAAGAAAGAAAGAAAGAAAGAAAGAAAGAAAGAAAGAAAGAAAGAGAAAATATAAGATAAAGGCAAGAATTCACAATTTGTACACTGAACTTTTCATGAGTTGTTTCAGCAGCTTTATATTTACAGCTAACAATATAAACTAATATTTAGTCATAGTTTCTACATTTTGTTTTGTACCAGAATGAAAAATGAATTTTCATTTCGTGAAAAAAAACCTGAGCTTCCAACTGTAGCTTACTCCTTCCTTCCTTCCTTCCTTCCTTCCTTCCTTCCTTCCTTCCTTCCTTCCTTCCTTCCTTCCTTCCTCCCTCCCTCCCTCCCTCCCTCCCTCCCTCCCTCCCTCCCTCCTTTCCAAAATGTGGGGTTCTATTATCTTCTGCTGTAATAATATGGAGAAATTTAATGCCATCCTGATCAGAAAATGCCCGATAGCAGTGTATTTTTTAACTTTTTAAAAAAATCACTCAAAAAATGGTGTATGTGCAGCTCATCAAGCAATTTAAACATTCACTTTCAGATAATTTTCCATTGGTCTAAATGTTAAGATAGAGGAGCAGGAGCAGAATACAGAAAGGGAAAAGCTGGCTTGAAACAGCCACAAAGTGTACATAAGTTCCCCAAACAGATTATTTCTGGACATTTAACTACATCTACAATTTTACTCTCTGTGCTTCTCAGCTATCTTCTGCTCCTTTGGTTCCAAGTCAGATTTTTTTTTAATCCATTAAAAGTATGTACCATATTTAATGAATCTTCCTCTCTTATACAGAAAAAAATACTGAAAAACAGTATTATGTGGAGGTATAGAGGGTCAGAAAGGACAATGAAGGTAAGTATTACTAGTCAGTAGAGAACAGGGCATCCAACAGTACGAAAAGAGCAAATGGCCTGGAAATGCTATTAAATTATATTGTCCTTTTTATGTAATTTCTATCGATACAGGTTTCTTAATCTAATGGATTGTTGTAAGCTACATTTATTTATTTATATATCATATTTCTGAGCTGCTCCTCTGCCTAAAGAGGGACTGAGTGGTATACATCTTTTTGTTTTTATGACTCTGTAATCCTTTTTTATTGAGGTGGAGTCTCGGTGACTGAATGGAGCTGAGCATTTACTGACCTGATCCCCTCCCTGACTTCGCAGCAGATATTTTCTTTTTGTGTCCTGATTTGTCACTGCCTAGGACTGACAACCTCAACCTCCCGAGTGTAAGGCGAGTCGCCTCACCTCTAGGCATTGTGCCATTTGAACGGTATACAATATAATGTCAAAATATAAAATATAAAAACAGTATATAAAAATTAAAATGTTAGAATTAAAAATTTATTCTTTCGTAGTCAAAGATATATCTTCTCATTTTTAAAAAATATTTTTTTAAATCTCACCTTTATTATTTTTATAAATAACTCCAAGATGGCAAACATGCCTAATACGCCTTCCTCCTCCTATTTTTCCCAGAATAACAACCTGTGAGGGAAGTGGGGCTGAGAGAGTGACTGGCTTACAGTCACCCAGCTGGCTTTCATGCCTAATCTGGGATTAGACATCTCACTCTCCTGGTTTCTAGCCTGATGCTCTACTGATCATATTGCTTTGGGAAATGCACTAGATTTTGCTTCCAGGTTATAGCTTTCTATGGGCACTCGTGAAATTAATAACTGTGATTTTATTTAAAAAAAACAAGGATAAATGTGTCATACCACTCTCCATTTATAAAACATCATTGTAGAAAATGGCTATAGAAGAGCTGCACTGAAAAAGCATGATCCTAAATTACATGGAGAAATGAAGCTTGCAACAGCCCCTTACTCTCTATACATGGGAGTGAGCAGGGGTAAGGAATTTCTCTCTATTCTCCCTTAAAGCAAACATAATGCTGCTGTCTTGTCTTGGCTACAATGGGCTAGGGACAGCTGTTTTTAGGTTCCAGGTACTGTAGTCTACACAATGACTTATCTGCCTGTTGCAAAGGTTGCACTGTATAAATCAGGAGGATGCAGCTCCCCAGAGATAATGGCAGTTCAGTCTATTTTTAACCACACACATCCAAGCAAGATAATAGTTAATTTTCCCTTCCTAATGTGCTATTGTTTGAGAGAGAACATGAAGAACATGTCATAAAGACAGAAAAAAATGCCTAACAGAGAATAAAAAACAACAAACTTTTGATCCTGATCCTATCCCTAACTTGTTTTAGCCCCACCCTCTATGTAGCCCAGAGACATTATTCTTGAGATGATGATGATGATGATATTATTATTATTATTATTAATAATAATAATAATAATAATAATAATAATAATAATAATAATAATAATAATAAAGTTGGAAGGGATCTTGAAGGTCATCGAGTCTAACCCCCTGCTCAGGCAGAAAACCCTATACCATTTCGGACAAATGGCTGTCCAGTTTCTTCTTAAAAACTTCCAGTGTTGGAGCATTCACTGCTTCTGGAGGCAGGTTGTTCCACTGGTTAATTGTTCTAACTGTCAGGAAGTTTCTCCTTAGTTCTAGGTTGCTTCTCTCCTTGATTAGTTTCCATCCATTGCTTCATGTCCTGCCTTCAGGCGCTTTGGAAAATAGCTTGACTCTCTCTTCTTTGTGGCAGCCCCTGAAATATTGGAACACTGCTATCATGTCCCCCCTCTCGTCCTTTTCTTCGTTAAACTAGAGACACCCAAATCCAGCAGCCATTCCTTATATGCTTTAGCCTCCAGTCCCCTAATCATCTTTGTTGCTCTTCTCTGTACTCTTTCTAGAGTCTCAACATCTTTTTTACATCGTGGTGACCAAAACTGGATGCAGTATTCCAAGTATAGCCTTACCAAGGCATTGTAAAGTGGTATTAACACTTCACGTGATCTTGATTCTCTCCCTCTGTTAATGCAGCCTTGCACTGTGTTGGCCTTTTTGGCAGCTGCAGCACACTGCTGGCTCATATTTAAATGATTGTCCACTAGGACTCTGAGGTCCCTCTCACAGTTGCTACTATTGAGCAAGGTACCCCCTATACTATATCTGTGCATTTGGTTTTTCTTGCCTAAATGTAGAACCTTTTTTTCACCATTGAATTTCATTTTGTTAGATAGTGCCCAGTGTTCAAGTCTGTCCAGATCCTTCTGTATCTTAAGCCTGTCTTCTGGAGTGTTGGCTATTCCTGCCAGCTTGGTGTCGTCTGAAAATTTGATGAGTTCCCCATCTATCCCCTCATCCAAATCATTGATGAAGATGTTGAAGAGCACTGGGCCCAGAACAGAGCCCTGGGGCACCCCACTACACACTTCCCTCCATGTAGATACAGTTCAATTGAGGACCACTCGCTGAGTACGGCTGGTCAGCCAGCTACGGATCCATCTGGTGGTGATTCTGTCTACCCCACATTTTTTTATCTTATCAAGTAGTAGGTTGTGATCTACTTTATCAAATGCCTTATTGAAGTCCAAGTAAATTATGTCCATAGCATTCCTCTGATCCACTAATTTTGTCACTTGGTCAAAGAATGCAATAAGATTTGTCTGGCATGATCTATTTTTGACAAACCCATGTTGGCTTTTAGTAATGACTTTGTTTGCCTCTAGGTGTTCGTTGATTCATTGTTTGATTATCTTTTCCAGGATCTTCCCAGGTATTGAGGTCAGGCTGATAGGTCTATAATTTCCTGGATCCATTTTTTTTCCTTTTTGAGGATGAGAACTACATCGGCTCTTTTCCAGTCCTCTGGTAGTTCCCCTGTGTTCCAGGATCTTTGAAAAATATAGTTCAGTGGTTCTGAGATCACATCTGCCAGTTCCTTGAGAACTCTGGGGTGTAATCCATCTGGTCCTGATGATTTGAACTCATCTAGGCTGGACAGGTGCTCACTTACCATTTTCTTGCCTATCTTAACTTGTGTTTCTATTTTGTTTTTATGGCACTATTTTTGATAGGTTGGTCTGTTTTTTCCCTTTGTGTAAAGACATATGCGAAAAATGAGTTAAATAGTTCTGCTTTCTCCCTGTTGCTTGTCACCTTCTAGCCACTTTCACCCACTAGTGGACCAATCATTTCCTTCACTTTTTTCTTCTTTTTTACATGTTGAAAGAAGCTTTTTTTGTTATTTTTGACTTTGGAAACAAAGTTCATTTTGAACCTTGGCTTTCTTCACTTCATCTTTGCAGGCTCAGGCTATTTGCTGATATTCTGACTTAGTTATGTGTCCCTCTTTCCACTTTCTATACTTCTCCTTTTTATCTTTCAGTTTGTCAGAGAGTTCTTTATACAGCCATGCTGGTTTCTTTTGAGAGCTGTTATTTTTACTCTTTGTTGGTATTGTGCTAGATTGGGTTTTTATTATCTCATTTTTCAAAATTTCCCAAGCTTCTTGAGTTGTTTTCCCCTTGAGGATTCTCATCCATGGAATCCTTCCCAAGCCCTCTCTAAGTTTATTGAAATTAGCTCTCTTGAAGTCCAGGACTCTAGTTTGACTGTGTTCTATTGCTTGTGCTTCCATAATGTTGAATTCTAATATTGCATGATCACTTCTTCCCAGGGTTCCTATGACTTCAGCACCTTCTATCATTTCATCTCTATTAGTGAGAATTAGATCCAAAATGGCTAATCCCTAGATCCCTTCTCTACTTTTTGGGAGACAAAGTTGTCTGCTAGGTTTGCCAGGAACCTGTTTGATCTTCCACTTGGTGCAGAGTTTGTCTCCCAGTTGATGTCAGGGTAGTTAAAGTCCCCCATTACTATTGTGATGTGCTTCCTACATACCTTAGTTAGCTGACTAGTAAAAAGTTCATCTATTTCCTCTGTTTGGTTGGGTGGTCTGTAGTATACACCTATGGCAATGTCATTTCCCCCCCGTTTTATATTGACCCAAATGCATTCAAGACAGTTTTTATCATTGTTGTGCTCTATTTCTGTAGAGATGTAGTTATTTCTTATATAGAGAGCAACTCCACCTCCTCTTTTATTTGGTCTGTTTCTTTTAAATAATTTAAATCCCTCTAGCTGTGTGTTCTATGTGTGGGTTTCATCCCACCATGTTTCCGTAATGGCAACAATATCTGCCCTCATTAACCTGAATTTCTAGTTCACCCTGTTTGCTGTTCATACTTTATGTGGCTTTATTCTAAAAATACAAAAAAAATGATTGGTAATCTGATCTAAGGAGATAAGTAAATAGTACTGGAATAGTTTTGGTCATATATCTTGTTCATGTGGTGATAAGTGACATGTACTGTAGCTGTAAGGTCTTAGGAAAGTTAGGTGGTCTTCAGGAGATAACAGCAAAAATTAATCAGATAATATACTTTTTCCTCTTAAAGTTACATAGGCAATGGAAACTGATCAAGGAGAGAAGCAACTTAGAACTAAATAGAAACTTCCTGACAGTTAGAACAATTAATCAGTGGAACAACCTGCCTCCAGAAGCTGTGAATGCTCCAACACTGGAAGTTTTTAAGAAAGAAAGTGGACAGCCATTTGTCCAAAATGGTCTAGGGTTTCTTGCCTGAGCAGGGGGTTGGACTAGATGACCTCCAAGGTCCCTTCCAACTATTATTATTATTATTATTATTATTATTATTATTATTATTATTATGGATCATCGCACAGTCAGCCAGATGTTCAGACTGGATTTGGCATTTTGTCTACCTATCGAGTCCTTACCCAGGACCTGGGATAGGCAGATGTGGATGTTTGATGGTATTACAGATATCGTCGCAGGATGGAAGCAGTTCCTAGTAAGGCCGCCTTTTGCAATTGACTAATAGCGAATTTGTCAATGCCAATGGTGTTCAAGTGGTGCTCCAGTTGTTTTGGGATTGCACCCAAGGAGCCTATGACTATTGGTACTACCCTTGCTTGCTTTTGCCACAGTCTTTCTATTTCTATTTGTAGGTCTTTGTATTTTGTTATCTTCTCCAGTTCTTTCTCTTCTATTCTGCTATCTCCAGGCACTGCCACGTCCACTATCCAGACTTTTTTGTCTTTCTTATCGACAATTGTTAAGTCTGGGGTGTTATGTTGCAGGTGCTTGTCTGTTTGAATTCTGAAGTCCCAGAGCAGTTTAATTTTATCATTTTCTATGACTTTCTCTATTTTATGATCCCACCAGTTTTTGCTTACAGGCAAATGATATTTTTTGCAGATCTTCCAATGCACCATTGTTGCTACTTTGTCATGCCGCTGCTTGTAATCAGTCTGTGCAATCTTCTTGCAACAGCTTACCAAGTGGTCCACTGTTTCTTCAGCTTCTTTGCATAGGCGGCACTTACTGTCTTTTGCTGTCTTCTCAATTTTGACTTTGTATGCATTTGTCCTTAAGGCTTGGTCTTGTGCAGCCAGAATTAGTCCCTCGGTCTCTTTCTTCAATTTTCCTGCTCTTAGCCATTGCCAGGTTTTATTATTATCTGCTTTCCCAGCTACTTTTTTCATGTATTGGCCACGTAGTACTTTGTCTTGCCATGCCTCTATTCTGTTCTTCATTTGGTCTTTCTTGTAGGCCAGTTTGGTCTCTCCAGTAGTTAGTAAGCCTTCCCGATATACATTATTATTATTATTATTATTATTATTATTATTATTATTATTATTATTATTACAGGATTTCAAAACATGGATCAGACCATTGAGTTAGATAGAAAAAAAATCAGATTTCTTAGCTGCTAAAATCCTTCAGAAACAAGACTGACTTGAGGAACATGAAAAGGCTCTACCAGAATGGATGGAATCAGGATGCTGGTACATAGCTCAAGAAGATGGAAGAGATGCTCTTGAACTCACTCTTATGCAATCACGGAAAGCCATAGTGTGCCTAGTTAGGGATGACTCTTCCCTAAAGAACTAAAGGAGAAATATATTTGATTATTCAATGGGGAGAGTTAAAATGAATAGAATAGAATAGAATAGAATAGAATAGAATAGAATAGAATAGAATAGAATAGAATAGAATAGAATAGAATATCTTTATTGTCATTGTGTAACTCACAATGAAATTAAGACTATATGGGAATTGTGAAGAGGCTTCCTCTTCATTTCAGTTCGTTGTACTATTAATAATGATACTGATAATTGATTAAACTTGTACGCTGTCTCTGGACAGCTATTAGATGATCAAGTAAAAGTAAACCACTTGTCTTGCATATATTATAGTTTTATATAGCTTTCCCCAACAAGGAATATTCCAGATCTATTGGCTTTTCATCCCACTACTAAGGATTATGAGAAATGAAGTCTTCTGGATGGTAAAAAACTTGACTAAGAGAACACCAACTGTCCTTTATACATCAATCTCAGATAAATTTTCTACTGCAACATTTTTGACAGGAAGATATTGCTTTTTTGCTCACTTAAACCTGGAGGGTTTAAAAAACAAAACAGGAGTGATAAATGCAGTTCATTGGAAGCCAGTAACTTCACCAGGAAGCTCCAGATGTCTAAAGAGTTGTCAAGTAATTTATGCCTGATCATTCCCCTCAGAGACTTAATTAATTAGCCAGATATGTCCCTGAGAAATTAAAGCTTTCAGCTGAAGAGCATACAAATATTTTTCTGTGCTACAGCCCTGGAGCTTATTCCTGTGAAGAAATAACAGCAATTCTATGGTCGAATTCATTCTTAGGGATGATTGGTAGACTGAGACTACCATGGATCTCCTTTCTTTTAGAGAGCACAAAATTGGACTGTGCAAAGCAGACACATTGTTTATGTACACTTATATGAATACTTGATGCA
Organism: Crotalus tigris; assembly: GCF_016545835.1. Taxonomy (NCBI): domain Eukaryota; kingdom Metazoa; phylum Chordata; class Lepidosauria; order Squamata; family Viperidae; genus Crotalus; species Crotalus tigris. The sequence goes on along the minus strand of NW_024096478.1, from coordinate 7,577,718 downwards.
CAGATTATATAAAGTGGGCTGTGACAATATATTTGTTCTGTGGTCACAGTTAATGGGCTCTGGGACATGAGTTCAATATGCCCACAGACTCCTCTGCATGTTTCATGTTCATTGCATTACCTAACCCCCCAAGATTCTTTTAATTAAAAAGAAACCAGTGAGAAACTGCCAAGTAACACTGGCCCAGCTCCTCACATTGTCATTATTTCCAAGAAACTGGCATTTAGATAGAGCCCACACATATTTTTAGAAAATGGTGGAAGTCCTGTGCTTTGTGGAAAAATAGCAGAGGGAAAGTGGGATTAGACAGAGCATTGGGTAAGGGCCACTAGAAGAGTTACAGTACTTAAACAGCTTAACTGTTTGCTATCTAGTAAATGAATGCTTGGATAAAACCCACCATAGAATCCTTTTGCTTACAACAAAACTTTCAAAATTTTCAATCAGTCTACTGGCTGTCCTGGATTACAGAAATATACCTTTCCTATATTTCTTTTATGGATGCAACACATATTAAGGAAAAATTGTAGTAATCTTACTATTTTATGAATTGAACTATTGTTTCAGGGTCTTTTCAAATGTGTGGCTATGAAGCAGCCAGTTTTTCCATTAATTTAAAAGTTGTTCAGGAAGGCATTTAAAAAGAAAAACAAAGAAATAGCTATCTAATACAGGGGTATCAAACTGCCAGCCCATGGCAGAGTCTGTGTCTACCCCAGCTCCAGCAATGTGAAAAAAGTTGCAATACGTTGCAACACGTCACGTGACGTGGCGAGTTTGACGCCCGTTATTTAATATGTCCCCCAAAGCTTTATAAAGACCTCAGCAGGTACTGGGTTTTGAAGAATGTCAACATTAGCAGTTCAGACCTACATAACTTTGATACATCATTTTTCCATAGGCAAAGATAAATTGAGGGCAAATCTTGAAAAATATGGACTCTAATAAATAGAAATAGCTGCAACATGTACTGTGCCATTGTTGTGGAGTTTTTTCTTTATTTAAAGATTTTTTTAACCTTTATTCATCATTCCCTCAGAAGTATCCCATATTACCCTATAGAAAATAAAAATAAAGCCATCCCTTAAAAACAACCTTATGTTCCCAATCCATAAATAGAAAATGCAGCATGAAGAAGCAGAGAAAATAAAGTCAGATGCCAGTTCATCCAATAGCAATAGCATTTAGACTTATATAAAGCCCCATAATGCTTTATAGCATTCTCTGAGAGGTTTACAGAGTCACCATATTGCCCCCAACAATTTGGGCTCTCATTTTACCGACCTCAGAAGGATAGAAGGCTGTGTCAACCTTGAGCCAATCAGGATTGAACTCCTGGCAGTGGGCAGAATTAGCCTACAATATTGAATTCTAAGCACTGCACCACCATGGTTCAATCACAGTGAAACAATGTTTTCTCAGACCACACAGATTTTACATACATTAAATCCAGTTTCAACTGAGATTTATATTCAGTAGTGATATCATGATGCAGGTGGTGAGGTCTACTCCTCCTAGTGGTGCTGCTGGATACTGCCCACTGGTCGGGTTGGTGCTGAGCTGAACACAGACCAAACTGATGTCAGGCCCAGGCAACAAACTGGTTGATTAGTTTTTTTGCCGCAACCAATATGCCAGGTTTCCCTGAAAATAAGACCCAACCAGAAAATAAGCCCTAGCATGATTTTTCAGGAAGCTCATAATATAAGTCCTCCCCAAAAAATAAGCCACAGTTAAGATTGTCAGCCAGATGGATGTATTTAGCACCAATAAGACCTAACTGGAATATAAGCCCTAATGCATCTTTTTGGAGCAAAAATTAATATAAGACCCAGTCTTATTTTCAAGGAAACATAGTACTTACAGCCATATCCAACAAAATGCAGACATGACCCAGATGCTGCATTGATCATGCAAGATGAAATTTGTTAATTTGAAAAGCATACCCTGTACCTGAGGGAATAATAGTAAGAAGATGTTGATGATGTCATGATCCACCACAGGTATCTATCTGCATCATTTGCATAAATGATGTATACAGAAATGAATACAGTAATACTTTACATCACGGGTGTCAAACTCGCCACATCATGTGACGTATCGTGACCTATCATGACTCTTTTTGCATTACCGGCAATGGGGTGGGTGCGGCTTCAGTATGATGAAACTGGCTCGCAGGCTGGCAGTTTGACACCCCTGCTTTACACCATTATATCATCAGGAAAATGATATAAATTCTTCCTCTTCAATGGACTTTTCCCCTCCCTCCCATCCATGATTCCATTACAAGAAAATTTTATTTTATATAGTACAGTATAGCTATTTTTTGAATGAAGCTGTTAAAGCAGCGGTTCTCAACCTGTGGGTCGCAACCCCATTTGGGGTCAAATGGCCATTTCACGGGGGTCACCAAACAAAGCAGTCCGCTATTTTCCCCCCCTTTTCCTTAGCTGTGCTACTCCCTTTTATTCTATTGGCTTTTGAAAACCAATAGAATAGACTCTCTTGAATAGAGTCTAATTCTATTGGCTTTCAAAAGCCAATAGGAATTGTCCAGGCTGTCTCCGCCCTGCTGAGCCCGCCAAAAGTCCCATTTTGCAAATGGTGCTGCAAGTTGTCTGCAGCGAAGGTGAGCTGTCTGGAAGTTTCCACCTCTCCCTGCTGAGCAACTACTAAAAATGTAAGTAAAAGAGGGCTAGGGGTAGAAGGTGGGAGGCTGGTGGGCACAGGGAGGGTTGCTGGCGTGCGTGGGGCTCGGTGGGTGCCTTACCTCCCTTGGGCTGGGCCAGCTGGTGGCCCAGCCAGTGGTCGGCCTGCGCCGTCTCTGCCGCTTGCCAGCTACACCTCGGCCGGTGCAGGGGGCGGCACCACGCATGCACAGTGCTCCTGGGCAGGGAAAGTCCTCGACTGACGACCGGTTGGGTAGTCTTTGACTTACGACCGGTTGAGTAGTCCTCGACTTACAACCGGTTGGGTAGTCCTCGACTTGGGGGTCGCGGCATTAAAAAGGTTGAGAACCACTGTGTTAAAGGAAAGGAGGCGGGAAAGAAAGCTGATATCTACATAAAGGCTGCTGGGTGTTGGCCTTGATTTTTTGTGCTTGCAATATTAAGCCTGTCTAGGATCTTGACCTGTGGCTTATTGATAGATGAGGAGGCCAATGGTTGTGATTGTACATCCCCATCCACAGACTTCAGCTGATGTGTCTGATGGTAGTCTCCAGAGAGTTCCAACACAGAGAACATTGCAGCAAAGAAACTTAGAAAACACTTTAATTAAAGGTTAAGGAACAATACCTCAATTACATTAAGGAATTATTCCGTGTATACGAGTCTCTGTTTAGAGGCAAATAATAAATATGGATGATTGAAATGTATATCTCCTTTATAAACAATATGATATTTTGCTTTGTATAGTTTAGATTTTCTGTATTTCAAGAAATCAGTACGACTTTATTAGGCCATTGTTACTTTGTTGATTCCTTGTGTTAAAGAAATGTTAAAACTTTAAGGATACATACATACGTTTAGAGAAACAACTGTATGCCTACAATTGCCTCATTGGAGCCAATCATACTTCACATATATTGGAAGTTGAAACATTATCGAGCAGGGTCATTGCTTGAGCAGGGTCTGTAAGATTATCTGGGACACTACAAATCCTCTTTTCCTTGTTACCTTCTGGGAGGAGGCTTCATGGTATCCGAAGCAGAACATCCAGATTCAGCCAGAGTTTCATTCCATACAGCGTTAACCTTGTGAACTCTCAAGCTTCCTCCTTTCGACATATATTCAAGATGGACATGTTTAATATTTATTTGTTATATATATGTAGGGATGTGGGTCTATACATATGTGTATATAGTATGTTTAGGTGTGCGTCATGTATGTGTTCACTTTGAGAGCGGGCAACTAAATTTCATTTTTGATATGTGCTAGTTGTGCCCACAGTAAAAAAAATGACAATAAAGGTTATCTATTTCTATCTTATCTTATTATGGGATATGTGTGAGCATCCCTATCATAAACTCCAGCACTTAGCTATCTGTATCCTGCCAGGGGCATCTGCCTGGGAACAAAAACAGAAAGAAGTAACTAAGATCAGCAATCTAATCAAAGACCAGGCAGAGTCATAGATAAAGAAATGAGACAGAATATATCCATAACTCTCTGTCAACACCCAACTGCCCTCTTGTGGTTAGTGGGTCTTGAGGTGGTGAAGAAATGGTGCCACTGAATCCACATTTCAACAATGCAAGGAAAATGGATAGTTTCTAAGGCAAAGGGAAATAGGTGAGGTTGCTTCCATGGTTGACTGCTGTTCCCATCTAAGACAGATGCTCCCAGGGTGAAAACATTTCAATCTCAGTTATGTATATGGCAGTCATATTTACTAAGCCTGTGCCTGAATTCTTTGAATCACCAAAGAAATATTCATCAGTTAATTGCTGATAGTCCCAAAGGTGCTTTTTTAAGAGTTGCCTCTTGAAAAAGCACCTTTGGGATAACCATGACCTGGATGACTGAGAATCTCCATAGACATTAATTGTTGATACTTTGTTTATTATTCCAGGCCTTGGAGTTAATTACAGGTAGTCCTCAACTTATGACCACAATTGACCCCCAACATTTATGTTGTTAAGTGAGAAAGTTGTTATGTGAGTTTTGCCCCAATTTATGACTTTTCTCGCCACATTTGTTAAGTGAATCACTGCAATTCTTAAATTAGTAACACGGTTGTTAAGTGAATCTGGCTTCCCCATTGACTTTGCTTGTCAGAGGGTCACAAAAGGTGATCACGTGACCCCAGGACATGTCTGGGAATCAGTTGTCAAGCTTCCAAATGTAAATCATGTGACCATGAGGATGCTGCAATGATCATAAGCGTGAAAAATGGTCATAAGACATTTTTTTCAGTGCCATTGTAACTTTGAACGGTCTCTAAATGAATTGTTTTAAGTTGAGGACTACCTGTATTAAAACTTGCCACCCATATATTACTCTGGATAATGTTTTAGTTCCCCAAGTTTTGCTCTTTATCTAAGTATGACTCACAGGTGATTTTTTTAAAAATCTTTTGACACATCGCAGAAACTCAGATCAGAGATTCTCTGGAAAAAGTTTCTCACATCCACTTTCCAGGGCCAGAGGATACTGCCACACTTTCTCACTCAAGCAAAGACCCTGTCATCTCCAAAGCTTTGTGGAAGACTTGAGACTACAAAGCAATACTATTTCAGAGGCCAGAAATGTTTAGTTTTGGATGGTCCCTTCAAGTTTTAATACCATTTTAAGCTTTTGTTGTAGTAATACCCCTCAAAAGGAGCAGCATTTTTATTCAGATAAATTTGGTGAAGACAAAAAGGATACCATAAAAGATCATGGCCTATTTGGAACCGGGCCACGTGAGAGGCAGGCTAGTGTGCACACTCCCATGAACGATGCCCCAAAGGCTTCTCTTCTCTCTTGCTTCAGTTATGCATGCTGGCCCACCACTTGCATGGCCTGGTTCTCCTCTCCCCTCCCAGCCAGGCCACAAAGCTGCCTGCTCCTAATGCTCCAAAAGTAGAGTGGTGAGAACAAAGGCTGAGAGGGATGAGCGTGCCCTGCTCAGCTTCGCTGACTCACCAAAGCTGCTTGCGCAGGACACCCAATCCCCTTGGTGAGTGAAGGAGTCTTTGGGGGAGTGATATCACGCAGCTTCAGGCCTTTGAAAAAGCTTTTGGCAGAGAGAAGCCTGAAGAAGCCTCAAAGCCTTCTCTCTTGCGTGAGTGAAGCTGTCTGATGTGTCTGCGTGCACGCACATGGTCCGGTTCCCCTCTCTCCCCTCAGCTGGGCCACCAAGTTGCAAAGGTGGGGACCGCTGCTATACAGTCTAGGTCATTTATTGTACTTTGCTAATTAGACAGACTAATTCTCAGGTGTCTATGCTTTCTTCTGGGTAAAAACAAAATGGATTACATCTAAGTTTAAAAACAAAAGAACAAAACACACCAGCTTTTCAATATGGAACTAGCTTTACTAAAATCCTGATTTTTGTTATTTTTGTTGAGTGGAACAGAACACTTGCTTTTCTATTTCACACCATTTGCTCTTGAATTAGATAGCAACCCTTAGGCTACACTTGTTAGAATTGCATTACTTTTCTTTTTTTTTAAAATACAAGAAAAGTGGCATTAACTGCTAATAAACTCCTTGGTAGAGAACAAAGAAATAAGCTATTTAAGTGGTAGCCTGTTTCTGGTAGTACCTTTACTAAAAGGTACTTAAAAATAAACCATTTTAAACTTTCAATCTGTGATTCAGTTAAATGTGTCCTAGGCCCTCAAATAATATAATTAACCATTTCACCCAGCAGTAATCAATTGTGTTGGGCCACTGGATATATTTGGGGTTTTGAGATCATAGATATTCTCACAAACCATTGCAGTCCTGCTTTGCTTAGTTTCAAGCTGTGGAGAAATGGATACGGTTCCCAATAAATATGCAATAGTCTCCCATTGAATAGTCTGAATATGCTTAAAATAAAATTAAGATTTTGGCTGTCCTTGTGGCCTATTGCACCAAATATATCCAAGATAAATAGTATTGGCAACAGGTTGTTGTTTGTGATTTCAGATATGACTAATGTTGCTAACCATAACTATATATTCTTTGAATAATGTGAAAATTCTGATTGCCCAAAGCTGTCACAGCAGCAGAAGTTTATATACATATGGCCTTATCTAGTGATTACCATAGTATTTGAAAAATTGCATTTAGGAATAGAAGAGATATAAGTAGTAAAGAATAACAATTACAAATAAAATGAAAGAAAAAGTAGATATGCTGTGCATTATGGAACTAAGAAAAATAACATGTATTTAATAAATCTGAATAAAAATGGTGTAATCCTATGTAGCATAGCATATGAATAAAGGCATATTTATGAATGATAGGGCTAATGGGTATCTGAGAAAGTATGAATAGGATCATCACGGTTGTTGTGAGTATTGAAATAGGTAGATGTTATGTTCCAACGAATGGTCATAATGGAAAAACCAAGAATGAATGTGTATGTGTGTGGACTGTGCAACATTTTGAATAAATATAATAGAAACATTATTCTGTTAGGTGCAGTGGACAGATTGGTGGGAAAGAGATGAAAGAACACAAAAAAGGTGGTTATTGTAGACTATTCAGAAACTCAGAAATAAGTTTTTGGTGGATAGCTGCTTAGGCCAAGGTTGTTTGTTTTGATTACATGGCTTAAACATTTACATTCATGCAAACAAACAGAAAAGGAAGGAACATAAATCTGAAGCCACAATTGATTCAATTGTTTATGATGAAAGATGGAGAAAATTTGCGAAGAATATAAAGACGGATGATAGGTTCTGAATGTGAGACAGGCTATTATTTGATAACTCCATGAGTTGATCTGTGAAAAAAAAAGCTTATGGAAAAAAAGGAAAGAAATGAACGTAAAATAATTGCTGGAAGAGACAGTGCACATCCTGTTTGGAAAAAGTATTAGATGATAAATTAATCTCCCAGTGCCGAATTCATTGAAAATGGATGTAAGGGGGAAAAAAGGAAGATGCTTGGAACAGAGTGAAAAGAATTGTGTTACCAAGGTCTGCAGAAATGTGTGCAGTTAACCGAATGGGACATATCAATAAGGGAAGGAAAGCACACTAAACAATGTCTCTGGAATATCAGACCAGCTCTGAGTCCTGTGAGTGTGAATGAACAAGGCTTGAGAATGGAGGAGCTGGCAGTATGCTAAGACACAGTGCTGTTCTGTTGCTTGTCCCATAGGAAGGCATTGGGAAGATTTTCCTGGTTTTTATCCTCAATGCCCAGATGGATCTCACTATTTTTTGTACTAAAAAATTGAAAGATTTGAAAATCTTTCTTTTGCCAGCTTTTCTTTGCCAGGCTCACCACCCCTCCCAAAGCGATTGGTCTGATTTCCTTCTGGTTTTGGAGATGAGCCAGATGATGGATACACAGACAGATGGACAGACAGACAGGGAGATAAGCAGAGAGAGCCACAAATCCCTTTACATAATTTCTTTCCTGCATTCTGGAGTATTGTAAGGAGAAAAAAAGGATGCTTGACTGAAAAGTGAAATGTGGCAGACTGGGTGAGGGAAAAAAATGCATGTGAAAAGTGATTGATGAAAAATATAAAGATGTTGCAAGGCATATAGTTAAACTGCAGAATGAATAGTTAATTTTCAAAGAAGCCAAGAAAATGCTGAGTGGAATTGATAGGAATTAAAAAAAAAAACCTACTGTTTTTGAACTGTGTGGAAAGGGATAAATAGTCTCCAGCAGAGTAATCAAATTAAAAATAAAAGTGATGAAGTTATTCGAGTGAAGTGAGAAAGAATATGCCAAAATGAATATTTTTATAGATCCAAATGGGAAAGACAGTAATATGTTAAAGATCAGAACTGGAACAAATGCTGCAAATGTTAGCATCTTGGAAAGAACCTGAGAGGAAATAATAAATGCTCTGATAATACTAAAAATATTGACACTGCAAGTGTCGATTGAAGAGCATGTTTGTGTGGTGATGTTAGAAATGAGCTGGCTACAGATATCAATATTTATGTACTGCACTCTGTAGGCTAAGAACACAACTAATTTGCAGCAAATGTCTAATAGATTATACGATGCAGCAAGGATTGTATGATGCAGTATGATTCAGACCTTAAGTTAGAATAGCTGTGTCTGACAAAGCAAATGAATTTAACAATTTCAAGTTTTATCCATAAATAATGAAAACTTAGAGTAAGCGTATGAATAGTAGTATAGATGGGCAAAATGTCTCACAGGCAAATGCTGTGTTCATAGAATAATCAGGTAGTTGTTTGGGCCTTGTCTAAAACCTGCAGTTTGTGTGTTATGGGTAGTAACTGGGCCAGGAAAATGGTGGTACATGATACCCAAGGGGAGACAAGGAAAGGAAAGGGATGGGAAGGATGGGGAGCAGGCAGGTATGTACCAATCTTGGAACCAAGGCCATGGAGGCTAAGGAGACATAGGAAAGGACTTCTAAGAAGATTGGGGAAGAGTAGATGGGCCAGTTGGTTATTTCATACTTAAAGCCAATTTAGATATAGCCATTGATACCCTTGGCTTCAGGGGCAGAATTTCCAACCGGTCCAACATGAATGTTCAAAGGTTCCTGCTACTTTCATCAAAGCAACAAAAGCAGTATGGCACTATTGCACTGCAAACACTGCCCCTTTTGGATTGGTATGTATTGTCACAATGGAAATATACAAAAGGTGGAACTACTTTTATCGGATTGGCTGACTTGTATGTATGTCATGAAAAACACAAAAGTAAGTCAAGTACAATGGAAATGCAGTATGGATTTTAAGAAGCATGTGGGGATTTCCAATGAGGAATGGTGAATTAACACCTCTCATTTTTTTCCACTTTGCCTATTGTGTGACACATTATGGTTAAAAAAAATACTTTCTAGAACAAAGGGAGTCACAGATACCATTATGCTCTGAGCCATTAATACAGCTTTTCTTGGGCTCAAGTTTTGATCAAACTTATGTTTTTAATTACTTTGGAGATTTATTATTTTATTGTTTCCTTAATTTTGAAAAATCTTTGGAACCGCAAGTTAACTAGCTGCTGGATGAGTTTCTCTTCAGTAATAGCCAGTTCATCTCATTTAACCCCAATGACATGTGGGCATAAGGGCATAAGGAGAAAGGCCTGTTACTGCTCAAGCTACCGCATTTGAAGCCAGCTGTAGCTTCCAGATGGTCTTCAAAGGCACACCACGTACAACATGTTGCAGTAAGCTTGCACCAATTGTAAGGTAATTAGGGAATGAATGACCATCTGAAGGGTTTCCAAGGGAAGCAAAGGTGCAGTTGGTGCACAAGATGAATTTATGGAAAGGCACTTGCTACCTGATCTTCAGCCATACTCGTCTCAAATGGGGAAGAGCAACCTCATCCAAGACCAAATGTGGAAACATCTCTGACCTAGGAGCCAAACAAGCCCAGTCATTCACCCTTGTCAAGACTGAGCTAAATCAAGAACAATTCAATTCACTATTTTTATATCATCCATGTATCAAATATTACTTTTTTTTAAAAAAAAAATCCTCAGCCAACCCAGCTGCTTTTTCCACATAATTAACAGCTGCTGCACAATCTGCTGCCAGTCATAACTTGTGCTCCTCTGTAATGTATTGCTTTTGTGGGATAAGGCAACATATAAATCAACACAAATGACAATGATCAGATTTTCATATTCATGGGAGATGAGAGATTCTACGGCAGTCTAGGGACATTTAAGAGGAGAGGAAATCTGATTTCAGAACAAGATTCAGGCTTTGAGAAACCTACATGTTGCCCAACTTACATATTGCCCAACCTACATGTTGCACCTTCTTGTTGATCTTAACTTAGATGAAGAACAAGTGCTAACAATAGTTTTAGAACATGGTGATGCTGTTTTGATTTGCTGTTGTTTTTTTCTCCATAAACCCACCCCTTTCATTTTAAAATTGTTTCATTGCAAAACAATTAACACTTTGATGGTTTCCTGATAGAAATTCAAAATTCAAAAATCACCATTTCTTCTTGCTTTAATTATATATATATAATTATATATATATAATAAATATATATATATATAACCAATATATATACATTAGAAATAATGCTAAAAATAAAAGAATGACTCCTGGGTGTGTGCATATTGAGAAATAAAATGTGAGCACCAGGAAGAAGTAAAACATTAAAAGTTTTTTAAAACGCTAAAAGTTTAAATATAAAACATTTAAAGGTTTTTTTAAAAAGCAGACTTAGCTTTCATTGGCTCCTGCTAACATCATCAGGGTACAAAAGAATCAATGGGAGAGACATTTATAATCAGGCCAGCACCTGCGCCCGGCTCCTGGATTGTGTAACAGGTCCTAACCGGCCAATCATTGTACCTGTATCAATCATTAGACAATCATCCAATTTGTCTTCATTCCCCCCATCTACATGCGCACTAGCTTTCATTTTCCCACCTCTCCGCCTCTGTAATTCAAGAGGGCATTTGATCTTTCCCCAATCCAGTATGTAACCATCATCATTAAGCTGCTTCCCCCCCCCCCTCTTTCACTCCCTTGGAACCTTCTTCACAGCTGGATCTCCTCTCTCCTACACCCTTTCGGCATCCATCACCGTCATGTTCTTGCTCTCTGCTCCAAGGTTCTGTTGCAGACATCCTGCAAACACTCACATTATCTGACTTCCCTTCACACTCGATCTTCCTAACAGCCCCCTTGCTGCAACCCTTAACAGCATGAAACTCTTTCTTTCCCATAATAGTTCTTATTCCATACGGAGGACTAGTCCGTGGCTCCTGCTGCCCGCGCAGCGGGACAGCAGGCACTCCACGGGGTGGTCGTTTTGACTCCACTGGTTGTTTTACGATCCTCAAGTGCTCTTTTTGAGCATGTGCAAGCACTTGGAGGGCGGCTGTCAATCCGTCCCTGCACCCAGTCCCCTTCCCACCCAGGGTCATTATCCTCCCCCATCCCCAAGGCCGTTGTCATAATTCCTCCGCCCCAGTCCTGCAACAAGCAGCTGTTCCACCATTCCTGCTCTCTGTCTTCCCCCTCCCTCCCCCTCCTTCCAGATCGCCTCAGAGCTTCCGTCCCTGGCTTAAGGCCATTTGGTCCATCATCTCGGTCCATGTGCTGTTCCCTTGATGGTTTTTAAAGCCGTAATTCCCTTATCCACTTTCTTTTCTCCAATTCCCTCCCTTGTGCACCCCCCGCTGTCTGTCATTGCACCACCAATTTCTAGGGCTACTGTTCTCCCCTCCTTCCTTTTGCCCATTGCTTTCTTTGTATGTATCCCATCATCCAGATTCATTGTTCCTTCCTCCCCCTCTTTTTCGGTCATTTCCCTCACCTGCCCATGGCTATCTGCTGTAATCTCAATGATTTTTAGGGTCGCTACTCCTTCTCTTCCTTTTCCCCAGATTCATTTGTGTGTTTCCAACCACCCCATTGTGTTACACGCTTTCGCTCATTCCCTCTCCTCATTTCTACCCCAAAGCACAACCGTTCTTTCCCTGGAGGGCTGTTGGCAGGATGTGTATCCAATGAAGTCCTCTTGCTTTTTCACACTGCTGCTACTGCGTGTGCATGAGTGTTTCCGAGATGGTCCATCAAATGGATCTGAATGTTTGTCCAGGAGGGCTCTGACATGCCTGTTCCTGCCTCCACTCTTCTATTGGAGGTCGTTATCCCTTTCAGGGGATGCCCCAAGGCATGTTGAGAGCCTCCTGCCTGCCATTCACTCCGATCTTCCATCATCTGTGATCCTCGCTCTTGCATCACCAAACTCTCTGCAAGATGTGTATTGAATTCTACTCCACCCTTAATTGGCTCTCTTGCTCTTCTTGCTCATGTACAGACTCCCAAAGGGGGGTCCCCTGTTTTTTCTATTGCTATATCCCTCTGGTCCTGTAAAGGGTGAATGAGTTGCTTTCGTTGGGAATCCTGGCATTGTTTTTCCCACATTCTCAGCGTTTGGTGTGCTGGGCAGAGTTTTATATGGCAGTTTATAGAGTTCTCATCAGAAAGCCAAGCCTCTTTAAGTAGGCGGCCTCCCTTGGTGGTATCTCCAGACAAAACCTGTGCATTAGCAAGATCAAATGTGTGGCCAAAATTGGTCATGTGGGTCCACACCTGCGAATGTTGTTCATGCCTGCGAATGTTGCTCATGGAGATACCACCAAGGGAGGCCGCCTACTTAAAAAGGCTTGGCTTTCCGATGAGAACTCTATAAACCGCCATCCCATCCATCCATCTGTGGTTCCAATATTTCACCATCCATCCCTATCGTCCCTATTCCCTCCAAATCCTTTCTTTGCCTAGCCAAATATTTTAAAATATATTTTTAGCAATAAACAACTGGTTTATACCTCTCCCGGAGATCAAAGGCTGTGTTATTGAACAAATATGCCGGGGATTCACATTTTTGCAGCTATCAAGGTGCAGACAGATGAAATTTCTGCCCATAATCTTACTGTCATTGTAGACCAGTGGTGGCGAACCTATGGCACAGGTGCCAGAGGCAGCACTCAGAGCGCTCTGTGGGCACGTGCACCGTCACCCTAGTCTTAGGCCTTCAGCTGGGTTTTATAAAACCTTTTCGCTTTAGGCCTCTGCCGCCATGTGCAAAAAAAAAAAAAAAGGTTCAATCAGTCAATTTCAACTTCTCGCGGGAAAAAAAAGATCTTGCAAAGTTGGAATTGATTGATTGAACTTTTTAGTCCCACCAGTCTGCTGTTACCACCACAGCCACGCCTACCCAATGGGTCACGCTCACTCAATTGGCCACACCCACCCGGCACTCGACGATGCAGAAGTGGGTTTTGGGTTGCAGTTTGGGCACTCAGTCTCTAAAAAGTTTGCCATCACTGTTGTAGACTATCAGAAGAATAATACATTACCTTCCTTGCTCATTTTTAGACTCCTTGTTCATTTTGGAAGAAAATTATGTAGTTACTACTGAAGGTACACCTGAGAATTTACTAATTTGGATACACCACAGTGACAAATTATTCAATTCCGAATGGAGACTATTTTATCCCTATAAATTTCTTAATAGTAATCTACTAAGATTGTTTACATTCTGTAGAACCCATACTGTGGAATTCCTGAATATGCCTCATTTTCACCTGATTAGCCATCTATCGTTATATCTAAATCCATGTACGTTGTAGTTCATCTCCCTGCAAATAAATGAGGTTAACTTCCAATTGAATATGGGCAGGATTACAGGCTAATCTGGCTGTATTTTCAGATCAGATTCCTCCTACAAAGAATGCAGGTCACATTCTTACTTGGTGTTTTTAAGCATCCTAAGAACATTTGTTTTGATACAGTTTTAATATAAGCATGTGTTTTATATAAACACAGGTACAGTACATTCAGTACAGCACATGTACATGTACAGTACAGTTATATCTACAGTATATTCAGAAAGAAACCTGTATAAGTTTTGTTCCTTGTTCAGATTCATCTTAGCATCCATAAACCTAGCGATCACTACAGCAATGAGTGTAATTTTGGATTTTAATTCTGCATTTTAATGTCCATTCCTTGTCTAAAGCACTTGGTTATATTTTCAGGTCTTTCATCACCTTCTCCCTTTTTTAGCTCAGTTTCCTTCCAACTCTGATTTATGTGCAGTAATTTATATTACAGTTGCAATCCAGCATTACAAATAAGAAGCATTAAAAAGATAAAATAAAATAAAGACAAGATAATATTTAACAATTAGTGGTAGATTGTCAGTAGACTGTTAAAATCTGCCTAAAATTGCAGACAGTTTAATAAAATGTAGCTACAGTCAAAGAGACTACAACGGATTGATCCAATAACAGCAATTATACATTTAAAAGATTGGTGTTTTCTGGGAATTTTTTCAGGTGAGGTGTTAGGAGATGAGTCTGTGAGTTCTTATAGAAAGTAAAGGATAGTAAGATATGAGCTGTAGTTTCAATAGCCTCTTGCCACTGGGGCACAGTCTTAGCTTATATGAAGTTGAATTTAACTTTTGTGATATCTTAAAGGGGTGGAAAATGTAAATCTTCTGAGTACAACTCAAAGTTTTTTGATGTTATGCAGTGTTGGCATTATAGTATCAAGTCTTGAACCGAAGAGCAAATTCTGTATTGTGGATGCCAATATGGAATGTACATGATATCTAAATTTGTCCATTCTTTATAACCTTTTGAGGGGAAATTGCTACATACCTTTTTTCATTTCATATTTTAGTAGTCAATGGTCCCAGTAAATTATATTTGCACTTTCTTTGAATGGATACTGCTGAGTTAGGCAATTCCCAAGTGAATTGTCTCAGGAAACCTTTCAGTCTCTTCTCCCTTCCAACTGTTGAATTTAATCTCCATAAGCAGTTACATACACTCCCTTGATATATTCATCTGAGATTAATTATGTGCCTCCAGAATTTTAAGCCCAAATTACATGAAATTTTACAATGCTTCTTTCAGTTTTGCTTTTTTAAAAAATAAATAAATGAAAAATATTGAGCATGAACTGAAGAACAGGCAAAGAAGACTTCCCAATTTGTTCTTCTTTTGCCATTTTTTATTTTAGAAGCTCCCTTCTTGTAATAATCCAGAGAAAGCTCACAAATAAAGTACCTTTCTGAATATGATTTCCACAATATATAGTCATCTCAATTAACATTCATTGCCATAATGTTAGTCTAATCCCCCTTTACACTCCTTTTTGGTTGCCTTACAAACAGTGGTGATTGTATGTCTCAATTTCAGTTACAATTCTCTTCTTTCAGGAAGCTCCCACTATTCTGTTTCATTAGATGGATCACATTCTAGTTAAATCCCTTAACCTTTTGTCACAGTGAAGTAAAATAGTGGATCTAATGTCTTAGCTATTTTGATTGCTCATTTATGCACTTTTCTAGCCGTTTTGGAAATATATTGATGAGAATTCTGCAAGAGATTGATTGTACGATAGCTTGGTATAAAGATATGGCTACCACAATTCTTGATTTATTTCCTAATACTATCCATCATGGAATTTGCCATTTTTGCAGAATTACCAAACCCCACAAATTTCTTACCTGGTCATCCCATTCAATTTCTAACATAATGTGTATCATTAATTCCTTTGTGTCCTAATGTCCATAACATAACTTGGAGTTGAGCTTACTTGAAGGAGACCAACCTTTCATTTTTGCCTTTGAGTCATTGAGTCATTGTTGAATCATTGTCTCCTGCTTTCTAGCCTGCTGCCTTCATCACTAAGAAAATTGACTCTTTTTATATATGACAGTCTAATACAGTGATGGCGAACCTTTTAGAGACCAAGTGTCCAAACTGCAACTCAAAACCCACTTATTTATTGCCGGGTGCCAGGTGGGCATGGCCCACTGAGTGAGTGTGGCTGTAGTCATGGCAAACTGGGTGTGTGTAGCCAAGGTGGGCATGGTCACCTCGATGTTGCTCAGGAGGGATGCCTCTGTGGGCCGAGCAGGGTTGGGGAGATCCAGGTGGTCTCTGGCAGGTGGGGCTGTGAGTAGAAGGCTCATCCTGCAGGGTAAGGTGAGGCAGAGCCGGAGTGCCATTGTCGCAGGGCAAGGCAAGGCAGGGGCGGGGGCAGCTGCTGCCTGACATCATCGGCCCCCACACACAGAGGCCAGCAAGCACATGGGAGCTGACGCTGTCTGTCAGTAGCCACAGGCTGCCAGCCCGTCGACTGGTGCAGCCTGCTGCCAGCAGTTCAGAGAAGCCGCCTCTGAGCTGACTGGCCAGCCGACAGCTGAGGAGGCGATGCAGTGGGTCATGCCCGGGAAAAGGAGAGCATGCGAGGCCAGAAGGGACAGGGGTGAGGGAAACCAGCCATGCCACATGGGACCTCGGTGAGTTAGCGGGCATGTGGTTGAAGAGAGATGGTTGCCATCTTCAGGACATGGCTCGCATGCCTACAGAGAGGGCTCTGAGTGCTGCCTCTGGCACGTGTGCCATACGTTCGCCACCACTGGTCTAATACATTCAGCCATATATACATATATACATTCCTAATTGAGACATCATCTTGGTTTATTTTGTCTTATCAAACATTTGGCCACCTCACTGCTTCATCACTAAAGGAAGTTTAAAAGCACTCCTTTCAGTAAAGAATCTTAAGGAATATTTCACATCCCTTCACAGCAAGATTCTCCTCTGAGTTTTCTATTAACTAGCTATTAGCATAAGCTGATCTATAAGAAAATCTTCTCTTCCCAATGATCACTGAAGTGGCGAGGAAACTTTCAAAATTGCCTCTTAGGACTACTTACTTGCTTTTCCAAGAAAGATACCTTAAAGATCAATTGTGGCTTTTCTTAGAAAGCAAAGTTTCAGATTTGATATTCAAATTGGGATTTACTGAGGTTGTGCAATGCTTTTGAAAGGGTGTTCTGCAAAGTGTATTCATGCAAGTGAAGGAAGAAAGTCTTTGAAAAACTTGTTGATCTGCTTCAAAAAAATTTCCTTGGCTGCTTCTATGAGCATATGCACATGTACAAATGCTCTGCAAATCTGTGTTCAGACAATTGAGGAAAACAGCCTCCAAAGATATTGCTCTTTTGAAGGAGGAGGCACCCTTCTCAGGTGCTTTTGTAGAGCTCTAATATTTATATATGTTGCTTCTAGTTACAAAACAAACCATTGCAAAATTATCCAAAGTGCTTAACAAAATACATTCTTTGTCTGCCTAAAGGGTTTTTATTGTTTTTTGTTTTAAAAATCTATCTATTAATGAGCCTTCAAGGTATATGTACCATGAAGATACCACTGGATGTAAAATTTTGGGAAAAATCCAAAGCAACCATTTATTTTCATGTGCCTTCCATCATTAAGCCCCAAATATCTATTTATAATATTCACACATTCAGATTTAGTATTATTAATTCCATCTTGGGCTGATACAAAATATCACTTTAGAATCTAGCCTTCAAATAAAAATATCACTTTAGAAATTGTGCTATTTGCCATTCTCCCAATGGCAAATAATCTTAGAAATTCTTCTTCCAATAGGAGCTTCTTCCTACATGTGCTTACACTGAGAGGAAAACAAATATCTACTTTTTAATCATTTTTTTAAACAAAGCCCTTCTGGTCATGTACAGTACATTTTCTAATTGCCTGAGAGTTTATTATAATATAATAAATAAATGCTAAATAAATATTGCAATAAATCCTGCTCATTTTTATAATTCTCTCAATACCCAGAAACCTTACTTCTATTTTTCCTGTGTCATTCTCTCGCCCTCTGGTGGTCAATGAAAAGTAATATTGATACACAGAGCCTTTCGTTTATATTGGTAAAGTATGTTTATATTCGGTTACGAGGTTCTGATCTGAGGGATGAAGCAAACTTGTTCTTTCCCTGCTTCCAAAATCAGGAAGAGAAGCAAACTTCAAACAATTCAGACGGTATCTTCATGGTAAGAGCAGCCGAATAGGCATTCTTGGAAAGGAGAGGATGTTTTTTGTGGAAATTTAGAAACAACCCCCCCCCACACACACACACAACTCGTTCATGTCACCGACATGATTAATTATGCTCAGGCAATGTGGAATGGGAGGATAAAGTGGAGCAGCACATAGATCATTTGGAGCAATGTTGAATCATAGAAGCAAGAGGAATAAGGAGTATACAAAACAAATGACACAAAAAACATTTCAGATATTTGATTTTTTTATTTGTTTCATTAGTATACAAGAAAATAAAGTAAAATAAGGAAGCATTTCATAGAAGGGAGAACAGCATATCAATAATTTAGTTCTTTACAGAAAAAAAATCCCTATGAGATAAATACACGGGATTACTAAACCCTTTTGGAAATACTAATTTCTTCAGCTCTCTTTCCTGGGAAACAGCCTCATCTTATTGTTAACGGCTCCTGCGCTATTTCTGCACATATTTTTTCTAATCCTAAAGCTCAGTTTTCAATGTTGTAGTTTAGCACATCAGCTGCAGGACGTCCGGCCTCTCCTGTTCCTCCTTTTTTTTTTTTTTTGTAATAGTCTGCATGACTTGCAGGCTAGCAAAGAGGTCGGAGAATCTGCAGAGGGCAGCAAGGAGAGAGAGTGACATCACTCCCACCACCTCTATGCAGCCCCTTTTTCCTTTCAGAAGAAATGGCCACAGTTAACTTTTTTTAAAGAAGTGACAGAAAAAAGGAAAGTAATTTTAAGGATAACAAGCAGCAAGTCAGTTTCAAAAGCCATTTAAAGCCTGCTGCATTCTTAGGATCACCTTAATTTATCTGTAAGATTATACAATGTTCTCTACTATCCAGTAGAATATCCTTTTCCTTGGGTAAAAGCTATGTTACTTTACATTTCCTTTCTGAACAAATACCAACTTTCCCATTCTCTTCTGACTCTCTTCTGCTCTCTGTTCAAGAACAGGTTCAGCCTGTTGGTGCCAGTTAAAAGGATTTCTGATAGAGTTTCCTCTTTGCTTGATAGTTTAGCAAAGCCAGATTTGTCAGATAAGAAAATGCTTGTCTAGGGAAACCAGTGGGCTGAATTGTTATAATATAATATAACAACTAAAGACATGTCCCCTCCCTGAGCACAGGTATAGTGCTAACAATGTTTAAACTTATAAAATGAATGACGCTACTCATGGACAATTGCTTTCTTTCACTAGGATCAGCCATTTTTGAAGCATAGGTAAGCAACTTGTCATTCTCCAGTTGGATCAGAGATCTATCATCCCTGACCAAACTGAATAGCTAAGATTGATGGGACTTGTAGTCCTTAATTCTTGTAGGTGCCAGTTGTCTATTCTCTATCAGGCTTATGTTCTTTATCTCCTACCATTTGTTTTTCTTGTAGATAATCTATAAGTAGCAAAGCAAAGCTGGAAACATTCGTGGTAATATACATTTTTTATTTGTAGGGAGTGTCTTCTTAAATTGACACAGCCATTGAAAGACTATCAGTTTCAGACCCTGACTTTCTTGAGTTGCATATGTAGGTCAGACTCACTACTTCATGATTCCCAACCTATCTATATATTCATTATTGTTTCGTTGATTAAATACTGGTCCAGCTTCGTGCAGGATTAAAATATAATTAAGCTCCTACTTTGAAGGTCTTCCTTTCTTCCCCTTTAATAGTTGCTTTAAGTAAAGAAATTAAGCAGCTTTTCCCACATCATTTGATCTCCATAGCAGGGACAAAGATTATGTGGCAATGTAATAACAGAGTATAATTATTCTCCGGAATGAAAAGGCCACCATCTTAGCTTGTCACAACTGAAACGCATGTTATCTTAGGTTATTGGCAGCCAGGCCTTTTTCTTCTTGATAAAATAACTATTGAACTAGTTCCTCAAAAGTTCACATCTTGGTTCATGCAGGCCTAGAGGGGTTCCTCCAGACTCAAGGCTATTGAAACATCCTCAGTTTCTGGTCCGAAAACATTTGTTACCGCCACACTGTCTGTCTGTTGAGTTTGATCCTGTTTCTCTGCAAACTGCACAGCAGCATGTATGCTATGGAATGAGAGCAACTCTGGATCCTGCATCCCAGTAAGCCATCCTCCTGCCTGGAGCAAACGCCGTATGGATGGGTTACAATTGGCCAGCAGGACCTGTATACCAATCTTCTTGTAATCTTGACGCATCTCCTTCAGCAAACTGAGGCCTACACTGTCTATAAATTGCATGGCTCCACAATCAATGATCAAGGTATGCATGTCTATCGAAGTCTCGGGAGCATCTGCTGAAGCCTTTGGGGTCTTGGTTCCCCTTAGGCAATTAAACTTGGAAGAAAAACAACTTTGATTTCTGGTTAGGTTTGCTTTAGCTTGAGCTTTTTGTCGTAGAGAAGCAACTAGGCCAGGATTCACCCCTGTTTTCTGGAAAAGTGAACTTTTGAAGTAGTCTTTGTTTGCATAGTAAAGAGAAGTATCAAAGCGGAAGATCTTGATGTTTGCAATGCTACTGATCCTCTTGTAAATGAACTGATCTTCATAGATTTCAGAGTCATTCACCTTACCTAGAAGGGTGGCTCGGGGCCGTTGGGTACGGAAGATGATGCACAGCAGAGCAAAGCAGACGCCTATCAGAAGGCCCAGTTCTGTGGAGATCAGAGATGAGGACAGCATGGTTACCCACCAGACTATGGTGTCTATTTTGCTGATCCGCCACATCTTGGGTACATCAGCAAATTTCCGCAATCCTCCCCTGAGGTTAACAATTGTAACCACACCCAAGATGCAAGTTTGCAGTGAATAGAAGAGAGGTGCAATCCACAATAATACCAGGAGCAATGCAGCTGAAGATATCAAGCTTGATATTTGAGTACGGCATCCTGTTGATTCTTTCAGCAAGGTTTTTGATAAGGCTGCACAGGAAACAAAGCAGTAGAAGAAAGATGGGATCAGATTTCCCATCCCAATGGCAATCATCTCTTGGTTGGCTTGGACAGGATAACCATACTTCTTGCCGAATATTTCTGACAGCGAGACTGTCATAGCAAAACCAATGATGGCAATAGGTAGAGCATCAACTGCTAGATTTGGCACAAGGCTCAGATCTGGGACAGCAGGTGGTTTGAAACCAGTGGGAATTGTACCACAAATTTTAGATTTGTATCTACTATTGAAGTTAAGGAAATGTGACAGGAGTGTGGCTCCAATTACCACCAGGAGTTCCATAGGAAATGGAGCTTTCATTTTGTCCTTAAATAAATTGTTAATTTCCTTTATTGGCACAATTAGAATTAAAGCCACCAGGCTGGTGACCAAATCACAGATGTTGGTCTTCCCAATGTATCTGAAGATGTCAACCCATGTTAAAATAAGGGAGCCAATTCCATCATGCCGAGGGATCTTCAGTCCAAACAGAAGATTCATTTGGGAAGTGAGAATGGTAAGGGAGGACCCTGTCACAAACCCACTCAGAAGAGGTTCTGAGAGATAAACGGATATGAAGCCCAACTGGAAGACCCCTAGAATAATCTGAAAGGAAAAGTAAATAGAATTCATAATTCAGAAATAAATGCAATGAAAAAGAAGGTGATAGATCTCAACTTGCATTTTTTTTTGTCTGTTATTACTAGTTATAGTCAGATCTGGAACAAACAAGAGTTTGATAAAATATTAGAAAGAACAACTTTTCAAAAACAGTCTGTAACTCAGACATACTATAGGGCTTACAATGATTGAAATCATATTAAAGTATTTGAAATAAATACCTAAATATTTTACATGCAAAAGCCAAAATCAATCCTCAGGACAATTAGATGCATGCTATTAAAGTCCTGGATAGCCTATGAATTTCATGTAGAGCAGTGGTTCTCAACCTTTTTAATGCCGTGACACCCAACCGGTCATAAGTTGATGACTACTCAACTGGTGCAGCACCGTTTGCAGAATGGGACTTTTGGCGGGCTCAGCAGGGCAGAGACAGCCTGGACAATTCCTATTGGCTTTTGAAAGCCAATAGAATTAGACTCTATTCAAGAGAGTTTATTCTATTGGCTTTCAAAAGCCAATAGAATAAAAGGGAGTAGCACAGCTAAGGAAAAGGGGGGGGGGAAATGGTGGACTCCGTTGTTTGGCGACCCCCGTGAAATGGTCATTCGACCCCAAATGGGGTCCTGACCCACAGGTTGAGAACCACTGATGTAGAGATACCCTTGTTTGTACAAGAAGGAGCATTAATTTTTTTCGCTTTGAATGAAGACTCTTCACAACACTAAATATAAAGGCTTTTTTTTTGCTCATACTAGGTAGATGGACACTTACATAGAAAGAAATTCTTTTAAAAGAAAGAGTAATTTATCTTACCTGATAAAGCCCAACCAAAAAAGTTAGAGTGGTTGCCACTGTGATTGCATAACAACCTCTGTTACAGGTAACCGTGCCATTCATTGTGGCATTGGCCATGAGATCTGTATCCATGTCCAAATCATATCCTGCCAGAGTAAGTTGCCGGTTTACTGACTGTCCAATCATCAAGCAAAGGACCCCAAAAGAACCGACACAATTATGGCGTGACGTAGCCATGGCAAAGTAAATAATAGCACAGAAGAAGTTGGTATAGAGCCCATAAATGGGATCCTGGCTTGCAAGGATAGCATAGGAGATAGACTGAGGGATGGACACCACTCCTACCAACAAGCCTGAGATGACATCTCCCAGCAGATCTTCCTTGATATTGTAACGAGGAAGCCACTTGGTTACTGGGAACAACTGATGAAAGAAGGTGAGGACACTTTGTTGGTTGCAATTACAGTTCTCTTTGGCTTTTGTGAGAAGCTTCTTGATGCTGAAGCCTGATGTTTCATATTCTTCGAGTTTGACGGGTGTGTAGGAAGACAATTGTGAAGACTGTGAAGAAGGCAAACTGGATATGTCTTTGCTGTTCTCGGACTTCTGAGAGACAGTGCCACTTTCCATGACTCCAAAGTAGCTGAAAAGAGGATGCACAGATATTTTTAAAGCAGAGTGCCTGACTTAGACACAGGGACAGTTGAATATTAATCTGATGGTGCATTGCTGCACTGTTACTACAGAAGCTATATTGTTATATCTGTCTGACAATAAAAAAGGGAACTATTCAACCATAAAAAGTCAGCACTAATATTTTGAACATAAAAGTTGCTTCTACATATTAACTTAAATGTATTCATCATGCGTGTTGGTTGTCGACATAACCTCTAGTATCCTGTGCTTACAGCACCATCAGAAGGCATATATCAAACTCCCAAATTATTTTTTAATTTTTTTCCCTTTTTAAAAGTATTTTAAATCTCAGAAGATTGTCAAATTTCATGAGATGTTGTTCTCAGCAATCTCTTAAAAACATACAAAAGAAATTGCTTGACACCCTATTAGCTTTAGCAATGCTGAGATTTAAACCATTTAATTTTTTTTATTTTTATTTTTAACCAACAAAACAAAACAAAGCAAAACATAACACACATACACACACCGTATATACTCCTCCCCCTTTTTTTAACAGCGATTACGTAACAGTAATCTCTATTATTTACATTTCCCCCCTTATTCTTCTTTAGAATATTTGTCCTTATTGCCCCGTTGTTTCTTATTTACATTTTTCTTCCTTCATATTCTACTTCTTACTAAGAATAATTCATATTATTATTGTTATACAATATTATACACATATTTTCACTTTTGACCTTTCCATATTTATTCTCCTCTATTATTTCTAGTCTCAAACCTGTCATACCACTTGTTCCATGTTATATAGTATTCTGTGTCTTTCTTTTCTTTTATCTCTTTTGTTAATTTGTCCATCTCAGCACAGTCCAGGATTTTTCTTATCACTTCTTCCTCTGATGTAAACCATTTAATTTTAATGGTATTATTATCATCATCACTATTATTTGAGAACACCTGAGCTATTGTACAAGATTTAAAAAGTTGATAACCTTTTTCCTACATCCCAAACCTTTTAAAAGCATTTGCAATAGTATAAAACAAAAACATTAGGAAAGTTTAAATAGGTATGTTCAGTTTATACCGGTCCAAGTGGTTCCAGTATGATAGTAATCAGACTTTTTATCACAGCCTAATTCTGTCCTTCTGCAAGATTATTTAGCAAACTGTTTAGGTGATTTGAGAGTGTTTGCCCCAAATCGGTTGAATTTCCTTTTATTGCCACTCAACACGAATGTCCAACGTGTTTTTTTAAAGAGTATATTTGCTAAGAGAACCAGTTTGGTGTAATATTTAATGCACCAGACTAACAATTGAGAAAACATGAGTTCTAGTCCCGCCTTAGCAGAGCTAGCTCTAGGCTAAGGCTGAATGGGTAGCAGCCTAAGGACAGCAAATTTTAGTGGGCGGCAAAACTGAAACAACTTTTGTAAAACACAAAAAGTGAGAAGCAGTAGCAGTGTCCTCCATAAGCCAGCATGCTGACTCAAAGATCAAATATAATTTTGCAGAATTATTGCCATATAACAACAATGAGAGATGAGGTAATTAAAATTGATGTGTATATATAAGTTTTAAATGTCTGAGAAAAGAAAAAAAAATGCCTGAGGCTGAAAACCATAAGTTTAAAGCTCAAAAACCTGAAGAAGAAAAAAAGCAAGAGAGGCACCTTTTTGAAATTCCTGACAAAAATTGGAAGATGAACTAAAATGTAGCGGACACCTGGATATGAATTTGCCCACATTGCCCAATTTCTGGAGCCAGCCTGCACCTTAGGCGTGAAGCCAACTCTCTCTCTCTCTCTCTCTCCCTCCCTCCCTCCCTCCCTCTCTTCCAAAAAACTTACCAAGAAAACTTCAGAGTCTATTACTAAATTTCTATAGCATGTGTTCATTAATGTGTAGATACAGTTATACTCATGCATATTACTGTAAGAATCACAACGACAGTGCAGAATTCTTTTTTTTTTACTGTGCAGAATTCTTGCAGAAAAAAATAGTACGACCACAATAGAGCCCAAAATTTCTGTTGCTAAGTGAGATATTTGTTAAGTGAGTTTTGCCCCATTTTACGACCTTTCTTGCCACAGTTGTAAAATGAATCACTGCAGTTGTTAAGTTAGTAACACGGTTGTTAAGTGAACGCGGCTTCGCCATTGACTTTGTTGGTCAGAAAATCACAAAAGGTGATCACGTGACTCCAGGACACTGCAACCTTCATAAATATGCATCAGTTGCCGAGCATCTGAATTTTGATCATATGACCATAGGGATGCTGCAACAGTCATAAGTGTGATAAATCGTATGTTGCTTTTTGCAATGACTTTGTAACTTCAGACGGTCACTAAACGAACCACTGTAAATCAAGGATTAGCTGTAGGATCTTCTGGTCTTTGGGAAAAAGAATCCCACCTAGAATTCCAATAAATAACTTATTATACTAAAAAGTAGAACAAGTAATTTTAAAAGCAATGTGTTCAGTAATCAATTATATATTGCTTCTAAGGAATGCAGCTTCCCGTTAGCTCTTTCTTTCCTCCCTGTGCTGAAAAGAATATCTATACATTCTATAATTTATAGAACTTGATCTAGAGAAATGTGCTATTTTTCCTTTTGCAACCTCTGCAATCTTCCAGCAGGCCAGGAATGGGCCCGTGTATCTTCTAATCTAGACTTTAATGCTGATATTTTTTTCACTTCTGCTTTTTAGTTTCCTGAAGTTGGGCTTGCTTTCTGAAAAAGGCTGTAGGATGGTTTGAATGGTGTTTGAAAATAGATGAGTGTCTTTCCCTATCTATTTATTCTCTGCGTATTTTTTTATTTTTATTTTTTAAAAAATCCTCAGTACTGTATATGGATGCATAGACAGAAAAAAAAATAGAAATAATTTTTTGAAAGCACAGGATGGCAGGAAATATAATACAACTGGATCATATTCTGAAATGTGTATAAATGTTTATTGAATGAACATATTATCTGAGATCAATTGTTTAACTTGTTTAATTAGCAATGCTAATTTCTATGTTTTCTGTACAGTTTAATTTTTTTAAATAGTTTAAATTTAGGTATATATTGAGGAACAATACTTATTACAGTCACTTTTAGCAGAATTAATATAAGATCTTTACAATTTTCTTTTAAAGACCATATGAGAATAATCATATAAGCCAGTGATAAGTGACACTTCTTTTCAGAATAATACGAAGAAAATTTTGTTTGGCTTCTTTGTATCTCCACTGGTGATCTTCCATTTTATTTATACAGTGTCTGCACTAATGGGACAGAACTCTAAGCCAACTCTAAATCAAATAACAGCTTTAAACACCTTGCCGTACACTAGCAATTTCATTTCTGAAACAGCTTCATATATCTCTAAGCTAAATGACCACTCCTTGTAGTTATGACTGTTGCAGTGCCCACTAATTACGTGATTGCAATTTGGGCTCTTGGCAACTGGCTCACATTTACAATGGCCATAACATCCTGCAGTCATGTGATCACCCTTCACAACTTTCAGTGCTGGCTTCTGACAATCAGAATAGAGCTGGAAGGGACCTTGGAGGTCTTCTAGTCCAGCCCCCTGCTCAAGCAGGAGACCCTGTACCATTTCAGACAGGTGGCTGTCTAATCTCTTCTTAAAACCTCCAGTGATGAAGCACCCAAAACCTCTGACAGCAAAAGTTGTTCTATTGGTTAATTGTCCTCACAGTTAGGAAGTTCTGCCTTGATTCCAGGTTGCTTCTTTTCTTGATTAGTTTCCATCCATTGTTTCTTGTCCTGTCTCTAGTGCTTTGGAAAACAAGTAAGGTCAGTGGTGATCCTACGGTGTTGTTCCTAATAATCATGCAGGATTAGTTTTATGGGAAATGCAACTGCCACAACTGCTATCATAAGTCAGCGTGATCACGTGACATTGCACTTCGTGATCACATGGCTCAGTAACAGAGTCGCCTGTCCCAATTACTGTTGTTAAGTGAGGATCCTCTGTAATGAAGAAGGTTGATATATAATCTGAAATTCTTACTTTACCATAATCTACCAGGCAATCTTGAAAAAGCTATTCTTTTCTGCCTGCCTGTCTCACCCCAGCAATAGAGAAGACAATAATTTTAACTTACCTTTCGGGATGGTTATAAAGTTTGCAAGTCAATAATGTTTATAATGCAATTTGAACACTTGAAAATGCTATAAAAAAAACCTTTGTGTACGATGCTGATGAAATAGTCTTTGGAATTTTCCTTATTTGAAGAAAAATTATAAGATATCTTCATTTTATTTTATTTTTATTTTTGTGGTTGACATGAGAAGAATTCTTCCATGAGAGTTCTAAGCCTAAAGTAGTTTTGACTGATTGATCTGTGAAAATCCAGAAGGTAGAATCTGCCCACAGAATGTCTATGTGTATAAAGTTTAACATTCCCCAAAAAACAAAGACTACTTTCTGAAATCTGCCATCCATCTGGTAAACTTGCAAGATTCGTTTTTCTCATCATGCACATGTATATACATAATCCGAACTAGACTGTGTTGTTTCTCTGTGTCATATAATATATGTGGGTATATGCATAATTCTGTATTTATTTATTTATCTTTGTCATACTTATGTAGTGTATATTGGAGGTGGTGACCCTTTGAGAGCTGTATGCAATGAAATTTCATTTTAATGTATGCTGATTAGTGTACATTCAAAGTGACAATAAAGTTATTATTCTATTCTATTCTATTCTATTCTATTCTCATCATGCACAGGTTCGGCCTTGCGTAGTTAGAACATGATAACAACATGCAAATCTTTATATTGCTGAAACCTTTATTCTCAATCTAGAATTCACTACCTCCATATCCACACCTTAATTAAAACCATTTTTACCTATGTTGCATTTATTTACTCACCAACAGCAGGAACTATCCTAAATACATGTTAGTAAGCTGCATGCAAGAAGTTTCTTTATTCTCAGCTTAAGAATGATTAATAATCAGCTTGCATAGCTTAAAAAAATGAGAATAGTGGTTCACATTCTGCAATATGTGTTACCCATATAATCAGTTAGATCAAGAGTAGAACAGAAGCATTTTCTTGCTCAAGTATACCTTGATCTATATACCGTACTTATTTGGTGGCATCCAGCAATAATTATTAATCTCCTTCTCCTCTCAAATTTAAATTTCAGAGACTCTGGAGAAGCTGCATTCTCTAAAAGTCTTTCTTTCTGTGTGTGTGTGTGAGAGAGAGAGAGAGTGTGAGAGAGAGGGATTGAGAGAGAGAGAAAGAGAAAGAGAACAATCATCACCAACAACTTTCTCTAAAGCAAAATTAAAGCTGCTGAAATTGCCTGGGGCAGTTGGAGGATACCTTCCCTTTCCCAGCATCTCTCAGTTCAACCCACAAAACATCTTGATGGATAGAAATGAAGAAAAAAAATCAAACTCTATAATGCTTCAAACCTGGGCTCTTTGCCTTCTTCTTTCCTTGAACTGAATCCCATATTGATAGGAGGAGATGAATGGTCTTGGGTTCAGTTCAGTAGGCTTTTTATCTACCTCCATATAATTGCCACTAATTTGCCCGTCCACATTTGCTTGTATTTTGAAAACAAACATCATTTAAGTGGAATATTTTTACAGAAACTTCTCCCGAGCATTAATGATTCTTTTAAAAATTCAAACCAATAATAGGGAGGATGATACGCCCATCAGGATCTCCAGAACTTTGTTTGCAAAACAAAAAGGGTTGCTAGTGCACATTTTTTCTTTTGAACCCTCTTAATTTCCCAAGTCTTGTTTTAGGAAAAGAGAAAACAGGAAGGTGATTTGATCAATATGCAACAGTGTGGGGCGACGTGAGGAGCCAAAGGGAATATGAAAACATTTCCTTATTTGAAAATAAATTATGAAAACAAAAATGAATAAGCGAAAAGAGAAATTAAAAAGTTATACTAAAAGGCCAAAAATTAAAAACTGAAATGGTGACTAGATTTAAGTAAATATGCTTTTCATATGGAGTTTTTTCAGAGGTCTTTGGTGCATTAATTTTTCAGCCAAAGAAATTACAAATATTAATGCACTCATCCAGACTAATACGTACATTAATTTTCCAGTGTTTTGCAATAACAAACCTATTAGGTTATGGCATGAACTGGATTAATGTCTTGTGCTGCATTGATTTCTAGGTATTAGGATTTATGGATATTAAATCAACAGCAGGATTCATTATGAAAGTAATTTTTCCAGTTCTATGAAAACATTTTTACCACAAATTAATAAACATTGTCCTAAAAGATGGTGCATAAATTTACTTACAATACCACTAATACACGTAATTTAGGTACAAAGGTTGTAATTTACATGGCATAATTTTACTAGGTTGGCACACTATCTAAATTTTTCTTTATGGTTAGTTTTTGCAGGCTTGCTGCAATTTTGAAAGGATCCATGATACAAAAAGTACCAGTGAAATTAATCAGGATTAGATGCCAAATTATGCTCCCAGAACTGAAGAAACATCTTGGATGAGAAGTGAAACATCTTCAAGGAAAAGCACAGAAAGGCCAGACATTAATGCCTCTTGAAAAAGTATCTTTGAGACAACCATGACCTGGATGACTGAGAATCTCCATTTATGCTTTAAGACATTTTGTGAATCCTTGAACCTGATGTGCTTGCCGTAAATGTTTCATATAATATTGATCAGATTTAAGTGGCTGAAATAGACTCTAAAGGAGATTTTGAAAATCTTCTTTCTTTCTTTCTTTCTTTCTTTCTTTCTTTCTTTCTTTCTTTCTTTCTTTCTTTCTTTCTCTCTCTCTCTCTCTCTCTCACTCTCTCTCTCTTTCTTGCTTTCTTTCTTTCCTTTTCCTTTTGCAAGTTGTCTGGACAAGTTTACTTAAAAGAGAAAAAGAGAAATAATAGCCCAGGGAATATGTAACCCACTCCACCAGAGTAGAGGAGTATAGAATTGCCTAGAAAATATGTTTTTTGCTTCCTAATTTAAAAGCCTTGCATTTGGATACCAAGCATTTGGATGCCTGATGAAAAGAATATTTCATAATGCTTTACTGCATCTATGAGGACATCTAGAGGAAGTTCTCTGAAAATTCTAATGGCTTAAATTAAAAGTAGCCAAAGCCACACAATTGTAGATAAATGGATAAGGGAATTGATAATTTAAACCCACATCTTTGTTTCTTCTTGAGAGAGTATGACAATTTTTCAGAGAATGTTTGCAACCTTGCCACGGTGAGAGCAGTCAGTGACTAAACATCTTTTAACCTGTTGAATTATTCTTTATTAATCCTTCTAGCCTAGCAGCGTAACTCACCTTTGTCCTCACCCCAGGTATCTGAACGTATTTCCAAATAAAGGACAGACCCCATTATAGACCCCATTGTTTGTATTTTATAAATCTATCCACTATGATCCCCAGACATTCTTTAAAATCAAGATCATATTAGAAGCAGGAGCTTTGCTGTATGCTTTCACTGATATTTTATTGAGTTTTTTTAACAATAGCAATAGCATTTAGACTTATGTACCACTCCGTAGAGCTTTACAGCCCTGTCTGAGCAGTTTACAAAGTCAGCATATTGCCTCCCAAAATACGGGTCCTCATTTTAACAACCTCAGAAGGATGGAAGGAAGGGTCAACTTCAAACTCTGCCAGGATCGAACTCCAGACTGTGGGCACAGTTTGCCTGCAATGCTGCATTCTACCACTGTGTCACCAGGGCTCTAACAAACAGGAGAAACAGGGGTCTGGTGACCCTCCAAAAAGAGATGTACCCTTTTAATGTACATTTTTAAAAAATCTTATTAAAAATGAATGAACTCTATGCCACATTAGATTCCAAATCTTCTTCTGATAGTAAGTATGTAGGGTGTAGGGTTCTACACTTCAAATTCTGTTCAAGATTCTCCTCAGAACCAAATGTGATTTGATTTGCAGAGATAATGTACATATGCAATGCCAAAACTGTTGAAGGACAATATAAAGGACAAGCTCTCAATGTTTCCCTTCCATTAGTCAATGGCAATAAGGAAGCTAAAAACTACTAGAATATCCTTGCATGAAAGTCATACTTTCTCGTGCAAACAAATCAGCCCCTGTTGAGATATAGGTATATTTTGCACGCAACCGAAAATGAGATTTGTAGAGGAGAAGGAAAAAGTGTTTAACCTTTCCCCAACCCACTGTTCTTTATATCATGTGAAATACCTCCTCCAATTTGTATTTCTTACTTTGGGGCAATGGCTTGGAGAGCATTTTGTAGCAGCAGAACTGAAATGTCCAGCTGCAACCTGCTTTTCTTCTTCAACTTTGTTTTCTGAAAGTTGAATCTGTGCAGTCCAATGCTTAATTCTCCTTCTGAGTTTACAAGTGCCCCAGTGGTAAAGAATGCTGTTCCAGGGGTGTCTTTTGGAAATAAAGTTTACTAAGACAAACCCACACAGAAAAAGTAACTGTTTCTTCATTATGCCAGGAGTAAGAAGGAAAATTTGGAGAAACATTTAATTTAGGAAATCAAATCCTTGCTCTGGAGTCCACTTATTTGATAAATCTGCTTAAAGCAAATGTATATTATCAGAAGAAAATTTGTGAATACATACAATGTTTGTTGAATTATTGTTATTTCAACATTTTGTTCAACGTTTGTTGAAACATATAATTTTCTAGAGGAAACCTGGAAGCACATGAGCCACGGCAACTCCTTCCAAGCATAACGGCTGACTAGAACTTTATCCCTCAGATCTCTTGGAGAAAATATTTGCCATTATTTCTGGTTTCAATTCCGTTTAGTCAATGTAGACTTTCATCTATAAAGTTCTGTTTTCTTTAATATCATGTTCTTAGCTGGAGCTACAGTTTCTCAGAATCAGGCAGTAATGGGGTTTTTCAGGTGAAACTATGAAACTACTTTTCTGCCAGGTTCATAACCCCAGTACATGAGGTTCTGGTGTTAAGACAGTATTTTCTCCTTTATCAGCAGTCCATGGCATTTTCAAAGGCTATACAATCTTTGCTACTCATTCTATTGGTATCACAATCAAGTGACCTTTAATGAGAGAGAACCCCTTCCCATTGGGTTCCTAGGCATTCTGCTCTGTTAACATGATGGGGCCTTCACCCCCCCTTTCCAGGGAAGAGCTGGGCATAGCTGCTCAAAAAATCAAAAACCTAACTCTCTAAAGACAGTTCCGTACAAAGCAACCACTTTGTAAATGCATGGTAGAACATAAGAGAACAAACCCATCAGGACAAGATTCTGCAGTCCATCTGCATTTAAAAGACAAAGTCCACTCTTTTGAAGACAGCAAAGTCCAAATTTTGGAAAGAGAGGATCACTGGTTTGAAAGAGGGGTCAAAGAGGGGTCATCTATGTCAAAATTGAATGGCCCTCTCTCAACAGAGGGGGAGGGATATGACATCGCCAATCTACAACACAGTCCTTTCAGTAGTTCCAAGAAGGCTCCATACCCATTTGCACCACTCAGGTGATGTTGAGGACACAGATAAACCTCCAAGTGGCCTCAACGACTCGATAAAAGAATGCAAATGACCAGCTGTCTTCAAGGAATATAAATCCTTCCATTGGCCACCATCCAGTCAGAGCTGAAGAAGCTTCTTGGATAAGAAGCAAAATGCCTTCAAAGAAAAACAAGGAAGTCCAGTTGTCTCTTGAAAAAGCATCTTTGGGGCAACCGTGACCTGGATGACTGAGAATCTCCAAAGATTCGCTAAAGACAGTTCACCAGGCTACCAACCTAAAGGTGAATGAACTGTCCAGAACATCACTTTGCTTAGCTGCTCTTCACCATACTTGGTGATTTTGAAATATCCGTCTTTTCTGTTTCTGCTTTATCCAACATCGTCCAAACCCATCAAACAGCTAACTGGTAGGCTTAGGAGATGTTGGGGTTTAAGTATGGATTTAGCACTCTTTTCCAAATACTGTCCCTCTGCAAGCCAACTGATTAGTGGAGGAGAGAAATTTTGAAGGAACAATAGACCTGCCCTCAGTCCAAGCCTACTCAGCAACTACCAGTAGGAATTAGCAAGTTCTGATACACATGCTGTTCTTTTTCAATCTAATTATCTTCTTATAAAGCAGCAGAGGCTGGTCAGCCATCTGCTAAAACCCACCATCTTCCCAAGACCTTTCCTCATGCTATCCTGATTGATTCCTCATTAGCTACTACTGACTGTGACATTTAAGCAAGGAGGGCAGATTGAAAGGTAGAAGTGGGACTGATTGCCTACATATGTTAACAATGTAAGCACCATTCAGGATCAAGCCAAAATAGAGGCAATGGATGCAGAATGCAACTTGGCAGCAAATGTTATGCTGGATGGAAAGAACTTTAACATATCAGTAGAAATGGCTTGTGTACTATGTGCCAGAAGGAGGCACAATATTATTCTTAGCCAAATCAGTGCCTTCCAAATATTTTGGAGAACTCTCATCATTCCTACCATTGGCTGAATTGTTGGGATTTAAGGAAAATATAATCCAGAGCATCTGGAAGATACTAGACAAGACTGATCTTGATCATGACAGAATTTTAATGGCCCTTCCCAATCTAGAAACTTCCAAATATGCTGTGTTATTTTTTTCTAGTATTACCAAGCAATATTAGAATAGAATAGAATAACAGAATTGGAAGGACCTTGGATGTCTTCTAGTCCAACCCCTCATGCAGGAAACCCTAAACCATTTCAGACAAATGGTTTTCCAATTTCTTCTTAAAAACCTCCAGAATAAAAACCCAACAGTATGATTTTCTGCCCATAGATTCCTTTAAAAAAATAAAAATAAACCATAGGTAAAGTATTATTCCTTTTGCAACGTTAAAGCTTATTTTAGCATGTTATATGCGGTATTATATAAACCAATACCTTAAACAAATATAGAGCAAAGGGTTTTAACCTAACACACCTGTCTATGTTATATATTTTCTTCACCCAAGACTTTGTTTGAACTGGATCAACCCAGGAGTGAGTTCATAAGATTTTTATCTTGCTTGGAAAGTTTGGCAACCAGACTTGGAGAACATCCAGTTAAGCTGTCTGCCAGCTAGAAAAGGAGAAGGAGAAGCAGACTACACATTTCCCATTAGCATTTTCTAGAATGTTAAATTGTCAGGTCTTATAGAAACAAATATCTCAGAGGGGAGTCCCAGGGATTGGGGGGAGTAGGATAGTACATGCCTATGGTGAAGGTTGCAGTAGGGAAGAGACTGGACTATTTGGGGGCTGGAAGTACACATTACCTTTAAACACGAGGTTGGAGACTGTTACTAATACTGTGTTTTATAATATTGCATAAAAGAACCATTTTCCATTGATTTTCATCTAACGGGTGATACAATAGTAGTAATTAAAAAATAATGTTGAAACATTTCATTTAGATGAATAGTTCATTGGTGAAATTTGATTCTTGCTTCTTCTATTGTAGACTTGTACACGATAGTCCATATACTTTATAACTATGAACTCACTACACCTGGCCAGGGTGTGTATTCAGTTTGCTTAAAGTTACTAAAGTTTGCCTAACCCGGAAGATTTCCTTCCCAGATATTTATTTTTATTTTATTGGTGTACCACCCACTTTTCAAGACTCAGCAACAGTAAAACTGTCATGGAAACATAAGCATAAAATCATAAAACTGCATAAAAATAAAAGCATAAAAGCAAAATCATCACCTGTAACATGAAAAAAAGTTAACTATCAGGAGCAATATAAAATAGAATAGAGCTGGAAGTGACCTTGGAGGTGTTCTAGTCCAGCCCCCTGCTCAAGCAGGAGAACCTATACTGTCCCAGACAAGTGAATGTCCAGTCTCTTCTTGAAAATCTCCAGTGATGGAGCTCCCACAATTTCTGAGGGTAAGCTGTTCCACTGGTTGATTGTCCTCACAGTCAGGAAGTTTCTCCTTAATTCCAGGTTGCTTCTCTCTTTGGTCAGTTTCCAACCATTGTTTCTCTTCCTTCCCTCTGGTGCTTTGGTGAATAATGTGACCCCCTCTTCCTGTGGCAGCCCCTCAGATACTTGAACACTGCTATCATGTCACCCCTATTTCTTCTTTTCTTTAGACTAGCCAAACCCAAGTCCCATAGCCATTCTTCATATGTTTTAGTCTCCAGGCCTTTGATCATCTTAGTAGCTCTTCTATGAACTTTTTCCAAGGTCTCAACATTTTTTTTGTGATATGGTGACCAAAATTGGCTGCAATATTCCAGGTGTGGTCTTACCAGGGTTTTATAAAACAGTACTAATACTTTGCGTGATCTTGATTTTATAACATCCAGCATTTTCCATTACATTTTGCTAAGTGTTCTGCAGGAACAGAAGGACCATATCCTTTCATGGGTGATCCACATGAATGACCTATGCCATTTCACTATTATAACTAGGTCTAAAATGATACTGAAAGGAATCCAGATTATCACAATATCAGCTGTGCATAAATCTATTTTATGAAAAAGGAGAAGTTTTAGATCACACAGAGGTTATCCATAGTCTCTGGATCTAGAGAGGACTTTTTCAGAAAGGGAGACTCCTCCTGCCCTCTTCAAGTTGTTGGGTACAACAACTTCTTTTAAAAAAAAACATGGTCACCGTTGTATTCAGTGGTGACAGCTCAAACTGGCAGGAGGTAAAGAGATCCAACTCAGAGATGGCTTTCATAGTATTGAGGACTTTGCCCATTTCCTCATATTCCACAGGATCAAAATAATCCCATATATTATTAAAAAATGCTGCCCCAATTATCTTAATCAACTTTGTTCATGGGGAATCCAACTCGGAGTAAATGCAAACAAATTGAACCTCAAGATCCTTACAAATATGACACAGAAGCATTTACAGAGATTTTGCTTTATTTATTTAACATAATTTCTAACATCTCCATGCAACTCTGACCAAGTTGTACAGCAATAAATGACGTAAAAATAAAATCAAGTTAATACATTAAAAAAATTCATGTCTTAATTTTCCCCAAAGGTCCATGTGCCCTTAAACAAGTCACTGGATGATTTTTAGTAGCTGCAAGAAGGATGTAATATTTATTCTGGCTTGCTGCTCTTATCCCTTTCCTGAATTAGGATTTGTTTGATACTAATGTTCACTGTTCATTTTCTCGCTCAGTTGCTACATTTCTACATTTCTCTGTACACAGTAGGGCACCCCGGATCTAAGTACAGGGGGAGGTTACTCAGGAACAATTTCATGATGGCCATAAAATCCTGAGGCCTTCCTGAGCCGTATTGAGCTTATTTAATTTGAGGCTACTTTGTGAATGAAGTGAATCTGTTAAAATGCTGTTTGCCACAAATGCTGTCTTTAATACTAAGGGCGCTTCCCAAATCTTGAGGTTCTTTCTGTCAAATGTCAAGGAATCATATTGGTATAAGGGGCTATTTAAGCCATTGAGTCCAACATCCAGTTCTGTGCAAGAATCTTAGGGACTGTTTCTCCCCAGTTATTTCAGCCCACTAGATTTGGCAGAAAAAGCAATTTGCAGATACCATCAATTACATATCTACCTTGGGGTCACAGGAAACATACGTCTTCTGCCATGGCACCCAGTTTATGGAACATTTGCCCCCCCTCCCAAAAAAATAGATTAGATCCATCCCTTTTATTCTGGAAAGCCCTCAAGATCTGGCTATGTTATCAAGCTTGGTGCTTCCAGAGAACCAGATATATAATTAGATGGCTCCATTATTAAAATGACCATTTTATCCTTTTCTCACATAGGGGTTTATATATGTATTTTATACTATTTATTTCTTAATGTAGATTTTTATATTTTTATAGCTGTTGTTTTTGCATCTGTGGTTTTTATCCAATTGTTGTGTGCCACCCAGAGTTGCATTTGATTAAATAGGTGGCTATACAATTTAAGAAACAAACTCTTTAAAAACATCATCATCTAGTCCGAATAAACAAAAATCCATTCAAAATAGCAACTCATTAATTTTAACCTTGGTCAAACCCACCCATCCCCAATTTTATATTCTTCCCATTTTCTTGCACGAATTGCTAGTCCTTCAAATAATGTTCCCACACCTTACTTCTCATACTCTTCTTGTCTCTTCTCCCAGAATCATTGGCATCTGTAACAGATCCCTTTTATAATTCCAGTATAATAAAGTTACCTTCATTAATATTCACTGTTTTTTCTCATGACATCATTGACAACTTCAACAAGTCCCTTTTGTAAATCCAAGATAAAGAAGTTATCCACAACACTTTTCTGGTTTAATATTTATGTGTCCTCTTTAATTGTTAAATTATAAACTGGTTTCATTTATAAATCCAATTTTTCTTGTTTTTATATCCAATATATCCAGCATTCATCTTTCCCCCCCCTCTGTTCCCTTGTCTCTCTTGTTCCTTTTTCTTTCCCTGCAGGATTGGAACCTGTTTCTTCTGGGCCATCCTTTTAAAATCCAACTGGGCATAGTATCTTTTATGTCTTTTGTTTCTAGCAATCCTGCAGATTGCTTCCAATGTCAATTTCTGTCTTAAATGCCACCATTCTTTAATTTGATGCTTCTTTACCCAAGCTCATCAAGTGAAGTAAGGCATTCATTTCTATAATATTTTGACTTACTTTTTAAAAAATGTATACACGGTTATTTTCAAGCAGGAACAGAATGTTGCTAAAAGCTTTACAAGTTATTCCATTCCTCTTCACTAATGTTTTCTAAGATTCTACCGGTAAGAAACTGTTTATGTTTCTTGTTCTGTTTTTAGTCTAGCAATGTTCAGTTAAATTGAAATATGTTGCCTATTTGGACAGAAAATTTGTTAGGGGGTTCCTATTTAACATATACAAAGAGAGAGAAAGAGAAAAAGAAAGAGAGAACTAATACACACAACCAAATCTTACTCTCTGATTGCAGAGATATTGTCATCCTGCCCATGATGATCTTGGATTGAACCAACTGCTGATTCCTAGTATAGGTCTTAAAATGTGTGTGTGTGTGTGTCTGTGTGTGTCTGTGCGCGTGTGTGCATTCATTCATTCATTCATTCATTCATTCCTCCATTCATGAGTACAAGATGTTTCTTAGATACAGCTTATCTTAATAGTTTCTGGAACATGATGTTATCAGCCAACAGATGGGCAGAGTTATGGATCAGTCAGTAAAACGTGCAGAAACAAGATTTTTTAAAAAGTTAACCTTTACACAGCTTCTAAGTCCAATTAACCTCACATTAACTGATGCTAAGCAAAGGTCACTAGATCACTAGATCAGTTATATTAAGAAGTGCTTGTTTTGGGGAATAACTTCTAAAATAGCTCAGTAATACCAGCAGAAACTTGCTGGCTTAGATTGGTTTTTGTTCTGAGCCTGTTTAGGCAGCAAAGAAGCAGTCCCGGCTCAAGCCATATGAAATTGAGGCATTGTTTACTTGACGAAGTGTATTATTCAGTCAGGCATTCAA
This sequence comes from Crotalus tigris, assembly GCF_016545835.1. NCBI lineage: Eukaryota > Metazoa > Chordata > Lepidosauria > Squamata > Viperidae > Crotalus > Crotalus tigris. The sequence continues at coordinate 7,539,279 of NW_024096478.1, read as the reverse complement.
AATTATGTTTAGAACAAGCTAATGGCATTATCTGCAAATGTTTTCAGTATCTCTGTTGTGTGACGATGTGAATCCACACACATAACTGCCTTAGATAACTAGAGACAGAAGGGCTCATATGGATGCAAACATCCAGCATTAATTTTTCTTTCATTTAGAAACTACTGTTAAACATTGGCAAGTTCTTCGTGGATTGTAGTGTATTCTGAAAACTACAAGATCATGTTCCATCTTCTAAATCTAAACTCTTAGCGATCACATCAATAGATTTCTCTAGGAAGATTTGTTGGGTCTTCCAATGAGGCATCTAGGTATCTGCTGTAATTGAGTCTTTCTACCTCACTACTGCTTGACCTCTTATCTATTCTTCCACCTTTCTCATTACAGACTGTATTATAGTCTTCTTCAGAGAGCTAGGTCTTATCTAAGTATGATAATTTGAATCTGATCATTTGTACCTTGAGTGAGAATCTGGGTTAATTTGTTCATAGATTTGTTTTCTTGGCTATTGATGGTATTCTCAAGAGTCTTGTCCAACACCAAAGTTCAAAAGTAGCAAAAGTAGGAATTCTGGGAGTTGAAGTCCACGAGTCATAAAAGAGCCAAGGTTGCCTACCCCTGGCTTAGATCATTGTTCCATTAAATTCTGAATCCAAAACATGACAGAGAAAAGACCAACATTGTATATTTAGTGCAATTAAAACTTAGTGTATGGACTCAGAGTGCCACCTTATGCTATTCTAAATACTCCACCCCACCCAGATACCTTTCCCTTAGAAAGACTCATTTTTAACATCAGATCTTATACAAGGAATAGATCTCATCTGGCCCTTTGAATAGAATCTCAGTACAGGTAATTGTAATGAACCTGTTTTTAATGGCTCGAATCCTCTGTTAAAAGATAGCTTCGGAACTTAGTTGCAATACAATTACACTGATTTTAACTGGAAGAGAACATGTTTTTTGTCATTAGCATCCAGGTAACAGCAGGACATCATCTAAAAAGCTAAAAGAACAGCTATCTCTTGTAGTACCACAGTGATGAGGACACATGTCAAAGGTGACACACCATGACGTTGAATGACATGCCAGCATTCACCAACACTCAATAACAATTCCACTCAAAAGCATGTCCCATTTTCATGCAACGTTTGGAGGCTGCAGAGGCTTCCCAAGAATGGGGTGTGCTCTCACTTGGCTTCAAGAACCTGCAAAAATTGTGCAAAATTGTGCTGTGCTTTCATTCAGTTTCCAGAGGCTACAAAAGCCACATTCTCCAAAACAGCTTCAAGAACAAAGACTTGTGTAACCTGGAGCTGCCTAAAGTGGGCTACTTGAGCCTTTCAACAGGAAAAGAATATTGCCTGAAGGTAAGTGGTATGCTGCAGATCCTGGAGACCACTGTGCCACAAGGGCAATTGTGCTGGCTTGCATGATTTGGGGAATGTTGCAAGACAGGCTTTTTGAGTGGCAGTGATGGCACTAGGGCTGAAGTCAAGACCTGGGAATCTACTTTATGTCCAGCCTCTGCACCACCGAGTACACTATTCAGGATGGCCTAGATGGGGGTGAGGGAGAAAATTAATGTTCAGGATCCACTCTGGATCAGTCACCAGGGCCAGAAATTTAGTTTTCCAAGCTTTTAGACTCATGCTGGAGCCCATCCTCAAGGAACTTCTCTCTAGCGGAATATGTGCTTTGGGCTGTTCTGGGTTAGCAGTGTCGAGGTCATCTAAATTTTAGAGCAAGCTGTTCCAGAAGGCAGACACTGCCACTGAGAAGGCAGTCTGCCAGATGACATTGCTTTATAGAAGGGACTCATAGCATGCTACCCTGTTGGATTTACTGGGAGAGGCAGATTCAACTGGAGAGAAAATAGCCCCCAAGTCAGGGGTCCCCAACCCCCAGTCTGTGGACCAGCACTGGTCCATGGCATGCCAGCAACCGATCTGCACAAACAAGCTCAGCCCCATCCATGGGATGTAGGCAGCACACAAAACATACCACCAGTCCACAGAAAAATGTTTCTCCATGGAAACGGTCCCCACTGCCCAAAAGGTTGGGGGCTGATGCTTCAAGTAACCTATCCCCATGCCACAAAGGGCTTTATAGATGAAAACTGGCATATGAATTGCACCTGGAAGCCGTCTGAGACCAGTGCAGCTCACAGAAGAAAGATGTTATGTGGGCAGACTGTGGTTCACCCATAATTACCACTACTACTTGCTGGGAGAAAGAACTGGTATAAAAGTGGTAGCTCCCCTTTTCTTATTGTTTTAAACTGTGTACTAACACTGTGACTCATACAATAATTGTACAAACATATCCTCCAGCTGCATCCTATGATTAGAGACACGCTGCATTTTTTTGCATTCTGAAAAGTTGCTCAATGGAACTGCCAAAAGAAAAGCGAACGACAACAACAGTAATATAAAATATTTTTATTGGTAAATATTTTTATAAAACAATCTTATGAAAACAGATTCAACATTTTCTGAGACATTTGAAACTCGCAAAAGATACTAAGTTTCATTTTCAAATGGCAAATAGCAGCGTACAAAGCAACGGTTGCTTGTCATTTCTTTGGTAGTTAACTTTTACACTTTGTATCTTTGCTATACAAAAAAGACATAATATGCAATTGGACAAAATTTAACAAAATCTTTGCTTTAAAAATGCCAGTGTTTTGAATTGATAGTATCTAAATAACGTATTAAAACCCAATATTATACAGGTTAGATTGTGATTAGTGTTTGAATAATGCAAATTTAGTGCAAATTTTAAGTTGATACAAAGTCAGATTTAACGTGACTCAAAATTCAATTAAAGCGAGGCCAACATGTACAAAATAGAGGCTAGTGCATGCTCAGTTGCAGCTGGAGTTTTAAACGCTGCTAATCTTAATTGTGAGAGCCTGTTTGATGTACCTAGAAACCAGGAGACTGTGAGTTCTAGTTCTAGTCCCACCTTAGGCACCAAGCCAACTGGGTGACTCAGGCAATCACCGCCAATTCAACAGAAAGCTCATTGGTTGAGTGAGAAATTCAAAGCAGCAGTCCTTGAGACTTGTTAACATTTTAACCACTACAATTCATGGGCATCCTTAATCATCTTTATTTCTAGAGTTGTCCAACAATTTTGTCAATTAAAAAAAAATATGTGGGCAGTTTAGACATTTACCATTGCACAGAAGGCAGAAGACAAAACCTCTTCCTATTTGCATTTCTACTTATTTACAAATACCTTTTACTGTAACTTGCTCTTCATTTAGGAAATTATATTCAGATACTGCAAAGTGCACTTTCCCTTAGTAGATGAGCAGATGCAATGAAACCTTATTGTAATGTAAAGTTAGACAAGGAAGAAAACTATACTATTCTCCTGCTTTACATATGACAATAAAAAGTTGAAATAAAAGAATGTAATGCATATTTCCAGTTATAATTTTGTATGCAAAAAATATTATGCCTTCTTTTCATATGCTGTACCTTAATTCTTCTATATTTTCTACATAATTAACAGAGTTTTAAAAATAGCTAATTGAGAATTGTATTTGTACAATCATGTAGGTGGCAAAGTAATTAAACATTTTATCCATAATGCAATGGATTTCTTATAATTTTTGTAAAGCAAATGAAGTTACATCTTATTATGATTTCTGTTATTTTTCTTAGCCTTCTCACCAATTATGGGTGAGAGTATAATTTTCTTCCTTTGTAATAACTCATTAGCTTTTTTAAAAAATTGGCATGAGACATAAAGATTTAATTCCCTATCTCCTCATATTACTAGCCAAGAATTTAAGCACTCTTCTTAAATTTAAGCACTCTTGCCTCTGAAAGTACAAATAAGAAAATATGAGTTCATTACTCCCAAATCCCGTGGTTTTATTTGTTTTGCCATAAACTTTTCATTTATGTCATCTACCCATGTCTTTGGATATTGCACAATTTTCACAAAAAACAAATAATTGAACTGTGGCCATATTTGCTGATTTGCATATTGGTCAATACCCCACTAATCCAATTTTGTTTTATTTCATTTTCAAGCAATAATTAACAAGATTGCCCAACGATAAGCATCTACAATGTACAATAATATTTCTCCATAACAACATTATTTTTGCATATAAAGACAATTAGAAATTTTCCATTCACAGAAAAATCCTGTAGTTCTGATGTTGTACAAAGAGCAGCCCTTTTCCTTCATTAAATCAATATTAATTTGAGAGCATTTAAATAGTGCACAACTATTTTTCTGGTTTTTTAAAGGCACAATTTCAAAATAGCCTGGAAAATTAACCACTCTTTCCTAGACATGTTCTATGTTCTTCATTCAAGCTGTCCTATGACATATAAATGGCAAAGCTAATGAAAGTGCTTGAGTAATGAGATACTAATTTTCAGGGCTCTTAAGTGAAATCCCTGAAGCTTTATTTAGATTCCAAGTTGTAAAAACCCTTGTAAATGAAATAAGCAGAAAAAAATTATAGCATAGATGCTAGACATGTAATTAATCTCTTATAGGAATGAAATTAAAATATCAGTGTGTTCATTATTTAATCTCAATTCCTAATGTTGTTCTGCAGGGATATGGAACAGGGATGACTTTTTCCTGAGCAAAGCAATCTCCAAAGAAGCCACTTATTATATGCACTTGACATTTTGTTTAGGAAAAGCCCAAAAGATCTGATTGGTATAATTTATATAGTCCATCTGATGGTCTTAATAATATTTTATTATATTTTAGCCCTTTTACAAATATTTTGAAACTTTTACAAAATTAACATAATGAAAACGTTTAAAAGATTTTAAGTGATTATTTAGCAGCAATATGTAACTTTTGTGGTCCATTCCAAAACGTATTTGAGGCCAGAGCACATAATACATTTTATGTGTTAATTTCATCTACATAAGCACATGTGTTTTGTTCCACACGTGTTTAACAATTTTCCTCTTCTGTCAAATTAAAAAATACAATTTGGTAATCATTTTTGGAGGTCTATGCATCTGTGTTGTATGGGTGGTTAGCTCAGTGAAAAAGTCATTTTTTATGAGAAGCTCCAGATAAGATGTAAATAGAAATCCCTAACCCTAACCCCCCCCCCCAACCTTTTGGGTACCAGCGATAGGTTCCATGGAGATAAGTTTTTCTGCAGACTAGAGGGGCCATGCTGCCTGAATCCCGCGCACATGCAGATGGGGCTTCACTTGTTTGTGTGGGCCAATTTCTGGTGCACCGCAGACTGGTTCCAATCTCTGGACCGGCGGTTGGGGACTTCTGCTATAAACAATGTTTAAACAACTCTTTTATTTTCAGTTGTATCACACTGGATAGAGCTAAGTAACTCATAGCATCCTAAGGATCATGATACTTTTAGTAAAACCTGAAAGACGAATGCAATCTGAAGGGAATCCAGCATCCAGCAAATTGCTATTTATTTTTGTTTCTAAATATCTAATTCCTACAATTAAAGTCTGATGAAACTTCAGAAACCCTTGTCCCTCAATATGCATTTGCTTATCTACCTAATTTATATATTTTGCTGAGTTCGAGGTTCCAGGATTAGTGTTCCATTTCATCACTTCGGTAAAAACTTGATTTATGCTTTTGTAAAAGAGTATGTGTTCTTCCCTTTATGTTTAAAATAGTTGGCCATATATTATGTTAAAATTAGATTTTCATTCGGATTACCTTAGAACAAGATCCATAAAAAAGACATATTAGAAACCCAATCCAAAACATATGGCCAATATAATTTTGACTGCAAAGCACCCAAAATTAGACAAATGCCAACTTTACAAGAAACAGAGAAGTACTCCTATGTTATTATCAGACTATTCACATCATGCATTTTTATCCATAAAAAAGGAGGCAGAAGAACATACTATACATTGCCATATATTGCATTTTACTGGACAAAAGAGGAAAAGAACATAAAAGGACAACTGCTCCATGACTCTTTAATGATTAGTTTCACCCTAAATAATTTAGAATTTTAATTTGAAATATTAATTGGTTTAACATTTTGCAAACCAGCAACCTGTAAATAACATTAGATGTAATTCTCAGCATTCTCAACTATTACAAATTTTGATGAGGATTTTACCTTATTACCACATCTTACCATATTAAAGATGACCTCCTAGGATATTTGAAATTCCCCCAAAATAGGAGAGGGCTCCCAAAGCCATTTTTCAATTACACAATGTGATTGCTGAAAATTAATAGCTGAGAAACATTGCACTGTAAGTCTTCGAGGTAGATTTAGAAGTTATAAAAAGCAAACATACAGCATATTCCTTATAAAACCAAGACAGAAAAATTTAGCCCTGCTAATCTATATGAAACAGCCTTTCATTTGCCCAATAATCCTGGCCCTGTGGCCTTTCCTTTACCCCAACCCAAATATTAAGTGCAGTCCGTGAAAATGTTACTATCCTAATCTGTAACAAAAACATCTGGCAAAAAAGAAGACATGGATTGTAGATATCTGGAGATCTACCCCTTAAAAAAAATCAATGGTATAAAGTAAAAAAAAAAAAAATTCCCTATTTTTAATTCTGCACAACTGCATTACAACAGAACTTCTAATGAACTATCTCATTTAAAAAGAACATACCAATGTACAATGGCTAATAGAAACAGCAATCCAAAGAACTGCAATTAAACATTTAGTTTCTGTGAACTGCTTCCAGTGTTGGATTGATGTTTCTAATACAGCACACAGCTGTTCAAATAATAATGATTATCACCTAGAATAATGTATAATGGCAATATCTGGAATACATAGAATTGCTTAAAAAAATCAAGCAACTTCATTTGTAGCAATGAGATTCCCAATGTAGTCAGAGAATCAACTCTCTCTCTCTCTCTCTCTCTCTCTCTCTCTCTCTCTCTCTCATGCCGTTATCTTTTACCAATTATCTGATGGACTCTGTCCAGCGAAAAGGTGGTTTGGAAACAAGTAGCTCTATTGTGGCATTTGAACCATTTCAACTGTATCCATTGAATTCATCATTCCCCAGAGTTAACCTTGCTCTTCTCCCCTCAGGGCAAGGAGGCTATTAAATAAATCTGTGATGGCAGATGATAAAAGAAAGGCACACATGAATATGGTACTATTAGGATAATAAGTGAAATTTTTCTGCAAAAGGCATCTTGCTGTGCATGATAATAAAGATATGGAGCATGCCTTGTGGGGAAAAATTGTAGCAGTTTTTGAAAATACTTTTGCAAACGCAACAGTCACTGAAAAAATAAATTAGCAAAGCAGATAGATAAAAAAATAATGGCTATATTCATTGCAAGTCATTTCATGTCTCTTTTGGTCTAGGCCACATCTTTATGTTTTGTGAAAAAGCAAATATTAAAATTACTTAGGGCTAAGTAAGACAGTGGCAAAGCAATTAATGGAAAATATTCAAGTAGGAATACTTACAAGGTTTATGGTTAGAATCTTGTAAAATCCAAATTAAAATTAGTAGTATGACACTAATAAAAAGTATCATTTTAAAATATATTCCATTACTGAATGCCAACATTTATAGTGTATTAGATATTCTAGAAGCAACAGAAACAGCTATCAGCAGCATCTCTAGGATAGAAATAACTGAAGTCTGATGGATTAGCAAATAGAAAAATTCTCTGTAAAATTAACTTGCATTTTATCTTAAAAGATTCAAGCAGGAGAAAAAAGTATTTCTCATTAAAAAATAACATTTCTCCAATCAGATTAATTTTATTTAGGCCAGGTTGGCATTTACACTAAGCCATGCTTTTTGCTTAATCCTAGTTTACAAAGTAGCTGTTAATATTAAATATTAAGGCAGAAAATACTGTAACATGCCTTTGTGAAATGTGTGAACCTATTAATTGTCTGTTGAATTTTTCTGTTCTTAAATCTAGACTTCATGGAAAATAGCTTTACTCCTTAAGACTATTTTCCATACTTATTTTTGGAAAATCACTGGTACTGGTAGACTCCTACAGTAGTAGCAATTTCCCTTCTCTGGATGCAACATTGAATGGATTTACACTATGATTCTTTCAGAAATGACTGGTTGACAAATATACCTATTTTCTTTGAAAATATCTACAGAAACACAGCCTGCTGTCTCCCAAGAATGCATTCATTCAAGGACAAAATATTTCTAAGGAAAAAGGTAATCACCTCAAGTGAAACAAAAATCCTCCATCAGAATGTAATATAACTGAAAGCAGTAGAAACTACTTAACTATGATTCTTTTATAATACAGATTCAAACGGAGGAAGACCTGTAATTCTGACATAATATATCTGCAGTTCCTTAACAAGCTAAATGAAAACTACACAAAAACAGTTGAAACAGCAATAGAGGAGGGAATGGTCACAATGAAAACCACATAATTTTCAAACCAGTCCAGTAAACTAGATATCATACCAAAATTGGAAGATTTGTGGGCCTTTTATTTGAAAAGGCCTCCGATCTACCAATTTCAATATGTTTACTGCAGTGTGATTTCCAGTTGTGCATTGTATTTTAGTAGTTATGAGATGAGAATGTACATTGTTGCCTTAATAAGACTTCGCTATGATGTTTTTTAATACTTCACAAAATCAAATATTTTTAAACAATGAAAGTAATTTTACGGTATTTTTTTAAAAGCCAAGAAGCCTCTTCCTAAAATTATAATCTATTATGCAGGAATGGCAGTGAAAAGATGCTATTACGTCCCAGAAAATGTAAACAAATAAATGCATTCAACCCCACTGCAATTTACTATATCTTTTGAAGTTAGACATGGCCAATTCTTAGTCTTTTAAAAAAAGTCAAGCAGATACTTCTCTAGTAAATTGTGCCACCTAGAGATTCAGCCATAAATTACAAGCTGCATGTAAAAGCAAGAGGCATATCTTTGTCTCCCTTAATTCACAACATTAGGATTTAATATTAACAGTTGCAACTGCTGGCAATAAACAAATGAAAACATATTTGCAAACAGAACTTCTCTTAGCAAGACACTATAGTTTCCATAGTTTAGGTGGCTTTTAGACATTTGATTAAATAACCCTTTTCGGCTGTTGGGCATGTTTGGAATTTTGAGATAAAGTCATGGGTGCTCTCACAAAATTGCTGTTAATATGGCCACAGCCAGTTACAAAGCATTTATTTACAAACAAATTATAGTATTTTACCTTCCCTTACTCTAGAGACAACCCATTTACTTATTTGAGATTTTTTTAAAAAATCCAAGTGGGGAACAGAGCCCAGCCCAGATGCTGTGGCACTGCCAGGCACTTGGCCATTTATCTCTGGGTTACCCAAAGTCACACAGGAAAGGAATCCTGCATCAAGAGCTATTAATTGCTATGGTTTCATAAAACCTTCAGGATGCCAATGAACGCAGAAGACAATAATAATGCCTTCATGTTTTATTGATGAAGATCCTTCTGACCCTTTTTGGAAATGTTTGTGTAGAAGAAATTCTGACTGCTATTAATCTTATGAATACCCATGTCTTCTGTTCAAGTCAGCTAATATTTTTTTTCAAATAACTCAGAAAAAGGGGAAGTTTCTAGGTCAATGAAATAAGTTTAAAATTTTTCATTTAGATTTCTTAATTTCAAATTTCTATATATTTTGTGGATCTTAACTCCTACATTCAATTCTAATATGCAGCAAATATTAGAATTAGAATATTATATCATACTTTGGCAATAAACTCTGTAACCTAATAAACATTTTACCTTTGCCGTTATCTATGACAGATCTCCATTTTTCCAGAAGAGACTATAAAAGAATTCTTCTTTAATAATGGTTACAGTCCTTTTCTTTTGTGCCAAGAACAGCAATGCAGAAATCACAACGTTTCTTTATAGCTAATGAAAATGAAATTTATTTTCATTCTCAAATACCCTCAATACCCTTTATGACAGACCTATCACTGTAACAAATAATGGAAAGGAATCTTTAAGATGTGTCAATAATGTTTCATTTCATTTTCAGTTAATATTTCATATATCTATCCTGAGAATTTCAAAACAATGTACATGTCTTATTTCTGCAAAGTTTTGGGGGGACACACAAAAAGAAAAGTATAATGAAAGTCTATAGTCTACCAGTAAAAATGATTATTCACTAGATCCCTTATTTAATAGTAGTAACTAATTGTTTTGATGGGCGGACAGACAGACAGACAAAGAGCTAACATGTTCTAGCTACCTTGGCCATCATCCGTTAGTTTTGCTAAAAGAAGAGTTAGTGTTTCTATTTCCTAAATAAAGTCTAAACAGACTAAGTATCTACTGCACAATATGGCTATAACTTAAGAACTATTTATAGGTGCTTCATACAGTGTGTTTCACCTAACATTCTAAAATATGTAATGCTCAATGATATGGCCTTTAGAACCCAAATGAGGCATACAATTGGTTTAAACACAGCTAATGAAATATTTTTCAAAACTCAGGTTCATTGCAGAATTCAGGTATGCAGATATTTGCAGTCATTTCTTAACATAAGAAAAATCACAACATAAATTGCTGTCTTGAATTATGAAAAAAACTTAACTGAAATTGGCAGTTGAATAAAACATGGTCTTCACTCTAAAGCAAATGGAAATTTTGACAGGAACAGCTTCCCTTTCTTATTCTATTCCCATGGCCACCTAATTTGACGTACAGTTTATTCTACATTCAGTAATGTGGGGCGAGGTTTCTAAAGTGGGACAAATGCCCAAATCAGATGGATTTCCATTTTTCTGAGATCTTTCCTCCCCAAATAGTATACCATAATTCATACATACATAATTCAGAACCATTTTTGAGAGGTACCAATGGAGTTGCAAGAAGGGGAGGGTACAAACATAAAGAAGCAGGATTTTTTCCTTTCACAAAAGGAATACCCTGAACAGTGGTGACACTACCTGCCCAGCAGTGTGGGAAGAACACTTTTGGCTCTAAAGGCATCCAAACCAGATGGGTCCACTTTGTGATGCCCATTAAACTTTTGAGTGTTTGTTCTTCTGGCCAAGCACAACTTACGAGTGTAGTTATCCACACCACTTCAGGCATAGGATTCATCACTACTTTTTCAGTGCACCATTCAGCAGTGCATAATGAAAGGTACAAAATGAATTTGTTTATAATCTTGTATTATCAACAGGTGAAAAAAAAAGCCCTTTATAATTTTGTGAGATACACAGTATATATAATGCCCAGCATCATTAGTCTCATTAAACAGGAAGCTTTTACTTACATTAGATTTCAGAGGAACGGTTGCCGTTATGCTTATAAGTACATAATGCATATTCCACAGCTTGGTGCACACTGTGGAAGAGAAAATGCTTCTCTCCTTTTTTAATATACTCCCCTCGCTGCAAGGAGTCCCTCACAGAGAGATTACACTGAGCCAGCAGCACTTGGATGCCAATTTCCCCAAAATCCCTTTGAACCTCCTTGAGTGTATGAATCCCTGCTGTATCCAAGAACTGCACTGCACAACAGTCTATTACTAGTGTATGGAATGTGAACTGCTGAGAGACAAGCTGCACCAAAGTTTCTGCCTGTTTCCTATTGGCACCATCTGATTTTTCAGTGTGTTTTTGCTTTTCTAGTTTTCTCTTTGCTGCCAGTTCCAATGAGGGATTGACTCCAGCCTTCTTGTACAGCATGGACTTAAAGTTCTCTTTGTTTGCATAGTATATTGGTGCTTCAAAGCGAAAAATTCTGATGCCTGCCTCAACTTGAAGGCCACTGTAGGCAGGGAGAGGTTCATAGATTTCAGAGTCTGGTACCAGACCAAGTAGCTGTCCTTCTGGATTTTGTGTCCGTAGAATAACACAAATCATTGAAAAACAGACCCCAATAAGAAGGCCAAGTTCAGTGCTTATCAGTGCTGACGATAACATAGTGACAAACCAGATCAGTGTGTCAATTTTGCTTAACTGCCACATTTTTGGCAGGTCAATAAATTTTCGCAAGGCTGCTTTGAGGTTGATAATGATTATGACCGCTAGCACACACTTCTGGAGTGAATAGAAGAGGGGAGCAATCACAAGGAGAACTAACAAAATGACCAAGCCAGTCACCACACCAGAGATCTGAGTCTTGCAGCCAGTTGCATCTTTAACTAGAGTCTTGGCAAGGGCCGCGCTGGTTGTGAAACAATGAAAGAAAGCCGGGATGATGTTGCAGAAACCAATGGCGTACATTTCCTGGTTGGGTTTAACGGTATAGCCGTGTTTCTTGGCAAACATCTCTGAAAGAGATACAGTAATGGCAAAGCCAATAATGGCTATGGGCACTGCATCCATAGCCACGCTAGGAATTAGACTCCAATCTGGTGATTGTGGTGGTAGAAATCCAGTTGGTATATGCCCAGCCACACTGGAATCATATTTCTCTTTCAGCTTCCCAAAATGAGATGCCAATGTGGCTACTATGATCACTAAAAGCTCAGTGGGCAAGGGAGCCTTAAGTTTTGATTTGAACCGCTCATTTAATTCTTTTGCTGGAATAAGAACAAGAAGGCACAAGCAGCTGGTGATGAGGTCACATGTGTTGGTCCTATGGATGTTTCTGAATATGTTTATCCATGTATTTAAGAGAGAGCCAATGCCACTGCTCCGTGGAAGGTTTAGACCCAAGAGGTATTTGGCTTGGGAGGTAAGGATGGTTAAGGATGCACCAGTAACAAATCCGCTGAGCAAGGAATCAGAGAGGAACACGGAGATAAAGCCCACCTGGAAGAGGCCCATAGCAACCTGAAGACAAAGGCCAAAGATTAGATGATACTTCGGTATTTACAAAGGAAACGAGGCTGAAAGGTGAAGTCCATGTTATTAGACAGGTCTTAATATATTATGCTATTAAGAATTACAATTAGCTTTGTGTTTGTTTCAGGTTCTTCAACATGTTTCATTATTATTATGAGAAATTTCTTAGTTTTTTTTAAATATAATTCTTAAGATTGCCAATAGTTTTTTAAAAGCCACTTAACCTTATATTGTGCATAACTGTGATATGCATATATTTGCTTTGATATAAATTTTGTCTGATGTTGAATATGCTTCTTGAGGATGAAGAGGAAAGTTTCTTTTTTTGCTATCATTTCTATGAGGGACTTATCCCATTTTTTCCATACTATATCTCTATCTACGTAGTTACATCTGTATCTCTGTCAATATCTAGATCAGTGTTTCTCAACGTTTGTGTGACGGCGACCCCCGTCACACAAACGTGCCACGCATGCGCGGCGCGGCACGCATGTGCGGCACCGCCCCCATGCGTGGCGTGCATGCGCAGTGCCGCCCCGAGAGGGGGAAATGGCGGATCGCCTTGTTTGGCGACCCCCGTAAAATGGTCTATCGACCCCAAATGGGGTCACGACCCATAGGTTGAGAACCGCTGATCTAGATATTTCAGCTATAACTATATCTACCTCTTTGTATCCGGTTTCTCTATTTGTTTTATGTTTAATATAATCCTTAATAAAACTATTGGGAAGAAAACCCAGAAGCCTATAGTCACTTCATAAATATCTTTTGTCCATCCTATTAATCTGGAAAAAAAAACATTAGTATTGGAAGCATGCAATGAAACAAACAAACAACAAAAAAGGTTCATAAGATCTAGCATGTGGACTTTTGTCGTTATCTACTGGTGGCTCCTTAAAGGAACTGTATCTTTACCTGGGATTGTATGGTAGCCACAAGGCCTCAGTTCATGAAAAGGTATTAAGGATGAAACATACTACCTTTATCTGTTTTGCATCCAAGTACCTCTGTTCAGATCAATGATCAATGATCCTACTCCTGGGAAAAACAAGCAATATAACATGTATCTAAAATATTTTTAAATTAAATTTGGGAATATGAAATAAGTATTTTTCCCAAATAAATTTGAAAATTCAAGTCTAACCAGGCCCAACCTCTTAGACTCACAGATACTCATTCCTTTAATTCAGGGGTGTCAAACTGCTGGCCCACGGGCCGGATGCGTCATCTGGAAACCACACTTACCCTATTGCCGGCAATGGCAAAACTGGCCCAATATGTTGCACGTCATATGACGTCACGAGTTTGACATGTTTGCTTTAATTGCCTTCCATAATGGGTCCCTTCCTGCTGTTTGGAGATTACAGTGCTTAGAATTGCAATCTATTCACTGTTACCACATTTTTTACCCATCTGTCTATAGGATACAAGAGGGAGAAATCTAAGCTACAGTTCTTATATCTACTTACCTCCAATTTTGCATACTTGCAAACTAAGTCCCCAAAAGATAAAGAACTGATCGCAGATGAAATGGATCCCCTTTAACTGCAATTTCTTACCTGATAAATCCCAGCTACGAAAGTCACAGTTGCTCCAACAGTAATTGCATAGCAACTCCTATCACATACTTTCTGTGAAGTCTGATTGGCAGTCCAAGACACCAATGTGTCATTTATGAGGTCATTCATATCAGAATGATAATTGCTAGAAGCAACCGATATTGAATCATACCCAGCCATCTGCAATTCACGGTCTACCACTTCTCCCACCATCAAGCAGAGTACACCAAAAATGCCCACCGAGATATGATGGGAAGTTCCAAACAGAAAATAAATGATGCTTGCAAAAAATGATGTATACAGGCCATAGATAGGTTCTTGGCCAGCCAAGAGGGAATAAGCAATGGACTGTGGAACTAGCAAAATTCCTACAATTATGCCAGACATAAGGTCACCCAAGAAATACTCTTTCAGTTTGTACTTGGGGAGCCACGTCAGTACTGGGAGAAAACTGAAAAGAAGATCTTTGGCTTTAGCGGGGCTACAGCTGCAATTTTTCTTCAATTTCTTTAGCATGTAAGCCTTAATATCTGTACTTTTTCCTATATATTCTAGAGATATACTGGAATGATCATCCCCTTTGCCATGAGTCTCCTCTGCCAATTCAAGCGTCGGTTGGACGTGATTGGCTTCTGCTGCCATCCTCAGAGATCTGTAGAAAAATGGAGAAAAAGATGTAAGATTTCTACCCCTAACCCATATTCAGATAAAAGTCTTATTAAGGCAAAATTCATACAAGCAATTCTGGAAAAGATTTACCAGTCTTCATCCAAATCAGGACTAGCATCTGTAAATCTAAATTATACCATTAAAACATGAAGCACAAAAGGAATATTTGCAGTGGACATGAGAACAGAGCTAGGGGTTCAGAATCTATGGCTGAAATGGATAACGCTTTGATGAATACTAATTGCATAATTTTCTGTAAATTAACATGAAGAAACAAAACAAATAAGGAGCATAAACTGACCTAAAAGCACCTAAAGCCAAAGAACATAAATGGAATAATTTTTAAAAACCCACTGAATGCTCCATACAACTGAAAAAAAAACACTGATGTGCAAATTAGTAAAAGTGGCGACAAACACACAGGAAGTCTTGCATTATTAGACAGTTTGTGGACTGGATGGTCCAACTAAGGACACAGTTTTATCCTGCTAGAGGGCCAGGAGGAATGAGGAAGAATTAGTAAGAATGCAGAGCTCATTTTCCCCTTTGCAAGGTTTGAATCTACATGTTCAGAAAGAGTGAAGGAAGAGTGCAATCCTTTACTTCTAACTTCAACTGCCTGGTGTCTGAAACTCTATTTTACATTTGCCTCCTGCTTCCATACAGTGTAAGTAACATGGGATCTCTTTTGTATCTACAGAATAGACCTATAAGGCTGACTGCATTGGATTAAGTCATGATTGGACTAAGGGCACATGCTATTTAAAAACTTAAGCATTTTAAAACCTGCAAGACTGATTGCATTGGACTAAGTCATGATTGGACTAAGGGGATATGCTATTTATAAGCTTAAGCATTTTTAAACCTTATATATTCTGGGGTAATCAATATTTTTAATCTAAATTGAATAGTAATATAAGGTGCCTAATATTAATATCTTTTTACAAAAGATATACCAAGGTAACATGTTTTACTGGTTATTCCATAAGAAATAGTAGATGTAATATAAGGAATTTCATTTCCGCTAGAGACTAGGTCAGGGGTAGGCAACCCAAAACACTCAAAGAGCCACTTGGACCCGTTTCCCATCAAAAACAAAACACCGGGAGCCGCAAAACCCTTTTGATATCTAAAATGAAGATAACACTGCATATATCCTTTTTTACCTTTATTATAGGTGTGTGTGTGTTTGTGTGTGTGTGTGTGTGTATATATATATATATATGTATATGTATATGTATATGTACACATTAAAAATAAAAGTAAAAATATGACTCTTGGGAATATCCATACTATTAAAACAATGATCACCAAGAGAATGCTTTAAGAGAATAAAATTACATACACACAAAGGTAAAAAAGGATATATGCAGTGTTATCTTCATTTTAGATGTCAAAAGGGTCTCTCTCTCCCTCCCTCTCTATCTGCCCTTGGTCTGCCACTCCTCTTCCCCCACTCTCTTTCTTTCTCTCTCTCTCTTTCCTCTCTCTCTCTCTCTCTCTCTCCCTCCCTCCCTCCCTCTCTCTCTCTTTCTCCCCCCCTCCTATCTGCTGCTCACCTGGCAAGCTTCAAGATGTTGTCCAACAACCTCCGGGGTAGGCAACCTCGACTCTTTTATGACTCATGGACTTCAACTCCCAGAATTCCTGAGTCAGCCTAGCTGGGCTAGCTAGCTCTCTCCTGCCCTTCCTGCTTCCTGCTTCCTTCAGAGACGCAGCAAAGGGAGGAGCTCCGCCCAGAAAGCTTTTCAGCTCCTCGGAGAATACTGTGAGTACACTCTCTTTTACACACACACACACACACACACACACAACACACACAAACACACACACACAGGGAGACACACACACAGAGAGAGAGAGAGAGAGAGAGAAGCAGAGAAGTGCAATTGCCTGTATCTGTCTCTCTCTGCAAAGGCAGAGGAGGCTGGGAGCCACAGGGGAAGGCTCAAAGAGCCGCATGCGGCTCCGGAGCCGCAGGTTGCCGACCTGTGGACTAGGTAGTCCACAACTTTCTGCTATATGTTTCTTTTACAATTATGGACTGCAAGAATTGTATTTACAGGAAGAAACATAAATATTTTACAATGCTAGCTACTCTGCAAGGAAGAGGCACTTATATTTTGCACATTACCCAAGGAATGTGAATCAATATGCAAAGGCAGTGGTGGGATTCAAATATGTGAACAACCAGTTCTCTGTGTGGATGCCGTTTCCGGAAGTCCATTCTGGGCCTGGCCAACAAAAAATTAGTTACCAGTTCTACCGAAGTGGTGCGAACTGGCTGAATCCCACCACTGTGCAAAGGATATATGATTCCACAGTGAATAAATTTTTAAACTGTAGTGTTTTCAAAGCATGCTCTTTATATGAGTATCTATTGTTTACACTACATATTTTTGATTTTCATCTTTTCCTATGAAAACATCAACGTATGCAAATCTTTTATTTTAAATATAATTCTGGATGATAGCATCTAAGTGATCTTGGCTGACTTCAAAAAGCAAAGCAAGACCAGATTTGAATAGGATAGGATAAACTGGAAACAAATATACACATGTGCACACATTAGAAAAAGAAATTGGTAAATCATTTTTTTTTCTGTTGGCAAGAAAACTTCATAAGAAAACTTATGCCAAGAAGTTGTAAGGAATCAAGTTTCATTCAAAAAGATAATATAATATAAATATACATATTTAGTGTGCTGCTTTTTTCCCCTGAATTTCTATACAATTTCTGTACAAAGGACTGCTTTGAAGTTAAGATAGTGAAATTAAATTGTTTGTGTGTGTGTGTGTGTGTGTGTGTGTGTCTGTCTGTCTGTCTGTCTATCTATCTATCTATCTATCTATCTATCTATCTATCTATCTACACACACATATATACACACACACATACCATCGTATACATTTGTCTTTAGCCTCCCTGTTCTTTCTGATGGCTCCTGAAGCATTCTTCTAAATTCAGTTGTTGAATTGTCCGATAACAATGAAATGATTTCTTACTATTTTGAGGCAGGAAGCATACCAAAATAGAGAGATCCAAACCAATGTGGCACAAATCTTAATTTCACTATCTTGACTTCAAGCAGTCCTTTGTACAGAAATTGTGTAGATTCGGGGGGTGGGGGAAGCAGCACACTAAATATTATGATCAAAATACAAGCAATGTCATTAACTGGCTCCTGTTTCGCTGATATTTGGACTTATTAAGTTCATCTGGCTGGTCTTTGGCTACTGATTATGCTGGTGGCTTTCTCTTATTTTCACTCTCATTCCTAATAAATTACCAAGAACACATTTTCTCTCTTTCCACATGTATACGAAAAAGAACCAGTGGATTGATTTGAGAGCCTCTTGTGATGTTTGTATCCCTATGACTAGAGACTAAACTTCAGCAGCTGTGCTTAAGAGAAAGCAGTCTTTCTAGAGAGGCAGATTATTATCCAGTGTGTTTCTGCAGATCTCCTCTATGCTTGCATAAATCTTGCAAGATTTTGGGAAAACAAATATGCTCTTACTAGCTCTTTGCTCTTCTAAATTTAAGAACACAAAATGGGTACCCAGTTGCAAATCTACATGGTATTTAGCCTAGTTCAAGAGCCTTGAAAGTACTTACAGTGAAACAACTACATGTTTGTCATGTGAAACCTAAGGAGTGTCTGTGTACAGTAATAGGCTTCCAACATCAAGGAAAAAATGGTTTATTGGGAAGCTGCCTGGCACGAGAAGCTGGCCTGACTACATTTCACCTTTATATGTCCTAGTATGAAATATTTCATTGTGTACTATAAAAAAATGTCTTTCCAACATGCAAGTAGCTTATTGCATATAAAATAAAACCACTTAAAAGGCTATGGCCAGCTCAATTTCTAGCAGAATTGCCCATTTAAAATAAATGCTAATATATTTCATTTAGCTACATTTCTCATCCTTAGCATTTGATATGACTAGCTTATTTGTCTAATTGCCATAAGAATTATCCAAAATATATAGAACATTAATGGGCGCACTCACAAGACTAAGAGATTTCTGGAGTCAACAAAAGTGACTGACATGATTTAGAACACTGATTATAGTTCTTAAGAATTTTTATTCTTGAGTAATTCAAATATTTGCAATAGAATAAGGAAGTTCTTTTTAACCAAGTAAAATGATTTATTCAAAGGAATCTGCACTTCAATCAACCCTCAACTATTAGTATTTTTAAAAATGGCTAAAATTTATTCAATTCCTTTCATTCAGACAAAGCTGTATTTAATATTTTCCCTTTTGTTAACTAGGAACTCAAAAATATGTAACAGACCTAAAGGACTTTATTTTAAAAAAGAAAAAGTTTATTTGTAATAGGATTGCTTAGAAAAGCCTTTACTATAATACATTTATTAGCTTTTTAGGAGGCACAGGACTTTTTTTTTCTAATGCAGCAGATACAATTTCTCTGCAGGAAATCGTTAAGAATAAACAAATTCAAATCCCATCAGCAGATAAACCTACTTTAAATCAACACCAGTAGTTCATTCACAATGGTGCTCAGTAATTGAAAAGGAGCAACATTTTGCTAAATCCTGAGCAGGACATTTGGCTATCCTTCTGGGATAGCACTGAAATGCTTATTGCTTGAAAGAAGTCTATACTAGTTTAAAAAAATCAGAGAAAAGAGCCAGCACATAAACACTGTTTGCTTGGGAGTATGAAATCATTTCTCAACACCTGAGATTTCAGATTAATCTACTGATTAAATAAACTAGAGCCTGCAGCTATTTATATATGACACATATAACATCTGCATAAGATTGTTTTTTCTTAACAATTGTCCTGCTTGGATACAAGGTCTGCCTGTTTTTCACTGTGCTTGCCTAGTTGTTATTGGAAAGTTTATTGATACAAGATGCAATGACAGTTTGTTTTTCCGGCTAGCTTGTTGCAAAGTCTGACAGTTTTTTGCCCCACAGGAAGTGATTGGTTTAAGGTCACATGGTTGACTTCTGTAACTAAGGGAGGATTAAATTTGGTTCTTCTCCAGCACTATAACACTGGCTTTTCTTTTACAACCTAGTAATGTTTTTAAAAACATTATTTTTAAAAACACAGTAATTCAAATTGTTTTTCTCTTGCTTTGTTGATTTGCTATTGTTGTTTTCTCTCAGTGGTTGTATTCATTGTGACAAGTCTATTAAAAGCAGGTAGTTTAAATTACTCATGTGAATTGTAATCAGCTCAACTTTGATTCAAAGGAACACTAAATCCAGTGAAATCATTAACTTGGTATTCTTCTACAAATGGCTACTGGAATTATGCACATAGAAACAGATTGTATTTTATGCTTTCCACGAGCCTCTTTCAAATGTAGCTGAAGATCAATGAAAGAGATATTAAATTGCACACTGAGAACCAAGAAAAGCAATACAAAATTAATGACCTACTTGGAGGTTAAAAGAAAGACTTGTACCATTTGTTCCACTGCTATTTTATAATGTGAAAGTTATATCATGGAATTAAAAGAAACCTGGTTTTGCTTATCCTCCATAAAGAAATGTGAGGCCTATAAGTTGTTCTTGTTATTAATGATTTTTTATTCTGCCATTTTTTGTGCCAGCTCAAGGCAGCAAACATATCTAATGCTTCTGCCTCTTATTTTCATCCACAACAACCCATCCAGTGAGGTGATCTGGGCTGAGAGAAAGCGACTGGCCCAAGTCTTTCATGCTTAAGAGAGGCCTACAACTCACAGTCTCCTGATTTCCAGGCCAGCATCTTCACTAAAGCATTATAGGCAAATGTCACCAACAGGCAAACAACTGCTTATACAAGGAAACTTGAGGTGTGAAGCCTCAGGATGGGACTGGGGATTATAACAATTTTTATGCCATAATATTTGAGTTTTTTTTTTTAAGTGTTCCACTTTAATCAATGAGCAACTCCTGCCAGGTTACATGAGTTAAATCAATGTAAAACATTACCAGTCAACAATAAAATAATTGTAAAAATACCCTCTTCCTTCCAAATGACAGTATTAATCCAGCTTACCCCTTCCTCCCTCACCCTTGTCTTTTTTTTTAAACTACCTCCTATCTATGTAGGGTTTTTTCTTAATTAGATGAATTCTACAAGAAAATATCAATAAAGAATATTCAGTCATAAAAGGCAATACATCTTCTCACTCATAGTTGTTGTTAACAGAACACTGTTATGCCCAAACTCAAGGTATTTTTACTGTTTTTTAAATATTGCCAGCTCAGTTTAAAAGTATTGAACTTTTCAAAAGAACATCCTTCTCTCTTTTCCTGCAAAGGGAGAAAACCCCTTTATTTTAAATTGGAACTGTATTTTACACAAAATATGAATAAACATGTACATATATACTTTTTTTAACATTCAGATATTATCTTTGTAGCTTTTCGAGCTTTTCTCTGGGAACCTTCGGGCGGGGTGGGGGCTAATATACGGAGATCTGCTCTCTGTAGTTAGAGTACAAACATTCCAAGAAAGCGCGCGGCGTCTTCTTTCAATCTGAAATGTTAGCGGGAGTCTGAGCTGACGCCCCCTCAGTTCTTTAGTAAATCCCATTCAACGTTTACCCGCTCCTAAAACTCCGCGTATAACTACGGAGCAGGCGGAAACATTCAAAAGGATGGGAGGACACGAGTGCGCGGCGTCCTTTTATCCCTTTGAATTCCGCCAACTCTTTGAAAGGGCTTATCCATTACCGCCACGCGACCCCAACTCCGCCACAGAACAACTCACTCGTTCCGGGGTTTCCCCTTCTGACTGCTTAGTCCTCGGAGAGCACAGAGGCGTCTTGTCCCTGTTCCCGGAGCTCCTCCAACTCTCCTCACCCGGTCCTCTGTTTGTTTTTCCCTCGGGACGCCGCACTCTTTGCTTTTACCCGCCCAAGTTGGGGGGGGGGGGAAGCGAGGGGAGAAACGTGTCAGTCTTCCGCTGCCTTTGCCAAACAACCAAGAAACTTGCTTGTTCGGCTCCCGCCAGTCAGCGGGCTTGAACACCGCCCAGCTCCAGCCCACTTGGCGGCTGGCCAAACCGTCGGGGCGAAGTTGCAAACCGGACTCTGGTGAAGTTGCAATCGAGGAGCTGCTTCTAGGAAGCTCCAAGGGGGAGTTGCTCGTCTTTTGGACACGAAAAGCAATGACGTCAGCCGGCAGGCCCTCTTGTAGCTTTTTGGCGTCGGACTCTCTGTACTACTATGAGCTTAGTCTACAATCTGCTTCGTTTCTCCCCCCCCCCCCAGCGCCCCGCAATTAAATATGTGGAAATTGAGGAAAGGCTCAGTAGCCACAGAAGGCTTTTGATTGGCTTGCAGGTGGGTTGCGCACTGTCTCCTGACCTAAAACTTGGTGCCAGCGTTTTCAAAATAGTTTAGAAATAGCTGCAATACGTTCAGGTGGTGTTTTTCAAAATCGGAGCAGCGCTCGTTTAGCTTGCAAAATACTTGTAACGTGTCCGTTTTTCCCCTCTCCCAGTACAGAGAAAGTAAAACAGGACAAATCATTGTCTTTTATAAAACCTACCGAAGTCAAAGGCTGCAGGTGATGGAAGAAGACATCTCACCAACCATGAATTAAGAGACCTTCCAGAGAAGCCTTTCCGGTCAAAAATGAAGAGTCCGGTAGCACTTTGTCAAATTATGTAATACTTTTTATTAAGAGACAAATTAATTCCCCAGCAGGTCCTCATTTCATCTGATGCAATGGAGTGGCTAAAGTGATGTAGGATTTAAATGGGGATTAGAAGGAGAAAAAAATTGAGGAAAGATAGGCAGGGGTGGATTACTTGAGACCGATTACCTGTAATGTTTTCAAAAGCCCTATGTTTGTTGAGACTGAGATAACTTAGATAGATAGATAGATAGATAGATAGATAGATAGATAGATAGATAGATAAGTTTTGTCATTTTTTCCTGTAGGCACAATGGCACACATTAAAAATGAAATTTAGTTGCTTCCTCTCAAAGTGTACACATACATAACGTATTTAAAACATACTATAGACAATATATGTATAGACCTACACCCTTACATATCAGTGTTGTTGTTGTTAATTGCGAAGTCGTGTCCGACCCATCACGACCCCATGGACAACGTTCCTCCAGGTCTTCCTGTCCTCTACCATCTTCTGGAGTCCATTTAAGTTCACACCTACTGCTTCAGTGACTCCATCCAGCCATATCATTCTCTGTCGTCCCCTTCTTCTATTGCCCTCAATCTTTCCCAACATTAGGCTCTTCTCCAGTGAATCCTTCCTTCTCATTAGGTGGCCAAAGTACTTGAGTTTCAACTTCAGGATCTGGCCTTCTAAAGAGCAGTGGGGTTGATCTCTTCTAGGACTGACCGGTTTGAACGCCTTGCAGTCCAAGGGACTCGCAGGAGTCTTCTCCAGCACCATAGTTCAAAGGCCTCAATTCTTTGGCGCTCAGCCTTTCTTATGGTCCAACTTTCACAGCCATACATTGCAACTGGGAAAACCATGGCCTGGACTATACGCACTTTTGTGGCAGGGTGATGTCTCTGCTTTTTAGAATGCTGTCTAGATTTGCCATAGCTTTCCTCCCAAGGAGCAAGCGTCTTTTAATTTCTTGGCTGCAGTCCCCATCTGAGGTGATCTTGGAGCCCAGAAAAATAAAATCTGTCACTACCTCCATTTCTTCCCCATCTATTTGCCAGGAATTGAGAGGGCCGGATGCCATGATTTTGGTTTTCTTAATGTTGAGTTTCAAGCAACTTTTGCACTCTCCTTCTTCACCCGCATCAAGAGGCTCTTTAGTTCCTCTTCACTTTCTGCCATTAGAGTGGTATCATCTGCATATCTTAAGTTGTTGATATTTCTCCCGGCAATCTTAATTCCAACTTTTGATTCATCTAGCCCTGCCTTTCTCATGATGTGCTCTGCATATATGTTAAATAGGCAGGGCGACAGTATACAGCCTTGCCGGAGTCCTTTTCCAATTTTGAACCAATCAGTGGTTCCGTGTCCAGTTCTCACTGTTGCTTCTTGACCCGCATGTAGGTTTTTCAAGAGACAAATGAGATGGTCTGGTACTCCCATCTCTTTAAGAACTTGCCACAATTCGTTGTGATCTACACAATCAAAGGCTTTTGCATAGTCAATGAAACAGAAGTAGATGTTTTTCTGGAACTCCCTAGCTTTCTCTATAATCCAGCGTATGTTTGCAATTTGATCTCTAGTTCCTCTGCCTCTTCGAAATCCTGCCTGTACTTCTGGTAGTTCTCGATCCACATACTGCTAGAGTCTAGCTTGTAGGATTTTAAGCATAACTTTACTAGCATGTGAAATGAGTGCAATGGTGCAATAGTTTGAACATTCTTTGGCATGGCCTTTCTTTGGAATTGGAATGTAAACTGACCTTTTCCAATCCTGTGGCCACTGTTGAGTTTTCCAAATTTGCTGGCAAATTGAGTGTAGCACTTTTACTGCATCGTCTTTTAAGATTTTGAATAGCTCAGCTGGAATACTGTCACCTCCACTAGCTTTGTTGTTGCTCAGATTTTCCAAGGCCCATTTCACTTCATATTCTAAGATGTCTGGTTCGAGGTCAATGACCATCTTATTGTGGTTATCTGGGATGTTAAGCTCATTCTTGTATAGTTCTTCTGTGTAGTTTTGCCATCTCTTCTTAATCTCTTCTATCTCTATTAGGTCCCTGCCATTTTGGTCCTTTATCATGCCCATCTTTGCATGAAACATTCCCTTCATATTTCCAATTTTCTTGAAGAGATCTCTGGTCCTCCCCATTCTGTTGTTTTCTTCTATTTCTTTGCACTATTCATTTAAGAAGGCATTCTTATCTCTTCTAGCTACTCTCTGGAATTCTGCATTCAATTGGGTGTATCTTTTTCTTTCTCCTTTGCCTTTCGCTTCCCTTCTTTCCTCAGCTATTTGCAAAGCTTCCTCAGACAGCCATTTTGCTTTCTTGCATTTCTTTTTCTTTGGGATGGTTTTAGTTGCTATCTCTTGTACAATGTTGCAAACTTCCATCCATAGTTCTTCAGGCACTCTGTCTATCAGATCTAATTCCTTAAATCTATTTGTCACCTCTACTGTATATTCATCAGGAATATGTGTTAGTTCATTCCTGAGTGGCCTAGTGCTTTTCCCTACTTTTTTCAATTTAAGCCTAAATTTTGCAACGAGAAGCTCATGATCTGAGCCACAGTCAGCTCCTGGTCTTGTTTTTATTGACTGTATAGAGCTTCTCCATCTTTGGCTGCAGAGCACATAGTCAATCTGATTTCTATGTTGACCGTCTGGTGATGTCCATGTGTAGAGCCGTCTCTTGGGTTGTTGGAAAAGAGTGTTTGTTATGACCATCGTATTCTCTTGACAAAATTCTATTAGCCTGTGCCCTGCTTCATTTTGTACCCCAAGGCCAAACTTGCCTGTTATTCCGGTTATCTTTTGGCTTCCTACCTTAGCATTCCAATCCCCCATGATGATAAAGACATCATTTTTTGGTGTTAATTCTATAAGGTGCTGTAGGGCTTCATAGAACCGGTCAATTTCATCCTCTTCAGCAGCAGTGGTTGGGGCATAGATTTGGACTACTGTGATATTGAATGGTTTGCCTTGGATTCGAATTGAGATCATTCTGTCATTTTGGGGATGGTATCCCAGTATTGCTTTTCCTATTCTTTTATTGACTATGAAGGCTACTCCATTTCTTCTGAGGGATTCTTGCCCACAGTAGTATACCTGATGGTCATCTGAGTTAAAGTCACCCATTCCTGTCCATTTTAGTTCGCTGATTCCTAAGATATCGATGTTCAGTCTTGTCATCTCTTTTTTGACTATGTCTAGCTTGCCTTGATTCATGGATCTTACATTCCAGGTTCCTATGGAGAAAAAATCTTTACAGCATCGGACTTTCCTTTCACCACCTGATATATCCACAGCTGAGCGTCCTTTCGGCTTTGGCCCAGTTGCTTCATTCTTTCTGGCGCTACTAGTACTAGCCCTCTGCTCTTCCTCAGTAGCATATTGGACACCTTCCGACCTGAGGGGCTCATCTTCCAGCGTCATATCTTTTTGCCTTTTAGTACTGTCCATGGGGTTTTCATGGCAAAGATACTGGGGTGGTTTGCCATTTCCTTCTCCAGTGGATCACATTTTGTCAGAACTCTCTGCTATGACCTATCCGTCTTGGGTGGCCCTGCACGGCATAGCTTATAGCTTCATTGAGTTACACAAGCACCTTCGCCACGACAAGGCAGTAATCCATAAAGGGGATTACATATCAGTAACATATAAATATTATTCACTGTCCATCTTGAATACATAACAGAAGGAGGAGGCTTTACAGTTCACAAGGTTAATACTGTATGGAACAAAGCTGTGACTGAATCTGGATGTTCTGCTTCAGATACCATGGAGCCTCCTCCCAGAAGGTAACAACGAAAACAGGTCATGAAGAGGATGTGTAGTGTCCCAGACAATGATTGTGTTAAACGCCAAACTGAAGTCGACAAACAACAAACACACATGAGTATTTCTTTCCTCTAATTGCTTCGAGCTCAGATGGAGAACAGAAGAAATAGCATCCTCCGTAGAACGGTTTGGTCGGTAAGCAAACTGAAGCGGGTCAAATGCTGGTGGGAGGCTAGATACAATAATATCCTTTATCAGCTTCTCCAAGCATTTCATAATGGTGGATGTCAGTGCAACCACAGTAATCATTATAAAGCCTGTAATTATGGACTTTTTTGGCATTGGCAAAATGATGGCTGTCTTAAAACATGATGGGATCACTGCCTGCTGCAATGAGAGATTGAAAATATCTGTGAGAACACAAGCCAACTCATCTGTGCATTCCCTAAGGACATGTCCAGGGATATTATCTGGGCCCGTTGCTTTCCGAATATTAACTTTCCGCAGTGTTTTCCGGATAGGGGTGACATCAAAGCTAAGTACTTGCTTGAAGCCTTTTGACTAGCAGCCTCTGGCTCAGTTGTGTTGCTCTTTTCCAATCAGTCTATAGGAGCTGCAATGCAGTGTCCCTAGAGGTTGAAATGCTCTGATACTACTTGTCCTTAATTTGAGTTCAGATGTCAAACTTTAGCCATTAATTTTTTTTTGCACCTCTTTGCATCCTCTGCCTTACAGACAGGCCAAATTCACTTTGCCCAGTGAATTAGTGAACACAAGTATTGTGTCACTTATCCAGAATCCAGTATGCTATAAAAATCCATGGATAAACAGTTTGGATAATTTCTATACGGTAATGGAGATTGTATAGGATGGATGGGGAAACTGCCCAACTGCATCATATCCCACCATCTACATACTTGATAGCTGTGCTCCATAACTCCTATATCAGAACAGCTCTATGGATACAGCAACACACCCAGGATTCCACTGACTGACCTGAGATCTCTTCTTTTTTAACATCATAGGCCACATGAGTGTGAAGAGGATGTACAATTCTAGGGAGACTGACCCCCTTAAACTGCGAGAGGTATTTTTATATGAATACTTCTTTTAGGATAGCTAAAATGTAGAAGCCTAGTTCTGACAATCACTGTACTTATAATTGTTTACAAGGAATTTTCAGATTAAAGATAATATTCCACTGTTCAGCAAAATGTAAAATTTGCTTGAGAGACATTTCTCATGAAGTAAGTGTGATGCTTTACGAAACTTAGGAGTAATAATACTCTGTGTGCCTTAAGGCAGATAGCCTGTTTAGTGAAAAACAACCCATGGTAAACATTCCCAGGGTATCATATGACTTCTCTGACATTGTTAAGAGAGAAAATGAAGTACACGTGACTAACCACTCTGGCCTGGTTTTATCGGTGATTGGAGATGAAATGACACTGCAAGTTCATACAGCTGTTAATCTGTATAGCTAGTTCATGCATGTGGGCTGGCAGTCACTGTTTATACAAGTCATGTAGTGAAGGGGAAAAAATCAGGATAAATTAAAAATAAGCTTGGAGAGAATCAAAGAAGAACAGATTTGGAAGGGACCTTCTCCAGCCCCTACTCAAGCAGGAGACCCTATACCCTTCCAGACAAGTGATTGTACAATCTCTTCTTGAAGCAGATAGGTACAGTACAAATCAAATAAATAGTAGTAAATTTACACACTAAGATTCACAGTTCAACTTGAATTGTTTATCTATCTATGGCTCACCTCTAACCTTGATAGAAACATACCTGGGAAATTTCTTTCTTTTGCCATGTCTCCCATGACATGCCTTCATATCATGCCAAGCTCATGAGTAAGACAGGCTGAATTTGTCCTTTGTTGTAGTAAAAACAGTATTTTCTCTTTTGTCTTATATTGTCCAAGAGCAACCTCAAATTTTGCAAAATCTACTAGTTACCTTGACCTTGGGCAGAAGTTATATAACTGGCAAAAAGCTGAGACAGTAGAAGGAGGGTGGAGAATTCAATAGGGACATTATTTTTTCATGCCAATGTAGTTTTCTATGATTTAAGGGGAATTCACTAGTCCTATAATTCAGCAGAGGGCCTTAGGATGGAAGGGAACAATTGATCACAGTCACATTGCCGCTGACCTATTGCGGACGTTCATTCCCAGCTGGCCCTCCACCAACACTCCTCCCTCCACCAAGATTCCCAGCTGGCCCTCCCCCCAATTTGCACAGGGATACTAGAGAGACCATATTTTCATGCAAGATACAAGGAAGGAGAGATATGATAGGCTGGAGGTGGCATCTTCACCCAAGCCCAAAACAGAATGAAGGGAATTTTTGTTGTTGGCAAGCCCTGGTCCCTGGGGAGGGACTGAGTGAAGACCCTGAGAGAGGGTCTTCTCCCAAAGAAATAGTAGGTGTTCAGTTGAGCAGTTCCAGTAAAAAGTCAAGTGATGTTGAACACATTACAGTAAATCCAGCTCATTCCTCTCTTTTCACTCTCACTTGATAAGCCCAGAAATGAGGGAGGGAACTTGGATGAAAAGGGAAGGAAGCAGGACAGCTAGAGAGGGACAGTCTCTAGGAAGGACACTTTTAGGAGGGAAACCTGATAATGGCTGAACATCACAATTGTTTTGTATACATCTGTAAATATTTGTAAATATATTTGCTACTGTAAATAGTATAAAGGCATAAATGCCTCCAGTGTCTTATTTGTCTGCCTCAGTTACCTTTCTTGCAAATCAGTATATTTCCAGTTCAAAGCAAACCCAGTCAAACTGTGACAATTTACTTGTTATGTTTTTTTCCTATTCATGTATACTTGCTTGTTTATGTCTTTTTCTTTGTAAAAAAACACATCTTAATGTTCATGGCATTCTGTCAGTATTTCTCACAGCAGTCATTTAGGTTCTAAGTTAACAACACATCACTGTTTGTATATAAACATGCCCATAAGTTCAAGAATCAAGATCAGCAAACCTCTAATGTCATTGCAAGTATTCTTTATATTTTTTTATAAGTATATTTAAGCAGATATGTTATAATTTATCTTAGACCCTGGTCAATATTGAGCCATTCATGAAGAATTACATTGATTCTCACACAAACTTTCCTTCATATCCTTGATATGATATAAAATTCATAACAGCTTTAGTGATCAACCTTCAACTCATGCAAATGTTTCCATAATTCAAGTCTATTTATTTACCAATGCTTGCTAGATCAGCGGTTCTCAACCTATGGGTCGCGACCCCATTTGGGGTCAATCGACCATTTTTCAGGGGTCGCCAAAGGCGGCGATCTGCCATTTTCTCCCCTCCGGGGGCGGTGCCGCGCATGTGCACCGCGCATGCGCATAACATTTGTGTGACGGGGGTCGCCGTCACACAAACGTTGAGAACCGCTGTGCTAGATGAACATAAAGTAAACCTCACATTCATACAATTTTTAATGATACAAAAAGCAAAAAACTAATCTGCCTATCCAAAGTCCATCAAATGTCTGCCTTGTATGTCTCAGATTTTCCTTATTGTTCTGTCCAACATCTTTTCAGGCACACATAACAAACACATATAATCTTAACATTTCCTTGTTCTCTTTGTTTTTTTTTTCACCTTATACATATTATACAATGCCTTTCTCTTGTCCTAAAGCAACTTTTGCAACACATTCTCTTTCCTTACAGTATTCTGTGAATTGAGACTGGAAAAAATATTATTCCCAACCATGATTAAACTCTGAAGTTTCTAAAGTGGTAAGTTGAGGAAAAGGGAAGCAGATGCTTAAGGCATAGCTGTTTTTGTAGAAAAAAAGTTAAACAAATAAACAGGAGTCTATAGTTCATTTTCTGTAGTGCTATGTTAGGCTTTAAGTCTCATGTTTCTATTTTCTGTGGACAAATTATGCAACTGTGCACCATATATACATTCGTGGTTTTATTTGCATTTTCAACTGTGTCAAAACTGACACTAAATTGTCTCTGAAATCTTTTTGAAAATGGGTAATAGTACTTTCAAAGGGTCCAACCAACCTCTTTTATTTGGGGAAAAGAATGAATTATTTTCAGCAAATGAATTTCATCTCATAGCTGGAACATTGCATTTTCTCTTGTAGTTTTCCATTTAAGCTGCTATTTTCTAGTGATTTGAATAGTTTTTGAAGTTTATTTCCTTCACTATTCCTCATTTACATTTTAATATTTAAAGTTATTGTAAATAAACAAAATTTAAAAGTTATTTCCTTCCCCCCATCAAAGGAACAATAAATGGCTGGTAGGCAGTGTGTGGCATTTAGAGATGTAGGCTGGAAGTGGAGCAATCCCTTTTCCCAAGCATGCTTTCTCTATGCACAGAGGAACACCACTCAGTTCAGTTGAAAGTTATTTGGCAGCATTATGACTTTATTGTGCACAGTTTGTGCTATAAAGAAATATTGGCACATTAAACCTTAAAAATAAAATGCAAAGTTAGATAAATGATCTTCTATGCTGGGAGAATAATGTTTGTTACAGGAAATTTGTTATCCAAATCATGTTTAATTAAAATTTTATGTGTTTTTCTAATCTGAAAAACAAACCAGAGCTTTCTATTCTCCTATAGCCAATTGTGGTAAAGCAGTAGACGGCTATAGAATCTCAACTTACCGTATATTCTGGTGTATAAGACGACTTTTGAGAGCGTCGAAACCGCCTCCGAACTCGGGGGTCGTCTTAGATGCCGAGTCATCTTATATGCCGGAAATAAGGTAGTTTCTGGCGTATAAGACAACTTTCTAGGCATGCGACTCGGCATCGATCGTCTTGCGACTCGCCATCGATCGTCTTGCGACCCAGCATCGAACTAGGGGGTCGTCTTATACGCCGGGTCGCCCTATACGCCGGAATATATGGTATTTCTTGCATCGTAATTAATTTGTAAAGATTAAACAATATTCTTCAAAAGCTAAACCCTCCCCATATCCTTTTAATGATGAAAATTTATCATAATTTAATTTATAATTAAAGGTCAAGAGATCTCCTAATACAAAATGGCACAAAAAACTCTAACTTTGGATGAATTCAAGGATATTTGGGAACAATGCACTCAGAAGTTATTTGTCTGCTGCCATAAATCTGGATTTAAAGGAGGCTATGGAAAAGGAACAAGTGAACAAGACTGAGACTGATGATTGGACAGGGGAAGCTTTAACCTTAACCTTTGCTGAATATACACATGAAACTGGCTAATGTCTTAAAATTAAATTTAAAAGGGATTGTTGGTGGCAATATGCTGATTCTGTGAAACCATGTAGGGAAGGCTGTAAAGCACTGTGAAATGGTATATAAAACTCAGTGCTATTGCTATATGAAACAACAAACCAGAAGACAGGCCTGGATAACTTTCTTATTTTGAATTTATAAAAGAGATGTGTTAAATTTTTGAAGCATTATCTGCAGTCCCCTTTGGAGTCTTCCTTCTGAAGGCACACAGCAGTCTTAAGATTTTTTCCACCCTGGACTTCATGGGAATCTGCTTCTGTAAGTATACTAATCCTATGGATAACATTTCTGTTTCCATTCTGCCTCCTACATCCAAAAAAAAACCTGTCCCAATAAATCAATTA
The DNA here is from genome assembly GCF_016545835.1 of Crotalus tigris. Taxonomy (NCBI): domain Eukaryota; kingdom Metazoa; phylum Chordata; class Lepidosauria; order Squamata; family Viperidae; genus Crotalus; species Crotalus tigris. The sequence continues at coordinate 7,507,275 of NW_024096478.1, read as the reverse complement.
TTCAGTGATCCAGAATTTTCAAACTTCACCTTTCTTGAGAAGTGGTTCTTATGTAAACTCCAAATAGTTCATTTTCTAATAGAGACCCTCCAACTTGCTTCACACCTTTGCAAATCCTCATCTTCATTTCTACCCTTTATTGATTTTTCTTTATCTTCCTCTACATTCTCTTTTGTTCTGTTCATATTGCTTTATATCAATATGGATTCTCCCCATCCAGCCATCTCCTTCCAAAGTCCAACTGTACAGTACAGTACCATGTTCCAGAAAGTATGCATTTCTTTCTGCTTTTACCTAGCCTCCTTGTTCTCATCACAAAGGCCTTACTTAAATTAATAGTAGATAGCAGAAAGATTGTAAGTATGCAGAGGGGCAGGACCTTCCCTGTTTTCATCCCCCAGTAAGGTAGCTGTGCAACCATAGTGCCTCTCTTCTTTCCTAATCTTTTTCAAAGGACCATCTTGCAAACAGCCACTTAGTTTGCTGACTTGTTAATTATGCTATACTTCATAGAATAGGTCAATACATTCTCACCTTCTGTTGAGAGCAGGGAGAAATATCTGTGGCAGGAAGAGTTTTAAACTATACTGGGAACCATCTCACTAGGCCAGGAGAAACATACTGAGACCCAGCCCATGAGTTTAATGGTTTCTAAGACATTTGCTTTCTCAAGTTGTTAGAGTCAGGATTGGGTAGTGCTTGAAAATATTAATGCCTTGGTGTACGTTTCTCAAAATCTGTATTGTTTGCCTACTCATAGCTAATATGCCTTACAGCTCATTTGTTTTAGCCTTCTGTATAAAAAAAACCAATTATAACACATTTGTTTGGATCCCTCATAAAATTCCAGTAAGCAGGATGATTGCAGAATAAAATTTTAAGGCACAAACATCTTTTTTGAAGTAATTTTAACCCAATTAATTCAGTCTTCTTGATACTCTACTCTTCCAATGATATTTAGAACTAGATGCAGTAGGTGTAGGGTATATTGATTAAAAAAAATCTGGTTTTCCACTAACTTGCTTCTTTTCATGGATTTAGTTGCAATTAGTTTCATGACCAAAATGAGTGGTAATTCAGAGGAAAACCAAGACTGAGAACTCTTGGATAGGTTTATGATTTGGAAGTGGTCTTTGGTCCTATGCTGACAACATTAAATAGACTGAGTCTTAAAGGCATAGACTTAAAATATAATAAGTGTATTACAAGGATAATCATAGTGATCTCCAGATAATTTGAATGTCAGATACAAACACAGTTTCAGGAACAGCCATGCAGAAAGCTGACAGGAATATTTGAATTAATGCTAGAAGGATCACCCCAAACTACAAAGCAGCTGACACAAAAACAATTTGATGAAGAGGGTGTAAACCCTGTTCTTGAAGATTTTCTCAAAATAAATTGGGTTGGAGCAATGTTGCATCTCACTAATAATCATCCAACTTGTAAGGTTGGTGTGCTGGAGAATTGTACATTTTTCAAAATTGCAGTTCCAATTTAGGAAAGAAATTGAGTTTGGTCTGCAGCAAAAGTTTGTACCTTTATGTTCTTCAAAAATATATATGTAGAATTAAATAAGAGGTCTGACCATGATTAAAGGAATAACAAAGTAGTTCTTTTTTATTTTTTAGCAGATACTTCCTTTATTTTTTCTGGATTTAGTGCACAAGATGCTGTTAAGTTTGAAATGCCCAAGAATTCTTTCTCTTACTGAACTGGTTGGCTAGGTTTCCCCAACATGGTGTCTTCCAGGTATGTTAGAACTATTATTCCAAGAAATCTCTAGTATCTTAAAAACAGACTGGAATTTCTGGGAGTTATAATCTCAACCTATCTGAAAGCTATCAAGTTGAGGAAGGCTGTATGGATAATCTTAATAATTAACTCTCGAAAAAGTGGGTGTTGGCTTTATGAAGTGTGGAAACTACAGAATCAGCAAAACCCAAATAGCAGGATATAATTGTATACCATGATTTGATTTTGCTGGAAATTTTATTTATTTATTTATTAAATTTCTGTGCTGCCCATGTTACTGGTACAGCAATTCTGAATAACTGGAAATTTGCATTTGCATAAAAAAAAATTAAAAGTCCCCTTGGTCCTGCCAGTATAACTAACAGTTGGCTTAGACTGAAATTGCTAAAACATGCTTAGTCATATATCCTCTTCAGGCTTATGTAGCAAGAGATCACAGTGGGTTACGTTTGTGTGCTCTTACGTGGGACAGGATTTTTTCCTCAATTTATTGCGGATTGTGTATCCCAAGATTTTCAACCTTGTATGAATCTGAGATTAAGAATGCTATGTTTGCAGGAGATCAGAGTAACAGTAATTTACAACTGAAGCAGCTCTGGGCAAGAGTCCAAATATGCCCAGAGTTCATGATAAGAAAGTACAACCAGAGTCCAAATATGCCCAGAGTTCATGATAAGAAAGTACAACCTGAGCAAGGCACTCTTGGCTTGGTTCAGGGTACAGTCAGATCTGTGGACTCTACCTATTTTTGTAACCTTCTTATGCAATATTCCTTGGAAAATAAGTATTTGGAAATGAGGAAATAGAACTGTATACATAAGGAACTTTTTGGAAGGGTTGAAATAAAATGCTGTAAAAGCTTAAGGATGTTTTTCATCCAAGGAGCTTGTACTGTATTGTGTTGTATTTTACTGGGCTTACTAGTAATTCCAATTGTAAATGTTTCTGACTATTGAATCCACTACAGCAGAGGTCCCCAACCTTTTGGACATCAGGGACCAGCTCCGTGGAGAGAGGTTTTTCCATGGACCAGAGGAGGTGTGGTTTTGTATGCTGCCTGCATCCTGTGAATGGGGCTTTCCTTGTTTGTGTAGAGCAGTTGCTGGCATGCTATGGCCCGGTACTAGTCCACGGACTGGAGGTTGGGGACCCATGCGCTACAGAATGGAACAGGAGGCCTGGGAGGGGGGGAAGTTGTGTTGCTTGGTATAAATGATGCCTATTAACTTTCCACAGTTTGGCATCTTTAGCTATGTTAGGACTGCAACTTCCAAAATTCCCAGCCAGTATGTGTTATCCTAGCTCATTTCAAGAGTACTAGGTAAAAGAAGACTGCCATAGACACTCTACAATGGCATTTCACTGGCAACCACATTCTACATGATACTACATTTTGCATCACTAAATTTTAATATAATGTATTTTGGAAACTTATGGAAACTTCATAGAAGTTTTCCTCTGAGGTCTTCTGTGGCCACTACTCTGCCACTTCCCATTATAGATCCATTGAATAAATAGCCATTTCATTAAGAAAGCAATGAGAAATAGCATGTATTTTAAGCTAGAAATGAACTGAGCATTTCCACAATAAACATCTTCGGATGTCTTAATTTTATGCTAATCTTCATCCTAATTTTCATTTTCATTACCAGAGGTTGGCTTCATGTGAGGGAATTGAACATCCAAGACTGATATTTTTTCCAATTTCTGTTCAAGTGAACAATAAAAGCTGTAAGAATCACTTCTAACTATTCAAACACATTTCCATGGCCATATTTGATGTAAACCCTTCCTTCTAGTAAGGTTGGCAAAATAGAATTTAAGAAAATGCTTTGATAGTTTTATGATTAGCTGTTTATATAAGTTCTGTATTCCGTAATTCTTATTAGTGTACACATATCAAAATACAGGAAAGAGAAAACTAAAGGTTAATTTTAAAATGGTTACATTAACTACCACTAGGGAAGGATCTCATGACTGTGGAAAGAACTGGATGTGGATAATGGAGGTACAGTTCAACATAGTTAGAAATTTCCAGATTGAGAAAGATTGTGCTGATTGAATCCTACTTTAGCAGGAGAAGGGCGAGAAGATCACAACTCCTTTTGACAGAACACTTCTGAAGTGTGTTGGAGCCACAAGTGGAATATTATAGGAGCCACAGACAAATACAGATGCCTTATGTATTATCTTGTGTACTTTTGTAAATTGAGATAGTATTATAAAATACCATCAGGATTTTTTTCACACTAGCATTCAAAACTGATTATTTCTGGAGCAGTATGAATGTTTTTAAAGGCAGCCTAGACATTAGAAACACTGGGACTATTGCTCTTTAGCAGCAGTTATCAGCCTAGCTGGTTAACTTTCAAAATCAAGGTAGCAAGTGCTGATTTCAATATATTTGTCAAAGCTTTTGCTAGGAACTATGTTCCAGAAATAACCCCGTCAAGAAGAATTTGAGTTAATTGCGCTTGGGAATAGACTGGAGTGCTTATCAAGTTTCCCTAAAGCAGTGGTTCTCAACCTGTGGGTCGGGACCCCATTTGGGGTCAAATGACCATTTCACGGGGGTCGCCAAACAACGCAGTCCACCATTTTTTCCCCCTTTTCCTTAGCTGTGCTACTCCCTTTTATTCTATTGGCTTTTGAAAGCCAATAGACTAGACTCTCTTGAATAGAGTCTAATTCTATTGGCTTTCAAAAACCAATAGGAATTGTCCAGGCTGTCTCTGCCCTGCTGAGCCCGCCAAAAGTCCCATTCTGCAAACGGTGCTGCACCAGTTGAGTAGTCCTCGACTTAACGACCGGTTGAGTAGTCCTCGACTTACGACCGGTTGGGGGGTCGCGGCATTAAAAAGGTTGAGAACCACTGCCCTAAAGCATTCCTAATAAGCTTTTTCTAGTTTTGGGAGTTAGGCGAATGACCCCTTATTTTTTTCATTACGTCAGAAATGTTGGAAAATTGCTATGGATAATTTTCACCCATTAGCATATTCCCAGTCAATCCTTACATTCAACTCAGAGTAGGCATAAATGAAACTACTCATCTCAGCTGGCAAAAAAAAAAAAAAGCTTGATATTTAATTAAATATCATTGACTTTAAAACAGCAAATAGCATTTAACAGCAAATTTAATTAAACAAATATAGCTTGATGTTTAATTAAACATCAGACACCCAAACAGATAGCTGGAACAAACTGAAGAAAAAGCAGGAAGAGAAAGATATAAAAAGCAGGCGAGAATTTATATATCTATACATATCTTTACATACATATATTGTATACACACACACACAGACACACACACACACGTATGTAGAGAGTGAGAGAATCTTTATCTGTATCTCTAATCTCTATCTCTATCTATCTGTCTATATCAAAATACACAGAACCCTGGAAACAATAGTAATATTAACTTTTAGTATGGACAATCCCAAAGAGGCTGGCTTTTGTTCATTTCAGCTTTAATCTCTCTCTCTCTCTCTCTCTCTCTCTCTCTCTCTCTCTCTCTCTCTCTCTCTCTTTATAACAGTTCATCTCTGTCTTCTTTGTCACATACATGCTGTGCTATTCATTGGAAATTAGGCTGGCAGCTTCCTGGAGATTAATTGATTGATTGATTGTGTGTCATCAAGTTGTTTTTGACTCTTAGAAATCAACTAGATACATTTTTTTTTCATAATATCATATGGTTGGAAGAGATCTTGGAGATCTTCAAGTCCAAACCCCGGGCTAAGGCAGGAGTCCTCACACCATCTCAAATAAATGGTTGTCCATGAATGAAGGCGACTATATGTGTCCCAGGATACTGTTGCAGGATCCAATCTGGGTCGGTCACCAGGACCAGAGGCTTAGTCTTCTGAGTTTTCAGACTCGTGGTGGAGCCCGTGTTCAGGGAATTTCTCTCTAGCAGAGTATGTGCTTTGGGTTATTCTGTATTTATACAGTGCCTGCTTATTACAATTGGTACATTTTATGTATTCATTTATTTCATCTACATGTATACCCTTTCTTGTCCCTGAAGTATAAGATAGTGATTTCCCTTAAATTTGTCATTACTACAACATGAGCTAGGCTCAGTGAGAATCTCCACTCCAAGGATTTATAGGGTGTTGCCACAACTGAGGGTGGACTTGAATCCGGAACTTTAGGGCACTTCTCCAGCACTTTTATCACTTACGTTACAGCATTCATGTGTCATAATCAAATATTTGCTGTTTTAAAGGCAGTGCTTCAGATTGCATTAAGGGCAACAAGACAAAAAAAATGCAAACTGAGAAACCCTTCTGACCTGTATTTCCACATAGAAGCTGACTTGCCTTGCACCATGAAACAATAAACATAAAAAAGCAACCCCTGCATAATATGTTATATGAGGACAATGAGCTCACCTCAAGGCTGTTCTTTATTCTTATCTTCCACTCTAAGTAAATAGCAAAAAGGAAGCAAAGCAGATAATTTGCAATGGATGTTTTATTCAGTAGCTCTGTGAAAAGGCATTCCTTCTGAATGTAAAATGTGCTGCCACTGTATTAAAATTCCTGCAGGAATTTTATCAGTCTCTTGAGAGCTTTGTTATTGTTCTAGCGATGTCAATTAGGTTTCTTATAAATGCTGTTGTGATCATTCCACATAGGATTTCCTTCCAAATAAAGACTACAGCCTGACATGAACTGAGCAATATTATATTATGCCTTGCTCTCAAATTTGTGATGCTCAATAACAAATGGATGTGGTTGAAAATAGCATGCTAAATCAAGGACTATACTGAAAGCCAGAATAGAAACCTTCCCGTATGTTTGATTAACACTTTTCCTACATAGAATAAGAAAAGTGGATAGGATTGCTGGCTCCTTAAATTTACCATTGCTTATAAACTGTAGGATAGGGTAAGGGTAGATTGGGCCTGTTGCATTTCAGTGATCAAATAGCCTGTAGTGAACTCCTGTAGATGCTGTGTAATATATCAATGGTGACATTAACATTTAAAGTTGGGAGGCTTTCCCATTTCCTTCTGGCATCTTTTACATATGGAAGTGTGCTGTGTACTCCTACATTTTTTGAAGCATATAGATCAGGGGTGTCAAACTCAATTTCATTGAGGGCCACATCAGCATTGCGGTTCCCCTCGGGGGGCTGAATGGCCAGGGTGGATGCGGCCTACTGGGTGGGCGTGGATGGAGTGGGTGTGGCCTACTGGGTGGGCATGGTCATGTTAATTTTGCATCTGACTTATTCAGTTATAGCTGCCACTGCACTGTACATTAGTTGCTTTTTTTCTTGCAGTGAACTGATGCTTATATTTGATATTACAGTATTGGCATCTCTTAATACTTATCCAACTGTGTCTTTCAATGCAGGCAACCTTAACTGGTTGTTTTTGTGCTGTTCTAGTTGTTCAGTTATTCTTTATTTCAATTCTTCTTTAGTTACAGTTTAGTTTTGTTCTTTCTCAGGAGAAAGCCAAGGGGAAAGTGACTGGTTTGGGAATAAAAGAGATTCAAAGCTATTCTGGCTTTCTCTACTGCCAAATCCTCTTGGTCCACCTCTACATTCTGTGCTACTTCAGAGCTTCAGTTTTTTCCGCCCTGGGTAGATCTTTGCAAGTTCTTCCAATTCTGCTTCTGAATGCTTTATTTTGTATTATAAAATTGACATCGATCTGCTAGCCTCTGCTCTTTTTTTTTTTTTTAAAAAAAAAATCTGGATGTTCTTCTTTCCAGAACTGGTACATTCTTTTCAGGTAGCCTCTTCTCATGGGATTGATTTGTAATAACAGATCATTATTTATTTTCAATATTATTATTGAGAATCATAGCTGCAACTTCTTTAGCTGGTATTGGCCTTCATATGCATCGAGTTCTTCCCAAGAATCTAGCATGTCGTAATGTATCAGTATAATATATCTGTGGATCCAATCAGTGGTATCTTTTGTAATTAACAGATGGAAATATTGTCAAAGTGTAGATTTTCTAAGGCTGTCCAAGATGTTTTTGGTATGGCATCCAGTGTGCTGATAACCTCTGGGACCACCATGGCAGGTTACGCCATAATCTTTCAACTTTGATTTTCAGATCTTGATACTTTGTGATCTTCTTCAATTCTTTGTCCTCTATTGCACTATCTCCTGTTATTGTTACATCAATTATCTACACTTTCTTTTTTAAGCACAATAAAATCTACAAGCCAAGACTTTATCAGTTTGTATTCAGAAATTCTATAATATTTTAATCTGCTCATTATTTTTTACTACTTTTTCAACCCTATGTTCCCACTAATTTTTCATTACTGGCACATGATAATTTTTTCAGATACTTAAGTTAATCATTTTGGTGATTGTGTTATATCACTACTTATAATCAATTTGTGCAAATGTCTGCATGACCTGAATATATGATCTATTTCTTCTGCTTCTTTGAACAATCTGCACTTTAAATTATTTGATAATTTTTCAATTCTGGCCTTAATTGCAGAAGGTTGAATAACTTGCATTTGAGTAGTCAAAATCAAGTCTTCAGTTTCTTTTTAAATGCTCCTGTTGTAAGCTATTGCCAGCTTTTATCTTTATCCACTTTCCTCTTGATCTTTTATAGAAATTGACCTTGTAATGCTTTTCCTTGCCAGCATTCTGTTCTTGTTTTTATTACATTATTTCAATATTCACTTATTATTTTCTATACATTTAGTGTTTCAATTTTGCAATGCTTGTTCTTGGCTGTCTTAATGTAATAAGCCAATGCATGCTTTTGTTTTTCAAAAGTTTAAGTAAACTTCTGCCTCCATTTCTGAGAACACTTAAAGGCCCAAGAAATTTACTCATTTCTGCATTTGGTTCTTGGTCCTTCTATTTTTTATTTCTTTTCTAACATGAACTTTGCCTTTTTAATAGCTGCATATTGGGCTGATGTTTTCATTGCACCTTGCTGCGCAATCCCCACATCCATTTCTTGCTGAATTAATTATAGATGTGTACTGGCTAATGGTTGCTGGAAGGAAGGAAGAATGTGAGTTGAATTAATGGTTATTATAGATGCATTTGAAAAATTGTGAATTATTGCAATGTTATTTATTATATGATTTGGTGTAAGTCACTTAATTCATATGACATAAAATATTAATTATAAGCAAATAAGCCATTGTTTAGGTAATGTGAGCAGACCTGAGTTGAAAAAAATCCAAAGGGCTTTTAAGATGGCAGCGGACGGTAGCCTTACCTTAGGTAAATAAGTCAAATGTAAACCATGGTTTCAGGTTATGGTTAAGATTCTCATTCAAACTAATATCCAAGTCATGATCTGGTTTCAGATAACACCCTTGGCCTAATGTCAATATAGCTTAGCATGATCTGTATTTGTACCCAATGCCTGTTGGGTTTGGTGAATTATCAGGAGCTGAACTTCAGCAGTGAAGTTTCCATTCTTGGTTGGAATCTATCCCTATTTTATCTATTCTGAATGTGTTTGGATATTTGGATTTTTTTTCTTAGAAGTTGTACAGCAAATGTGAGTCCATCTCTGTGTTTGGGACCCAGTGTCTTTAGAAGTCTGCTGATCCAAGTGAATCCTCCTATGCCATAATTCTGATTTTCTCTCATAATTCTTCTCTCTAAACATTGGAGATTCAATATTCATCTGAAATAGCTTGCTAAAGGTTTTGCATATGGAACAAGGCAACTACAAGATTAGCTTTTGTTGGAGTCTTCCCTCTAATCTTGAATATATTAGAAAAAAAATGAAGCCCGTGGGCCTGCAGCTAAAATACTTTTATTAAATAATTTGAAAGGTTATATTAATTAAATCAAACATGCAGTCTCTAATCTACAGATGACCTGTCTTACCTGTTCTTATGACTCATCTTGGATTTCCATTGAGGACAATGAGTGGAGGAATAGTTATAGAGAAATTCAGATATTCTGCTTTCTCTTTTGTAAGGTTGCTAAAGACTTGAAGCTCTCTTCCCCTGTCCCTGACAGGCTTCAAGTCTTTAGCAACCTTACAAAAGGTATATACATATATAGCTAGCAATAGAAGCTAATTGTTTACAGTAGGTTAAAAAGAATTGAACAGGAAATGCAACTATTTCTCTTAACTTCCAATGTACTTCCTACTAACCCACCATATCCCCCATAAATTGAGCAATCTTTTTCTTTTGGTAAGAGAAGTGGATTGTGTTTGTCATTCCATCCCAGAACAGATAAAACTAATTGCAATAAGTTCTCAACATTTCTTAGTCTTCTTATATTTTGTGTTCTGTAATTATTTATCTTCCATGTCTTGTCTTTCTGTTGGTCAGTCAATCAGTGTTAATTCAATAAAGTGCCCAGAAAATACTCTTGGGATCTTAACTCTTTCTCTGGGTCCAGACTATTGAACACTTCTGTCCAAAATGGAAGGTATTGATTCTTACCAATCCTTTTGTTATGCCACATTTTGAGCCAGCACTCAAATAATTCCATCTTTTATACTTACTATGTATTCTGAAGCCTATAAATAACCTTAGTGCGGTCTCACTAAGGTTTAAAAAAGCAGTACTAATACTTTGCATGATCTTGATTCTATGCCTCTGTTTATACAACCCAGGATTGTATTAGCTTTTCTGGCTGCTGCTGCACATTGCTGGCTCATAATTAAGTGATTGTCCACTAGGACTCCAAGGTCCCTCTCAGTTACTGTTTTTGAGCCAGGTCTCACCTAATCTGTATTTATACCTTTCATTTTTCCTGCCTAAATGTAAAACTTTGCTTTTCTTCACATTAAAACTCATTTTGATGGATAGGGCCCATTTGTCAATATCTTTTTGGACCCTGAGCATGTTTTCTGGGGTGTTGGCTATTCCGGCCAATTTAGTGTCATCTGCAAATTTGGTGAGTTCCCCTTCTTTCCCTCATCTAAGTCATTAATAAACATATTGAAGAGTATTAAGCCTAAGGGGAGCCTTGTGGTATCCCACTGCTTACTTCTCTCCATGTGGATGTAGTACCATTGAGGACTACTCATTGAATAAAATTTGTTAGCCAGCTACAGATCCATCTGGTGGTGATGTTGTCTATCTCACCTTTTTCTAGTTTACCAAGCAGTAGATTGTGGTCTACTTTGTCAGATGCCTTGCTGAAATCTAAGTATACTATGTCCCCGGCATTTCACTGGTCTACTAATTTAGTCACTTTATCAAAGAATAAGATTGGTTTGGTATGATCTGTAGACATCCTGACTATCAGTTATATCTTTGTTTGCTTCTAGTTTGCAGGTTAAATTAAAGTTCCTTTAATCATCAACTCATATGATTTGTGGTATAAAGAGTTGGAATATCTGATATTTTTGATACTTTAGAAGTATTAAGTTTGATTATTTGAACTCATCAACTTTGCAGATGACACCAAGCTGGCAGGAATAGCCAACACTCCAGAAGACAGGCTTAAGATACAGAAGGATCTGGACAGACTTGAACACTGGGCACTAACTAACAAAATGAAATTCAATGGTGAAAAAAGCAAGGTTCTACATTTAGGCAAGAAAAACCAAATGTACAAGTACAGCATAGGTGGCACCATGCTCAATAGTAGTAACTGTGAGAGGGACCTCGGAGTCCTAGTAGACAATCACCTAAATATGAGCCAGCAGTGTGTGCAGCTGCCAAGAAAGGCCAACACAGTGCTAGGCTGCATTAACAGAGGGATAGAATCAAGATCACGTGAAGTATTAATACCACTTACAATGCCTTGGTAAGGCAACACTTGGAATACTGCATCCAGTTTTGATCACCACGATGTAAAAAAGATGTTGAGACTCTAGAAAGAGTACAGAGAAGAGCAACAAAGATGATTAGGGGACTGGAGGCTAAAATATATAAGGAATGGTTGCTAGAATTGGGTATGTCTAGTTTAACGAAGAGAAGGATAAGGGGGGACATGATAGCAGTATTCCAATATCTCAGGGGCTGCCATAAAGAAGAGGGAATCAAGCTATTTCCCAAAGCACCTGAAGGCAGGACAAGAAGCAATGGGTGGAAACTAATCAAGGAGAGAGGCAACCTAGAACTACGGAGAAACTTCCTGACAGTGAGAACAATTAATCAGTGGATGCCTCCAGAAGCAGTAAATGCTCCAACATTTACTGGACAGCCATTTGTCCGAAATGGTGTAGGTTTTCCTGCCTGAGCAGGGGGTTGGACTAGATGACCTCCAAGGTCCCTTCCAACTTTACTACTACTACTACTATTATTATTATTATTATTAACTTATGGCTCAAATTAATTCATCAAAATATTTTATTCTGAAACTACTGGATCCTTCAAGGCATGTATCAGAAAGGATGGATTGTAAATGCTCTTTGTTGGTAATGTAAAAAAAAAATGAGTGCACATTAAATCATATGACTTGGAAGAATATTGTAATACCCATAAATAAATGTCTGGATAAATGTTTTTGTATTAAAGATAACCATACTGATTTGAAATATATTTCAAAATTGTGAAATCTGAACAATTTTGAGGAATTTTGGTTATATCCATTGCAGAGAATAAACTAGAAAATTATGTTGAGAGATTTGAAAAGTACTGCTAACCCAGATAGCAAAGACTAGATTTAAGAAATGTGTTATTTATCTATTTTTCAGTGGTCTTGTGTATACCTTGATACATTTTATGTGTAACTTGATATATTTTATGTATCAAAATTATTCATATACATCTCTCTCTCTCTCTCTCTCTCTCTCTCTCTCTCTCTCTCTCTCTCTCTCTCTCTCCATTATTAGATTAATGATATTCATACTACTATTTTTATGTTTATTTAATTTCATTTGTGTTCTGTTTTTGTTCATTTTGGTGTTGCAATTTCATTTAATTTGTTGGATATTACTGTTTTCTTTTCATCTGTTTATGTATAATGTTCTTCCTGTATTTATTTTTTAAACATTTTAATGAAAATTATTTTTATAAAGTACATGAATCTCCAGCATAAAAAGGTTCACCTCTCCCAGTACTCCAGTAATGCAACCACTGAGTTCAACACATTGAATCTATATGTGATTTTTGTTGTTTTATGAAGGTCTGTACCCTCTGTATGTAGCACTGTGCTCAAATCCAAAGCTTGGCTGAGTTTTTAAAAGTATTGTTGAAAAATTACTCCAAAGTCTCAAGTCCAGCATAACATTTAATCATATATTTAGCATATTAGAGGGTTGGTATGCTAGTTATTCCACTCTTCTCTTTCATAGCACACACATGTATAGAATGAAAAAAATAAATTTGCACACCTTCCCCCCCCACTTTAATATTAGTTACTTCTTCACTCAGAGGGCCTTATGGATGCAGATAAATCAACTCACTGAACTCTTCAGCCAACACGGCTATTAATGAGAAATATGGAAAACAAAATCCACATATTTGGAGGGCGTGTAAATAGCAGATGGTTGTATTAAGCAAAGTTTGCTTAATTGGATTTAGTAAAGCAACAAATCTCATTGTCTCTTTCTGTATTAGGTAAAGTTCAGTATTCTTTAGGGGTGCCATTTTCCAAGCTGAAATCTGCCGTTCCCCCCCTCCCAAATATTTTAGACATATCTGATGCCTCCCTTGATGCCTCCCTCCCCTCCAGGTTTGTTGTCCTGTTCTTTTCTCCAGTTTTAGAGTTTTCTGAAATCAAGGCCCTTCATATCATCAAGCAGTTTGTATGTAGGTCTGTGTATATTTCTTCCTCCATCCTTTAGAAGAACCGTAGTGTTTTTAATGTTTGCATAATGAGCAGAATTTCAGAAACAATGTAATATCCCTAATATCCTGGGAAAGGAGCAAGAGAGAAAGAGAAATGTTGAAATCTTATGACTTATTTACTTTTTGGATACTATATATCAATTTCAAGTATAGGCAGCTGTCTGAGAAGAAACACAGTCTTTAGGGCTGCTGTCAGTGTATAGCAGTGTTTCCCAAACTTGACAATTTTAAGGCATGAGGACTTCAACTCCCAGAATTCCACAGCCAGCAACGCTGGCTGTGGAATTCTGGGAGTTGAAGTCCACATGCCTTAAAATTGTCAAGTTTAGGAAACACTGGTGTATAGAAAACATCTTGGCTAATGGAAGAAGGTCTCTCTTTTGGGACCACCAAGACTGCTAGGCTGCATGTCCTTATTCCAAAGTTTTTGTTGGGTTTTATTTGAAAGTTAGTGCACTGGATCCAGAATGTTATTTAGGAAAGAGGCTTAGAAGGGACTTTCCCTGCAGAGGTCCACTTGTTGCGCACTATCAAAACTAGGAATGGACATTGTTACATTCATTTTAATTGCTATCGTTTAAGAAGAGGGCCTTAGAGAGGAAATGGCAGGATGACAATCAGGAAACATCCATATAACAGAAGATACAGTAATAGTATTTTCCAATCATCTACCCCCCCCCCTCTCTTTCTCTCGTTGTTGATGGATAGAAAGTGGTGGGCATAAAGATGAGTGACCATAGTAACCATATTGTCTATCTAACTTTTTTTTTTTAAAAAAATGGATTCCAATTGTAAGAAAAAAGTAATGAATTAAATATTGTTTCTTGTTGCCTCTATGATGAGGAAAAAGAGTTAAAACTGGATGTGTGTTACCTCAGATTGTTGATTGCTCCAGCTAAAACAGTGGGGAGGATTTAATGACTAGATTTCTGCTGGACATATAAGTACATCCATGCAAAAGTATCACCAAGTTTCCCTTGTGAAGGATAAGGACAAGAAAGCAAACGTAGTATCTGCAAGGTTCATCTGGAAAGTATCGTTCCATGCATTCTAAACTAATATATTATGGAGAAATGCTGTCATTTTTCCATAAGGGTTTTAAAGTTTTTACTTTGTGCATTCTGGTATTAGGTACTTGAAAGAACCTTTCTTCAAACTTGTCACTTCTCTCCTTCATGACCAATAAACATGCAGCATGTTCCAGGAACAGATGCCTTGAAGTTTGTTTGTCAATATTTTACTAAGTCTCTATGGCATGAAGAACATTTTTGCATATTTGCAGTAAGAATAATCCCAGATAGATCCCTGCCCTGCCCTATTTACCATTATGGAATGAATCTGCTGTCTGTCTGTCTGTCTGTCTGTCTGTCTGTCTGTCTGTCTGTCTATCTTATCTATCTATCTTATCTATCTATCTATCTATCTATCTATCTATCTATCTATCTATCTATCTATCACATTTCAAAGAGGAATTCTGGACAATATACAATTAAAGATCAAAATGTAAAAACAGCATAACTCTAACATAAAAATGTTAGAGTTAAAATTATAGAATTAAATTTTTTAACAAAATTAAAAAGGTTTTAAAGAGGCAGAATAATCAAGCGCTGTTTACATGCTTAAACCTATCATCCAAGAGTTTGAATGTCCCAGGTGAAGGAGAACCCAAGGAGTTAAGGACCCCATAGGAATGTGCAGAAAAACTGAAAGTGTTTGAGTTAGGGTGTGATCCAATTAATCTTTTCTTTGAGGCTGTAATGTAACAAACTGAAGAGGATGTCAGGATAGCCCATCACTTCAGGATCTGTATACCAATAAATCTTCAAAAACCACATTTATAAAGACTGCATCTGACAGCATCAGCAATATTTCACTAATTTCTCAGGCTGATTAGAATGCCTGCAGGCCTATACGTTTTATCATCAGCAACAGTGTGAAGCTGTAACATAATCCCTATTATTAAGTTGTCAAAAGCAGAAATGATGAAAGAAAAGAGACTGGAGGTAAATCAACATTTTGAGTGTAATTAACATGTATTCGGATAAGCTGACAATTAAGCAGTGATTCTCACATGTCACTGAAGTAAAAACTCTCAACCTAAAAACATTTAATTGGATAGCAAAGTCAGGGTAACCATAGGCCTTAAAATTAAGCAGTTAATCTTCAAATGATTGCATATCTAATTTATATACATTATACTTACTGAAAGTTTTACTGAAAATACTGGAGCTAAGTAAATCTTATGTAGTTCTGTATAGGCTTGTATAATAAATTTTTGTTCCAAACCACAGGTTGTAGCTTAACCATATGCAAGTTCATGACTTGAATCATTCGTTGAGTTCTGCCTTCTGTAACTGACAATAAACTCTAAAATATATATGAATACCAAAAGGTGTATGTACAATTCCACACAGGATTACAATCAAACTAAACGTGATGAACTTTATGGTATATTTGTTATGGTTTATTTATTTATAGGCAGATCACTTCACTATTTACAGTACATGAATGTAGAGATTCTACAGTCTTTGTGATGTAAACAATTAACTCCGCAATGGGGGAGTCTCAAAAAGAAGCCAGTTCTGAAGTATTTACATAATTTAAAATAGAACTTTTATATACTCACTAGATAGATATAGAGAATACATTGAGCAATTTGGTTAAATCATCTACGAAACTATAGAATCTGACAATGTAAAAATACAAGAAAACATTCTCTTATTTAGAAGGTTGACGTTGAAATCACACTAGAAAGAAATATTTATTTAAAAAATGACAATAACAAAAGAAAGGCATAAAATGTATGCCAGTTAAGGTTAAAGTATATTACATAAATAAGGACAAAACAGAATACGACCGGGGGGGGGGGAAATAAATGAAATATTAAAATCTTCTATTACTCTTTTAAAACACCAAACTAAAAACTTGATTGTATAGATTACAAAGGGGTCAATTCTGCTGCCTTTACTTACTCAGATGTAAGTTACCACTTAGTTATTACCTGTAAAAACATGGCAGAATTGGGCCCTTCCAATTATTAGCAGTGTTCTCCAGAAAAAAAAAAAGAAAAAAAAACCAACCCTCAGTAAAATCTTTATTTTATAATTTTTATTATAAATAACATATAGCAAATGTGCCCCTCTTTTAGGTGAAATTCTTACACCTTTCTCTAAAAAATGCATCAATTTAGCCTCCTTCACACGCTCTGCCTCCCATCCACACATAAACACACATGGCAAAGAGGGGCATGAATTCAGCTTTGTGTGAAATGATGCTTCCTAAAGCACCAACTCCTGTACTAAAATCAGTCTTTCCAGTGGTTTGTCTCACAATCGGTATCATACACATGAGGAAATGGGGGGGGGGGAAAAAGAAAAAAAAAAACTATTATAAGAAATCTGTTTTTCAATAGTGAAATGACCCTCCTCAAAATGCAGCACCTTTATGTACTGGTTCGGGTGTGTTTTGATGCACGCAGCGCTCTGCACAAGATGGAGAGGTCTAGTCCAGGGGTCCCCAACCTTGGCAACTTTAAGACCTGTGGACTTCAGCTCCCAGAATTCCCCAGCCAGCCCCATGCTGGCTGGGGAATTCTGGGAGTTGAAGTCCACAGGTCTTAAAGTTGCCAAGGTTGGGGACCCCCCTGGTCTAGTCTTTTCCAAAGCTGCCATCTGAGAAGCCTGCAGCAATGGCCATGCAACTGAAAAATGGCCGGCTTTCTGCACACTTTGCTTCCTAGCCTGACTTAATGTATGATTCCCACAGACAAATGAACCTAGGATTTATGCAGATAATGCGGGCATGCTTTCAGGATTACCCAGGTCAAATCTTAGGTGATGCCTTTAATTATAGCGATTTGCATAAGTGAGATTTAAATATTACAACTGGGACATTTAAAACCTGGTCTAATATTCGCTTGAGATGCTTGTCAAACTTTAAGTTCATTGGTTTCCGTGTACAGGTAGTCCTCGATTTATGACCATAATTGAGCCCGAAATTTATGTTGCTGAGTGAGACAGTCGTTAAGTGAGTTTTGCCCCATTTTACAACTTTTCTTGCCATGGTTGTTAAATGAATCGCTGCAGTTGTTAAGTGACTAACACAGATGTTAAATGAATCTGGTTTCCCCACTGACTTTGCTTGCCAGAAGGTTGCAGATGGTGATCACATGACCCCAGCACATTGCAACCATCATAAATATGAGTCAGTTATGTAACCATGGGGATGCTGCAACGGTCAAGTATGAAAAATGGTCATAAGTCACATTTTTCAGTACCACTGTAACTTCAAATGGTCACTAAACGAACTGTTGTAAGTTGAGGACTACCTGTATAAGGATTATAGGGAAGTTCAACTCATCATGTTAACTCCCACACAGGCTTTGAATCTAAGCCATTTTATGCTCAACATATGCCCTAAAACATCATATATATATATATGATGTACTATGTATGTATATTACATTCTTATAGCATTTGTCTTCAAATAAATTAGTAGTACCCTTTTGCAGCTGCTCACTGTTAGGCCCATGTTCTTCAACTAATCATAAATGCAATGCAGAATGCATGAGCTCCTATTTGTTTTTGATAAGGAGGGTGACCACCCTTTTTAGAACAATGAGGTACCTGAAATCATACACAAACATGTCGTGGAAGGGGCCCTCCCAATTGCTATATGGGAATCAATGACATAGTGTAGGGAATTATATATATATATAAAGTCAAATTATACAAATGAGAAAGAAATAGCTTCGCAAAAAATTCAGAAAACATGGAAATGAAAAAGAGGCTTGGTATGCTTACATTGGTAAAGAATATAACACATGGACTATCCTCTTGGGAAAATAAACTTAGGAAATGCTAAACTGCTTCCTATTTCCATATAGTAAATTAATGCCATATTAAACACAGCCATGCACACACTCATACGGACTCTTGTATGGCTTTTTTGAATGGGCTACTGAGAAAACTGAGTGTTCACCACAAAAACAAAGACAAAGCTGATATCAGTTTTATGGAGGTAGAATAGGTCAGAGGGAAAACAAGACAACTGTTTAATAACTGGCAGTGAAAATAAGATACAGAACCCAGTTCTTCTTGTGTAGTCCCTTTACGACATGGCTGTTTTACTTCTGCCAAAGTTTTCAGTTGACTTGTCAATATTGACTTGTTTTACAATAAAGCGATCGTTATTAAAGGATCGAGAGAAAATAAATGGCTTGTGACTTATTCCTATCCTCAATGTATTTCTCCTGATTTTCTAAAATAATAATAATTAAAAAAACTATAAAAGAAAATTAGGAGGGATTTTTCTCTTTCTTCCTCTCTCTCATACACACACACACACACACACACACACACACACACATCTACAAACATATATAATTTTGTTTAAAAAAATAAATGTCTCCCTCATGATTGCCTCTCTTAATACACCCTTTTGTTCCGAAAAACCCTGGACGATTAATTCTCTTTATTTGGTTTTTCATGTGTCCTCACAAGATCTTCATTTGTTCTGTTGCTCATCGTTATGGCTAGGCCTGCCCCATGAACATGGGGGTGTTGGCATTATGCATATAATTAAAACAAGTACAGAAGAAATTTAGGCAAACTTTGCAGAAAGGACCCTGCTAGCACCCTCTTTATAAAAAGGGCAAAGAACATGATCCCTTCAGAAATGAATCCCCATAAGCTAGGGGTAGGCAATCTTGGCTCTTTTATGACTCGTGGACTTCAACTCCCAGAATTCCTGAGCCAGCTATGGAGCCAAGGTTGTCTACCCCTGCCTTAAGCTAAGAGGCAGCATATAGTCATTTTTAGTCAGCGGGCCTCTTTGTACTATCCTAAGATAATCAAAATGTGCTGAATATAACTGCCCTTAGGAGGAATCTGCCAGAACACATTAGCAGCAAGGATGGCTGGAGCAAGATATAAAGCTCATTTTAATTCCTTGTCCTAAGGAAAACAAACAGTTCTCTTACTGCGTGAGAAAAAGTTCATGTTGTATTGTAAGATTTGTTGACCCACCAATGTAACCATAGAATATCAGCTGCCTATCCAAGCCTATGAGATCTCTCACACTCCTAGGCAAGAAGCAAAATCAGGATGACAGTCTGAGTTTGGTTTAGTGGATCACAAGTCTATTATTTGGATACTCTGATATTTGGAGATAGGAGTATCAAAGCTGGGTATTTTATCCACTCGATCTTATCACTTCCTTTGTCATATGGAACTTGGTCATTCTTCAACAGCCTTCTATAATTACTCTTTACAATATTCATGTAGCGCTGCAGCTGAGTGCTCTACATATCAAAAGTTTAATGCATCGTACTTATTTATTCAAAGAAACATTAGTGTACCTCTCTACTTTGTTCTCCCTGTTCTCTGATCCAGGCATTTGCCTAAAATTCTTCTGTCATACACTACAAATTCCCAAGTCTCTATTAAGAATAAATACGAACACAGGATTTTCACAAATTTCTCCCTGTGTGGGTGATGCAAACTAGCTGTGCTTCCAATAGCAAATTTAGCATAAGCTGCAGGTATTGATATGCTATAACCGGGAGAAATGTGCGTCCTTTGCAGACCATCCCACTTAGGTTCTACATTCAACACTACTGAATTTGTAGATGCTGAAGGGCTCAATGCCCATTGTCTTCCTCTCGTTCATGTGTGCGTTTGTGCACATATGTGCATATTGCATAAAGTCCTAGTGAAATTCCTCGCACAAAAAATATATTTTTATAGGCTTTAGGCAAAACAAAGATCACTTATTGCACCTCTCCCTACAGCTAGGATCGAGAGGCTATGTGCATTACAGGATCTTCCTTCCCTTCAAGGAGCATGTCTTGCATGCCCTAATATCACTGGCAAGTCCAGCTTCTGAAAAATAACTTGAGATATAAAAGCAGATAAAGCCACGTTTGCAAGCAAGTTTGGGCTAGAAGCAGCATCTTCCAAACAGCAGGAGGGCTGTTCTAACTCTTTCTTTCCAGCTGCATTCAACACTTTCAACACGCTTAAAATTTGATGCATTTTCCATCTCTCTGACCAATCCTAGTTCTGAACTTTTTGATATCTCTTGTAACCAAGCCAGGAGATGGAAGAATTCCACTTAGTAGTTGCTGGGGTGGTTATTATTATTATTATTATTATTATTGTGTTGTTGTTTGATTGTTCTCTGAAAACATCAGTACAGCACAGGACAGGACAGTCCTACCCACCCTAAATGTGTCACTATGTACATTCTACGGTAAGCTCTATAGCAATCACATGTAAACATCATTGTGGTAAGGAAATACTAGGACAGAAAAGGCAAAGCTACAATGAGGCACTTGTCTATAGCAGATACTTCATCTTGTTCTGGACTGATCACAAGAAGATCTAATGGCCTTGTAATCCTTTAATAAGTTCCTAAACAGAGATGTTAAAAGTGACATGTTAGCCAAAACATTGTGACAGTGAATTTTGCAAGTAGCATAGAAATTATATTAGCTGCCATATGAAATCAGGATTGTTATTATGAAAGCTCCAGATCACCACTCACATCCCAGAAATAAATATTCAGGATGAAATAAGAAATTCCTTGATCTTATGGTGCCTTTGATATGTACAGTCCTTACCAAGAGAATGGGGGACTATTCAGACAAACAGTCTTTGGGACAACATGAATTAGGACAGAATCACGATGTTTTCGTTCTTTGATTCCTAATTAAATATACGCTATGCTAAAGAGACCTTAAGGGAAGAGAATCTAACTACTGACAGAATTAAGGCTGTTGTATTTTATCTGCATGGATGGCTGAACCCCATGGGTCTCATCTTTGTGAAAAACAGAATCAAGAAATGGTGAGTGATGGAGGACTTAGCAATGCTATTTGGTCCCCACTCGAAAGTGCTCTCTTTATGTTCCTATTGCTTATTTAGTGTCTCCCTATCCTTTGCTGGATGTCAATTAGCACAAGAACAGCCACATTGCATCTGGCAAATGATGCATTTGGTACAGTGTACTATATGAGAATGAGGTCTCCACATGTATTTACCGTCATCGGATGGCCTCTTTCTCCAGAAACCATTTGTCTAAATCAGCCTAAGTTACACAAGGCTGATTCCCTTCCCATGGACATCTCAGGGTTTGAATTTAGGAAAAGCTGATCAATGAGTAGACAGCAAGAGTTCTAAGCTGTGGGGAAATCAAAAGGAAGGAAGATGCAGGCAAACAGACATGTAGAATAAAAAATAACAATACAGTTATCATATGCGACTGGCTGTATATTGTACAGTATGGCTTATTCAAATTTGCTCAGGCAGAGAGCAGTATTTAACATGGGACAGAGATAACGCTGCTGATGCTGAGTGCTGGGTCAAGGTGCAAGGATGCTTTTGACCATTTTTTCTGTTAAGTCTTGCAAACAAACCCAGGCTATCCATCAGACAAGAGATTTTGCTTTGGTTGAATGACCAGATGGCCAGAAATCTATTCCTGAGGCTACTGGGGATCTGACTTAAAATAAACTGTTCTATATTTGTGACTTTATGTCATGATGTCATGAAACAATGGCTATTCTAATGTTGGGGTTTAATGCTTAGGAGCCTTAACTTGTCTGGCTCACTTTCCAACCTTCTTTGTCTCACAAGAGAGTCCACATGTAGAATAAATAGGTCAATGGCTATTAGTTATAATGGCTGTTATGTACTTCTCAATTCAGCAGCAGTGAACATTAGATCACCACTTGTAGCAGATTAAATGCATTCTTGGGCAGCTTGTGAGTTTCTCAGAAGCTTCTGGTGGCCCCCTGGAAACAAGGTGCTGATCAGAAAGGACTTTAGCAAGGCTTTTCTCATGTATCATTTACTTGGCTGGGAGGACAGGTTATCATTTCAGCATGAGGGAAGAGGGGAAAATATACCCTGTCACCTTCTCATTTGTCACTTGATTTTATCTTTTGGCATCTGAGGGCTCAGTTGTCAAAATACCCGGAGTCCGCTTTGGACTGCGGAATCACAAGTTTGTCATGTCTCATGCAGTCAATGATTAAGGAGTGGTGATCCCAGCATTCAGTCCAGACAAATGGAAAGAATAGTTTATACAGCAATTCAACACTGCCATTCAATAACCCCCTCGGCTAATCAAGGACAAAATGGATTCTTTATGATTTTCAGATGAGCCACTCACTGAAGGGAACCATTCTGGAAAGGCTGCATCTGCTGAGGGGCAAGTGCCTCATTACAGTGCATAGTTAAAAATCAAGGAAGCGGTACAATAAATCTGAATTACAGTACATCTGAGCCATAAATACATTATAAGTATATATTTCTTTCTTCTATTAAAAATTAGTTTACAATCTTGATTCTATTCACAATTAACAATTTCATAATCACACACTACAGACCAAAAATGAAATAAAAGTTATGGTGAACACAGCTGCCACTCCATGGCGGAAATGGGGCCAGTCAGAGAAAGGGGTTCGGACAAGAAGAGGACAGAAGGCTTTTGCAGGCTCATCCTAACACAACCAATCAGAAGCAGAGATACTAACTTGTGGCAGTGGAACATCAACACCATGGGAACTCACAGACAGAAGCAGCTTGTTCAATGTAAACATCAATTTAAAGGGTCAGCAGTCTCTCTCTCTCTCTCTTTCTCTTTCTCTCTCTCATTATATACTTAATCATTTCTTGAAAACGTAAACATATTGGAAGTGCCTTGACTGAGGTATTAAGGTATTCCTCAAAGGTTAAGGCTGTTACCGATGCAAACTTTCCTGGGCCTCCTGCAGCAGGCTATCAAAATCCATGGTCTCATATTTGCTTTTTACTGGAGTTGGAGAGGACTCTTCTGTGTTGGAATCTGCTACAGAGAAAAGATAAATGCTGTCAAATAGAGGAAGGAAGGAAGGAAGGAAAGGAAGGAAGGAAGGAAGGAAGGAAGGAAGGAAGGAAGGAAGGAAGGAAGGAAGGAAGGAAGGAAGGAGGGAAGGAGGGAGGGAGGGAGGGAAGGAAGGAAGGAAGGAAGGAGGGAGGGAGGGAGGGAGGAACTTGTTATATGGCCCCAAGGAGATCAGCTAAGACATAGTGTATATTACATATAATGTTTCCAAGCCATATAGAAAACCTATAAATCTCCACTTCCTCTGAAATGGCAAGATTTAATGATCAGGAGTAGCCAGTTGAGCTATCTCCTGTGCTCTTCTCTGAAGAGACCAATCAGCATTTGGCTGAGGGAACAAAACTGTCCCTCAAGAGAAAAGGTTGGCCACATTTCTGTATGGAAGCTGTTAAAAACAGCCAGCATTGGATAACTCATTGTCCCTAATACAGACTGCTGTTTTGGGTGACAGCATTATATTTGATTTCATAACTGTGTGCTATTTAACTATTTTTTATGGTTAGGGTTGATTAATTTAAATTTTCTGGAATTACAATAGTTGCTGTCTTCCCCTTTCAGGGGAGGAGGGCTTAAATTAAAATGAAAGAAAATAAATTAAAATCACTTGTGGTCTGTGAAAATGAGCAAATATAAAAACCCTTGGAATGTTTAATCTGATTTCTTTTATTTTAATAAAGTATAGGCACAAACCCAGCTATTATTATTTGCAAACACTGACTCATGGCTTAATGTGCTGCATATATCTAATCAATTCTGGTTAATTCAATATCTGCAGTTAAATAATCAGTGGATTAGCATGATTAGTATATGTGAGGGAATTCAAGATAACCACTCTGATTCAGTCATTTCTGGAGGGGGAAAAAAACTTGGTTACCTCTGATAGTATAAAGAAAGCACAGTGCTAATAAATAGAAATAAATGTATCAGATAGTAAATAAATATTAAATATTGATAATAAGATATGTAAATGAGGATTGTTGGGAGTGTGTAGAGTTTATGTTTTGGATTTTTTAGTGTCTACCATCATTAATATCTGTATCAGGATCACTGTGTGTAAGTTGGATGGCCATCTAATTTTGTTTGATAATAAATAAAGTGAGGGATGCTGGCTGGGGAATTCTGGGGATTGAAGTCCACACAGCTTGAAGCTGCCAAGGTTTTAGAAACCCTGCAGTATATGAATTAATTCAGTACAACCACCCTTACCAAATCAGGTCTATTTTGATGAAACCGGACAAGATGATTGCTGACTTACCCAGATCAGTAAATCTGGTCCAAAAGAAGTGTCCAAAGCCGCCATAAGCCAGCTGGAACAACGGCTCATTTCTTTTCCACAGAGAAGCACCATTCTTCAAGGACAAGGCAGCGTGCTCAGAACACCGGTATGTGATGACACCATATTTATCTCCCCTGGATAATAAAAGAGGGAATGCCAGCATAGCCAACAGAGCAGCATTATTTATTTGTCATTATTTTTATTCCATGTCTCTCCAACAGGAGCTCAGAGCATCTCGTTTAAATCTCATGCAAACTTTATAGGAATTAGGATCCAAGAGTCTATTAATCAAACTGCAGTGATTACATTGGCATCTCCCAGCTCCCTTGGAAAAGAACACTCCAGCCAGGCTATTTATTATTTTTACTTCCACTTACACACCACTCAGGATAGTTAACAGCCATTAGACTACAAAACATTGACCTTCCGTTACACAATATAACATACATCGTTATGTTGCTTATTTATATAACATAAATCTGCAACAGACAAGAGGCACTGAGTAAAGATGATTTATCCACTAAAATTTTATGCATGTATGTATGTACAGTATACAGTCCTTGACTTGTGACCATAATTCAGCCCAAAATTTATGTTGCTAAGTGAGACAGTTGTTAAGTGAGTTTTGCCCCATTTTATGACTTCCCTTGCCACAATTGTTGAGGGAATCACTGCAGTTGTTCAGTTAGTAACATGGTTGTTAAGTGAATCTGGCTTTCCCATTCTTTGCTTGTAAGAAGGCCGCAAAAGGTGATCATGTGACCCTAGGACACCTGTCATAAATATGAGTCATTTCCTAAGCAGCCAAATTTTGAAAGTAATAATGTGACTATGGGGATGCTGGAACGGTCGTAAGTGTAAAAAAATGGTCATAAGTCACTTTTTCCAGTGTGTACATACACACACACAGAATATTTTTTAACTTAAATGCCCTGTGTTTCACTTGAAACATTATTAGAAAGGCACCAGTGCTATTCTGATCATTCTGGAAGAGTTCTGAGCTCAAAACTTTCAAGCTTGGATGGAACTACTCCAAATTAATTCTGCTTCTGCATGTAGCACAATTAAATTACATACACATATGCTAAGTAATAGTAATCCATTGTGCTGCATCAAAGAAGTGCTGCATCTTCTATGCAACACAGCGGTGCTAGTCCTTACAGAATTAAATGATGAGGGAATTTAATGACAGTTTCTTAGCCAAAACAAATATAATACAGCTGAGGAAAAAACGAGTTTCACACTGCAATCCTTATACATATTTATTCAGCAAAAAGGTTTAACTTATTTAACTTACTTCTTAATAGGTACACTATTTCAATTAATTCTCAACCTTTGCATTCACAGGGTACTCAGGGCAGATGTTTCTCCAAAGAAAAAGAATTATCCAGCTACTAAACTTTGGAGTCCGATTTTAATTTTAGTTATAGAATATCATGGCTAATTTACAAATAGTCATGATTTCAAAAAAAAATGTCGCTGCCAGGGTTAATAATGAGATAAGGAAAACTCACCTTTTATTCTTGGTCAAAATGCAACACTCAACAATCTCTCCAAACACTTCAAACTGCTTCTTCAGTTCACTAGAGCTCATACTGCTGGCAAGATTTTGGATGTATACTACACGACCTTCTCCCTGTTTAACAGCAACAGCACTTAGACTTATATACTGCTTCACAGTGCTATACAGCCCTCTCTAAGCAGTTTGCAGAGTCAGCATATTGCCCCAAACAATCTGGGTCCTCATTTTACAGATGGAAGGATGAAAGGCTGAATCAACCTTGGGTCTTTCAGGATTGAATTGCCGACAGTCGGCAGAATTAGCCTGCAATACTGCATTCTAACCACTGCGCCACCACGGCTCTTAAAGACAAGAGTAAATTGCTCGTGCAATTGTCCTGATATAATGTATTAAACTGATAAATTCTTGATATCTCCAGTTCTACTTTAATATTAAATAGTACCCTTTTATATTTTAGACAAGAGCCAAAGCACTTTTGTTCCATTTGGTTTTGAACTCATATTAGTCAGAAAATTATTTTTTTTTACTATCAATCCAGGTTTTCAAAGAACCTGAAAAGAATGGATGGAAAATCCAAGAAAGAGGAATTGTAAGTTGTAAAAAGGAAGGAATGCACAGGAATAGTTTAGAAGGATTTAATTCACAAGTAATTTTTTGTTGATGATTTTTTTTAAAGCTTGCCAAGCCAGTCACAGTAATGGATGTCTGATGGAAGTTTCTGGTCTTTGGCATAATCTACTAAATTATACTATTGGCTTAAAAATGCTGTTCACTTTTTTTTCTTGGAAGCTTTAAATTGGTCTATAGCAGGGGTGTCAAACTCCATTTCATTGAGGGCCACATCAGTTTTGCGGTTGCCCTCGGAGGACTGGGTGGGTGTGGCCAAGGTACGTGTGGCCTACTGGGTGGGTGTGGATGGAGTGGGTGTGGCCTACTGGGTGGGCAAGGTCAGCTCTACATCGTTCGCGTCAAGGGTGCCTGTGAGGGCCTGGGCAGGAGTGGGACAGATCTGAGGGTCTCTGGCAGAAGGGGGTGAGACCGGGGAAAGCGCCAAGGCATGGTCCATTTCTTCATTCCTCACAAAGGATGACACCTCCCCAGCATGCACCCAGGGGGCAGGGCCAATGTGGCAGGGGCTGGTCCCTTGCTGTTTCCAGACGCCCTTGTGGAGCTAAGACTGAATGAATTTCAGCATAGATGGCCACCACAAAATTGTACATTGGCTCCTGGCTGGCCTGGGCCAGGGCCAAGGCAGCGGGGGCTGTTCCCTCACTGTTTCCAGGATGGTTTCGCGGGCCACATGAAACCACTTTGCAGGCTGCATCCGGCCCCCGGGCCTTGTGTTTGACATGTCTGGTCTATAGAGTGGCCTAAAAAACTAAAACTAAATCTAACACACATTTTATTTTAAAGAAAAGAAAAAAGAATTTTTCAGAGCAAGGACACCAGGTTTGGTGTATGAGTAGGAAATCATACCACAGCAAATCTATGAAGCATTTCTGATTTACAATGCCGCCTCAGGAGGAGGCCTCCTGTTCACCAGCAGATCTGCTGAAAAGATTCCTATGCTGCACAGGCGTCCATTGTTTATGGATGTCAAACCATTCATCCAGGAACCATCTCCTAACCTTTTAAATTACAAGAAGGATGACCATGTAGGAAGACTAATACTGGGAAACTATGTTCAAGAGGACATGAAGCAGACAACTTATTTAACCAGTTGACTAAGTATCTTGATAGGAGATGGTTTTCTCACCTAAACATCTTTAAACTTCCCAACAGAAGAAAGATGAGTTCTAAGTATGCTAAATGAGGATGAAATGAGGATGGCATAAAAGATTATTGGCAGTTCACCCTCTTCTATTTAGGACATAGCGTATAAGCAATGCTTGAAAAGGGTCCGCAGGGTTGTCTGGGATTGCTACAAGTCCTCTTCATGACCTGTTTTCCTTGTTACCTTCTGAAAGGAGGCTTTGGGATATCCAAAGCAGAACATATATATCTGGATATGTATATAGCATGTATATGTGTGTTGTGCATGTGTATGGGTTAATACATGCTTTCTTTTGAGAGCAGGCAACAGATTTTCATTTTTAATGTGTGCCAGTGTGCTCGCAGTAAAAAATGACAATAAAGGTTACCTTACATAAATCTGTGTGTGGCTGATTAAAAGATATATTGAATATCAAGCCACCAGCCTCAAGTGCAGCTTTTTTTTTTACTTCAGCAAACTTTATTTCTCCTCTTATTTGTATGATTTTTTTAAAAATGATATATTTTTTTCAAGATTCCAAACTCTATTACTCGGTGGAAGTGCATGCTGAGGAAGGATAGTTTTGCCTGTGCCAAGACTCGCTAATAGAAACATATTGAAAAGAAATAAAATGAAGAAACTGGCAACAGATTGAGTTCTTGGCAGAGCGAAACTGTCATTTATCAGCCTGCACTTGCACCAAGTAATAAGAGTTTGGAAAACTAGCTAACATCCTGTATTACCCCTTCTTGAGTAGAAACTCCTGTCTCCCAAAATTCAAATGTGTTTCAGAAAGAGGAATCATCTGACCAGATTGGAAACCTGCCCACTTCCAGTTCATTCATCCCAAAACTCACTGAGAGGTCACAGGTCACTTACAATGGCTTTCTCTCTTTTTTTCTCCATCAATCTCTGGCTGCTCACATTTCCATCTTGACAACGCTTGCCATTTTCACGTCTATTGGAAAACAAGAAATACAGACCTAAATGGGATTCCAATTGTTCTGAATCTTAGACATGAGAATCTTAATCAGAAAAATGCTCCAAGAAACCTACTCCTTGCTTGCAGGAACAGTCTCACCTATTTTACAATAAATACAGGGATACTATAGATTCATAAATATTTAGAATTTTTTTTAAAGGTGGCCAGACAACCAACCACTAAATATTGGAGCAAAGAAGTAAATAAAAGTAAATGATTGAACACCATACATTTTGAAAATCTGAAGATATAATCTTTTTTAGGCCCAGTCATACTGTGGTTTTGGCCTTAATTTCCATTACAAACAATCTTACATTTATTTCTATGCATTTGAACAGGATATCTCTTCTTTCTTATTGGTTCTCAAAAACCTATGCATGGAGAGTCTCCTTCCAATTCAGGAATGCTATCTATCCAGACCAGGCTGGTATACCAGAATCAGGGAATAAAGGGAAATTTCCCCAATTTCCCTTGCAGCTGCCATGACTATTTTGGGTGCAGTTCTAATAGGTCCATCAATCTTCTGGAGTAGATTTTTAAGGTCTGGAGGAGGAACTAATTCAGTAAAATAATTCCTCCCACTTCTGTTCTTTGCTCACAGGATTTTTGAATTCAGCCCAGTGTCTTTTAAATTAGCCTTATAAGACATAGCCCCACTGCATGGCAAATTAAGAATAAGGAAAATATATAACCCTGCCTGAGAAATTTCTAAAAATTTAGTCTTATAGTCCCCCTGGCTGACTGAAGAGCCACCATTCATACAGCACTGCATTATTTTAAAATGTAACTAACGTGTATGAAGTTTTAATGTGCAACCAACAATGCAAACCAATGCAATTGACTACGACCATTTCAGACCTTTCCCCAAAACAGTACTGATTGCAAATGAATGTACCTGAAAGCCTGCTGGCTGACTGGAGACCTACTTCTGCAGCATGAAGACTCTGAATCAGATCTACTTCGGGAGCAATAGTGGAAATTGGTCCTAGAAAGAGCACTACTGTGTAGACATCTGTTGGAACCCAGTGGACTCATGTAGCATTCCTCCTCCTCTTCCTCCTCTTCTTCCTCTTCCAGTGGAGAACCAATCTCACTGCAGCTGTCTTCAAAGACAGTATCATATTCAGGAGTTTTGAAGAACAGGGCCTCCCCATCATCCAGGGCACTGTCCAAAAGACCAAAGTGTTTGGTCAAACTGGCTCTGATTTCTTGGTCCCTCAGCTGTTTGCTGCCCTCCTTCACTGAGCTTTTATCAAAACTCTTGTTGCGTTCCTCCTGATAGGGAACGTCAGGCACTTGCCTCTTGCGTTGGCTTTCTATATGGCTCAGGGGCTCCCAAGATCTTAGCACCTTCCTCTGGAGCGAATACTCAGGTTTCAAGACTTGGCAATAATCATGATCACCAAAAGACCGTGAGAACGGGCGTTTCAACACCCCATGCTGCTCAGAGTGAGCAGGCTGAATAGCAGACTGACTCAGGTGGGCATACAGCTCTGTCCGCACTGGTTGCTTTTTCTGATGTTTTCTGGAAATTGGCCTATGACTGATCATTGGTTGTGGCTCAGAGCTGGTGATGGCAGCAGTCTTCTCTGCTGGTCTCTGGTGAATGTCTGGCTTATATAGGTCCTCTTCCGAAGGCTTGTATGGAGGAGTAGTTGGTGGTGTGAGACCTTATCTCCCCCAAGGAAGCAAAAGGATAAAACTCTTTCAGTATAGGATCAGGAGAATAAAGAGACATTGCTGTATTAGGAGTTAGGTCTATTTTTTAATCCATTCCCACCCCTTTGTGGAGCCTTCAAATAACACAGTTGAACTGGGGATGTGCAATGCTATTTGTATTCAGTCTTTTGCCTTTATAAGATGACTACAGTGTTCCAAAATACTTGTCACTCAAAGATGTACTATTCTGCAGTTGTTTTTTTTAAGGAAGGGAAAATCAAATAGGGTTTAAGGGTGCCTAGATTCCTTGTCCTTCATGTTAATGATTAAATACAGGAATATATGATAATCTGGTTTTGGGTGCAGTCTTTTCTCTATATTTGCATCTTTAAAAATAATGAACACTTAAATCTAAATTATGCCCTTACCTGCAGTGCCACACAGCTCTACAGTCAGAACTTGGTCAAAGCTGCGCTTCCCGAGTGTTGATTCTCTAAAAATGAGAAGAGTAGAATGAAATGGCTATGGAAAAGCCAAGGCCTCCATTAAAAATGAGGAATTCACACAATGAAATAGAAAGGAGCTTTAAAAATAAAATGTCACATGGGGAGGACACCTCATGGCTGTCATTTAAATGGCTAATTTTTAACAAGCTTAGATAAATGGGCACTCATCTGGTAGCAACTAATGAACTGGGATTATCTCCAGATAACTATGTAAGGAAGTTGACAGGCTTGAAAGGAACTCTTTTAACTTCCACATAAACAACCAAAAGGTCTCAAATAACCAATATAAACTAATAAAACCCAACCTGAAAACTTATACAGATACCCGTTACATTTTTATAAATGGAAGCTCACACTTCTACACTGTGTGCACAATTATTAGGCAAGTGAGTATTTTGACCATATCATCATTTTCCCGCATATTTTCCACTGCCAAGCTGTAGAAATCTAAAAGCTTAATGCAGGGGTCCTCAACCTTAATGGATATCAGGTAATGTGTATTTGTGTAATGAGAGAAGGTGTGGCCTAAGGAGATCAACACCCTATATCAAGGTATGCATAATTATTAGGCAGCTTTTTTTCCTCAGGCAAAATGGGCCAAAAAAGAGATTTAACTGACTCTGAAGTAAAAAAATTGAAAAAAGTCTTTCAGACAGATGAAACACTCTTGAATTGCTAAAATATTGGGGCATGATCACAGAACCATCAAACATTTTGTTGCAAATAGTTAACCGGGTCACAAGAAACGTGTTGAGAAAAAGAGACATGTTAATGGCCAAAGATTTGAGAAGAATCAAACATGAAGCTACCAGGAATTCATTATCCTCCAGTGCTGTCATATTCCAGAACTACAACCTACCTGGAGTGCCCAGTAGTACAAGGTGCTCAGTGCTTGGAGACATGGCCAAGGTAAGGAAGGCTGAAACCTGACCACCACTGAATAAGACACATAAGTTGAAATGGCAAGACTGGGCCAAGAAATATCTGAAGACATATTTAAAAGGTTTATCAACTGATGAGAGTGACTCTTGATGGACCACATGGATGGGCCTTTGGCTGGATCAGTAACGGGCATAGAGCTCCACTTCGACTCAGACTCAGCATGGTGGAGGTGGGGTGCTGGTATGGGCTGGTATTATTAAAGATGAGCTAGTTGGACCTTTTGGGGTTGAAAATGGACTCAAAATCAACTCCCAAACCTACTGCCAGTTTTTAGAAGATACCTTCTTCAAACAGTGTACAGGAAAAAGTCTGCATCTTTCAATAAGACCATGATTTTTATGCAGGACAATGCTCCATCGCATGCATCGAAGCACTCCACTGCATGGGTAGTCAACAAAAGCCTTAAAGATGAATGAATAATGACATGGACCCCTTCTTCACCTGACCTAAACCCTATTGAGAACTTGTGGGCCCTTCTTAAACAGGAGATTTACGGTGAAGGAAAACAGTACACCTCTCTGAACACTGTCTGGGATACTGTGGTTGTTGCTGCACAAAACGTTGATCGTCAACAGATCAAGACACTGACAGACTCTATGAATGGAAGGCTTATGACTGTTATTGAAAAGAAGGGTGGCTATACTGGTCACTGATTTTTTTTTTGTTGAAATGTCAGAAATGTTTATTTGTACATTTTGAGTTGTGTTTATTATTCTCATTTTAACAGATGCAAATAAATGAGTGAGATGGGCAAGTTTTCATTTTTCATTTAGTTGCATACTAATTCTGCACACTAAAAGTTGTCCAATAATTGTGCACACATGGATATTCTCCTAAGATAGCTAAAATCTTATTTTTACTTTCTTCAATATTCAGGTTTGAGATAATTAACATTTGGATTGACCAAGAGCACTGTAGTTGTTCAATAAGAAAATTAATCCTCCAAAATACAACTTGCCTAATAATTGTGCTCACAGTGTATTACAAGGATTTACAAGTAAACGAATTTTGAAAGTCAGGGGCACATTTGAAATTTTGTGAGCATGTGGCTGGTATAGTCACAAAATGGTTGCCAGGAGAGACTTACTTATTCACAAATGACAAACAGCAAAAAAACATCCATTTATCTGCAAGCAAACTAATCCCAAAGACATTCCTGCAAATAAATATTTGCATCATAGCAGAGATCTTAATACTAACATGGCACATTTTTTCTGCTAACGTTATCCTCATGAAGAACTAGAAGAAAGCAAGTTATACTTTCAGGTTCATTCTAATTAACAATAAAGCCTTTTGGCACACCAATGGACACAGAAACAGTGAGATTTTCTGCATAAAGAAAACTGCCTCTGTATGGAGTAATCCTATGTAATTTAAATTCTTCAATGTTTAGTCTTCATCCATCCAAACATCTCATTCTTCCTTAGCTTTGTTATTGAAATATACAGAAATACAGTTTTATATAAACACTGACATATCACTGCCAGATTAATGTCTATCTGTCCATGCATTTCCTCCCTTAAAATCTCCCTACTATAGGAAAACAATCTAGCAATGATGGAACCTTGCTATAATATGCAGCCTATGATGAACATCCCAAGTTTGATGTATCTTTTGTCATAAAGGTTCAGTTATGCATATGTATAATATCAGTAGTTCCAGTATCCTTAATGGAGCTTTATGTTCTAGACCAGGGGTAGTCAACGTTTTTATACCTACCACCCACTTTTGTATCTCTGTTAGTAGTAAAATTTTCTAACTGCCTACCGGTTCCACAGTAATGGTGATTTATAAAGTAGAGAAGTAACTTCACTTTATAAAATTTATAAAGCAGAGTTATAGCAAGTTAAAGCATATAATAATAATTACTTACCAAATACTTTATGTCGGACTTTCGCTAAATTTGGCAGAATAAATCTTTATAAAACAACTTACTGTAGTTCTTTTTATTTATACTTTGCATACATAGAAGCATGAAGTCTGATGAAATTACATTTAATTAATTAAATTATTAATGAGATCCCTGAGCCTGATGCTGCGAAACTAAATACTGGATATCTGGCTCAATTTTTGTAAGGAACAAACGAAGGTCTCCTCTTTCGGAAATATTCAGGTGGTTTCTTTCTTTGGTCATAATATGATTAACAGCACTAAAGCCTGATTCCACAAGATATGAGGTAGGGAAAGGTATCAATAAACTGAATATCATTTTCCACATAAGACAGGCATTTTTTTTTTACTTTGCCATAGGTTTTGATATCCACCTCGATCAAATTTATGTTTACTTTCTTCATCATATCTAATTTCTAACAGCTCTTCTTGGCAAGTTGTATTAGCCTCTTCAATATTTGCGGTAAAAGAATTTTTCATCCAGTCATACACCTTCAATTTCAAAATATCTTCAAATTGTTTTTCCATGTCCAATTTAAGTTCATTGAGGTGGCTACTGAATCTGTCAATATCCTCTGGAGTTACATCATCTTTTATAGATGATAATTCAGGAAACTGGTGAAATTCTCTCTTCAATAGATTATAACGAAGTAGTTCAAGTTTGTCAATAAATAATGACACAATACTTTGGCAACCTATAAGAGTTTTATTAGCTCCTTGAAGCTGCAAATTGACATCATGAAATCTCTTGAAAATATCTGCCAAATAAAAGGCATCATTCTTTACTGTTTTTAACTGTTGACACAGATTGGTTCATTATTACTTTCAAAAAATTGTATGACACTATCATATAATGCTACAAAACAAGCTAAAGATGTACCCTTTGACAGCCACCAAACTTCTATGTGCAAAAGTAACGTAATAAAATCTTCGTTATTGTCCTGGCAAAGCTGTCAAAACATTCTATTATTTTTTGCATTGGATTTGATCTTGTTTATGGCTCGAATTATTATAGTTAACGATGAATGGAGACTTGTACTTAGATGTTTTCCTACAAGATGTTGTCTGTGCACCACGCAATGAACACATAAAACATTTGGCACTTCTTCCTTCAAACAAGCAACAAATCCACGATAGCGGCCTACCATTGATGGTGCTCCATCAGTAGCACATGCAACAATATTATTCAAAGGAATATTATTTTTTGTAAAGTATGATTTCACAGTATTAAATATAGATAATCCTCTTGTATTTGTAATGAGATTTATTGCGAATATCATTTCTTCTCGTAATGTATTGTTTTCATTAAAATAACGTACATATGCCATCAATAAAGCATTATTATGTGCAATGGTAGACTTGTCCAATTGCATGGAAAATGAAGAGTTTTGGACAATACTTATCAGTTTTTTTTCAACATTAACTGCCATTTCTCCAATTCGCCGCTTTATTGTGCTATCGCTTAGGGGCAACGTTTTTAAAATTTTAGGTATATCCTGATGCATTACTATTGAGATAAATTCTTTTCTAGAGTGTATTATTACAGTTTCTCCAATATTATAGCTTTTACCACTTTTTGCAATTAATTGTGAAATGTGATAAGCGATAATTAATCCATCTTCATTTGCTGCATGTTGTTTCTTAAATGATGCAATGATTGTTGAACAATTTTGAAATTTTTTATATATTTCCTGAAAATATTCAATGGGCTTGTCCTTATCATTTGGATGCTTTGTAGAAAGATGTTCTCGCAATCGACTTGGCTTCATTGCCTCATTGGATAATGTTTTATGATACAATAAACATATTGGATGTTGTTTATTTACAACAGATTCTATGAAACCCATCTTCAGATACTCTGGCAAATAGCCACGAGCATATTTCTTTTTTTGAGACATGGACTCACAATATTTTGTTTGAAGCTGTAGGCACGTGCTCACTCTTACAAATCTAACTGCATACTGACCAGTGCAACCGCAAACAAAAGAGCCTGCGCCGTGTATCGTCATCTGCACATGCCCCTCATGCATCGTGGATTGGGTTTGGGGGGGCGCCGGCTACCAGCTCTGCTTGTCTGTTACAGCTGGGTGGTGTGGGGGAAGATGCACGAGCTATTCTGAGATGAGGCTCTTGTTTGCGATCGCACTATAGCGCCATTTAGTTTCACTTACGTAATGTGAACTAAACTTATGTGCAGGCGATACAAATAGTATATTTTCAGAAATTTAAATTGTCACGGGGAATTTTATGAAAACTTAATGATAATGTTTTTAAATAATGCTATGAAATTTTTTTAAAAAGTCAGTTAAATTAAAAAAAAAAGAAAATGCTTCAGTATCGGACAAAACCCCTACTGCCCACCAGTGGGCAGAAGGGACCAGGTTGACTACCGCTGTTCTAGACAAGGCATTTGGAGTCTTTCTTGGGTGAGTTGCATCTCCCTTTCTATTAAATGTTTAGCTGCACTATGAAGTTCTTACCCAGTAGTGAATTATTTTGACATTAAGCTCCTGCGCCAGAAGTCCTCTTAGTACACAAGCAGCTTAGTATAAGGATAGTTATCAACCAGACAATACTGAAGGCGCAGCTTGGTTATCAGGATTGCAAAATTCTGAGACTGCCATTTGCCAGATTTTCTGGCTTCTGACACTTAGAGAGATCATCCTTTCACAAGATATATTTCGGGTATTGCACTTACGTTTGTGCCAAGGGCAATGACAGACACCGTGGTGCTTCTGAAACAAAGAACAGAGAAAAGCAGATTGATTCAATTGGTCATATCTCTGCCCACAAACTGGATTAGTAAGAGAGAAAGCAGATTATGGTCAAATGAGGTGAGCCATGGAAGATACATGGTTTATCTTCTATTTTGTAACCAGAGCAGGGTAGATGAATTGTATTGGAGATGAAGAAGAGATTAATTTTTCTTTCATGCAGTTTTTCATATTGAAATGATCCACCACACCACACTGAATTTTATTGTCTGCTTCCACTCTATGATTAATAGAGAAGAGAGGAGAGGAGCTTTGGGAAACATCATATGGAAAAGAATAAATCATCTCTCTCAATGCTGAAATAGTAATCTGATTCAGTTTTCCCCGTGTCTGTCCCTAATTTAGCAACAGACATGGAGGAATTATTTTCCTACCCTATATGACTGAGTCCTGAGTGGATGGATTATGACACAATTGGAACACAACAGTTCAGAACCTTCTTGTTTCTCCCTCAGTGTGTGACTCATATCAAGCACACTGAGCTTCTATAATCTATTTCTTGTCAGACCTGGGTCAATTCAATTAACCAAACTCTTTCTTTGCCACCTTCCCATTATTTTTTTCAATACACAATTTTATAGGAGATGATCTATGTATCTGGTCTGGGGAAAGAAATTTCTCTTCAACAATATTTAAGATATTCAATCAATCTAGGAGAATATGAGATCATATCATACCAGGCAGAATTCTTGAAGAATGCTAGGACTGGTAATCTGTTATTGTCTTATCGTGATAAGGCATATTTTTCTCTTCCAGAAATGCTGGGTACAGAATGACAGGGCTCTCCTCTCCGACATACCTGTTTGATGACAGGGGGTGAAGCACTGACTCTCTCTAGAACTGTCCGGCGAAGGGGTCTGCAATTCCATTGGGAAACTCTGGAATCCCCCATCCATCTCATCAGCACCACTCACTTCTACTTCTGCTGCTGGTGCGTCTGTATCAAAGTTTTGCAAAGATGAGCAGAGGGCAGGCTCTGCTGAAGCGAATGTGTTTGCTGTGGTCACTGAGGACACTGCAGGTTCTGAGGGAGGCTTATCAAAGAAAGACTGCCAAACGCTGAGCTCAGGGTTAAGCCTTTTAGAGCGACGCACTGCATAAATAAAGGGATCCTGCTTGCGGCTTGACTTCCCATAGGATCCCTGACCCATGTGAGTCCCTTGTTTTGCACTATCCTTTTCCGCAGTTTCTTTTTCAGCCTCGGGCTCTACTTTGAGAATCTGTCTCAGCTCAGTTTTCATTTCTGGTATTATTTTGGTTGCGGGCTTATTATATCCATCCAAAGAGTCCCTCCCAGCATTGTGAAGTGAAGTTCTTGAAGATTTGTGAAGCTGTGACCTGGCCAAGGAGGCGTACACAGGTTTTGCTAACCGATATGGCTTACTCACATCACATGGGAGTTCTCTGGCAAGCAGTTCTTTCAGGATGGAAAATTCAGAAAGCGGAGTTCGGGATTGTTTGCAGTGCATGGAGAAGTACCAAGGACTGGATGGGCAATTATCATTCCCACAGAGTGGAGGCTGCTGCAGGGGGGAATCTGGCTTTGCTCTTTTGGAAGGGCTGTGAAAAGGCTGGTGTTTCCCCTCAGCAGGATGTGTGGGGGGCAGCTTTCTTGGAGGAAGGCAGTAAGTATGCATGTAGTGGATAAGCTCCACTGCAGCATGAAGTTCCTTGTCTCCGGTGCTTTTCTCAGAGGAAGAGAGAGGAGGCATTGCAACGTTGCCGCAATTCAAGGCATCTTTACTTAAACTGCTGTCTTCTTTGTTTTGGATATAATGTCTCTGGGGTACAGAGCAGATGCTAATGTTGTCAGCATGACACTCGTCTAGTGGCCCACTGTTTTTTCTGTGTAGGCAGTGTTTGCTGGTGGTTGTGGTAAGATGTTTATGAAGCTCAGTGCAGTTCCGATTCTGAGCCTGGGGAAAAGTTGACTTTCTGTCTTGGACTCCTTCCACCTTCAAAGGCAAAGGAAAAAGGAAGTGAAGCTACATCAAAAAGACATCCGAAGTTTATCCATTTCTTTACTTTAGGCGGTTGAGGATATTACAGCAGAGATCATTCACATCTTTACATATTTCATATCCTTAAGAATGGCTGTTTCAACAGTTAATGCCTATACTTAATTGCTGACAAACTAGTAAGATAACATGGTATGATTTTTTTTTCAACAATCCATATCAAACATCATAGATTCATATTAGGTAATAAAACAATGGAAGAATCATTCTTAATGACATTTCTCTATCACTTAAATGACAGAAAGTTCTGGCTTTAATTCAAAAAGAAGTAATTTAAGAGACAGATTCATTGATACAAGTAATATGCTCTACTCCAGAGTCCCCAACCTTTTGGGCACCAGGGACCGGTGGAGACAGGTTTTTCTGCGGACCCATCTCATGGATGGGTCTTTGCTTGTTTGTGAAGACCAGTTGCTGGCATGCCACAGCCTAGTACTGGTCCACGGACTGGGGATTGGAGACCCCTGCTCTTTTCTATTTCCAGAGAATTTGCGGAAGCTGATTTTCTGGTGGCTGCTTATTATTTCTCTAAATTCGGCTTCTATTCCCTCTGAGATGTTTATGTTTTATATAATATTGTGGATATTATTGTGCAAATGCTGTTGGTTTATTCATGAAATAACAATAAGGCAACCAATTCTCACCACCATGGCCAGGGAGGTCTTCTCAACAAAAAGAGGACTATTGATTTCTCATCCATAAAACAAGTGTCAAAGAGGAACAGAGTGAAATTTCAGCTTGCACAAGCATTTAACACAACTAACAAGTGTCATTCTTTGTCAAAGGGACTAAATTAATGGACCACGCAAAATGCTGTGGACATAGTATACTTAGATTTCAGTAAGGCATTTCCCAAAGTAGACCACAACCTACTTCTAGTAAGTAAGAAAATTTGGGATGGATAGCATCACCCTAGATGAATTTATAACTGGCTGACAAACCACACTCAACATGTAGTCATTAATGGAACTACATCTAAATGTTGAAGCTCTGGAAAGAGTGCAGAGAACAACAACAATGATGATTAGATGACTGGAAGCTAAAACATATGAAGAACAATTGCAGGAATTGGGTATGTCTTGTGAAAAGAAGGACTATGGATGACATAATAGGAATGTTCCAGTATTTGAAGGGCTACTACAAAGAAGATGGGGTCAACCCATTTTCCAAAGTATCAGAAGACAAGACAAGAAGCAATGGATGGAAATTAATCAAGGAGAGAAATAACCTAGAACTAATGAGAAATTTCCTAACAGTGAGAACAATTAAACCAGCAGAACAGCTTGCATTCAGAAGTTGTGAAGAGACTGGACAGCCACTTGTCTTGAATGGTATAAGGTTTTCAGTGGTATTATGCTTGACTGGGCTTTTATAATCATATATTCAAAAGTTTCCCAACCTCCAGTGGTTTTCCCCTTTACAATTTTCATCCACGGAATACTGTGAGTTAAGAAGGAGGAGGGTGGAGGAGGAAAGTAGCTGAGCCCCTGCTGATTGGACGACCATTTCATTTAAACTGCCCAGAGGTTGCTGGGAAAAGCTACAATCTGTGAGTTAAGAAGGAGGAGGGTGGAGGAGGAAAGTAGGGAAGCACAAGCAATAGAACACAGTCAAACTAGAGTCTTGGACTTTAAGAGAGCTAAGTTCAATACACTTAGAAAGAGCTTGGGAAGGATTCCATGGATGACAATCCTCAAGGGGAAAACAACTCAAGAAGCTTTGGAAATTTTGAAAAGTGAGATAATAAAAGCCTAGTCAAGCACAATACTAACAAAGAAGAAAAATAATACCTCTCAAAAGAAACCAGCATGGCTGCATAAAGAACTCTCTGATAAATTGAAAGATAAAAAGGACAAGTATAAAAAGTGGAAAGAGGGGCACATAACTAAGGCAGAATATCAACAAATAGCCCGAGCCTGCAAAGATGAAGTGAGGAAAGCTAAGGGTCAAAATGAACTAAGGCTTGCAACCAAAGTCAAAACTAACAAAAAAAGCTTCTTTCAGCATGTAAAAAACAAAAAAAGTTAAAGAAATGATTGGTCCATTAGTGGGGGAAAGTGGCAAGAAGGTGACAAGCAATAGGGAGAAACAGAACCATTTAACACGTTTTTTGCATCTGTCTTTACACAAAGGGAAAAAATAGACCAACCTATCAAAAATAGTGCCATAAAAAACAGATTAGAAACACAAGTTAAGTTAGGCAAGAAAATGGTAAGTGAGCACCTGTTTAGCCTAGATCACCAGGACCAGATGGATTATACCCCAAGGTTCTCAAGGAACTGGCAGATGTGATCTCAGAACCACTGAACTATATTTTTCAAAGATGCTGGAGCACAGGGGAACTACCAGAGGACCAGAAGAGAGCTGATGTAGTTCCCATCTTCAAAAAAGGGAAAAAAATAGATCCAGGAAACTATTGACCTATCAGCCTGACCTCAATACCTGGGAAGATTCTGGAAAAGATAATCAAACAACAAATCAGCGAACACCTAGAGGCAAACAAAGTCATTACTAAAATCCAATATGGGTTTGACAAAAACAGATCATGCCAGACAAATCTTATTGCATTCTTTGATCAAGTGACAAAATTAGTGGACCAGAGGAATGTTGTGGACATAATTTACTTGGACTTCAGTAAGGCATTTGATAAAGTAGATCACAACCTACTACTTGATAAAATAGAAAAATGTGGGTTAGACAGCATCACCACCAGATGGATCCATAGCTGGCTGACCGGCCATACTCAGCCTGTGGTCCTCATTGGAACCGGATCTACATGGAGGGAAGTGTGTAGTGGGGTGCCCCAGGGCTCTGTTCTGGGCCCAGTGCTCTTCAACATCTTCATCAATGATTTGGATGAGGGGATAGATGGGGAACTCATCAAATTTGAAGACGACACCAAGCTGGCAGGAATAGCCAACACTCCAGAAGACAGACTTAAGATACAGAAGGATCTGGACAGACTTGAACACTGGACACTATCTAACAAAATGAAATTCAATGGTGAAAAAAGCAAGGTTCTACATTTAGGCAAGAAAAACCAAATGTACAGATATAGTATAGGTGGTACCTTGCTCAATAGTAGTAACTGTGAGAGGGACCTTGGAGTCCTAGTGGACAATCACTTAAATATGAGCCAGCAATGTGCTGCAGCTGCCAAAAAAGCCAACACAGTGCTAGGCTGCATTAACAGAGGGATAGAATCAAGATCACATGAAGTATTAATACCACTTTACAATGCCTTGCTAAGGCCACACTTGGAATACTGCATCCAGTTTTGATTACCACAATGTAAAAAAGTTGTTGAGACTCTAGAAAGAGTACTGAAAAGAGCAACAAAGATGATTAGGGGACTGGAGGCTAAAACATATAAGGAACGGTTGCTGGAATTGGGTATGTCTAGTTTAACGAAGAGAAGGATGAGGGGGGACATGATAGCAGTATTCCAATATCTCAGGGGTTGCCACAAAGAAGAGGGAGTGAAGCTATTCTCCAAAGCACCTGAAGATAAGGCAAGAAGCAATCAAAGAGAGAAGCAACTAGAACTAAGGAGAAACTTCCTGACAGAACAATTAACCAATGGAACAATCTGCCTCCAGAAGCGGTGAATGCTCCAACATTGGGACTTTTTAAGAAG
Organism: Crotalus tigris; assembly: GCF_016545835.1. NCBI lineage: Eukaryota > Metazoa > Chordata > Lepidosauria > Squamata > Viperidae > Crotalus > Crotalus tigris. Next base: position 7,464,961 of record NW_024096478.1, on the reverse strand, counting down.
AGATTGGACAGCCATTTGTCTGAAATGGTATAGGGTTTACTGCCTGAGCAGGGGGTTGGACTAGATGACCTCCAAGGTCCCTTCCAACTTTATTACTACTACTACTACTACTACTACTACTACTTCCCAAGCTCTAAGTTTGTTGAAATAAGCCCTTTTAAAGTCTAAGACACTGGTTTGATTATATTCTATTATTTGTGCCTGCATTATGTTGAATTCCAATATGACATGGTCACTCTCCAAACTTCCTGCAATTTCAACTCCCTTATCAGTTCTTCTCTGTAAGTAAGAATTAGGTCCAGTATAGTTGTCCCTCTGGTTTGTTCCTCTACTTTTGGATGACTAAATTGTCAGCTAGAGGGATCAGGAACCTGTTTGATTTTCCGCTTGGTGCAGAGTTTGTTTCCCTATTGATGTCAGGGTAGTTAAAGCACCCCATTACTACTTTGGTGTGTTTTCTACATACATTAGTTAACTGACTAACAAAAGGTTCATCTATTTCTTCTGCTTGGTTGGATGGCCTGTAGTATACACCTATGGCAATGTCATTCTTTTTTTCTTTATATATTAACCCATATGCACTTTAGGAGGCTTTCATCCTTGCTTTTATGCATTTCTGTAGAGATGTAGTGATCTCTCATATATAATGCAATTGGACCTCCTCTTTTGTTACATTGGTTTCTTTTGAGCACTTTATATCCTTCCATCACTACATTGCAGTCTTGAGTTTCATCTCACCAAGTTTCAATAGCGGCAACTATATCATAACTGCCCTTGTATACTAGTACTTCAGTTTCACATACCAACAAATGTAACTCATAACTCCCATGATTTACTCATATAAGCTGATTTTGCCGAAAGACTCTGTAAGTACAGTGGAAAATTGTCTTGTTTCTTACCTGCGCTTAATTGTGTAAGAGTTGTATTTTATTGTGCATGTTGTTTTATTCAGAGAAGACTGGAACAACCATTGCTCTAATAAACTAAATGTGTTTGGCTTGGCTGGAATTTTCAAATGATTTCTACAGAAACTTTGGCATTCTATTCTATTTAAAGTCATTTATTAAGCACCATATATATATAATTTAATTTCACATCCAAAAATATGGGCTTAAAGGACTAATATAGAAAGAAAGACATAATAGAAAGCCCTCAAGAATTGCTTTTGCATCTGTATATTGTTTCGTTACTGGGAATAACAGTCTTCCCCTCTTTGCACATTTGTGTGTTATAGTATTTGTTAGCCATATTTGTTAGCCACATTTGAAAAGTATAGTTTTTATAAGCATTTATGCACAGTATGGGCTGGGTTTTCATTCTGATTCCTAAGGAGGTGTTTTACAGAGATTAGGTCATTGTCCATCCATCTCTGCAGGAATCTCTTATCTTTCATCACGGGCTTAGTTCCATAGCATTGTATATGCAAGTTGGCTTCTTTTGATTACTTTCTTTGCCTTTTGAGACCGGGCACAGCTGATAAAGTGCCAAGCGATGGGAGTACTTTCCCTTTCACTGTTTTTATTGCATAAGTTCCAATCCTGCAATTTGGATGGCATAAGTGGTTGCAGAAAATGGACGGGAGTGGAAACACAGCTGCAATGTGGGAAGACTCTTGCTGCAGGGGAAAAGTTCCTTTATTTTCATTTCTAAAAAATTAAAGCAGTGAAAGATGTGTGCATAAATATACTGTCTGAAAGGTGGATCAGTGGGGATGCAATAGCGTTACTAGAGGACTTAGAGCTTGTTTGGGATTGTTTGGCAATGTGCCTAACATCAACCTTTGCATTTAACAACGCACACACACACACACACACACACACACATTATGTGTGTGTGTATAGTAGGTATCTCCCAAGCTGCCCAGACATGATGGCAATGGCAAGAAACAAATCATTTAGCTGTGATGCATAATTCAGTAGTTGCAGCTAAGCTACATCCTGTATATACATACCAATTTCAGCAGCTAAAAAGATATAAGGTAGAGGAGAATCACATTAACCCAGCAAGTAACCCCTGTGCTGTGAGTGCTAATTTCCAGTTTCTGAAATTCCATATACTTTTGGTCCTTCTAGCCACTCTTTTGAGTTCATTTTAATTGAAACTATCAATAAAAATGAAAATGGCTTAAAATAATATAAAGAAAAATACAAAATATATGTAATCTTAAAGAGAAATACACTTAAATATCCATATTCAATATTTCCTCTCATAAAAGAGATATTTGTATAGATGAATGTAATCTATACAAAAGACAGGTTAATATACCTAAGACACTGAGAATGAATTAGAGTAGGGGGATCCTTAATTATAGGATTCTTCCAAGCTTTTTTTCTATACTAATATGTCAGCCAATTTTTTTATACTTTAACACAGCAATAAGAAAAAACAGATTATTTCTTGAACTGTAATATGTTACATCTTTGGAAACCAGTATCAGGATTAATGTTTTGATGCTTTTCCAGATTCCTTAAAAAACCTTTGATCATCTGTGCACAATACAGGATAGATAGAAATTTACTTTGAAAAAAGTCCTTATCTTTGTTTCTTATCTATCTGTCTGTCTATATCAGGAAGCAGAAAAATCTGATGTCGTGGTTCTGACAGGTAAACTTCGAGGCATTGTTTACCTAAAGAATCTTTTATTTGAGTAGCATAATATTGGCACTGCATAATCGAAGCCAAAAACTGAATTCCCCTCCCCTGGGCACATAGTATCAAAGCATAATTCCCTCCTCTAATTAACTGTCATAAATCACATTCCCCAATTAGCTTGAAGCGTCGGCTTCCTCTCCAGCTCTCCAGCCTGCCAATCAGCTCTGGGCTCAATAACCTTGATTCTCAGGCTAGGTTTAGTATTGTTATGTCTAACTGGACTCTCATTCACATCCCCCCCTCCCAGCATCATCTAGCTCTAAAAGCGAAAGGAAAAATATGACTGCATTTCCATCTGTTGTTAGTGCAAAAACATCCAATGTTAGCAGCGTTGAGACCTGAAAGGTATAACTGTGGAGATACATTAAACTTATTCAGAAATCAAGAGTGGAGGCCAGAAGATTTTCAAAGGAACTAGCAAGAGAAACAAGAGGGAAAAGAATGGTTTTTAAAAAGCTGCTTTTAAAGATTTCAGAGGTATGGTATGCAGAGATTCTTCAGTCAATTTTCTGTCCATATGACATATATAACAAACATGACATTAGGCACAGGAGGCTTAATATCTACCCCCACCCCCGTTTTCATTACGCTCTGTCTTCCCATCTTCCTTATCTTTCCCTATGCAATCCAAATTCATTTATTTAATACACTGCATAATTTCCTCATCCAAGTGAAAAACCTTTAATGGCCTCCTGTGTGATTTTAAACAATTGATTTTAACAACTGGATAGTTCTATCACTTTGTACATTGTGTTCATAATAAATGACATATCTGTTATATGCAGAAGGATCCAAGTTCTGTCTTTTTGGCATGACTTATCCAAAGTGTGCCTTTCTAATGCCCCTTAATCTTCAGGTGGATCAAATAGAAAGAATAGAACTATCTTGCAGAACAACATTCCCAGCACCATTCTTAAAGCGTTTGAAAGAAATAAGCAACTGGTTGTTGTTATGGTTTGCCTATGAGAAGAAACGTAGGGGAAGGAGGACTACAGATTACGGAGAGAACAACTACCCAACCTTCATAGGAGCTCTCGGTGGCAGAAATTATTTGATCTGTTATAAAGGTGAAATGAAGAGGAAAAACATCACCCGGAACATGATTCTGAAGAGTCACTGCCAATAATCTGAACATATGACAACTTTGCAATATTCCTGAGAAAAATTTTATCATCACACATAAACATAGTCCACTGTTATGTAAAGCTATAGCTGCCAAGAAGAACAATACCTTTGTACAGGAGCGCTGAGGTCTGGATTTAGGAGTTCCTTGACGCCATATATTCCCCTCTCTTTGAACCTCATAGCTTGGAGGCACATTGGATGGCGAGAGAAGCAACTTCTTTAGCTAGAAGGGGAAATGGTGAAAGAGTAGAAATTTCTACATAAATGAATAGTAGTCACTTCTTTTTACGTTCCCTAAATACACTCAAACACATTCATAGGATAAGTGAGGTAGAGATCCAAACTAAAAGCCACAGTGTTAGTTAAATACTTTATTTAACAGCCTATCTCCCCGCCAAAAAATTATTTTAGCATTATTCATACAACCCTCCCTTTCTTCTATATTAGAGAGAATATAAAAATCAAAATATCAAAATCATACTCATGGCTGTCAGGAAAGGGTATGGTAGTTGAGTTGCTATGTTTAGGAGGCAGCTTTCAGTAGCAAAGAGCATCTCATTTCTTCCATATAAAATGAAAATTCTCAAAAAAATTGGAATGGTTCCATGGATGTTCCCCATTATAGAAAGAAGTCCCATTCCCCTGAACATGAGTAGAATTTCATCATTTTCCTTAACACGCAGAAAAAAAGATAAAGGATCATATGAATCAAGATCACGAGGAAGATGCATCACAGGAAGACTAAAGGCCAGCAATAACTTGGCAAATCCAAATTTAAAAAAAACCCCTGAATTTATTGCTGCAATTAATCTGACTTGCCATTCCATGAAAATAATAAAAATAGTAACGCCAATACATTATGATCTCCCAAATTCTTAGGAAGAACCCAATGTATATGGAGGCTGACACCAGCTAAAGAACTGGCAACAGTGATTTCACATTCACATTATATACATTTTTATGTATATAATAATAATTCAAAGTCACAGCAAGCTTTCATTGATGAGTGCAAGAAATAAAATTTATTTTACATAATTGTATAAAGGTAGGAATTATATATTATATCAATAAGCCCTGAAAAAATGTTGACAATATAAACATCATGCAACTTTTGGGAAACAGATTAACTGCCAGAATTGGAAGATACACCTTATAATGGGTGGGGAACTATGGCCCTTTTATGACTTGTGGACTTCAACTCCCAGAATTCCTGAATTCTGGGAGTTGAAGTCCACATGTCATAAAAGGGCCATAGTTCACCACCTCTGCCTACAAGGAAGGCAGTTTCTCCTAGTACTTTTAAATTTACTGCAAGTCCTTTCCAAAAAAACTTCCTAAAATTTTTGGAAGTTGTTCCTAAAAAGCCAACATAGGGATGGTATGCTGTGAGCCAGCCATAGTAGCTGAGGTAGAATTATGTTTCAACATTGACCTCATGGGACCTTTAAGCTGAATACGAGCCAAGCTGAATGTTAAGCTAAATACAAGTATGTAGCATATTATTTTCTTCAACCTAGAGACAAACAAGTAGAAAGTGGGGTTGGAGAATGAATATTTTCCAGTGTGAAAGTTTCAAATTTCCGACTCCTTTTTTAAGACACAAAGAGAGAAAAAACATGCCTTTATAGTTTAAAACAGCCTCTCAAATTTAGCATATTTTGATATGCTGAGCCAAAGCTATAGTCAAAGCTCAATTTCAATAGCAGTTTGTGAAAAGATGCTGTTCTCACATTCAGAGGAATCAAGTTTAAAAAGGCTGCTGGTAGGTTTCCAGACTCATGGCCGATGGTATTAAATTGGTTTCTGAAAATTTGGAATATTCTCCTTCCTCTTTGTCCTAATTTGTGATTTATTTTCAGATGCTAATTTGACTATGAATCAGGAAGTAGGCATAAGCTCCTGCCAAAGAAATCAATTGAATGTAACAGTCTAACAAGGGTTTCAATTAATTAATTGAACAGCTCATGAAGCAATCAAAAGATACATTTTCTTCCTTAGTTTGAGGTGAGTTTAAGATGTCTATAAAACAGATATTATATTCCATCAAAAAAATCCCAAATCTGAGAAAATTATTTTAAAATAACTGATAACATAACCTATTTTTTTCTGATTACATGACCAGAATATCTGTTTTTAAAAAAATAGAAATTCACATTCCCCACTCTCTCACTGAGGGCAACATGGGAACCTTAACCAACCATCAATTCTGGTGAGGATGTGTCAGAAAAGCAAATCTTTAAGGATTGTCCAAATGACATATATTCAATTAGTTCCCATAATCAAAATTTTAAAACTCTTTTTAATACAATATAGTGCAATACTAATCTGATCCTCTAGTTGTAAACTTTCTACAATGATAAAACATTAAAAAGTTATTTCCTTCCTTGTGCAACGTATACATCATATATATATATATATATATATATATATATATATATATATATATATATATATATATAATTAAGAATATTAAAAACAAAACACACACACACACATACATACATAAAATTTGTGCAATGTGTGTGTGTGTGTGTGTGTGTGTGTGTGTGTGTGTGTGTGTGATATGTAGAGAAATACACAGGGAATTTTGTGACATGGAAATGTGTACTTCTTACCACTAGATGCCACTATAACACTTTTAGAAATCACAAAATTCATTAATGGTAGATAATAGGGAAGTGGGATGGCTGGATGAGAGCCTGGAATTTACAGCTATGTTCCTGCTCTCCTGTGCAAAAATTCTGCTTGAAGCGAAGAATGCCCCTGTCCTATAAAAGCATATTTTGGGAAAGGACATTAAGGAACATTGAAGCTTCAGTGTTCCATAATGGTCTTTCCTTATTAAGTGAAACCTGGATTACAAGCAGCAATATTTTCTATTAGCAGAGAGGCTGTTATCCATAATGCTCTTTTCTTTGCTCTTACCTGTTGGTTGGCTAATAATACCATGTACTGAGGAATATAAACCACAGAAAATCAACTGCAGAAGGCCCACTATCTAGATCAGTGATGGCGAACCTTTTAGAGACCGAGTGCCCAAACCGCAACCCAAAACCCACTTATTTATTGCAAAGTGCCAAAGTGGGTGGGGCAGTGGGCAGGAGGCTTGTCCTATGGGGTGAGGCAGGGGGTAGGGTGGGGGTGCCATTGCTGTGGGGCAAGGCGAGGCAGGGCAGCTGCTGCCTGACACCATCAGCCCCCGCACATAGAGGCCAGCAAGCACATGGGGGCGTGCTCTACCACCTCTACTCAAGCTTGCTAGCCACCTGCTTCACCTTTGTGCTGGGGGGGGCTGCTGCTCCGGGCACCAGCAGTGGCCTAATGGACCTGCGCAAGCTGGCGGCGGTGGTAGCAGGTGTGCCCACAGAGAGGGCTCTGAGTGCCGCCTCTGGCACGCGTGCCATAAGTTCGCTATCACTGGTCTAGATAAACTCCCAATACAGTTCTGAGTGCTGCTATCTCAAGAGAGAAGACTGGGGTGCATGCCTCAATCCAGAACTCAACATTTCCCACAAATGTCAATTTTTCTTGTGAAAACAAGTTTCTTTACAGGAAGCAAGCTTCAAGACCCTTGGAAATTAGGCATTATGTGAGCTAAAGACTTCTTTGAGTGTACTTCAATTTCTGATGACTACATGGACAAAAGCATGCAACAGCAGTAGTGGTATCTTGTATTTCCTAGTGATATCTGATGTCTCTCATCCAAATATTAATTAGTTCAGTTTTAGCTCATTTGGCTTCCAAGATTGTCCAGAGGCAACTATTAGCTGAGTCTATAAAATCTCAGAACAATTTATTAAATTATTGTACTAGAACTGGTGGTTTTAGAGAAAATACTGCATAGCAGCTTGCCCTATATCATGACTACTCATGCAAAGTAAATGTCACATTTTACAGAATCATGTGCATTTCCTTAACAGACATGAAAATGTGACATAAGAAAAAATTTAAGAGACGAGAGAAAATGTTGAATAGTGGGCATCCCTAGAATAAATAGTATTTGAAATGAATACAGATAGTCCTCGACTTACAATCACAACTGGGATCGGATTTCCAGTTGTATGTCACTCCAGTTGTAAGTTAAGGTACCCATGTGACAAGACATGATTTTATGACATTTTCTGTGGTGGTCATTAAGCAAATCACTGTGACTGCTAAGTGACGCAACAGTCATTAACCGAATGGCATGGTCATAAGTGCAAACCCATTTTTCTGAATGGGCTTGCCGGAGACCAGCAAAAAATGCCAGAAACCAGCAAAAAAAAAACCATTGCAAATTGCACTCACGTGATCATGGGACAATGCAACTGGTTATAAGGGCAAGCCGGTTGTCAAGCAGCCAAAATGGGGTCATGTGATATGGGGAGTGGGATATGTGGCACATTTTATGACGGCCAGAAGTGCTTTGTGGGGTGTAAGGCACTCATTCCACACCAGTTGTAATTTCAAATGGACAAGCAACCAGTCGTAAGTCGAGGACTAGATGTACTGTGTACTGTGTTGTGCTTAAGCCTTTCATGCACTGGCCCCACCTTCCTTTTCCATCACAATCATATTCTTCCCGATGAGGATTACTATGGAGCAGATCAAATGAGAGCAACGACGTGGCACATGTATACGTATACAATAATAGATATAATGCTTTTGTACTGTTATAAGTGTAAGCCTATAATGAAAAAAATTCAGACCTTTGCTTCCTATCATACCCATGCAGCCGGATTATCAGAGGCGCATCCAAATCCACCTTAAACAGTAGGAAGTGGTTCTTACTAGAGACAGCTCATCAACCTCTTGGGCCCCAGGAGGCCCCCTCGTGACTGGTGCAGCAGGATTGGGAGAGGGGATAGGTGATGTGCAGCCGCTGTTGGGCATGTCCCCCTCGTCTATATTTTTGAAGGCAGCCAGACCCATGTCTTCTTCCTGAATGTCATCCAGTGTTTCAGTGAGAGCTGCCAGCAAAGCTTCATTCTCACTGTCAATAATCTGCTGGGAGGAGTCAGACGGACATGGGAGAAAAAGAGAAATTAAGAAGAGATGTTTCCCAAATACGGTGTTTCTTACAACATACAAACTCACTTGTAATCATATTCCAGTTATTTATACAGCAGAGTAGCCAGATGACTTTATATTCTTTTAAAAGCAGGCAGAGAAACTGGTAATACCGTGGCATATTTATAGTCAATATATGCCTAACATTAAACATATGTAATACAGTAAACAGAAAGTTTGATCATACGGCTCTTACGTTTTCTTTGGCACTTTGTCCAATAAACAAACAAACAAAGAAATAAATAAAATGATTCAAATGCTGATAAACATCGCATATCAACAAACATTACTGTAATTCAGGAGTAGATTTCTATTTCCAGTGTTCTATAGTTATTCTTTTAGCCATACCCTTGGCCCAATCACAATTCTTGATATTTTAATAGATACCAAATACTGGGGATAGAGCCAAGAAGAATATATACATCTTTAATATATAGTGATTGATCACATACTGTATTTACAATTCCACTGACAGTAGCCCAAAACATAACAATAATAGGACAAGCCAAATCATAGATTTAATGTCTTGCAGAAACAGGGTTCCTAGTATTGTCAGGATTTGACAGGGTCAGCCATAACTCAGTTTGAATTCAAAGAGAAGCTGTGTTGAAGTGTCGTATTCCAGATAGTTACCACAAATCTTATGCTGAGATAAACAAAATCAGAACATAAAATATGTGACATATTGGCAACGAATCTGATGTTCCAGTTTATTGTAAACCCCAGGTAAGATCCCAAATTCATGCATTATTAATGAGATGACATTAGGAGTAAAAATGGTCTGGTCTATCTGTAAAACATTAAATATTATCATTTTTGAAAATATGAAAAAAAAACATACGCTGTCCTAAGTAATTTAACGAGCATTAATTCTCATTGAACACAATGGATATTTTTCTAATTAAAATTTCTTAGGGTTACATTAACATCTCTTTAATATCAAATAAAACATTACACTTCAATTAATTGATGACATCTCAATCTGCTACTCTTTCTTCTCTCATTTATATTTAACAAATTACAAATTGCAGTAGAGTAGAGTAGAGTAGAGTAGGGTACGGTAGGGTAGGGTAGAGTAGGGTAGGACAGGACAGGACAGGAGCTGGAAGGGACTTTGGAGGTTTTCTAGTCTTTGTACCTAGACACTATTGAAACATAATATTTTTCACTTCTGGGCAAATCTTTCATATAGCAATAAAATCGGAGGCTACTAAAGTACTCATTTTAAATCAATGCACAAAATCCAGTCAAAGTCAGGCACTTTTAACTCCCACTTTCAATGGGAGAATTAGGCAAATGTTCAAATTCAGCTGAAGTAATGAGCACATGGATGCAGAATGATGCAGCAGCTTCCAACTATCTCTGACAGAAGTTATTTAGAATTTATAAGGAAAGGACTGGTAAACCTGAGTTTCCAATCAAGATGAGCTCAGGCTACTAAAGGTGCCATATCTGGGCTGTGAAAATCTGAACAATCCATGGAACATAACAAGGAATTAGAATTTTTTCTGCATCTTTGCTGCTGCATGGTGGCTATCCAAATATAAGAGCTGTATAGCAGGGGACTTCAAACCTGGCCCTTTTATGACTTGTGGACTTCAACTCCCAGAATTCCTCAGCCAGTGTGCCTGCCTGAGGAATTCTGGGGCTTGAAGTCCACAAGTCATAAAAGGGCTATGTTTGAAGACCCCTGATGTATAAGATATATCTGATTAGGAACTTGTGGATCTTAAAAAAAAATGAATTTATCCAAAGCAATTAAAAATTCTGGAGCTGTTTAATGATATTGTGGAGTGTTATTGAACTGTAAGTTAGTAAGTAACAATGTATCTAACCCTATGCTTATGACATTATTCCCTTGTCACATTGCAATATCTACCTAGCATTTCATTGCTTAACACAGTGGTTCTCAACCTGTAGTCTGCGGGCCCCTGGTGGCCGCAATGTCATCAGGGGTCCGTAAAAGCTTGAAGAAATGTTATGATTTAAATCCTAAGTTAAGTATCAGGGTTCCGTGGCCATGGTCTGTGGCCACAAAAAGTATTTAAAGAAGGTCTGTGGTGAAGAAAAGATTGAGAACCACTGGCTTAACGTACTTGCATGACTGTATGCAGGATTCTATGCTGCAATGAGGTACAGCCATCAAGGTGCTTCATTATTTAAGGACTTAAAGAAAACACCTAATTCAAGTACAGTATACCCTAGCCTTGCATGTAATTCCTATACTGCCTTTAAAGCTATAGGTGTGCTCACATGAGACCCTGGGATATAAAGTAGCCAATTACATATTAGCTTAGCTTGGGGCAAAAACCCAGACTGTTGATGTTTAAAATTCAGTGTATTGTACAAACATGAAAATGGGTTAACAGAGTCAACTGTGATTAAATTCACTATGTGTGAGTCATGCTTAGATAGTAAGTTTGTTTAGAAACACAACAAATAACAATATTATATCAAATATAAGCAAATACTCAAATCTGATCCAGATCAGGGATCTACCACAAGAAATGCAGTTGCTTCTATACCCTATTCAGATTCTCAGCCTCTGTTGTCGTCCCATTCATTATCAAATCAAACAAATTAATAATTTTGGACAATGTAAATTGCAGAGCTCTTTATCCTGCATTCTCATATGGAACTGCAGAAGAGGCAAAGAATGAACAATTCTATGCTAACCTTTGTTCTGGTCCTGATTTGGACATAGCTGATAATCACATGTTCAAGTTATATGTAGTTGACCCTCAGCCTACCAGACTAGTAATGGAAAGAATGCTCTAGAGACAAAACACATTAAGTGTTGAAACCTGAATACTAGAAGCACTGATTCGTGCGTACGCGCACACACACACCAAAAAACATGGGAAAAGCTTAGCTGTCTAAAACATTAGATACCCTAGTCTAATCCAGTTAAAGCTAATTCAAATACATGGCACAGTCTTGCCCACTGATGTTATTAATTCAAAATTTATATGCAAGGTAGTTGGATTTACTGTATAACCTTCTTGTCGATAAATACATTTATTTATTTATTATGGGCTGATATAGGATTGTTTTCAACAAGCTATGCACTGTGTTTATAGCATAATATTTACCATTATATTGTAGATATTGTATAATCACTTGTGGGTCTTTCTCATAGCCAAACATATGAACTGATTTTCAGATATTTAGATATATAGTTTGAATTTAAAGAAGTAAAATATCTTCAGTGACTCTAGGCATATCTTTGGCTCTCTGCAGCCATTATTACTCCATAACAATGAAGACATTTAACACACACACACACAAACCTGACAGCAGCAAGAAGAAAAGTACTAAGAATGCAGTATTCTTTGATATTTTCTTTCTAATATTGGCAAAATACATCTTTAGACAGGACATCAGCAGGATATTTTCCTAGTGTTCTATGCATTCATTCTTTAGGAAACACAAAGGCTTGCTCTGTTTATATTTTCCTGGGTGAAAAATACACATCCTGCAATGATGGCCTGTCAGTCATTTTGGACTTTTAGAACAATAGCATAAAGCTGCAAATGAAGGCATTACATCTCTTTTAAAGTTCTTAAATAAATGAGCAGTTATAGTACAACTAGTCTGGCAGGTCCTGAAATCTAAGGTGATATTTATATTAAAAGAAGGAACAGAAAAGAACTAAAGTCATGTTTATATGTATCCACTAATATACTTCACCTTTTGAACTAGGACAAAATGCTTATCCAAGCAATCAAATGATGTGTTTTTTCTGCCATTTTCTTTATGCCATATAATAAAAAGAAGTATGTATATTAAATAACCCTTATAGGATGCAATACAACTTGCCCAAACATAAGCTCTTCTACCACACTCAGTTACTTCTAGGAGACTCTATCCTAGGAAGTGAAAATGCCCATATCACCATAAAAATTGTTACAGGAAACAGTGTATAAATAGATTCTTTTACTGTAGGAACTAAATAGCAATATTAGCTTTTCACACATCCTGCTAGGTCCTTTTGCAACATCCTGCTAGGCTTGGCTCTTATTAAGTCAAATCAAGGAGGGATTGAGTGGGATACTGAACAAAGCAAGATAAGCTATGATTGTATGACGGTAGAGTCAGTAACCGCTTTTCCTGTCAACGTAAAGCAGGAAACCTACCTGGAAGATTCTGGTGGGGTTAGACAAAGCTTCTGCCCAAGCCCTATGGCTTCACATGGGCTGGACTAATAGGTAATTGGCAGGTCTGGATACTTCAAACTGTGGAATGCCCTTTGAACATTAATGAGTGAATCAGCACCCATGTATTTGCACTATTTTGTTAATATGCCAATTTAAGGTTATTTTTCTCTGTACCTATCCAGACCAGCTTTGCTGCACTTATCCAGAGCAAGACTGTTGCTCTTACCATGTGTATTTATGTTGTGGGAGTGTAAGTTGTTCATTCATTCCTCTACAACTTTCAGCCATTTCAGGAAATTAAAACTGCATTCCTTGTTTGCACATACAGACAGCTTCTGCAGCAGATCATTTAGAGGTTGCTTGGATAAGCTTCACTGCAGCTGGTCAGGCCTCCTACTGTAATTACACTCAGCAGTAACCAGAGGGGCTCCAATTACCACATTTCTATGCTGTTTTTATTTGATGCATTTTAGAATTGCTATTCCCTGAAAAGGGCTGACTAAAACTCTCTTTTACATGAAAAAAATACAAAAAAGAAATTTTCTAGATGCTATAGCAGAATCCAGCAATGGCTCTTACTACAGCAGAAGTACCTTCTCTTCACTCCCCACCTTCCAAAAAGACTGAGCTGAGGAGTGTCAGTAACATTCTCATTGCTATTTGTAAAAATTGATGATGTGTCTGGAAAAGAAAGCAACAGCCTTTCCAGGTTGTTACGACACAAAAATTAGTGACCTGTAATTTGTGTACCAGCAATGTGCAGTCTCATTAATTAACCCTTTGCAGGCTAAAAATACGGTGAAGTAGCACAGGGGAATCAGGAACTCTGCTTTTATTTCATTGTCTTGCTTAGCTTTCATGTGGAGAAAGAGACATCACTTCTATCATGGCTAGAGTTGGCAAGAGGACAAAACCAGACATTTGCTTGCATGGAACTAGTGAATGCCTAACACAGGGGTCTTCAAACTTGGCCCTTTTATGGACTTCTTGTGGACTTCAACTCCCAGCATTCCTCAGCCAGCATGCCTGGGCCCTAACAGAAGCCTGGCTCAAGGAAAGCAGTTTGGCAATGAGTTTGACTACAACTTGAAGATACCGTGTCAGCCGTACAACTTGAAAATATTGTGTGAGCCATACTACTTTAAGATATTGTGTGAGGAACTTTTCCATAGAACACTTAACTTTGGCAACCCCAAATCCAGTCAGTGGATCATAAAATTATACCAACTGATAACCTTATTTGGGGAACATAAAGACCCATCAATTTTCATTAGAAAACGTCCCAGTATTCCAAAAGTTCTTGCATCAGGAGAGTATTGGCAAAGCTTCATTCCATCACTAAAGTTCTTCCCCAATGACCAGCAAGGCAATCGTAGACATGGCATGGTTTGGCCACAGTGGTCACTCAGTGTAGCAGGAAATATGTTCCCTACTCCCAGATCTTTGAAATATATTCGATAGTGGAGAGATTTTCTTTTAGTTCCAACACTTTTCCTTGGAGGAGTAGATAGCCATATAAATTTGTTTAATAAGTAAATAGTTGGTTTGATAGTGTTGTTGCTCCTATGGGGCTGGGGGTGAATTTGGAAACAATTTTTTTTTTTTGCTGCAACATGACAATCCTAGGCTTCACACCTCACCAGCCAAGAGGCAATTGTGAAGTTGCATCTTATCATCTTACATTATTTGGCATGCAGTCATAGAACTTCTATCTTTTCCAAAAATTTAATAAACACTATGTTTGGGAATGTGATTCACTGAGGTTGAAGGAACTATCAGGATGTGGTGGAAGAGAAAACATATAGAGTTTTTTCATGATGGCTTTATGAAGTTTGCTTATCATTGGGAGAAACATATCGCAAACAGTGGTGATTATGTGCAGAAGTAAATATAAGGTACAAAATAGCTCATTTTAGGGATTATTCCCCTTTCATATATTAAAACATCCATATTTAAACTAAAGTTATTGTGGTAGAAGCATTACTTTTCATCTGACTCCTAGTGCAATCACCCACAACGTGCCCTGATTATAGAAGTATTAATTGTAGTGTGAATACAGTGTATCCAAATGTGAAATATTGCACCATTTTGTGAAAGCCAACAAAGGAAGGGGACACTATGGATTCTATAAAAAACCTCCCATAAGCCTAGGTATGTAATATGGTTTTAATCTTCACTGGCTCATTATTGCTCCATCTACCCAGCACCACATCTTAACTCATTACTTGTATAATGGGACCACATATATTTAGAAAGTACTGTGGAAGCAACACACACAGAGAGCCTCATCTATAAATATCCACATACACAGAGATATAAAGGTAATGCTGAAGCTGGAAAATCAAATAAAGCAGCTTTCTGCAGGATGGAAATTAACATTCTTGGGTCATATAACTTATGCTCCTCCTGCGTAAGTGCTCCCCCTGCACCAGCCTTCTCTGCATCCTTCTCCTTTAGTTTCCCCCACCTACAACAGAATAATCCATCAGCTTAAAAAAACAAAACAAAAAACCAACAAGCTGGATGCATCAGGCACCATCCTGTAATTTCCCTTCAATAATAGATCACAAGAGGATTGGCTCAATAGCCCTCTCCTACTCTTCCATCTCCTCATTAGCTTTACTACACTTGCTCCATTTAGAAACCATGTGAAAATTAATGGAGCACTAATCATGTGCAGAAAAGATATTAATAGCCTGAATCCCCTCCCACCCACAGCCACTTTTCCTCATTTTCCTCCTACTGATCTAGGAAAAAAGAAAAAAAAACACAGCCTGTACAACAAGGAATTAATAGGGTTATGAAGCCATTAAGTACAGTATCCCTGGTGCTTCTGTTAAAAGAGATGCATAACTAAGCTAGGAGTAAGCTATATATAGGCAGATAAGAGAATTTCTTTTCTTTAAATTTGGTTGAGTGAAAAAAAATATTTGCAAGAATTCCTAAAACAGCTGGGTTTATACAGTGATATATAAGCATGTAATTACATATATGATATGATTACAATTATAACATTATACTGTATATTCTCATTCAAGATCCCTACATTGAGAGGAATTAAACCAAAATTCACCAATCAGCTGAAGTCACACAGGACAGCTGCAGTCAAGTTTGAAATATCCAGACACAGAAATATTTTAACTTGGTACTCAAAAGTAGACATGGTTAGTACAAGTCATCTTTGTCCTTAGAGATATGTTCTGAAGTCAGATCTCTATCAAGGAACTCTGTCCTCCATCTAGTCCAGACATGTTAAACTTGTGACGTCACGTGACGTTGCACAACGTATCGGGACAGTTTTGCCATTGCCAGCAATGGGGTAGGCGTGGCTTCCGCATGACGCGTCCGGCCTGCAGGCTGGCAGTTTGACACCCCTGATTCTAGTCTATTCCTCTAATCAAAGGCATCACCTGATGCTCTTAACAAAGAAGGAAGTTGACACAGCAAGCGCTTAATGGGTTTTGAAATAAATAAAGGAGCACAGAGCATGCACCAAAGATGCAAAATATAACATTCATTTGGCAATACTGGATCCAAAATTATATCTTAGAGACTTAGATTGTGTACCTTTCTTTACAAAGGACATGGAGCTCTGTCCAGACAAAAAAGATATATACCAAGATCCTTTTGCATTACTCAGCCCCCATTTTATAAGGATTCCCTTCCAGTTTTCTACACATGTCCCAAGCCCATGATGGAAATAGGCATCTCTACTCTATGAAATAACATGAAAAAAACAAAAACCCTATGGAATACTTTACTACAAAACTTCAGATGACTTTATCTGGTATCTTTACAGATAAAGATTATAAGATAGACTGTCGCAGACACCAAAGGTCTAAAACAATAGGTTGAACAAACATGTTGAACCTTCTTTTTGAAATCACTCCTGCGAATGAAGCTCCTAGCTTCAACTCCCAGATGTATCTGAGTAAGAAAATATTGTCAGCAATTCAAAATATATAAATCAAGGGTGTCAAATTTGATTGCGTCCCATGATGTATCATGATGTTTTTTTGCCTTTGTGGAGCCGGGGTGGGTGTGGCCTGTGTGTGACGCATCCAGCCTACAGGCTGCCAGTTTGACACCCCTGACATAAATAAACCAGAGAGAACCAATCCACTGTAAGTTATGATCCTCCTTTCATCTCAGAAAGTTAAATATTAAACCCCAGCCTAATTGCACTTATATTGATTTAAATACAAGTAGTCCTTGACTTATGACTACAATTGGGATCAGAATTTCTACTGCTAAACAAGGCGGTTGTTAAATGAGTTAATGCTTGATTTTATGATTTTTTGGGGTGTGATTATTAAGTAAATCACTATAGTTGTTAAATGAATAACAAAGTTGTTAAGTTGCAAATGGTGATCACATGACCATGGATGCTGCAACCATCATAAATACATGTCAGTTGCCAAGTGTCTGAATTTTGATAATGTGACCACAGGAATGCTGCAATGGTTGAAAGCCTGAGAACCAGTCATAAGTAACTTTTTCAATGCCACTGTAACTTGAAAAGTTCACTAAACAAATGGCTGTTAAGCCAGGAATGGTCTTGTGATGTTTTACTTTACAACTGCACCGTGCATAGTTGCTGATGCCAAACTGCAGTTGTTAAGTGAGGACTTTGACCCTTAGCAGCTTTCCTGCAGGGGTAATCAGCAACTTGGAATGGATATTTAACTCAATCAAGATTAAAGTAAATGCAGTTAACGTGACTATTTCCCTTGTATTTCATCATTCTCCGCTTCTGTCACACTTAAAATCACAATTGGGTAGCAATTTTTGCATACACCCGAGGTTTTCAAGAGCTGAATGCACTCTGGGATCTCAGGTGACACACTTCTTAAAAGAAGGGAACGCCAGGCTGCACAGCAGACTCCCCTCTGTAACAGAGGATCTCTTGATATAGGGTACCTGAAAGAGCTCAGAGTCATCTGTGCTGTACTGACTGGATTCTGTTTCAGAGTGCTCACACCACCACTGGAACTCGCTGAAGCAATTGGCTGAGTCAAAGTCACTGGTATCCAGCGGAGATAAATCAATCTCTGGGAAATCAGAGTACAGGTGCTCCTCACCAGAGACTTCGTACTATGAAGGAAAGGGGGAAAAAAAAAAAAAAGAATAGTGAGTTTTGCAATTTATAGTGCCTACCTACAAATTCTTGATTTCTTCATGCCAAATAATACACTTGCATTACTGTACATTATATTGTATTACTGTACACTTGCAGCTGTACATATAACACCTTAAATGTTTTTGGGTGCTCAATTTACCACTCCCACCCCCATAAAAAGGAGTGCAAAAAGAACAAGCCTTCCTGGAACAAAAGAAGCCGTTAAATAACTATAAGCTATTATGGGCACTTCTTAAGTTCTGAAAATGTAGTATTTCTGCATTCAACAACAACAACAAAAACTACTACTACTACAATAACAACAACAACAATAATAATAATGTTGAAAGGGAGTTGGAGGTCATCTAGTCCAACCCCCTGCTCAGGCAGGAGGTATGCTTAGCCTGCTCTTCCATTTTTTTTTAAAAAAACAGTTTAACAGCATAAAAATGTGATCAATAAAAATGTAAAAATATAAACAGGCAATATCACACTAATCCCATAAGTGGCAGAGAAGCCACAAATGACAGCCCTAGAAAAACAAAGGTATTTCTAAGCAAGCTTTAAACAGAGATGAGCAATTTGTGGTACGCAGACTTTCAAAGACCTCTTCTGCATTTGCCAACCATGCTGCTACCCTTTTCTCTAACTAGGCTGAGAAAGAGGACATGTGAGGACAAATATCTTACCACAACCTTTGGATTTACAAAAGCTTGATCTTGTTATGAAACAGTGCATTTGGTCAATCCATGCTGCATGACATTTTCTCACTTGCTAAAAGCAGTAGAGAAACCTCTTCTTAAAACTGCTGGATGAGAGAGGTTTCATGTACATATACAGTATATGTTGGGAAAAGTTCAGTATGTATTCACACATGTGCAGCCTCCATCGCACATCTTGATATTATACATGTTTTGGGGAGTTAAAAAGGGCAACATGCAGTAGAGCAAGGATAACATATAATAGCATTGCTTTAAGAAACGGAATCATTCAACTGTCAAGTCGAGCTTTTGAGAAGTTGCCTAGTGTTAGACTTACTTTTTAGGCTAGAGGCAGATAGATTGTTTTCTATCTGTTATATCCATAGAAGACATGTATTGCTAATGCATATGTAATTGAGAAACCCGGTGATTTTGCAACTAAAAATACAATAACATAAAATATAGTCTAGGATTTTTATTTGTCGTAGGTGCTGTTTGAAATTGTTCTGCCAGCAGCAAGATCTGACTGCTGGCCCAGCGACGGATTCTATTGCAAATCGGGGCTGTTTCCAAAGAGGCAGAGGAGGAGAGGTCCCGGGGCTTATGGAGTGAAGGAAGTGGATGAGGCTGTTGGCAGGCCCAGAGGATGGGAGAGAGGCTTCTGGAGAAGTTGGTGGTGGCGGAGGCAGCGTTCTCCAGGGGCGAAAAGGAGTGAGGCCTCTTTAAGGAAAAGGTGGAAGAAACAAGATCAGAAAAAGAAAAGGAGGCGAGGTTGTTGTGCAGGAATACAAGCTAATTTGAGGGATAATCCACATGGAGCTCCATTTCCATCTGTCCTGTTTGCCATCATTCACTCTCTAGAGCAGCGGTTCTCAACCTATGGGTCGCAACCCCATTTGGGGTCGATCGACCATTTTTCGGGGGTCGCCAAAGAAGGCGATCCGCCATTTTCTCCCCCCAGGGGGCGGCGCCGCGCATGCGCAGAACGTTTGTGTGACGGGGGTCGCCGTCACACAAACGTTGAAAACCACTGCTCTAGAGACTAAAATGGAAGATCTGTAACTTGAGCTGGGCACGAGCAAGGGGTGTATATCGGAGATGGTGACCCTTTGAGAGTTGTATGCAATGAAATTTCATTTTGATGTATGCCGATTGGTGTACTTTCAAAGTGACAATAAAGTTGTTGTTGTTGTTGTTGTTGTTATTATTATTATTATTATTATTATTATTACTATTATTATTATTATTTTAGGTCAAATTCATGAGTAATGGAGTAAAAGAGAAGAATTATCATTTTGCAAAAAATCAAAACTCCTTTTTTTCCAGGTCACTCTGAATGCAAATTTAAATAGGCCAGCAGTGTGCTGAATTAGAGCATTGCTACCCCTCTTTTTAAAAAAAAATCATGGGGTTTCAGATTTTTTTATTATAATTATATTTTCCTAGATTATCTCCAGATTATTGGCAGTTAGATACATGGAAAAATATGACTACTACTATCTGATTATTTACTTTAAATGCATGTGTAGATTCTAAAAAGAAATCTACAATAAAGCAAAATAAAATGCTTGCTACTAATATTTTCATTTGGGAATAATGCTGCGACTTGGCCAACTTTCTCAAAATACATTAGTTTTGTATTTCCTACATTTACATTATGGAGATTCAAAATTTAACAATTTTTTGGTCTTAGAAATACATTCCCACTGTTTCCTAGTCTCAAGAGGCCAAGACTTCCTGATAATAGTTCTGATGGTTTCTTCCTTTTTTCAACAGGGGAAAAAAAACAGAGGGAGGAGTTATTAGTGACAGATAGCATGACATTTTAAATTCTGTGTCTGCTCACAGAAACAGAACCCCCTCCAATCACCTTTTAGCATAATCTTTCAAATTAAAAATGGCTTATTTCAATGTTACATTATACATTAAACAGAGTTACATGTCCCCCCCCCCAAAAGAGTTACTCCTTAAGTGAAAAGGAGAAATTGCAGCAGGTGGCAATAAAAGATTCTGATCTTCTTTTTTTCCTGAGATATTTTTCAAAAAAATTGTGATTTAAGAATTGGCTCCATTTTGTAAAATTTGTTTTCCTTTCCCTCATCTTCTGTCATATCATTTTCAATGGTTAAGTCTGTGGGCAGAAACAGCATTTATTTCATTGGCTGAATGTTAGATGCTTTGGATAGCTTTCAAGCTGAAAAGAAATGTGTGTGGTGGTAGTGGAGGAGGAGGAGGAGGAGATTTAATTAAATAACATAAATAATACATAGGAAATTCCCTTGGCCACAAAGACATGTGTTAGAATAGTCTTCCCCAAACTGATGTTTCCAGATGTGTTGGACTAGAACCCCCAGTATAAACAGCAAGGGAAAGTGAAATGGTGGTTGTGAACTACTGCTCCACAAAAAGTAGAGTTCCAGGTCATTTTTGATTTCTTAAGAGAAATCACTCCAATCTTCAAAAGCACAATGTGGCCCTAAAAGAATAATAAGAATTACCTTGAGGTTAAGATGGATGGCCAATAGTTTTTACAAACGAATGAACAAACAAACAAACAATCTTACCACAACAGTAAGGAAAAAGGGAAAATCTTAGAGGGTCCTCCACATACAGTAGTGTTTAAAAGCTGATAATCCCATTTTATACAGATATTTCTGCATAAAAATGACTTAAACATGATACGTTTTTCACACGTTCTAAAAGTATATAAAGAAATGAATCAAAGACATTATATTTGTTCATTTATTGAGGAAAATGATTCAAAGTTGCCTATATCCATATGCAAAAAGTATGTGAACCAGTAGTTCATTTGAAAGATTAAATTGAGTTAGCTGTTTCAATCAAAGACATCACAATCATGTGAATGTGGGAAGTTTAACTTTATTTAAAGAGTTCTCAGATTTCATTTTCAAAGTATGATCTTCACAGCACAGATATGGGGAACTATGTCATGTCCTGAACAAAGGAAATTCCTGAGGATTCTGAAAAACAGTTGTTGATGCTCACCAGGCTGGAAAAGGTTACAAAACTATTTCCAAAGAGTTTGGTCTTCACTAGTTCACTGCCAGACAAATAGTTCACAAATGGAGGCATTTCAACACCACTGTTATCTTCTCCTGGAGTGGTTGACCAACCAAAATTATACCAAGAGCAAAAGGTACAATACACCAGGAGGTCTCACTGAATTCCAGGGTAACATCTAAGGAATTAAAGGCCTCTATTGCATTGGCAATTGTCGGGATTAGCCACATGGCTAAGCCAGAAGGCTACTGAAAGAATAGAAAATGTAATTTTTTGAATGAAAAATGTTGCATTGGTGAAAGATAATCACTGCATCCCACCATAAGAACCTTACCCTGTCTGTGAACATGATGGTGGCAGTATCATGATTTGGGCCTGATTTGCTGCCTATGGACCAGGATCGCTTGCCAATGTTGCTGGAACTATGAATTCTGAATGGTACTAGCAAATTCAAAGACATATAGGCTTTTATGAATAGTAGCTCAAGAGCACGTGGGTCACACAGCAAGGCAACAATCCACAAGACCCAAGTTGTATGACCAAAAAATGACTAAAGGAGAAGAAAATTAATATTTTGGAAGGGCCAAGTCAAAGTCCTGACCTTAATCCTATAAAACTGTTGTGGAAGATCCTGAAGTGGGCAGCTCAAGCAATGAAGCACATCAATGTTTCTGAGTTGTTCTGTAAGGAAGAATGGGCTAAAATTCCTTCAAGTTGACGTACAGGGGTGATCAACAGTTATTGGAAATGTTTCAATGCAGTCATTGCTGGTCAAGGAAGGAGCCCTACTTACTGAAAGCAAAGATTTACATATTTACAAATATGTAACTTTGGATAATTTTCCTCAATAAATAAATGAACAAATATAATGTTTTGGACTCATTTGTTTAATTCGGTTCTCTTTATCTAGTTTTAGGACTTGTGTAGAAAGAAAGATCTGCTTTGGGTCATATTTAGGTAGAAATATTGAAATTTCAAAATGGCTCATAAACTTTTAAATGGCACTGTATAAGCCCAGTCAGAACAGAAGCATGGAAGCATTTGAAGTTCATGATTTTGGTTCAGTAGATGTAACAATTGTCTCCATTCTCCCTGGCTTTTATTTTTTTAGCTTTTCTTTTCCTCCTGAGACCTTTCACCCAAAACTCCATCCTTCACCTAAATGTAGCTCTGCCACACTCAAGGTATTAAAAGGCAATCCCTTCAAACTTCAATATTTCCTTATCCCTGGTGACAATCTCTTCGTACAGAAACAAGTTTCTCCAGACACCTATTCAATAACGGCTCTAACAATCCATTGTAATTTTTCCTTCTCCTCAAACCTAGCCAAAACACAAGAATAATAGAGCAAAATCAATGGCTGGCGCACATAAGGCAATCTACACTCTAAGAACTGAGCTAAAAATATCCAGTCAATCACAGAGACCAGCTGAGACCCAGCCCTACTTCTACTACATTCTCAAGGCATACACAACTGCATTAACGTTCAACACAAAGCAAGTAACCAAGTTCAGAGTAATGCGGCACTGCACCATTAGTGCTAAGCGTATGATAAGTCATGGGTTATGTTGGAGATTTCTACCTTTGAGGATTCAGAATGAAGAGAAAGTAGGGAGAGAAGAACTGTTTTAACATTAAGGCCTGCCTAAATAATTGTTCATGCAAACTGGTGCTATATAGCACTGCTGATAGCTGAATATTATTTGATTCTGGAAAAGCATATGATTATTTTTAAAACTGTATGAAGCTAGCTGTATAGAGTGGTATTTAAGCATAGTTTGTGTAGCTTTACTGCTAATTGTTAAAAGTAATTTTCATCCTTACAAGGGGAAACCTGAATCCCCAAACTTTCATTCTAACTCAGCTCACTTGTTCAATGATTTTCCAATTGGAAAATGATGTCCAATTCTTATTTCAACAGTGAAGCTCTTTTGTTCATGTTAAGATTTACAAAACAAGCAATCACTGTTCCTGATCACAACTTGCTGGTATAGTACTCCTTCCACATTCAGTGACTTCAGCAAGGAAGGTTCAGCGTTTGTTTGTTTTTTATCAGCAAGTAATCTGCATTCTTTGTTTCTGCAATAATCAGTAGTAGCATTTAAATCACTGCCCAATAAATTAACATTCATGAACACACACATACACCCCCCACAGATGCAATATTCTAAACCAGAGAGGAAGCAAATGTACTTATTTTGTACTGTCTAATCATAAGATCAAGTGAGCATATGAAAACCAACTGCTTTGAATTTTTCCAAGTATCTCTAGAAAACGATCAATTTTGTAGTTGCAGAAATGCAAGCAACAGAATACTATTCTTCCCCATCAGCATCTTGGTTCTCTTATCTAGGATAATCTTAGATTACAGTTGGCTTCTTGCAAAAAAAATGGGACTGCCACTGGTTTCCAATTTAGTTTGGGATGCAAGTGTCCCATGACACAGTGTCCCATAATAGTAAACCATTAGTCCTCTTCTTCTCTGTGAACATCAAAGGTAAGAAAAAGCATTTGGTCAGAAGATTATGAAGGAAGATCTTGGAGGAAGAAGAAAAACTGAAGATAAATAAAAACTGAAAGCATCATGGGAAAAAAGTTGCACCTGAACTCTGCCCAGTACAGGAGAGATAATCACCAAAATGCATACCTATCTGATTAAAATAGCCTTCATGTCTCACCGCTAGTTCCTCATCACTGAACTTGAGGGTAATTTCAGAAGCTCTCTAATACACTGAAGATTAGGCAAGCAGCATTGCAAGCCAAGTAAGAAAAGCAGCTTAGCTTGTTCTTGTGCTTTAATAGAACCTCGATATGAAAGAAAAGCAATTGAATCTTTTTTTACAATATGGAAGTAAATACCATAATACTGAACAAAGTCTAGTTTAAAAGCAATGTAATTTCTCAATTATCATTAATCAAACTATTGTGGTTTAAAGGGAAATTTATTTGTATTCTTGTTATGATACAACATAAGGCATGCATGCAACAATCATGCACAGAGACTGTCGGATTTGCCAAAGTACAAACTGATGTCTGGGCCTACTCACTGTCACTCTCTTGAATTGTTGGTCCATAGCCTCTAATAGAAATGTCAGGGACATTTTTTTCTATTTTGTCTCTGCTCTTCTTGGTATACAAGTATGCATACAGTAGAACTTGTGCAAGACTAAAGACCCACTTCTGCACTCAGGTTGATCAAGAAAGGTTAGCAACATATTGGATATACTTTAGAACTGGAGATGTTCAAGCATTCTGAAATGAAATAATGACAAGGACAAGAATATGAATCATATTCTGTATTTCCGCAAACGTCTGATATATAATCTCCTTAAAAGAATGGTTAGCATTTACACTTTATCTTCAATCACTCATGCAACAGCTTACTTTCTCCCAAGAAGTCCTACTTTCCCTCAAGAAGTCTCAGAAAACAGAATTTTCCTCACAATGTTGCCAACTGAGAGAAATATAATGCCAAAAATAACTATACTCATTTTCCCTAAAAAAAATGAAGGAGTTGCAACCAATTTTTGACTTATAATGAAGGGCAAGATAAGCACTTAATCCCACATTAGAAAATTATTCAATACAGTAAGAATTCAAAAGTGGTCCCACTTTGATTAGGATAGATTACACTATACTTTGTTTAACTTAATACTTAATCCAACCCTTGAGATTTTCCCACTTGTTCAATACATAAGACCATTTTTGTTTCATTATTTCTTTTTTCTGCACTGTGGAACATGTATGTTTTCATAATTTACTTTGCTTTCCTTAAGGACAGATCTGTCTATCTGTCTGTCTGTCTGTCTGTCTGTCTGTCTATCTATCTATCTAATCTTATTTTAGAATACTGTAGAAGACATATGTGCTGGTTTAGAAGATTCTATACTGTTATATTATGTTTGCTTTTTCTAATGAACCACCAAAAATCTTTGTGCTTGTGGCAGGATATAAATTTAATACATAAATAGATTTTCATATACACTGCTATTATTTTATTTGTATGAAGACTTCTACAAATACGTGAGTTCTTCAGTTGTCTTTGATATGTCACAAGGAAAGAAATCCTAAATTGCAATCACAAGGCACAGCTGACACCAGCACTTAGGATGTCCTTTGATAATCTCTACAGTCATGATGCGTTCTCACTGCCAACAGAAATATGGGTATAAATAAACTCCTGCAATCCAATGCCTCTTTGGGCTACTGCATGCTGAGATCAGCTGCAAGATTCAGCTGGTGTCCTGGCAATGCCATGTTGTTTAAGTCCAGTACAGCAGTCATCTGGGAAATGGAAAAAAAAAAAAACAACAACCCAGGATTCTTTGCTACTGACAATAAGAATGCATCCATCCAATCGTTTAGTAGCATAATTCATGATTACAATAGAATTAGCTCTTTAAACATGGCAATCTAAGTTAACAAGTTCAAACTTAATCACCATCTTAGCCCTGTCCTGCAAGACAGTAGCCATGTTTTACTGCATGCATTTCCTGTCTGTCCTCATTCTGTATATCCTTTGTGTTTTCTCTCCACTGCTTTGAACATCATTTTTTAAAAAGGAAATTAGGTTGCTGTCACTGATATGACCCAGGTCATGTAAAGGATAAATAGTGAATCATGATCCATCAGTGTTAGACTAAAGGCCTCAGGCTCAAGAATTTTGTTCAAGCCAGTGCTGAGCCTCATTCACCTGTAATAACAATCAAGAACTAGACTAAATTGTGCTTGACTGCTTCTGTCAGCAAAGCATATTTTGTTTCTGAGTACAGTTTTATTCCTTCAGTGCTTTAAAAATATGAAGAAATACACATCTTTGGCTGCATGCCTTGGAAGAATAAAACAACAAAATGCAGGACAAGTGATATTTCTGATTTTTTCTTTCTGTTTAGAGCCGTAGGCAGGTAGATGGTATGGACTCCACTCTGAAAGGGACTGAATTTGAAATGTATCTTGAGTGGTCCACTGTTCCTCATTTCCTTTTGCTGCTTGTGAAAGAAGTGAACTTTGTTCTAATTTTACCCAGGAGATTGCAAGAAAAGCAGCCATGGGGCCTTGGAAGGCGGCCAGAATAATGGTTGGGAATTCTGAACCATCTTTCATTCCAGACATTTCATTCATGTGCACTGGAGCAAACAAAAAAAAAAAAAAAAAAAAACCCAGCCTGGGAGTTCAGTAAAATCAGATCATTTCCCCCCTTATTTTAATCTACTAAGGAAACCTAAATGGCATTTGCTGGACTGGATCCTCATGCCACTCTTATTTGGAAAGAGGACAGAAAACGAAAAACATCCAGTAGCTGACATCATGAGATGTCAGCATGCTTTATAAATATTTTAATAAATGTTAATTCTCTCAAAATCATTTCAAAGGATCTCAGATAACTCAGATTAAAAAGATCTTACACAGTTAGACTGGAGAGCTATGTTAGTAATAGTAACTTATTCTTGCATAAATAAATCAACAATCAAATGGCATACAGTACACAGCTTCCTCTGCAAAAGAACAGGGAATGAAAGACTGATTTTCTGCTGCAATGCCATGAAGACAGATTCAAATATAATAGAAATGTTATGTACTAATATGGTGTTGCCGAATCCTTTTCAGGAACAGCCCAACGTTGGATTTGCTTTTGTCAAATGGCAAATCTAGCCATGATAAAATATTCTAAGCCTCAAACTATGATTTATTAACAAAGCCACAAAGACATCTACATTTCTGTCCGTTTGCACAGCAGTTGGGCAATTCATCTTCAATGAAGTCATCACAATATTACCCTAAAGCAGTGGTTCTCAACCTTTCTAATGCCGCGACCCCATAATACAGTTCCCCATGTTGTGGTGACCCCCAACCACTTATACATCACCGGGTGCCAGGGGCGTGGCCAAAGAAAAGGGGGGAAAAATGGCAGACAGCCTTGTTTGGCGACCCCTGTGAAATGGTTGTTCGACCCCAAATGGGGTCCCGACCCACAGGTTGAGAACCACTGCCCTAAAGCCTTCCTTTAAACATGCATTTCCTGTAACTGATAAACAGTCATGAAAATTGTTGACTGAATTAAAGAAAAAATAATCAAGAAATTGATCTGTGAGCAGCAAAACCTTTTCCACAGTAGACAGGCAGACAACGTCTAGCTAGATGTAGCACTGAAATTACAATCCTTTTTTTGAGATTTCTGACACGAGGAACAAGATCTGAATAGAAAAGGCAGGATGTACCGGCTTGCTCTTGGGAAGTTTTCTTTCTGAATTTTCTGGTAATATCTGACTTTAACATAGCCGGGTGGATGATACCTTAATAGATGCAAGACAGCCCCTATGAACTTTAGGATCAGATCTGAAAAACAGAGCTCTCCCCACTAGAGATTTTGTGTGAGAAAGATGAAAGCTTGTACTGATCCTTGCTCTAAATTTGTAATACTTTAACTCTCAGATTCACTTTGAAATCCAATGCACTCTACTAACACACAGTTGTCCTCAGTGACAGACAGGCAGCTAGATAATTACAGAAGTGAAATTTTAGCATGTATTTCCATCTCTCATCACCTTGAGAGTATAGAATGAATGCTGGGTTAGTTCACACTGAAGTATATGCATGAAACACACTGGCACCAGCAACAGAACAGTCCTCTTTCTAACTCTTCTTGGATAGGGCTACGTTTCTTATAAATAGCTGATTGTTATGCATCTCAGATCATGCTGCACCACTTGGACTACTGACCTAATTAAGAAATATTAGGTTCTATCTACAAATTTCCATTAATATTGGTTGTCAAATTATGTAACACAAGACTGCAGGTAGGGTTCCAAGTACCCAAATGCATATTTAATTTTTCATTAAAAATAAAAACTTCAGAAATAGAAAAACAATAGAAAAAGTCAGTAAGAACTGTTACTCCGGTTAAGAGCCTTGGTGGCGCAGTGGTTAGAATACAGTATTGCAAACTAATTCTGTTGACTACTCACTGCCAGCAGCTCTGCAGTTTGATTCTCAGCAGCTCAAGGTTGATTCAGCCTTCCATTCTTCTGAGGTTGGTAAAATGAGGATATTGTTGGGGGCAATATGCTAACTCTGTAAACCACTCAGAGAGAGCTGTATAGCACTGTGAAGCAGCATATAAGTTTAATTGCTATTGCTATTCTAGTCATTGGCATGGCCTCTTTTCTTTCTTGAAGGAATGTGTGTGTGTGTGTGTGTGTGTGTGTGTGTGTGTGTGTTTATACACACACACATGCTCCATAGTAATTTGGATACATGAATATTTAGAATATATTAAATTAGAAAATGAAAATGTCTAGTCAAGAACTATTTCCACTTGGCTTTTAAAACTCAGGATAATTATAGCATTCAAGCCTCTGAAGGGTCATTCATAGCTTTTAACACAAAGATGTTACTAACTAAAGCTATTGTAGACTGAACATGGGATTTTCTGCTGTTTGTTTGCTTCATTGCTCAATGATGGCTTCTTCTTGCTGTCTTATAGACCTCATTCACCCAGACAGCCTTACTAGCATAAGAACCAGAGGGACTTTTGGAGAGGCTAAATGAAGCCATAATGGAATAATTGAAGCATTGCTGCCACACTATCTTTCTCAGCCATATCTGACCCACAGGCTCCAAAATTCAAGAAGCACCGTGAACCCTACTCTCTTGCTGGGGTTGCACTTAATCTGCAAGAAGTGTTTCTGGTTTACTGTCAATATATAGACTAGATCCCTACGTATGTAAACGTATTTGTCTTTACATACAGACTAATGAATATGTGCATGTGTAATTTGTAGCCCTTTATAATATACAGTATTCAGAATACAGTATGTTTTATACTAGAACTATTACTAGGCAGTCAATCTAATTCTTGAATTTTAAAACCACCATGTGTAATTTCTATGCATAATGAAATAGAAAAAAACATAATTCCTCATACTTTTCCCAATTTCTGTTTTTGTTTCTGTGATTACTCTCTAAGCAGGAAACACCCTTTCTCCAACCTTGAAACTACCGTATCCTTCGCCATCAAGAAAACAGATTTTAAAACTTAATTTTCTAGATGAAGGTGCGTCTTGGCGAGGAAGGCCTTTCCTTACTGCCATCAGCAGAGATGACCTTGAAAATATCCACCCTTCTACAAAGAGACCACTGATTTCAATAGAAACTTTTTAAAATATCTTTCTTAGTGAGCAGATGGAGAACTCTTGCAGGCTCTCTATGGCTCATGGGTAAAGCTTTTTTAACTTTAAGATAAAGTTGGGGTGAATAAGTTGTGGGTCTTGAGCCCTATTTTTGCTCAAAGTTTTTTAATCTGAAAATGCTCAGTTTAAAAAAGTAAAGTGCACAAAAACTGTAGAACATCCCTGAGAGTAATCTAAACACAAAAATGGGAAGGAATCTCCCAAATATCCCATCATTAATGGCAAACTCAAGATTCATCCCATGTGATATTGATTTGCAAACTACTGTCACCCTTCCCCAGGAAGGGGGAAAACAAATTGTGCTACACCCATCATAAAAAGGTTGTCCGCCATCATAAAGGATGATTCACATCAGTGCAAACTGAGTTTGCTTTCCAAATTCTGAAAATGACCTATATGAATATTGAATGCAGAAGAAATGGAGCTTATCGCAAAATCGAAGCAGACTGTACAGCATGAAGAAAGCTAAATTTGCACTTTTTTGAATCTGGTCCTTGGTTATGATAGCATCTTAAAAATATTTTTGGCAGTGCAGCAGAAAATAGAGAACAAATGGGAGGTTAGACTGTGAAGCAGTAAGCTTATTCTTAACAGCTGCTGCAGCAACTAAAAAAAAATGCTGCCAGGAAGGACAGACCATAGCAGCTTTTCAGTAACCTAATCCCATTTTAAACCTTGAAGACTAGATTTATGTTGTCATTTGCATAAATGCTACTAAGATGCTTTGCAAAGGGCTTGCGATTCAAACATTTCTTTGCTATTCTCAGTCGTGATGGTAAGTTAGGATTGTTCTACTGGAATGGTGAGACAGCATTCAATTTCACCAGGGACATGAAACAGAAAACACAACCAATTAGGCCACTCGTTTAAAAACATGGCTCCTGCAAATGATTCATCCTAATTGATTCAGAGTCTCCCACTCATGAGTAAGTCCCCCATCAATGGCATTAAGGGATAAAAATAACTTCAGCATCAGCCTTGTCAAGAAAGCTCCAAATTAGCAAGTCGCATTTGGGAACTGTAGCTGGATCACAAAGCAAAGCAAAGTGAAGTGAGTTACAAAGAAGCTTCAGAGAGGAAAGTGATGCCATTTCATCTGTATGTATGTTAGGTGAGTGGAGGCCCTTCAAATCTCATAGGAAAGATGGGCAGAGAAATTAAAGCAGGCTTGTATCTTTTAAAGAAAATTGATGCCTCCCTCCCTCACAGCAAAAAAACAATCCCCATGCAAGGAGATTTTATGAGAACCATCTGGATTAATCAGAGAAATCTGTAATTACACACTATATAAGCAACCCAGATTATGGGTGTGCTGAGAGAAATTTTTTTTATTATTGTTATCATGAATTACTGACCTTTCTGATGGGACAATCTCTTCATAGAGGGCATCAATTCAATTATGGATATTTCAACCACTTGAGGGACACAGTGTTTACATTCAGCAGAGATAACCAATGGGATCATAGAGTTCCCATACCTATAACTGAACAGAAATGCCTTGCTGGAGCCAAAGTCTTATTTTAAAAAAAGAAGAAGAAGACAGGAGGATCTCTGTTAACATTTTTGGAGAAGTACTTGAAAGGCAGCAGTGTTCCTGTTTACAGTTTCAGCCAGCCATGTTGTTATATAAGAAACTCCAGTATAGTCTCCTCTTTTCCCTTAGCTCTTCTCCTTCAGCAAACTCTCAGATTCTGTGGTCATCAAGCACCCACTGCTCTCAGTGGCTACATTTCCTCAGGGGCTTCTACTAAGCATGATCAACCAAACTGACTGGTTTTGCTTTTGGTTTCTCTAATTTGGCTGGTCTCATTACTAGCAGTAGAGCTATATTGGTACTAGTTTTGGTGTCTGCAAAAATGTTATGTAGTTTTTTTAAAAAACAACATCTAATAATCCTCCCTTAAGTTCAACACTGATGAAATATGACTACAAAATGAGATTTAACCTGGAACAAAACAAAAATGTCTACATTTGCAACTACATATTTCTAGGAAACTTATAAAGAAGATGTAAAGATGATTCACATCCCTTACTATTTGATTCCTACATTTGATACCAAAGCACATTTCCTTTGAACAAGATCTAGTCTGTGCTAATAACTATTAATAATAGTTATGCCATCCATATGTGTTTGCCTATTCCTTTTAAAGTTTTATCTTAATTACTTGCCATTATAGTACCTAAAGCCTATTTCCTCTATACTAAACTAACTGCTACCTACACTGGATATTTATATAATACTGTGTGTGTGTGTGTGTGTGTGTGTGTGTGTGTGTGTGTGTGTGTGAGAGAGAGAGAGAGAGAGAGAGAGAGAGAGAGAGAGAGAGAGAGTGAGAGAGAGAGAGAAACCTCAAACCATTTTCTCCACAAGCATGTTATTGTACTGACAGCTGCAACTGTGTCTTGAAATAATGTTTTTCTGATGAGTGATTCCCTCACTACCAGCATTCAATAGCAGTTCCACATAACTAGTTCTGAATGTGCTGAACAATATGGGACAAAATCTTTTTGATATCCAAAAAAATCACTCCTCTCTCCTGGTGAAAACACTACTCTACTCAGCACAGAGTAACCTTCCAGATATTGCTGAACTACTGTGCTCTAATCTCTAATGATCTCTAATTGTCTATGCAGGCTAGGGTTTCTGTGATAATTTAGCAATACCCAAAGTGATATACATTTCCCCAACTGGGTCGTCCAGCATTTCTTAATATCTCCTTACAATATCATGGCAAAGTGAACTGAACAAATTTGACTTCCTCTTTTTTTTTGCTAATATAAAGAAATCCAAGCAGAATTCTTGCCCTTTTTTGAAAAAGAGTTATCTGGAAATTCTGTCACTGAGCTATCCAAATGAAGGCTGCTCTTTCTTCATAAGTTTTTTCTTTTCTGAGAGAAAAACATCTCTGATTAAAGTTGTTTGATATCATAAAATAAATATGTGATTCTTGAAACATATGTATATCTTTACTGCTTCTTTGCCTCCTTCAGTCTTAGTAGTAGCCTCCAGTGATTATCTAGTAATCTAGGCCAAGCTTATTTTGGGAATCTGCAGGCCCAATTCAGGAGTTTTACTGGGCAACCTGTTAAGTTCCAGGAAAAGTTAATTTCTTTGTGCGTTGTGCATGCTGTCTACAAGATAATTATTCTTAATTGAGCGAGTAAAAATTAGAGGGACAGAAATGGGGGTTGTAGTATTTCGATGCTGTCGAACAGTAGTTAAATAAAAGACGTTCTGAAGAATACTTTGGAAAAGCAAGAGAGAAAGAGAGAGAGAGAGAGCAAAGCATGTGACAGTCAGCATGAAGGTCAATGCTGCCAGGAAATATGCCAACCCCTGTGATGGCATTTGACAAAATGTCATTTTAAATGGATAAGTGTTGTGCTGATTCGTGTTTTTGTCAGGCTACTCCTCTTGACAGTGTGATATTTATAGCCAAGGCCTCAGAAGAGGTGACTAGTACTCCCCAGGAGTTGTGACTGGAGAGGCAGCCCAGCTTGCAATGGCAAACATAAATATTTGACATGGTGGAGGGAGGTGAGGAGAGTGATATCCTACTGGGCTATGGAAAGGAAAGAAAGGTTCCCTGGGTGCCAAGAAAGCTCCTGTATAGTTTCCCATTGCTTATTCATCCGTAGGTAGGTAAAACATCCATAGTTTGTACAAAAAGTTTCCAAAAGGGATTAGAATTTAAAAACAAACCATTTTTGAGAGCCATCAAGGTCTCCTTAAGGCCTTTACTCAGCTTAGTTACTGGTCTCAGGAAACCAGCCTACATTTAGAAAGAACATCAGAAACAAATGTGTATAGTTTCTTTTCTGTTAACAAATAAGGATGTGCTGGTTTGTGATGCTACTAGAAGCAATACAGGCAGTCCTCAACTTAACGACCACCATTGAGCCCAAAATTTCTGGTGTTAAGTGAGATATTTGTTAAGTGAGTTTTGCTCCATTTTACGACCTTTCTTGCCTCATTTGTTAAGTGAATCACTGCAGTTGATAAAATAGCAACCCAGCTATTAAATGAATCTGGCTTCTCCATTGACTTTGCTTGCCAGAAGGTTGCAGAAGGGGATCACATGACCGTGGGACACAGCTACAGTCATAAATATGAGTCACTTGTCAAGCATCTGAATTTTGGTCACATAATCATGGGGATGCTGCAAAGGTTGTAACTTTGAACTGTCATAGCTCACTTTTTTCCAGTGCCATTGTAACTTTGAATGATCACTAAATGAACTGTTATAAATTGAGGACTACCTGTATGCAGCACATTTGACTACAAATACTTTACAATTTTACATAAATTTGGCTTCACAATAGTAACAGATCCTTACAACGTGATTGAAATATGACTCATGCTATAGCTTACAGAAATTTGTTTGATGCTACAACTTATTAAGTCCTATTGACTGATACAAACCAGTGATAAATACCATTGCTACTCCTGCTTCTCCTATACCTATTATAGCTAACAGGTAGATAATTATATAACAAAACATTTTTGTTGTGATTCACACAATAACCAAACCATCAGAATATTTGGTCTTTCTAGTAACATAAATCATAATATCAGGATTTTGTTCTTTAGAAAATATTAATTAACGAAGTTTAAATAAGTTAGCAACAATTACGGGCAAGAAATTGTAATTAATCTCGAACTAATGATGAGAAACGAAGACACAATGGGCCTATCCCTACCATCTCTATGTAAAGTACAATTGCTGTAAAAACACATCAAAATATCAGTGCAAGAAAACACTTCCATTAACTTGGAAATAAGTTAATATTTTCCTTGGTATAAAGAACAAAATAATGATGTTACAATTAATTATCAAACTTGAAAGAACTTGCTGGGTAACTAATACCTGCAGTACTAATGGAGAGGAAAGGGAATGGAAATATACCCCAAGAAATAAGGAATGGAACTGAAGCATAGCTGAAAAGTAAACAAAGTTAAATCAAAGCATTTTAAACAAACATGGGAATCATCTGGAAAAAAAACAATGTGTTACCAATGATTAATTAGCTTCAGTGTTTGTTTCTGAGGCTTCTTTCACACACACACACACACACACACACACACACACACAGATATATATATATATATATATATATATATATATATATATATATATATCTGCAGTTTAATATGATACTGTTGATATAAGCCTGGCGGAGAGAAGAAATTTCCCATAATAAATTTCAAAATCCTTCTGATTCCTTAAATAAAGGAATAAATAAAGATAAGTATGAATAAAGATGTAGCCAAATGTGGCAGTGTTCTGCATCATAAATGAATAGACATTTCTAGCAGATCAAAAATAATTACAAATCAGAAGTGTAGCCAGAACTGGTATTGGTAATGGTATCCATACAATACCATTATTACATATATCATATTATTATGGTTTTTATGCAAGAAAAAAGTTTTCCTAAGACAGCAGAAAAAAAAATTAAATTTTAAACCGCATTTTTAAACCTAACTCTAGCTTTCTTTCTATGCCAAACTGGTTTCCATAGTAAGGCTTCTACATCATCAAATCTCAACATTTGAATAAAAGTATTACTCGATACTTCAGACTGGTCAAGGTTCTCTTCCCTTTCTTCCAATGTCATCTGAATGGCGTAATCAATTTTATTCCATGTTATAATTGCTAGTTGATTGTCCACATTATCACAATTTTCAGTGGCTTGTACCTGGATGTCAAATTCTGTTGTTTTTGGCAGTTCAAGTAACTCAATTAAGGTTATTCTTTGATCATCAAAGTTCTCCATAGATTGCATATAGGATTGTGTAAAATTGATTTGCTCAGTAGTTTCCATGATTTCTCCCGGTGTAAGTTCATAATTGAGTTGTAAGTGTAATTCCTCTGTCTCTTTAAGTTATATGTCTTGTTGAGTAGAGGCCTCTTTGGGGTTACTCTGTTCTTCCTCTGTTATTCTTTGGTCTGTAGTTTGATCCAATATTTGAGAGTTAGTTTGTGGTTCTGTAATATCATCTTTGATTTTTCTCCAAGATTTCATATAAGTTTTCATATAGTCTGTAGTTTCCAAGATTTTTTCCAATATAAGTTCATAATCAAGCTGTGGGTAAGATTCCTCCATTTCAGTGGTAAAATAGTCTTTTAATCTTTTGTTAGAGGCTGTATTTAGCAAAGGTCAACAAATACTCACCTACAAAATTCTAGTAAGCAGATTCACCACCCAGCCGTTCCAAGTCCTTTATCTTTTTCCTTTTGTTATCATTTGAAGGTCAAATCCATCTTCAAATAGCAAAAGGAAATAAAATTGCAATGACACTTTTCACCACAAGATGTCCTCAGTGGACTGTAAAATCTTTTTTCCAAGTTGGTAAAATTTTATCTTTTAGAGAAATAGAAAGAGAAAAAACAGGTATCTCCAACATAATAGAATAATAATAAAGTTTCTTTTTTTTCCAGGACCCCTAGGTATTCAAAAAAGGTTAAATAGTCAATAAAAAGTTAGCTATTTTATTTCTTTTAAGCTCTTTTTCCCAAGTAGACAGACACCACTCTCTTAGGACAGGGAAGTAGTCAAAAGCTTTTTACAGGGTTGATGCTAAAGAAACTATCTTAATGTTGAATTTAATAACAGTAGCAAGATTATTGGTGGGTCAATATTGGAAGAAGGATGCTCTGCCTTCTTTAGAAGAATGGGTATTTAAGGTTTCTAATTTAGCAGAAATGGCTAAAATTTCTGCTTATTTAAAGGACCATTCACAAGAGAGATATTTTAATGTATGGAGAAGATGGATAGAATATGTTCAGATGAAGTATGGAACTACAAAGTTTCATTTATTTTATGAGTAATGAATTTGTTTATAAACTTATGAAGTTAAAGTTTGAAGAGAGTTAAGGTTTAGTATGATTTTGGTTATTGTATAATTAGTAAACTTAAATAGATTATGTTTAATATGTTTGTATAACCCTGTACTTTGCTCTGGGAAGTTGGGGGGAGGGGGAGGGGGGTGGGGGAGGATGGGTTGAAGTTTAAGTAGCTCAGATAAGTAGAAATAGTTTTATTGTATATAATATTGATGTTTCAATTTGGAGAGAGGAATTGCTCGGGCATTTCCCCTGGACCGCATCCGGAGCGAGAAGATAGAAGAAGGTGAGAAGCAAGTAGGAAGGTTGAGGAGAAGGAGGAGAGGGGATGTGTGAGGAAGAGGAAGAATAGGGAAAGAGGCAAGTTGGTTAGAGGGTGGATACGGTTTGGGGGAAATGGGTGAGCAATACCGAAAGTGGTGTGCGTCAATTTGTTTTATTTTTTATCTGAAGTATTTTTGAGAATGTAATGTATTGTAAAATTGAAAATAAAAACTTTTTACAGAAAAAAAAGCTTTTTACAGGCAAGTAGTCAGGACAAAAGAGAGGGAGGAAAGGTCTCACCCGGATTCACCATGGTGGTTCTTTATGCTTAGCTTATCTTCTGACTTTCAGCTGGTGCGGCTGGGTGATCGGCCATTTTACTGGCTGATCTTCTTCTCTGTTGGCCCTACGAAGCTAGCTTGGACTGCGGAGGGAGCTGCCACCCCTCCTCAGCCGAACAGGAGCCTCCTCGACAGTAGTCGCCCCCTCCAGGGCAACTTTACAATTAGGGGTCTACTGGCGAAGGGAAGGCAGCTGGTGAAGAGACGAATCTCTCTGTGCGACTGAATGCGCCACGATCCGGAACCGGAAGTTATCTGGAATCCTTTTAATTGGGATAACATATTTTTATCAAATTAGATTTGATAAAAAAAGAATGTTCTGAACTGAAATTTGTGAAATCTTTAAAGATGAAGCAAATAGAATTATTCCACGAATACAAAAGTTAAAGAAGGCAAATATGGCTAGATGCTAGTTACAACACAAAGTAGCACTTACAGTCCTAGAAAAATTATGTCCAATACAGTCAAAAGAGACTGAAAAACAATATAAAAATCATGTTTTATAGGAGAAAATTCCTGTTTATTAGGACTTGCATAGAAAAAGAATATACTGCACATTGAATATATATATAAATGCACATTAAAAACTATGCTTAGAAAATCACACAAGCTGTCTAGAATAATATATGTTAAAAACATATACTTGATATCTAATCAATTTTAATGATTGATTGGAAACATTGTATATATTACATAACACAAAATGATCTGAGCCTATGAAGCATAAGTGTTATTGATTGATTGTGCAATATTGTATGGAAAGGAATGACAGAACCTCAACTGGAGTTAAAAGAGAGATCAGCCTAGAATCTCTAAGTTGTCACAAGTGGATTAAGTCCAACTTCCCCCCTGAATTCCACTGACCCTTATCTAACTCCTAGCACAGTGGTGGCGAACCTATGGCAAGGGTGCCAGAGGCGGCACTTAGAGCCCTCTCTGTGGGTACGTGCGCTGTCGCCCCAGTCCTAGGCCTTCAGCTGGGTTTTATAAAACCTTTTCGCTTTAGCCTCTGCCACCATGTGCAAAAGAAAAAAAGGTTCAATCAATCAATTTCAACTTCTTGCGGGGGAAAAAAAGATCTTGCAAAGTTGGAATTGATTGATTGAACTTTTTAGTCCCACCCAGTCTGCCGTTACCACTGCAGCCACGCCCACCCAATGGGTCACGCTCACCCAATGGGCCACACCCACTTGGCACCCGACGATGCATAAGTGGGTTTTGGGTTGCAGTATACACATATACCAAAATACATCATTTAACTTTTCACTTCTACCGCAAATTTAACAAAATCAAATATTTACATCCAGTAGAGAAAGTATGTTATATTAGGATACTACATACTTATGAAGTACCTATATACGTGCAGTATCTTGCAAATGAGCAGTTCTTCTCTTGTCAGGCAGCATCTGACAATCCTAAATTTATTGCCTTGTTAGAAAAGTAACAACAAATACAATACAAAGAACTGCTTTAAGATTATCCAGCTGAAATCCCAGAGATGTCTTTAAACCCTAGCAATATTTTCTAACTTGATGTTATCTTCCATCACACAGCAATGAGGTACACAATAAATGAACAGCAATAATATAAAGTGTGGCAGAACAATCTGAGTGGGAAGAAGACTTCAGATATAACAAAGTAAAACCAGACCCACTTTTATGACTATTCAGGAAAATCATCAGGCAATATTTGATTAAAAAACTGATTTTCAAACATTTATTTGAGTATATAATCCTTTCACCTCTGAAATGAACACTATAGGTTTGGGGCAAAATTAAAGATACAATGGTTTGGTAAAACAAATGTAATCCACAACTCTCCAGCGAACTTAAAAGAGAATGCCCATGCCACCTAAAGAAATAACCAGAAGTTTAGCTAACTTTTCAGCTGTTAAGATATATTCATATAAATCTATTAAAGGATCATCTTTATTATCCAGCTTTCTTTTATTGTTCTGTTAAAGTCTGAAGAATAATCCTTACCTTGTATGATAAGCTTTATATTTGGGCTGGTGATTCCAATGCATGCCATAACAAATTGATCAGTAGCTTTACTTGCAAAGGCCCCAGTAAAATAAAAAGCAGTTACAACAACTATCAAACATTCCAATGTGGCACATACAGCAGTTAGCAGGTGACAGATTTAATGAACTAGAAAACCTCCAGATCTTGATCCACAATTTCACTTTAAACTTCATTACTGGCCCAATACTGTGCTATAGGATTATTGCTTGCTTTTTCTAAGTGACAAACTTTCTAAGAAAAAGGCTACCTAAAGCAAAATATTTGACTTGATGTATCCAGGTAATTTTAAATTTTAAAAAGAAAAGGAAAACAAATAACACACCAATCAGAATTTCATTCAGGTCTTTAGGTGTTTTGCAAATATATTATGGAGGCAAAAGTTTGGTATCAAAAGTCAAGTATGTTTACCATCTCAGCTTCCTTTGTTTGCTTGTTTTGGGGAATGCCTAAGAATACTTCAGGGATAAGTGGTAGGTGACATATTACAGCTGCAAAGAGAAGATGCCCCAGAAGCTTTTATTCCCATTATCACCCTTTATGTGTGGAATACTGAAAGCCCATATCATGAAACTAAAAAGTAGTCGTTCTGTCATCATATTTCAGGCATGTTAAGAAGCACAACATTGGGTTTCCATTTTGAGTTCCTATCTTTGCCTTAGCCAGAAAGCTTAAGTTTCCTATATGTTTATATATACTGCTCACAAAAATAAAGGGAACATAAATATATAGGATCCTATACGCTTGTGTTCCCTTTATTTTTTTGAGCAGTATAGTATTCTCTGGGTAAAGAAAAGTTTCAGAAATATATAGAAACCTGTCACAAGCAAACATTGTTGGACTGATTTCCAAATCGGATGAACAAGCTGGTATCAGTCTGTATAACAGAAGTTAGATATTTAACAGTTAATAGTACTAGCCAAAG
Organism: Crotalus tigris; assembly: GCF_016545835.1. Taxonomy (NCBI): domain Eukaryota; kingdom Metazoa; phylum Chordata; class Lepidosauria; order Squamata; family Viperidae; genus Crotalus; species Crotalus tigris. The sequence goes on along the minus strand of NW_024096478.1, from coordinate 7,424,549 downwards.
AGACTAAAGTTGGAGAAATCTCATTACAAGCACAGCCTGTTACACAGTCTCTTCTTTGTACTACAGATAGTCCTTGACTTACAACCATTTATTAATGATTGTTCGAAATTACAACAGCTGAAGAAGGTGACTTACAACTGACCCTTGCACTTACACTGTCGCAGCATCCCCATGGTCAAGTGATCAAAATTTGGGTACTTAGCAACTGGCATATATTTACAATACTTCCAGTGTTCTTGGGTTATGCGATTCCCATTTGCGATCTTCCCAGCGCAGCTTCTGATAAGCAAAGTCAATGAGGGAAATTGGATTTAGTAAACAACGGCAAGATTCACTTCACAACTGCAATGATTCGCTTAACATCTCGGGCCGAAAAAGATTATAAAATCAGGCGTGACTCACTTAACCACCTTGTTTGGCAGTAGACATTCTGGTCCCAATTGTGTTTGTAAGTGGACAATTACCTATACTTAATATGCATATGGAGTAGATGGTTATGGGAAAATGCTAAATTCCCAGCCAGGGCATTTTAGGTGGCACTCATGAGATCCTGCATTAAAGGAGAGGGCTGAATTAGTTTGGTAAGGAGATTTGTGGAACTTATTTTCTAATGATAGAATACAAAACCTAAGGTGAAATGGGCAGCATGGGGGGGGGCTTCAAAGTCCCATCAGTGATTATGCATAATAGTTTCTGGTTTTCCTAGGCTTAACCTGCTAGCATTTTTAACTAAGAATGACCTATGCAGAAGTGATGCCTATCTTGTAATAATCCAAATCTATCAGCATATTAGTGAATATCAGATCTGCCACAAAAACATTAAAAGATTTTTAAAAAAACAAACAAAACCACCAACACCTGAAAATTAGTTAACTGTACAAAGGTAGAGTCACCCACACTTACATCGCACAAGGGTATTTATTCTCTGGTTTCTCAAATTCTTCTGTTTCCTGCACCTGGATGAATGATGGATAACTCTGTTCCCATTCATAGATCTAACCAGCATGCCTGGAAAGCTGCAAAGAATGCCAACTAGAAGCCTAGCAGCAGTCTGGAAGGAATAAGGCCAATAATCTCCCAGATAATTTCAATCAAACAAATGAATAAATAAACCATTCAATGCAGCTCTAGTTTGCTTGGTTACATGATAATTTTTTACCTGCTCATTGGTAGCCTAACTCCATATACTAGCCATTCTCTTGCATAAGTCCATTCTCTTACCATTCCCTGACCTCTGGAGAAATAGCAAAATTTTTAATGTTTTTCAAAAGGCAAGCAAGGTCAGAAACAATGAAATCTCAGGGGGGGGGGAATACAGTTCCAAAAGGGTGGCAATAGAGAAGCATATCTCCTGAGTTCTGCCTGATGACATTTTCTAATCTGCCCCTCTACCTCTTTTGTTCCTAAAGCTAAAACATCCCCAGCTATTTCAGTCTTTCTTCCTAGGGTTAGTAGTTTTAACTCCCATGATCATTTCAGTTGTTTTCTGTTCAGTTGGCTTGAATTTCTAATGACCAGAACTGAACTTCAGGACCTTCTAAATACTTGAGATCCCACTTCCCCCTCCTTCTCCCACCCGCCCGATCTTTAATTGGACTATAGTGTTATGGCTTTGTATTAATTTATCTATATCTTTAGTGTATACAATTTTTATGTTTTATAATTGTAAGCCACCCAGAGTTATCCTGTGGTAAGATGGGCAATCAATCAATAAATCAATCAATGGGTTTGATCAAGCCAGAATAACATTTAAAAATTCCTTTCTGTCGCTTAGAATCTGTTTCTTTTAAGGCTGCTTACAATTTTATTTGTCTCTTTCTTCAGCAATTGACTTGATACTCAGTTCATAATCAACTACTATTTCAATATGTTTTTCACAAGTGTTACTGACAAGTCAGATACTCCTTTTCTTTTGTATTCTACATTTGGTTTCTGTCTCCTTAATTAAGAAGTTTACACTGGTCTATTAAATTTCAATCCATTATATTCAGCCCATTTTTCTAACCTGTCAAGAATGTTTTAGTTCTTCCTTTTAGGGCAGGGGTCCCCAACCCCCGGTCCGTAGACCGGCACTGGTCCACGGTATATCAGAAATTGGTCCGTGAAAACAAGTGAAGCACTATCCGCAGAATGCAGGTAGCAGGCAAAACCATGTTTCCTCCAGTCCATGAAAAAAACCTCTCTCCATGGAACCAGTCCCTGGTGCCCAAAAGGTTGGGGACTTCTGTTTTAGGGTATTTAATATTTCAACCATTTTTAAAAATCTTCTGCAATCTGATACATTCTATTTCCTCATGCAAGTCATTAATGAAAATGTTGACGAATGCAAGGCCGAGGACTTAATTTAGTAGTATCCCCAATTGATACTTTTTTTTCCAGTTTGATGAAAAACTGGTGATGGGTGTTGTTTGATTTTCAAGGTAATTTTAATCCACATTTAACTAGTTTACTAATCAGAATATCAGACTATTTTGCCAAATCTTTGCTGAAATCAAATATATTACATATATCATTATCTCAGTGTTAACTCAGGTGTGCTAATTCTCAGAAATGCTTTTCAGAGATGATGCTAGTTCTCAGTAAAACCATGTGAAATGTTTGGAGTTGTAAAAATGCCTTGAACATATAGGGTGAAAAGTCAAGAACTGAAGCTAACAACAAGGTCAGTCTCTCAAGCATGCACTGAGCTCCAGGGCTTTTGCTCTGGAGCTCAGTGTTTTTTATCCTTCATATGAGTATTTTTATCCTGTCATATGATCTCTTCCCAGTCCCTTAAAATCCCATTCTCAAGAAAGGCTGGGAAAACTGTGCCTAAAAGTCCAACAGTTGCATATCCTGTTCAGTTTTCTCACTCCAAACAAGGAAAATACATTCTAAAAACAGCATGTTCGTTGCCCTGAGCTTTACCTCTTTAGATTACAATAGTACATAGCTGAGATTTTAAATAGTTGTAGTACTACTGAAGTATTTATCAGAGCTCTTGGTCCAAATACTACAGATTTATGTCATAGTTAATACAAACTTACTACAAATTACCAGATAAAATAAAGGACACCAAGGACATAATTTCAGCAAAGGTTATTCACAACTGAATTGAAAGCTATGAATAGAATGAAATTCTGACAAATTTAAGCCCCACTCATACTGATTTTAACTGGATTTAGACAGGGCAATCAAAACACAAACACAAGTGACCAAAAAAACCCGATCTGAAAAACAAAAATATTTGCGACTGATTATTGCACTGCACATCCGCAATGAACCTGCATTGGGCTTCATTAAGCTTACAATGAACTAATCATCTAACCATCTATGAACTTTTAATGACCCTTTAAATCAGTGGGGCATTACAGTCTGTCGCTACAAACTGTAGTGGCAACAAAAAGGTGAAAAGAGGTTAACAGAAAATCTCTATGCGTGAATATATAATTTAGAGTAGTACAGCATTTTAGATTCAAAGTCAAAAAAGTGCTTTAGATTATACAGATAGCATTTGTCTTCAACTCCTTAAACCAAACATATCCTTTCCTAGGACTGTAAAGCAATTGCAGAGGTCAGTCAAACAATTCTGGGAAAGGATACAACTGCTTTAATTAACTGCAAACCCACATATATGTGCTCCCTCATGCTTTGAAGCATTTTCTCAACTTCAACTGTACATGTGTATGTTTATGTATATGTAAATCATATAGCATTTCTAAAAATGTCATGAAATATATCTGGCTTTCTAGACACCTAATTAAAAAATTTGTGATTGGCAATTTCAGGTTTTTAAGTATAGAAGGTTAGCCCTCCAACTGAAGAAAAGTATAATATATTAAATGGAACAAAGTGTTTATTCGTCAAACATTTCTAGTTTTATTTTCTAAATTAAATCAGAAATTGTTTTGTTAAAATATATTTTAGATGTATCGGATAATGATGACAATGATGATGAGGATGATGATAGGAGGATAATGTTAATTTATTGAATTTGTATGCACCTGACTTTGGGAAACTCCTAACAATCAAAGAATTTGTAATAAAATAAATAAAATATAAAAGATGGCAAGTGCCACAGACAGAATGAAATGAAGTGAGTGGAATAAATTATCATCATCAATGTTCTTTTTATTTTTTTATGAATTGCAGTTCAATTCAATTATCCCATAAAATAATAAAATATACTTTAAAAAGATGATGTAAACATGGAAATAAAGACAGGAAATCCACCAAGTTTACAGCAGCTGAAGCATAAAAAAAAATTACTAAACAACAATAATAATTGAATTAGAAAAAATTAAGAAAAAAAAGATAGTAGCCAAAATAATTTCACTTGGCTAAGGTTAGCTAGTTCTATCATTAGCCAAACTGACGCGCTTGTCTCAGTGCCAAGTACTACAGTGGTGTCATTTGAAGGACAATAATCTTGGTGGTCTACTTTTTTTTTCTCTCTCTGTTTTTTTTTAACAGTCTGTCTGCAGTTCTATGCTATTCTGCTGCCCCTGATTTTCACCACTGGTGCTGAAATAAGACTCAAGTGCCAGTTTGGTTTCTGGAGCTATAGCAGAGGGGAATTTTTCTCCTTCACCTCAAGCAACGAACTGTATTGGGCTGATTCTGCAGTTGACACCAAATGTCTTCTCTAACTATGGGAAGGCATCCTACAAAGTGAAATGAAAAGGCACTGCTCCTAATAGAAGCTTCCAAATTTTGCTTGACAACGGAGCCTCAGGACTGAGTGTTCTAAATTGCCTTTCCAGAGGCGGAAATATGCAGTTCAATGACTCACCACGTGGGGCAGCTCTATACAAATCCAACCACTCCTAATTGAAGCTTCAGCATCTCTGAGAAGTCAAATCTCTCAATCTTTGCACAATAGCTAGAACAATCCTTGCTCACTGTTTGCAGATCTAAACATATAATAAGAAAAATTATGCCTTTAAATGTACTCCGGAGGCCTGAAGCTAACTTCAAAAACTTGGCAGAAATTCCCACGTCTTTAAGAATTGAGCAATCCTTTTCACATATAGTAAATGTGTCTCAAATAGAAGCATCCCCAGTTATGATAGATATGTTAAGAAAGTCTAGGAAAAAAAAACCATCTTAGTAATCCCAAAGGACAATTAAGGTGACTGAAAAGTTGAACATCATTAAGAATGGACAAGTAAGCTATTGATATTCTTTGTCTTGCACATTAATAGTAACTTTAGATAGGAGTCAAAGCACTTTTGTATGTATATAATGTCGATTATCATTACAATCCATGATGAAGGCAACTACTATAGCTGAGACTCAGTAATACAAGTAAATGTTTTGAAATATCTACACCCCATCAAACTGCCAAGCAACACGCTGTTATAAATGGCAAGGATTCCTAACAAATTTAAAACAGCCAACATTTCAGGCAGCCTGAATTGTATTTTCCTTTCTTCCAGTATATTAACCTTTTTCTCTACAAAAAATCCTGCTTCCCCCTTCATTACATGGATGGAAAAAGGCAGAAAATTAAGGGTAAAGGGGGCAAAGATTGATCTGGTATATATTGAAAGTCTAACATTTTTTCTGCATTACAGAAGTGGTTGACACCAGTTTCTTATCAGATCAACAGGCTACAGTTTGCTGCTCTGCTGAGTCCAATTCAACCCTTTTACTGCATCTGTGGACTCTCCTTAACCTGGCTTTAATTAAGTTCTCTTTTTATAGCTAATTCAAATGTTTGTCACTGAAGCAAATAATTTATTGAGTTGAATGTGCAGCTTCCAACTGTGAAGTATTGCTTTTGAACATGTCCCCCATATAAAAATTACATTCATATCAAAACTTACTATTCCAGAAAAAAAAGCTTCTAACTTCTAATTATTTCTTTAATAAGCAGATACCTTTAAAGAAGGGCATGATTTTTTTTTAATGTGGACAATTCAAGTCCAACAACTCAATAGATCCAAGGTAGCTAGTGCAATCTTGGCCTACTTTAGCAAACAAAACATATGCATCTTGCCTTATAATATATACGTGTCCATTAATGGCAAACAATTGAAAACAAAATACAACACGAGTACCCAAAACCCCACATACTTTATGAATCTTATTCCCAATCTTATCATACACTGAACAAGATAACCAATGAAATAAAAAAAAAACTATCACAATAGAAAATCTGTAGTTCTTGGGTATCATATGTGAACATCTACCATTGTGGGAGCCAAGAACTGCAGAATACTGGTATATTACTCTTAGTTCCAGATTACAAAGCCCAAAAATTATAAAAACACTCTTCTGGTTTCATTGCATCTATTCTTCTCAGGAAATACTCTCACACATGTATGAAAATATCAGACAATATGGATGGTCATGAAAGTAGTCTTAAAAATCAGATGCTGTTTTAAGACAGATAAAAAAGTAGAGCAGGAGTTCCTCAATGGAACACCTGTTGCTGGGTATTATTAAAATTTATTATAAACTTGTAAACATTTATTATAAACATTTATCAATAGCATATAATGTTTATTGTTTATTTTAATATATATATATTACTTTATGAGAGAATTTCCCTAACCATAAGGGAACGGTTTATTTACACATTGTGAATAATGGAGTAGACCTTACAATAATCATGTTAATGTCTCTCAAGAGAACATTTATATACTTGCAAAGAACACATTTGTGTGCGTCACTTAATTTTGGTCTCCGCACTAATGAGAAAATGTAATTGTTCTTAATATCATATCTGTAGAAAAAATATTGAGGCAATCTAAGTTCTAATGCTCTACTTTATTCACTAGGGTATAGGGAGATTCTGCTGCTTGCTATCTCTATTCCTAACAGGCCTAATAGTCAATTCATTAAAAATTGCACAGGATCTACATTCCAGAACTGAGTATTTTGTTAGGTCAGATAAATTTCTCCAAAATACATGTGATCTCCCAATCTTTTCATTAATACTTATTTTATTTTTCTCAGCTTCTTTTATTCATTTAAGATTTTCTCACTCTTTTAATGCATGTTTTCAGGAAAATTGTGCACTAATCCCTATATTAAATTTTTGGTAACTTTTGGTTCTTCCCATAATTGAAATACATTTAAGAAATCTCATTCCACCTTTAAAATGGGAATAGAAAACACTTTTGATAAATTACTCTAATAATTGATTATAATAACCTACCTATGTAATAACAGAGCTATGATTATCCCGTGGGCGCTTGTTATAACACACGATACACTGAACAGTGAAATTGTCAAATGGATATGAGCCACCAAGTTTTGAAATTTCTCACCTATCTTTGGGAGAAATGGTAAAACTCTTTTAATTTCATTTGGCCGACAAATTGAAGTTCAAACACTTTAAGCAAGAAAAGAAGTACATTATGTGATTCCTGTTTGAAACTCTTAAAATAATTGCATCTTGATGTGGCCACTTTAAAAAACTGCAAGCATCATTCTTTTCTCTTTTTCTTTCTTCAATTTATAAGCCAACCATTTTTCTGGCTTATTTGCAAATGCGAAATTCTTGTTTTGCATAATTCATTTTACTTACTAAAATAGATTTTGCTACGAAATAAGAGAATTTGTGAATCAGACGGCATGGTTTTCTGTAGTCTGATAATGTTAATATAGATTTTAAGAATCATTACATTAATGTGGCATATGGAGAATATGGAACAGATATAAACCCAGTCTATATCTAAAAAAAATGCTTTCATGAATCTCAGCACAAGAAGCATTTTACTGGAAATAAACAATAGGTAAAGGAAACTCAGGAGTTGTTAAAGCAGAAACATAGAGAATATAAGATGAAATCAAAAGAGCAATTGGCTGCAAATTTGGCTTAAAAGGGATTTTTTTACAAATTTGGATAGACTTATTTCAAAATTCATATGGCAAGGGAAACGACCGAGAATCAGATTAAAACTATTACAAGATGCTAGGGAAAGAGGAGGATTTGGCCTAGCAGACTGGACAAAGTATTATCAGGCAGCGGCATTGGTCGGGCTAAGCGAGTGGATGCATCTCAAAAATACAAGTTTATTAGCACTATTTGTATTTGTATTTAATTTTATTTATATGCCGCCCAATCCCAAAGGACTCAGGGCGGCGTACAGAGTTAAAGCAATCATAAAACAATAAAATAATACAGTCATACCGCGAGTCCGATCATATCCCGGGCCCCCCCGGGGACATCAGCCCCAGGCCTGCTGGAACAGGAGAGTTTTAACGGCTTTCTTAAAGGCCAGTAGGGTGGGAGTAGTTCGAACCTTGGGGGGAAGTTGATTCCACCAGGTCGGAGCCACCACAGAAAAGGCCCTTCCCCGAGGGCCCGCCAGCCGACATTGTCTGGCTGATGGGACCTGAAGGAGGCCCAATTTATGGGACCTCACCAGTCTCTGGGAACTGTGCGGCAGAATGCGGTCCTGTAAGTAACCTGGCCCTATGCCATGAAGGGCTTTAAAGGTGATAACCAACACCTTGAATTGCATCCGGAGACCCACAGGAAGCCAGTGCAGCTCGCGGAGGATAGGTGACATGTGGGCGGACCTTGGCGTGCCCACAATCGCTCTCGCGGCTGCGTTCTGAACCAACTGCAGCCTCCGAACGCCCTTCAAGGGTAGCCCCATGTAGAGCGCGTTACAGTAATCCAGTCTTGAGGTGCCAAGGGCATGAGTGACCATGAGTAAAGCCTCCCGGTCCAAATAAGGCCGCAACTGGTGCACTAGGTGAACCTGTGCAAAGGTCCCCCTGGCCACAGCTGATAGATGTTGTTCCAAATTTAGCTGTGAGTCCAGGAGGACACCCAAGTTGCGCGCCTGCACTGAGGGAGGTAAATTTGCCCCCCCAGGACTAATGATGGACCATCCAGTTGGCCTTTGGGAGGCAAGACCCAGAGCCACTCGGTCTTGTCAGGGTTGAGTCTAAGCCTGTTCACCCCCATCCAGACCCTCACATCTTCCAGGCACCGGCACATCACGTCGACTGCTTCACTGAAAGGACACGGGGTGGAGATATATAATTGGGTATCATCCGCGTACTGATGATACCTCACCCCGTGTCGCTGAATGATCTCACCCAGCGGTTTCATGTAGATGTTAAAAAGGAGGGGGGACAGGACTGAGCCCTGAGGCACCCCATGATCAAGGCGCCTACGGGTCGATCTCTGTCCACCCGCCAACACCGACTGCGACCTGTCAGAGAGGTAGGAGGAGAACCACTATGACCTACAGACAGGGTGGCATGCTACTTTGTGGGAAGAAAGACATTTAGGCCAGCAACACTTCCTGAAGCATTATATTAGGAGAGCATTATTGGATATCTGGAAAAAAATAAAAAGAAATAATTATAGGAAAATCCCCAACTGGGTGTCTGCATTAGAAATGTATACACATGCAAATTTGATAAAACGTGGGGGTGCTGTCACCTATAAAGATATTTTGAATGAGAAAGGAGAATTAAAAGCAAGAAATACCTTAAAGGAAGAAGGAATTGATCTGGAATGGTGGGCGTATCTTCAAATTCAATCCAAATTTAATGAAGACAAAAAGGAACGGGGTATAAAGCAAGACTCTTCAGAATTAGATAAAAAAATTATTTAGCAGGGAAGGCAAGACTATAAGTAAATTATATCGATATTTATTAGAGCAAGATATGATTGGGGAACAGGTGAAAGAAACTATGATAATTTGGTGTAAATATTTTGGACACAATATTGATTTGGATATTTGGGGAAAAAAATCTAAAAATTACTCTAGCAACCTCCTATAAGGAAAACCTCTATAAAATGTTTTATAGGTGGCACTTCCCTCCCACAAGACTAGCACGAATGAACAAGGGGAAATCCTCAATTTGCTGGAAGTGTGTGAAGAAACCGTTGGGAACTACTGCCACATATGGTGGCAATGCCCAATGGCACAAAAATTTTGCAACTTATTAAAGGAGTGGTTGGAAGAAATTTTGCAAATAGATATAGAAGCCAAACCAGATTTTTTCTTATTGGGTATTATAGAAAGAAAATATAAGAAAGACACAAATTATTTACTACTGCGTATAGTAACAGCAGCACGAATAGCCTTCGCTCAAAAATGGAAAGAGAAAGATATTCCAACCAAAGAGGAAATATTATTGAAAATTTTCAATTGCGCTGAAATAGATAGACTTACATGGGAACTCAAGGACAAAAGTGAAACCAAGTACTATAAAATCTGGGAACAATTTTATGATTGGATAGACAATAAGAGGGTAACCAAGATAAATGTATAGTGCTAGAATAAAATATAGATTATAGACAAATGTATATTTAAAAGATAAATAGACATATAGAAATAAGGGGAAAAGTGTTAATAGTATATTATAAATAGTGAGCAAAGTTCAAGAACTATATGTCTATATGAGTACTAATACTATTGTAACATGTTGCAAGATGTATGGAACCAGTGACATCATATCTATGTCCAATGTGTTTTGAATTTTATATTCAGAGGGATTTTGTGTTCAGTAGTTTTCATATGAACAGTTAAGAGAAATATTTATGGTAGATAATAGAACATTTAAAATTGAGCAGAACATGACAGAATTTGAAGTCATACTATTGTACAATTGTACTACTGTATATACAAATAACAAATATGTGATTTTTATTTATTAAATATATATGCTGCCATCTTGCCATGAAGCAACAACATATTCTTTGTCTATTTTCTTTGCTAGTCACTATTCTTTCTTAATTTCCTTGTTTCTTTTGTAAAATTTGAATTGTTTTTATTTGGTTAAACTTTTCTTCAATAAGATTTTATTTTTAAAAAAAACAAACTGCAAGCAGGTGTTATATCTGCAGCTCTGTAACTTCTAAAGCATCATCCTTACTTTTTTAATATGATATATATTCCTTACATATTCCAATTCAAACATGAAACACTGTACAGTCCTACTTCTAATATTGCTATCAAAGAAGATAAATTCATAGTTCCCTCTTTACTTCAATTACTTAACATGCTGCAACCTATTTTACTCCATCCCAGTGGAAAATCTCTGCAGAAGTTTTTACATGACCAAACACATTCTCCATGATGGCACTTATTCTTTCAACTCAAAATTATTGCAAGATTTAGGGAAACATGCCCAGGAGCAAGCACAGAGTAGGCATTGTTCCCTGTAGGCCAAAATACTTTCTATTCTTTCCCCAAGAATGTATGATGTGTAAGATACATAAAATCATTGCCTTTAAAAGAATATGTGTTAGATGGATTCTTGTAATATTCTCCCCACAATATACTATTTGAATTACCAAGCACTGACATCACATAAAGATACAACCTTCCTCTGAAAGTGGATAAGGAAAAACTGTGAATTTCATGATGAATAACACATTGATTTAGAGATTTAGTTAGGTATCAAGGCTACAGAAAGAAATAAAAATATTTTTTAAAATTATAAAACCCTGACTTGATATTTTTTAACTACCAATTCTAGAAGAAGTTGGGGTAATAAAAATGGGAAAGTAAGAACATCTAACTGGATTTAAGCAAACATTCATATAGTCTACCCTATTCCTCACAACCATTTGTCTTTCCCACATTTATTGCCTTTCTTCATAATATTTTTGTGAGAAGATACACCATACTGAAGGTTAATCATTCACAACTCCAGAATAAATATGAGAGGAATGTGAATTAGAACAGAACTGAATTACCACAAGCCTAAGGGTAAAAATCCTGAAACAAATGAGATACAGTGTGATCTGCAGCGTCTGATAAGATATGGTGGTAATTTTCAGCTTAAAAGTTGACAGATGTCTTTTAATTATCAGTTCTTGCTATCTTTGTTTTTTTAATATTTGTACACTTTTTGAGCTGTTTTTTACTTTCGAAGAAAAACAAATAGGAAATACACATGTACATAGGTGCTTGAACTTCTATTAATAATTAAGAGACATCTATGTTGATTAGAAGTATGTGACCTCCACATGCCTACCACATATCCCTTATCAGCTATGATTTCCTTCCTTTTTACTCATCTGTTTGAAGGATGAGGACAAAATTACAAAACAACAGGAGGGAAGTGGGAGAAAAAATGAATATGGAAGTTCTTACAGAAATTTATAATCACTTTGAGAAAATATATAATTGGGGAAAAGCTTTCCCAAGAATATGATCCTAGTCATCCTGTTTGAATACATGTAGTCCTCAATTTATGACTGGTCATTTAAGAATCATTTGAAATTATAACTAACTCAAAAAAAGTTACTTATGATGTGTCCTTGAAGCAACAACTGTAGCACGACCCACATGATCATTGCATTTGGGTATTTGGCAACTGGCTCACATTTATTACAGCTGCAGCATGCCATAGTCACAAAATCACATTTGCACCAATTTTTTTTTTTTTTTTTTTTTTTTTTGTAGTCTGGCAAAAAAATGGCAAAAATGGCCATTGGATAAAATTGGTTTATACCCACGATCATGAGGTTTGTTTAACATGGTAACTTGTTTAATGAAATTGAGTCTGGTCACATGGTGTCGACTTACAACCACAATGACTTACAATTGAAATTCCAGTCCCAACTGTGATCATAAATAGAGGATAATCTGTATTACTTAATTTCAAATGTAAAAATGTACTAATCCAATCACACTGTTACAATCATTTTAAAATTAAAAACTGAAGCTAGGATATAAAGCATTATTAAGCTATCAGGCCATCTTGAGCCATGGTGGTGCAGTGGTTAAAATGCAGCATTGCAGGATAACTCTGCATTCCATTGCCGGGAGTTTGATCCTGATCAGCTCAAGGTTGACGCAGCCTTCTGTCCTTCTGAGGTCAGTAAAATGAGGACCCAGATTGTTGGGGGCAACATGCTGACTCTATAAACTGCTTAGAGAAGGTTGTAAAATGCTATGAAGCAGTATATAAGTCTAAGCGCTATTGCTATTGCTATTTTCGAGATGTGCTTGAAATATCGCTGATAATTATATACAGTTCTAAAAAAAAACCTATAAGTGACTATTATTCATTTGATTATGAAGGGTAACATTATCAAATTATTAAAAAATATTTCCCCTAAGTACATCACAGTATTTCAGCACAAAGAACAACAGCATGATTTATTTCTAGATATTTTTTAGAATGTGACCCAGTTTAAATATGTATAAACAAAATATGCATACAAACAAACATATCAACTCATCTTGCCTTCCAAAACTATCTGGAGATAAAGCTATTCATACAATAGATGTCTAAATAACATGCTGTACCAACTGGTTCTGACTAAAGTGTGCTTATTTTATTCTTAGGGAAGTTAGATTCCTTGTAGTCATTAAATGTCTTCTTGAAATTGATTGGACAGCAGAAAAATAATTTTTCAGAAACTTTCGCCTTCCAAGTTATGAAAAAAAATCACACAGAAAATATTTCCAGAACCCCTTGAGCCTGGAGTGTAAATTTAAATGACAAGTAGCAGATGCTGGGCAATGCACTATAGATCTATTCATTAGAAAGTACATGTACTACATTGCAGGGATAAAAGGGGGGGAAATGGCTCTGCTGTTTTCAGAAAGGCTGAATCTTGTCTCAAAACCACTTTTGCGTGGGTCACAATTTTCACAGTACTGAATATATTGCTTCTGTTCGCAAGATCATATGTAACTAAAATGTGGTCCGTATATAGACAGATGAAACTGATGGAATCCATCAGATTATCTCTTTACTACTACTGCTTCTATTATTATTATTTCTCCTGCTGCTCCTCCTCTTCCTTCTCCTTCTCCTCCTTCATTTGTTCAGGTTCTTCACAACCACAAATATCTGAATGACTACTTTTTTCTCTGAAAAAGGAAAAGCACAACATATATGCATAAATATATACGCATCAAGCATTTCACATTAGTGTCTGAATTCACTGTGTTTAGAAGAGAACTAGAGATACTAGATTCTAGATTGGAGAAAACATTTGCTGAAATAGATTTATATGCTTGCCAAAAATGGAAAATGTTAAGGAATCCAGTTAATATGCTACGTAAAGTAAAGTCAAGTTAGATGAAACGGTTTAACCAGAATGAAGACATACTTCAAGATTGCTTTCATCCAATCACTTTTCACCCCCAAATACCAACTCCTGACTCCTTGCCATTACTCATTGCTGAAGAAGTCTCATAGAAAAACAAATTAACTGTTTTAAACATCTTTTCCTATTCACTTCAATTTTGATTTGTGCCAGTGCAAAACTGTGGAACTTTCATCTGAATTTTTGGTACAGATGAATGTCTTCAGCAAGACATTCGCCAAAGCAGACCACAACCTACTTCTTGGAAAGCTTAAAAAAAAAATGGGATAGACAGCATCACCATCAGACGGGTTTTTAACTGGCTGACAAACCGCACTCAAAGATCCAGAGGGATCTTGAACAGAGGGCCCTATCTAACAAAATGAAATTCAGCGTAGAGAAAAGTAATGTACACCAAAAGTACACATATAGATTGGGTGAAAGCAGGATTAATAGCAGCAGCTGTGAGATGAATCTTGGAGTCTTAGTGGACAATCAATTAAATATGAGGCAACAGTGTGCGGCGGCAGCCAAAAAAGCCAATGCAATCCTAAGTTGCATTAACAGAGGGATACAATCAAGATCACATGAGGTACTAGTAATACCACACTATAAAAAGATGTTGAGACTCTAGAAAAAGTGCAGAGAAGACCAACAAAGATGATTAGGGGACTGGAGGCTAAAACATATGAAGAACGGTTGCAGGAACTGGGCATGGCTAATCTAGTGAAGAGAAGGGCCAGGGGAGACATAGCAGTGTTCCAATATTTGAGGGGCTGTCACAGAGAGCAGGGGATCAACCTATTTTCCAAAGCAACCTGAAGGCCAGACCAGGAATAACGGATGGAAACTGATCAAGGAGAGATTCAGCCTGGAAATAAGGAGGAATTTCCTGACAGTGAGAGCAATCAATCAATGGAACAGACTGCCTTCAGATGTTGTTGGTGCTTGATCACTGGAGGCTTTCAAGAAGAGACTGGACCACCATCTCTCAGAAATTATGTAGGGACTCTTGTTTGGGCAGGGGGTTGGATAGATGACCTCCAAAGTCCTTTCCAACTCTATTGCTGGAAGCTGGATTATTGATACTGTCCCTTTTTGGCAATATGAACAGGATACAGAACATAGCTGAGCACCTGATAACTGCATATCAGCAGATTCTCGGACCTTGAATTGTTCTTTAAAGCTGCTGTATTAATGATGCAAGGCAGGCACTGAACAAAGCTGATTGAAGAAAAAGCTGATATGAAGTCATTTTCCTTACAATGCTGCTAGCAGGCTGGGGACCGCAAACCTTATATGCAAGAAAATGGGGGCAGGTGTCTGTGAATCAGAACAAAAGGGCCTGCATCTATGGCAATATAATAGTATATATTTCTAAGTGTCTCTCGTTCACGTACATGCTTCCACAAACTTAATTGCATGTGACCTGAGATTTGCTCATCTAATATTTTTTTCTTTACTTCAAAGTAACCAGGGGAGAAATGGAGCAGCTAGTGATCTAGAAAATGTTTAAAGGGGGAGTATTTAACTCTTTCTGTCATACTGCTTTAATCATCTTACACTGTTTCCAGCAATTGTGCCACATTCTTTAATGTACTTTGGAAATAGTTGCTTGTCCTTCCATATTTATCTGCATGATACCAAATGTAGCTTCAGAAACAGATATCCCTGTAAAAAAAGATAACTATCTCAAAATTTATTTATCAGGAAGTGCTTATGGTGATTTACAGTACTAGTTCCTAAAGCAAGAGTAGACAGTTAATTTTCCCAAAGGCCCCACATGAGAAACTGGGACGTTTGTGAAGGGCTGAACCAATTGGGCTGTGAAGGTGCATAGGCATGAATGCACACATGTAAATTTAAAAAAATAGTCACTTTCAAAATAAAAACAATACAGTTTATTTATTTATTTATTTATTTTTAAAATTTATAAGCCGCCCCACTCCCGAAAGAGTGGGGCTAACAATAAAAAACACATAAAACATAACAAAACAACAATACAAAAACAATCATCCAGGGGTAAGGTTTTATAAACCCCAGGCCTGCCGGAAAAGCCAGGTCTTAAGTAGCTTACGGAAGACCAACAGGGTGGGAGCGGTCCTAATCTCTGGGGGGAGCTGATTCCAAAGCGTGGGCGCCATCACAGAGAAGGCCCTCCTCCGTGGCCCTGCCAAATGGCACTGCTTGGCCGACGGGGCCTGAAGGAAGCCCAGTCTGTGGGATCTAACCGGACGTAGGGAACTATGAGGTTGTATTGTGTGCAGGGCACACACTTATTTCCATTTGATTTCTAATTTCGATTGACCTCACGTGGGCCTGACAGGGACAGCCAAAGTGCCGGATGTTGCCCAGGGGCTGTAAAATGCCGGCCTGTCCTAAAGTAACTCTTCTATGAAACTATCTCATCGTGTGGGACCTAGAAGCTATGCCTTCTCTATCATAGCATCTGCTCTGTAGAACAGCCTCCCCCTTCAAGCTTCACACTGCCCTGAAAGTGCACTGTAGGTCTTTCAAAAGGCGTTAATAACTTGGTTCTCTCCTCAGGCATAGAACCAACATGTTAACAGAACCCAATCTGTGTTTGGTCTGCTTGATGAAGGAGTTTTTAGCTGCCTTCTTTATTGTTTTTAATGGTTTTTCTATTGTTTTTGTGTACGGGTTTCATGTTTGTTGCCTGGAATTACTTGCAAGATGGGTAACTATATAAGTCTGCATAATTAATTAATTAATAACCATCCTGCCAATTTATTTACCCTCAACCTCACCATGAGACAGCTAACAGCAGTGCCCTAGATTGACCCAATGTGAATGATAACAGCACAAGATAACAGCGTTGATCGTCTGGTACACCACATAACTAGTAAAGGTCCATAAAGTGTCTGTCCAGATTCCAAGTGTTTAAATTCCCGATAAGATATGTCAAATAAAAATTCACAAGAATTTTACAGCATATGATATTATGGTTCTCAGTCAGAACTCATCAGACTTCTTCATGGAATTAAGTGAGATTTCAGAAGTAGCAAAGGCTAACAAAGGAGGCAACCTGTAGCAATTGGCCACTGGCCTTCAACCCATGATTTATGTTTCTCTTTGTTCTACTCACCCTTCATTGCATGAACTGGAGTACATCATGACTGCTATTCTGTTCTTATTATGCTCACATACTCCCACCAAAGATTGTCTGAAAGATATAGCAACCTGTAATTACTATACCCCAGTTGACCTTCCCCATGCCACTTGACATCAGAGAAATGCTAAACTAAATTCAATACAGATTGAGAGTAGCTCTAGGCTATGTTGACTTTTGGGCTGTACTACAATGTCACTGGAAGTCAGAAACTTGATCAAAGTACAACTTCTTTTGGTTGATCCATGGAGAGGTGGGATTAAGCCACATGATATAATGACTCATTTTAAAGATGCAAAAGTTCCTTGGTTTAAAGATAATTGACCCAAGTTTTGGCTTTTGCGAAGTAGTCGTTGCATTGTTTCAGTGAAGAATATCTTTGTGAGGATCGCACTATATTTTTTGACAAACTCTGACCTTGAACATGCAATAAAACTGGCAATCCTTCCAAACCTTGGCAAAAGCAATACAGAAAATGGAGGTGTACCAGATAAAGAGATATTTACAACAAGCTTTATTATACGTTTCCATGGAAATAAATGAAGAATTTGCCAAACCGAACGATCCCTCAGCCAAAGCGTTTCAAATACTTGGATATGCTTCTTCTCTGGTTCTACTTTCCTGAATACCAAACTTTCAGTGTGTATACTGTGGACCATGATGGAACTTTTCTACAATCTGCTTTGAATAGTGGCTCCAAGAAGAAAAGCAAGAAGGGAAAAAAAACAAAACCTCCAGCATTATTCTGTAGCAAATTCTACTAGCAGAACAGTGACCTTTTCTTAGTCTGTGCATCTAAATATAGGATCCAAATTAATTAACATACTTGCTACTGGATGTGGGACCAAGTGAAGCAAGATGCTTCGGTAAGAGTTTCAATGACAGCAGTAATAATGCAAAATTAAGTATGCATAGATAAAAGCAAGCAGCTGGCTGGGGCATCTCAGACAAACTCACAAAAGGGAAAAAGAAAAGGAGTTTGCAAGTGACATAGACAAAGCCCTTAAGAGTTTAAATATGTATGAGCAAAGATGCACACATAAGCCAAAATGAAAATCCTGAATGGATCCCCCACTAGGTGCCCTCAAATATAATTACAAGCAGAAAATAAGCTGCAGAGATGATAAATATTGATATTTTCTAAAGAAAAAAATGGCTATAAATAGGTTTTCATATTTAAAGCAGTTTTGACAGCCAAACCTTTGAAAAATAACTTGATTTACTATAAAACCTTAATACAAACAAATCAACTGCAGACTATATAATATCTATTAAACAAAATGCATTAAATATATTGTAATACAAACAGGGATCACAGTTAAAACAGAAACTGCCTGAAGCTAAGCCAATCCTAAACACTAAGGCCTGAACCTTACTGTAAGCTTTATCCAAATAAAGTTCTACTGACTTCGGCTAGATGCGTTATAACTTATATCATAAATTATGTATTGTGTTTATTTTTGTGGACATTTTATCAGATCTAGAAATTAGCAAAGCAATAAAATGGACCACAACCCAGAAGATTCCATACTTCTGTTTGATGCAGGATCATTCACAAAGCCAGTTATTCATTCTTTTAATTCACTTTATTTCTTGGATTTTTATTTCACTTTCCTTCAGGAGTACAAGACTTCTTCCTCCAATTTATTTCCAGGATAACATTGGGCAATAACATAGATTGGAAGAGAATAACTGGTTCAAATTATCCAGTCATCCAGGGAGCTTCCATAACTCTTACCACTGCATTTTGGACCCAGCTGCAGTTTCCAGGGGGCAGCTCCATGTGGAAAACACGGCAGCAGTCCACCCATAAGGTCCCCCAGTCAGGAAAGAGCACAAAGAAAAACTGAGAAACTGAACCTGTGCAAAACCTGTTCTGCCACCTGATCTCAGAATGAACTCCAGGTAGACCCCCCCACATTACACACCAGTCCCGAGTAGGGCAGTGCAACCACATTTTGGAGCAGAGGTTGAAATTTCTCTAAATCAAGTGATCCAAGAACCAAATCCACTTGGATTTGGGCTCTTGTTCCCTAACCCTAACCCTTTCAATAGTTTCCAGAATTTTAAAAATATACCTTATCACATGCTGAACTTTTCCATTTCCCCCCCTCCCTAAAGCTAGTATTGTAAAAAAACCCAATTCCCCTAGTCCAATACAAAATGGCTCAAGAATAAAATGCAGGCCATGGGATTATATGGATGTTTTTCTATATTTATTTTATCCTAACAATCTCCTTTGCTATGTGCTGATTACTCATGGACATCTACATTTCATCTCATGGAGTAACTCTTTCCTGCTTGTAACTACTAGAGCTAGCTTGGTACAGTGGTTAAGGCACTAGGCTAGAAACCAGGAGACTGAGTTCTTGTCCTGCCTTAAGGCATGAAGCCAGCTGGGAGATCTTGCCAGTCACCCCTTCTCTTTCAGCCCTAAGAACAAGATAATAGCAAACCACTTCTGAAAAAACTAACTAAGAAAACTGCAGACAGTTGCCAGGAGTCCACACTGATTTGAAGGCACACTCACACACATATATACACAAACTACTAGACAGCTGCTTCTGGAATTTCTGGATACCAACAATTTTATTTTATGCATGTTTCAGGGTGAAAAGATTGCTACAAATTATTCAATCAAACTCCTCTGCCATCCAACTACAGCCACAGCTTGTTGCAAGATGTCACCACCAGCCACAGGAATCTTCATCTTCAATGCCCTGCTCCAAAAGGAAACTCCCTTATGAGGATAAAGCATGAAGCTAACTTAGGAAAGTGAAACATTCACCCCAAGTGTTAACTCCAATAATCTATTAAATGCAATGTTATGAATATGTGTACATCTAGGACTTTCATTCATTATTCTGAGATACAGAACTATCACAATAATGATAGCTGGTCATATCTATTTTACTAAGCACCTATTTTGCCTTGAAGTTTCCATAATCAAGGCAGATACCTGAGACGCTTGTGCCTACAGACTGTATTGCTTCATCGATCCAGATCTGGAAACAGGACATTTTCCAAAAGAAATTAGATTTGATGTCAGCACCTGAAAGTCTTTGGTAACTGCCACAGTACCTTGTTGATGCCTAGGATCTATTCTCTTCTACCCCTAAGAGTGATCCATCTGGGCGTTTTGAGATATCAAGCCATTGGATCAAACTGCAAACATTCATTACTACTCATTATGCTAGTGTTATATCTAATAAAGGAGAATATTTGTAACTCAGAGTTGACATGAGGGGTCCTTGGTTCTCTCTTACTTGTTTCTTGCAGACGTTTCATTACCCAGACTAGGTAACATCATCAGTGTCAGATCAGTGCTAGGGCAGCTGGGGTCTTTTTCCATGCTCACTGCCCCACTATGCCACCTAGTACCTACAATCCTAATATCTTCCTAATATTTTTTAGCTTAGATGTATAGCTGTTCCAAGATCCAGGGGGCTTGGGGTAATGAATCCTCTAGATGTAATACAATGAAGGGTCCTTGGTGCTCTCTGAGCTTGCTTGTTTTCCTGCAGACATTTCATTACCCAAACTAGGTAACATCATCAGTGTCAGATCAGTGCTAGCACTGATGATGTTACCTAGTTTGGGTAATGAAATGTCTGCAGGAAAACAAGCAAGCTCAGAGAGCACCAAGGACCCTTCATTGTATTACATCTAGAGGATTCATTACCCCAAGCCCCCTGGATCTTGGAACAGCTATACATCTAAGCTAAAAAATATTAGGAAGATATTAGGATTGTAGGTACTAGGTGGCATAGTGGGGCAGTGAGCCTGGAAAAAGACCCCAGCTGCCCTACACTTCATTTTCCTTACTTTTTGTGCCACGGTATTTTAATCTTCCTATAGGAATACTTTTTACACTTTTGTTTTTACTTTTTCTCATCATCACTATGGACAGTGACAATGGATTATGAACATTTAATAAAAAAAATGGAGAATGTTATATCATATTCCAAAATTCGCAGACTAAATTCCAAGTTTCAGCAGCACCATATAGGCTGCAGTACCATCTTATCTGAGTGTTCAGTCAGTCAATCTCAAGAGCCAACGTAATAAAAGACAGGAGAGATAGAAAAGCCAACTGGAATTACAGAAACTGAGATGCCTGCTCAAAAGTCTAGAGTGGTAGTTCAAAGAAGAACAATGTTTACTGACTATGCAGAACCACAGTTTTATTTGCAGGCTTCTACACAGCAAATCCTACTGCTAAAGAGTCTCTACATTCTTCAGGATTTTAAAAAAAACAGTAACAGGAAATACTACAACAAAAATAACATGAATATGCTCTGTGTGTGTGTGTGTGTGTGTGTGTCTGTGTGTTGTGTGTGTGTCTGTGTGTGTGTGTGTGTGTGTGTGTGTGAGAGAGAGAGAGAGAGAGAGAGAGGGACCCCGATAGACAGACAGAGAAGAGAGAGAGAGAGAGTCCTTTTTAATTGTGTTGTCTTTAGATTCTAGCTGAACTACAACCAAGAAAAAAAAACCTTGCAATACAAAATTTGACTCAGAAACGATTTCAAATTTATTGTTTGTTGAGCTTTTAAAAAAACCAGCAAACATAAAGAGTAAATATTAGTCTCTTGACAATGATTTCAATGACAACCTATTTCAAGAAATGCAGTAGTGGACTGGAGTTTTTGTGCTTGAAAAAAAGAATGAAAAAACACATAATTGTGGTTATGAAAAAGTTGATTCATCCATGTTAGCTATTTTATACAACAGATGTTACCCAATCTGAATTATGTAAAAGAACCAGGAACAAGTAAAGCAACAACAGGATGAGAAACCTCATTATATACCATTAAAAAAAAACCCTCAAACATTAGTCACACCAGATTATTCTATCCACAACAGCTTCAATAAAGTCTTATTATTATAATTACTAGAGACATGAGACAAACAGGAAACCAAGAACATATCAACTGTGGGAGCTTTTTTGCTATAGGAGCTAGTGGTGCTGCAGCACTGTGGTGAGACAAAAACGTGATATTCAATTCCAAGACAGACCACATAAAGATAGATTGAATTTACAGTGAGCATTTGCATCATGACCGATATAAAAAGCAATTTGATGCTGAATCTAATACCCAGTGAATAATTACACAGAAGACTTAGGGGTTTTCAAGGAATCAGCTAAAAGCACCAGAAATGAGTTGACAGATAAAAGCAGGTTGTGCCTGGCCTTCTTTTTAGCCTGAAATCTGGACTCCAAGCTACCCTTTCACTGCATTTCGCTCTCCTCTCTTATTGCGTTCTGCTTCACTGTAATATTTTCTATACAGTACTGAATGATGGTGAGTGATGTGATGGTGTGCTGGATTTATTAACCAGATTACTCTCCCTCTCACTGCAAAAGTCACCTTGGAGAGAGACAGCAGTCACATGAATTGGCTCCAAGACAGCAAAGATAGGATTTGTGTAATGCAGAGCCTAGTGCTGAAAGTTGGTACAAAGTCCTGCCTGCCTTGCATGCTGAGCTCAACAACTGGATCATTTCAGTATGAACACGGTGCGTGATTACAGTATGTACTTTCGCAGGAACAGTAGTAAGGACAAATTATTCGCCTTAGCTGGGAAATCTAGCTTATCTACATAAGCTAGATAAGGATTCTTCAAACTTGGCCTTTTTATGACTTATGGACTTCAACACCCAAAATTCCTCAGCCAGCGTGCCTGGCTGAGGAATTCTGGGAGTTGAAGTCCACAAGTTATAAAAAGGCCAAGTTTGAAGACCCCTGAGTTAGATAATTTCTACCCAGCTTTAGGCATGTTTTCCTCTCCTTCCAGAAGAACTCTTATTACATTGGCATAAAGACACAGTAAGGAACATTCTCTTTCTAAAAGAAACCAGACTACAAGTCACCATTCTGTGCTCATAGTAGCTAATTGTATCAGGAAATATACAGTAGTCCTCGACTCACAACCACAATTGAGCCCAAAATTTCTGCTTCTAAAGCGAGACATTTGTTAAGCGAATTTTGCTCCATTTTTCAACTTTTCTTGCCACAGTTGTTTAATCAATTGCTGCAATTAAGTTACATGATTGTTAGTGAATCTGGCTTCCTCATTGACTTTGCTTGTCAGAAGGTCACAAAAGGCAATCACATAATCTAAGGACACCACAACCATCATAAAACAAGATCATGTGACATATTAATACCACTTTACAATGCCTTGGTAAGGCCACACTTGGAATACTGCATCCAGTTTTGGTCACCACAATGTAAAAAAGATATTGAGACTCTACAAGGAGTACAGAAAAGAGCAACAAAGATGATTAGGGGACTGGAGGCTAAAACGTATAAGGAATGGCTGCTGGAATTGGGTATGTCTAGTCTAATGAAGAGAAGGGCGAGGGGGGATATGATAGGAGTGTTCCAATATCTCAGGGGTTATCACAAAGAAGAGGGAGTCAAGGCATTCTCCAAAGCACCCGAAGGCAGGACAAGAAGCAACACATGGAAACTAACCAAAGAGAGAAGCAACCTAGAACTAAGGTGAAACTTCCTGACAGTTAGAACCAGGGCTTTTTTTCTCATGGAACGCCCAGAACGGAGTTCCGGCACCTTTTTTGGATGGAACCTTGTAGGGTAGGCAAGGCAGGTTGTATGACATGTGTGAGTTCCAGCACCTTTTTTTTTTTTTAGAAAAAAAGCACTGGTTAGAACAATTAACCAGTGGAACAACCTGCCTCCAGAAGCTGTGAAGAAGAGACAGGACAACCATTTGTCTGAAATGGTATAGGGTTTCCTGCCTGAGCAGGGTGTTGGACTAGAAGACCTCCAAGTTCCCTTCCATCATCATCATCATCATCATCATCATCATCATTAATATAAGTGATTTGCCAAGCATCTGAATTTTGATGAGACCATGGGGATGCTACAACAGTTGTAAGTGTGAAAAACAGTCATAAGTCATTTCTTTTGGTGATATTGTAACTTTGAATGGTCACTAAATGATTGGTTGTAAGTCAAGGACTACTGACAGAATATGGACTCAGAATATGCTGTTTTCTCCAAGTTGCTACATTTTTTTCCTGGAATCACTCTTTTTCCAATTGTGATAAAGGGTAAACAGAGAAAGGAGGGAAGGGGAGAGAGGAAGAAAAGAAGAAGAGATGAAGGGAAAGATAAGGCAAAGCAAAACAAGGCAGACCTCTCTCATATACTAATCAAAACTAGCCTTATATTGCTCACCAGCTCTTAATTTATATTTGTGCTAGATAAAGAAAATTGCCTTTTCTTAAGAGAAACTAGATGGAATGTGGAATTTACAACTCGAGTTAAATACAGATAGTCCTCACTTAATGAATGATAACTGGACCGGAACTTTCATCGTTAATCGATGCAGTTGTAAAGTGTGATTTCACATGACTGTTTTGCTTAGGAACAACAATCCCAGCAGTCCCTGTTGCTGTTGTTAAGTGAGGATCACAAGTCACTAAGGGAATAAATGACTCTAAACTTGCAAGTTCCCATTGGCTTCTAAGAAGCCAAATCGATAGGGAAACCAGCAGGAAGTCACAAATCCCAGTCATGACAGGCCTTTCCTTGGGCAACTTGCAAGCAGGCCAGCAGGTGGGTTCGGGGGTAGCAGCAGGAGCAGGTGAGGATGGGTGCAGCAGGTGGGCAGAGGGGTAGGTGAAAGGCTGGGTGCTGCATTTCTCGGGGGCTCCTTGAGAAAAAAGTGGCAGGGGCAACTTATGGGAGCAAGATATGACTTTCCCTTCCCCACAGACTTTGCTTATGGGAAGCTGGCATGGAAGGTCACAAATGGGGACCATAGTGTAGGAGATGATCAGGCAGAGCCCGAAGGAGGAATCAAACGTACCAACAGCGTGGAATCCTTATGCAGCCATAACAGACTTAAATCCACCGTCTTGTAAATCCTGTTGACTGTTATCTAGTGCCAATTTGCCTTGACCTTTAGTAGATGAGATTCTTGTGTATAGGTAGCATGTAATAAACTTTTAGTGTTTTGAACTTGACTGCTGTTCCTGGTTACTTGTGCCTGATACATATAATTGCAGGATGCTGTAATAATCAAAAATGCAAGCCAGTGGCCAAGCAGCCAAATTTCAATCACATGACCCACAGAGACCTTGTGGCAGCCACAACTTAAAGGACCAGTCATAAGTCCGCCCTTATTGATCACCATCATAACTTTGAATGGTTGCTGAAGAAGTGGTTTCTAAATGAGGACTACCTGCAATATGATTAGATAATGGATTTGAAATACAGACCAACAACCCTAAGGAGTTCAAATCCCTGATAGTATTAGAGGATCTAATATGTGCTTTACAAAATATTAAGTCTATAATAGGTATTTATAAACAATTCCATTAATATACTATATTATACATTTACAGAATAAACAAAGGCATATAATAATAAACTCGTATTCAGAATATATTACAATCAATGGAAAACTATATGTCTTGGTTGGGAACTATATATCATAATTCTATTGATGAAAATTTAATTCAACAATTGATATCTCTGCCCGTTTTGAATGAAATTAGAGAGTTGAACTAATTAATGATTATATGATATTCAAAATGCGACATTGATTTAAATGGTTTGGCCTTGAATTACAATGGCTCCGTTTTGGACAGACATTTCACTTATTGCATTTTGGAAAAAGTAATTTGCTTCATACATGGTCATGTTCTTTTGATATTAACAGCAAGAGGGTGAAGTAGATACAGGTAGTCCTTGTTTAATGACCATTTGTTTAGTGACTCTTCGAAGTTGCAATGTTGCTGAAAAAGTGACTTATGAGCAGTCCTCACAATTATGACTATCAATGTTCCCAAGGCCACATGATCATGATTTGGGTGCTTAGCAACTGTCGGATATTTACAACAGCTGCACTGTCCTGCAATCACAGGATTGTCATTTGCGACCTTTCCAGTTAGCTTCTGACAAGCAGGGGTCAATGGGAAAGCTAGGATGAAGTTGCAAGGCCACATGATATCTTGCTTAACAATTATAACTAAGAGTGTTGGAACTGCCCTCCTTAAATAGGGCAGTCATGTGATATTTTCCTTAATAAGCACCTTGCCTTGCAATGGTGCCAGTTAAGGTCATTAGGTGAAGACAACTTACACTGTATACTTTAACAATTAAAAAAAACCCAACAATTCCTGATACTACAAGGTTGGAGGGACATCAATTCTATAACAGATATTCAGTGGTCTGAAGAACTTATCTCTCTTTCTATATTTGAACATGCATGATATTGGAAGACTATCCAGAAATCTGGATTGTACATATTCACTTCTATGTTTGACTGCTCATTTTGGTTTTTTTTTTTTTTAATATAGTTAAATACACTGACTTAAAAGTGACTGGTTTAATTGTAATGCAACACAAATAATTCATTCTAAACACTGCTCCATTTAAGGATTTGAATACATCTAACCTTTTAGGTTAACTATACTGTACTTTGTAAAAAAAAAAAATATAATCAGCCTTTTAGTCACATTGTTTGTCAAGGAAGTGTATCTGGACTTTTCAATGGAAAAAGTTTCAATGACATTCTGAGTTCACACACAGACATACTCTCAGTTTCCTTGAAGCACAAATCTGAAAATCCTTTTGTGTGAACATTCTGATTATCTCCATGGAATAGAAAAAAAATAACTGATCTAATTTATTATTTGAAGAAAGAATCCAGAATTCTTTTTAGCAAGAATAAGTATTCTGCAAATAGTGTCTTTAATGCATTATATACTTCCCTGCTACATCTATGCATCCCATTTTAGTGCTGAAGTATAGTGCTTATTATGCTGGAATTTTTAGATTCTAGAATAAATTATATAAAATTCTTAAGAGAAATATATTTGTAAAATGATATTTAACATCCATACCAGGTGATAATGACATGGCAACCATGAAACATATTTTATTTAAGGATAGTTACTTCAAAATGAAAATCCTGCCTTTCCACCATAAGATCTTAGGATAGCTAATAGTTTGATAAAAGCATTGTAAAACATCTGAAAAAGTATAGATTACACGAAACATAACAGTAGATGCCAAGAAATTTATTTCTGCAGAAAGCATTTCAGGACTAAAGCACTATAGCCAAATATTTCCTCCCCCAACACACTTCTCTTAACAGCCAACCTATACTTATTATAAAAAGTATCTAAATCTTTGTAAAAAGAAAGCCAATTCCTCAAGTTATCCAATTTCTAAGCATCACCACTTTAAATTGCACTCCGAAATAAATCATATTCCAGGGACGTATTTTCAAATCTAGCAAGATACATTTTCTTTTATCAGTCCCACTTACCTAGCAACCAAGAGATGTATTTTCCCCCCCGAATATATATCCACTATATCAGGATCATTCTGGATATTGTTATTAAACGGAGGAACAGATGGGAACAAAAGAGAATGAATCAGAGAATAAGCTTCAGTTTTAGCCTGGGAAGGATGTTCAGTCTTTTTTGGCAAGGCAATATACTTATTAGATCAAAGATTATTGAAAACAGATAAATTTATTAATTGCAAGGACAAAACATTTGGCTCCATATTTGCCTTGTTTATGGTCAGTGTCACAAAACCCACTTTAGCCAACAATATTTTTGAAAGAGGAATGTTTACTCTGCCTGGTAAAGCAGGAAAAAAAGAATACAATACCCAGGCATTCATAACTGTAGATGACATACTGTACAGTCATTGCATAATTTTTTGGGTTGGGAGGGAGACTCATGGAATGGGAAGAGATATTTCATATCATAAAATTAGCAAACGTTCTGCTTACATGAAGGTACTCAATTACCCAAGCAGCAAACTTTCTGCTTACATGATTTACTTAGATTATGCAAAAGTAGATTACAGACTGGGGTATGTGTGTATGTGAGAGCTGTCCCCATCAAGCCCAAGGTTTCCATCAGTAATTTTTCAATAAGACCCTCATTGAGCTCTATGTGATTATCAAGATTAAGAATTGATATTGTATCTAACCTGTTATATAAAAACATTAAAAATCAGCAGTGTTCTTGTTTATGCTCAACAGAGCATTTTGCCTATTTAGCTCAGTAACATATACATTCCAAGATACATGTTGCATCTAATAAAGGAGGAAAGCTATTACAAGAAACACACGTATAAAGTCACAAAATAAAACCAAATGGGCAAAGTTGTAGACTTTATCTGTTAATCTAAAATGCTTCCAAACCACCTTCAGAATTCAGGGGAAATATATTTGATAGAATGTGTTTGGGAGTATAGAGGGAACACTGCAATATCAGTGTTTTTTCTAGGCTAAAAAACCTGTCCTTTAAACCTCAAGGACAAAACATACTTCATTTTAGCTGGAGAAAAAAAAAACGTTTCAAAGAAACAAAAGCACACAGAAAAGAAAAAAAAAACATAAAAATCAAGTCCTTTGTACACACAATCAGTAGATATGCAATAAAACTATTGAGTCTTTTACACCCATGTATGGAAGTCTTTAGAATATTAGGTCTCTATTTAATTAAGTCTTTAAAACTTGTAATTGACCATTGTTATAATAGAATGCCTCAAAATATATAAATATTCTGGATTAATGGGGACGGAGGAGAGGGTTTTTTTGTTTCTATCATGGTGGGACTAGATTCTTGGACAGAGTGACTGGTGAATTAGTAAAGTGTATTAAGATGTGAAAACTTAAAAGTCACTGATTTAGAGCATCAGTATTTATAACTATAAACATTACAAATGAGTAGATGACTCTTGGGGAGACCTAGTGATCCTTCACAGCCCGTCTAAAACCTAAACTGTGGAAATCTGTTACATGCTTCCTAAACCAAGAGGAAACTTGGAATACTTCAAGTCTTTAAATACAGTCACTAAAGAAATCCATTTTTTATGAATGCTTTTATGTTGCTTCATTCCTTATATATGAAGACAGCTGCTGAGTAAATCGCTTATATATTACTCAGCTACAGCTCAAGAATTAAAATTTAAGGTACAGAGAGCATAAAACTATCATACCGCTCTGGTATAGGTCCTAATCAGTGGTGAGATTCAAATATGTGAACAACCGGTTCTCTGTGTGGATGCCGCTTCCATTCTGGGCCTGGGCAACAAAAAATTAGCTACCGGTTCTGCCGAAGTGGTGCAAACCGGCTGAATCCCACCACTGGTCCTAATGATATACTACTTCATTTTGTGTGTGTGTGTGTGTGTAATAAATGTATCCATTCTAATTCTATGGATTTTACACTTATGGGTGACAACATAAAGTATACAGAGGTTGTGGTGCAAAAATAGTTAAACCATGAGTTTTGAGGAAATACCAAATACTTGCATTTGTAAGTTACAGAGCCTCCATTGTTTCAGAGCTGATTTCTGTAAACAGAGAGCTCCAGAAACCTTTAAACCACAAATACAATAGCAGGTTAGAATTCCTGAATCTTGTCATTGGTAAATCTTAACAAATGTTTGAAAACCTATGCAGAGTTTGTTACATAAATACTTACCAAACCTGAAATGCAGTAGACCAAAGATTTACACACATACATGTATATATTATAAATATTATTCATTACTATGATATGGGTTCAAAGAAAATCCCTTTAAAAAGCCATTTTTATGGAGTATAGGAAAGTCCAAATAAAAGCACAGCTTCCCATTTGTACTCCTAAGTAATACTTTTATTAGAGCAATGAATATTTCTGGTAATTGACTCCTTGAGGCAATACAGAATAAATTATCAAGTCAGAAAATTTCCTCCATTGTTCCATACCTTCACATGCAACACAGAAAACAAGGAGGAATTTACATAATATGACAGAGATGGGAGCTGCAATCTGAACTTACCACACAGTATTACGCAAATACATACTCTGAACGCTCTCCCACTTCTATTCCTTTACTAGATTACTATTGATCTTGATGGCTCCCGATTTTTTTCTTCTTCCCATTCTTTTCACTCTCCATGCATCTATACTGCTATTAATTCTCCTCCTTTTCTCTGCCACTGCATTTCTACTGAGCTCATTATTTAGTGTTCACTAAGTGGATACATTTGCCTTAACTACAAAAAAGAAAAAAAGAAAATAAACATTAGCTTGGTTTAAATGCAATATATTGCTAATCCAGAGTGCTGAACAAGATACAGGATAAAAGAAAGAAAATGGATTTAAAGAAAAGGAAGTGGAAAGAGAAGAGAAAAGTATATTATTAAATATTGCAAATTCTACAACAAAATGATCAGCACAAGGGACAGATACGGTATATCATATTAATTAAGGTGAAAGGCAAAATTAATTGGAAACTGGGGATTTTCTGGGCTGTAATGAGAACCAGACAATAATGAGAAAATAAGTAAGAATACCTAGAAATGTGGGGGCATAGGATCTGAAGAGTTCATACAGCTGAGACCCCTAATTCAAAATGATTTATACAGTATACATATTGACATGATTCTGAATTTATTTATTTCAAATTCAATAATATGATTCAATAATCATATTGTTCTTTGCTTCACTAACATTGTTATAGTATTTCATAAAATGACATTACTCCTTGATGGGGAAGATTAGGTTCTTCAGCACCTTCAATTGTTCCACAACTGAATTTCTAGTCACATAACTAAAGAATCTTTCACTATAGACACAACCATCATAAAACACTCCCTTCCAAAGTTTACCCAGAAATAAAGAGCATGACAAAGTTTCTATAGTTACTATGATGCATATCTGGTTGATATTTGTTGGAGGTGGGACCTTTTATATTGAGCGAACAAGCAACCTCTACTGTGTCTTTAGGTTGTAGAGCTTTATTATACTCAACATATTTCTTAGGAAGTTTTGCCAGCACGCAAGGCTATTGAACCCAAAGATAGAGAAACATAGATTAAGTGTTACAGTAAATTTCATAATTAGCAGGAACTTGGCTGTTTCTTTTCATTCAGGGAAATCACCAAATGCATGTATGAACTAGTGCTGCTGAACAATTGTGGCAGTATGGAGGGAAGGTATCAAAAGTAATATACTATACTTTAAAACAACAGCTTGGAAGCAAAGGATAAATTAAGCTACACATTGACCAAGGTAAGAGACTGACAAGGACACTGGTAGAAATTCATTAGAGCCACATGTAGTAATGAGTCAGATCTCAATCCCTTAAGCCAGTGGTCTTCAAACCTGACCCTTTTATGACTTGTGGACTTCAACTCCCAGAATTCCTCAGCCAGCATGCCAGGAATTCTAGGAGTTGAAATCCACAAGTCATAAAAGGGCCAGGTTTGAAGACCCCTGTCTTAAGCAGAGTTCTCATCATACAAAATTTGGAACCCTATTTAAAAGCTATAATTTAAATATTATAGACCATCTAAAACAGGGGTGTCAAACTGATGGCCCATGGGCCAGATGCGTCATCTAGAAGCCGTACCCACCCCATTGCCGGCAATGGCAAAACCGTCCCAATATGTTGCACAATGTCACGTGATGTCGCGAGTTTGACATGTCTGATCTAAAACAACTTTTAGAGTTCTTAATTCAATGAATAGGAACAAACAAACAACCTTTTGAAGCTGATAGAGACACTTAGATGAGTTTTTGAGGGATATTT
This sequence comes from Crotalus tigris, assembly GCF_016545835.1. Lineage (NCBI taxonomy): Eukaryota > Metazoa > Chordata > Lepidosauria > Squamata > Viperidae > Crotalus > Crotalus tigris. Next base: position 7,392,829 of record NW_024096478.1, on the reverse strand, counting down.
GACTTTAAAAAAAATAGCCATTGTAATGTGGACATATTTAGAGCTTCTTGTAGAATGTAATTTGTCATGAGCGAGTGAAAGAGATTTTCATCAGAAAAAGGCATACAGTTGTGATATACTTATTCAGAAATGTCCTATGCATGTTTATCTGGCCCTCAGATTCACTGAGTTCATTGCAACTTAATGCCAAAGAATCGTGCCTTTTAGATCAGAGGTCCCAACCTTTTGGGCACCAGGAACCGGTTCCATGGAGAGAGAGTTTTCCGCAGACTGGAGGGGGTGTGGTTTCCTGTACTGCCTGCATTCCACAGATGGGGCTTTGCTTGTTTGAGTGGATCGGTTTCTGGCATGCCGTGGACCAGTGCCGATCCATGGACCGGGGGTTGGGGACCCCTGTTTTAGATTAAAGGACCCATGAGTTATAATAGTCAGCAACTAAATACACGTCTGACTCCTGCCAATAATTTTAAATACAAAATTCATAGCTTGTGTTACTAGATCAAAAGTCCCTGGGGATGGACTGTTCATTCTATATGGATTGCTAAGCCCCCAATTTTTTTCTTAGTGCATTTGTACTTTGTTGCACATGCTATCACCTTAATTGGAGATACAATCTATGCTGCAGTTTTTCTCTCCAGTAAAATTTCAATGTAGCCAAATCAATAGGGATCTTGAAGTCCTAGTAGACAATCATTTAAATATGAGCTAGCTGTGTGCTGCAGCTGCCAAAAAAGACAACACAGTTCTAGATTGCATTAACAAAGGGATAGACTCAAGATCGCGTGAAGTGTTAGTGCTACTTTATAATGCCTTAGTAAGACCACACTTAGAATATTGCATCCAGTTGTGGTCACCACAATATAAAACAGATACTCTAGAAAGACTGCAGAGAAGAGCAACAAAAATAATTAGGGGACTAGAAGCTAAAACATACAAAGGAATTCTGTATGTCTAGTTTAGTGAAAATAAGGACTTGGGGTGACATGATAGCAATGTTCCAATATCTGAGGGGTTTCTACAAAGAAAAGGGGGTCAATCTATTTTTCAAAGCATCAGAAGGCAAGGCAAGAAACAATGGATGGAAAATAATCAAGGAGAGAACCAATCTACAACTAAGAAGAGATTTCCTGACAGTTAGAACAATTAATCAGTGGGATGGCTTGCCTCCAGAAGTTGTAGATGCTCCAATACTGGAAGTTTTTAAGAAGAGGTTAGACAATCATTTGTCTCAAATGTTATAGGGCTTTCTGCATGAGCAGTGGGTTGGAGTAGAAGACCTCTAAGATCCTTTCCAACTCTGTTATTCTGGTCTGTTATTCAATATTTTCCCCACGTATAGTACAAGAACCCCCCCTCCCTCCCCCACATAGACTTCAAATCTACATTTAGCTATGCACTGCATGGGAAACCAACCATAGATGTACAATTTCACTAACTACTTAGACTCTTTGTTTGGATTCTTTTACCACAGCCAAATAGATCTGTATGATTTTTAATAAGACACAATAGTAAACATTTCTCTCCAAAGCTATTACAATTTTTTTCAATACTTGGCCAAGCTCTTCCACCATCAAATAATATGTTCAGCTCTTAAACAAGACTCAGTTGAATGTTTAGCCCAAATACTTTTTAGCATTTGGCATAGAATCCAATTGAGGCAGGGCCAGGATGGGAACTCCAGGCATACTGCCTCTTAGTGCCAACACTTCCAGCACATTGGTTCAACTTAGGACACCTGCTAGACTACAGGCTAAGGAAACCTGGATTCTAATTGGCTGCTTCTAAGCAAAATTGCTATCTCATAGTGGTATCTTTGTTCTGAATTCTCTAATCTCATGACACGGATGCCAGCGAAACAAGTCAAAGACAGATCTCCTATTTGGATCACATAGACCAGATAAAAAGGAACAGAGAAGAAGAAAAGGAAGAAGAAGCAAGGAAGATAGGAAACATTGGTGCTTAACTTCAAACACTCTAGAAATCACTAATAATTGTTTGTAATTAAAAGTAAGTTTTAAAAAGGTAACAAATGAATGGCCATTACACAAGAAACCACCTCTCAACATTTTGGCACCTGTTCTCTTATCTAGAAATAAAGTTCACAGATATTTTCCTGCCTATACAGGACACACCCATTTTCCACTTAAGGAATTTCTATGTGTAAGTTACAGGCTCACACAGCATTTCATAACAAAACTCCATCTTATGCGTCTACTTCTATCCAGAAATCCTTATCTCAATATGACATTGTTTAAGAGTCAGCATTCTTAGCCTCTGGTGTAAGGTCAAGGGACCCCTAACAAGAGGAAGGAGGATTAAAATGCAAAATAGGAAGTCTATTTTTCTCCTGAGGAAAAGTATTTTGGGAAAGAATAATTTCAGAGCTGATGCTGCAAGACAATGAAAGTTTATAGAGTGCTTCCTAATTATTTGTTTTTATAACCTGTAACTGTTAAGATATTAATTCTTATAGTAATTCAGTGTGATTCTAAATACGGGTCTTAATCTGTGTCTCATTGAGTTTATGCCTTCAATATCAATTCCTTGTTTTCTGGAAAGGCTCCAATGCCATGCTTTTAATACTTGCATGACAAGCACAAATTGCACAGAGGTAAGTAATAAAGAAACTTTCAGTTGTTGCCCTTCTGCCTCCCATAAACATCTCATTAACCTCACCACTCCCCTACAAAGCTTAATGTTAAAGTTTAGGATCTTGACCACTGGCATGTTAATATACAACAGTCTAAGATTGTAAAGAAAGTCATTTGCAAAAACATTTATTTCCAAAATAGTCAATAGCAAGTTACCATGTAACTATTATGGGTGTCCTCCCAAAATATGGTTTTATGAGCACATAATAGTCATAAGAGAATGTTTATTTTTATTATATTATAGCTGATAACAAGACATGCATGTAAAAGCAAGACTTACAAAGTGAACTCTTCAACAGTTCTAGTGTTCTAGTGTTAATATGCATGCAATATACTTAAGCAGACAGTGTTGTTCAAAAGATTGAATTAAAAATATTAACCCCTTCACATTTTTAGTGAGTGGAATGGAGAATTGTTTCCATATTTTCATTTTTTTTAAATGTGGAAAGTTTCCTTTAGTTATCATTAAAATCTAAGTCATATTAAATCTATGTTGCTATATAAGCTTTCTGAGAATTGAGTGCAAATAAAAACAGGGACAGGTAAATAAATTAAGGCAAAGAAATTAAGATAGTCAAAACAGATGTAATGTGTACTATTCACCAGAACAAAAGACATATATGAAATCTGAATCAAAATCATGGATATGGGAGAAAACGATCATTGTAGTTGGATCATCAGAGAGACAATGTCACAATTTCACATTCATTCGGGAATGGATTAAAAAAAAGATACGTAACGAAAGAGTGAGCTTTGAAAGCAACAAAGGTCATTAGGGGTCTGGAAGTTAAATGTACAACGAACGGTTGCAGGAATTGAGTATGTCTAGCCTAATGAAAAGAAGGACTTGGGGTGACGTGATAGCAGTGTTCCAATATCTAAAGGGCTGCCACAAAAAAGAGGGAGTCTTTTTTGTGAGAGGGATCTTGGCATCCTAGTGGACAATCGCTTAAATATGAGCCAGCTGTGTGCTGCAGCTGCCAAAACAGCCAACACAGTGCTAGGCTGCATTAACAGAGGGATAGAATCAAGATCACAGGAAGTATTAATACCACTTTACAATGCCTTGGTAACACCACATTTGGAATATGCATCCAGTTTTGGTTACCACAATGTAAAAAAGATGTTGGGACTCTAGAAAGTCAAAAATGATTAGGGGACTAGAGGCTAAAACATATAAGGAACGGTTGCTGGAATTGGGTATGTCTAGTTTAATGAAGAGAAAGATGAGGGATGACATGATAGCAGTGTTCCAATATCTCAGGGGCTGCCACATAGAAGAGGGAATCAAGCTATCTTCCAAAGCACCTGAAGGCAAGACAAGAAGCAATGGATGGAAACTCATCCAACAGAGAACCAGCCTAGAACTAAGGAGAAATTTCCTGATGGTTAGAACAATTAATCAATGAAACGGCTTGCCTCCAGAAGTTGTGAATACTCAAACAAGAAGAGTATTCTATTCAACTCTGTTATATATATATGATAGATAAAAATGACAAGATAATAAACTAGATTAACAATTGGCAGAGGACTTGTTTTTAGAAGTCCAGGTACAGAGGGAGAGAATAGGAATGGCTATTGGGCTTTAACAAGTATGCTTAAACATCTGTGGCACTGTCAGTTCCAACTAACCTGTCCTACTTCTTCCCGGAAGAATCTTACTGTGCTTACAATGAGATAAATACCACTGCTGCAAATACCACAAGAGCTCTCTTGTTTCCAAATTGCTACAACAAACAATATTCATCTGTCTCTGTAGGATGAGAAGAAAACTTCCAAATATAAATAATAATTTGTAGAGCTTACAAAATTAAATTACATTTAATTAGCAATCTGTACTCGGCTAAACTTTACATTTTGTTTAGCAACCTTTCCTCCGTCTCGAAACAAAGGTTGCAGCTACGCATGCTCCCAAAATTTTCCCACTCCAAAAATTCTCCCATGGCTCCAAGTAAACAATGTTGGTTACATGGGGATCCAGATGTTTCAGGAGGAAAAAGGATTTGACTGATAGCCTGAGGAGAGCTAGAAGGATAAAATATGTATATGCTGACAAATGCAAACACAGCCCAAGATTTTGCAGCTCTGGTCCACCCTGTGTTGACAAGACCATTTTTGAAAAGTCACATGCTCTTGACGCTATTTTCTTCTAAAATGAAAATGAAAAATGGATGTTCAAAATCCACAGCACGTAACAGTTTAAGGGGGCATCTTAGGGAAAGACAATATGGAGATAATAGAAGCCAAGCCCCTTTTTACAACTATGGTTGCTTTCACTTTCAAGAATATACTACAGGGTAAAGTGAGATATGAGCTTCAGCTACAAGTCCAACCTGAAACTAAACCTGATCTTCTGTTATTTCAGAAGGGGACGCTTCAGTTCCGAAACATGAAAACAAACTGCTTTTTCTCGTCTATTGAAATGCAACTCCCTCAGAGACCCCGAAGCAGTCTGAGTTCAAAATGACCCCCAACAACCCAAGGCAGCCTTCCATACCGGAGTTTATGCTAGTTTCACACCACTGGTTAGTTCCAGATGGAGGAAGACTTTTGAAAGATTCTCAGCAGGTCACAGACCTCCTGCTGGGCAGCACATTCCTGAATTGCTTGCAACTTATATCACCAACTAACCAGGTGCAGAACAAGCCTCGCTATGTTTGTGAGCAGATTTGTAATTTTTTAAAAAATAAACGGATCTCTTAAAACAAAATTATAGGTAATCCTCAACTTACCACCACAACTGAGCCCAAAATTTCTCACTAAGTGAGACATTTGTTAAGTGAGTTTTACCCCATTTTATGACCTTTCTTGCCACAGTTGTTATGTGAACAACTCCACTTGTTATTGTTCTGTCCCAGCCTACATAAATCCTTGTTATGCTCATAAGGAGAAACCCCTCTTCCAAGAAACAGGCAGAAACCGCAAGAAAAAACCAACCCCTTTTATTCTCACAGACCTGAGTCAATGTCCAAGGCAAACAAACACCGTCTACAGAAACTTGATCCTCAACATGAACGATTGCCTTTGGCAACCAGCACCTCCCACACCTTCCCTTTTATAATTCAGCCAAGGTGTGGCTTCCTAATGCCTTCTCCTTTGCCTTTGGAGCTGCCCCATTGTATTCCTCTGTCCTACTCGCTTTCTTGCCTGCGCTTTCATGCATCCTGGATTTGTCCCAACTGTTCTTCATCACTGTCCAACTCAGGCTCCCAGCACAGCTGTGTCTCAGCCTAAGCACAAGTAGAGGGGCCAGGCTCCTCATCCGACTGTAAATCTTGGAGCTCCTCAGAGCCTTCCTCTGACTCTAATGTCACTCCAGGCGCAGACTGGCAGTGTAGAATTGAGAAGAACAGAATCTGCTGTCCTATTTTCTGTGGTGAAAGTATCATTTCCACAGTTCTTGACCTGGTTTAAATGTTTATAGCATTTTTCACCCAACTGGCTTTCATGCCTAAGGGAGGCCTAAAACTCACAGCCTCCCGATTTCTACTACCACTACATCAAACTCTGTCTACATCCCACTGAATAACTTCCTGATGCAAAAAAGATTATAATTGCTGAACTTCAGGATGAGTGAGCAACTAGAAAGTTATTGGGGTACCAGGAATTGGAATGTAGTAATAACATCTTGCTTATTTTCAGTCTATTCTCAAAACTGACAAATTACTTTATTTCTCTATTTTAATCTCTCCATCTATCTGATGTGTTCAATTTTCATAAGGTAATATGAGTATTTATGATTTTATGAATCAAGAGACAAAGCGTGTTTCACAAGATGAAATAGTTTTTGCTTAATACGTATTTATTCATCCATCCATTTATGTATTTAACTCCATTTGTAACTTATTCCAATTCCAAACGTTTTTGGGCAGTACACAACTCGGGAACAAAAATGTGTAACAACAAAACAAAAAGAGTAAAAACACTGAACAAAATAAATAAAATATAACTAATTAAAGATACAAAAGATTGAGGCATTATAATTATATGAATCAACATAATACTAATATAATAAAATTGAAAGGGACCTTGGAGATCATCAAGTCCAACCCCCTGCTCCGGCAGGTAACCCTGAGCCATTTCGGACAAATGGCTGTCCAGTTTCTTCTTTAAAACTTCCAATGTTGGAGCATTCACCACATCCGGAGGCAGGTTGTTCCACTGGCTAATTGTTCTAACTGTCAGGAAGTTTTTCCTTAGTTCTAGGTTGCTTGAGCCGAAGGCTTGTAGGAATAACACTGATTTTAATGGAGTGTATTTTATTATATTTTATTATTATTTATTTATTACATTTATACACCGGCCATCTCGCCCAAGTGATTCTGGGCGGTTAGGAGTCAATGGGCCATATGAGAAGAATATTCCAGAGAGCAGAGGGCACCACAAAAAAGGACAGCTATCTGATCCATCATTCTGTCACACTAGACACTTGCTTATGCAAATTCTGGGAACTTAAGCTTAACCTGCACTATGATCTAGAAATTAAAAAACTAAACATTAGAAATTCCAAGTAGATGAGCACATGAAATTAATTCTTGCCATGTAATTCAGGAAGATGATAAAGGTTTCTTTTTCTTGGTCAGAGAGAAGATAAGACTATTAGTTCTGAGATGAAGTGATGTGTGTAAAATGCAGGCAAGTAATTTATTTATTCTGTAGGCTTTGAGAAATAAAAAGATACCTCACAAGCCCAAATCTATATATAGCTATATTTTTATTCAGAAGCATTGCTCTCTTCGATAGGATTTACTTAAAGCCATGTTTATATGAAATTCTGTATTTAGTTCTGCCAAAGCAAAACAAAAAAGGACACTTTGAGTCCTAATTCATTTTTCCGCACAATGGAAGGTAGTTTCCAGTTACTCTAAGCTTCAAGCCAAATCTTTTTTAATGGTGTCAGGAAAGGGACGGAGGTGGTGGTATAATATCGTAATAAAAAAATGTTTTCTGAAATGCCAAATAGGTTGCAACTTGGCATCTATCTTAAGTGTTGGCAACCAAGCTTATATCAATAATAGAGGAATCCTCTGTCTTCCTTGTTGGTCTCCAGTTATACTTCAGGAGACAGGCAGAACTACATAGTTGCTAAGCACTTGTTCTTCTCTTACTGCTTTTATTTGTGTTTGGAATGGAAGGAACAGCCTTAGATGCAGACAATGGAAAGAGAGAATAGATGCCAGAGCATCAAGCAATCAGGACAGCCAAAGAAGGAAAGAAATGGGACAGAAGAGATTACTGAACTTCCTTATACAAGCAGCCCATACTGTAAAAGGAATAGGAACAAGAATGAACAGCTTAGGTCAAGCTGTATTTAAACAGTGATGAGTTTCTAAGAGCAGAGCAGGCAGGGGACAAAGAGAAGTTCCTTGGGAACAGCTCTTGAAGTCTCCAAAGAGATCATCTCTGTGGTGGTCAGATTGTTCCAACTAGGATCAGAAGCATGCTTTTTTTTTAAAAAAAAAGGGGGGGGGATTTGTACCTACGAACACGAATACTAAAGACAATCCCAAACACTATCCACACTTTTATCATTGGTTAATCTTTGAAGCTATCACATTCCTATTCAATAAACTCAAATTGTAAACAAACTCTTCTATCCTGGAGGGTATAGTCACATCAAACGAAAAATTTACCCACTGCAGAAATAATGAATTATTTTTCTACCTTCAGCATGTCTGCTTTTTCATTCACTGTCTACAGATTCTCATATTGTTCAAACAGCAAGACTTCTGAAAAAGATGTCACAATCGTATCCACATGTCTAAATGTCAGTCATGGAAGGAACAGAACACATTATAAAGAAAACAGCTTCCCAACATGCAAATCTTTCATCTTCTATTTGTTTTTACTTGTTTTTCAAACTGCCATAGTTTTGCGTTTTGCGTGTTCCTACAGAGTAAAGAGCAACTAGTTCTAGGTGAAAGTTCAAGAGTTTTACATTGTATAATGCTAATATTTTACTAGGTTGTAACAAGACTACAGTTGGCCTCACATGACTAGCTACTATTCAGGACATGTCTGACCTTGTCCTTGCTTTCCCTCACTCATTCATATACACACACCCAAATTTCCAAATATTTCTGATCAAGGAAACAGGGAAGGAACCTGGCAACCGTACTTTAATACTTATTATACCTTAACTAGGAGTGACTCTGATAAAATGCATTTTATATCTATGAAAATTTCTACATGGCATAGAATTATCAAGACAAATTATCTGGCAATTAGGGGGCTCAAACCAGAGCAACATCCTAAACCCATTACGGTACAGGGAGTCGTCAACTTATAGCCATTCATTCAGTGACCATTCGAAGTTATGATGGCTGAAAAAATGTCTTATGACTGTTTCTCACATTTAATGACTGTCACAGTTCAATCCGGGTACTTAGCAATAGCAATAAACTTCTATACCACTTCACAGTACTTTACAGCCCTCTCTCTAAGTAGTTTACAGAGTCAGCCTATTGCCCCCAACAATCTGGGTCCTCATTTTACCGACCTCGGAAGGATGGAAGGCTGAGTCAACCTTGAGCTGCTCAGAATCGAACTCCTGGAGTGAGCCCTGAGTTAGCCTGCAGTACTGCTTTCTAACCACTGTGCCACCACGGCAGCAGGCTCACATTTATGAGAATCACAGCATCCTGTGGTCACGTGACTGTCATTTGCAACCTTTCAACAAGCAAAATCGATAGGGAAGCCATTAGGGAAGGTCATAAGTCATGATTATGTGATGTCTCACTTAATGACCACACTACTTAACAATGAATTGTCCAGTTCCAATTGTGATCATGAGGACTACATGTTTACACACTCACACAAACACACATACACAGCAGAAACTTCAAGATATTAAATTTCTGTGCATGGATCTCTATGTTTAGATGCCAGAAGTAACCCACTTCCCCACGCCAAAGGCTGTCAGCCATATGTAAGGTTTTGATCACAGCTTATTATAATAATTTACTGCATATTCTTGCAGTTAAGCCAATAATTTTAGGTGCCAAAATATACCGTGAACATTGGGTTAGGCTTATCTGTGGATGGGCTTATCCACAAGTACATGCAGTAATACTTTTTAAAAGTACCTGTGTATCCTGTATAGATGGGTCTCAGCTTACGACTCTTACTTGGATTAGAACAGAGGTGTCAAACTCGCAACGTCACGTGACGTGTCGCAACCTATCACAACTTTTTTTGCTATTGCCGGTAATGGGATAGGCGCGGTTTCATTATGATGCATCTGGCCTGTGAGCTAGCAGTTTGACACCTCTGGATTAGAGTCTCCACTGTAAGTCTTTGTGGTTGTAAAGCAAGTCATCACACGAGAGACCCAATTTTATGACTATTTTTGCCATTTAAACTAATCAACACAGTCATTAAGTGAATCACAGAATCATTAAGTGAATTCAGCTTCCTCAATTGGCTTTGCTTTTCCAAAGCTATCTGGTTGCAAATCATAATCACATGACCACAAGGCGCTGCAACCGTCACAAATGTGAGCTGTTTGCCAAGTGCCCAAATTGCAATCACATGACTGTGAGTTTGTTGCTATACCTTCAAGGATGGGTCATAAGCTCAATTTCTCTGTGTTGCAGTGTTTAAAGATGCAGGAGCAAAGCTAATAAAAAACTAACAACTCAATTCTTGAATAAATGTCTGATTTAAATATAGCTTTGCTTAGCTGTTTTGTTTTCTTCTGTTTTATATTGAGCTTTATAGAATTGTGGAGAGAAAACTTACCTGTTTAGTCCACCCACCCATCCCAAATGTAGACAATTCTAAGTAGGGCACTCATACAAGATTGCTGCCCAGTTCTGTTTGAAGATCTCCAAGAAAGGAGAACCTCATTCTATGGAATTCACAAGTGCCTCAATGCAAGAAACCAATGCTAAGAACTGTTAGGCCTACCCAAAATTTATTAAAAACTTAGCATGCTCAAACCATTCCCACAGGGATTGAAGTATAATGCTACTAACGTTCTCAGCTCTTCCTACCAGCAATGAAGCCCCCTTCATGCTTTCCTTGTTAATGTCACATTTGACATTAACAATAACCTTAGTATGAAAAGTTTGCTTATTTATATTTATTTATTTATTTATTTATTTATTTATTTAAATTTATAGGGTTGCCCATCTTATCATAAAGACTTTGGGTCCCCGGGAACAAGTTTTGAGCAATGTCACTCATTTTGCAACTCGTGTATCTTATTAAAATTCAGTAACCCAAAGACAGATTTGTTACTTGTTTTTGGCCAGGGGCCACACTTAGTGATCTGAAGACACTCTGGGGGACTCTTCCAAATAGTACGCAAGGCCAGAATTAGACAACATTTTGGACAGGTAAAAATTAAGTTTGATTTGTCTTAATTGGCATTATTTAAATATATATTTAATGTGATTTTGCCCCAAGTATTTTTTTTAAAGATTCTTTCAATAACATTAAAAAATGATTTTGATAGAAAATTTGGAAAAGGTCTGGGGATCGCAACAAAGATTTTGGGGGAACTCCAACCAGAAGTGGGGCTTGCTTTTGCATCTTAAAATGCAAACTTGACATTAACCTAAGTTCATCAAAAGAAAATTGCAGTGAGTGCCGAAGAATCCATACATATATCTTCAGAGCTTTTTCAGCATAGCCCATATTTATATTATCAAATATAATGGATAAGTTCTTTGAAGTGTTTCATTAGCCGGAACCATAACACTACTCATGAGCGCTGTAGTTCTTCCATGTTATCTGTAGGCACATTTCCTTTCTTAGCCCTATGGGAACCTCAGTTTTAAAAGTGCCTAGGAACTTTATACTCTCCTCTGCTTGTTCAATTGCTAAATAACAGAAAAGGAATAAGGAAAGAAAGCAGGTGGCACTAATTACAGTGTCAGATTGAAGATGGAATTGGAACCAATTCCCAAAGCTGTTCATTAAATCATGCTGCAAACTATTACGGCACTGGCAACAGCAAGAACATTACAACACACATCGATAGAAAGAGGAAAATATATATACATGTTGCTGCTTGCATATCTCAGTGCACATGTTCTTTCACGGGCAAAATACTCATATCCCAATATTCAAATATATATACTTTGCATAAATACAAATACATTCATGCACTTGTATTGCAGAAAGTTCTGCCTAAACGAGTCCCCATAAATCTGATGTTTAACAAAATAGTGCATCTGCATTCTAATTGTGCTGGCAAATTTTATATTGTAGTATTGCCATATGACAGATCGCTACATACATATATGCATAGACATGCTTCCTTTTATAAGAATCTTTTCTACTACTAGCATATCTGACCTCACATTTGACAGATAAAGTAAATGCCTCAGACAGAAAATTTTGAGGACATGAACAGATATATCTGCAAGCCATTCCCTCTTGACTTGCTTGGGCCGTTCCTGTATTGGAAGACACAGCTATACCATATGTTTATCACAGTCTAATCTCCTTCTACTTTTCTTCTCTCCACATCCTCAAAGTACTCCTGCTTTTCTTATATTACTACAGTACAACCATTTGCATGATTTATGATGGGAAAATACTTTCCCTCTGATATCTATTAGCACAAAAAAGGTGATGCAAAGTTTTTTTTTTTTTAAAAAAAAAAAGAAAAATATACAGCCTTTATGTTGTAATTCTATGCAAACTTGGGATTCATTTATGAATGAATATGCTGACCCTGGCCGTAGAAACTGTAGAGAAATAGAAAAAAAAAAAACATGGCACATATCGACTGTTGGTTATAACTAAGAAAAACTTTGTTTCTTGGATGTACCTGTTAACCTGCCAAGATCTTAAAACTAAAATTTAATTTTAAACCACAATTTTTCATTAATATTTTGTCTTTTTCTCGAACATATATTTCTCTCTCTCTCTCTCTCTCTCTCTCACACACACACACACACACACACACACACCGCACCTACTCCCCAGAATGTATTCTTAAAATAGGCTGATAAGCACCAATATGCTAAAGTTCAACAGGCTCTTTATACTGCCTCACTTTTTACTTTTTAAAAAATAATGGACCAGGATTATTTTCTATTTCCAAGAATGCTCTGTCCCAAAATTGTGTTTTATATTTACAGTATTTTTTTAAAAAAAATGACTAGTGTTCAGATCTTTGTTTGGAAAATACCCCCAAATAAAAAACAAACCTTAAATTGAGTTTGTAGAGACAAATTGGAAGGAACTAAAGAAGATGGTAAGAAAAACTTCACCACTTTGTATTACAGTAAACAGAGTTTTCTGATCACCTCATCACAACTGGCATTTGATGAATGTGGGTGCCCTTTGGTAGTCATTTGTGACCAAGAACACGAGATGTCCTTAAAATTCCAAATCTGTCAATCAACCTCCCAACTACTGTCTATGTCTCAAATGGGAGTAGGAAATATAACTCATGATTTTGGAACAGCAGTGAGATAAACCAATGTGGAGTGGATTGTTTCAGTGTCTGCACCTGCAGACACTCTCTTGCCAATACATGGTATTTTTGCTTTCAGGTGTTCCAAAATTAGAGACTTGCATGATCATAGTCTAGCGCATGGGAAGTTCTAGTCTAATAAAGACATCAACTAGAGATATTTTTAAAAGCCCTAGTTCTGCTGTACAAGTTCAGAAAATGCTCCTAGCACTATGATTCTCTCAGGAAAAGTAAAATATGGCACCATCTAGGAGAGAATGAAGACTAAAACAAGACCATGTGATTAATCATTTATAGAAAACCTATTTTGAAAAACACAGTTTTGCTCCCACTTGGATAAAGAGTTTTTTTTTTTTTTTTTAAGCAATTGCTTCCCACGCTTAAGGAAAAAAATGTTGGCAAAGAGAAAACTTAGTCTGGCAAGTGAGATGGGAGGCAAAAAAGATAATTATTTTGCAAATTCTAGATACTGATGGACTTACTTTAGATTGACACAACAATATAAATATTTTATAGTCAATACAGCAACAAGGGAAACTGAAAATAAATATACAGATAATTTGATCATCTACAAAAATAACCCTAAATAAACAATACATGAAGATCACAGAGTCTATTTAATATATTCAAGCATATGAATTATGAACTTCCTACTTTGACTTCATGAAACACCAAATTGTAGTAGTAGCAAAGCCCTTATTTATTCTGTCCAAAAAAGAATAGTCGCTTTCTTGAGATAGTTGTATAGGTGTTAATGTCAGTGTTAATGTCAAGTGGAAGGAATGCCACTACTATTCATTTAAATGAGGAAATGTACTGTGTATTATTATTATGGCTCATCACATAGTCAGCCAGATGTTTAGACTGGATTTTGCATTTTTATCCATCTATCAGATTCTTCAGAAGAATCTGGAATCGCAGATGATGTTGTTTGGTGGCATAAGGATACAAGCTGTTACAAGTAAAATTGCCTTTTGCAATTGACTGAAAGTGGTTTTGTCAATGCCGATGCTATTCAAGTGGTGTTACAGGTCTTTTGGACTGCACCAAAGGCATCTATTACTATTGGTACTATCTTTGTTTTCTTTTGCCATAGCTGTTCTATTTCTATTTTGTTACTTCTCGAGTTCTTTTTCTTCTCTTCTGTTGACTCCAAGTATTGCCACATCCACTATCCAGACTTTTTTTGTCTTTTTTATCGACAATTGTTAAGACTAAGGTGTTATAGGGAAGGTGCATTGCCACAATGCCACATCCACTACCCAGACTTTTTTTGCCTTTTTATCAGCAATTGTTAAGACTAAGGTGTTATGGGGAAGGTGCATATTTATTATTATTTTGCCGCTTTGTCTTGAGTTGAAGTTGGTATTCTAAAATATTGCCAAAATTACAGGTTCTAATATTCAACTGGATGTTTAAAAATATTTTTCTAAACATCTGCTTTTCATACCCTGTGACAAAAAACTAGATCAGTTCTTCACAGAAATGAGCAGGGATTATTATTTTTAGATTATGGTTGTGTCTTGCATGGGAGCAGCATAACAAGATTGCAGCCATGTTGGTTGCTATGACAACATCATCACTTCTCACAAGACAGCAGAGGATTGTAAAGTAAAAAAAGGAAAGAGAAGAAATTGGAGGAAAAAAGTGACTGGGATATACCTAAGAGTCTATACTTAGTGAATCACAGAGCAATCTTTTTATCAGTCTCTCTACTGGGAGTTATTCTGAATTTTTAAAACAGTTCACTGAAAAGGAGGTCATATCTGGCTTTCAGGGCACCATCCTTGTTGTTTTTATATTTATTTCGAAGAAGTGCTAACCTCAATATTCTCTTGAGCTAAGTGACAGCTTGCATGACTATGACAGAATATGGGGTTAGACATACAATAGACTGATGCCTGTGCTAGGTCCAAGATTGCTGTGCAGTAAATTTGGAAACTGAAAACATGTACAGGTAATCCTTGTTTAACAACTGCCTTGGATAGCGGGCATTCACATATGATGGTAATAAATTCATTTTCCATTCTTATCTTCCCACCAAGGTGCACCTATATATCTACTCACATTTCCATGCTAGGTTCGTAAAGCAAGTAACAGGAGCTCGCCCCATTGGACAGAACTGGAGTCTCACATCCGGGCTGTCAGCTTTCCAGCTGACAAGCTCAGCGTCTTTAACCACTGAGCCATTGTGCCCCCTTGTGTTTTTTAAAGTCAATCCTTTTCCTGATAAACCAAACATACTTACTCTGCCCTCAAGAAAATAGCTTCAGTGGTACTTTTTTGACCACAAAGCACATCATGGAACTAGTGACATAAGTGATGTTCAAGAGTTACTCTTTACTGTGTTTTGTCTTAGCAATGAAATGGATTTGAGCAAGGAATGCTACATATTTATACAGCCTATAAATTACATATTTACAGTAAACAAGATTCTTGGAACTTTACAATCAGTATAATATGACAATTCTATTCCCCAATACTTGGACAAGGTAATCCCAAATCAGACTTCCTGCTGAATTTTCAGTATATGACTATTCACTATTCACAATAGATAGCCCAACATCCTTATCCTTGGAGAAAGATTTCTTCAAAAAGAAATCCAATCTGGATAAAATCAAATAAAGTATACCAGAACCTGGTTATTTTTACACATGAAATGTTTATGAGATAAGCCATACATGAACTCTCTGTTAAATCAATAATTCATCAGATATAAAGTTGATACGTTATATATAGTTGCCAGTTCAGAATCTCCAAATGTAGGGCTCTAAAGTAGGTCTCAGTTTCACATACGTACCCTATTTCCTTACATTAACCTAGGGCCATCCTCACAAATTTGTTAACAACCTGATATTCAGATACACTTGCCTTCAAGCAAAAATCACACTCTGTGGCATTTTCTCCACAATCTATGGCTGTAGAAAATGCCGCAGTCGTATACCACCACTCCAAAGGCTGCACAATCTACTGAATACAATCTAGAATTGATGTGAAAGGCACTTCCTCTCAAACTTCATCTTTCTGATCACCTTCTGAATGATACAATAGACGTATCTCCGTTCACTGTAAGTTCATACAGTTAAAAGCTTATAGTCTGATCCCTGCAGGAGAGATTCCAACTGGTTCATCAGTTGATTGGCTTACTTCCCTTAGCATATGTGATAACCTCTGGCCTCACTTGTCCTGAGCAGCTCTCAGCCTTGCAATTAGCCCTGCTGACCTCTGAAATCCTCAGTCTCTCTAAGCAACCATGCATTAAATCCCAGATTCAAGTGTGGAAATAGACTTTATCAAAAGCTTATTGCCCTATTTAATGCACTATACGCATGATGGATTCCGATTGCGTAAGACTTACTTAGCCTCTCTCCTCAGTTTACTCAGAATAAAGGTATATCCTCAGCATTTACATCTGCTAAGGTGCTACATATGGAAGAGAACACAGCATAAGAAAACAGGATCTAAGAAATTATGATCATATGACTTAATTTCTAAGGTAACTTTAAAAAGCCAGGGACATATCCATCTGAGCTAGTAGGTTTTCCCTCAGTATGAGGGAATGTATGAAAAGTCCTACGTAGTGAGAAAAATTCTCTCTGTTCTAACTCAGGAACACTTTCATCCATACTTATTTGACATATTTCTGATTTGACCCTTGCTCTTGACAATGGATGCTGGAGCTGAGCCACGGCATAAATTAAATTCTGCATGATGTGTTTTTATGGCAAATATTCTAGATCGGCCTTCTTGAAACTCAATGCCCACCAATTCTGTCAGAAATTTCTATAATCACCAAACAATATAGCAACAGTATTAACATTTCACAGAACAGACACCTTTACCTATGAATATCTTTTAAGACGGCTCCAATTTATAAATAAGTGGGAAGTAAATTGGGTTTTATAACATTACCCTGAACACTTCTGAACTTCTGAAAGCTTTTTTTAAACCTTTAGTAGATCTCAAAGCTCAGGAAGAGTGCTTCTGAAACTGTTAATTGAATTTTAAGTATTAGTTATTTGGTCTCTTTGATCCTGATATCATTGCTGCCTCTGAAATTCTATATTTGTTAAAAGTCTTAGGAGAATTAACTGAGGCTAAGTAGTTAAAATAGATGAAATTGATATTAGTTATCTATGTGACCTTTGGAATAACAAGCTGAAATATCCTATTACATAAACCAGTGGTATTTTATTTTTTAAAAAAACTATTAAACTAAGTCTTTTTGTCTTAAAATGCAGCAAATAGAACATTTTGTTTGTGAATACTAATATCTTGGAGTGTCACTTCAAGTTACTAGAAATGAAATTTAGGAACCAGAACATCAATTCATATAAACTGTATTATTCTACTATTATATTTTTGTCACAAAACTGTGACAAAGGGATAGGATTGTGGCGATATTATGATAACTTGTCGGAAATATGTATGTTCTACTTAATTGTATATCCAGACTTTGGAATTTATCAAGAAGTAAAAAATAATTTATTGTGAACTGTAATAGCCAAAAGAATTGTTGTACAACATTGAAAGGCCAAAATTACAAGTAAAATGCAATAGTGAATTGCTATGATGTATGCTTCCTACTTTGTTTTGAACTGGCCTTTTTTCAAGAGAAAGAAAAATGACTTACCCAATCTCATTTTTTAAAAATTAAATTTCACCTTTCAGGCATTTATTGCTATTATTTTACATTATTTATATTACACAGCTTACTATTAATCTAGACCATAGGATAAGTTTACATTTGTGTAACATCAAAAGATAACTGATTTTATTTATTTATCCATTATTGCTGCCATAACTGGGGGTTTTTTCATCTTTAATAAAATTAAAATTTCTCACCAAACTAAGAAAAGCTATTTTATTTATATGAATACATTCAGAAAAAGGACAAAAGTCAACAAATCACTGAATAGAATGACTGTCTGAGACCTCACCTCAAACAGAATCATAGGTTAATAAACTCAGTGATTTCAGATTTTTTCCCAAAGCTATGTAGTTCAGCAGCATATTGGTACATGATGCTGCTGATAAATGTGCTGCAGCAATTCCTTATGGGTGTAATCAGGCCATAAACAGAAAAAAGAGGATAGTGTGTTTGTGTGTAGAGAGAATGCTTCACAGAGGCCAACAGGCCATGCAAATCAAAACTCTGAATATATTTTCCTTTACTAACAGACCAATGCCTTTAAAAGGCAACAACAGGAATATCACATAGCTAAACAGTCAAGTAACCACGGGATCTTCTGCATCCCTATGGAAAACACAGAGCAAACCTTATCCTGTGCACACTCCAGTCAGCCAGAGACCAAATCACAAGACCTATCAGCTAGCACTTCAAGCAGCTTGGCTGAAGAACAAAATCTAAATCAGGAAAGCCTGAGCCGGAATATCTGCGCCACAAAGGAAGGTATCTCTCTCTATATATACACACACACATGCAGATAGTTGTAGAGTTTCAGACAGCAAAAAGTGTGTCATTTACCAATTGCTCTCTCTGCATTGGCACATATGCAAAATTAAATGAAGTTTCTTTCTAGAGAAAAAGATTATCCAAAAGTCTTGGGCCAAAATTAAGGGCAGATCTGTTAAACTAGTCCTGGTATCACCCAACTGTAATAATATGCCTTCTGTGGCATTTATGGAATAGTTCCTCCAGCAATAAATATAAAAATAGCACTGAAGGGAAAACATATCATGCGGTAAATGAAAAAACCCAATGTGATCTTTTTAATATACAAAAGGCAACCAGCATCATAAATGTTGAATGAGTATTTTGCAAATAAAGTCATCTCTGCTACAAGATGCTAATTGATTCATAAAAGAAAAGATGCTGCTTCAATTTATTGACTGATTGGTCAATCATTCATTATTATTCAATTTTAGGCACTTTGCTACTAAAATGAATATTTCAGGTAGTTAAGATTAACATTAATTTCAAAATGATTATCTGTAAAATCTATGAAATAAATTACTACAGATTTTCTAACTACTGATAGAGTGAGAACCAAAATCAACTTCTGTGGACGTATATTCCATAAGCCAGTGATGGTGAACCTTTTAGACACTGAGTGCCCAAACTGCAACCCAAAATCCACTTATGCATTGTCAAATGCTGGCTGGGTGTGGCCCATTGGGTGGGCGTGGCCCATTGGGTGGACGTAGCTGTGGTGGTAACAGCAGACTGGGTGGGATTAAAAAGTTCACTCAATCAATTCCAACTTTGCAAGATCTTTTTTTTGCCCACGAGAAGTTGAAATGGACTGATTGAACCTTTTTTTTTTTTTTTTGCACACAGCGACGGAGGCCTAAAGTGAAAAGGTTTTATAAAACCCAGCTGAAGGCCTAGGACTGGAGTGATGGCGCGCATGCCCACAGAGAGAGCTCTGAGTGCCGCCTCTGGCACCCATGCTATAGGTTCGCCACCACTGCCGATCAGGGGCATCTTCAGATAATCCTTCTCTGCAGCTCTTAATGCTAGATAAATTCATCACAAAGCAATCACTCAGATAATCAGGCCAAAACTATGTGGACTTGCACCTATATTTAAAATTGTGCCCAGGAAGCAATTGGCATCCATTGCAGATTTCAGTAAAGACATCATGAAATATATTAATTAGCAATTAATTAGTTCTGCATTTTGCATCAATTTCAAATTCCAGATATTTTATAAAGAAAGTCTCACAGAGCATACTGCAATAATCGAGGCAGGATACAACCAAGATATGACTAACCATTGACTAATTGCCAATCCCAATTATCTCTGAAAGGGTCACATCGACGTGCTAGCCATAATTGCAGAAAACCACTCCTCACCATAACTATCATCTTTAAATTCAGCAACAGCTGCATATCAAGAAGCAACTTCTCTTACATTGTATCAGGAATGCAATCTTCTTCAAAACAAGCTAAACTTAATCTATGAATCAGACCCCTGGTCTTGTCTGAATATAACTGCAGTTTGTTCTATTTCATATAGTTTATGTTAAACATGTATAATATTCAAGAGTAGCAACTAACCCCTTAGAACTGGGTAGTAAAGAGCAACAGACTGGAGATTATCAGCATATTGATAAAATCCTATTCCAAAACTCCTTAATACCTCCCATGTGAATGTTTCATGCAGATTTGAATAGTGTGAGGGATACGCTGTCTGACTAGTTGCCAATCAGCAATTCTTCTAATACCATCTTCTGAACATAGTTTAAGAGGAGAGGCCCAGACCATTGCAAAATACTGTGGTCAATGCTTAATCCTACCAGAGAGGAGAAGAAGACTGAGATTTTAAAGAAATAGCAAAGCTATATTTTCCTAACATTCAATTTCCAGCATTGGACATCAATCAATAACATTCCTTGCCCAAAACTTTAAATGAAATTCAATCAGTCATAACTTCATCCCTTATTTACAACTCACATTTGGTTCAGCCCCGTAAGAAAATACCTGTTTCTACTCAACTATCCATAGTAAAAGCTAAGGCATTGGAAGGAGAGCAATATATTTCTCCAGTAAGAAAATACTGCTCTTCTGAATATTGGTAAAATGAAACTGCTCCAAAGAGACATTGTCTTTTAGTAATGACTTTGTTTGCCTGTAGGTGTTCGCTGATTTGTTGTTTGATTATCTTTTCTAGAATCTTCCCAGGTATTGAGGTCAAGCTGATAGGTCTGTAATTTCCTGGGTCCTTTTTTCCCTCTTTTTTGAAGAACTACATCAGCTCTTTTCCAGTCCTCTGGTAGTTCCCTGGTGCTCCAGGATCTTTGAAAAAGAACTGACTATGTATAACAGGGGTCTTCAAACTTGGCCCTTTTATGACTTGTGACTTCAATTCCCAGAATTCATGCCTGGCTGAGGAATTTTGGGAGTTGAAGTCTACAAGTCATAAAAGGGCCAGGTATGAAGACCCCGGATGTATAATATGGTTATGAAAGCCTTGTTAATCTCACCAATGTCATTAAGAATAGAGAAAAATGGCCATTTTTTCAAACACCAATAGCCACAAAAAATAGAAAGATGGGAGCACACCTTTGAATAATAATCAATGATATCTTCTATAGCAGTGTTTCTCAACCTTGACAATTTTAAGACATGTGGACTTCAACTCCCAGAATTCCACAGCCAGCATTGCTGGCTGTGGAATTCTGGGAGTTGAAGTCCACATGCCTTAAAATTGTCAAGGTTGAGAAACACTGTTCTATAGAGAAGAAATCTCCAAAATAACAACTGTAATTTCTAATTATGCAAAGTATGGAAAATGGAGAACAGAGGGGCAAATAATAATTCACAGGTAATATATACAGCAATTAAAATACAGAGCAGGATTTTTTCAATTCATGGTAGTAATTATATTTTTATAGCTTATGACAAATGTTGGACTATCCCCAAACTGTCAAATTTTCCAATTTAAAATTGATTGGTTTCTACTTTCCTTCTGCTTCTATTTTAATACTACAATTTTGATAAAATTGTGGATTAGGAAACAAACATCCATGTGTGTGAAAAATTAAAATTCTCTATTCAAGTATTATTTGCCTTTTAATTTAACAGCAAAGGTCTATACATTTTGTGGTAAATTAATATTTGAGATCATTCTGCACACTTCCCTGATTATCTAACACATGCAGAATAATTGGTTGAAGAATCTCTTGCTTCTTGATTCATACTAAGTGAGAGACAAATGTCCAGAATCTCTCACACCATTTCTGAGTGTTTAAAAAAATATTGTGAGCTGAGATAACAAACTATTGTTTCTCTGAGTTTTCAGAAGCCTTATCATATACCAAGCCCAGAGGGGAAAGGGGCACTTTGACCTTTGTAGACTTTGAGCACAACCAAAGAAGTAACAACTATTTGCTATTTTTAAGATTGGAGAAAGTCAGGAAATATAATCCAACAACAAAATGAAAATATGAGAAATAATAAAACAGGCAGGACTTTGGGTATTTCAAAAGAAATTCATTCTCCATTTAATTCAGATTTCATGAGAAGGCTTTATAGTATGTTGTAGTTGTAGTTTCTTATTGATATAGCCTTACTATTAGGAGTGTCATCAAGCTTTATCATTCTTTGGCTTATAATATAAAATGTGGCAAATAGTCATGCTTGCCTCAGTTATTAAATAAATATTATGACTCCCAAGATTTTCTCCAGCTTACAACAGGGTAAAGGACAGTGGGAGAGAAAAATAACAGATCTGGAAAATCATGACAAGTTGTGAGAGAGATCAAAGTCAGTTATTTCCTGAGTTTTGAAGGACTTGTTGAATTGGACCTTTTTTCCTGAGATAATTCTGAAAAATCTAGAGGCAGAAAAAATTCTAATCATCACTTTTGACTTTCTGTTGCATATCCCTGAAAAAGGCTCTACTGTGATGGAGTAACACAACCTTCAGATCGTTATTTAGTATGATAGAGCAGCCTCTGCAGATAAAGCCATTGCACAAGAAATCCAACAAATACTTCTAAGGGCTCCAAAATCCATTTGCTTTAACTTCACAGAAAAGTAAGCATTGTAAGCCTCTGCACATTATTCACAGATATATTTTCCAGATTTACACACCTACTCACTGTGATTAACTCAAGAGCCTGCAAGCACAAGACTATCCTTCAGCTAAAATAACTTCCTGATTTATGGCGTATGGTGTTTATGTGCTTTATACCACAGAATCTCTTTCTCTTTAGAGAAGCTATATAGTGTTGCGCAAATCTTGTTCTATATGTTCTACCTTCAGAGTTTGCTGCAAAAGGAGAAAAGAGTAATAGAATTAGTGTTATAATCAGCAGAGGAAACCGAATAAATCAAGATTGGAGTATTTGACTAAGTAGCCTTCTTCTCAGGTGCCCCATTGAAGTGACAATGTAATAAATAATAGGGAAAGGCATTTTCAGTTGTAATACTTCAGTTGTAAATTGCCATTTCAAACAAGCCTGCAATAATCTATCTGATACTCAGATAAAGATCGTATTCTTTCCATCATAATTCTAAGAACTTTTATTATCTTGAAATCTACTTTACTGATCTTTTATTGGTAGTGATTTTACTTATTTAAAATGACACTATTCTATTTTAGATTTTTCTATTTATTCACTTAATATTTATTTATTTATTTACAATATTTGTAGACTATCTCAATCAAGTTTTTGGACAGTAATTAGGCAGTGAATGATCTCTTAAACTGAAACATCAATGGCTATGTCTACTTAAATTATTATAAAGAAAAAATACTTTATAAACAAAGAAGGAAACTGTTTTTGTTCACAGATAAGCTTTTTCCACGTGCTGTCACCACTAAACTATTCAGCCAAACAACTGGAAAATGGAGTGTCTGCAAACAGCCCTGGGAACCCATCCCTAACTAATAGAAAATATACTCATTTAAGTTGATTGTTGAGCTTACTATTGCACATTTTATTTATTTATTTATTTAGGGGGCTCTGAGAACAAACTGAATTTTAGTCTCTTCATGAAATAGCAATAGCACTTAGACTTATATACAGCTTCATAATGCTTTACAACCCTCTCTAAGCAGTTTACAGTATCAGCATATTGCCCCCTACAATCTGGGTCTTCATTTTGCCAACTTCAGAAGGATAGAAGGTTGAGTCAGCCTTGAGCTGAAATGAATTAAACATATTTTAATGTGTTCAGTGTCCCAATTATCACGATGTTACAAGGCACTCATTTTGCCTTGTTTTCTTCTTATTTTCAAATGTCATTCTTCCTAGTTATTCAGGATCGTACCAAGTATATGATACCACTTTTCTCAATGCAAACCAGGTTGAGCCAAAAAAACCACCCAACAACTCTAAATCCCAATTTAGACTTTGATGATGATCTAACTAAACAGATTATTTTTGGTACAGGATGTTTAATCTGCAACAAAATGCAGCCTTGGGGGTCAAATATTGCTCACCTCTGGCATTGGTAAACTATAGAATTTATTACCACAAGATGTACTACTACTTTGAGCATTAAAGGAAAATCAGATATGTTCATGGTGGATAAAATTACTGATTTTTTTCAAGAAGGTTATATATTATTGCTTGTACCAGCTGCTCATACCCTGCTTATGGGCTTCCATTATGAGCTGAATGCTGCTTTTTGTGTCCTTATAGTTAATCCTGTCCTCCTTCAAAACTAATGGGTTTTGATCTTGAATCTCAAAGTGTGGTGAAATAAGGTATAGATTTTTCTCTGTATGAGTCAGAGTATACCTGGTCAACATAGTCTCACAACACTGATGGAGAAGCCAGACATGAATGCAATATCCAGGGTGAGAATCAGTGATTGGAGCTGGGCACCACCAATATCCTGGCACATTAGGAGAACAGGATTAACTGTTGTTGTTGTTGTTAATTGCAAAGTCGTGTCCGACCCATCACGACCCCATGGACAACGTTCCTCCAGGTCTTCCTGTCCTCTACCATCTTCTGGAGTCCATTTAAGTTCACACCTACTGCTTCAGTGACTCCATCCAGCCATCTCATTCTCTGTCGTCCCCTTCTTCTATTGCCCTCAATCTTTCCCAGCATTAGGCCCTTCTCCAGTGAGTCCTTCCTTCTCATTAGGTGGCCAAAGTATTTGAGTTTCAACTTCAGGATCTGGCCTTCTAAAGAGCAGTCGGGGTTGATCTCTTCTAGGACTGACCGGTTTGAACGCCTTGCAGTCCAAGGGACTCGCAGGAGTCTTCTCCAGCACCATAGTTCAAAGGCCTCAATTCTTTTGCGCTCAGCCTTTCTTATGGTCCAACTTTCACAGCCATACATTGCAACTGGGAAAACCATGGCCTGGACTATACGCACTTTTGTTGGCAGGGTGATGTCTCTGCTTTTTAGAATGCTGCCTAGATTTGCCATAGCTTTCCTCCCCAGGAGCAAGCGTCTTTTAATTTCTTGGCTGCAGTCCCCATCTGAGGTGATCTTGGAGCCCAGAAAAATAAAATCTGTCACTACCTCCATTTCTTCCCCATCTATTTGCCAGGAATTGAGAGGGCCGGATGCCATGATTTTGGTTTTCTTAATGTTGAGTTTCAAGCCAACTTTTGCACTCTCCTTCTTCACCCGCATCAAGAGGCTCTTTAGTTCCTCTTCACTTTCTGCCATTAGAGTGGTATCATCTGCATATCTTAGGTTGTTGATATTTCTCCCGGCAATCTTAATTCCAACTTTTGATTCATCTAGCCCTGCCTTTCTCATGATGTGCTCTGCATATAAGTTAAATAGGCAGGGCGACAGTATACAGCCTTGCCGGACTCCTTTTCCAATTTTGAACCAATCAGTGGTTCCGTGTTCGGTTCTCACTGTTGCTTCTTGACCCACATATAGGTTTCTAAAGAGACAAATGAGATGGTCTGGTACTCCCATCTCTTTAAGGACTTGCCACAATTTGTTGTGATCCACACAATCAAAGGCTTTTGCATAGTCAATGAAGCAGAAGTAGATGTTTTTCTGGAACTCCCTAGCT
The DNA here is from genome assembly GCF_016545835.1 of Crotalus tigris. Classification (NCBI taxonomy): domain Eukaryota; kingdom Metazoa; phylum Chordata; class Lepidosauria; order Squamata; family Viperidae; genus Crotalus; species Crotalus tigris. The sequence goes on along the minus strand of NW_024096478.1, from coordinate 7,367,281 downwards.
TTCTCCATGATCCAGCGTATGTTGGCAATTTGATCTCTAGTTCCTCTGCCTCTTCGAAATCCTGCCTGTACTTCTGGTAGTTCTCGATCCACATACTGCTGGAGTCTAGCTTGTAGGATTTTAAGCATAACTTTACTAGCATGTGAAATGAGTGCAATGGTGCGATAGTTTGAACATTCTTTGGCATTGCCTTTCTTTGGAATTGGAATGTAAACTGATCTTTTCCAATCCCGTGGCCACTGTTGAGTTTTCCAAATTTGCTGGCAAATTGAATGTAGCACTTTTACTGCATCGTCTTTTAAGATTTTGAATAGCTCAGCTGGAATACTGTCACCTCCACTAGCTTTGTTGTTGCTCAGATTTTCTAAGGCCCATTTCACTTCACATTCTAGGATGTCTGGTTCGAGGTCAATGACCATCTCATTGTGGTTATCTGGGATGTTAAGCTCATTCTTGTATAGTTCTTCTGTGTAGTTTTGCCATCTCTTCTTAATCTCTTCTGCCTCTGTTAGGTCTCTGCCATTTTGGTCCTTTATCATGCCCATCTTTGCATGAAACGTTCCCTTCATATCTCCAATTTTCTTGAAGAGATCTCTGGTCCTCCCTATTCTGTTGTTTTCTTCTATTTCTTTGCACTGTTCATTTAAGAAGGCATTCTTATCTCTTCTAGCTATTCTCTGGAATTCTGCATTCAATTGGGTGTATCTTTCTCTTTCTCCTTTGCCTTTCGCTTCCCTTCTTTCCTCAGCTATTTGCAAAGCTTCCTCAGACAGCCATTTTGCTTTCTTGCATTTCTTTTTCTTTGGGATGGTTTTAGTTGCTACCTCTTGTACAATGTTGCGAACTTCCATCCATAGTTCTTCAGGCACTCTGTCTATCAGATCCAGTTCCTTAAATCTATTTGTCACCTCTACTGTATATTCATCAGGAATATGATTTAGTTCATACCTGAGTGGCCTAGTGCTTTTCCCTACTTTTTTCAATTTAAGCCTAAATTTTGCAACGAGAAGCTCATGATCTGAGCCACAGTCAGCTCCTGGTCTTGTTTTTACTGACTGTATAGAGCTTCTCCATCTTTGGCTGCAGAGCACATAGTCAATCTGATTTCTATGTTGACCGTCTGGTGATGTCCATGTGTAGAGCCGTCTCTTGGGTTGTTGGAAAAGAGTGTTTGTTATGACCATCGTATTCTCTTGACAAAATTCTATTAGCCTGTGCCCTGCTTCATTTTGTACTCCAAGGCCAAACTTGCCTGTTATTCCGGTTATCTTTTGGCTTCCTACCTTAGCATTCCAATCCCCCATGATGATAAGGACATCATTTTTTGGTGTTAATTCTATAAGGTGCTGTAGGGCTTCATAGAACCGGTCAATTTCATCCTCTTCAGCACCAGTGGTTGGGGCATAGATTTGGACTACTGTGATATTGAATGGTTTGCCTTGGATTCGAATTGAGATCATTCTGTCATTTTGGGGATTGTATCCCAGTATTGCTTTTCCTATTCTTTTATTGACTATGAAGGCTACTCCATTTCTTCTGAGGGATTCTTGCCCACAGTAGTATACCTGATGGTCATCTGAGTTAAATTCACCCATTCCTGTCCATTTTAGTTCGCTGATTCCTAAGATGTCGATGTTCAGTCTTGTCATCTCTTTTTTGACTACGTCTAGCTTGCCTTGATTCATGGATCTTACATTCCAGGTTCCTATGGAGAAAAAATCTTTACAGCATCGGACTTTCCTTTCACCACCAGATATATCCACAGCTGAGCGTCCTTTCGGCTTTGGCCCAGTCGCTTCATTCTTTCTGGCGCTACTAGTACTAGCCCTCTGCTCTTCCCCAGTAGCATATTGGACACCTTCCGACCTGAGGGGCTCATCTTCCAGCGTCATATCTTTTTTCCTTTTAGTACTGTCCATGGGGTTTTCATGGCAAAGATACTGGAGTGGTTTGCCATTTCCTTCTCCAGTGGATCACATTTTGTCAGAACTCTCTGCTATAACCTGTCCGTCTTGGGTGGCCCTGCACGGCATAGCTTATAGCTTCATTGAGTTACGCAAGCCCCTTCGCCACGACAAGGCAGTAATCCATAAAGGGGAGGATTAACTATAAGAACACAAAAAGCAGCATTCAAATCACTAGGGGATGCCATGACCTGTTTCTTCTTAGTCACACACATATCTTTGTATCCCAATGCCAGCTTTTAAACTAAATTTCAATGTTATAAGAAAGTCCTTGACTTATAACACTTTGCTTAGTGCCCGATCAAAGTTACAACAGCACTGAAAAAAGTGACTTACAACAATTTTTTCACACTTATGACCATTGCAGCATCCCCATGATTGTGTGATTTACATTTGTGACAACTGACTCACATTTATGATGGTTTCAGTGACCCAGGGTCATGTGATTACCTTTTGCAACTTTCTGACAAGCGAAGTTAATGGGGAAACCAGATTCACTTAACTGATTTAACAACTGTAGGGATTTGCTTAACAAATATGGCAAGAAAAGTTGTAAAATGGGGCAAAACTCACTTAACAAATTTCTCACTTAACAATATAAATTTTGGGCTCAACTGTGGTCATAAGTTGAGGACTACTTATACCATGTTAGCAAAGTGCAAGGTTGTTGTTTTAATCCTTATATGCTGTCCAGAGTCACTGCTGTGAGACACAAGCCATGCAAATCAAATATATAAACTAAGTAACTGAAGTAGACATTGGGAAGTGAGAAACTGTCACCACTAAAACCTTGCCGCAAAAGTCAGAGCAATGAACAAATAAAGATGCTGCCAGTTCAGTCCTCAAACAATAAACCAAAATGGACTAATGGGGACCAGTACTGAATCATTCATAACAGACAGAGGCAGACAGAACAAAAAAAGCCACAAAGAATCAGTTGGAACATTTGATAAGGGGGGAATGTTTCCTTTCAGATGCTTCACAATTGCCTCAAAATGCTTCTGTTTCATCTCTTAAACAAAAAGAACAGCTTTTCTTCACACACTTTCCTAGCCCTCTCTGATCGTGGCCTGGTGGAAATGTTTTGAACTACTCAGTCAAACTGAAAAAAATGAAGGAGACCAAGGATCATTGAAGTCAAATCTTGTCAATCAAGCACTGCTTCAGACATTACTTACAAATTTTCAAGCTATGAACATTCACCAGTATTAACAAACCTGTCCAAAAGTCCAACCTAGAAGGTCCTGGAAGTCAGAAGAATCTTAGTTTACAGTGTGCCACATGCATATATGCTTCTTTGAAATTGTGAACAAAATAGGTTTATTCATAAGTAGAGCATTGTCTGTACTCTAAAAAAAGTCACCGATAAATACTCACCAATCGTTATCTATCTTGATTGTTTGGGGTTTTTCTTTTTCAGATTCAGGAATGGAACACAGCCTACCACATAGTCTCAGACAATTTTCATTTAAATTGTTATTTTTCCACATTTGAAGGTGATTTCCCATCTAGCAATCTTCAAATCTCCAATATTTATTGGAAGTTATGGGAAGGAGTTGCCGATACATTTTTAGCCTTGCAACTGTATATTAGTTTTCTGCAAAATATCATATATATATGCATATGTATATATCTTTAGGCAAGAACTTTTTGATGTTATATTTTCCATTAATACCTATATCAATACCTGTATAACTGGATCAAACAAAATGTCACTCATCTGATGAGTGAATTATTTAGTGATGACTGCAGGCTAGAGAAAAGTACACAGATATAATAAAAATAAAATAAAATTCTGATTTTGATTCCAATTTCTCTTTCACTCTTCTCATTCGTTAATTGCTAAAGCTACAAAAGCACTATTAGAAAGCACTAAATTTTCTTGAAAAGAATGCAAAATCTAAATTAGTGGGGATTTTAGTTTAAAAAAAAACTTCAAACATCTAATAATCAACTCTGCCTCCCTACAGCCTGAAAGTCAAACAGAAACTGAATCAAGAAAGCAGAATAAATGTTTTGGTTTTGTTTCTCAGCCAGAACAGAAACAGATTCATTGTCAGAAAGCATTTGTTGCATCTGAGCTAGCATATAACTGTGAGGGAGGAAAATTTACATTGTTAATTTACAGTAATACTTCATCCAAACAACAAATAACTAATCTGATAAATGGCTCTGCAAGAACCAATATCACAATCTAAAAAAAATTTAAAAAGAAAAGCAATGTCTCCAAGAAATTATTTTTGACAGTTTGGACAGGCTTCTGTACTCTTACTATCACAATAGCCAAGATTTGGGCTTGGAAAACATTAAGCTGAAGTAGAGTTACTTCTTCTTTATGACAGGGGCTTAGTTCTACACCTAGCTCTAATTTAAGAATTGAAATTAAACTGTACAAATAAAGGACTTATTTGTAAAACACTAACACTGAGTTGCTTTGTTTTTGCATATTTGGCTAATTTCTAACATGCTGCAGGTTGCTGTGAAACAAGTGTCAGAAGAATATATGGAGTATGTGTTTCTGTCTGTGTCTATGTCTCTGTGTGCATGAAAAATTAGTGCAATGGTTCAATAATTTACATGTAGCAACTCACTTCTTCAGTATAGCTGTATCTTTTTTACTCTCTAAATCAGTCTTTTGCTATAATAGATATAGAGCTATTAGCACTTTAACTAACAATTTGCAATCTTGTTCTATTGCCTGTTGGACTATTTTCTAGAGAAGTGGGTTTCTGAACATATTCTCTTTGCAACTGTTTCTGTTATTCTGTAATCCCCTTTTCTATTTTTTAAAACCTCATTGTCTTTTTTACATCTCTTATGTCAGAGGTCCCCAACCCCGGTCCGTGGACTGGTACCGGGCTGCGGCATGCCAGTAACCGGTCCACACAAACAAGCAAAGCCCCATCTGTGGGATGCAGGCAGCATACAAAACCACACACTCTCCGGTCCATGGAAAAACCTTTCTGGTCCCTGGTGCCTAAAAGGTTGGGGACCTCTGTCTTATGTGTTTATTCTTGAATATTAGTGTGATTTTTTCCCCCCTTGCTTTCTTAGAAACTCTATTTGTTGACATTCTTGATATCTTTCTTTGTTCTTTTTCACTTGATATTGGAAGTCTATGTTCACTTATCATATGCCCTTCATGTACCTCAAGGTTTTAATCTTTTATTATCATGTATTTGTTATTTAAAGCTACTTTAAATTATTTTTTATTTTGCTTCAGTTTTCATGATGTCTCTTTCTTTTCCTATAGCTCCTGAGGTTTTCTTTCACATAAATCAAATGTACTGAACCTGTTCATTATCTTGATCTTATATTCTGACTATTTCTTCCAGATCGGATTTAGTTGGCACATCAACTTCTTCAATTTTCTAAGTTTAGTATATTTGACATCAGTATTTCATGATGTGTTCCTGTGAGACAGTGGGGCTTTGTAACTCCATAGTCTATGCCTAGAAGTGTCTGGGCAACTGAACTGCACTTCTCCATCTTTGCATGACCATCTAGCCATGTTACAATTCTATTCAACAAGTTTACTTTTTGACATGGGGGTTTTATTATCTGTTACTGTAATGTGTTTAAATATGTCAGCCAGGTCCTTATAGTTTTCTCTGCAATAATGGAATTTTGCCAGTGACTTCCTCTAAAATTGATTTTGCACCTCTTTTATCTGAGGGGTTAGATTTTCTTGCACCTGTACAGCCTCACCTTCTTTTACCTTGGTTATAGATTATATACATGGCCTCATCTCTCTCCTTTGGCCTTACCAGTAAGGGTGATTCTGTGATGAGCTCTTGTTCTCACTAGTGTTTGCCTCAGAGAGAATAGGCCAATTAGGCTAGAGATGAACAAACTGAAGCACAAGAGCAAACTCCTTTGAGTTAATCATAGTGGTCTCAATTGAGTAGCTTCCTAGTAGCAAATTATCCTTTTTTAAAAAAAGTAATTAGCTATACATGCATCTGATAGTATTAATAAATAATCCCTTCTATGGGAAAATTCTTGAGTCACCTGACTAACTAAAAGCACTTCATGCAGATTTCATCCATTTCAGATAAGTAATGCCTTAGTACAGAGGTCTCCAACCTTTTGGGCACCAGGGACCAGTTACGTGGAGAGAGGTTTTTCCATGGACCGAAGGGGGCGTGGTTTCGTGTGCTGCCTGCATCCTTTTCCTTGTTTGTGCGGACCGGTTGCTGGCATGACACAGCCCGGTACTGGTCTATGGACTGGGAGTTGGGGGACCCCTGCCTTAGTAGCATCATAGTGGAAACATTTTCACTGAAACAAATGGCAAACAAAACCTGTATTTATGCATTTATTATGTTCTCCAATAGCAACATCATTCATTAAAGAATTAGTAATTCTCAATGAAGATAATTTGATTTATAAAGCTCCTTATCTATTTTGACATTAAATATTTTTCCCAGTGACTGATATTTTCTTCTGACCTTGTTTTATATACAGTAGTGGCATCTTTTTAAATCATTTAGGCTTCATGTCAGATAAAGTGCATTGAAATGCTCTCTGAAGTCAGATTCTTGCGTGATAATGTATTTCCAGTTTCATAAAACTTCCATACGCAAGGGGTGTCTTTAATCTCTAATCACAAGAGAAACCCAAATTTGAATGTGGACTACATTCCTAGCTTTTAGCATCAAAAACTCATTGTGCTGAGTTTTAGACCATCTCATGTGTTGAGAAAATGCAAATAATTAATGGAGGCTGAAGTACATCGGTGAACATTCATTTCTGTCCTCTGAAAGAGGGGACAAAAACAATATTTTAGCTGTTCAAGTTCAACTGGAATGGAAGTTATTCTGATTTGATTTGATTTCAGGTACATAAGCATTCAGTAACCACTTTGGCATACCTAATCAGTTCAGTTTGCTTAACCTCTTACAAAGAGAAACTAAGAGAAATGAAATGAGAAATGTCAAGCAACCAGGCAATTTCAGAAGAGGCAAAGGAATACAAGACCAGTTAGCTATCAGAAAATGGATAGTGAAAAGACCAAGTGAGTATCAAAAGGAGAACCATCATTTATTGACTATAGTACAGCAATCTTCGATCATGCAGATCTTGCCAGACAATGGAATGTATTAAGACTCATGGATATGTCAGAATGCTTGATTATTTTTCTGAGAAACCTTTAAAGTGAAAAAAGGGCTATTGCAAGAAGTGAATTTAGAGAAACAGATTTGTTCAGTATAGAAAGAGAGTGAGACAAGGATGTATATTGTCCCTGTATCAGGGCAGAAAAATCACAGAAGTGTCTTTGGAAGAGCTATAACTATAATTTGTCAGATTTTTCTTTGTTCAGAACAAATTGCAGTAAGCCTAGTGGAGCTACTTTATATCTGATACAATTATGGGAATGATAGGATTTGATTTTTACTTGTACCATCCTTATTATTATAGGGGTAGAAATTTCAGTAGTCTGCAGGGAATATTTCATTCTTGGAAAGCAGATACAAGCCTTCCCCATATTCCACTGGGAAAGTCAAATATAATGATTGCTCCTCCATAGAGGCTTGATTGAGGTCTTTATAGTTCAAATGCCTACACATATTTACTACCTAAAACAATTGATTTCAGCATTGCTCAGCAAAGAAGGTGCAGTTACAGATGTTGGTTTTTCATGGAGTATATAAGTGGCTCATTGATATACACAAGGATGCATAACACTACATTCCAGATTTGATCTTTCCAAATGAGGCTTCTCATCATCCTATCTCAGTCATCCTATCTTAATTGCATAATTTTAGAGACTGCCAAGTTAACAGTGCATCTCACTTGAATCTTCCTATCACTTCCTTCTACCATTTTCAACTTTTTGCTTATCATAAACAGGTCCATTTATTTCTGGTGAGGCAAAGGTACAATATATCCTGGTGAGAGAACATGAACAGCAACATATGAAAACAGGTTATCATTAGGGAAGAGCATATATGAATGAAGAGGATGATTTCTATGTTTGCAACTTATAGCATCTTGCCCAACATTTGTTGGAGTGGTGTGAAGCTTATCGTCATCCTGGTTATGTTATTTATTAGACTGATGTAATTCAAATAATAATAATAATAAATTATTAAATATATACAATACACCTCCCAAAGATTTGGGGCAATTTAAAAATTATTAAAAACATTTACAACTAATAAAAAGCCAGAAAATAACACACACAAAAAGAAATAAGAGTGATAGGAAAAAAGTTTGTTTTTTTTTTATTTCCCAGATGGAACAAAGAAAAAGAATTAAAGTGTTCTTCAATCATATTCGCCAAAGGCCTGGTGAAAAGCCACGTCTTCAAGGACTTTTGAAACACCTATAGAGTGAGGGCCATTCCAATACGCAGTGTTTCCCAAACTTGACAATTTTAAGGCATGAGGACTTCAACTCCCAGAATTCCACAGCCAGCAACGCTGGCTGTGGAATTCTGGGAGTTGAAGTCCACATGCCTTAAAATTGTCAAGTTTGGGAAACACTGCAATACTGGAATAAACCTCATTCTACAAAAAAAGCACACTTCCAAAATCTTTTGGCATTGTTTAACTAAAGGAATCTGAGCCTACCAATCCTGCCAAATCATATAGGCCAGGCGAGAATATGTCAAGCCATAAATTAAAAACAAAGTGTTTGCTTGATAGACTATGGACTACAGAATAGCAGATGGTATATACTGACGTTACTTATTTCACTACAAATTGAGCTTATTTGAGAAAAAGTAGGTGGGTACCAATACCTTTGGCCACATGTTTATGTTAGGTTGCAAACTATTTCAAACCATGACTACAAACTGCCACTGAGAGCACATAGAAACAAGTAAGTCAAGCATGCGAGAAAGTTGCTACTGCTTGTGCTGGATTGTTTTTCTCCCTGCTTGTGACCCATTTGCTTATCTTGTTTTCGTTTAGCTTTTTGTCCATTATATATGTATACATGTGCATGCGTATTATTCCAGGCTATCAATACCATTCATTGTCCAGTTGTTTGCCTTCAATACCTTGTTTTACTGGAATTTACAAGAAAATATTCCATTTTTTACTTTTAAAGCTCTGCAATCATGATCTCTAAGGAACACAACTAGGATTTTATTTATAAAGTGTATTACATTTATATCCCCTCTTTTACACAGGAATTCATGGTAGTATACACAGTGCTCCCTCTTCCCATTTTTCCCAACAACAACCCCATGAGAACGAGTGACTGACCCAAAGTCACTTAGTGAATTTCCACAGTTGAGGACAGACTTGATCCTGAATCCCTCTTCTTTTAGCCCAGTGTTTCTCAACCTTGACAATTTTAAGGCATGTGGACTTCAACTCCCAGAATTCCACAGCCAGCAATGCTGGCTGTGGAATTCTGGGAGTTGAAGTCCACATGCCTTAAAATTGTCAAGGTTGAGAAACACTGTTTTAGCCCAACATTTTAATCAATATACTTGGCTTTTGAAGGTCCTTCTTAAATTTGCACCAATTCAAGGAGGAACAAGGCTGTCCAAATGTGAGGATTGTGTATGTGGGGCATTGGGAGCTCTACTGCTTCTGAAAGGGTCTCTCTGCTGTTGTTAGAAAATAGGCCTACAACCATAATGTGAACAGTCACATAGATTCAAAAGAAATGGGTCATACGCAGAACAAAGAAAAAGGACCGAGAAACTAAATCAATGTATCTGTAACTTTTTTAAATAATACTTTAGAGGTCTGTATTCCATAAATCTGAAGACCTAAGCCAATCAATATGTACCCATTGTCCTCACTTCTTTTTCGCTTTCCATTTTGAGGTTGATGAAGAGAAAGGCAGATAAGCCAGAGAAAGAGTGAGACTATAGATATCCAGTACCTTTTCCCACATTCTGACTGAGTCCATGGCAGGGTTTTAACCATTAAGCATTATTCCTACATCCCACCTAAATCCTTGGTCTGGAAGGTCGTGGTCCCTTACTAAACTTATGCATATTAATTATGGAAACAAAAAAGAAGAATGTAAGATACGTGCACAGATTAAGACACCAAATAAATAAATCTTACCAGATTGAAACAAAATAGAAACCAATGAATTTAAACTGGCATTTATGATTTCACATTATGATATATATAACAATATGCCATTCAACTCCCAGCAACTCTTGGCAGTTAATATAGATTATGAACATACAACATTTGGTACTACACTGTTTTTAAACAAGAGAATTTAAAATGCCTTGGCTAACAGAAATGTTTTATATCCATTCTCTGTAAAACTGTCCTCTTACTTTTCAAGCCGTATAAACTGGCAATAGCTTCGGTGAATGAAAACTATGAACATAAAACCTCAGTTAATACAGTTGGGCCATATAATGTGAAAATGCCATATTCTTTTCCACATCATATAAGGCTACGTTCTTAGACCAATATTAATCACCCTTTTTCAGTTCTTATCATTCATTCAGATACTGTTCCTCATGGACATGTTCATAAAATGCTTGTCAACAATCATTGCAAGTACAAAACAATTAAATTGGAGTCATTCCAGTGCAGTCAATCCCTAGTCTTGGAGGTAGAAAATGCCTTCTGATAATTAAATGGTGACAATTCTGAATCCTCACAATCACCTGTTTGTAAAGTTCTGTGGTGAATGTCTATGGAGATTCTCAGTCATCCGGGTTATAGTTGTCCCAAAGATGCTTTTTGTTCCCCCAAAAGGCAATTGGACTGTTTTTTCCTTGAGGAAGAAGAAGACGTTTTGCTTCTCAACCAAGAAGCTTCATCAGTTGTGGTGGTGATCCTTCCATTCTCCCCACCATCACAACTGATGAAGCTTCTTGGATGAGAAGCGAAATGTCTTCTTCTTCTTCAAGGAAAAAACAGTCCAATTGCCTTTTGGAAAAAAAAAAAAAGCACCTTTGAGACATCTATGGTAAATAGTTTCTTCTCAAGACTAGTGGCTCCAGACCCACCAACTGTCCATTGAGGCGTATCACATCTTCCATCAAAACTCCAAATGAAGAGTTATGAATACGTGCTATAGAATCAGAATCAGAATTTTTTTATTTTTCAGAATCAGAATAGAATTGGAAGGGACTTTGGAGGAGATCCTATACCATTTCAGACAAGTGACTGTCCAGTATCTTCTTAAAAACCTCCAATGATGAAGCACCCACGATTTCTGAAGGCAAGCTGTACCACACGTTAATTGTCCTCGCTGTTAGGAAGTTTCTCCTTAATTTCAGGTTGCTTCTCTCCTTGATTAGTTTCCATTCATTGTTTTTTGTCCTGCCCTCTGGTGCTTTGGAAAATAAATAGACATCCTCCTTTTTGTGGCAGCCTCCCAAATACTGGAATATTGCTATCGTACCCCCCCCCCAGTTCTTCTTTACTTTAGACTAGCCAAACCCAAATCCTGCAACCATTCTTCTCCTGGACTTTAATCCTGCAACCATTTTAGTCTCCAGGACTTTAATCATCTTAGTTGCTCTTCTCTGCACTTTTTTTTTCCAAAATCTCTACCTCTTTTTTGTAATGTGGTGACCAAAATTGGTTGCAGCATTCCAGATGTGGCCTTACTAAGGCTTTATAAAGCAGTACTAATACTTCACGTGATTTTGATTCTATACCTCTGTTTATACAACCAAGGATTGTATTAGCTTTTCTGACTGCTGCCACACACAGCTGACACATGTTTAAGTGATCGTCCAGTAGGACTCCAAGGTACCTCTCACAGTTATTGTTTTTGAGCCAGGTTTCACCTAATCTGTACTTATACCTTTGATTTTTCCTGCCCAAGTGTAAAACCTTGCTTTTCTCCACATACTGGTGTTCAATTCCAGAAACTAACTCCAGAACCAGTGAAATGACTAGGTCATTTTAAAAGACTTTTTCCCCTTGCAAATGATTGGCTATCATGAAAAATGCATGGTATGGGGCTTATGCTTAGTTTATCTTATGATACTATATGCATTTATTACAATCTGATGAACTTTGTGGAGATTTTCTGGTTCTTGGTTACCCAACTGAAGAATAAAGGCGTTTGAGAACACTGTTGTCCAATTTTTCTACAGTTAGACACAATGTATTTCCAGATCCATGGTTTGGTAAACTGCCAAATCATCATTATCATAAAGGCCATGTGTCATGATCAGTTCCTAGCCAATAGCAATCTGGTGCATATATTAGGATCATTTATTAAGTATTCTGATAAAAAAAAGTCCAGGAGCCAAGCTTGCCAAGATTAAATTCACAGTATTATTCTGCTGAGATTCCTGCTTCAGCAAAACTTGGCATAATATTGCTGTGGAGAAAGATGCCTGCTGCCTACTGCCCACTCTTTATAGACTCTCAAAATAAACAAATGGATCCAATCTATACAGCTGTCTGGCATTAAATTTACACCTCTCTGAGTGGAATCTATGTTGAAAAGAAATTTGGATTAACTTTCACTTAAAATATAATGCCACACAAAGGCATTATTTCCACAGCTTAAACATTCTGCCTCTTGCCTTCCCATAATCACATCATTTCAGCTTTATATTAAAAGTGTAAACACTTTTAACTGAAAATAAATCCCACTAGTTTCAACAGGATTTAATTTTGGACCTGAAGTGATGTAGCTCCAAAATAGTTTTCTTTCTATAAAGTTTTCTGAATATGCTGTTTCCCCTGTTAGTTTCAATTTGTGCATGACATTTGCCAAAGACAGGAAAGCAAGCAGTGTTAAGAATATAATGCTACTTGGTTTCCTGTCTGGAATGTAAAGTATATTCTAGACCTAGAAGTGAATAAAAAAATGAAATAATTCCAACCCCTTTCAAAATCACCAGAGATGCAAGTCCTAATTTATTATATAAAAAGAGTTAAATAAAAATTGGAAAAGGCAATTTTAGAATAACTACTCAAGACGAAGAAGGCTGCATTAGTTTGAGAGAATCCAGAAAGTTTTATGGAAATTTATGAGTTGGATCTCTTTGGACCACATAAGGTTGGATACAAATTGTAGAGTAATTTTTCAGTTTTCAGTCAGAAATAAAATATTAAGTCAGTACAAAATATATATTTCTATTTGATCAATCCTACTTCCTTTATTTGTTAATTTATGCTTTATTTTGAAATAACAAAATAGAAATGTTGAGCAGGAAATGAGAGGGATACAGTAGCAAACAATGTTATAACACAATGGAAGAAAATATAGTTTAAATCCATAGTATATTTTTTAAAAAAATGAAACACTGATAAGAATAATAAAAGTCAACTTTGTCACTCCAAAGAATGCAGATAAAAGATCTAGGGCACCAAAAAAAAGAGAAACAAAAAAAAAAATAGAATGCTTCACTAAATGTGACTATGAACGTCTAGAATTTGATCTGCTGGCTTCCCCACATTTTTGTTCAGAGCTGAAATATGTAAAACAGATGAAGAACCTGATAGCCCTCATCTTCCTCTTAAATTATTCCCCTCCCCAATGAATCAAGATTTTTTTGGAAAAAAAAATCACATTGTTCTCCTAAAGAAAACTTTATAGCATTTGTCAAAAATATCCTACAATTTTTCATTCATTCAACTGATGAAGACAGTCATTCCAATAGCAATAGCCTGTGAAATCAAAAGAGACATTACAAAAAAGTCTGAATTCATTGGACATTATCTGACAGAAGCTAAAGCAGTTTATTTTTATCAAACATAGTTTATATTTCCAACTATGAATTAATGGAGCTGTTATCAAGATATTGCAGAAAGAAGAAATACTTTCCAGGACAGCCTGCATTGGGATTTTTCTTTTAAATAATAATATATAGAAAAGGAACCCCCCCCTTTCTTACTCTTCTAAGACAGAGAAATTCTAGAAATATTGCAATATCTGGTGTATCAGCACCAGACACAAACTCAGAACTAGCAGCACAGAATGCAACCTGCTGGGTTAATGCATAAACTGCATCAGCGCAATGCTCAGCAGGCCCATTCCAATGAGAAACCAGCCTGCAGGTTTTATTATCTAAGTGTTGCAATGCAGTCATTTTGGGAAATATCCTCTCCAACAAGACATAAAAGGTATTCAGATAACTAAAATTAAATTCTTTGAAATTTATGAGCTTCCAGTTCCCTGTACTATAATCAACATTCACAAGACTTTGAGATACATTATTGCAATGTTTGCTGCAGAAGGAAAGAAAAGGGAAGAAAGTATTCATGGTAAGTAACAGAAAAGTACAGAAATAATTCAGAGACTCAGTGAAAGAGAAGAATAACATTCATTCTCTCCTAGCTGCCTGACACTTTAGCCTGGTAAAATAATCTGATCTTGCGCAGCTTTCCGACTTCATTGAGAATTCAGCAGCCCATCTGTAAGCAGAGGCAAGTTCAGTACAGTATTGTAGTAATGGAGAGTGACGTCAAGAGGCAAGCCTACGAACCACCTCCCACTTCTAGTTACAAGCAAAGCATGTGACAGCAGTCAAGGCTGGAGCCTTCACTGCAGTTTCGTCAGAGGTTAAAGTACAAGTGTAAACCACAGTTACAACTTCAATCATTTCCAAAGCAATCACATGCCACTTCAGTTTCAGACTTTAGCCTTGTGCACATTCAACAGAAGAGAAAAAGTAATCCAAGGGATTAACAACACCTTCTAATAATGCACCAAAACCAAGCATTAACCTACCAGAAGTGTTTTGGGGATATACCTTCTAAGTTACATATTTGCACTGGTGCTACTTAGAGACAAATAGCTGTTTATTACATCAGAGCTTGTGAAAATTGTCTTTGTACATGGTTCAGATTTTCAGGAAATGCTCAGTCACTTGGCTTTTTCATCTCCAACATGCAAAAATACAGATTGCTGTACCTCCATTTACATTTGCAAATTTAGAATATACAAGGCCAGACAGCTCAGGTTTTTTGATCACTATACACAAAGTTGCACTTTTAAGTTTATCGACTCTATTACTAGCTGCAGAATGTCAGATCCTTCATCTGTAAGAACACAACCAGAGGGTTTTGTACAATCCTCTGAACTTTTCTGCCTGAGGGTTTTGTTGCTGGTATTTTCTAAAAGCAAGCACATCTTTGTATTGATCCAGGAGAGTTTCCTAATTCTTTATCTGGCATCAGCTAAATAACCCCTCGCAAGGCAAAAATCCCTACTTACAAAATATTTCATTCCTGTTTCTCTAATTCAGATGTCACCATTTTGTATCTAATTCTGTGAAAAGTTCATCTTCACCCCTCCCCCCCACCCAGCCAACACTGTTGCATGACAAACTGGAAAGCTCCAGTACTGGCCCTGGAACAGAAGTGTTCACACTACAGAAGTCTAGCTTGGAGCTGGTCCAGCCTGGTTCTATCTCCCAGATCAACACAAATATGTTTTGGATGAATTGGTGTGACTGAGATAAAGCTATTCCTGCTTGTCTAGGACCAAACCGGAGCAAATTTTCCCCAGCTTTCTTCTAATCAACTAAATGAAGAACCCTGAGAGAAGGCAGGAGTAAAAGAAGGAATATTATTATATGCCGCTTCCCAAATTAAGGCCATTTCTACTTATGGGAAAAACTGGAAGAACAAGGGAGGCACGGAATTGTAACCACAGAAAACTCTGCAACAGCTCATGACTTGAGCTATGTATGATGGTCTTGAAGCATTTGCTCTAGAGCTCCTCTGCTTCTCCTCATGGAAAGGAATGCAGCCTGCTGCCCTTCCAGCAGGAACCCGCTTGTGATCAGCCAGGGCTGCCAAAAAAAGCCTTAATCTGATTTTGACATGCAACTCGGTCCAAAAGGGACAGCAATCTGCAAAATTGCTTATTTGAAGCCACTAAGATCACCACCACCACCCTCAGCGGCGGGTATATAATCAGCAATGACTCACACATACAACCCTAAGACATTAAGTGCTCCCACCAGCAAATCCCTAAGAGACAAGGGAAGAGGGAGGGGGTGAGCATCCATTTATCATTGTTTTTCCACAATCAAACTGAATTGCTGCCAATCTTGCCTCCCCACGATAAAAGAAAAAGCAACAGCCAGCCCAAAGGAAGGGAGGGGGAGTAAATAAACATTGTACCCTGCTCCCTTCATTTCCTATGGATAGCACCCCCAGCCTCTCCCATCGCTCCATCCAGAGTTTATCATTGGGGAGGGGGGACGACCGGCGTTCAGGTTTGGGGGAGCTAAAGGGAGCAGCTCTGCAGCACTGCAAAAGCCAAGACTCGTTATCTGGGACACCACCACTCGTCCACGTGTGAGTGGTGCTGAAAGTGTTCGGATCGGTTTCCAGAGCAATATGGATGGGAAGAGGGGTGCGCAGAGCCACTTAAGTCTCTCCAAGAGCACGCTCTTTCTTCTTCTTTTCCGCCGGATCCTATCTAACTGCAGCGAGCAGAGGACCAGCAACCTTCCGCGGGGGCTGGCAGCATACAACCAACCACCCTATTTTCGTCCATCCCGACTGCTGTTTGAACGAATCCGAGCACCCGAAAGGGCCGCGTTCCTGGCTCTCCAGCCCTGGATGCATTGGAATGTGTCAGATCGCCGGGCAACTAGCAAGCTCTCCATTTTCCTCTCCCCGTGCCCGAGAGAGGAAAAGATCCGCTACGGAAAAATCAAAAGTCCTTACGCTTACGCAAGCAGAGACATATACACACGACGCACATTTCCCGCTCTCTAAGGGGATCACTCCTGCCTCGCAGATCTAAGTCTGCACGTTAGCACTTAAAAAAAAAAAAAAAGCATGGCTGTTCCCGGGATCTTCTGCAGCAGACTTCTAAGTTGCGTCTGAATGCAACCACACACCCCTCATTCTCGGCGCCCCAGATTCTCTGCAGAGTAAATGCGGGCATGCGGCGCCTTTATGTCCGAAACTCTAGTGCATGTCAGATCAAGCACCCGCTGCGTAAAACATCCCAGCGAAGCATGACAGATCGGAATCCCCCCAGCCCCAAATTTCACGGTGCACGGCATTTTAACACCCGCCCGCTCTTGACAGATCGCAGAGCCGGGGTCCCGAATGATTCATGGGTTCCGAAGTCCCTGTAGCCGAGATGTACCGGTGCACGGGGGGATCGGGAATACTCTGAACCCCACAAGCTTAGCACCCCGTCGCTCCAGGCTCTCCCCTCTGGCGACTCCACGGTCCATTAGAATCCCAGCGACTGCTCCGAATATGCCGGCCGCGGGGGGGGTGTCCCCCGAGACTAAGCCGGCGCTCCGAAGCCCTACCTGGCTGTCGGAGAGATAGTTGAAGACGAAGGAGGAAAGCTCTTCATCCAAAAGCGCGCTGCAGTCCGGCTCCGGTTCCGCCATCTTCCTGCTCCTCCGGCAACGGCACGAAACAGCATGCGGCAACGGCAACAGCAAGCACAGTCAGAAACCAGCCAAACCGGGCAGCCGGCGGGGCGAGGCGGAGCCTGGAGCCCGCCGGTTGGAAATGGGCGGTGTCGGGTCAGAGGAGGAGGAGGAGTCGCAGGCAGGAGGCTCGTCTGGGCTGGGCTTCGCGGGAGCGGTGGGGCAGAGCGGCGGCGGGGGCGGCGGCAGAGCTGCTTCTTTCGCGCGCTTTGGGCGGCCAGAGCTCCCGCCCGGGGAGAGGGCTTGCGGCCTGCGTTTCTCAGGGCCGTGTCCGCGCGGATTTCGAGGAGGAAGGAAGAAGCGCAAGAGGCGCGCGCGTCGCCGCCCCGAGGTCGCCAAAAGTGGTTTAGGGTCTCTGATATCTCGAGGGAGCGCGGGAAGCCCTCTCGACTCCTCGAGGGATAGTACTGTAGAGATTCCTCTCCCCGTCTCCTTAAGGGAAAGAGGAGCCGGGGCAGTAAACCAGTCCAGCAATTCTACTTCCTGACCCGACGCTTATCTGTAGTTATCTACTAGAGCGGGAGGAGAAAGCCCTGCACACATGCCTTGAAGTCCTGGGCGGCTCTTGTGGCAGTCCGAATTCCGCTCTTATCGCTGAACAAGTTGTGGAGGGGGTAGATACAGGAAGAGCAATAGTCCTCTTCCACTCCTGGTGACTTCCCTGGTGCCTCAGAGACATTCCGTTTTTCCCTGAAGAAGCAACATTAGCTTTCCATATTATGGGATTTGTTCCTGAGTCTTTAGCAACTCAGCTAGTTTTTCTTTCTGAGAATTACCCTGGGCCACAGTCCCAGCAAAGCTTAGCAAGAATACGCAGGACTGAAGCAAGCAAAGAGATATATTTCATTGAAAGAGATTGTCTCAATAAGATCATGAAGTTCAGAGACTAAAATTACCTAATTCTCTTCACTGTTTCCTTAAGTAATTCCGGGTCTGGCGGGTTCCTGGTAACATTTTTAAACCTTCACCTACTTTCTCAATTCTTATCCCGGGTACAGTGAGCCAATGAGCTTGACGTAGACGTTGGAGTTAAATCTATTCAGAGTGCTACCATTTTCACTCAGCTACAAAATAAACATGTGTTATGCTGAGGAAGTCAAAAGCATCAAGTGTCATATTAGCCAATTAACAGATGTTGCTCTTCATTTCCCTAATAAAGTGAACCTGTTGTAAATATTGTTCACATAGATGATGTGAAAGTGAAGTCTGCAGGTAATGTTTCTATACAGTATGCACTCTCCTGCTACTTTTAATACATTGTATTTTCCCCAGTAACTGAATTTCAGACTCCTGCTGAACTGACATATTGTGATTCTTAGGTCTGGAATGTGATCAGCATCTCTCTTCTCAATCAATATATTAGATGAGAACAAGGAAAAGGAAGACAGCACTAAAAAAGAAAAATCCATTTCTGCATGCTGCTTTGGAACCTGGAGGGAGGGAGGGAGGGAGGGAAGAAGGAAGGAAGGAAGGAAGGACACATAAGCCCTGAATAATATGTGAATATTATAGCTGTCAAACTATCACTGTGGTAAAAGCAAGTATAAAGCAGCATTTGAGACACTCTGCTCATAATGTGTGTGTGTGTGTATAATGTGTATATATACACATTACAAATAGTGTATATATCATTTTGTTTGAGTCAAAGTACAAAATGTTTTCCCCACAAACACAACCCTGTGAGAGAGCTTGGGCTGGGAGTGAATGAGCAATCCAGATGGCTTCCCTACCTAAGGGTAGTCTAGAGCTCATGGTACAATGATGTATAGAACCTTGGAATATTCAATAGACATGTTCCATATCATTACATTACATGTGCAACATTGCCTGCAGTTCAGGGCAGGGCTAGTCTTTCTATTATTATAGTTAGTTGCACAATCAGCCAGATGTTCAGACTGGTTTTGGCATTTTTGTCTACCTATCGAGTCCTTCCCAAGTACTTGGAATAGGCAGATGTCAGTGTTTGATGGTGTTAGAGATATTGTCACAGGATGTAAGCTGTTCTGAGTAAAGCTGCCCAGTGCAATTAACTGATGATTAATTTGTCAATGCCAACAGTGTTCAAGCCGAGGTGGCGCAGCAGTTAGAGTGCAGTACTGCAGGCCACTTCAGCTGACTGTGTTCAGCAGGTCAGCGGTTCAAATCTCACCGGCTCAAGGTTGACTCAGCCTTCCATCCTTCCGAGGTAGGTAAAATGAGGACCCAGATTGTTGGGGGCAATGTAAATATATATAAATATATATATACATTGCTTACTGGTGTACATCTCTTAGAGAGTGCTTGCACTTAAAGCGGTGTATAAGTCTCATAAATAAATAAATAAATAAATAAATAGTACTTCAATTGTTTTGGGATTGCACTCAAGCTATCTATTACTATTAGTACTATCTTTGCTTGCTTTTGCCACAATCTTTTTATTTGTCGGTCTTTGTGTTTTGTTAACTTTTCTAGCTCTTTCTCGTCTATTCTGCTGCCTCCAAGGACTGCCACATCTACTATCCAGTCTTTCTTATCTTTCTTATCGACAATTGTTAAGTAATTGCTTCATTTTGTGCACATTGTGTGGCTTAACTATTGTTACTGTTATTCATCTTGAGCAAAAAACAAGATGGCATCCCCTCTGTATTTCACATGGACGTGGCAGCTGAACTAGCCGTAGCTTCTTTTCAACACTTAGGGTAGCAAGCTAAAATAAGAGGTCTAGGACAGATCAGGTGGCATAAACAGTTCTTTCTTTCAGTAAAGGGAACTACAATATGCAGAATCTGCCACCCTGACATCTGACACAATCTCCTCATTTCATATAATTGAAGAACTAGTCCCTAGTCAAATTGGGGACCGGTTCTAGAAAGGGAACTGTTTTAAGTTGAGTAATGGCACTATATTTCCTGTACTGTCTATTGCTCAGTCATTCACTCACAGTACAGTTTCCCCATCTTTATTCCCAAGCAATCAAGTTTGATCTGCTGTTTCCTTTTTAGAAATGTTCCACCTTGCTTTTAGGCCAAGCATTTAGATATACTGTAGTAGTTCAAGAATGGTCTTCAAATTTTGTCTTACATATTTTAGTCATGTGCACAAAAAAGAAGTAATTATTACAATAAAAACAAATGTACATTGCTGCTTTCTTTTCATTTGGATTGTTAAAATACTTAACATTCATTGCAAATTTTACATTTTTTATAGCCTCCCCTCTCCCCTTTTGTGCTTTGCTGCTCTTCTTATTTGGTTTTTCATATTTACTTCTACCATTGCCTGGAAGCTAATTATACAGCTCTTTCATAAGATATTTAGTGCTGTTAGGGCACAATCAGAATTTTGACTTCTGGCTTAATTTTGCACCATCAATCCCTTCCACAGACACTCACACAGGGAAGACTTCACTCTGCATGTATTAGCTGTAAGGGACAGATGATTGCACATGTTCTTCTTCCTATTGATTGTTCTTTAAAGTTTTCCAAGACATCTCTTTGATTTCTGTGTTTCTCCTCATTGGATAGAACTATAAATAAAATGCAGACCCATAAACATAGACAGAGCTGGTCCTCCTGAAGAGATCAAATTTTCTAGCTGTTGGTACACAGCCAGAAGCATAAAGCTTGTTACTTGTTAGCATATAAAAGCACACCGTAATCATACTGTGCCAATAACTGCAGGGAAAATGGCTGTTGAATATTCTGCAAAGCCTGAACAGAGGGTATGCAGAGCTAAACTAAAGCAGCAAAGAACAAGGCTTTTTACTGACTAGTAGCTGTCTGTCTGTAGGCCAGACAACCCTTTCATCTTTCAGACTCAGTTCTCGTGTTTTGATCCATGTAAAGTAGTAAGGTTTTTTTCCCTCTAAAGGAGTTAATGACTGGGATGAAATCATCTTTAATTTGTAGGAATGAAACCACCCTTCATATTCATTTACTTATCCCAAGCAAATAAAATTAAGTCAGCACTGACAATGTAGGCACCTTAATAATTTAATTTGTCAATATACAACTATCCTGAACAATAGCCAATATTGAAGCTAGATTACCTTCTCCCCAAGATACTGATGTACATAAAGGATTATATTATTTAAAAAAAGATATGTGTACTGTGCTTGAAGTTCTTTACTGAAATGTTTTATAGTCATAGTACAATAGTATTCTTTGTTACCAGCCATTTTAAGACTGTCTATGGTTGTTCCTTTGAAGATTTATGGACCCAGGTTTTCACTCTATAGCAGTATTTTAACTGACATTTGGTGCCTAAATAGGACCTTAAGAGTTCTGTAAGTGAAGGTAGATACCCACATTTTAAAACAAGCATAGTAAAACAACTCAGAGTTTCATGAAAAAAAAGTCTTCATAATAAACCAAAATATGCCCAGCTAGTATTTCATGTTTTATGGCCCATTTTACTTGATAAATTCAGATAATCTTCAATTCTGGACATAACTGTGGAACCAATTTCTTTAAGCTGTCTAACTTTACTAAACCAAGGTTAGTGCCATCATAGTCTCTCTTCTTTCTCTCTGCTGTTGCAAGATATGCCAGCTGTTATCACTTAAGTCTCCTGATAAGCTACAGTCAACTTCAGCTTCCAATTCTTCAGTGAGACTACAGTACTAGGTAAATTCTAAGATTACTGGAAAAAGAACTAGGAACTTTCTAAAACACCTATGATAGCTCTTCAAATTATTCTTCATCGTATATTATTTGTTGAACGGGCAAAGCACTGAGCCCAGTGTGATTCCACAAGTAAGAAATTGACTTAATTTGGTCTGTAGTGAGTTGGTCTGGGAGATCACCTAGTTAATACTTTAATGGAGTTTTGACAAATTATTAAGGATTTTTTTTGCTAGTTACTGCCCGGTCTAGATGGATTAAGAGAGTGTATAAATGTTTTAAAATGAATCAACAGCAGCAGCATCTCCTGATCTTTGTTGACTTTTAGATGAAATCTTTACTGTGCAATCATCATGCTATATTATTGCAATGGTTCCTTGCTGGGTTCATACCTTGCATTAAATCATGATTTAACCATGACATTATTAAGTTGCAATTGGTTGGATTTATGCAACATGTTAAACCAGCATTAAACAAATCCAGTTGCTTCTTACTGCAGTATTTAATCTTTGTCCCTCCTGCTTTCTATTTGTAAGTCTGCTATTATCTTGGCATGGTTTCTTCCATCCTTTTTTCTTATCAAGAAAAAAAAATCCATTAATGAAGAAAAGATAAAATTCTAGGAGCTCCTTTTGATTGCTAGTGTTCAAGCCCTCCATCTGGAAACTTCAACACAAAGAAACTTGCTAAAACAGTCTTCCTATAAATATTATCACATTATGAAGATGTGTCAGGCCCCTATCCAGTGACCAAGCTATTCAAGTTACTAAAAGATATAACAACATTAACATTGCATAAATTTCTTTTGACAAGGTTTTCATATAGTGTATCTCGCAGTGACCTAAATGTTGCCTTTCTGCCATAGGCAGAAACTCAGAATGGAAGCAATATATGCATTTAATTATCTTGAAAGATTTAGAGAAAGCATTCAACGAGTTTTAGTTCAGCACTGAATAAAGGGCAGCTGCTGGTTAGAAATGGATCTTTGGTATTCTGAACAGAGAAAAAGGACCAGAAATGTAATATCACCAACTCAATTCGTTTATATTAGCTGTAAAGCTGTAACCCACCAAGCAAAACAATCTGGTTGTGTATAACCTCAGAATTTCATGACTGCTTGGGATAGTAAAGTCAAACACTTTGTGGATGATGATGATGAGATGATGACTAGAAGCAGTTTCTCGCCTGGCTTCTATATTTTGAAACTATAATAAATGTAATTATATTCAAAAACCCATCCTGATTCCTCTGAATTTCAGTTACAGTAGAATCCATTTCCTTAATGCCAATTATGTATATCGGTCAATTATATTAGAGCAGTTAAACCCTTTTTGAGCCAGGCTGAAGTAGTGGTTAAAAGCACCATGCTAGAAACCAGGAGATGAAGTGTTCTATTTCTGTCTTAGACCCAAAACCAATTGCATGATTTTGGACTAGTCATTCTCTCTCAGCCCAAAAATCTTGGAAAAAAACTGCATGGACTTGCCCAGACAGTCTCAGGGAATCAATCTCAGGGAGTCAAGGACACAAAAAAGCCTTTATTAGCATAACTTGCCTGACACAAAGAACCATATCACAGATATGTTTTATTCCCAGTGTCAAATCCTCTTGATGTACCTTGGGGATGAGAACTCAAAACAAGCTTTGAAGTCTGGATGTTATGTCACCATGTACTGGCTTCCATTTGATTTCTAGGTTCAAGTGTCTCATATTAATACCTTAAACTTTTCCTTAAAATACGAAGGAATGGTGACTTCCGGTTCCGGATCATGGCATTTGCAGCTGTATGAAGAGCCTGCTCTCTTTGCCAGCTGATTTTCCGCTGCCGGTAGACCCTTAATTGGGTCGAAAAGTTGCCCTGGAGGGGCGGCTACCACTGAGGAGATCTTTGTTGACTGTGGGAGAGCGGCAGCTTCTTCCACTGCCCGAGATTGCTCCTTTTTTTTGCCTGTAAAAAGCACTTTTGAAATTATTTCCCTGCTCTAAGAAAGCGGCGTTTGTGAGTGTGGGAAAAGAAGCTTAAATGGACGGAATTATCTTAAATTGATTTTTTTATTTTATTTTTATTTTTTTATTCACTTTGGGGTCTTGGAAAAAACTTTTTAATATTGAATCTACTACTGGATTTAGTTTACATGTGAAGAACTTTCTCTCTTTTGCTTTTCTGATCTTGTTAACGTTATTCCTGGTGTCTGGAAGGAAATTTTATATTTCACTGAGGACATCTTGTGGAGAAAGTTAAAATTGCAACTGTTTTCTTTTCCTGATGGTGAGACTGACTTTGACCTTCAGACTACCATAAATGGGAAAAGATAAAGAAACTTAACAGCTGTATTGGTGGGGGTGGATACTGATTAAGTATCTTTTGAATATAGCCTCTATTAAAAGATACAGACTGTTTTCAATTATTATTGAAATGGAGAAACTGTTCTCAACTTGACTAAAACTCATACTGGAAAAAATTTATGAAGCTACTGATCAAATACATTTGCAAATAAAAGAATGTACTATAGCAATAATAAACAGAATCTCTGTTTTGAATCTACAAACTGACCCCCAGATTCTATTTGAGTATTCCATAGATCAAACAACAGAAGTGGAATCAACTAATATTAAAGAAGATTCTACTTTACTTCATATGCAACCTAATGAGATCTCCGAGGAACAAAAAAGGACTGTAATTAAACCACTTACAATTTCAACACCAACAGAAATGGATAGACAAGCTCAACTGATCGAGAACTATGGTAGCTTTGACAAGCAATTATTAACTACAAAGTTGGACATAATCGAGTTTGCTATTCAACAGATCCAAATGTGGAGTCTTGACTCTTTAAAACAACAAGGGACTACTTACAAAGGAGCCAGGTCGCTAAAACAGAAAAGGAGACACTTTTGTTTGACCCAAATGATACTACAAGGCACAAAAAGTGATTTGTTTATTGATATAGAGGCATTGCTATGGAAACCCACCTGGCACAAAAAGAAAGCTAGAATAAGATTTAAGAATGTGATTTAAGGTTTTATATAATGGGTTTAAAAGGTTTACTAGACATGGATTGATTTATGGTTTAAGATAGTTAAATAAGATGATAGATTGAATAAAAATTAATTAAAGATTTGAATTTAATAAGATGTTTGTTTATGTATTAACATGTTTGTTCTGGATATAGTAATTTTGGGAGAGGGTTAAAGGAGTTTGATATAGATATTGAGGGATTGATAGATTATAAAGTATAATAGAGTAGAAAGGTATTTTTTGTTGTTGTTTTCTTTTGTTTTTGTTTTCTTTGTTTTTTTTTCTCTTCTTTGTCAAACTAATATTCTTGTTATTAGAAATGGTACTTATTTTGTAATGGAAGAAGAATAAGAAAAAAGAAGACATGATATTAATAAATGATTATTCATTATGTCAAGGAAGAAGGGAATGGAGAGACACCTGAAGTGTTAATTTTGTATCTATACTAGCAAAATGGAATATGGTAATTGAAATAGTAAAGCTTAATACAGGATTTGGACTTATTTAGATGGAATGTTATTGACAATTGTGTTGATTGACTTAGTTGTATTGAAATATATTAACTTGAATATAAGATACTATTAGAGGGAATAGAGAGGGGATTTTTAATGAGCTAATCTGAATTATATGAGTATGACTTGGTTTTTGGATAATTGATTACCCTGCCACCACGTTGATTCTTAAGTACTTCTTTGTAAAATGAAAAAATTAATAAAACTAGTTTTTAAAAAAAAAAAAAATACGAAGAAATAATCTGTAGGATTATAAACCTCACCTCTAAACTCGCCATAGATGCAGAATGATAATGAAGGGTTTTTTTTTTTTTTTAAAAAAAAAAAAAAACACTAGAAAACTTTAATCACAGTTGAGAGGATTTTTTTTCTAATTCAGAGATATCGACCAAATCCAGATTGTAAACATCAATTACTTTTTGGAAAAGTTTAAATAGTCAAGGAGACCTTGTAAACTTGAGGAAAATACTTCCAAAGGAAATGTCCCAATTATTGAGTTTCATCAGTTCAACTTTTACATTAAACCAGGGGTCTTCAAACTTGGTCCTTTTATGATTTGTGGACTTCAGCTCCCAGAATTCCTCAGCCAGGCATGCTGGCTGAGGAATTCTGCGAATTGAAGTTCACAAGTCATAAAAGGGCCAAGTTTGAAGACCCCTGCATTAAACTAAACATGTGGAAGTCTGGTAAAAAAATATGATTGTTGGCATGTGTATGTATAGTTTTTCAGTAGATAAAAACGGGGACCATTTCCCAGTAATCTGGTAAAAGAAATGACATTTGACAGTTATTAGTGTTTTGGGAGATGTATGAATCCTTTAACAAGTTGGCACAGGTATCATAGATGAGAAATACCCTCTTTGGAAGTAAGAACAGCCAATGCTGTAAGAAACGTAAAACAGTATATGAAAAAAATATACTATAAATTTAAATAATCTCTGCTGCAAGAGCCAAGGGTTGCCACATTGTCCCCTCACCCATTTCTCTCCTGTTTATTATCTGCCTCACCCCTCTTGTCACTTGCCATCCTGTGACAGTAAAACAGCAAGTAGGCAAATCAAAAGAAGAAAATCATTGGAGACACGGAGGAACTTAAATGGGTGTAAATGTCTTCTGACAGCACTACTTGCAGAACTGACCGCTGAGAGATCTTACAGGCATTTTTTAAATGCCAAGTGCAAAATGGATTCACTAACAGACCTACTAGAAATCTAACTAGACTCTCTCTTTCTGGAGCAGATACTCACATAGAGTTCAAGCCAGTAACAAATTGCCTTCTTTATTTAAAATAATAGCATTACACTGGCAGAAACTCAGGCTGGGAAGAAGATAGTACATATCATGAACTTTTTCTTAGCCTAAATCCATATACTTCCTACATTCCCCAGACATGCATTAACCATGGCTAAAACCCTCATCCAGTATTATTAGTTATTAAGTGTATGGCATATCATACATGGACTAGAAATATATATTGATATTTCACCTAGATTAGTAGAACACAATAAAATATAAATGTTAAAAAGATCTATGTTCAAATAACAATGTCTAGCCATCTAACCATTGAAGTGCAGCATTGTTTATATTTAAAAAAATCAGATACTGGACCTCTGTATGCCCTCAGCTTACAGCCAGTCACAATGTGATCTACAGTTTGACATGGGATCCTGCAATCACACGGAGGGGAGGATACTATGCTCCATTTATACAGCGAGCCCCGATAGATGCCATGTGAGGTCCAAATCCTATTCAGGATTGTCGATTGTTAGTTCAATACCATCGTTTTTGTGGGGTTATTTTTATGTCTACCTATGTCTGGGCGTTCAGCAACCCATTTGGCTTTCCATTGGAAATTGATGGGCAGATGTAATGGGAGATTCCTGGATTTGAAACTTCTGGCTGATAAATGAGGAAGGTCATTTATCAGCTAGGAGTGAGTTGTTCATAATTTTTCTGTATTCTCTTACTGGTGCATCTTGCTTTTGTAAAGCTGATGACCTATGTGGCTCAGTACAGAAAGCCAGCAAGTCGGAGTAGCTTTAATATACATCCACTTATAATCCTCATGGCGTCCTTGAATCTGGCATCTAACTCACTGATGACCTGAAGGCGGCAGCTGAAGCTCCCTATTTAGTTCCACATAATTTCTACAGTATGTTGTTCCTAGTATTTATTTTTGCCAGCGTAGATATATCTTATAGGAAAGAATCCAGTCCAATGTTACTCCAAGGGACTTGGGGTGGAGATAATTGGGGAGTCAGATATTGTTTAAGTATACTTTCAGGGCTTCATATTCTAGTTTGTCATTAAGGTGAAGCTACTGCAGTTACCCTTATCCAGTGAATGCGCATTAGAAAAGGTGGCCTATCATAGTCAGCCATGATTTTCTTTCTCCTTTTTGTTTGTTTGTTTGTACTAAAGTACCATTTCCTCTGATCAATGCATTTTTCAGACAAACAAACTTCTTCCAACATTTTTTTTTCATCTTCCTCATCTAGCCTATTGTCTGGGCATTTTTTTTTTTAATCTTTCCTCATTCAATTGCAAAGTAGAGATGATCTAGTTTAGTTTTCAAGTTCAGCCGGAGCTGACAACCATTCTGCTATCTGAATGGGGTAGAGAAAAGGCTCAGTTTATGCCCTGGTCCCTTGATTTTTCAAACAACCTTTTTCAGTTTTCTGTAGGGGTTGAAAAATGAATTTGAATTTGTAAAGCTGCTGCTCTGGGTCCAGCACTACTTTTTCAGAGGATTAATGACTCTGTAAACAAACTTAACTACAGATTGTGGTTAATGACCTTTCACCTATCAACAGGTGATAACTATATTTCAGAGTTTTGATTGCTTAATAAGTTAAACCACAGTATAATTTGATGCCCGAATGTCAGCACTGATGCTGGGGTTCACACACACACACACACACACACACACACACACACACACACACACACACATATATATATATATATATATATATATATATATATATATATATAGGTCTTTGGTTGTTCGGGTTTTCTCCCGCGTAAAATTGGAAGTGTCTTGGTGACGTTTCGACAAAGTCCCATTCGTCATCTTCAGGCTGGTGTTTTCAGCTTCGTGCTTCGTGCAATCAGAGCACAGCCAACCCCCCAGCCAATCAGAGCACAGCCATGCCCCTAACCAATCAGAACACACCTCCACCCAATCAGAACACAGCCAAGCTCCCACCCAATCAGTTCATACCCCCACTGGCAGTTAAAAGGAAGAAACAGCTAAGACCACACATTGCTGCTCGAAGCACGAAGCTGAAAACACCAGCCTGAAGATGACGAATGGGACTTCGTCGAAACGTCGCCAAGACACTTCCAATTTTACGCGGGAGAAAACCCGAACAACCAAAGACCTACATACAAACACCCGCGAAAACCTCAGAAAACATATATATATATATATATATATATATATATATATATATATATATATATATATATATATATATATATATCAGTAAAAAAGGGAAGCTATCACCAGGAAGTAAAACACCAAGGTTTTAATAAATAAAATCAAGCTTTCGATAGCTAACATCTGCCATCATCATCAGGATACAAGCCAGTTAGTGAGGAAACCTGCTTATAAGCACTAACTGGCTTGTATCCTGACGATGATGGCAGATGTTAGCCATCGAAAGCTTGATTTTATTTATTAAAACCTTGGTGTTTTACTTCCTGGTGATCGCTTCCCTTTTTTACTGAAATGTATGTACCCAGGAATCGCTATTCTTCAATTTTTAATGTAATTTTATATATATATATATATATATATATATATATATATATATATATATATAATATGAGTTTTGTGTTTCATATCATTTCTTATAAGGCTACAGTATTATGAGTCAAGCAGTGTTTATATTGTTACATAAGTGTTCACATAACATAGTAAACTATAATGTGGTTTGCTTGGTTTTGTCTTAACATGCTTTATCAATCCAACCACTACAATTTTTAAACATGTTTTATTTCTTAGCACAATATATGGATCTATGCTATTGTGAACTGTTTTAAACACCATGATCCAATGAACAAAGCAGGGTATAAAAACCAAATCAAATGTGAAACAGCCCAAATGTGGCTTTTTGATTCCATGTGTGTGTGTGTGTGTGTGTGTGTGTGTGTGTTAACCAAAGTTGGCTTCCCTTAATACGTTGTTTTTATTATTTTAAGTATAATTATTTTGCTTATCAAAATATATTTATTTATTTGTCTTATTTATGTGGCCACCCATCTCACAAACAGGTGACTGTGGGCAGATACAACAAAACTAAAAACATATACAAAGAAGTATTAAAATTATTATTAAAAAAATAAAATTATAAAAGGCACAAAACTAAAAAAAGAAAAGAAAAAGTATTGGGTGAACAGCAGATATTAATTACATCGGAGCCATCTCAAAATGCCACCAATCCCCTGGGTTTCCCAGTTCTCATGCCACAATCAGATCTGGAGAGACTTTCGGAAAGTTAAAAGGAATGAAGCCAATCTCACTTCTGGAGGTAAAAATGTTCCATAAAGTATGGGTCACACAGAAAAGGCACACCACCTAGGACTCAGCAAGTGAAGCTCTCTTGCCAGTGGGACCTGTAGCATGTTCTGTCTCTGGATCTGTGGATTGGGTAAATGTAACATGTAAAACAAAAGGCCAAATTGAATACAGTAGTCCTTGACTTACAACAGTTCATTTAGTGACCGTTTAAAATTGCAATGACACCACATAAAGTGGCTTATGACCGTTTTTCACACTTTCATGCTTACGACCTCCCCATGATGACGTGATCAAAATTCAGACACTTAGCAGATTCATATTTATGACGGTTGCGCTGTCCCAGGGTCATGTGATCTCCTTTTGCAAACTTCCGACAAACAAAGTCAGTGGAGAGACCAGATTCACCAAACAATTGTGTATTACTTAACAACTGCAGTTCACTTAACAACTGTGGCGAGAAAGGTTGTAAAATGGGACAAAACTCACCTAACAACTGTCTCATTTAGCAACAGAAATTTTTGGCTCAATTGTGGTCATAAGTCAAGGACTACCTGTATTACATGAAATGTTTTTTTTATTTAAAAGAATCTAGATGAGTAAAATGGAAAAAATTGGGGAGACACTTAACTCTTTCATTATTCACCACCCAAAGTTTATGTTACTTCCAAGAGCAAAGATTCCACTGGCACCAGAGGATCCCCTTTCTTTTTTTATCAGTTTGTTCTATAGTGAATCACATTTTCTATAAAATGCAAAGTTTTCACCTTAATTTGAGTTCATCTATCTAAATGTTCTTAGCGGGTGGATGTTAGAACAGAGATGTCAGTGAAGAGATACAGAAACAGTAGTGATTACTGCATGTAGAATTGTACAATGAACTTTTTAATTAGCTGCTTGCCACATCTCATTGAAATGTGAGCAATAAAAGTACCATGAGATTATTCTTACATTCGTCTTTTTATAGCTCACAAAAATGTTCAGATTGACTTTAGGGACTTTCTAGATAGAGAATTTTTATGGCCTTCCATTCTAAATTAACTACCTATCAAAATAATAGTAGGGAATAATTACAATATCCCAAAAAAGATGTGCATGTGACTTGAGGCGACAGTGCCAGATTTTTTTAAAAAAAAATTGAAGAAGGAAAGTCCTGTAAAGATGTTTATTTCCTGCCTTTGAAAAAGTCAAGCTGCTTCCAGGCATCTGAAAATAAAATGATAATGAATTTTTAACTATAAATACCTTTGACACTGATCTCAGATGTTTCTGAGTCCAGTGATCTTTCCTGTGATGAATTAATCCAGCACCATAGTCCTGGGAAGACGATAAGACATAGAGTCAGGTGTTGCCTGGGTCTTTTATGTGTTACAGAAAATGTTCAGAACATCTTGCCTGGCTATAATTTTATATGGTTGTGACTCATAGATTATAACCACAGCAATTTTCAAGAGATTCAGTAGCTTTATAGCCAGCTGTTGTGATGTGATCTAGGCTCAGGGAGACTGGGTATAAAGTTAACAATTTGAAATGTAACAGGGAAAGTCTGCCAGCGTCTTTTCAAAATAATAAAGTTCAGAGACCACCTCATGTCACTAGGCCACTGGTCAGGAGAAATCAGTAGAGTTTATCTCTACCCTTAGCCTACCGAAGCTTGAATGTACAACACAGAAAAGGGAACCAATGAAAACCACTTAAGCAGGAGACACCCCAAATGCTATGTAAACTCTACAGCTTTGGTTTCGGATTTCAGATATCACTGATACTTGTGAAGTTGATGTTGTAATAACAGATGACATGTGCTGAAAGGCAGAAATGTTTAGTAGCCTCTTTAAAATTATAACATCCGTACTTTAAACGTCCATCACAATCTGATTTTTAATACATGGTCATTTTGCTAAAGATTTGATATACTCTGATTTTGCTAAAACAAAACTAACAAAAGCCATTTTTTTCTTCCCTTACCTGAAAAACCTCATTGATAAATATTTCCTCTGGTCTAAATGTTATTTATCTTAAGTTTGCTTGCAAGTAATAATTACACTCATGCCCTACTTTCCTTGGGGGAAAGGTTAGCCACTGCTGGATAATTATTTTTTTATATTATTCCATGGATGTTAAACAGCATGTAGCTGGATTTATTAGAATGTAATAATAACATAATGGAAATCTATCAACTGGGGGGACCATATTGTACATATTGTGGAGCCAGGATAACTGATTATGTAGATGGTAGTGCCTCCTATTCAACCCTTCGACATAGAGAAGGCAGCGGTCACATCTGAAAGCTAGAAATATATCTAATCAAGTTTACTTTACTACATAAATTTTGCTATCACTCAGGGTCTGAACATGTTTTGTTCAAATGTTAAAGTCATAGCAAACGGAAAATCGAGAAAAAAACAGAAGTCATAGCAGTGCACTCAAAATGTTTGAATTGGAATGAATTTGCAAGAAAGGAGAACACCCATGAGTGTTCAAATTGAATTTTCAGCATGTTTGGTAAAGTTCCTAAGAAAAAGTCATTCAGGGCATTTGATTCAAACAGCTTGAGGCAAATGGAAGTGAGAGAGAAAACCTGGCACAGGAAGTTTTATGACTTAACTATGAAATTAAGGAAATAAATAGCTAAAATTAAATAAAGAGGTTCATAATTAAAACATTTTCTAGTAAAGTTGGCCATTAACTCTGAGATATGCATATATATGGCATATGTATAATAACCACAGCATTAAAACCTTAATTCTAGGACTTCCGGTGGTGACATCAGGGTGGTGCGGGGACAAGAGGACAGTCTTTGTCCCCTAATTCTGATCTTTCTACGATTGGAGATCCTTAGGGGGTATAGAGAGCCTGGAGGGCTACGCGTGAGAAAAGGTGAAGTTGGAAGAGTAGCGAGGTGAGAGGTAATCACCTGTTATGATGAAGGAAACCCCCTAAATTCAGCATGGAAATTTCTGCCATCAACAGATGGCGGATCTGAGGCCCTGACAAAACCACAGAGGATGCGGAAGCAAAGAGAAACTTAACAGACTGTGTTAATGAGTGAGTTAAAACAGTTCAAAATATTTCCAAGGAATAATAGAAAAGTCTAAAAAGATCTACTTGTCTATTAGGGTGGGTGTTGAAAGGAAGCTCAACTGATGAGGGAATCTTCAATACAAGCGGCGATCCAGCAGGAAGAGCCATGAGTTGACAGATTTAACAACCAGAGGATTAACAGGAGGGAGACATAAAGGAAGGAAAGACCTTGTGGTAAACGTTTTAGCACAAATACGAGGAAGAAGTGGAGGATTAAGGAAGAAGAGGTTGAGAGATGGTGGCGAAGGTGGAATTGGTGGAGCCTGTGGGATGAGAGAAGTGAAGGGAGAAGATCGATAAGCAAGCAGCTGGGAAGGAAGAGAAAATGGCAATTTAGGAGAAATGGAGAAGGAGTGAATACATTGTGGAGTATTAGAGATTTTTGGAGAAAGTGGTTGGAGAAGAAGGTTGGAGACAGACCTGAATGTGGAGAGGATTCGGAAAGCCAAGGAGATGACGAGAGTACGTGTTTAAGTGCAAAAGAGAGTGCAATGTAGTGAAAATCTGGAAGGTGAAAGAGATGGCAAGAGGACATGACAGGAGACGAAAGCGAAAGGAACGGATTGACAGCGGGAGAGACAAGATCGGAGGGAAAATCCAGAGCTTAACAGAGACTGTGCCTTTAGTTGAGAGAGACGAGAGAAAGTGAAGAGGATTGAAGGGGGGATATGGTGACGAGTGCGAGAGGAAGGGAAGGAGACAATGAGAGGATGGGGCACGACGTTGAAAGTGACAGGAATGTGGACAAGGCTTGGAAGGCAAAGGAGATGACGAGAGGACGTGATAAGGTGATAAGAATGGACTAACGATTGATAATATACAATTGGAGAAGTAATTTGGACTTTTAGAAAGACTGTGTGATAAGTAAGAAAGAGGAAAGAAAGTGAAGAGGTAAGGAGAAGGTAAGGAGAGATTTCGTAGAGAAGAAGGAAGAGGATTTGGGTGCTATCATGGTGGAATTGATTGCTGAGGTTCTACAAAGGGACAAACAAGAGATATTGATAGAGATAGATGAGGCATACAAAATCCACACAAATTATGCCAGATGCAACAGACTTCCACGAGAAGTACATATTAGATTCGCTAGGAAAAAAGGGAGAGATATAATTTACAAAATTACAAGAGAGGATCCAATGATTTATAAAGGTGTGGAAATACAAACTTTAAAACAGGTACCAAAGAAAATAAGAGAACAGAGAAGGGATTATAGATTTCTCAGTGTGTATTTAATTAAAAGAAACATACCATTCAGAAGGTTAATCCCGGAGGGGATGTTGATATCATGGAGAGGGAGAAGGATTAAGATAGACAGCCTAGAGAAGGCATGAGAATTCTATGAACAATTGGAAAGAGTGGAGGAAGAGAATAGCAGCAAGGAAGAATTGGAATCCAAAAGCCAGGAAGACCAACATCAGGAAGAAAGGGAAATAAAACGAGGGATAGAAAGCAAGGAAGAAAAAGAACAGAGGAAAGAAAGAGGAGTACCGTATATGCCGGCGTATAAGGCGACTTCCGCGAGCGCTAAAATCGGCGCCAAAGACGGAGCTTGTCTTATACGCCGAGTCGTCTTATATGCCGGAAATACTGGTAGTTTCCGGTGTATAAGATGACATTCTAGGAATGCGGCTCGGCGATAAAGACGGGGGTTGTCTTATACGCCAGGTCGCCTTGTACGCCGGCATATACAGTAGGTCCAAGAACAAGACAAACACAAGTAGAACACACAAGTAGAAAATGGAAAAGAAGATTAGACTAATATCAATTAATATAAATGGATTAAATGCACCCGCAAAGAGAAAACAAACACTAACAAAATTAGTAAAGCAACATATAGACATAGTTTGTTTACAAGAGGTACACATTAAAGAACAGCACAGGAAATATTTGGAGTTCCTCAAATTAGGAGTACTATATACAGCACTAGCGGAACAAAAACAGAGAGGAATAGCGGTTTATATTAGAAAGAAATTAATGCTAAATTGAAGTACCAAGATACAGATGGAAGAATATTAGTAATAGAATTACAAACCGAGCAGAAACCATGGCTGCTAGTGGTAATATATGCACCAAATGAGAATCAAAAAGAATTCTATTACAAACTACATGAGAAACTTATAGAAATTGGACAGGGAAATATTTGTATAGTAGGAGATTATAATACGGTAGTGAATGTAAAAAAAGACTATATTAGTGATATGAAAAACAAAAAGAAAAGGAAAACACTACCAAGGACATTCTTTGATTTGGCACATGAATTTAATTTATCTGAATAGTGGAGGAAACGATATATATATATATATAGTTAATAACACTAAAAATATGAACCCTGGGAATATTCATATCCAAAATAAAATGAACACCAAGGTATTGATTAAAACTATAAAAGTTTAATTTAAAAATGCCAAGCTTTCGCCGTCACCTGCCGGCATCATCAGGGCTGGACCGCCAGGGTGTGAGAGAGTCATTTTATAGGCAGGCCGGAGTCTGCACTCGGCTTCTCGATCTCGTCACCGGACCCAATTGGTTAAATTGTGCTCCGGTGGTTCGTTTCTTTCTGTCCTTCCTCGAGTTGTTTGTGCTGCAGCTTGTTGGATATGCTGATCCAGCATCCAGAAATGGTGGTTTGTTAACTCCATATTGCAAAAGTTCTGGTGGTCTTGGATCCATGCTTTTAAATTTCTTATTCGCCTATGTTGGTCGTTAATTAGCGCATACAAAGTGCGCCGCTGGAATTGGCGAACTGCCTGCCGACATTCCAAGGAGTTAACTGTTGGTTTTCTTCGCAGTGAGTTTGGAACCAGGTTCTCCTTAATACAGCCGTGCAGAAATGCTAACTTGCAATAATCAGATGAAACACGGCATGCAAGCCTCTCCCACTTCCTGGCTCTGAGCAAAACTGCTCTATCGTATATATAGTTAATAACACTAAAAATATGAACCCTGGGAATATTCATATCCAAAATGAAATGAACACCAAGGTATTGATTAAAACTATAAAAGTTTAATTTAAAAACGCCAAGCTTTCGCCGTCACCTGCCGGCATCATCAGGGCTGGACCGCCAGGGTGTGAGAGAGTCATTTTATAGGCAGGCCAGAGTCTGCACTCGGCTCCTCGATCTCATCACCGGACCCAATTGGTTAAATTGTGCTCCGGTGATTCGTTTCTTTCTGTCCTTCCTGAAAGAAAGAAACGAACCACCGGAGCACAATTTAACCAATTGGGTCCAGTGACGAGATCGAGGAGCCGAGTGCAGACTCAGGCCTGCCTATAAAATGACTCTCTCACACCTTGGCGGTCCAGCCCTGATGATGCCGGCAGGTGACGGCGAAAGCTTGGCGTTTTTAAATTAAACTTTTATAGTTTTAATCAATACCTTGGTGTTCATTTCATTTTGTATATATATATATATATATATATATATATATATATATATATATATATATATATATACACACATTTCATTTTGGATATATATATATATATATATATATATATATATATATATATATATATACCTTTTCCTCGAACCTGCATAAATCTTGGTCTCGAATAGACATGGCATGGATGAATGAAGAAGTAGGACAAGACATAGAGACAATAGAAATAATGCCAAATATATGGGCCGATCATAACACTCTGAAAATAGTTTGGAAAGGGCAGAAAAAAGTAAGAAGAAGATGGATAATGCACTCTCACATTTTGAAAGAAAAAGAATTTATTGTAAGGATTAGAAGAGAAATGGATTTTTTTTAAAGAGAATATAAAACAACAAACATCATTACAAATTATTTGGGACACTGCAAAAGTATATTTGAGAAGTTTAGCAATAGCCTATACAGCAAGAAAAAACAAGGTGAAAAGGCAAATGCAAAATATACTCCAGAAAGAGATTAAAAAATTGGAATCTAAAATTACAAAAAGAGCCCCAGGATGAATCGATTAAAACAGAAATGGTTTTGGCTAAACATAAATTAAACATGATAGATCAAGAGGAAAGAGCAAAGGAATTGAAAATAGCAAAACAAAATTTTTTTGAACACGCAAATAAGCCTGGGAGATGGCTCTCTTATAAATTAAAAAAAAGAGAAGGAGAAAAGATTTATTCAGGAACTACAGGTTAAAAATAGAGAGTTGCAATATAAAATGGATAAAAAGAAAGAAATAATTCAGAATTATTTTGAGTCACTATATAAAAAAGAGGAAATAAATATGGAGAGTATAAAACAATACTTAAAGACTAATGGCTTGCCAGAATTAAAAGAAGGACAAAGAGAAATATTGAATAAGAAAATAACAGCCTTGGAATTAAAAACTGCGGTGCAAAAACAAAAAAATAATAAAACCCCGGGGCCAGATGGCCTTCCAGGGGAAGTATATAAGACTCTTTACAAGGATTTTGAAAAGATACTATTGGATGTGTATAATGATGTGTTGAAGAAAGCCAAACTACCAGACTCCTGGAGAGAAGCCACTATATCCCTTATCCCAAAAAAAGGCACAGACCCCAAACAGATCAAAAATTATAGGCCAATCTTGTTGTTGAACACTGATTATAAAATTTTCACCACCATAATTGCAGAAAGATTGAAACTAATATTAAATGATATAATACATTCAGATCAAAATGGTTTTTTACCTACAAGACAAATTAGGAATAACATGAGAACAGTGTTAAATGTCTTGGAATATTACGAAGCACACCCTGGAAAACAGGTGGCGCTAATTTTTTTAGATGCCCAGAAAGCATTTGACAATCTCAGTTGGCAATTTATGTTCCAACAGATTGAGGATATGAAATTTGGAAGGAAATTTGAGAACATGATAAAGGCAATATATAAAAACACAAAAGACCAGCGTGATAATCGATGGAGATAATCCAAAAAACTTTGAAATAAATAAAGGAGTAAGACAGGGATGTCCAATGTCACCTCTACTTTTTATTTTGACTTTAGAAGTGCTATTAACTCAAATTAGAACTAACAAAGAGATAAAAGGGGTACAGGTTAAGACAGAAGAATACAAGACACAGGCATTTGCGGATGATTTGGTCTTTTTTGTAGAGGAACCACTAGAGAGAGGAAATATTTTAATGAACGAAATAGAAAAATACGGAATAGTGGCAGGATTAAAAATTAATAGAGAAAAGACCAAAATGTTAGTTAAAAACTTAACTGAAAAACAGAAAAGGGAATTAGAAGAGAATTTGGAATTGAAAATTGTAAAAAAGATTAACTACCTGGAAATTTGGCTTACCACAAAATGTTCCTCAGTAAAAGAGGACAACTATAAAAAAATTGATATTACAAATGAAAAAAGATTTTGAAGCCTGGGGAAACTACAATTATCATTACTAGGTAGGATTGCGTTGATTAAAATGAATATATCACCAAGACTATTATATTTATTCCAAACAGTCCTGATAAAATTAGAGAATTTTTTTTTGAAGAATTGGACAAAATAATAAACAAATTTATTTGGTTGGGCAAAATAGCACAAATAAACATGAAAATGTTACAAGATACAGTAGTAGACGTAGAGGTGGACTTGGACTACCAAAATGGGAAATTTACTACCAAGCAACTGGATTACTCTGGATTAAGGATTGGATAAACCTAGACAATAAAAGAGTTTTAATGATTGAAGGGCATGACCTGCAGGCTGGCTGGCATGCTTTTTTATGGGAAAAACACAAGAAAACACACACATATTTTTATCAACATCAGATAAGAGATGCGCTGATTCGGACATGGGAAAAAGTTAAAAAAAGACACTATATGAAAATCCCAAATTGGATCTCACCGATGGAGGCAATGATTCACCCTAACACATTGGATAAAAAAAGATGATTAGATACAAAGAATTACTAGATAATCAAGGAAACCTCAAATCAAGAGAAGAATTAGAAGAACAGGGAATAATTATAGATTGGTGGTTATACTTACATATCCAATCTAAGCATAGTAAGGATATGGAAGAGCACGGAATAAATCAGACCCCACAGCAATTGGATAAAATTTTAACAGGTAAGGAAAGAAAATTTCTAACAAAAACTTATAAATATTTATTAGAGGTAGATTTGGAGGAAGAAATAGTGAAAGGGCCAATGATAGCATGGGCACGAAATGTGGGCCAAAATATAAAACTGGAAGAATGGGAAAGATTATGGAACAGAAATTGTAAACTGACATTGTCAACTGCATATAGGGAAAATCAATATAAAATGTTCTATAGATGGCATTTAACACCGGCAAGATTGGCTAAAATGTACAAAAACATGAACCCGGAATGCTGGAAATGCAAAAATAAGGAGGGAACATTCTATCATATGTGGTGGCTGTGCCCTAAAGCAAAGATTTATTGGGAATGGATAAGGAACTGGATACAGGAGATAACAAAGGTGCAAATTGAACTCAACCCTGAAGTATTTCTTTTGGGTATAATAAATTTAAAGATGGAAAAACAACTCCAATACATCATTGTACATATATTAACAGCAACCCCCATAGTATATGCCCGGTGTTGGAAAGATGAAAACGTACCTATAAATGATATGATTATATATAAAATACTAGAATGCGCAGAAATGAACAAACTTACGCTAGAACAGCGGTTCTCAACCTGTGGGTCGCGACCCCATTTGGGGTCGAATGACCATTTCACGGGGGTCGCCAAACAATGTGATCCACCATTTTTTTCTCAGCCGGCGCAAGGGGTGGCGCCGTGCATGCGCGCTGCCCAGGGGGTGGCACAGGGGGCATCGTCGTGCATGTGCACCGTGCAGGGGCGGCGCATGGGGCAGCGTCGCGCATGCGCGCTGCGCAGGGGGCGACGCATGGCGCAGCCGTGCATGCGCGCTGCGCAGGGGGCGA
This sequence comes from Crotalus tigris, assembly GCF_016545835.1. Lineage (NCBI taxonomy): Eukaryota > Metazoa > Chordata > Lepidosauria > Squamata > Viperidae > Crotalus > Crotalus tigris. The sequence goes on along the minus strand of NW_024096478.1, from coordinate 7,327,402 downwards.
CGCCGCGCATGCACGCAACGCAGGGGCGGCGCAGGGGGCGCCACCGCACATGCGTGCCACGCAGGGGGCGGCGCAGGGGGGCACTGCCACGCATGCGCGCCGCCTGCTTATGACCGGGGTCGCCGGTCTAAAAAGATTGAGAACCACTGCGCTAGAACTAAGACAAGGAGGCAACAGAATTCTATGAGATATGGAATAAATGTTATGATTGGCTAGAACAGAGAAACAAAAAGATATGATTACTAATGTAAATAATTGTAAATAATATATATGAGATGTATAACACAGTACTGTTAAGGAAAAAAATGTATTTTTATTTTTATTTTTGTTGTATAGTGAAAAAGGAATAAATAAAATTTTAAAAAAAGAACCTTAATTCTAATAGCAATTCAGTTCAAACTGGTTTACATCATTAAAATTTAAGAGGAAGTATCAAAGTGTTTCCATAGGTTCTACTTGGATCACAAATAGAGGCCTATGATTTAAAACGTTTTGTATTATGTCCCCTTAAAGTAGATATGGTCATTTCAGAATCAATCAGGAAGTTCCAGAAGAACCATTCAGTCTAAACCTCAAGCTCAAAGGGGTTCTTATATTTAGACACAACTTTGTCTGCCCTTGGAAACAGATCACGGTCAGGAAGTTAGTAGTTGAATAGTAGACTGCCAGGGAATTCCAGGACTGTAGGCTAGATTCAAAAGTAATTGCCAGGTTCTCCTTGGCAGGCTAAAACTTGACTGAAGCTTCCTGGAAGGTCAACAAAGTTCAACTATGAATGAATTTTTACTATAACACCAAAAATGGAGCCATTTCCAGTAGTTGACTGCCTCTGAAGCTATTTTCCTACCTTATAATCTCTTGGGCGTAATTTTGGTGATTTTTCTTTCCTCTTTTCTTTCCTCTTTCCACAACCAAATGGAGATCCACCTTTATGCTTCCTATGGCCCATGCTAAGAAGTGTTTGCTTATTGACATTCTCCAAATTTTTTGGTTGGTCTTTTTTTAGCTTTCATGGGCTGTCATTTTTAATTATTATGAAAATGACCCAGACTATTACATATACCAAAAGGGCCTGGGCTTTCTCTATTAATCCTATGCATTCATGTAGGAGACAGTGATGGGAATCCACTTCACTGTGGGGCAATCATAAAGCATTGACACTGATCTTTGAGGTTTTTTTTAGTTTTTGGAAAAGTATTCATTCACAGCCAGATCCAAGATAAATAACACAAACATATTTACAAATTTGTGTTATTTTACTTTTTCAGGAGAGTTTTTCAGGAGAGAGCCATTGTGGCACAGTGGTTAGAATGCAGTACTGCAGGCTAACTCACTGCTCATTCCAGGAGTTCGATTCTGAGCAGCTCCAAGTTGACTCAGCCTTCCATCCTTCCGAGGTCGGTAAAATGAGGACCCAGATTGTTGGGGGAGGGCAATATGCTGACTCTGTAAACCGCTTAGAGGGGGCTGTAAAGCACTGTGAAGTAGTATATAAGTCTAAGTGCTATGGCTATTGCTAATAGAAGGGGATAGTGGAAAGGATTAGTAATTGCAGCACAAGAGAAGCATGAATGGATCCATTGCTACCTTCTTGTAACTTGCAAGACTTTAGCCCTGAAATGAGAGGATTCAAATGCTCTGTCTCCTACCCCATCCCCCATTATTTGTTAGTACTGTGTAGATAGATTCCTCTTGTTTTACTTTGTACATTGTCTTAGGGTTATAAATGTATTTGACTCCATGCTTTGTATTTTCCCTTATCTCAGATGCAATCAGGAGGTTTATGTTACTTTTAATTAGGGGCAGACTTGAGGCTTCGTCTGGAGAATCTGTTGTGTCCTTGTCTCACTCTGAAAGCACCAATCCTTTTCATTTTTCCTTTCTATCTCTCCCCTAATCCTTCTATAAAGTGACTTGAAGGAGATCTAGGTAGATAGGGCTAGAAAGCTATTTACTTTTAAGTGACCAAACGTAGCCACGTCCCAGAGTATCTTACCCAAACATTCTGTCAGTCAGTCTCACAACCTTCAAATGAACTCTGATTATTCTGCTGCATGCTACCACTGCAGGCTATTACACTCAGCTTACGTTGCTTGTCATATTGTATTGATGTCATTGTGCTACAGTGTTAAATGTGCTGCCATGCAATATTTGATGCTGCTGCCATATCTTTTCCTCTCCTAACCCTGGTCCCTTAGCTTCTTAAGCAATCAGTTTACTTAGCCATCTGCTCTTAATGGCTAATACAATTCTCTTCTGACACTATGTACATGCTATTTTTACAAATTTTGTTCTTTTAAAGTAGGTGTGCATTTGACTCTGTCACACAGTTTGCTTTGCTTTGATATATGGTGTATGATTCCAGTGCAAAAGCTTTGGCATGAAGGAAGAACTGGTCACTTCAATGGTCCCACAAGTATCTATATTATCCTTATGTTTCAAGAACAATGCTTGCTCAGACAGATCAAGCTTGATTAATGAAAAACTAGACCAAAGAAGTGATATGAATGTTTGAAACCAGCAAGTCCTAAGGCAGACGATTGATACATCTCATACAATATTGTCTACCCTGATTTATACTAGTCCCCTGAGATTTCAACATGAGGCTTTTTAGGCAGCGTTCATCCACTCTATAAACCATAATGTGCTATGTTTGGATTGAAGTTAATGTAGCCATATAATGCACTATAATGTTTTATGATTGAATCTAGAGGTGGCCACAGCAACTGAATTACATTATATGAGCCCAGCTTAGAAAAAGCATTTCATAAAGCAATTTCTCAAAAGGAATTCAAGAGGGAAATGTGGTATAGTTGGGAAGAAGGGGTCATGAAGTCTGAACATGAATGAGACCCACAGAGAGACATATTTCTGATCCTTGTCTGAGACAGATGCTTGAACAGATTGTTTATTCTAAAGGATGCCCCCCCCCCCTACTCTCATTACACGGATCATACCAGAAAGCAACTTTATACTCTAGAGTGAGAATTTAGTTGAGACTAAAACCTGTGTTCTTATTTCATTTGGCTGGGTTATGTTCTCTGTCTACTTTCCCATCAGATTGCTTTCCTGGTTTCAGTAAACTCCCTGATGAGACAGTTGTGCAGTGTTTAAGGTAAGTAACTGAAGCAAACTGATCTGTTTGGAGGAGGTTTTGCTTATGCTATACAAAGTTAGTAATTTTTGTTTGTATGTAATTAGAACAAATTACATACCCTAATTTCTATAGGCCAGTTTCAATTTACTGAAGACCTCCAAGATTAGTAGAACGTAGATTGCAATGTTTGAGAGAGAAGCATTGAATCTTTCATATTTAATTTATGCATTCTTCCCATCTGGCTATATATCCTTAAGAGGATAATATATATGGCCTTCATATGTACAGATATGGGGAAATCTGTGCTTTAAGCTTTTAGAGTTTGCTTCTAGTTGGAGATGATCAGTAGAGTGTCTTAATCTCATCTAGCATCTGTGTATATGTATCTGCACATGCACATGCACACACACACACACACTTTACAAAACAGTTGTGGCAATTCAAAAATGGAGCAAGGGGCACTTGTTTTCTCACTTTATATCTTTGTCCATGGGACAATGAGCCATCATTCTCCTTAACGATCTTTGAACTTACAAATCCAGAAATCTAAATTCAAATTGCAATGCTCCACCCCTGCTCCCTACACAAGGCTACTAATGAGAAATGTTTACAGTAATTTTCTAAATACATTATAGGCTGTTGAAGTGATCACATGAGGCACTAAAACATTCAATGAATTCCAAAGTCAACACAACTCCAAAATATTCAACACTTTATCAGACTTCAAAACTTAATGTTTCCATGCCAGGTCTTGGCTTCATGATTTATATATTAATTGTTCTGTATCAAGATCCCCACTGAATACTTTACAAACATTAACTAATCAGAGTAATAAAAATATCACTATTCCTTCTCAGAGCATGTTTAGCTTTGCATTCTCAGTGCAGGTGGCCACAGCAGGGGATGGGTCATGCATACATCTATTTGTAGGACATGTTAAGTGTAAGAAAACAACTTTTAGTCATGCTCAACGACAGTGCTTTGGGTCCTGCAGAGAAATTATTTGGGTTTCCCCTCATTCTTTGAATAGAACAAATTAGATTTGTTGCTTTGGATTATCACCTGAGAATGTGATTTAAAATCAGTGAAATAAAATACAGTTTCTTTCAAACTAAATTCAGCTCTTGATGACTTTATGAACACTTTTGTTTGGCTTTCTTGGTAAGAATGTTTAAGTGGTTTGCTTTGTTTAACTTTGGGTATTATTCCCAAGAGGTTTCCTCTACACTTTTTAACCAGTACTAAACCAGCTTAAACTTCAAGCTCAAAGTGGGCCAGTTGGCGCCATCTTTTAATACATCTTTTTTATCTATTTGTTTTCCTGATTGGGGTGAATAGAACCCACTATCAAACCCAATCATCATCAGTCTATGTTATAATACATCATTAATTTTCTTGAATGGCAAAGATGAGGAACAAGAAGTAAATTACACAAATGGCCATAAGCAGAAAAGGCACATATTATTGTCAATGGAAATTTAAATAAACTATGTGAGATACAGAAAGGAACAAGACAAGGATGTCCTCTGGGTCTGAAAATTAAAAAAAGGACTTACAAACTAAGGGCTTTTGCTGATGATTTAGTTTTGATTTTATTGGAGCTATGGAATGGTATTGAACATTTAATGAAGAAATCTGTTTATGTTTTCATATAGATTTTGAAAAATACTGGTGAGATGACCAATTTCAGGTCACCTTGCATTGAAATGTTCAAGGGCTCACATCAGTTGGTATTCCATCAGTTGATATTGATGGAATTTCCCAATCAGGAACGACAGGATCTATTGTATAGAGCAGTTGCCTCAATTGCCAACATTTGCAGTGATAGCATGGTTGATGGTACTAGATGCTGCTAATCTGTCTCTTTCATGTGATCCCATTGCAAGGTATGCACAAAAGCATGAGTCCTGACGGAAAGGAATCCAGATAATTGTTTTCCTTGAACACACTGCACAACCACCCTGCCTAAAAATGGAAGGTTGAAAACAAGTTGATAATTCATTAAGATAACAAGGTCACATGATGGTTTCTTGAGGAGATAGCAAACTACTACTTCCTTCAAGACTGGTAGGATTACTCCCACAACATACATCCTGCAACCAGATTGTCATTCCCTCTCTTTCCACTTGTACCAGCCAAGAGGTACAAGAAACTAATTTACAAGTGGTTAAATTCATTCCAAAGATGACCCTATCCATTTCCTCAGATTTGAAGCAAATATTTAGGAGAATTGCTTTCAATCAATGTTCAACTCAGAATTATTAAAAAGCCAGTGATGGTCCCCCATTGTAATGTACTTCCTAAAGCCTGTGTGAACAGCTAAGGTTTAAGATGTCATTGCACAGGTGAAACCTGGTAAAGTTCCTGGAGGTGATTTCATCCTTCCAGAATTGCAAAAGAAAAAATAAAAATTGGTGGGCTCCATTGTTGGCTGCCCTATTTACCTATATTAAGAGCACAGCCCATTTTTCATATGAGTAGAATGAGGCCATAGTCATCCTCTCTATAAGACAGACTTAACCCTTACAATTACAGACCTATTAATTTGCTTAACACAATAAGCAAGCTATATGCAAAATATGTTTATTTAAAACTATTTGGGTTGGATTCAGAGTGAAAATATCCTTTCAGAGGATATTTTCAGGAAGAATTTAGAAGGGATCATACAACCTTGGACCACTCTCTGGCACTGCACCATTTAATTGAAAAATACACTTTACCACTCAAACTCTCCTTTTTTGCAGTGTTTGTGGACTTCAAATCACCCTTTGATTTCATTCCAAAAGGAAGATTATGACAAAAACTGCAGGGATCCTCAAAGGTCATGTTGTTTTAGTTGAGTTTAAGTTACATATTTGTCAGGTGTGTAAAAAGACGAGGGCTGCAAATGAAGTTCCAATTAAACTGTTCCAATTATTATTACTCATGTCTATGCACAGGAATCTACTCAACTAACAGTTAACACTATTTAAGTGCTAGATAAGAGCGAATGGAATGGACTTTGTCCATTTGTGGCTACCTAGACTCTAGGCTGATTCCTTTTTTGACTTTAGCTCCAGGTTCTGCCACTCCTTCTGCAATATTGGACATATTGTAAGCCATACAGAATCTTTCTGGAATTGGGCAACATTAAATAATAATAATAATAATAATAATAATAATAATAATAATAATAATAATAAAATACAGGCCATTAAATCATTGATATGATCCACACAATTCTTATGGGACAAAGAAATCCAATTTCTTGTATATTCACTGGTAGTGTAACATCTACCAGAACAGTGGATTCTTTCTGCAATTTTTGTGTCAAAATCTTCATTAGGATAGAAAGTGCTCAGGCTAGATATATTTGTACAGGGAGCTATGTGAGACAGAAAGAGCAGTGCTATTTGCTGCTTGGGTGTAAAGAGGCCAGTATTCCTATTAAAATCTCCTATGGTATTCTTAATATCACAGTTATCTCAAGGGACATGTTCATATGGCTACATTTCTTTCACTGACTCCATTTACTGTCCTCTGTATAATTCATAGGGAACAATGCAGGATTAGTAGACTCTGTAAAGGCAACTTTCCAGCTTTAAGATCATTAAAGTGTCTAATGTCATTTTTTTTCCAGAAATAGCTACATAAATGCAGCTCTAAGAGGCAAACATCCAGAGAACCATTAGATGACATCAAGGATTCAGATTTTTCTATATCATTTACTGGCATCTAGTGTTTATCTGGAGTTTTGCAATCCAGATCTAGCAGTCTACCAGTATACATCACCCAGCCAAAAACACAAAAAAGCCATTGTTCAGGCATATCACAAGCCCTAACTTCACTTTTTGTTTCAGGGATACCATGCATGTTTAATCAGATGGCAAAATATTTAATTCCTATGCCCGTATAATCACCCTGGAAAACGTATAAAGTGTTTTAACTTGAAAGCTGTTTCCTTATTATATCTTTTTTCCCCTTCTTTCTCTCTGTATGCATGTGCATATCTAAATCAGCAATGTGATACTTCATTATGTATGTTTCCTTAGTACATTGCGAGCGTAGGTTAATCCTAATTAGAGGTATTACATGATTAATATTTTTATTGTTCCACAATTCATTAGGAGAACTATATAATTAACATTAATAGCACCAAAGCACCATGATCACGTTATTAGTCTTATTGAACAATTCTGTCATTGGTTTTCAGTTGGAGATGAGCTCCTCGTACATAAAATTATTTCATTTTAATGGAAGGTTCAAAGAAACCTTGCTTTTTCAAGGTTTCTGCAGGACTTGGTTATGGTAGTGTTTCTGAACCTTAGCTATTTTAAGATGTGTGGATTTCAACTCCTAGAATATCATTGGCTGGAGTATCCTAGGAGCTGAAGCCCTTAAAATGGCTAAGGTTGAGAAGCACTGGTCTAAGATGTGGAAATCATTTGCAATTTTGGTTCAAATACCTGCTTAGGCAGAATATATCGATATATCTTCTGCACCATGCATTCTTTACTTTTCTTCCTCTTTTGCGTCAGCAGAACAGGCATTTAAATAACTGTGATTTTCTCAGTTCAGCAATGGAGAATTTCATGTAGGAACAGATGCTAGTCCTGTGTAACAAATACAATTTCAAACTAGGATGTACTTTTATGTTTCTCTGCTGAGCCACTTGTATGTAGTTATTGGTGTGAACCTAATCTCCCTGTTTTCTGTTTTGCAGGACATGAATTGGATTTTATTATAAACCGTCCAAGTCATTTAGGTGAGATAGGCAGTATAGAAATGTGATAGATAGATAAATAAATAAATTATTATTCAGTGGCATTATGAAATAAAAAATATGATTTCAAAAATATAATTGAGTTACAGGTAGTCCTCGACTTACAACAGTTCATTTAGTGACTGTTCAAAATTACGTCACTGTAAAAAGTGACTTATATGACCGTTTTTCACATGGTCTTTGTAGCAGCCCCATGATCATGTGATCAAAATTCAGATACTTGGCAACTGGTTCATACTTACGACTGTTGCTGTGTCCCCAGGTCATGTGATCACCTTTTGACAAGCAAAATCAGTAAGGAAGTCAGATTCACTTCACAACCATATTACTAACTTATCAACTGCAGCGATTCACTTAACAACTATGGCAAGAAAAGTCATAAAATGGGACAAAACTCACTTAACAAATGTCTCATTTAACAACAGAAATTTGGGATTCAACTGTGGTCATAAGTTGAGGACTACCTGTATTAGATTACATTCAAAACTGATTGTTGTGGGGTGTAGTGGTACAGCTTCCCTTCCTAAGTGCTGAGACAACCATTTTTTTTCTTTTCTGTTCTTTGATTATTTAAATATAAATGTCTTAGAGAATGATACCAGGAACCATTCTCAGTTCTTTAGCTGCTAGCAGATGAATATGAAAAATGAACAGAACTGAACTACTGTAAGTTTTATTTTACTTTGAAGCTGATAAGGTGTTACTAGGCACCTGCTTTTTAACTCATTCAAATTGATCCGTGGGAGCAGCTCTCAAAAAGTGTTGTATTAAATTCTAAGGGCTTAACACAAAATTGAATCTTCAGCTTGGAGAGATATGGTCTGAATTATGCTTACAATGATATATGAAACACTGTGTATGCTGGTCCATCACCCTCCATAGATATTTGTATCCAAGAGACAACAACGTCACTTTTTCATTGGTGTAAATAGCTAGTTTCTCTTCTCTGAGTATGAGAACTCCTGCCCTCTGGGTGACTAGTAAAAGGTGGCCTATCCAGCAGCTCTGTCCATGAAGCCTTTTGCAATCTATCATGCACTCCCAAGAATCCCTTCTCATTTATTTAAAATGAATACATCGTGCTTGGATAATTGGTTTCCTGCTTAAAGTGCCTCTTAGCAACAGCAGTTGCTGTAGTTTCCAGGCACAGCTGCAGGAATGTCATTTGAATGCCATGAGTGGCCATAAGGAGCAATGACAAAGGGCTACCTTGGACATGCAGATTTAAAGCCCTTTTCTCACTTGCAGTTCAAATCAGCGCCTGTGTGCCGTGGCAAGCTCTGATATTCCTCCTCGATTACAAAACATTGGCCTTATTAAATTGCTAGCTCAGAATTAAAACAGTCTTTTGTGACCACTTCATATTCCTGCTTAAACTGACAGGGTCCTCCTACGGCAAGACTGTGTGAAAAGAAGGTTGCCTCATTTTGGTGCAGCAATACAGTACTGAATAACTGCTGTGGCTGTTGCCACCTATGGATGCATTCTAAGATGTGGTCAAAGCCTCATTCCCCTTGGTGTTGGTCATCTTCACTTTCAGTGTTTATTCTCTCATGTAGGGCCAAGTGTCTTCTCTATTCAACCTTCCACTTTTCCAGATGAAATATATATGTGATATGTGTCACCTCTACTGCAGAAGCTGCATTTTGGGACCACATTATTTGAAGGACCACCTCTCCCCTGTGACATCTATCCATCCACTAACAGTGGGAAGGGAAGGCATGTTACAATTCCCACCTATTGAGAAAATACATTGGTGAGGTCAAGGAAAAGGACCTTCTTTGTAGTGGCTCCTTCCCTGTGGAACATCAGTCCCCTGAAATAGCATTGGCCTCCAGCTTGTTACTTTTCAAAAAGAGCCTTGGAACTATGAAGACATGGTTCTGTCAGCAGTCTTGAGATCCATCCATTCAAGTGCCTTGCTGGATTGTGTTTTTTGCTGCTTCAAGGGAGAGCAGGTGGGAAATTTGGGAGTTTTAAAGTGTGGCTTTTCATTGCTATACACTGCTTGGAGTCAGTCTGTGTGAGTTGGGTGGCCATATATGTTGAGTCCGTGGCGGGAAAACAGACACGAGAAGCAGCTGGAGTTCTCAGTTTCATTTATTCAGCGTTCAGCTTACAGGAAGATGGCTTCAGCTTCGCCCAAACGCCTCGCAGCCTCTTATATAGGCAACTCCCGGGTAAATGGGTTACTTTTCCCGCGCCAGCACCCGCGCATGCGCACGGCGCTGGCGACAGCCTGTCTGGTCCCGGGCAGCTTTGCACCTGCCCGGGACTGCCTGCAAACGCCCGAGCCGTTTGCAAGGCTCGGGACATAACACCCCTTTCCCCCGGGCTAAAACTACTACCAACATACAACATTTATTTTATATGACATTTTGCTCCCCAGTGCTCCCACTGATTACTGGCTTTTGCCTTGCCAGCAATGTTATGTAATCTTCTAGATACTTAGGAGATTTCTTTGCTCTCTGTGACCTTCTTAGCTCTGGGTTACTGGCATAAGTCCCCTGACTGGAGGGAGGCGTGAGCCTGTTCTCTCTATTGTGCCCTGGTGTCTTCCAAGGACTGTGCCCCGATGCCTGGCCTGCTTGCTTGCCCACCGGGCTCGTCAGGCCAGGGCTTCTGTTACTTTGTGACCTGGTTGACCTACCTAGCTGTAGACCCTCAGGCCCCTTGAAGTGATAGCCGCTGCTGGGCATCTCTGTAGAACCTCCTAGGTCAGTCCAAGACCTGTCAGGAGGCTGTCCATTCCCTGAACCCCATTCTGTGTTCGGGCTCGTGTGGGTTTCTGTACTTTCCCAAAACTCAGGTGTTCCCTGATTTGTGCTAGGGTTGTTGTAGTCGGGACTTGGTTCCTCGACTAGCTCTGTGTATGTTTGACCCCCTGTAGGATTTGGGGTAAGGTCAGGCCAACCTTGGGAATTGTGTGCCAGCTCTCTTGCGGGGAATGATTTGTTGGGATGCCCCCGGGTATCCTCCGTTGCTGGAGTGCTGTGTGATGTGTGTGGAAAGTGAGTATGCCCCCGGGGTGACTCCCTGGCTGGAGTAGGCGTGAGTGCCTGTTGTGTGGGTAAGCTCCATGACTTTCTTTTCGGAGCAATTGCAGAACCTTGGGACGAGCCGTTTGTGGCTCCCTCAGTGGAGATGGGCAGTAGCTCTTGCCCTTCCCTTTGCTCCAAAGGGTCCCCCTCCCCCCCTGGAAAAGACCCAGGAGTCTCAGCAGAAAAGTCTCGCCTAGAGCGAAGTTGGTCGATGTGCCGACGCAGGACACGACCGTTGTCCAGGGCAACCTCGTAGGAGAGAGGACCTGTGATCCTGGACACAGAAGCGGGGACCCATGTATGACCAGGCCCGTAATTGCGAGCCCAAACCGGGGCACCCACAAGTAGTTGTCTAGGTGCCCTAGGATGTGAGGTAGATGAAGGCAGTCTGTCCGGATGCAACCGGTCAAGTCTAGTAGTAAGTTGGCGCCCCCAACGAAGTTCAGCTGGACTTCTCCCTGTAGAAGTGGACGGTGTGGTGCGATAAGAAAGGAGAAAGTCAGCCAACCTGTGATGCCAGTCCCCGTAGGTGAGTCTCTTCAAGGCGTCCTTTGCGATGCGCACCATGCGTTCAGCCATACCGTTGGTGGACGGGTGAAAAGGCGCAGACGTGGCATGACGAATCAGGTTTGCCTGTAAGAAAGCTTGGAATTCGGAGGAGGTGAATTGAGGGCCGTTGTCGGACACAATGACATCTGGCAGCCCGTGTGCAGCAAAAATCCCCCTCAGTACCTGAATAGTCTTTGCAGTGGTGGTGGATGAGACAGGCACAACCTCAAGCCATTTTGAATGGCTGTCAACAAGGACCAAGAAGAACTGGCCCTGAAAGGGCCCAGCGTAGTCAATGTGCACCCTAGACCATGGGGACTGTGTTTCCTCCCATCTATGCACAGGAGCTTGGGGCATCTCTGGGCGAGATCGTTGGCACAGGTGGCATGCGTGTACCTTAGCCTCAATATCTTTATCTAAACCAGGCCACCACAAGTGGCTTCGTGCAAGAGCCTTCATACGAACAATGCCAGGATGACCCTCGTGGAGGGATTCTAAGACCCTAGTCCTCATTGAGGTGGGAATGACAACTCTGTTTCCCCAAAGCAGACAACCCTGAGAAAGGGACAGTTCGTTTCTTTTGGACCAGAAACTCTGAAACTCAGGACTAGGGCAGTGCTCAGGCCACCCGGACAGGACCCAGGAGCGGACACGTGAAAGTGTGTGATCTGTACCTGTTTCAGCGGTAACATCCCTGGCACTAAGAGGGAGCTCGGGCAAGGCTTGGATTGATAGAATGTTGACAGCTGGCGCGGGGTCAGCTTCTACTACTGGCAGAGGCAATCTACTGAGGCCATCAGCATGGCCCATTTCTTTCCCAGGCTTGTGGAGTAATGAAAAATCATATGCAGACAAGAAAATAGACCACCTAAGCATTCTAGGGGAAATGATGTGGGGAGTCTGCTTACGTGTGGTAAACAGTCCCAGCAGAGGCTTATGGTCAGTGAAGACCGTGAAATGCCTGCCATATAGAAAATCGTGGAATTTTTTAATTCCAGCAACAACAGCCAGAGCCTCCCTGTCTATCTGAGCGTAGTTGCGCTCGGCAGAAGACAGTGTTCTGGAGTAGTATGCAATAGGAACCTGAGTTCCATCAGACCTGAGGTGACTCAGGACAGCTCCAACCCCGTAGGGGGACGCATCACAAGCGATGCACACAGGGAGAGACTCGTTGAAATGTGCAAGAACACTGTTAGAAGTGAGCAAGGCCTTGACTTCTTTAAAGCAAGCCTCATGCGCTTGTGACCACAGCCACACAGCCTGTTTGTCTAGTAGCCTGTGAAGAGGCTCAGCTACACTAGCTTTATGTGGAAGAAAAGAATTGTAGAAATTCAGGAGGCCTAGAAAGGCCTGAAGTTCGGCCTTAGACTTTGGCCTGGGTGCATCTAAAATAGCAGTTAGTTTGGATTCAGCAGGATGAATCCCAGCAGCATCAATTTTGAATCCCAGAAATTCAGTAGAAGGCACCCCAATCTGGCATTTGTCTTTTCTGAGCTTGAGGCCTGATTTCCTGAATCTTAACAGGACAGCCCTAAGCCTTTCAGCTAGAATGTGTGTGGAGTCTCCTGCAATCAAGACATCGTCAAAGTAGGGGCAGACCCCTGGTATACCTCGTAGTGTGTTTTCCATAACGCTTTGGAAAATCCCAGGAGCGACATTCACTCCAAACTGTAGCCTTTTTACTTTAAAGGCTCCCCTGTGGGTCACAATGGTCTGAGCTATGGCAGCATCATCATCAACAGGCAGCTGTTGATATGCTTGAGCTAGGTCAAGCTTTGCAAAAACACGCCCCCCCTTGAGAGAGGCCAGGATGTGACTGACCACAGGAACAGGATAGGCATGTTGCTGCAATGCCTTATTGAGTGTGCATTTGTAATCAGCACAAATGCGAATGTCCCCATTTGCCTTTAGAGGCGTGACAATGGGGGTCTCCCACGGGCTGGAATCAACAGGTTCTAGGATTCCCTGTTGGATTAGTTTGTCTAGTTCAGTGTCAATCTTACTTTTTAAAGCAAAAGGGACCCTTCTTGCTTTAATCCTAATGGGAGTGACAGTGGGGTCTAGCTTTAAGGACACAGGTGGTCCTTTGAATGTGCCCAGCTGGGGGCTGAAAACATCTGCAAATTCTGTGCAGACTTCCTGTAGGTCGAGTGTTTGTAAGCTATTGAGTCCTGTGACGTGTATCCCCAGGGCCTCAAACCAATCGAGTCCTATGAGACTCGTTCGTTCACCCCCTACTACTAATAAGTCTAGTGGACCTTCAAAACTCTTGTATTGCACGTTAAGGGTGGCCTCCCCCTTAACACACACTCTTGAGTTCTGAAAATCTGTTAATACAATATCAGAAGGCCTTAACTTAGACCCACTTCTGGAACAAATCTTCCTAAATGTATGCAAGGAGATAATTGAAAGGGCAGACCCTGTGTCTAGTTCCATAGATAATGGAACCCCTTGTAGCTTCACGTTGAGTGACAGCTTTTTCTTCATGGGCTTGTGTGTGCCTGTTCTACAGATGCTTCTTCGCGAAGCGCAAAAACCTACCCTATTCTGGCTTGGGAATCTGGTACCCTTCAGGCGTTCTTCTTGGGGTTGTGCCTTTCGTCGGCCCAGGCACACAGCTGCAATGTGCCCTTGTTTACCGCATGCCCGGCAGGTAGCGGAGCGGAACTTGCAGTCGGTTCTCCTGTGGCGACCTCCACAGCCGATGCACGTGAGCGGAGCCGAAGAGCTTCCCTTCTGGTTTTCTTCCTTCGCGGGGTGTAGACGGTCGACTTCCTCGTCCGGATCCTCCTCGGAGTTTCGTCGGACGTCTTCCTGGTGCACGGACGCACCCTCTGCACTGCTTCTGATCGGCCGCATGTTCTTGACGGCGCCGCCTGCTGCTTCTTCTGCGGTGACTTCCCTTAAGGCGTCTTGGAAGGATAATTCTTCCTTAGCGAAAAGTCTCTTTTGTAGCTCTCGATGCCTTAACCCGCACACGAATCGGTCCCTCAGTCGTTCCTCGAGGTCCTTGAACTCGCAGGGCTTGGCGGCCTTCCGTAACGCGGCGATGTATTCCTTGGCTGACTCACCGGACCGTTGATCCCTTTGTTCGAAGGTGTGGCGCCATGAGATAACGGACACCTTGGGATGGAAATGCTCCTTCAGCATCTTCTTCAGGTCTGCATAGCTTACAGACTCTACTGGGACAGGTGCTGCAAGGTTTTCTGCGATTTCGAAGGCGTCTTGGCCGCAAACGCAAAGCAGGGTGGCCGCCTTCAAGCTATCTTTCCTCACTTGGTTTGCCTTGAAGTAGTTCTCCATTCTGGATACGTAGGACTCCCACCGCTCTGGATGTGAGACGTCGAATTCCGAAAGCCTTCCGATTTTCGCCATCTTCGGATCTTCAGGAGATGGGTCTATCAGCCAGCCTACCCCCGAATGCGCATCGGATTGGCGGGCAGCTGCCGAGTCGACGCCGTTCCTCTTTCGCCACTCAGGACTCCTTGGGTAAGCTTACACTTCTTCCTTTCCAGGTAGTGCAAGGCATCCCACCTTCGTCGCCAGTGTTGAGTCCGTGGCGGGAAAACAGACACGAGAAGCAGCTGGAGTTCTCAGTTTCTTTTATTCAGCGTTCAGCTTACAGAAGATGGCTTCAGCCTCGCCCAAACGCCTCGCAGCCTCTTATATAGGCAACTCCCGGGTAAATGGGTTACTTTTCCCGCGCCAGCACCCGCGCATGCGCACGGCGCTGGCGACAGCCTGTCTGGTCCCGGGCAGCTTTGCACCTGCCCGGGACTGCCTGCAAACGCCCGAGCCGTTTGCAAGGCTCGGGACATAACAATATAAATGTGTCAAATAGATAATAAATACTTGTTTCTCCCCACACCATTCAATTGTTCTTTACTGCAGAAGAAATTGACGGGGGGGGGGAGAGTTAAATTGACATCGTATTGTTAGTGATATAATAATGCCCCCGCCCCCAAAAAAGCCCCAGGACACTGAAATACTGTAATTATAAAAGCAGTTGAAGTATACTCTGATTAAAATAAAGGGACATAGGGAAACAAATATCAAATTTGTCAGTAGAGCACAAATGCTGATTTTAATTAGATGAATCTGGAGCTTTCAGTGTGGGCTTTCTGTATAGCAGAATTCATACACATTTGTTCATAAAACTTACATTTCTCCATAGATAAAATGAGGTCAATTTGATGTACCAATGGATAGGATTGAGATTGAAGTGACACTGTCCAGGGCATCTTTGTGATTAGACTGATTAGTTGTGTGGTCATGTGTGTACTGCTAAGTACATGCATAGATGAAGGTTTACTAAATTTATGGTCCAATCAGAACATCTATTTTTGAGTATTGGTCTCAGCGTGCTCCCCACTCTTCAATTCTCCATTGCTGGATGGTAGATCAGAATAAGTTCTCCAGAAGATAAAATCCTTGTTCCTCTGAAGATATTAAAAGAAACAAAGTTCAAGAAGAGCTTTGGTATATGTGATATTGGGACAAGGAAGAGAAACTCCCTTGCAATGTGGCCATATCTCAGCTGAATACCAAAGAAAAATGAAAAATACCCCATCTTGAGTATCCATGAACAGTTTAACATTGTGTCCTTGCTGTAAGCAGCTTCATAGGATCCTTGGGAGCAATCATTACACTGTCCTCAGAAAATCTTCAAGCAGTGCAGACATAGCCTCATGATGTTTCTTCTGCCTAACTATGGAATCAACTCAAAGCAGAGATTCAGTTGGGGGCTCTGAAGTTGAATTTTGTAGACAGTAGGTGGGAATGATTATAAAACAAAGGTATAGACTTGGTTTGCTACTGTTGCGCAGATTCTGCAGTTGTGCTTTCTCATCCCTCTTCTCCTCTACACAAATTTGGTTTGATTGTTGGTGATCTATTTATCTGTATCATATAGCATACAATGTATCAACTAACTTGCCCTGATGTATATGCACATTTGTGTCATGTGCTATGTTGCTGGCAGTGGTTTGTCATACGTGCAAGGAAAGGCCAGCTACTATTTTGTGTGGTTACAGTTATGTGTTGGAGAATACCTCAGATGCATATACTCCTAGCTGCTAAGCAAATCAAGTCTCTCTCCCTCCCTCCCTCCCTCCCTCCCTCCCTCCCTCCCTCCCTCTCTCTCTCTCTCTCTCTCTCTCTCTCTCTCTCCCTCTCTCTCTCTTTGCGACCTTCATTTGGTTCCCTCTGAAGCCGTTAGTGTTTGCTATTGACAGTAGCTATAATATTGCTACCAGCAGCTTATATTTATAATTCTGGAGAGCCAGCCATTCCTTGTAATCCTTGATAAGAGTGTTCCCCACAAAGAAAAGAGTTCAACCAAAGTTGACAGACTGTTTTTTCCCCCTTAACCAATGTTTCTACTCTACATTTACTATTTCAGTTTAATTTGCTCCATTTGCTCCATTGCTCAGCGGTAGCATACTGAAGCATATGAACAAGTTCATGAAAACAACTGATCACTGTTTTTGCTATTTATTAAGTGAATTCCCCCTACCACAGAGAATCAATATCTTGTACTTTTCCCCATCTCCATTCCTTGCCAAATGTTCACAATGATAATGCTCTCTCCCTAAACTTGAACACGTATAATAGCATTGGCTCTTCATGTCTTATTGCCTTCTTTTCCTTTTCCAATGGATACTCCAATAACCTGAACATTTTAAGAGAAATCTGGTAACCACACCCAGCTGATCGGGAACCAATACAATTAAGATTACTGCCACATAAAAGTGAGGACAAAACAACCAACTGATTTCTCTCTGTTGCTTGCACCATTCTCTTTCAGATGTAATAGAGACCATCAGATCTGGTGGCACATCAGACTTCTTACAATCAACTTTCCATGACAGAAGATTGGGGGAAAGTATGCAGGGCCTTCAGTTGTCAGGGTAAGTCATCAGATTCTAGGCTATGATTTCACAAAGCTCTCTTTACCCACCTCCCAAAATAACAATGTCCATAGCTGCACAGAGAGTTGCTTTAAATGTGCTGAAATGGAACACACTACTATCCAAAAGCCCACAGGATATCATTTCATCTCCGGCAATGCATCCTTTGAATAGATCTAAGTAAAAGTTCCATCAGAACTGGAAAGAAATATTGCTGATCCACATTGTCTTCCCTCTATCCAAAACCCCCCATAGCAGATCAGGAATCAGAATGCGGAGTTTACAGTGAAATGATAGATGGATAGATGAACTTTCCTCCTATTCCTCTATCAAATGGAAGAATCCAGCCTTTATATGCTTGTAATTTGGCCCATTCTGGAAGTTTTATTAAGTTTTTTTTTCTCTAAGCTTTTCAATTTTACTGTAGATGGATGCAGCTAGGAGTGAAGTGCTAAATTTACGTTACAAAAAACAAAACATAGTCTAGGGTTGCCTCCTCCTTCCTCCAGTACATCCCTGAGCATCATCCTATCAGAAAAATTAAATTGGGGCCTGACAGGAAGACACATCATTCTGCTAATGCAGAAGAAACATAACGGTATTTCCATTACAATTGCAATTACTTCCTCAAATGTGCAGGACCAACTAGCAGGTAGGAAAAAGTATGGACAAACAAATCTAGGGAATCCAAGATGGATGTTCATCCGGGCACTTTCTCTTACTATTTCCATGAAGCAGAAACAGGCTTCTCTCACCATCAAGCACACTGGGAAGCAGTCTTCATGTTAGGATAATAAAAAGAAAGAGAACTGCTGCATTAGCTGAGCAGAGAGAAAGTCATCAACTTTTGGCTCCTTTCCTTGAACTGTTTCATTCCAAGTGCGTCATTGTAAGATCTTTGTAACTAAGAACTAGTGCCTGCATTTGCTTTTATCATCTTCCTTCTAAGCTTTGGGGGGTTATATCTTATCTTAGATCTTTTCAAGTACTTTGAAAACTCTTTTTAGCTGAAAAGAGAGAGAAACCTTCACTAGAATAAATAAATAAATAAATAACACCTGCCGCACTGTAGCAGAAAATGAAAGTTCAAAAGGAAATAATAATAATAATAATAATAATAATAATAATAATAATAATAATAATAATAATGTTAATGCTAATATGTACTATTGAAAAAAAAGAGTATTTTTAATTGCTTTCCATGCTGGAAGCGAAAGAATGTAAAGTTCAATTTCCAAAAGCGAAACTGCCTCTAGTCCTATGGATTAATAATAGGAATATATATATTTTTCTTCTATTCAATCATGTCAAATTCTTGCAGACTGCCTGGGCATGTCCCTGCAGTTTTATTGGCAAGCTTTTTCAGAAGTGGTTTGCCTCCTTCCTAGTGCTGAGAGAGAGAAGGACTAGGCCTAGGTCAAGGTCACCCAACTGGCTTTGTGCCTAAGGCAGGACCAGAACTCATGTTCCCTAAGTCCCAAAGCCTTAACTACTACACCAAACTGGCTCTCAGTAATAATATATATACATATAAATACATATTAATAAATAATATTTGTACATAATAGACAATAATTTATTTATTGTTCTTTGAGTAGGTTTGCATTATACATCACCCCAAGAAGACCTATGACAATCCTGCTAAGAGAAATAGCATTTTCAAACTTTGTACCATAGTCTTAATACTGCTAGCATTTATCAGTTACTGTAAAAGCATCTTCCATAAGGCAGAATAGGTTTTCAGGACAATGCTATACACATTAACTTAGATGTGAATCACAATTCATGAAGACTTTTTGCTATGTATAGGATTGCAGAATTATTTTGGCTAAAGGGAAACTTGACCTGAGAAATCTTCTTGTCATAGCATTCCCCTCCTCCTCCTCCTCCTCCACCACCACCACCACCACCACCTCCTCCTCCTCCCCTGCCCCCTCCTCCTTGCTACTATACAGCATTTATTCCAGTTCAGCCCAGTTTATGACATCAATCCACAACTTGGTTTCTTCCAGATGCATTCAGATTACAGTTTACGAAATGCCCAACCAATTTATCCCAAACTCTTGTGTTTGGCTAAATCATATGGATTTAGCCCTGTACATTTAAAAAAAACTACAGGTAAGACATGACTGGTAGCCTGCCCACCCTCCCTCCTTGTTTTCCCTAAAAAGGCAAGCATTTTTGTGCCTAATCCAGGATCCATTTGGAAGAGCCCATGCCACTCTTGGTGCTAGAAACATAATATTATAAGAATTTGTCTCTTGATACACTATAATCACCAAATACTCATATAGTACACCCTGAAATCACCTACGGAATCCTCCCACATTGTCAAGGAAGACATTTGGGAAATTGGTTAGGCAATAAATGGAAACAAACTGCGGTACATGTTCTTACCCAGGATAGTTTAATTGGCTAGTACCAAGAGGCAACGCCTCATTTCATGGCAACCATCCAGTGCAAGCAGTGTTAAAACTACAGCACAGGTTTTGAAAACATGTGACATTTCAACCCAAACAGGTCCCCTAAGGTTGTACAACTGCCTCATGCTGAGTGGAAGTGCTCTGCCTGAATATAGGAAATGACATAAGCTCTCTCCCTAAATAAATTCTACTTTCCTCCCCTGGTAAATGGCTTTTCCAATTGATTTTAGTGATTTTCCTGCCTTTGATATGTGAACTCAGCAGACAATTGAGCTCTTCTGAAGTCCTTCTCTGTTGTCTGCTGTTCTCCTGCTGCACATTCTTCATTCAGTTGATTATGGATTTTGGGGTGCAAATGCAATTCTGAGATTTTTTTTTTTTACCGGTCTGTGTTATATTGAAACAGTCTTGCACAATAGCAAATAGAAAATACAGTCTCTAATCACTGCAATTTCTAACAGAACTTTTGAAATGTGTTTTTCCTCACCACATCAAAAAGGTTTTCCTACGTTGCGCTTTGATAACATTGTGTTTATGTCTCATGTGTATATATACATTGCAACATTTATGAGGCCATCTTGTTACCTATAATAAGCCTGAGTAAACAGTCTTGACCAAAAGTTTGTTACTGTAAGACTTTTACTGAATCTCTCTTGCTTTGCTATGATTGATAATAGATGGAGCAGAGGAAGGGGCTATCAGAGATCAGCATTATCCAGCACCTGACAAGGTCTGCAAGTTAGCATGTGGACCCCTATAGTCCTATAATCCTGCTGCCTCTTGTTGGCTGGTCATCTCATCTATATGTATGCATATGAACAGGAAGGAAAAGGATCAGTAGCTTCTGCTTAATACCATGGGTCTCCTCAGCACTAAACCAAACAGAGCAGGGGAGAAACATAAAGCAAATGGCAGTGATAATGGCAAAAAGAGAGGATGATGATAATGATGATGATGATAATAATAATAATAATAATAATAATAATAATAATAATAAATAACAACAACATTAATGATGATAATACTAATAAAGTTGGAAGGGACCTCGGAGGTCATCTAGTCCAACCTCCTGCTCAGGCAGGAAATGCTATACTATTTCAGACAAATGGCTGTCCAGTCTCTTCTTAAAAGCTTCCAGCGTTGGAGCATTCATCACTTCTGGAGGCAAGTTGTTCCACTGGTTAATTGTTCTAATTGTCAGGAAGTTTCTCCTTAGTTCTAGGTTGCTTCTCTCCTTGATTAGCTTCCATCTGTTGCTTCTTGTCCAGCCTTCAGGCGCTTTGGAAAATAGCTTAATTCCCTCTTCTTTATGGCAGCCCCTGAGATATTGGACATGCTGCTATCATGTCACCCCTTGTCCTTCTCGTCATTAAACTAGATATACCCAATTCCAGCAACCTTTCCTTATATGTTTTAGCCTCCAGTCCCCTAATCATCTTTGTTGTTCTTCTCTGTACTCTTTCTCAACATATTTTTTACATTGTGCTGACCAAAACTGGATGCAGTATTCCGAGTGTGGCATTACCAAGGCATTGTAAAGTGGTATTAATACTTCACGTGATCTTGATTCTATCCCTCTGTTAATGCAGCCTAGCACTGTGTTGGCTTTTTTGGCAGCTGCAGCACACTGCTGGCTCATATTTAAGATCCCTCTCACAGTTACTATACCTGTACATGTGGTTTTTCTTGCCTAAATGTAAAACCTTACTTTTTTCACTATTGAATTTCACTTTGTTAGGTAGCACCCCATGTTCAAGTCTGTCCAGATCCTTCTGTATCTTAAGCCTGTCTTCTGGAGTGTTGGCTATTCCTGCCAGCTTTGTGTCGACTGCAAATTTGATGAGTTCCCCATCTATCCCCTCATCCAAATCATTGATGAAGATGTTCAAGAGCACTGGGCCTAGAATAGAGCCCTGGGGCACCCCACTACACACTTCATGGAGGGCACATGCTAAGGAATCATGGAGGACATCATGGAATCATGAAATCATCATGGAATCATGGAGGACACATGCTAAGGAATTCTCCCAAATGAGAATTAATAGTGACAAATGCAGATCTTTAGTCTCTACTTGCCTTAACATCAATGGAAGGTTTCCAGTTCCTCTTAAACCACTACAGCACTCCTAAACTGCTTGTGTTATTGCAGTGCACAGCATATGAATCTGCTATTATGTTATTTGAGCATATCATGGGCAAAGATAGAATGGAAAAATTCATTCATCACTGAAACTGCTTTTTTTCCACACTACCACACTTAGAAATGTATACGTTACTAACAAATTGTGTAGAAAAAGGAATTTGTTATGAAAAAGAACTTGCTGAAATATGTATATTGGAGAAAAAAAGTATAAATACATATGAGGACCCTCCCCTCCAAAACCCCACCCCCTCAAAAATAAAACCACTAACTGAAGCAAAAACAGAATGTAGCAAACATATACAAAGAAAAAATGAATATATTAAAGAAAGCACAACAGACAATCCATCAAACCTCAATTTATGTGTACACAACCACAGAGAGGTGCAACAGATACTTATACCCAAAGCCCTGTATATCAGTTCTTCCTTTCTTTCTCTTTCCTTCATATGTCCTACCCTATGCTGACTATATGATGACCCGCAAAGTCTTCTTGCTGGGTTGACTTGTAATGTCAAGAGTTCTATACCCAGGAATATATATTTGGTTCAAGCATCATTAAAAATGTTTAAATTTTATTTTAACATTTATTTTAAAAAAGTTGTACTTGTTGAGTTTCTGGCTATCAAATAATCTTTTAAGCTGTAGGAGCCATATCTGAAGAGAATCAAAATTCCAAGAGGTCAAAATAGCAACACAAAGCGTTCTAAAATTTTCTCCAGCCACTTGCTAGATGTAGCTGTTAGTTGCTCTTTAATTGGAGCCCTTAGACAACTCTACTTTTCTGTGTCTTCTTGTGGTGGAAGCATAGTGAAGACCTCTACATAGCAGTAGCCATCTTTTCAAACAGGCTCCAAATATTCCAGTGCATCTTACTCCAGTGTGGATGTCCTCTAAAAGTGGAGATTTCAGTTCCCAGAATTTGCTATTGTTGGAAACTTTAGGAGCTGAAGCCAAAACATGTAGCAAATGTCCAGGTTAAGTCATCTGTCTGCAAGGGCCTTTTTTATATTATCCACTCCCTGTGTTTTAAGGTGCCAGAAAGCTCTTGAATAAAATGGTAAAAAAATAATGAAGTATGCCATTTTCAAACTGCTATTTTCTGATATAAAAATATGTGTAATGTGGAAAACTGGTAAAATAAACATTTAAATAAAGGCAACTTCAGTCATTGGAAGCACAATCTAAATCTAATCTAAGAGACTGAAAATGTGAAACCTAGCAACATTCGTGTCTCAGCTTTGGAATCGTCTCATTGCAACTCTAGTTGCAATTCAAATCCATTTGATGGAGGTGGGGTGGACTGTATTTTGATTTGGGTATCACCAATGTCTGTGAGCTTCCTAATTAATTGCATATATGTGAGAATTCAAAACCTACTGATTGTCTATAGTTTATGTACTGACAATACTCCCAGTTGTGTACAGGGAGAGTAAATGAGTCCCTGTTTCAACTCTCTTTCATTCTCCGGCCTTAGAAAGGACAAGTTCTAGGACTTCTGAAAGTTGGCTAAAAGCCAAAAGCTGGCATATAGTAATGAGTCAATGTTGGGTCCCAAAGCAGGAAAGCACTAGAGATAAGTAAGCAGGCAAACCAAGACAGAGGTTAAGATTAAAGCTGAGCTGGAGAAAATGAGCAGAGGGCTTGAACAGTGTCTGTATAGCAAAGACAAGATGCTTACACAGAACAGGAGGTGCTCATACAATGTCTGTGTATGTCTTATCACATGGGGATTGATCCTGCGTTCATTGACTAGGTAATTACTTCTGCAATATAGGTGGAGCCATTACAGAGTTTTGGCATACAGAAAAAAATCAAAGACTAGTGGTGCTAGGATCCTTCCCCCTTCCCCCTCCCCATTTGATATTTTTTCTGAATAAAGACACTCTCCCAGGCAAATGCTATAGAATTTGATCATAAATCCATGTTCACTCACTATTATGAGGATGTGGGCATTTTGTAAAAGCAAATGGCTGCACTTATATGTCTGTGTATGCACACACACACAAATACATAGGATAGGATAGGATAGGATAGGATAGGATAGGATAGGATAGGATAGGGTAGGGTAGGGTAGGGTAGGGTAGGGTAGATAGATAGATATGGATAGATAGATAGATAGATAGATAGATAGATAGATAGATAGATAGATAGATAGATGTAGATGGAGGAGCTAGTATTCTCTTAGTACTTCAAATAATATTTATGCAGTTAATGCATAAATGCAGTTAATAAATTTGTGTTAGGGGTTAAAATTAAAGAAATAGGTAATTTTGTTTGCCTTGTACTGCACTTAACGAAGGGTTGTATTTGATAATCTAAATGGAATCTTTCAATTTTATGATTCTACACTAATTTATTTATTTATATATTAATTAAATTTCTCTCTAGTCTTTCCTCCTGGCTCTCATGATGAAATCAATAAAATGCTATTTCTTCCTCATAGCTATAACCATGTGAGGTAGGTTGGTCTGATATGTATTGTGTGGCTCAAAATAGCCCTGTGAGTTTCCACAATTGGGGGTGGATTTGAACTTGACACCCTATAGTTCTTGTCTAATACTTTAACCATCATTCCATAGTGGAAACAAGGGCCTTAAGCTTAAACTTCCTGGGCACTCTATGGAAGTATAGAGATTGTGAAATGGTTATACTGCTTGCAAGCTTTGGAATATACTATCCTAGGTCTTTTTCTGCTATTTTGTTTTGGATATAGTTTTTAACCATTTTGGTTGTATTTTAACAGTTTTATTTTTAACTGTTTGGCTTTTGTTATTTTAGCTATGCACTTAGAATATGTAAAATGGATGGCTTTGGATTCAGTAGCATCTCTGTTCTGCTCTATGCATTTCTATTTTGCTCTATTCTAGAAGTTGAAGACATATCTTAAAAACAAATTGGGCACTTTATTAGAGGTGGCTAAAAGTGAAGCACTCTGTAGTTTAGAATGGAAGGAGAGTAAAAAAATATTCTCTAAGAATCCAAGCAAGAATCATTTTTATGCTGTCAAATATTCGGTCTTTATTTACTTCCAGCATGATCTGCTTTGAAATGCTGTAAGGATGCAATTAATATTTAATGTTCTCATCCAAAACAAAAGAAATCTAAGCATTTAAGCAATCAACCATGCCAAGGCCATCACAATCTGATTTGCAAGTTGTGCACCACACAAGTGTGCCCCCTGAGTGAGGCTCCAATTGGAAGTAAAAAAAAAGAGAGGAGATACAATATCAACAATACAGGCTTTCCAACTTCATACAAGAATACTTTGCTGTTGTATCATGATAGAGCAGGGTTTCACATAATTAGAATTATATTTAATAATTTTTGAACATTAAAAAATGTTTGAGAATAGCTAAGTGGAATTCTGCACAAGGGCACCTTGTGTGTCATTAGCGGCCCTGAAGCATGGAAGTAAATCATTGATAACTAGAATTTGCAGCAGTAGATAACCAATTCAGTATAGTATTTTTAGTAGAGGGCATTTCCTGCTGAAATCAAGTTATTTTAGCACTGTAATGTCTATGATTGTGAAGTTTTCACAATTTAACACATAGTTCGCACAATATTCATAGGAAAGAGATTCATCCAGACTGCCTTTTTTTCTGTAACTCTTTGTGGGATTGTCAAATTCTGTTTATTTATTTTTTTAAACCAAATGCCCACTTTTTGGTTCATCCAAAATATTAGTAGTGCTGTATAACAGAGAAAATATCAGAAGTTAGATTCCAAGCAGTCTCGTTTTGCCATTCAACACAAAACTGCATGAGTGGGTGAGCACAGTGGGTTAGGGTGGAATTGTGGATGACTCATTCAAGTGCAGTGTTTTGTTCCAGAAACAGCATCACTGCAGTATGTGGCCACGTCTGTATAATAATCCGTGCTTCTCTTTGTTGATGCTACATCGGGTTATCAAAATGTTAAGATAATTCCACACCTAATTCACATGGAAAATTGCCAGGGAGTAGGCACATGGACAAGAGCACTTCCACGAGCAAACAAATGTCCTGACACAGAAATGTCATGAAGTCGTATGTTGAAGTGCGAGTGTTTCCATAGTTTTGATTTATTACATTACCCTTACAACTGTTTACTATGTAAAAATGTATGTTTGCAAAAAGCAAAATAAGATTATTCTTGTATAAAGAAAACTGCGCTCATCCAGAATCTAAAAACAGGAGGTATAACGGGTCTCTCCTTTTTCTTTTCTCTTTTCAGTTTCTCAGAGATGGCAGTGGGAAGGGGATTAGATAAAATACAGGATAATTGAAAGATGACCCTAATTCAGAAAGGCGATTTTTATATAAGATAATATTTTCTTCATTTTGTAATCATTTATTTTTCCTACAGTGCATGGAAAACAATAAAAGTCAAGGAAGACAGATAATTTATACAGAGACATGTGGATTTTTAAATTTTAATTCTCTTAAGAATTAAATGCTTGCACAAATCTCTTCAGCTCTAATCAGCAAAACTCAACCTGTTTGCTGTGGCCAGATTGTGCCTATCGTGAGTATTTCATATAGTCAAATACATAACAATTTGGTCATAAGGGTTAACGCTTTAGGGATCCAAAATCAGCACATTAAGGATCATATACAAAGTATATTTCATGGTGAGATTTCAAATAATGGAATTCCTCCAGCAAGACACTCCTGTTAGTAAAACACTGACAGAGTTTTAAAAATGTTGATGAAGAGAAAGATGCTGACTTTCTTCCATATTCTCTGAGCAACTGTGGATTTCTCTATATGATATTATTTTCTACATGATAACGTTAACCGTGTCTTAAGAACAGGATGCAAACACTGAAATATTCCACAGCTTCCTGAACTTCAGAACCCTGATAATCTAATGTTAGAAAAGAGCCTTTATTTATCAAATAGATGATAAATATAGATAGAGATAGACAGATAAGAGATAGATAGATATATAGATATTGACTCTTTTCAGAATGCATTAGTTTATTTACAGAAACTTATCCATCCCATCCAAATTGTTGTGAAAATGCAAATGGGATGTCATTGCCTCTAAATTCTTTTATTTTCATCTTCTTAAAGATAACTCAGCAATTATTGAATTTCAAGCTTCATGCTGCTTGTTTTGTACCAGCTGGAATTTCCAAATTGTTTTCAAAGACAACACCAAATAATGTGTATTACACTGTTATGATCATAAACAAATGAAAAAATATTTGGTAAACTTTGAATCTCAGATGAAAAGCCAAAGAGACTCGAAGAGTCATTAAGGAAAAACTATCTCTGAAGAATCCAGCAGTACCTGAAAGGCTGGAATAATTTCCTTATTTCTAATAAATAAGTTGTTATAGTGCTTAGCTGGAGAACAAAGTAGTCTGTTGGCTCAACAGGATCCATTGTCAAGAATTAATGGAAGACTTTTGATTTCTTCTGACTCCTCAGGAAAATTATCAAAACTCTTCTCCAGCGCAAAGGCTGTATAAAATTGTTATCAGGAAGAAGCTGGTAAATCCCATTATAAGGAAAGGATTCAGGTTATATTTTATCCAGTTCCAAATGTCCACTCAAAAATTAATTCAATGAATGCATAATATTCATTGGATATGAAATTGTGTGTGTGTAAAAGAAAGAGAGAGAGACAGAGAGAGAGAACCCTACTAGTCATGAGTCCATATCTAGGAACTATTGTTTTGTAGTGATTACAATGTTCGAGTCCATATTTGGCCATGAAGCTCCCCAGATGAAATTCAGCTTATATCTTCCCTTATACCAGCTGACTTGTTGCAAGCATAAATGAGGGCCGATCCTATATATGCCACTTTGAACTCTTCAAAGAAAAAGTGGAATTTGCACTTTGAAACTTTAATCCACAACGCACATTCTGCCTTAAATCCCCAGAGTTTGCAGGACAAGTAGAAGGTAAAACTTGATTGACATTAGGCAGCTGTTTTCACATCCCCTCCTCTTTCTTCTTCTTGATCATCATTATCATATCATCATGATACTTCTTTATCATGTATCTCCACAATCACATTCAAAATAGAGAATTGTAGCATACGCTTAGTAACAACAACACTGGCTTATGTATTTCAGGGGCAAGTACAAAGGTAACCGTACAAAGCAGTTAACCACTGTTGCTTCTGAGAGTGAAATTTGCTACAGTTTTTTTTTAAATACAAAGCAGGACAAATCTCACTCCACTATATGAGCAACTTAAAGCTGCTGATGGAGCTTATACTGAAAATTTCTAGCAGCCATCACAAAAGTCAGTGCTGCGGTCTGATTTGATGAAGTTCTCTTAAAAAAGTTCTGGTTCCTGTTTAAGACAAAGCCACCATATCATTCCTTTGGTTTAGGCTTAGTGTCACCATGTCTGTTCAACAAATGATGATTTTAAAACACTGGCTTGCCATTAAGTATAAATGAAACCAAGAAGTATGATAATAGATTATGTTAATCAGGAACTTTCCTCCCATCCGCAAACAATCACTAGTGATATATGGACACTCAGAAAGTCACAAGATGTGTTGTCCAAAACATGCAGGAGACTCATGCAAATATGTTTTCAATTTCTTTGCAGAGTCCACAGCCAAGGGTAGGCAAAAATCTTTCAAATGTAAGTGAAAGTCTTTCTGTTGTTCTTGGTGTGTTTGTGCAATCCAGAAAAATAGAGTTTCTTTTACTAGGTTGTTCAGGTTGTTGCTCAGTTTAATGAAATTCCATAGCTTGCATTCACAGATGTTATTCTTTCAGATGGTGGGGTGGGACCAACCTGAAGCTTGTACATAAGCACAGATGATCACTCTCTTCTATGCTGAGAAGCTGCATGACTCTTATTATTTATAACAAAGCCTTGGAAACTTGTGATGGCTTCTCATTAACCTTCTGCTTTTTTCCAGATTATTTTCCCCAGGAGTCAATGGAGTTATTGCAGATGCATTTTTTAAAAGGCCTGGCAAATAGCAGCTGGGCTAAGAATGAGTTAATATTAAATCTCACAAAAGGGTTGATTATTATAAGCCTTGATTTTTATTTCCCACCATGTTTGCAATCTCAGTTTTAACTACAGAACCCAACGAAGAACTTTAGATATGCTCACTAGTAATATTTAGGGGACTTGCATATTGAATGGCGCAGCAAGCTGGCAGATTACTACCCAGTTATCACGACCCTGCTCTAATTTTCAAAAGACATTTGCTTTGTGACAATGAGAAGGACTGATGCTGTTTCAAAAGCACCAGATTTATTTAAGTATAACAATTACATTTTGTACTATACATTCACCAAGGCGCTGTAGTTCAAATCTGTCACAAATATAGGACGCTCAATGAGGAGTCCTTTGGCTCTGGACCCTTTACCGTGCATGCCACATGTCATGTTGCTTTATATCTTATATGAGAGAAGAGGAAATCTGAGATTTAGTATACAAATTATGAATTTGAACTATTCTTTTTAGCTTAGCAAGGTAATGAGCAGTATATTACTTCTGTAGCATGCTGCTCTACTTAAATATCAAAACAACCAAATAGAGAAAGAGCCATTGCATGGCTATAAGGTAAGTTTTTACATAAAAATAAGTCCAATATATAAAAATATAAAAGCTGAATCCAAGTGTAATTCCACTATGACTTAGCAGTGTTACCCAACTATGAATTATTTGTGCACTAGGGGTGTTAAAGATGAAATCTTTGTGGGGTTGTAATTTCACCTTCCTTTGGACGACTCAGCTGAATTAAGAATTTGACAAACTTTCTTGGTTGGTTCAAAAGCAACTCAGACTCATTCAATGCCAAATACTGGAAACTGTTTTTCTACAAAATCTTGGATACCACAAAGATGAATGTTGATCCTGAACAAAACCAACTTATGAAGGAGAATATTTATAGCTCAGGATTAAATTGAGAGGCCCTTGGTGCTCTCTGAATTAGCTTTTTTTCTTGCAGACATTTCATTACCCAAACTAGGTAACAACATCAGTGTACCAACTTATACACAATATACTAGCTAGGAAAGATGAAAACTTGGCTCCTGATTAGGATTGCAGTTTGAATCAACCTGAATCAAACTTTGCTAGTGCAAAGATATTAAGATATTCAGCAAAACATAATCCTTCCATTATTCCTTAAGGTTACTTCCTTCCGTTGCAATCCCAACAAAAATGAGCACACCTATCCATCAAAATGTCACTTTTGCAATTCAAATTGCTCCACGTGGCAGCTGTATTAATGTGGTTCACCATCTGTGTACTGTATACTATTTTTCCAGTACTAAAAACATAAGAATTTCACAGATCAGCTACTTCACTGTGCTTTATTTGGGGCTGCCTTTGAAGATTACTTGCAAGCCGCAATTCATTTACAGTGTAGCAGCCTTGAAAGCAGGAGTTCATGAGATCAAGTCCCACCTTAGTCATAAAATCTCTGAGTCTTACTCACTTTGTAGGGTTGCTGTTGTGGGGAAAATAGAAGGAAGAAGGTGTGTTGAGCATGTTCACCACCTTGAGTTATTTGTAAAAATAATAAAAATAGCATATAAACCAACAAAATATATTGCTTGGCATCTAGATATCTCCAGGACCATCTATACCAGAAAGCAACTATCCAGCATGGGCAGAGCTAAGTGAATGTTGACTCTCCAGAACCAAACAACATAAGAAGTAAGGTGCTAGGAAGTGTTGGGTTTTGGTGTTATGTGTTATGATGTTGTCTATAATGCTCAGATATCATGCCTGGGATGTTCTGTTGTGGAGCTTATTTTACCGTTTTTATGTGTTTTCTATATTTCTAAACCTCTTCAAATTGGCCAGAGTCATTTGTTTAGAGACATTTTATTTACTTACTTACTTACTTACTACACTTGTATGCCACTGAATCATTGTGACTTGTGACAGCTTCCAACAATAAAAAATACAATAAAGCATTTACAATAGTGTTATAAATATACACATACATGTAAGTAAATGAATTTAGCCTACAATCCCTATAACGCCAAAACTCTAAGGCATCTCATAAATCAAAATGCTACAATAATAGTAACAGTTAAAATAAATCATAATAAAACATAATAATCATGATGAACAATCACATCC
This sequence comes from Crotalus tigris, assembly GCF_016545835.1. NCBI lineage: Eukaryota > Metazoa > Chordata > Lepidosauria > Squamata > Viperidae > Crotalus > Crotalus tigris. The sequence continues at coordinate 7,296,415 of NW_024096478.1, read as the reverse complement.
CCAAATCCTCCAGAATAGTTCAGCTTTTGTTAGCTTCCAGGAAGGCTGTTACCAAGGGAACCATCTAAGATATACAGGGAAACTTGCTAAAGTATAGACTCCATGGTTGAAAAATATTTTGTAGCTTAGCTTCCCTCACTGATAAAAATGGGGACCACCACCATTTCTCCAGGGTAGGCTGGAGTTGGCACTTTCGTAGTAAGCAGTCTTACAAGTATCTTGGTTTTAAGCCATGACAATCAAACCACACCTTTTGACCTGTACCCAGAAATCTAATGAAAAGCCAGAAGACATGTGTAATGTGATTGTAGCAATCAGTGCCGTACAGCAAGGGAACAGTTGCATTTTGCACTAACAAAGAGCCATGCTGGCGCAGTGGTTAGAATGCAGTGCTGCAGACTAACTCACTGCTCACTCCAGGAGTTCGATTCTGAGCGGCTTAATATTGACTCATCCTTCCATCTATCCTTCCATCCATCCTTCCATCCATCCTTCCTCCATCCTTCCGAGGTCAATAAAATGAGGACCCAGATTGTTGGGGCAATATGCTGCCTCTGTAAACTGCTTAGAGAGGCATGCAAAGTACTGTGAAGTGATGTATAAGTCTAAATGCTATTGCTAACTGCAATTTCCAGTGGCCTTCAAAAGCAAACCAAATAGAGCCTGGTAGTTGTAATAAGGGTATGAGTCACTGTAGCCCAATCCTCTTGCTCCAGAAAAACTATAATCAGCATACTAGTAAAACCCAAGCAAATGTTGTGCTACCTGCTGACTTCTTAACTTAGGGAAGGAAGGTGATGGACCTTAGGGGCTATCAATGCTTCCCATTGAAGGCAAAAATCCAGCATAAGTAAATATGTAAATAAAAAATACCCCCTTGTCTAGAATTGCACCTTCAAACTGGCCATCCAAAGGCTTCTAAGAAATCAAGAAGCAAGGTCTGAGCAAGAGCACCATCCCAGGCATACGTCCCAGCAGGTGATTTCAAGTACTCTTCTCTATGTTTTTTGAAGTAAAATATAGTGCTATAACTACCAATTATTGATTGACTTACTATTGATTAATTTGTCTCATTCTCTTTTAAAATCAGAAGCAACAGGTCTCATTTGTGACTGCATCCAAAGAGGAACACAGGTTGTTGGGCAGATGGCCCAGTTTATAGTGGTTTTGGCCGGCATCCAGGTCCCATGTGAGAACTGCTTTGAACAGTTTGGGCACTCCATCACTGGTATGGTTATGGATAGTTTTTGTCATTTTGAGTGATAGTATCCAACAGATCCACCAAACTGGCTAGTAATCTTAATTTGTTTCATAGTTTGTCTCCTGGGAAAATAGATAAGGCTCTTGAATCTCTTTGTCTTACCTCTTGTATTCTGGATCCCTTCCCAGTTTCATTTATGAGGGTTTCAAAGGATTCCATTTTATTAATAATCACGCAGACCATTGTTTCTTTGGTGCAGGCAGGTTTTTCTAAATTCCATAACAGAACATGGTGGTGAGGCCCTCACTGAAAAGCCATCTTTGGATCTATTAGCTGATATATAATATTTCATATTAAGCCAACTTGATGAAGAAGGTGATGATAAATGCAACTCTAGTTGATACCATTACTGGGATTCTTTTCAATCTAGTTTTAGAGTTAAATTTGGCATTTTTCTACAACTTAGGAGGGGCTAAAACATATATTTTCACTCAGGTCTTTTGCCTTTATTGGCTCCATGTTACAAGTGTATTAGGTTTTAGGGTTTTAATATTTTTAATTTTCAGTGATGGTCTCATGATAGTTTTTATTACATTACAACAAGACATGCAGAGCTACTAGAGAATGGGGAGGGAGTTTAGATACATTTTTGTAAATAAATAAAAGTTGGCAAGCATCATTGCATTATGTTTGGTGAATTCCTCCAGTTTAGTATGCATTCTGCAAAAAATAGTTCTACATATAAATATGCATTTGTTGGTTGCACAACGTGGGCAGGGATCTGCTCTTTTTCTTTGCTTGCTATTCTGGAATTTAGATTAAAAGAAAAAAGAAAACAATTTTAGAGATCCTTATTATAGTCAGAGTGACTAATAATTAATTCCTAGTTTACTTTTCTATTTCCATGATTCCCTGGCCTGGTAAGAAAAAGCTGTTTTCATACAATGTCTTTCCTTTGGCTGGCTTTCCTCAGTTCTTCAATCATTCTTAAAGTTTGTGTGTGGCTTAAGATTTACAGTTTTTTTTTCTCCTCCTATTTTTAGGATCTGGAATTAAAACAGCAACTAAGATTGTCATGTTGTCAATCTCCTGGGAGGCAAGGAAAGGTTATTTACTACAGGATATTATTTTGGGGCTTTGTCCAGTCCACTTTTAGATGACATAGTTTATGAGGTATCTATCTTTTCCCTGGTGAGAGCGAAGAATTCACTCTAGGCATTTTCAAGCAAAGTTTCCCTTATATTATTTCTGCAGCATCCGCTTTGAAGAGGTATTATTAAAACGGCTAAGTATTATTGCCACCTCTTGTGTTAAAAAGCCATTTTTCTATCAAATCTTCCAAGGGAAGTGTATCTTCCCTACAAGTTGGCCAAAAAAAAGATGATTCTGGAATCAAGGAAGCGAGGTCCTTCTGCTATTTTTCTTGCTCTTTCCCTTGGTTTCCAATCTGGGATTCATTCTGGGTTACTGTAATCAAGCCCCAAATGGAGTTCTTTCAACAATTCAACATGACTGCCTTTGTCCTGGCCTTGTGTATTCTGAGTTTCTAGGAATGTTCAAAGGCTCAGTAGCAATTGGCTTGTTTTGCAGGATTTATGGCATCTGACTACAAAATGTGATGAGCACTCTGCAGATAACAAGCCAATATTGAACTGCTGTCTCCCCTCCCCTTCCTCAAGTGGAACAGGCATCTCTTGCAAATAGAATAATTTGGGCCTACGCAGCAGCTTTCAATGCCTTTATTTCACAATAGAAAATAAGCATATACAGTAAATCAATTCTGAAAGAAGCAAATATGATCAGCATTAAAACTGATACAGCAATAAGAGAAAGCAAGAACGCAGACACTTGGGTCAGGCTTAGTTGTCTTCTCCCTGCAGAAGGAACTTGCACTATGAATTCTATCACCAGCCAGAGAACTAAAAGGTAGTTGGTTTATCATACTTATTTAGTTTATTGATTTGATAGCCTGCACATCTCAAAAGAGTTTGGACAGGTTGCAAGAAGTTAAAATTGTGAAAAACCAACAAGAGTATTAATCAAAATTATCAAAACAACAGTAATATAAATCAACAATAATAAATCAACCTTTTTTTTTTTTTACCTCAGATACCCAAAAACTTTCAAGCTGACAGCCTGATAAAACTGTCCTGAAAGATCTAAAAACCATGAGGGAGGAAACTTGGTAGATATATGAGGGAGGGTTGGTGTCAAGGTTCTGACTGATGAACCCAACCAAGCAAACACCTTTAAGACATTTCGATCTCTTAATGTAAATCTTTATTGAGTACATCAATTCAGCACTAATGAAAGCAAAACCAGCTCTGGCAAGACCTCTCCCAAGCCCATATAATAAAAGCATTGAATTCTCCTCCCTCTGGGTCAGGTCTCAAGTTGCTCAATCAAGTGGAAAAATAATGTTATGAGAAAGCATCTCTAGGTTTGGCTGGACACCTGGGGTAATGTCCTTGAGCCTCATGGTCTGGCTTCTTAATCTTTGAAGTCTGCATTCCAAACCTCTCTCCTCCCCCCAAGTTTATTGGCAAGATGAGAAGCAATATTTGTTGCACCAGCAAAACTGTACTTCGAAACTTGAGAGGTGGTGGTGTCAGAATTTGCCAAGTGTGAGGAGACAGAGACCTTTGCAGCCCCTTTGTTCTGACAAGTACATCATGATTAGGGCAGAGTGTTCTTGCTCTATCATCAATCAGAAAAGAAATTCACCTATCAGGAAAAAAAAAAGTTTCAACCTCCATTACAGAAGGTATTTGAAGCAGGGAAGACATCCGCTTGGCTACACACAAGTAGCTGCATGCAGGTCTCAGGTTCATTTTGCCACTCCTGGAGACCCCAAAATATTGCTACCAAAAATTAGTAGCAAATATCACAAGTTATTCAAAATAGTGTTCTGTGCTTTGAGAAACATTTCATGGCCCACAGTTCTCAAGTCGCTTCTTATTTTGCTAGCTCACCACTGAAATCATATGGTGATATGGGTGACTATATACATGTTTCATCAATAAATAATAATAAATACATTTAATATTTATTTATTTATTTATTTGAACAATATATGCAACTGCTGATCTCACAATACTGACTTTAGATGGTGTCCAGTGGATTAAAAGCAAAAAAGAAACAACAGCAACATGATATATAAAACAAACATCCCGAAATACTGATCCCAAATAGTGGTGGTAGTAATATTTATTTCCTAATTTCCTTTCTTTCCTAACCATCTACCGGTGGCTTTGTCTGATTTGCTTTTATGCTGGTCATATGTTTAATCTTAACTGTAGATATCCCCAAACCTTTTATTTTTGGCCATTGCTCTTCAGTTTGGGGTAAAAAAATGATTTCATACATTTAGAGAAATTAGAGGATGAGAGATCAAGAAGGGAAAGGGAAGAAGTCAAGGGTAACTTTTCCCATCTACAGTAGATGCTTTCAAGGACACATGATCAATTCAGACTATTTCAAGTCAAACACAATAGCGTCCTTTATTTTTTTCAGTCCTGGACTGGCAAACTAAAGAGGATATGGTCTCTTTACCCTAAAGAGGATATCCATGGCTCGTTTGATTTGATGAGTTATAAACCGACTATAGTGAGATCACTGGAGATCAAATGGAGCCGATAGTGTAAGAGAAGACAAGCGTTTCCTGAAGTATCAGCAGCTTGTTCTGTCAACTTATGTAATAGGATGCCAGCCTGCAGCAGCAGTGCAAATTATCCTATGCAGGAAGTCGAATCGTAAGAATGTAATGCTTTATTTCTACAAAGAAAAAAGAAGAAAGAAAAGGAAAGAGATAATGTATTACCTTTCAAAAGGAAGTGCAGTTAGACTGCGTGTTTGAGCCATAACTGCTAGTTGTGAAATACTGGCTAGATTGTAATAGCAGAAAAGAAACTCTTAACAAGGAATTTTTCACCCAACGGAGAGAATTAACGGGTACCCATTCCAGGATAGTTCTCTATTGTCTTGTATTAGATACTGGACTGTTGTTTATCATACATTCAGATGTTTATTGGTGGCTAGACATGTGCAAGTTTTTAAGGCTAGCAGTATTTTAAATACCAAAAAATAAAAATTAAAAGAGTAAAAGCTGCTTTGTGACATGATGGATTTACTTGGAAACCGTGATCTATTTTCCAAGAACAAGCTTTTATTTCTCTCCCCTGACTCACTCCCTGATTTTGAATTACCTTTTCCTGGTAGTCCCCATTTAGCGTCCACAACTGAAACTGGCAACTTGGTTGTTAAATGAAGCAGTTGCTAAATGAAACTGTGCTTATGATCTTATTTCAGCTTTCCTTTGCTTTATAGCTCTGCAAAGGTCATAAAAGTAAATAATGGCCTTAAAGTTTCTTTTTCATCATTGCTGCAACTGCAAGCATTCACTAAGTGAAGACCACCTGTGCTTAAATGACAAAGGAAACCATGGCTCTACCCAAATTTAACTTACTGTACTTGCAAATGTATAAACTCGATAATAAATTCAGACTATTCATTTGTACTTAATCTAAGACATCTTCATGCAGAGCTTTAAAAATACTCAGCTGATTTCTTTTTTTGAAAAATGAGATGCATTAGTTTGTATCCACTGAATCTATACATTAGGAAAAGTCATTCTGCTGATATGTGAAAAACTGGTTCGCTCCCCAGCTGATAGATTCCCTCCCACACCAGCAGCATCTCTGGAAAGTCTCTGACGGTGTAAGAATTTCCCTAAACAATGTCCTTCAGATACCTTAGAATTGCAATTATCTGCTTACTGGGAAAGAGGAGAATTATAGAGGAGCTATAAAGGAGAATTAGAGAGGACCTGTAGTGGTGCAGTGGCTAGAATAGAATAGAATAGAATAGAATAGAATAGAATAGAATAGAATAGAATAGAATAGAATAGAATAGAATATCTTTATTGTCATTGTGTAACTTACAATGAAAGTAAGTGCTGCCCACAAATATTGCAGGCTAACTCTGCCAACTGACAGCAGTTTGATTCTCACCAGCTAAAGTTGACTCAGCCTTCCATTCTTCTGAGATCAGTAAAATGAGGACCCAGATTGTTGGGGGCAATAGGCTGACTCTGTAAACTGCTGTAAAGCACTATGAAGCAGTATGTAAGTCTAATTGCTATTGCTATCGCTATAATCCAGAAGGCTAGAGGTCTCTAACCTGGGGAATATTGGACTAGAACCAGCTTCCTAATGCAAATCTGGACTGATAGGTTTATGAGACTCATGCAGAAAGTTTATTTATTTAGTTATTACTCAAATTCATATGCCTGTCCATCTCACCTAAGGAGACTGGGTGGTACAGAACAATAGATACAAAGCAAAGATATAAAAACAGCAATTACAAATATGAAAGTGCCAAATTGGGAAAGGCCATCCTAAGGCCAACTTGCCTTAGAATGCAATGGAAGTCTTTAAAAAAATTATTAAGGATTTTTTTTTTAAAAAAAGGAACATTAAAAACTAATATAAACTAAGAAAATGAAAAGAAAAAGAAAGAACTCAGAGAACACTAAGTGCGAAAAGTGAAAACAAAAATAGGAGAAAAATAGGAAAGAAAAAAAGAAACATAGAAAAGCTTCCAATATTCTTTTCAGCAGTTAACAGTATAATTACGTTAACCTCTCACTCTATGGTTAAAACATAATTCTCTTCTTTCTATAATCTTGTCTAATTATCAAAATCATAAATCATAATTTCTTTTCTTTTCGGGGGCTGTTGAAATATGGGGACGGAAAAATGGCTATTCAAGAGAATATAGCCACTTTTCTCAAAGATAGATTGTTTTCGAAAACAGGTATGATTTCGACTTCAAAGAACATTGCTATTAAGGTTTCTAAGGGAGAGATATTAACAAAGACTTTTTTGGATCATAATTCTGTAAATTTGGTTTATAAAAGGAAATCTAATTCTTTAGATGGAGACTAAATGAAATGTTGCTACAGAAAGAAACAATAGTGGAGGATTGTAAAAAGAAATAAAAGATTTTTAAAAATAATTTAGTTAAGGAACTTATTTAAGAGTGGTTTGAGATGCAGCTAATGCTTTTAGTACAGTTATATTTATACAATATGATAGGAACATACAAAGAAGAGTCAAGGGAAAATACAAGTTATTTTGGATGAAATAAGGAGAAAAGAAGAATAAAGGAATTTTCCTAAGAAGATTATAAGATAGGTAAAAAAAGTTTTTACACAATAATTACAATTATCAATGTTAATAATAAGACAAAGGGAAATAAAATAAAAATGAATTATATAAAGCAAAAAAAATTGAGTTTGCAAATAAAAGAGAGAAGTGGCCAGCATATAAATTACCAAAAGAAAAAGAAAATAACTTGATACTGGACTTACATGAGGGATATACTTTTTAATGGATAATACAACCATACAAAAGCATTTCATCAATAGTATTCCAATTTATATAAATAAAATGACATTTTTCTACAGTAGGGGTGTCAAACTGCAGGCCTGTGGGTAGATCATAGTGAAACCATGCCCACTCCATTGCCGGCAATGCAAAAAAAGTCACGACACATCAAGACAAGTCACATGACATTGCAAGTTTGACAGCCATGCTCTAGAGAAAATAGATGAATATTTAAAGATACAAAATTTATTGAAGATTACAGAGGAACAGAGACAGTTAATGAATGAACCCAAAACAATAAGGGAAGTTTCTGAAGCTATAAAAAAATATTAAATAGAAAAAGTGCCTGGATTGAGGGGATTACCAAATTCTTATTATAAATATTTTGAAGATGAAATTTTACAACCTTTACAAGATGAATTATGTACTACGGGGAGGAAAGATGCCAGAGAATTGACAAAAGGGCAATATAACATTAATACCCAATAAGGAACAAGATCTTACTTTGCCTAACAAGATAATATAGGCCAATGTCCTTATTAAATACCACAACTTATTCACAACTATTCTAACTGATACTGAAAATAATTTTGCAAGAATTTATTCATGAGGAACAATGTGGGTTTTTATTTAAAAAATAATTAAAGGACAAAGCGATGTTTTGGACATTTTGGATTATTTGGAGCAACAAAATGAAAAACAACCCTTATTGATTTTCTTACAGTAGATGCAGGTAAAGCCTTTGACAATTTGAATGGACTTTCTTGTTCAAGATTTTAGAAGATAGGAATTTTGGAGAAAACTTTATAAAATGGGTAACATTAATCTATACTTCACAGAAAGCACAAATAATTGTTAATGAAAAACTAACAAAAACCACTGAAATGCAAAAGGCAACAGGATAGGCCTGCCCACTGTCTCCTTTCTTGTTCATGTTGGTTTCTTGAAATACTGAATAGAGATATTAGACATGATGAGAGAATTGTGGCAGTACAAGAGAGACATAAATTAAGTTTGCAGTTGACTTGATGTTGGTTCTGGAAGATCCTTCAGAGGGAATTGAACTATTAATGGACAAATATAAAAAGATGTGGTGATTAGTAGGTTTCAAAAGAAGATGAAGATGTCAACAAAATATGTGAAAATAGAAGATCAAATAGAATTGATGACTAAAACAGGATTTAAGATTGGGAAACAGATAAAATATTTTGAAAGTTTTTATTTTATTAACTTATAAAATATTTTGGTACCACTGTGGCAAATAAGAATTGTATATTATTTTAAAATAACTTTGATAAGACATGGAATGAAGTTAAAAAGGCATGTTAAGATTTGAGAAATGAGAATTGTCATTACTGGGAAGAATTTCTGTGATAAAAATGAATCTCTTGCCTAGAATGATGGGGAGTTTTTTGGGTTTCACACAATACCTGCTTTGACAATTGAAGCAGCATTTAAATATTGGCAAACGGATATATTTAAATCTGTATGGCAGGGGGAAAAAAAACAAGTTAAATATAAGGTCATATAAAAGTCAAGGGAAAGAAGAGGATTGGGTTTACCTGAAAATATTTTTTGCAGCTTGCTGTTTAATTTGGATGAAAGTGTGACTGTTCTGAGAAATAGAAGGCTTTTTTCATTTGTCAGGTAATTTAAAAGGACATGACCTGGGATTTGGGTGGTGTGAATAATGATGTTGTGATAGAATCAAGGTTAATGTGGATTTTAAAAAATGTTATGTTGGACATTCCATGGTGAAAACATGGAATAGATACTAATCCAGATTGTTCCCCAAAACATCTTTGTTGATTTTAGCACAAGAAGCATTTTATAAATTTGAAATATTAGATAAATGCAAATGATTAACTTATCATGAGATACTAGAATTTTTTCAAAAGGAATATAAAATAGAATCAAGGAAAGAACTGGTGACAGAGGGATATAGTTGTCAATTGTTCTCTTACTTACAATTATTAGAAAGTAGATAAAAGAATTTATGGTTTTGAACATTGTAAAACTAAATTTGAAATAGACTTGTGTACAAATGATGAACATGAAATTGCTATGATGTATAAACTTTTACTGAAATTTGAAACAGAAGAAAAAGTGAAAGAGACACCAACAGAAGGGCTAAAAGTTTTGGTTATAATATAGTTAGTGAACCAGTTGCCAAGCACACAAAATGTGCTCATGTGACCTGGTGGGGGTCATTGGAAATCCTTGTCTAATGACCACAATTGGGACTGGAATCTTGATCTTGATCATTGAGTGAAGCAGCTGTTAGGAGAAATATCACATGATTGCCTATGTGATTGCTTTGCACAGGATTGGAAACCTCAAATTCCCATGTGTAGTCATTAAATGATTGCACAGGTCATTAAGTAGATAGAATCCAGGTAAGATGCCTCTGGGGGATAGGAGGCCCTGGGAGGCTCTGCTCAGGAGCTGAAAAATTCTGCCAAAATCCAAGCATGATTTTCAGCCCCTGAGCAAGAGACACTTGTGCAGGGCCTGCATTGGGCATCCCAGGGCCTCTTCCATCCACTTGAAGTACCTCAAACTCCTTATCTTACTGAGTTGCCTCTCTACTCAGGAGATGAAAATCATGCTTGGATTTCACCCCTCATCTCTAGGGGCTGGCTGAAAGAGCTGCCTATTGAAGAATGTCAGCTCTTCAACAAGGTGGAGAAATAGAGTTCATCAATCTTCAGGATCTGAGCTCTGTTTTTCCACCAATTGGACTTCAGCTCCCTTCAGCAGGCAGATCTTTCAGCCAGAGGGAGTCCTCTCAGCAGGCAACAGCAGCCTACAACTTTCCCTGCTGGCGTCTCCTTTGGTTTTTTTTTTGGGGGGGGGGGGAGAGCAGGCAGAGAACATTGCAAATGATGATCACTTGATCACAGGACACTTGGCCACTGGTCGTAAGTATGAACAGGTTGTCAAGCATCCAGATCATGATCACATGATCATGGGGGGGCAGTGTGATATTTTATGATGTTCAGAAGTGTTTTATGGGCCATAATGCACCCTTTCTGAGGGTGTCATAACTTTGAACCATTGTTAAACAAACAGTTATAAGTCAAAGACTACCTGTAATGTAAAAGGCAATGATGATACAGAATCACCAATAGATGATAGTATTTCAGCTATTTCCCTTTTTTAATGTGGAATGTAACCTGTCCATCTATGAAGATTCCTGAGTGATTTGTGGCTCACCTCTCAGTTTAACCAATTTCACTGGACTGTTAGGAAGTCAGTGAGTGTGCTGAGCCTAAGGGAGACCTAGATTCAAACCTGCAGTTATTCAGGACGTTTAGAATGTGGGGGCTATTGTAGAGAAAGTCTAGCAGTTAGCCCACACATCCTGTCTAGCAGATGGGAAAGGAATTCTCAGCATGATCTTTTCTGAATGATCCAGTTGAATAAGCAGAAGAATACTTCGCAAAGTAGTTACTTGATATCAATAGTAATAATAGTAGAAAAGGGTATGAAAAGGAGTTGATGCATAATGGGGGAACATGTTTGGTTCCATTTTTACATACTGGTTGCAGTTTCCATGTCATCTTGATGAAATAAATGACTTCTCTCAGAGTCACCTTGTACCACAAGATGAGTGGCAAACAAATTTAATAATAATAATAATGAAATACAAAGAACTGGAAATGGAACGACTGTGGCAAAAGAAAGCAAAGGCAATACCAGTAGTAGCAGTAATCCCAAAACAATTGGAGCACCACTTGAACACCATCAGCATTGACAAAATCACCATCAGTCAATTGCAAAGGGCAGCTTTACTCAAAACAGGTTACATCCTAGGACAATACCTCTAACACCATCAAACAGCAATATCTACCTATCCCAGGTCCTTGGGAAGAACTCAATAGGTGGATAAAAATGCCAAATCCAGTCTGAACATTTGGCTCAGTGTGCAACAAACAACACTAGCACTAAAAATATTCAATATATGCTTGATTTTCTTGTGTGGCTCTCTATAACCATTGGGTGCCCTCTTTTCCATACTTTCTATAAAAACAAGTTAAAATATGGTTTCCACACTAAACAAATTAACATATCTGAAACAGATTCAATATTACCCAGAGAAAAAAGTTTCATTATTTTCCTTTAATTACACTCAGATTTGTATTATTTTCAGCTACTACTAAAAAAAGCTTACATTTATATTGATTGTTTGAATAAATTCATATCAAATGAATAATAAATGAACTATAAAGTAGAATTAGTTTCTCAAAGACTGTAAATAAAGGAAGATTGTTTAATCAAACAATGATCTAAGATTTTAATACTCCAGCTTTCCTTCACTAGCAGATGCAAGAACTGCAATAAAAATGCCAGATGTAAGAACAGCAACAAAAAGGGACAATCCAACAATTCATACAGCTGTTTCATGGAGCATAAACAGTACCGTTGTTAAAATTAGCAACTTTAACAAAAACCCACACTATTATAGCATGCAAATAGTGCAAAAGTTGTGTAAACAACAATTAATTGGGCAACAAGAAAGAAGGAAAAGAGTGTCTCTTATTCTTCATGCTCTAACTTCAAGTGGTATTTTTACAAGTGATGCTAAATATGGAATCCATTCTTCTATATGTAACATTTAAATATGATTGATGTAATACAGATAGTGGATTTTGAACAGATGGACATTCTAGCCAGAATGGGATTTTTATCAAATTTAAATCAAATTTAAATAATAAGTAGGTAAATGAAGCAAATATTCTTCAAGCACATATTCTGATGTTTCCATTGAATTTTAGTGCAATGCAACTTCAGACATTCTGCTGTTTGTGCATAAATGCTGATTTGTACATAACTGGGTCAATGTGTACAGTAGGTGAACTGCCATATCTGAATATATGGCTATAGAGTTACGATCTCAGAGAAGTTATTGACTTAAGAGGTGTAAAATCCATTTCATAAATCATGTGACTATGGAACATGACATATGATGACACATGCTGACACTCAAACAGAGATAAGATAGTAAGTCATGTTCTCTTTTCCAACATTATTTTTCGACTTTAAAACCTTGTTTCTTTTTCAGTTGCAAAAGGTCTTAACTAGAATGTGATTAATACAAAGAATGCGATAGCTTGTGTTAAATTTACTACAAAGATGCACTATCATAAGAAATGCACCGCACTACAAATTTTGTTTGTAACAATGGCCCTCTCTGGACTTGACTGGCACTTTTACTTGCTCTTTTTATTAATTTAAATAATTTATAACTTGTTCAGTCTTCCAGACAATGATTTCTTGCTTTCATTTATTGTTTAATAAAGCCCAATATTGTCTCATTGATTCTGCATAAAGTTGAACTCTCTTTTACTCCAACCCTAAGTCTGGGCTTATACTCACATTCTCCTAATTGTGACACAGATTCATCTTTGTAATTGGTTTTATACAACATCTCTTCATCACATTGCCTTTATCATATTCTCAGTCCACATCGGAGTCAACTTAAACTTGTATTTAGCTATTCTAATGTTAAAAGTATAAGTATTTTCCCTCTCCTCCAGGTTTGGCTGTGGATCTGATCTACCACACTTCCATCAACAATATAGTTGATAACACAGTAGGGAGTTGGAATCTGCACAGTCCCCATTGGCCACTTGAGGCTTATTGGGGGCAGGTTCTTTCTTCTCCAGGAGTTGGTAAGTCTTCTGTGGCCATTTTGATTTCAGGTGCAGAAAAAACAGGAAATGGAACAAATCTGGGGAAACCATGATGCAGCTCTGTGAAAGCATTTGGGGAGGGGACCATTGTTGGGGGCAATCTTTCTTAGCTGGAAATAAGGGGATTGAGAGCAGCATTATGCTTAACTCTTTGTGTGTTGAATCCCAGTGTGGAAAGCCAAGCAATCACCAACATATCTGATCACTGAGAGGGAGGGAAGCATTGTGTAGGATGTTTGCTTAGGTCGTGCTGGCTTTTTTTTCTTGCAAGCCATTCCTCTACCTGGCCTTCCTCCTGCTTGAATTTTTGTAAAGTCCTGATGTGCAAAATCCTCTTGATGCCCTTTCTGGAAGTGGCCCTTTATTCCTGGGGAATCGTATCAGACTGCTACTCTTTTACTGTGACTTTCTCTTCATACCTGCTCTGCACCTTTTATATTCTCCTTGTGAGGTTCTTGCACACTCAGTCGTTCCAGCTGGCCTTTCGGGTTTCCCATTTTCCACAGATAACACCCCTGATAAATATTTCCCTCTCTTCTTTCAAAAGAGCTCCAGACTTTTGTTCAGAAATAACCTAACAGGTTGCCTGTGTGAAGCACCTCCATGTTTTCAACCTCTTACGCAGGTAGCTTGCTGGGTAGGTAAGCATGTGATTCAAAGTGCCCACTCACACTCCCCTAATCTGTTACCCAGGTATTTCTCTTTTTTTGCTGTCTTTCAGAGCAAAGAGGGAACTATGTAAGGGAAGCCTCTTTCATGTTGCCCTTCCCAAATTCTCTGGTTAAGCTTGGATGAGATATCCCTCAATTCTGGAGATGTGATTTTCCATCAGCATTAGGCAGAGTGGGAAAGGACATGTGTGTTAACAGTTAACCAACCTATCAATATTGAGAATAATTCCCCAAATTTTCCAAAACAAAGCTCCAACTCCACTCATTCCAAGAATGCAGATATGTCACCACACCACTGCTATGACCCATGTTTTACTCCTTCAAATCAATGTATTGATTTGGCAGATAAAAGATAAACTGTCCCTAATTTAAAGTAGGATAGTTTTAAGGCACTTCAGCTCTTCCACTGGACAATCAGCAGCTTACCAGACCATTCTCCTTTCTTTCTTCAGGGCAAAGCAACATGCAGACATACCTGCCTTTCTTAGGCTAAATGGAATCTTAGGCCTGTTTGAAGAAATGCAAAAAGAGTGTTTAAACGCTCTGCTTGCAAAAAAAAAAAAAAAAAAAAGGCACTGATATCCTTTTCATTCCTGTGAGATTCATCTCTTCCTGATGCCAATACAATCTCTTGCACCCTGAGGCAAAAGGTGCCTTATTGAATCAAGTCACCCAAAGTCTTTTTCCAATAGTGCATTTAAATCTCTCTCTCTCTTTTTTTAATATTGCACTTCACACATCAGGCTTTTGAGACTCCACAATGGGTCTATATCTGGGCAACAGCTAAAGGGAAGGAAACTAATGAATTGGCATCAATCAGAGCTTCCAGCTGCAGTATCTAAGTTGCCACAGAAATTATTCACTTCTTGTCAGGGGTTGAGAAATAATTTCCCATTAATAGCCAAACTTAGCTACCAAATCCAAATGACTTCTATGAAATAAGACCGGGCAACAGCTGATCAATTTTGGACTTACGGAACAAACAAGCTATTTTGTCAAATCAAACCCAAATAACCATTTGGTAGGGTTTTTTTTCCCCCACAAGGTAACCGGAAGCCACCATTCAAAACCAGTGGTGCAGCATCTAGTTTTATCTAATGGTTTCAAAGTAAGATTATGGCAGATAATCATGCTGCTTCTCTGTCTCATGCATGCATGCACTCATATTCCTGTGCATGTCCCCAGAAAGAGAAGAGTTGATTGTCATTCCAATATGGCTAATAGAAGCTTGAAACCTCTGAATCCCAATCAAAGTCTCCCTGCAAGCCGGAAGTCCTGACTTGCGTTTAACAAGCTTTTGCTGGATGCACATTTGGGAAAAAATAATAATAAATTTATATAAATACAAATTAAACTTCTGGCAAGGACTTTGTTATTAAGCTTACATAAATTAGCTCCTATGCCAGTCTCAGCCTTTAAAGATTTGAGGAGTATTGCTATTTAGCATGAGCAACATCATGGGTGCTCTTCATGCTGGTTCTTATGTCTGACCAAAGAAATTTAAACAAAAAATATATTACTTGCGGCAAGAGAGCGACTCCGGCGCATGCGCGGCCATCAGATGGATGTCGGGCCGCCGGACGCCGTACCGGGTGGTGGATGCCTCGCTGTCGCAGGGAAGTTCTGTAGCCGGTTTCACCACGGCCCGACACTACCTCTGTCAGAGTAGGGCTTATTTTCATGCCTGCCATCCTGACCCAACTCTCAACTGTCAGTGGATACACACAAACCAGTTGGGCCACTGGTTTTCCGAGAAGCTGATCTGAGCCAAGTGCTCAAGGTCAGATCTTGATCTGCATTATGCCAATACAAATGTGCAGTCAGCAGATTTCCACTGCAGGGGTTGCGGGGAAAGAGGAGGGAATGCACGGAGAAACAAGCCTTTGGTCCTGTTTTGCCTGATGGAGGAAGATAAACAAGAAAAGTGAACACATAGGTCATTATCTGTTTGTACTTTTCCGTAAGGACTCTGGAAACACAAAAACCCTTTCAAGTTGGCAGGCAAAAGCATGCAGGAGAAGCAGAGGCAGCAGCACTGAGAGAAACGGTCAGCATTTTCCAAGTAAAAACCGACAGCTGCTGTGACGAGCACTACGACAGCATAAATTGAGGTCAAAAATGAGCTGGCTGGCTTCACTTTGGTTTTCTGTTTGCTGAACGAAAGAAAGAAAGAAAGAAAGAAAGAAAGAAAGAAAGAAAGAAAGAAAGAAAGAAAGAAAGAAAATAAAAAAGAAACCACAGCACAGATGATTGCCATTTAGTCACAGGAAGCAAGGACGGTTAGGAGTGGATGATTAGGACATACACATGAAGAAATGTATTCACTGTACGTCTTGATGGAAGAAAAAAAAAACCCTCTTGTAATTCCATGGTAGAAACTGACTTGGATGGCGGAAGCAAAACAAGAAGAGGTGGTTAAGCTGCGGGTGGGAACCTTTTATCAGAACGTCCATTTTTTTTTTCCTTTCTGACTTTAACATGGGCTAGATTGTTTTTAAAATTGTGCCTTTGAAAAAGATTCATAAAGAGGGTTTGAATGTCAAATACTTACTAAAGGTGAAAGGCAAATACTCATCAGAAGCCATGGGCCTGAAGTGGCCACCTTCATCAGCTACATCTAAGTAGGGCCACCTATTCTGTGTAGCAAAAATCTGGATGACCACTAGATGGCAATAAAGAGATGCAGGTTTGGCAGCCTTGCATCTAAGAAGGAATTAAGATGGAATAACCAACAGTCCTGGTTTTCGGTAAAGATTTTAGATTGTTCGCAAACCATCACAAGTGTGATGTGTGATTTGATACTCTCCTCTCTGATTATTCAGGCATGGCAAAGGAAGGCCAAAAAAAAAAAAAAAAAAAGAATTAGAAAGCCTGCTAGTGGGAAGACGTTTCACTTTGCTGTCAGCAATCAGAATCCTTCCAAAGTTTTCAGAATTGGTCATAGATGGAAGAGCAGAAATGTTGATTGCCTGATAAATATGTTTAGATTCTGTACAGCATTGCTGCTGCCAGGATGTATCTCTTACATTTGCAGAAAGCCCCAACATCTTTGTCCAGCTTCTGCTTAACTCCAGTCTCAGCCTGCATCTAACTATGTCAACTATTTTTTTCTGACCCTAGTTCTCATGTCTCTTGAAACATATTTTTGCCCAGAGGAGATGTCGCAACAGGATATTACTTTTGTTTTCAAGGTGTCCTGGGAAAGCATCTGTGTTTTGATGCACCTGCATACATACTTATTAGTTTGCATCAGATGATGCAACCCCTTGACTTTTGTACTTACATCAGATATTAAAATACAAAGATGGAAAGATGAAGCTTGCTTTATGATGTCACTGCACATACTGTACATCATTAAATTGATGGCATCTCATTTTGCTGCAGATGTCTGGGTGCCTACTCATTTCTTCAATCTAGACTGACCTCACAGACTCAACTGAACCTCGAATATGCTTGTCCCTAACATGGATTCCCATTCTAATTAATTTTGGGGGATCAATAAAGTCTTCCTGTTTCTAATGGATCCCTGTAATTTTAAATAGTAGTTTTAGTAGTTGTCTCCTGCCTGTCCTCTCTTCTACTTTGTGTTTTGATTTTGCGTGAAGCCGTAGTACAGTTATAACTCTGATAAATAGTCTTTTATGCCTTAGATGGTTTGACCAGGTGCAAGACTCCTTCATAGACTCCTTCACAGATCAGTGAAATATAAAAGGAGAAACTTGATCCCACCCCACCTCCCATTCCAGGAATGCCTGTAGCTTCTTTCAGTGATTTAGGGAGGTGGACCTAAGGCAATTCTTTCAGCACCCCAAAACATTTGTCTCCCATGCTGATACTGGCTGGAAATGCAAGTTTGACTTAAAACATTGCTATGCAAATTTCAAAATTTTACAATGATACTTCCAAGGTAAGACCTCAGTAAGACCATATTTTTCATCCAGTTTTGGTTGCCACAATATAAAAATGATGTTGAGACTCTAGAAAGAGTGCAGAGAAGAACAACAAAGATCATTAGGAGCTTAAAAGCTAAAACATATGATGAACGGTTGCAGGAATTGGGTATGTCTAGTCTAATGAAAAGAAGGACTTGGTGTGACATGATAGCAATGTTCCAATATCTAAGGGGCTACCACAAAGCAGAGGGGGTCAAGCTATTCTCCAAAGCACCTGAAGGCAGGACAACATGCAATGGATGGAAACTAATCCAGGATAGAAGCAACCTAGAACTAAGGAGAAATTTCCTGACAGTTAGAACAATTAACAATTAATGACTTGCTTCCAGAAGTTGTGGGTGCTCCAACACTGAAGGTTTTAAAGAAGAGATTGGATAGCCCACAGGTCGGCAACCTGCGGCTCTGGAGCCGCATGCGGCTCTTTGAGCCTTCCCCTGTGGCTCCCAGCCTCCTCTGCCTTTGCAGAGAGAGACAGAGACAGAGAGAGGCAATTGCTGCTCTCCCTCCCTCTCTGTCTCTCTCTGTCTCTCTCTGTCTCTCTCTGTCTCTCTCTCTCTCTCTCTCTCTCTCTCTCTCTCTCTCTCTGTGTGTGTGTGTGTGTGTGTAAAAGAGAGTGCACTCACAGTGTTCTCCGAGGAGCTGAAAAGCTTACTGGGCGGAGCTCCTCCCTTTACTGCGTCTCTGCAGGAAGCAGGAAGGGCAGGAGACAGCCAGCTAGCCCAGCTAGGCTGACTCAGGAATTCTGGGAGTTGAAGTCCATGAGTCATAAACGAGACGAGGTTGCTTACCCCCGAGCTTGTTGGACAACAGCTTGAAGCTTGCCAGGTGAGCAGCAGATAGGAGGAGGGGAGAAAGAGAGAGAAAGAGAGAGAGAGAGGAAAGAGGGAGAGAAAGAAAGAGAGTGGGGGAAGAGAAGTGGCAGACCAAGGGCAGATAAAGAGGGAGGGAGGGAGAGAGACAGAGAGAGAGAGACCCTTTTGACATCTAAAATGAAGATAACACTGCATATATCCTTTTTTTACCTGTGTGTGTATATAATTTTATTCTCTTAAAGCATTCTCTTGGTGATCATTGTTTTAATAGTATGGATATTCCCAAGAGTGATATTTTTACTTTTATTTTTAATGTGTGTGTATACACACACACACACACACACACACACACACACACACACACCTATAATAAAGGTAAAAAAGGATATATGCAGTGTTATCTTCATTTTAGATATCAAAAGGGTTTTGCGGCTCCCGTTGTTTTGTTTTTGGTGGGAAACGGGTCCAAGTGGCTCTTTGAGTGTTTTGGGTTGCCTACCCCTGGGATAGCCATTTGTCTGAAATGGTAGAGGGTTTCCTGCTTGAGTAGGGGGATTGGACTAGAAGAGCCAATCCAACTCTATTTTTCTGTTTTTGGTCAAGGTGCTGTATCCAGACATCAGTTACTGCATCCCCCAATTGATGGATTCCCTGATTGTTTATTTCTCCTGTTTCTGTCAGGAAATCAAGCACCAATCCCTTTCCTTTTGTTGGACAAGTCTGTGAAGAGAGTGCAGGAGGTGCTGGCTCGTGTCTGAATTTTATTAGGTCACTGGTGTGGAGTGGGGTGAAACAGCAATTCACAAATCTCCTTGTCCCTTAAGCCTGAAGGGAAAATTGACAAATATTAGTCAATTTTGCCCCAAGCCTTTGCTGCCAGTCCATAGAAATGTCTTTGGAATCCTTGTTAGGAGAGCTTCCACAATCTGTGCTGTTAAAGGATTCTACTGGAAGGCAAACTCATGCTTGGAGAAAAAAAGTGGAATTGTTTTGCTCTGTCTTTTCTTTATGATTGTGAGGAGAAGACTGAAAGTTTGCTTGCTTTCTTGCTGTACAGAACTTGCCTGCACAAACACATCCCCATCCTAAACAGCTATGCACATGGAGAATCCTTTCTTCTCCAACCCCCCCCCTTTTTAGGGTTCCCCACCCCCACCCCAACCCACTACCCCATTTTTCTGTCTCAAAAGTATTATTTCCCTACTTTTTAGTTACTTCCAGGCAATTTTAAAGGTAAAGGGAAGGGAGGGAAAATACATTGTTTCACTGGCTCATCAGTGGATGGTTAAAAACAACAAAAATAGAAAGTCCATTATTTCACGGGATCAGCAGTTGCTTGATACAAGGTAAAGGATAACGTTGTATGTTCCTGTCTTCAGAATGACTAAGTAGTCTGTCATCCTGCAGCAAGCACTTTGCCTCGCCTTTAAAACCAACATAGAAATCCATCCAATGCATCCGTGAGATGTCATGTGCAGAAATGATTTGATATTTGCTGTATTATTTGGATGGGGGGGGGAATCTGATTAAAAAAAGGAAAAACAGAAATATTTGAGTTAAGTAAGGAGCATATGCTCAAGGAACTTGGCAGCTATGAGAGCATGTGTGCACTTACTGTTTTCTTGTTTGGGAGAACCAGTAAAAAGACTCTACAGACTTTCAGATTGGAACTAGCAATAGCAAAAATAACAGGACATTGCTTTATTAGGGCCAACTACATTGTTGCTAAGAAGTGAGTAAGCCTACAAGCTTGTCAAGCTGGGTATTAAGCAAAGGCGGAAGTGGGAAGGATATGGAAAGAGAGAAAAGGATATTGCTAGACATGACGGAAAACCCCAAGTCTGCAATTAAAAATAGCTGTACAATAAAATTGAAGACTTCTGACAGAGTTGCTTAGGATGATCGTTCTTGGTATCCAAAAACCTTAAGTTGTGAGATGTTCTGCTAAAAACGTAAGCCTCCACCTCTAAATACAGCTGCCGTGTGCCAAAAGCTTTACTCCCCTCATTTGTTCTTTCCATTCCAGTTGTTCCCTTTCCATCCTAATTCCACTTTATTTATATGTTTATTTGATTTATACAGCCACCCATCTCACATATGTGACTCTAAGTGGCTTACAATAAAATAGATAAAACAGATAAAATATACAATATAAATATTTAGCAGCCGTATCATAAAAACAGCCATCAACAAAGCTATTAATTGGACTCTATTACACATCTGGGGACTGAGGCAAAAAACCAAATTTTGAGGGCCTTACAAAAGGCCAACATGATTGGGGCCAATCTAATCTCAGGTGAAAGAATGTTCCACAGGGTAGGTGACATGGCAGAAAGGCTCTTCTTCTGGGCCCCATCAGGTTACACTCCTTAGCCAATGGGACCCAAAGCATGCTCCTCTTTCCAGACTACAGATAAGATAGGTAGAAACAACAGAGGACAGACTTCAATAGATTAGTTTAAAGTTGAAC
Source organism: Crotalus tigris (assembly GCF_016545835.1). Taxonomy (NCBI): domain Eukaryota; kingdom Metazoa; phylum Chordata; class Lepidosauria; order Squamata; family Viperidae; genus Crotalus; species Crotalus tigris. The sequence continues at coordinate 7,275,226 of NW_024096478.1, read as the reverse complement.
AGGAGAAATTGCAACAACAACAACAACAACAAAAAGAATAGTGTTCTGCAGTGCTTTTTTTCTTAAAAAAAAAAAAAGGTGCCGGAACTCACACATGTCATACAACACACCTTGCCTACCCTACAAGGTTCCATTCAAAAAAGGTGCCAGAACTCCGTTCTGGGCATTCTATGACAAAAAAAAGCCCTGGTGTTCTGCTAATCAAATGTGTCCAATTTAGGAAAGCATGTAGGTGTATCCAGGTGATAAACTCTGGTTGCACCCAGCCCCTTCATTCTTCAGTCAAGGAATCTTATGGCTCCCATGTGAGGGTGGTGTGGAGGATACTTTGCCCGGGGGGGGGGCACCAACAACAATAACACTACAGCAAAGCTTCTCATCTTAGCCCTACATCTGAGACAGGTTTGGATTTGTCAAATAATTTGCCCCATCCTGTGCACGTATTTGCCGCTCTTTTCCCATGTACATCACTTTGGAGTTCCCCTTAGTTTCTGGCTTCTTGCTTCAGTTCCACCTCATCATTTGCATCTGTGCATAGGCAAACCTAGCAACGGCATGCAGGACGGAAGCAGCAGGTGCAGAAGGAGAGCAGCTGGTAGAGCAGTCAGAAATGGGACCTGGCAGAGGAGACAGGTAGGCATAACTGAGGCTAGATGCCTAGAAGCTCTACCTCCAGTGGTGGGATTCAAATATGTGAGGATGCCACTTCCGGAAGTCCATTCTGGGCCTGGGCAACAAAAAATTAGCTACCGGTTCTGCCGAACTGGTGCGAACTGGCTGAACCCACCACTGTCTACCTCCATGCTCTACAGCAGGGGTCCCCAACCCCTGGTCCATGGATCAATATTGGGCTACAACATGCCAGCAACCGGTCCGCACAGACAAGCAAAGCCCTATCTGTGGGATTCAGGCAGCATTCAAAACCACACACCCTTCAGTTCAGTCCGCGGAAAAACCTCTCTCCATGGAACCGGTCCCTGGTGCGTAAAAGATTGGGGACCTCTGCTCTACAGGGAACAGATCTGAACTCTTGTACAATGTTCTAACAGGGGCAAGTAGCATGAGAAATGTATTGGTTCTACTTCCAAGGTAGCACTTTTCAGTGACCACTGCAATAAATGCCTGCAACTACATTTCCAAGAAATGAAATGTATCTCTTCTTCTTTAAAGAACTTTTTGTGGGTATTGGTCAAAACTATGTAAATATCAGTGGCTTTTTTAAACTGTCTCCTAGCTATACAGTTTTCAGGTTAATAAAGCAGGCAATCCCCACCTGATGCCCTCAAGATGGATAAACATCAGTGCCTGAAATCCCAAGTTTATAGCTAAGAAATGGGAATTTAAGTCCAATTTTTTCTTAAGGGCACCAGATTTTTTTTTGGGGGGGGGGGGGAATGGGGAAGGTTAGTTTACACTGAATTAGAAAACTTAAGCTCCACTATTGCAGCCGCTGGTATGGGAGAGTTCCTCTCTTTCATATTTTATTTCTCCAGAAGGAAGCTAGTCTAGTAGTGTGATTCAGAGCAAGGGTGATCAGTTAAAGCAAGCAATGATTCATCAGAGGCAATACCAAGAGTCTGAGTTAATCAATCACAGGACTGTTCAATCCTAGATCTTATACTCAAGGAGTAAAATGATACTGTTGATATGAATAATATGGATTGTAGAGAGGACTTAAAAAAAATCTGAATGCCAGGAGAAAAAGAAAACTAGCTCTGACTTTCCCTCCCTTTTTAAATCATCCCTCCATTCACACACTGTGGACTGCTCGCACCCTGGCTTTGCACCTACCAGTCCCCGTGGCAACCACTTGTCTTAAGGGCTCAAACAGTATTTTCCTGGTTCTGAGCCAGTTTATCTGAAACCAAAGCAAAGCTGGGCTTTTTATTTCACAGCATTGGGTTTGTTCCTGTTGTATTTATTCTTGCATCATTGTGCCTCCCAAGTTGTGGGCACCAGCAAATCCTTGCTCAGCTTTCATTATAACACAAGGCATTTCAGGCCATCTGATCTTAACCCTTTTAATCAGTAGTTAGTTAGTTTCACAATGTAGTTCAATGGGGAAAAAAAGGACAGGCTGCCTTGATTTGTTTTCAACTTACACAAACAGCATCTATCTAGCTCTTACATATCTCACTCTACTGCCCAGCTTCTGGACTCATGTAGCCATTACAGTTCCTCCCACACCCATCCCAAGGCTCTGTGCTGCAATCTACAACCATGGTTGGAACTGCTGGCTCCAAAACATCCCCATTCCTCCAGCAACACAGGTAGCACACATTTTTTCAGCTGAAATCTGAAAACGCTGGCTGAGGAATTCTGGGAGTTGAAGTCCACAAGTCATAAAAGGGCAAAGTTTGAAGACCTCTGCTTTAGAATCAAGAGACAGGATCTTTCTTCCTTCCTTCCTTCCTTCCTTCCTTCCTTCCTTCCTTCCTTCCTTCCTTCCTTCCTTCCTTCCTTCCTTCCTTCCTCATAAACAATAAAAGACAATATAAAAAGAGCAAACCCATGCAATGAATAAAAACAGAAGGACAGTATAAATCTACATAAAATCATAAAACAAAAATGTATAGCTTATGATTGAAGATAAGCCTCAAACTGTTTTGTGAGGGATTGGGAAAAGGAAACAGAGTAAAAGTTGTGTCATGTGGAAGTGCCTTTATTCCACCTACAGAAGAACTCAGGGCACCTCAAAATATTACTACGGGAGGACCATAGATGGACTATTATTAGTGAACAGCCAAATAACAACAAACAAAACTGGTTCTAAATATTGGGTGATTAAGTATAGCTGGATATTAATAGAGGCTTCCTGATTTTTCTGTCACTCAGCTCTTCCATCAAATCTGGAAGTTGCTGTGGTAAAGAACTGACTCAGAGGCACAGGACCCCCCCCCCCCAACAGCTGCAGAATGGTGAGCTCATTGCTAGAAACAAATGGCTTTGCATATACATTAGACAACTTTAGACAAAGACACTGGAATAAATTTTAAGAATTGAATTGTAGATTCATATATCTAATTTTACATTCCTAGGAAAACACACTGACGCTTGAAGTGTTGCCGGGTGTTTTGCTGCTGCAACGGAATACATCTTTTGCTAAAAAGATCACAGGGTGGAACCATTCAAAGAACTTCCATGACTGACCCATTGATGTCTTCAAAGATATAGTCAGAAATCCCTACAATATTTAGATCTGAAGTCTACCATCATTCAATGATAGCAAAGGCTAAATGGGACATTGAGCGGACTCTACAATAGCAATATCTCAAATAGTTTTCCAATATGGTGCTGCGTTCCCTATATATATATATAGAAGACACCAAGTTAAGCCAGAAATAGCTAAAGCTATTCCAGAAGATGCCAGGAATTCATTCCCTTGGGCTTCTGGATGAGTTTAACATTCCTCATGTAATAACACTAGTTACCTTTTTCAGTCCCAGGAGTCATATTTTATCTACATGGCTCCAACGCCTTAAACTTTTTAACAATGCTATCTTCTTGAGTTTCTCCCTGCAGTGTTCAGAAGAGAGATGAAAGAAAGGTGAACAGAAGAAGTCTTATGCATTTAGTACAGTAGTCGCTCAGTTAGATAGATTTATTCTGCTTGCTTTGAGATGCAGTTTGCTGGCACTAGCTTACAGTGAGGCAGGAACAATGTCCCGGAGGGAGGGTGGAGAGGCTACAACCGAAAAACACCCTCAGGCTGACATGCCAGCAAGTCAAAACTGGATGGAAAACTGGCTTTTTCTACTTCTTCTCAATTTCTGGGAATGCCTTTCAGTTCACCTCCACCTGTTCATTCTTTCTCTTGCTTTTCACTTCAGGGAGTTTTTGAAGATGAACAGAGGCTGGATGACCTGCAGCTATGCTTGACACCCAGATGTCCAAAATATCTAATCAAGAAGTACTATAATGCCAACATTTTGGCCATTTAATGAGGATCTGCTCGTGATGATACTCTCCTCAAAAGGTTTATGGCAGAGAGAACTTGCAGCTATCCAAAATCTTATGAATAACAGCCCTTGAAGTTTAGGTTGGGAGATGGCAACAGACTCAAAAAAGAGGCATGGTCACTTCTGTATCCAAGCTTTTTATTACAAGCTTTCTACAAAAATGTTAATCTAAACTTGAGGTTCCAGATTTGTTTGTTCCTAGACAAGTTTTCATGCATTTATAATTTCCAGAGCTCAGGTCAATTTTCTTATCCATAATTGTACTCAAGTTTTTAAATAATAATTTTATTAAAGATTATATCATTCTGATAAAACTAGTACAAAGTGTAAAAAAAATGCAAAGAGAAAAGAAAAAAAATCAAAAAGTGAAAGAAAAAGGAACTTTCCCACTCATTCCAGAAAGTATAAAGAATACTAACAGCTTTTTACCAAATACAACAAATAATATATTCATTCCATATCTCACCTCATTCTCCATAAACAAATCTTTAAAATCTCATCATCCATGCTAATCAGCAAAAGTTCATTACTAGAAATAATATATGTATCATAAACTTGATCTAATAAATCCATGTTTTTATAACATCATTTAGACCAGGAATATCAAACTGCTGGCACACGGGCTGGTTGCATCATGCTGAGGCCATGTCCACCCCAGCTCCAGCAATGCAAAAAAAGTCGCAATATGTTGTGACACATCACATGACGCAGCAAGTTTGACACCCGTGATTTAGACTATTAATAAAGCCAAGATCTTTAATATTAACTTCTGAGTCCATTGTTCACAAATATCTCTAAATGCATGCATTGTTAAAAGATTTTTGTCCATTCTGCATTATCTGATTGAGTTTAAATATTATTTCCCTTAAATGTAATCTTCTTTCCTTCTGATACCCCCTAGTATCCAGCCTCCAAAGTCTCATCTTATTATGTTTTTTTTTTCAAATGCAAAAAAGCATGAAGAATTTCCAACAGGAAGGATTCTTTATTTAGTTTCAGAATGCTATTCAAACAATATGGATCCTTAATCCATTTATGACTTTCTAAAATGATTTGATTGTTAATCTCCCTCCCCCCCCAAAAAAAAAATTCCCTGAAGCTTTATTTAAAACTTCTTTTGTAAGGGATTGAAGGAAACTCACAGAGCGAATACCATTAAACTTGCCATTCCAGAAGTCCTTAATATTTAAAAAGCAATAAAATATTAATTCCAAGTGATTAAGAAATGAAGATTGGCTGAGCTTTTATTCTTAGATAAGAGAACGATTATGACTATGATTTTTTAAGTAATCCTCGACTCCTAGCCATTCATCTCATAAGCAGATGACAAAAATATTGGTTCCTGCCATCAGCTTACAGGGAACTGCCGTATAGAGTATGTGTGGGCAATCTTACAATCTATCCTTTCTCTGGAAGATTTCATTGGCCTGAATCTTGAATACGACCAGTGATTTCAACTATAATGTCATCCCTACTTCTTCAGGAACATCTTCAGTTTGCCATGTCCTCACGAGAAGTCTTTTCTCTTAGTTGCCTAAATCTTATCCTTTACACTGATTAATCCTTAAGGCTATATTTTCAGCAATAGTCTTGCTTTACTGCTTATCCATCTATTGTTTTATTCTGTTTCATTCTTGCCCACTAAAGCCCCCAAGTTCCTTGTATGTATAGCCCATTACAGGGTAGCGCTTTGAGGAAGTTGTGACAATCCTGCTCCCACTCTGCCTTGGATTGCTACTCTCAGCCTTCTTGTTAATCTTTCAAGGTAGTTCAGACAAGAAACACAAGCTATAAATTATAATGCTACTTTTGTTGTAATGTTACAGTAACAAAATCTTGCAAGTCTGAAACTATTTCTTCCCCTCCTTTCCTTGGACTTTCCAGAAAAGTAGGGTGGGTCCCTTTTGAAATTATCAGCCTCCCAAGTAAACCAGAGAGGAAATGTAACAAGATGAGCTAATTCTACTTTACTGTAAGGCTACATTAATATAATCTTGCAAGCTTGAAAGTATAAATCTCATGCTGTCTCTTTTCACTGTCTGATAAGTTAGAGTAGATCCTTTCTAAGTTTCTTTCGCTGCCTGTTATTCAAGCTTTTATCTGATCTTTCCCTGGACAGCATCTCTCCCCTTATCTCCCAAGGTCATATCCACATACTATTACAAAAATGTTTCCTAGGTTCTTTCTGTTTTGGTGGCCTAAGGTAGCTTCTGCATAACATTTATTTAGTCTGTGGCTCTTTTTCCTGTTTCATAAGGCCATTCCCATATATCATTACACTATTAGAACTCTTAGACCTTTTGAGCATTGCCAGCACTTAATGTTTCACTGAAGCCATCCTAGACTGGGTGGTCTTCAAAATAACTGCTAATAATATTTAATGAAGAGAAGGATGAGGGGGGACATGATAGCAGTGTTCCAATATCTCAGGGGCTGCCACAAAGAAGAGGGAGTCAAGCTATTCTCCAAAGCGCCTGAAGGCAGGACAAGAAGCAACGGGTGGAAACTAACCAAAGAGAGAAGCAAGCTAGAACTGAGGAGAAACTTCCTGACAGTTAGAACAATTAACCAGTGGAACAACCTGCCTCCAGAAGTGGTGAATGCGCCAACACTGGAAGTTTTTAAGAAGAAACTGGACAGCCATTTGTCAGAAATGGTATAGGGTTTCCTGCCTGAGCAGTGGGTTGTACTAGATGACCTCCAAGGTCCCTTCCAACTTTATCATCATCATCATCATCATCATTATTAATGTAGGCTTACTTCCCTGCCTGTCCTTTGGGTTTTATCAATTTGCCAGCACTCCAGACCTTTCTAGAGTCTAGGCCAGATATGTCAAACTTGTGACATCACGTGACATCGCGCAACGTATCAGGACGGTTTTGCTATTGCCGGCAATGGGGTGGGCGTGGCTTCTGGATGACGCATCCGGCCCACGGGGCGGCAGTTTGACACCCCTGGTCTAGGCCCTCTTTTCTGAATGGCAACACTCTGAGTCACAATTCTTGAGAGTTAGTATTCTCAACCATTCAAAAAATCTGGTCCAAAGTTTTCTGAGGTATTGTGCTTCTGCCGATATTCCTCACCACACACACAGCCTCATTCTGAGCACCATACTCTTCCCTGCATTCTTCTTGTGCTCCATATACCCACCTGCCTGCAACCTTCCCAGTGCCCCTTCAGACTGTTCTACAGCCAACACCCTCTTTTTAAAGGGAATAATTGTAATCTGGAAGGGTGGGGGTCCTCAAAGATGAAGGGGGAAGGAGGAACATGGGCATTTCAACTGCTCTTTCCTTTCACATTTTCTTTTTTGGCATCCTTCACCATTAGCCATATTGCCCAGGGCTTTTGAAACATGATGCTTATCCACATCTGGTCTGTTTCTAACCTCTTCATTATAGATTCAGTAACATCTGCATCAGAAACTCATGTGGAAGAGCCAAGCACATAGATATTTAGATAACAGTGAAATATTTAATCCAGCAAATACAATAAATTCCTGTTCTTATCCACAAGATGCAGGAGAGGGACTCAGTTTGATTCTTGATGGCTGAATTTTACATTTGTGAAATGTCACAAGAGCTGAGCAAGCATGCTGTTTTCACTCAAAGTGATACTATTTCAAACATTAAATATAAATACATAATTTTTCTTATTCGCCTCCAATCCTAATAACCAAAGAAATTGTTCCAGTAGAATCGACAAATACATTTGGCTTACAAAATCTGTGCATTTTTTCTTCTATATCCCACTCTGAGTCACAAGATACCCATCATGCTGCCTTTTCTAGAGGAAGCAAAAAAAAAAAAAAAACAGATTCCATTCACATTGTTAAAATTAACTCTCAAGGACCTTGTTACAACGTACTTCTCCTTTTACACAGTTCAAACAAGAGGTCGGTTTGCTTACAATGTAAACAAGCAGAAGAATCGTGCTCTTCAACGGCCCTGTCAGCCTTATTCATAAGATTTAGTTTATACCCTACTTTGTACACAGTCTAGGAGCCAAGTTTTCACGTGAATATGGGAAAGCTATAACAATTACTTCAAAGGCAAGCTGCCTTTTAAGAGGTCTTTCTTAGAGTAGACATTAGGGCTATGAACATTTTGAAAACGATTTGGAAGAATTGCTTTGTACCTCCAGTAAGCCCAGTTTCTTTCTAGTATTCATTATAACAGACCTGCCTGTTTTCAGACTTCGGTCCTTTCTGCTGAAAAGATGTTGCTACTTTAATGAATCAAATAATTACAGCAGAAGTCTGCTGCTATAAAGCAACTTGTAAAGCACAGAGGGCTTTTTTTTCATGTTTCTGCGGAACTGATAAAAAAACATTCAACAAATAGCAGGGAAATATTATGCTTATGCATAATCCAAAACATCTCTTCAAAATTATTTTTGAAATGGCCAAGCCTTAGTAGACCTTTCTGGAAGGTAATAGAATAGAATAGAATAGAATAGAATAGAATAGAATAGAATAGAATAGAATAGAATAGAATAGAATAGAATAGAATAGAAGCTGGAAGGGACCTTGGAGGTCTTCTAGTCCAGCTCCCTGCTCAAGCAGGAGAACCTATACCATCTCAGACAAGTTATTGTCTAGTCTCTTCTTAAAAACCTCCAGTGATGGAGTACCCATGATTTCTAGAGGCAAGCTGTTCCACTGGTTGATTGTCCTCCTCACTGTCAGGAAGTTTCTCCTTAATTCCAGGTTGCTTCTCTCTTTGATCAGTCTCCAATCATTGTTTCTTGTCTTTCCATCTAGTATTCTTCCTTGTGGCAGCCCCTCAAATACTGGAATACTATCATGTCTCCCCTATTTCTTCTTTTCTTTAGACTAGCCAAACCCAAATCCTGCAGTCGTTCTTCATATGTTTTAGTCTCCAGGACTTTGATCATCTTAGTTGCTCTTCTCTGAACTTTTTCCAAAGTCTCAACATCTTTTTTGTGATATGATGACTAAAATTGGCTGCAGTATTCCAGGGTTTGTCTAGATTTTTTTGGATGCTGAGTTTGTCTTCTGGGGTGTTGGATATGCTTGTCCGTTTGGTGTCATCTGCAAATTTGATGAGTTCCCCTTCAATTCCCTCATCTATGTCATTTATGAAGATGTTGAAGAGCACTGAGCCTGTGACAGAACCTTGTGGTATCCCACTGCTTACTTCTTACCTCTCATGTAATGCCATTGAAGACTACTCATTGATTATAATTGTCAGCCAGCTATAGATCCATCTGGTTGTGATGTTATCTATTCCACCTTTTTCTAGATTACCAAGGTGTAGATTGTAGTCTACTTTATCAGATGCCTTACTGAAATCTAAGTATACTACGTCCACAGCATTTCACTGATCTATTAGTTTAGTCACTTTATCAAAGAATGAGATAAGATTGGTTTGGCATGATCTGTTTTTAACTGGTTATGACTTTGTTTGCTTCTAGTTGTTCGCAGATCTATTTTTTGATTATCTTTTCTAGGATCTTCCCAGGTGTTGATGTTAAACTGATTGGTCTGTAGTTTCATGGGTCTGTTTTTTTTTCTCCTTTCTTGAAGATGGGAACCACATCAGCCCTTTTTCAATCCTTGGGTACTTCCCTGGTGCTCCAGGATTTATGAAAGATGTGGTGCAATGGTTCTGAGATAACATCTGCCAGCTCCTTCAGAATTCTGGGATGTAATCAGTTGGGTCCCAGTGATTTATATTCATCAAGGTTGGATAGGTGTTCTCTTACCATTTTCTTGCTTATTTTAATTTTTGTTTCTAGTATGTCTTTTGCAGTGGTTTTTTGGGGTATGTTGAGCTATAGTTTCTTTTTGTGTGAAGACTGATGCAAAGTATGAGTTAAGCAGCCCTGCTTTCCTCCCTGTTGCCTGTTATTTCCTTGCCATCTTTTCTCTTTAGTGGGCCTACAGTTTCCTTGACTTTTTTCTTGTTGTTAATATGTTGGAAGAAACTTTTTTTATTGTCCTTGATTTCTGTCGCAAGTCTTTGTTCGCTCTGAGCCTTTGCTTTCCTAATTTCATCTTTGCATGTTCTGGCTGTCTGCTGATAATTAGTTAGTTATGTGCCTCTCTTTCCATTTTTGTCCTTTTTGTCTTTCAGTTTGTCAGAGAGATCTTTGTGCAGCTGGTTTCTTCTTGAATTTCTTGTTTTTCTTTCTCAATGGTATTGTGCTGGTCTGGGCTTTTATGATCACATTTTTCAGGGTTTCCTATGCTTCTTGGGTTGTTTTCCCCTTTAGGATTTTTATCCATGGTTCTCTCTGAGTTTGTTAAATTTAGCTCTTTTGAAGTTTAAGACACTGGTTGGATTGTTTTCTATTGCTAGTGTTTGCATTATATTAAACTCCAGTATGACTTGGTCACTTTCGCCCAAGGTTCTGGCAACTTCATCTCCATCTATCACTTCTTCTCTATTTGTAAGTATAGCTTTAGTTCCCTCCTCCACCTTTTGGGTGGGAAAGTTGTCAGCTAGGTTGGTCAGAAATCTGTTGAAAGTGGCTGAATCATGTTGCTGTTTGGGCATGTGGTTTTGTGTCCACTGTTACAATAGTGCTAACCAACATTCAGAGTCAGAATGATAATTGAACCATAGGCTAGGAAGATCTAAGTTCAAATCCGAACTTCATCATTAAATGGGTATGGATTACAGGTAGTCCTTGATAGTTTATTTAGTGACCATTCAAAGTTACAACAGTACTGAAAAAAGTGACATGACAAATTTTCACAGTTACAACCTTTGCAGTCTTCCCATGATCATATCATCAAAGTTCAGATGCTTGGCAACTGATTCATATTTATGACAGTTGCTGTTTCCAAGGTCATGTGATCCCCTTTTGTGACCTTCTGACAAGCAAAATCAATGGGGAAGCCAGATTCACTTAACAACCAGGTTACTAACTAATCAACTGCAGTGATTCACTAAACAACTGTGGCAAGAAAGGTCATAAAATGGTACAAAACTCACTTAACAAATGTCTCACTTAACAATAGAAATTTTGGGCTCAATTGTGGTCATAAATTGAGGATTACCTATATTCTCAACTAAATCTACCCCAGAGGGTAGGGTTTTCCCCCCCCCCACTGAAGATCAAATAGTAGAAAACAGTTATCCCATCCTTAAAGGCAAAGTAAGAAAGAAAATTAGAATAGATGGAAGTATCACCCTATTTCACATTTTTTCAAATTTTGGGGCGAAGGGATGCTAATAAACAATTTAACAATGAAGGGTTGTGGCTACTGGAGACAGTGGCTTTCTTAGCAGTGATCCACTTTTGTTATTAATGCTGGCTTACTAAATGTAATGCTGCAGCCAAAATGGGATCTCATGGCCAAAATCTAGACTCTCCCAGCATAGCCTCACCATCACCACCATAACAAAGAATCACCTAGAAAATGGCTGGTAGGACAATCCCATCAGCATTTCATCCAGCGTGGGCTTCTTTGATCCCAGTAGTGGTGATTTGCTTTCCATGTCATTTTTTTATCATTGATAATATCATATTTCAGTACTTTGTAGTCAGATATCTTCATTGGCCATATGCCTGGTTACAGGTACTTATTTTCTTATAGGTATTTTTAACATGATACAAATTTCAAAACAAATATGCTTCTTGATTCCCCTAATGATGATGATGCCATAAATTCATAGTAACTTGAAATGTCACACCATAAAGATTCAGTGTGTTTTGGGGGTTAGCAGATGGGGAAAAAATCTATCTATAGGAGTGTGGAGGTAAGAACATTGCTCTAATGCAGTGTTTCCCAAACTTGACAATTTTAAGGCATGTGGACTTCAACTCCCAGAATTCCACAGCCAGCGTGGAATTTAAGTCCTCATGCCTTAAAATTGTCAAGTTTGGGAAACACTGCTCTAATGTATGAAAAAAATATAGAGTGACACCAAAAGAAAGGTCACAGATAATGTTAGTTGCTCTACAATGTATTCTACAATGCAGATACTAGCAGTCCCCAATCCTTCTGACTACAGGGACTCGCTCTTCTGCTGATTTGGGGCCCGATTCCTAACAGGCTTTAGCCCGGTAGATGTTTGTGGCCTAAGGTTGGGGACCCTACTCTACCACATAAGACTGTTAAGACACTTGGTGCTTTACAAATTATTGAAAACATGAAAGCAAAATCTTAAATAAAACAAGAAACAGAAGGAAGGGTCAGGATGGCAGAATAACCAGTAAAAGAAAGCATTCTGGGGAAAAGGTGACTGGCGTCATCCCCACCAAAGCCTTGGGTGAAGAACCAGGTCTTCAAGGCTAATTGAAATACCAGTAAGAGATGGGTCTGTTCAGACCTTCTAAAAAAGAAAATCATCTATCAGCCACCAAAATATGTTGCTTCAGAAAGACAAGGACATTTCTAAACCACTAGAAGGCCTTCCTCATTTCTGTATTACCAATTGTGGAAATCCCACTTCTTATTCACTTATTATCAAGTTCCCAATTTGCAAATGGTGCTTTAAGAGGTTTTTTTTTTTTCCTTCCTAGGAAACTCTTCAACTTCAAGTGACTTCCTAGAGCCCTTTGTTGCCAAACGTTAGCCTAGATGCCCAAAGTACTGTATGTTATTTTTTTCTCTATTCATCTGCCTCTTCAATAAACGAAAAAAATGATGAATAATGTTAAGGTGACCAACCGTCCTCCTTTAAGGAGGACAGTCCTCCTTTTGTGAGTTCTGTCCTCCCTCGAAAAGTGTCCTCCTACATGTCCTCCTTTTCGATATTTGAAGACTAATCTGCAGGGCTTTTTTTTTCTCATAGAATGCTTTCGAAAGCCAATAGAAATTGCTGCTGAGCACGCCAAAACACCCAGCCAGCAAACTTTGCACATGTAAGTTGTCTGCAGCGAAGGCGAATTGGCAGGAACTTTGCACCCCTCCCTGCTACCCAACTACGCCATCTCCTAGTTAGTCCCGAAGATACCTGGAGAAGACTGGAGCGGCAATGCCACGGTAACTTTCTCTTGATCTTCGGCCCTGCTAGGGCAATAATGGCTGTGGGTGCAAGAGGCAGGGGTGGCGGGGCTGCTGCAGGCGGGGGTGTGAGGGGCGGCAGTGCCCCCCATGCTATGGGAGCCGCGGGGCCTGCTCTACATGGGGCTGTGCAGGGTGGGCGGTGGTGCGGGCGGGGTGGCTGCAGGCGGGGTGTGTCGATGGCAGGCTGCCCCCCAGAGCTGGAGCCGGTGCAGCTGGTTCTTTGGGAGCCATGGGGCCCGCTCTACATGGCGGGGCAGCAGTGCTGGCAGGGCGGCTGAAGGCAGGGGCGCGGCATGTAAGCATAATTACAATATAAAATGTTATTGTTACAAATGTTTTTATTATGCATTTATTATACTATAGTGTATTCTGTATTATTGTTGCAACGAATAAAATGTTTCTTTTATTTACGATATTATTTTCTTCAATTTATTTGTGTCCTCCTTTTCGTTGTAAAAAAGTTGGTCACCTTAATAATGTGGCTGCAAGGAGCAAAGTTTCCCAGGAAAAGAGAGACACAAGCAGATGTTTCAGTGCCTGAAGGTGCAAAAAAACAATTTAGTGAGCGTCAGTAGTCCTTGAAACTGCTTCTGCAAGCCCAGATGTAACCAATGCAAATCAGGAAGGGAAAAAAATAGCCAAGAATTGTGGCACCGCTAAAGAAAAGTTACAGATACATACCAACTTTTGTTGTTTTTCAAATCTGGTTTGTTTGGTTTGTAGTAAACCAGTGACCTAGACGCATAGTAAGATGGGAACGCAGTCATATATGCAAATCTGTGAGAATCACAAAATAAGTGGAAGGACTTCCTTAATCAAGCTTGGTTCTTGGTAACTATCCTTGCCGTTCTTTTGGCAACAATATGGTAATTTAACCCTGTCTCTTTCCAGGAATATTTTTTTAAACTTCCTGGTATAACACACAGCTCTTGGTTTTCCTAGTGATCTCCTCTCTGAGTAATTATCAGCTCTGAACCTGCTTGATAGAGTCACTTAAGCAATGAGATGGGTAGTGTATACATTTGATAAATAGATAAATGTGCGCCCTTTTTATGCATTCCTATAAAAGCCTACTATCAGCTGGGAGCCTACATTTGGTGGCTCCCAAAAGATGTGGCTTTTTTGCTACGGCACCTGAACATCTTTCCCCCTGAAATTAAATTAGTTTCATCCCTTTTGATATTCCCAAAGACTCTGAAAGCCTGGTTCTGTTAGTAGGCATGGGGCTCCCAGGGAATTGGAGACTTGCTTAGATAGTTCCTTTATTAAGGAGCCTATTCTTAGCTTCCCTTCATTTATGGTTTGTATCTTTGTTTTTTTATGATAGTTATTATAGTAATGTGAATTTTTATATTTTATATGTTATTTTAAAATTTCTTGTCTTGATTGTTGTGCAACTGCCAGCATAGCTTTTGGTGAGATGAGCAGTATTTGATCTTGATGAATTAATATATATAATAAATAAATAGTACTGTGTGCATGGGACATCTCCATGCAGAAACACATGTATTCTGGAAGTTTGGGTGATTACAACAATGTTGAGTTCTGGATCCAAAGCTAGTGGTTCCAGGCAGAAATGTTTTAGGAAAATGCCAAGGACATGAGTGGCAGGGTGTGAGTTGTTTTTACCCCTTGAAATCATTCTAGAATGTCTTAATGATCTTCCAGATTTAGTTTCATACAAAGCCAAATTGTTCTGTTTTTGTTGGTTTTTTTCCTGCCTACCTGCAGCCCATCTACAATAGTTCAGCAGAACTTCCACATACAACAGCTTGATCTAGATTCAAAAGTGAGCCTGTTTTCCCCTGCACAAACACACACACACACACACACACACACACACACACACACACACACAAACACAAACACAGACAGACAGACACACAGACCACTTCTGCTTAGCTTGTGCAGACCAGCCTAGTCACTTACATGCTGCCCCCTGCAGTAGATGGCAATTATACATTTGGAAGTAGCACAAAACAATGTGCAACCATATGGCATTTTTGGCATGAGAGCCAGGTCTCTCTGTGTGTGGGCTTTGGAGCCATTCTGTTCTTTGATGGTGGTATTTTTTTTCTTACATAGAGATGAAGTATGTACAAAAGAACATGGCATGCATGTTCAGGAAGCAACTTCAACAGAAGGATTTGGGAGTTTTGAGTGGGCTATAAACAGGGAATCTCAGAATAAAATGCTGCTTTAAAGTATCTCATCTCCTGGGTAGAGTTCTAACCAAAGCAACCATGCTCTCCTTTAGGATATTGCAGTCCCTGTTTCTGTTTTCTTTTCCAACATTAAATATTCCACTGCCAGCATAAAGTAATTCCTACTTCCCTTCTTGCAAATCATGGAGTTTCCCCAGCTATGCTATGTAGTTCCTCAGGTTAGTTTAGTTTCATGTCTATTTGCATTCACTAATTGAATGTACTGTTAACAAAGGCTTAAAGCTAGATCTCGGTGTCTAACATAGCAGTCAAGCAAGATTATTATTATTCATAAATGTATGACATTCATTGGCACCAGGTATGGATTTGGATACTAGCAGAAGCAGTTTTTTTAAAGATTCAAGCAAAAGTTGATCCCTTTCCACAGGAAGGTGATATTGGTGCTCTCAAATCCATTTGAAAACAATCAAGCCAATCAAAAGCTCCTTTGATGTGTGTACACTCACTGTACTTGTCCATATTTGATCAAGCTGAGTGACAGATAGATCAGTGTGCCAGATGCGGGTGAAAATCAAAGTCACTGTAGCTACTCAAGGTCACAGTGGAATGAAGTTAATGGTGACTCTTGTGGCCTTTTGTGCAACTGCAGCACAGAATAAGATGCAGCAATTCTGTTCCATCTCCACTGATGGATGGGAGGTCCCTTAATGGAAGAGGAAGGTTATTGTCACTTGCATACCGTGCTTAGATGCTGCTAGCTGGCAAAACAACTATCATTTTAACAACACTTTTAACCATTGTTAAAATAATGCTGGATCAGATGGACCCCCAGATTCATCGAGGCTTAATGCAGCAAAGAAAAACAATAACCAAGATCATTTCAAGTTTCCCACGTAGCCCATAATAGATATAAAGTCAGGACAAAGCGAGAGTCCATCATACTTTTTTTTTTTTTTTTGCCACAAAGCTTAACTTACTTTGTTGGAGCTTTTTGTAAACACATCATAAAGCAATGTGTAAGTCCATAACTCCCCATTTTGTTAGGAAATTGTTTACAAAGGTAACCGTTAATAGAGCTGAGTCGCTGTAATGTTCTTATGGAACCATCAGTGAAAGCAACAGCATTTATATTGATTCTTTCAAGCATTAAATGGTTTTGAGTAAAATGCTGGCACTTTTCAAAAGCACATATGATATATAAAGAAAAGCTTTCTTGTAAATCAGTGGATCAGCCTTCCCTGACACAGATATGATTCCATAATTTCCAAGCACCATTGAACTGGTTGCATTCCAATATATTTGGAGGGCATCATATTGAAGAAGGTGGGTTAATAGGGTCTACTTCCATCACCCGAAGAACTATCCCCCCAAAAAAATTCCTCCATCATTTGAACCACTGTAAATAGACTCTTTTAAAGTAGAAATGTGAGCAAGATTATCTGGGATTCATTTCAGCTTGCTTGAACCAGGTCCAGTCTGGTATTTTTTTTTGGGGGGGGGGAATCTAGGAATATGTGATTTTGGATTCTGAAAGTGGTGACTATTTGACTGGCAGAGGAGCTGGTGCCAACCATCTTGAAAGAGACTGTAGTATGTTCCCTACCCAAAATATCTTCCCTAAATCTGGTTATTTGGACAAATATCAGCCTCCAAAGGAAATGGGGGAAAAAAATCTAAAAGAATTAGATTATCTGAATGCCTTTGATACAAAAATAGCGTTGGTGACTCTGGTTAATCACTGGTGGGACCTGAATAGGGAGAATGTGCTCCTTCATGTAGTATGGCTGCATTACTACTATTATCCCTCTCAGCTTTTCTACTACCTTTTCCTATTGATACCTTATGATTATATTACTTTGTTGTTTGTATGTACACAAGGAATTTGTCTCTGGTGCTTATGCATAAGCAATGGAGACAAATTCCTTGTGTATCCCATCACACTTGGCCAGTAAAGTATTCTCTTCTCTTCTCACTACCTTCTGATATTGCTGATTGTGGTATGTTTTGGTCCACTTATAAAGGCTAGGCTTAGGGGGACTGGTTTAAATTGGATCTACTCTCCTGTGTAGGCTGTAACAAACAGTGGTGGCAGAGAATGAAAGAATTATTCATTATTGCTTCCTTGTGAATTAGCCCTCTCTCTTCTTTTTCAATATCTACAAGAAGCCATTGGGAGAGATTCCATCACTGCTGGATTGGCAGTGAATATTGTGGCTAGGATTTGCCCAGCTTCAGTTAGTATGCCAATTGTGGCCCTTCCAGATTCCTTGGTGGTGGTTAGGCATTGCTTTATCAGCTCCAAGGTAGACTCCTGCAGTACAGTCTTGTTGTTGTTAGTTGCAAAGTCATGTCCGACCCATTGCGACCCCATGGACAATGTTCCTCCAGGCCTTCCTGTTCTCTACCATCTTCTGGAGTCCATTTAAGCTCACGCCTACTGCTTCAGTGACTCCATCCAGCCACCTCATTCTCTGTCATCCCTTTCTTCTATTGCCCTCAATCTTTCCCAGTGAGTCCTTCCTTCTCATTAGGTGACCAAAGTACTTGAGTTTCAACTTCGGGATCTGGCCTTCTAAAGAGCAGTCAGGGTTGATCTCCTCTAGGACTGACCGATTTGATCGCCTTGCAGTCCAGGGCACTTGCAGGAGTCTTCTCCAGCACCATAGTTCAAAGGCCTCAATTCTTTTGCTCTCAGCCTTTCTTATGGTCCAACTTTCACAGCCATACATTGCAACTGGGAAAACCATGGCCTTGACTATACATACTTTTGTTGGCAGGGTGATGTTTCTGCTTTTTAGTATGCTGTCTAGATTTGCCATAGCTTTCCTCCCCAGGAGCAAGCATCTTTTAATTTCTTGGCTGCAGTCCCCATCTGAGGTGATCTTGGAGCCCGGGAAGATAAAATCTGTCACTACCTCCATTTCTTCCCCATCTATTTGCCAGGAATTGAAAGGGCCGGATTCAAGGATCTTGGTTTTCTTAATGTTGAGTTTCAAGCCAACT
This sequence comes from Crotalus tigris, assembly GCF_016545835.1. NCBI lineage: Eukaryota > Metazoa > Chordata > Lepidosauria > Squamata > Viperidae > Crotalus > Crotalus tigris. The sequence goes on along the minus strand of NW_024096478.1, from coordinate 7,257,116 downwards.
TTTGCACTCTCCTTTTTCACCCATATCAAGAGGCTCTTTAGTTCCTCTTCACTTTCTGCCATTAGTACAGTCTAGACTCTCCCTAAAGATTACCCGAAAAGCTGAAATTGATACAAATGCAGATCTCCACCAGTGATAGGCAAGTGAGCTGTCATAATTATCTAACGCTGGTGTTACAGGCTCTGTAACAATTGCAATGGATTTTGGATTACAGTTCAAGCTGTTGGTTGGTACATATGAAGTCCTACACCACACAATGCATAGGGAAATAGAAATCTGTCCAGCGTACAGTAAGCATCTCAATTTGGACTGTTGAGGTTATCTCCATGTGAAATTCAGAGTGAAAGGACTAAGAGACAATGTCTTTTTTTGTCTCTGATCCATCAGAATGGACAGCCAGGTTCTTCCCAAAGATCTGGGTGGCATCCTCCTTGAGCAATTTTTAGGCAAGCAGTAAAAGGAAGTGTTCTGCAGGAGGGGTTTGATTTATAATCTTAATTATAATTTAAAATGCAATTGGGTTTTGGTCATCAGAAAGAGTGGTTTACTATATGATTGTTTTATGTTAACTCATTTTATGATCTATGAATGTAATATAAATTGCTGAGTGTCCATATGGAGTCAAATATAAAAGCCATAATTGAAATAAATAAAAATAAAATGTGATAAAATAGCACTCTTCAAGTAGCTGAAGGGCCACTGCTCATGAGCACCATATACTGTATGTTTCCTTCCATCTCGAAGAGAAGGACCCAGGGCAATGGGTGTAAGTTACATAAAGAGAGATTCCAGCTGAATGTCAGGAAAAATGAACCACAAGAGCATTTTCATAGTGGAAGTATGAGAGATGGTGGAACTGCCCATCCCTGGAATGCTTCCATTTGCTTTCCTACACAAAACATGAAGGATTAAGTGATTCTTCTGATTCCACAATACATTGATTCCATCATTCAAGAAATGTACACATCAAAGAGGAGAATATGTGGGGAAATTTCTAATGAGGCTAAGAAATAAAACAGTCCAACTGCATTCTAGCTAAAGCCTAGAACAGCATCTGGAAGCAGGTGGAAACAAATGCTGGATGAATATTAATATGGATGGCTAAAGATTAGAGATAGATATAGCCTGTAGTTAGCCAAGATTTTACTCATATTCATATTCAAATACACATACACCCATATAGATGATCTAGATCAAGATATAGATATAGATATAGAAATTGTTGTGTCCTGAGCCTGCTGGAGTGGGGAGCAGGCTCAGAAATGTTGCAAATGGTCTCAGGCAAACCAAAAGCTGCCCGGGACCAGACTGGTCAGTGCCAGTCTTGTGTGCATGCGCAAGGTGCGAAAATGGCCAGTTCCTATTGGTTAACACTGTCTGGGTTTAAAGCCCTATAAAAGGCCTGCGTGCCTTTTGCTGCTTGCTTGGTTGTAGGAGAAGAGTAATAAAGAGCTTGCTGTTTCATCATGTGTCTTCATCAATTGCCAATGAACGGGAAACATAACAGTGGTGACGAAGGTGGGATCTCTGCAAGCAAAAGGAACAAATAAGACTTACCGAGAAAGTTGAAGACGGAAGACGGCGTCCTGCATTTGTGACTCAGACTGCCAATACAGCATCGCTGGAGGTGAGCTCGGCAAAAGGACCCTTTCCCAAAAAATTTACTAGCTTGCAGAGGAGGCAATTAGCGAAGGCCGTAAAAGTTTACGATGTCAAAAATTGGCCACTTGACTGACTTTGATGTCTCCCACCCAGAGAGATGGAATTCATACGTAGCAAGGGTGGAGAACTACTTTAAAGTAAATCAAATCAGGGAAGATGGCCTGTAGGCAGCAACTCTTCTGTATGCCTATGGCCAGGAAGCTTTTGACATCGCGGAAAATTTGGTGCCCCTTGCACTTCTGGAGTCAGTAACATAGGCTGACTTGAAGAAGATGCTGAAGGAACATTTCCAGCCTAAATTATCTGTCATAGTTTGGAGGCATGCGTTCGAGCAGAGAGACCAGAGGCTGGGTGAATCTGCTGCGGATTTTATTGCTGCCTTAAGACAAGCGGCCAGGTCTTGTGAGTTCAAGGACCTGGAAGAGAGGTTGTGAGATCATTTTGTGTGTGACCTACAAAGTAGAGACCTGCAACAGAAGATCTTTGCGAAAGAAGAGGTGTCATTCCAAGATGCCTTAAGAGAGGTTGCAACTGAGGAAGCAGCAGGCAGCGCTGTGAAGGCTTTGCGGCTTGCCAGGAACCCTCCAGCCACCGTGACCATCCATCAAAAGGACACTCGAGAAGAGTCAGAAGCGGATCCTGAAGAGGAGGTGGACAGACTTTACCAGCCAGCAGAAAGAAGATCGAAGGGGTGTCCAGACAAGGCCCTAGCATCTCTTCAGTGCTTCGGGTGCGGAGGATGCCACAAGTGAGCTGACTGCAGATTCCGCTCCGCCATTTGCCAGGCATGTGGCAGGCAAGGCCACATTGCTTCCATCTGTTTGGGTCGCCAGAAGGTCCAACCTTGGGAAGAATTGCTTCAGAAAGGTACCAGGGTCCCCAGCCAACACAGGGTGAGTTTCTGCGCATCACGCAGGAGTATTCTGAGGACAGGGACACATAAGCCCCTTAAGAAAAAACTTCGCATTGACGTGAAGTTGCAAGGGGTTCCCTTATTGATGGAGCTGGACACAGAGTCCGCTCTATCAATCATTTCACTTGACACCTTCAAAAGGATTTGCAGCAGTAGTGGCCTTCAAGTTAAACTCAGGCCATTGAATTTAATACTCACTGACTTTCAGAATTCCAAAGTCAGTGTGAAGGGGGAGGCCACACTCAAAGTGCAGCGTAAGGATTTTGAGGGTTTCCTGGATGTGGTGGTAGTTGGGGGTGAATGCATGAGTCTTATTGGACTCGATTGATTCGAGGCTCTGGGAACTATATTCCAAAGTGTCATGGAATGCACACTTTGTGGTATTCCTGAGGTCTGTCCCTACTTCGATAATGTCCTCATTGCTGGGGAGTCATCTCAAAATCTAGCAGAAAGGTTAAGGGCTGTCTTGCTTTGTTTCCGCAAAGCAGGCCTTAAATTGAAGCAGGATAAATGCAAAATAGGAGTCACTTCCACTGACTTCTTAGGGTTCAGGATTGATGCCCAGGGCATTCACCCTGCTGAATCCAAGTTTCAAGCGATTCAGCAGGCCCCAAGCCCCAAGTCTAAGAGTGAGCTGCAAGCTTTCTTGACGCTCTTAAACGTCTATCACGCATTCCTCCCACATAAGGCTGCAGTGGCAGAGCCATTACACAGGCTCTTAGATAAGCAAGCTTCATGGCAGTGGACTAAAGTCCATGAAAGGAGTTTCAATGAGGTTAAGGCTTTGCTCTCTTCAAATGCTGTGTTAGCACATTTCAATGAGCAACTGCCTGTATGCATTGTATGCGATGCATCTCCTTATGGGGTGGGAGCAGTACTTAGTCACCTGAAGGATGATGGGACACAGGTCCCTGTAGCATATTATTCAAGGACTCTGCAGTCTGCAGAGCAGAACTATGCTCAGATTGACAGAGAAGCCTTGACCATAGTGGCTGGCATAAAGAAATTCCATGATTTCTTATATGGCCGCCATTTTACAGTCTATAAGACTATAAGCCTCTGCTGGGTTTGTTTACAACTAACAAACAGACACCACACATTATTTCTCCACATATGCTGAGATGGTCAATTTTCCTGTCAGCATATGATTATATACTCATTCACAAACCTGGAAAAGAGATGGGCCATGCAGCCGGCCTCAGCAGATTATCTCTCAAACAAATAGAGGCAGATCCTGCTCCTGCTGTTAACATTCTCTCCATTCAGGAGTTACCTGAATCTCCCCTAAATGCTAGGGACATGGCTTCAGAAACTGCCACTGATCACACGCTCACATGCGTGCTGACCTGGGTGTTGTCAGGATGGCCTGACATGTGTCCAGATACAGAGTTTCAAAGCTTCTGGCAAAGGAAGCATCAACTTTTCACTTTCAAGGGGAAGCTTCACAGCCACGTTTCCGCTCCTTGCTCTGCTCTGCGGGGTGGGGAGGAGGACCATAATATGCATTCTGGATCACAGGTTCCCAGGCCTAACAGAGCCTCACAAGCTGCTGAGGCTGTTTGGGGGTCATCCCAAGTTTCCGCAAGTGCGCCAAACAGGAATTCCCAGGAAAGGGGGTCACCCCACACATCCGTTATTGCTCCAGACAGGGAGTCGCCCTGGGGGTATCCACACAATTCAAACACAGCCCCAGACAGGGAATTCCATCAGGGGCACTCTCACAGTTCAGCTATTGCTCTGAAAAGGAAGTCTGTAGGGAGTTGCCATGAAGGCAGCTCCTGACTCTGGCACCTCCAGCACGTGCACAGGGGCTATGGAGTACTGGGGCACTTCCGCCACTCGAGTCTCTCCAACTGCTGGCTTTGGGCTTGAGGGACAGTGTTCCCAAGAGGAGTCCATTGTGGACTCGGGGACTTCCACCCCTCCAAGGTACACTGGCTTGGACTCAGAGGGTCCAGCCAGTCAGCAGCTGGGTGGGTCACCTGGGTATTTGGGGCAACAAAGTCCTGGCCTGCCTAGCCTGGCAGGCGAGCAGGTAGGTCAGGCACACTCACCGGCCATTAGAAGGTCACAGCGGCCAAGTGCCCACCCAAACATCTGGGAGATTATGCGAGGTTTCTGTCAACAGAAGGGAACCTTGTTACTCTGTGACAGGATGTTGGATAACACTCACTACAGAGTGTCATATACTATTATGATTTTGGGTGCATTTTGTTTAGTTAAATAATTATTTTTGTCAAAGTATTTTGCCTGTGTGCAGGTCAGTGTAACTTCACTCTCTTGCCCTTTTGAACTATGTACCTGTGCATCTAGCTAAGGTGTGTTCTATTTAGGGGAGAGGGGTGTTGTGTCCTGAGCCTGCTGGAGTGGGGAGCAGGCTCAGAAATGTTGCAAACAGTCCCGGGCAAACCAAAAGCTGCCCGGGACCAGACTGGTCGGTGCCAGCCTTATGCGCATGCGCAAGGCGCGAAAATGGCCAGTTCCTATTGGTTAACACTGTCTGGGTTTGAGGCCTTATAAAAGGCCTGCGTGCCTTTTGCTGCTTGCTTGGTTGTAGGAGAAGAGTAATAAAGATCTTGTTGTTTCATCATGTATCTTCGTCAATTGCCAAAGAACGGGAAACACAACAGATATATTGTTTCCTTTTGATGATTTACAGGTTCTGTGCTTTAAATGTCCCCCTTACCATTCTCAATCTATATTAATGAAAATCATAAATGCTTTTACCTTTTTAAAGCAAATTTATCTCATGAGGTTTTTGTACTTATTCTAGTTATAGGATGGCCAACAGAACATATGTGAATGGTCCTTCATAAGCTATGATTCAATGTGGAATCATCCATCCAATAATCTACATGTGTCAAGAATGAATACATGCTGCTAAATTTGCCATTATTGCATATTTTCCCAGTTTATGTCCTTGGTCTGGTATTATCAGTAATGTATCTCTTTTCCAATGTTGTGCTAAATTTATCCTTGTAGCTGTGAATGTGTGTCTGAATAAACTGTTTCTATTAATATGTCAAACTAGTTCAGATATTGGTGCTGTGCATTTCTTTTTTGTAACTTAAGGGGTTTTTTTTACATGCCCATCACATATGATAGAATATTTCATCTTTCTCAAGGCATTTCCAGCATTAATTACCATATTTGTTATCTATCCTAGAAATTATCAATGGAGTATACCAATTATAAAACATTTTGTATCATTTTCTCTGAAGTTATAACTTGGGATAAATTTTATACATTTATTTCTTCACATTGCTATGCTGTGACTCTTCCCTTAAAATTTTGCATCCATTTTATCATACAGTTTTTGATTTGTTCTGTTTCTATATCATATCCAAGTAACAATTTATGCATACACCCTAAAGAATAAACATCTTGATTCTGTTATGAGCATTTCAAATTCTGTCGTTTTTCATGGAAGCTCTTTTTTCATTTTTTAGTTTTTTAGTTTTTATTCTTCCAAAAAATTGCACATACATTGATCATGGCGCATTTTGGCCTTTGTCAATTTATTCTAGCTTTGTCTTCTGTCTAATCATGGTATTCAGTGGACCATATCTGTATATATAATTTTTATATATAAATTTTTCTTCCTATAGTTATTTCCAGCATAAAAAGCATTTAAAGGAGAGGTTAGTGAAATTGTCAGACTGATTATTTTTATTGTAATTTTTCATAATTTTATAGTGTTTTGTCTTTAATATGTCTTTTTACATTTTTGTCCTCTTTCATGTCCTTGTGCCATAAAAACCTATGAAGGCCATTAGCTAGGCCAGCTGACATTCTATTATTGAAATGCCTATCCATTCTATTAGCCATGGCAGACTGCTTCTTCTACAATATAGTTTGAAGTTTGGAAGGGTAAGACCATATCTATCTTGTAAAATTCTTGTAACATTTTGAATCTGATTATAGGTTTCTTTCACTCTAAATCAATTTATTGAAATTTTTTGCCATTTAATTTCTGGGTTCAAAATTGGTGCCATTTGACACAAGTAGGTTATTCTGGGTAAGACTTTCATTTTAATCACATATTATCCTAACCAAAAAAAACCCTCTAAGTTTTGCTCCCTTTCAAAAAAATTTTAAAAATTCTTTCCATAGTTTGATATAATTATTTTGATATGTTTCTAGATTGTTGCCCGTCAAGCACAAACCAAAATATTTCATTGAGTGTGCTATCTGGCAGGAATTCCTTCTTGCATTAAGAATCCTGTAATTATCTTTGTTTTTTAAACATGGATTTTGTATCCAGAGCCCTGGATTTTTTTTTGATTGACACTCTTATTGCACATCATGTTTCTGTGATGAACTAATAGAAGTAGTCCTCGACTTACAACCACAACTGATCCCCCAAATTTTTGTTACTAAGTGAGACAGTTGTTACATGAATTTTGCCCCATTTTACGACCTTTCTTGTCACAGCTGTTAAGTGAATCATTGCGATTATTAAATTAGTAACACAGTTGTTATGTGAATCTGGCTTCCCCATTGACTTTTTTTGTCAGAAGTTTGCAAAAATTGATCACATGACCCCGGGACACTGCAACCCGTCATAAATATATGCCAGTTACCAGGCATGTTAATTCTGATCATGTGACCACAAGGATGTTGCAATGGTCGTGTATGAAAAACAGTCATAAGTCGCTTTTTTTCAGTATTGTTGTAACTTTGAACGGTCACTAAATGAATTGTTGTAAGCCGAGAACTACCTTTACTATGTCATTTCCATAATATTTAACTTTATATTGTTCTCCAGGGACTTTGAAGGCAGTTATTTGTTGGTCACCTTTTTTGTCAGCATTTCTGTGGCCAAAATAATAGGTATGAGAAATGGGCACCTTTGTCTAGAAAATCTGCAAAAAAAGTGCTCCATTGGTCATAATCCTAGCCAATTCAGAACAGAAGCTTGACCAAATTTAACCTTATTTGCAGAATTTTAAGACAAGGGATATCCAAACAGTCATCTTTCTCTAGAAATACTTCTTCTGCCCCTTTTCTTTTCACAAAAAGAAATCCTAAGCAGCAAAAACAAAACAAAACAAAACAAAAAAACCATAGAGTAGCTACATAATGTTTTTGGCTCAGTGTCTCCTCCCTTTGGGGTGCTTCTAGGAGAGAGGCAAGAAATGGGAGCAAGCAGACTAGTCTACAAGGTCAGATGTCCCGGGGATTGGATTTCATTTTAGGACGGACTGCAGGCTTTTTACAGATCCCGCTGACAACTCTTAGTCCAATTTGCAAAAAATCCTAAGGAAATATGTGGTGCAACATTCCTCCTGGTTCTGCAGATTACAGATGCAGATGGGGAATCCCGTCCCCAACGCTTTTTAAAAATTTCTCTCAAGAACTATTTAACAGAAAGTTAAAGACAAAACGATCCTGCCCAATCTCGCCGTGGTGTACTAGACACCTAAATGGAAAAGTGGAAATCTTCACATACTTGGCACGTTTAACTGGGGTCACTGATACTTGTACGAAGAACAGTAACAGATGCAAGATCTTGAGCTTGGAAATATCCAGTGCTGTAGCTTTTTTAGATGATACAAAAATACCTAGAACACTGCACAAGTACATTTAAAACATTTATTTAGAGCTAATCTCTTTTTTAAACCAACTCTGGGATGCTATTTTTTTTAATATGGGAGTACATTTTTAAAAAGGGGGAAATGTATAAATATTCAAACATGTTCAGACACTGGCATTAAGGACTGATATAATTATAGGCATGCTCAGCTGTAAAAGACAATCAGATTATTAGCAAAAAGGCAGATGTTTCTTCAAAATATAAATTAACCACACATCAGCAGTAATGCATTATAAAGTCATCCTAGGTGTGTGTAATAGACTCATAGAACTGGAAGGGATTTTTGCAGTCATCTAGGCCAGAGGTGGGGAAGGATGGCCCTTTTATGACTGATGGACTTCAACTCGCAGAATTCCTGAGCCCATTGTAATGAAAACTAAGTACTTAGATTTATCTCTGGTGAGTCAGCCCATCTAAAAAATTTCCTACATAGTCCCCAAAGCAAAGACTTACTATTGGCCAATGTATTACCATTTTTATAGTGCAGGGATGTTCAAATAATTTCAAATAAAATAAATAAAGTAAGATTTTATTTAATGAATGAAGCTTATTTTATTACTGATTACTGGGAACTGTCAAGTTACAATTTACAGTACAAAATACTATAGGTATACTGCTCTTCTTCCCCCTCTGTCCCCTTCTCTCATTTATATGTTTCTTTGCTTACTTGAAGAAGCAGCGTATACAACTATAACTACCTTCTAACAGGGACATCTGTTCTCCTCCAGAGTAATACTTTGAAGAACTTCTTGCAGAGAAATGTTTAAGAGGGAAAATTTACCTCAGCAATGAGCTCTGAGCTGGAGTTTATGCTGTTCTACTCATAGATCCTTAAAAGGCCACATCATTTTTTCATTCAGGTAGGGCCACCCATCCCCCAATACTTGGAGAACCACAAGTGGATTGTCTATCCATTTTATAGCAGGTGATGGTGGTGGACCTTGAACACCAGCATTTAAGAAAGCACCAGCATTCAAGAATAAAAGAAAAGAGCCTTGGTGGCTTGGTTTGAATGCAATATTGCAGGCTAACTCTGCTCACAGCCAGGTGTTCGATCCTGCTGGGCTCAAGGTTGACTCAGCCTTTCATCTTTCTGAGGTTGGTAAAATGATTATTGGGGGCAATAGGCTGATACTATAAACTGCCCAGAGAGTTTTGTTGAGCACTATAGGGCAGTATGTACATATAAGCGTTATTGCTATTGCTATAAAAAGAATTGAGAAAAGAAGCTTGCACAGATTTGGAAAGTGAAGTCCTCCATTGCAGATGGATGGATGGATGGACATTCAGACAGCTGTAATAGATTGAAAAAAATGCAGCCCTCCCCCCCTCCTTCTGAATGTTTGGGAGAGAAGCCATTAAGCTGCTGGAAGATATCTGTTTATCCATGTGAAAACAAATCACAATTGTTCTAGAAGAAACTAGAATCTCTCTTCTCCACATTCCTGCCACCTGTTAACTGATAAATAGAACTCAGACAGAGACCAGGTCAGTGGAGATTGCTGAGGGCCAGATTACTAAATGGCTAATGGTGCTGAAGTCTATAGTGTGCTGGAGAAGGCGTTGGCATATTTGAGCCTAGACCTTAATCAGTTTTTTAAACAACACAGACAACATAAATGTCAAATGTGAGAACAATGTGAGACAAAGAGTGGAATAGGACAGTGGAATTGTTGTGGAACTGACAGAAAAAAAGCAGAGTTGGCTGAGAGATAAAGATGAAGTTTACTTCCAGTGATTCACCATCTGTAGTCTTCAAGAGAGAACACAAGGGATCTTCGACAGGGTGATCAGGAAGCTAAGAAAAGATTGCATCAAGAGACCATGAAAGTGAAAGCAGTTTAAGAGAAGCTTAAAAAAAAAAATATCTAGACCACTTAAAGGAGAAAAGACAGAAATAAAAGTGGAGGCTATATGTTATTTGGACTCTGTCTACCAAGCTAAGAGAAAATCTGCAAACTCTATAAATAAATACAGGCATATAGGAAATTAGGGGAGAGATTGTTAAATATAAAAGTGGCATTAAGACTTAAATACTACTTATGTATCTCTAAAGCAACTATAACAACTCTTCAAGAGTGAAACCTATTGCTACTTGCCTCTTGTCCTTGGCTGAACCCAGATAAATCCTGCATAGAGGAAACTAACACGCCCAGAAGGAAAAAAAAGTTCTAAAACAGCCTTCTCTCTAATGTAGTAGCTTCTGTGTAGGGTGAATTTGCTACCACTTTGGTGCTGTTACTATTAGCATAATCCATGCCAGCATCCGTCATGGGAAATGTCACAATCAAGAAAAAGGCTTTCAGGCTTCATCTCTTGGTTGTGGGAACTCAGAAAAGGAACACTTTTTATCATAAAATCAGCTGCTGGTGCCTTCATGCTGAAAAATGGAAAGTTTGTGAAGTTATTTAACTCATTGTTCCCCAGGGTTTTTTTTGTTTGTTTGTTTTGCCTACTGATCATCAGCTTCTTTCACGACAGCTAAGATACTGGTCTGCCTTTATATCTCACAGAGAAAAGCAGTTATGTGTGATTGGAAGCAGACTATGTTAGCTGAGAAGATAGCACTGGATGGGTTGTTACCATTCAGTTTTTACTCCAGTCTTTGCTTGGATTGAGGGGGAAAATGTATGGAACAACGTGAAAGAAATAATTTTATTCTAAGCCAGGGATGGGCTGTGGTGAGCAGATGGCTAAGGCAATAGCTTCATCAATGTGGGCTAGGCTGGAAAGTAACTTATGATGTTAAGGTTTGGGGGAGTGCCCCATTCCAATTTAAATACTCATTTTCAATCTCTATCCATTGATCAACTGCAGGTCATCCTATCTGTTTCTCATCACTTTGGCACCACAATTGAGCAGTGTGACTTCTGCGGACTGCAGTCCACAGCATGGGAGTTGAGGTATGCAAGTTTTGCTTAGCCCTGGCCTGTGCTTTGAATCTTTATGCTCCAGAAAGCTGGAGTGTTCCTTTGTGTTCCTTCAAGTGTTGCATAGTTACAAGAATGCTAAAAACTAGGGCCAGGTCTACTATTAGGGGAGAGTGCTGGAGAAGAATCCAAATGGGGCAGATACTCAAGGTAGCAGGGAGAATAATGGCAAGAGTCCTGGGTTTAGTCATTCTGATACCTGCTTGCCTTCCCATCCATCCTTAGACCTGTCCCTGGGAGAAGACCTGGCAATTCCCCTAAAGAATTTCTGGGTGGGACCATCTGATCTGATGGAGGCTTTCCATCTTTTGTGTCTTCCTGGAGACAGCCTGATCAAGAGGTAGTATTAGCCAGAAGCTTCTGCCTACGCAGATGTGCTCAATTACGCAGCACTAACAGCTTTGTCATTCCAACCCCTCCCAAAGCACGGTGAACTTTTTTTTCTTTTATTATTAACTGTGTATTGGTGTGCAGCTTGATACACAATCTCTGTGGCCTCTCGGGGCATAATAACGAAAGGGGAGCTCTTCCTTCCTAAGCATTTGTTCAAATGGGAGAGGATTTAATGGTCGATTTTTAGCCTTTAACCAGATCAAAGGTTTAATGTGCTGAAGAGCTGGAAAAACACAAAGCCACTCCCTGGGAGCAAAGGGTATTTAATAAGACATTTTGATTCTTCCAGTGCTTTTCAAAGCCAAATTCAGCACTAGCCATGCCACAGAGGGAGCCACCAAGTCACAAAAGCACACAAATCTTTTTCTATATATACTGTTGTGTGTGTTAGGAAATAAAACGTGAGCACCAGGAAGAGTTAAAACATCAAAAGTTTTATAAAACGTTAAAAGTTTAAATATAAAACATTTAAAAGTTTTTTAAAAAGCAGACCTAGCTTTCGTTGGCTCCTGCCAACATCATCAGGGTGCAAATGAATCAATGGGAGAGACATGTATAAACAAGCCAGCGCCTGCGCTCGACTTCTGGACCGTGTAACAGGTCCCAACTGGCCAATCGCTGCACCTGTGTCAATTGCTGCACAATTATTCAGTTTGTCCTCATTCCCCCCATCTACATGTGTACTAGCTTTCATTTTCCCACCTCTCTGCATCTGTGACTCAAGAGGGCATAAGGTCTTTCTACAATCCAGCATGTGATCATCATCACCAAGTTGCTTCCCCCCTCCTCTCCCTTGAAACCTTCTGCACAGATGGATCTCTTCCCCCCTCCACCCTTTCGACATCCATCACCATCATGTTCCTGCTCTCTATTCTGAGATCCTGTTACAAACACCCTGCACGCACTCGCACTATCTGACTTCCCTTCACACTTGGTGTTGTGTGTGTATATATATTTACACACACATATATAGGATATAGGATATAGAGATACAGGAACAGGAAGGAACAGACTGTATTAAATAAGAATCTACTATTTTGTTGCACACTGATTTGTGTATTCAATATGACGTCTTCCAAAGTTCCCTGTCTAATTTACTTCTATCCCAGCACCTACTACTGAGCATTTTCTTGTAATCCTCCATTCCCTCCTCCCTATGCAGTGTGGATATCTGAAATAGCATATTTTTGGCAAAAGTGTTTTCCCAGTTAAGGAATTCCAAGCTCAACATTTAATGCTAAGTCACCTCAAGCGAGAAGCCTTTTAAAATCTCTGGGATAAGATGGTCAAGAAAAATGTATGCTTCAAAATATTTGTTGGAGTGGCAAGGCCCTCTGGGAAGCTTCAGGTTGAATGAAACAAGCACAGTAGACAGATTGCCAGGACCATGGAGCATGACTATCCCGTGGCTTAAAATTCGAGATGTCCAACCAGGTGGTACTTGAAATACCTGCCATCAGAGCTATATTCCAAAAGTTCATGGAACTGAATCCATGGAAGCAATTGAAAAATACCTAGTTTTTTGGGACGCCTTGAGAAGTATTGGGCTACCAGACCAATTCATAGATTAACTGAGGATTTTGGAATGGTAGATAAGCAGTGCATCGCTGCACAGAAACAGGATTAAGCCAATCCATACTCTTTATAGAAAAGAGCCATTTTATATGAATGAGCTTGAGCCAGCTGGGTCAGTTATTGCACAGCTGTGTCAGCCTTACAGGAGGTGCCTAGCAGCTAGCTTGCTTATATCACTGCATGTTTCAGTTTTAACTTCTAATCCTTGCCATAGCTTGTATCTCAGAGCCAGCTAATCACTTTCCTTATCCCCCCCCCCCCCGGTTTATTACTAAAGTTGCCCTGGAATGATTGCGTTGCCTGATCCTTGCCCAAGATATAGCAGTGAAGCCAGGTGAGGAACGAAAGATCCTCAGATGGCCCTATCTGCTGGAAGTTACTTTTGGCTACCTGTCAACACTGTGCTTTGGCTTCAGATAAATGTTGTTATCATGAAGTCCATTGCACTATGCTACACTCTGAAAATCAAAACAACCAAATTGATTCAGGAGCATTTGCTTCAGATCCAAAGTTCAAATGCATGGTTTGAACTAATTTAAAAACACCAGCCATTGGGGGATTCTAGTAGAATTGAATTTGCTGGTTGATGCCAACCTGCTTCTGACTGTCAAATAGTGGTTTAAATTGGCCATCTAAGCTGCTTAGGTAGTTTAAAGAATAAAGTGACAGATTAAGAACCAAGCTAAGAGAGTGGTGCTTCCTGTTCTGTTGCTATCTCCATGTAAACCTTGTATCCCTCTTACTATAGGTCTCTGCTTTCCTGACATGATTTAAGATTGTTTTCAAATATAGGGTTTGGGAATGGAGGTCATTAGTGCCAATGTTGTGTGGCCCTGGGGCATTATACAGTTTATGGGCCATCTATAGAGTCTTCTCTCTTTGGATCTTATCTGCCACACAATTTAGAAAGCATCTATTTCATCTATTCATAATGCTTAGAAAAGACAGATGAAGAAATAAGTGAGAGAGGAAAAGGAAGAGGATAACAGGATTGGCCATGAGCTTCCCAATGGGATATGGACCTCAGCAAGTATTTTGTTCTGGCAAATTCTGATTCTTGAGATCATTTGGAAGATCATTTCCAGGCCTACTGTGACATGGCTGAAGATTAGAAAAAGATTTAGGGATCATTCTTGTCTTTTTTTGTGCTAGGTGAAATAACTGTGTTATAGTTCTGTTTTAACATGTGAGTTATATATTGTATCCTGAGTTTTGTATTTTACCCTTGCTCACCCCTGAAACATTCTAACAAACAAAATGAAGGTATGCAACATCAACTGAGCTGCCACAAATTAAAAATCACCTGATTGGTGCCTCTTCTTTGAGAAATTTGCCTCCAATCTCTAATTTTATACTCTAATACTAATCCAACTATGGAAAACTTGTCACATAAGCATATATATCTGGAGCAGGTGTCTTCAACCCCCAGCCCATGGGCCACATACAGTCCTCGACAGCTAATTATCTGGTGCCACAAGAAAATAAAAATTATTAAAAAATAAAGCAAGTGTGTTATTTATATACATTAACATTATACATCTATTATATGCTTTATATGTGGCCCAAGATAATTCCTCTTCACTCCATGTGGCCCAGGCAAGCCAACATTGTGAACAACTATGATCTAGCAGAGTTCCTCAACCTTGGCAACTTCAAAACATGCAGACTTCGACTCCCAGAATTCCTTAGCCAGTATAGGGAGCTGAAGTCCACACATCCACAAAATTGCCAAGATTGAGAAACGTTCTAGAACAGCAGTGTCAAACTTGCAATGTCACATGACGTGTTGCAACTTTTCCCCTGTTGCCAGCACTGGGGTGGGCATGGTTTTGGTGTGACGCATCCAGCCCGTGGGCCGGCAGTTTGACACCCCTGTTCTAGAGTATTGCTGCTAACCACTCTCTTGAAGGGGGGAACTCTTGAAGTCTTTTGAAAGCAGGAGATGATTGAACTATTGCTGCTAATCACCATTGTGTTAACTATTATATTAAAATGGCAACCTCATTTTTTAGATTTTTTTCCCCTCATTTGGTTACTATCACTGGGAATCCTGCACATGGAGTTTAATCTCTTAAAAGTTCAAGAGGGCTCTTAAATGCTTATTTCTGCAGAATTGTTATGAAGCTATATCTTTATTTGATATAAATATATCTTGTGATTCACTCATATAGGAAATGTCTTGTAATGGTTATTATATGGTTTTATTGCTAGTATTAGTTTACAATGTGTTCCTTTTTATTGCTTTGCCTGTAGTGCATTTATCTATCAGCCAACACTAAATAAAAATTACTATTACAATTATTACAGTTAACAATAAATAGCTGAGGAGCATGGGCAGCCTCTCAGATTGTCCTTTGATCAAACTGGGTTCTCCTAAGATTTAAGAAGGACGTGATAAGAATAAAAAGTAATTTTGATTATGAATTCTAATAGAAATCCATGATAATGTCCTGATCAAAGCTCTGCCTTATTCTTAGCCCCATGCAGCCTGATAACTGATTAATATCTTCGGCATGATGAAAATTATTGCCCTGGGATCAGCTGTGCAGGAAGTGCTCTTTGGAATCCTCTCCCAAAAGGAGGGAAGGTTTTGAAAATGTTGCTAGAAGTGAGTCTGGATATGGTATGTTACCCACCATAGACATGTGCAGAGCTCCCATCTACCTCTTCAAAATAAATGGAGCCCCATAGGGTTGACCTCTCCTGGAGAAGGTCCCACCCTGTCCATGTCTGAAAACAGAAGCTGTGAAGTACATGGCATTAGCCTCCTGCACATTGTGTCTTCTACATGGAGTTCTAAGTCAAAAAGGGGCATTATATATGCAGGAAACGGATGCTGCATTCTGGATGGTTGAGTGTCTGGGCGTATCTGCCTGTCTTCTTCTCTATCACACACATATTTCTCTATCACATACAGAGACACATTCTACTATTGCCAATGTGATTTTGTGGACCACTATGGGACCAACTGTTGAACAAGTTCAATATAAGGACACAATATATGGACTATTGCTAAATGTAGGGAACATATAGTTTTTCTTCTTAAAACTCTTTTCCACGCTGACGTCTGATCTCTATTTCTAGTGGAAAATGCAACCAGGTAGTTTTAGACTTTCTACTTGGTCTAGACTGGGTATGTCTAGTTTAATGAAGAGAAGGACGAGGGGGGAACATGATAGCAGTGTTCCAATAGATCAGGGGCTGCCACAAAGAAGAGGGAGTCAAGCTATTCTCCAAAGCACCTGAAGGCAGGACAAGAAACCAACAGATGGAAACTAAGCAACCTAGAACTAAGGAGAAACTTCCTGACATTTAGAATAATTAACTAGTAGAACAACCTGCCTCCAGAAGCGGTGAATGCTCCAACACTGGAAGTTTTTAAGAAGAGATTGGACAATCATTTGTCTGAAAGGTATAGAGTTTCCTGCCTGAGCAGGGGATTGGACTAGAAGATCTCCAAGGTCCCTTCCAACTCTGTTATTCTATTCTATTCTATTCTATTCTATTCTATTCTATTCTATTCTATTCTACTTATTTATTAGATTTGTATAACCACTCATCTCACACAATAGCCTTCTTCAATGGTGAAGTGCCTAGCAAAACTTTCTCTCCTCTCTCACACTCCCTTCTATATGCTTCTATATTCCAGAGGCATTACAGCAGACAAAAACTATTTGCCAATCCTAATGAAGCCCCAATAATTGGAAACTATTCTGAGCGTGTGCAGTTTTGCCTTTTAAACTTTCATAAATCACGGAACCATCTACATTGTAGGAATAAAAAAAAAACAGAGTTTGCTTCCACAGCCTTGCGGCTAAACATGGTTACTTTTGTTGTAGAAAAAGATCTCCTACTTTGAAAGCAAAGCTAATAACATGAGCAAGCTGGGACTGTGGGAATTGAGGCCAATCTATCTGAAAGGCACCACTTGGAGAAAGCTGATTTGTCAAATATGCCTGGGAACTCCAGTCTGCATCAGACAAGAAATAGTAATGATGTATAATTTTGTTGGGGAAACTATTTGCAAGGTGAAGATATAAAAGATATAAAAAAGATATAAATCTCTTTTTTAAAAAACCAAAACATTAAATATGTACATATTGGATCAGAGCCAGACAAAAAGGTACACATAAAAATGCAACAATATGAGGAAAAGAAATAAGCCATGAACCTGAAAAAGAATTGTAATCACAAATAGCAACATCCCTTGCCTTTTGTGAATTGGATATTCTGTCTGCATCCAGCTTAATGGATGTGAAACATAAAACTTCCTTTAAGAAGCAGTGTACTATACTGGGTTTTTCCAAAGGGGTATTCTAGGCATTCTGTTGGCTTTTTTAACCTAATTGCAAGAAACTTCAAATTTTGAATTAAATGGCCGGGAAAAGAACTCATTTTCCCACTTACATGTTCCTTGATCTGCTTCAAAAAATTCAGAGATTTCTGAGCCCAAGAGACAAATTGCAGCATTTGGAAATTAGTCTTTATTAAAAACAAAGGACTTAAGAAAGAGTCACATGGAGCTTATATCCACTAAGTCTAAAAATTGAATGTTTCTTGTTTTGACCATATTTTAAGAAGATCAATGTTGCTGTTTTAATTAGTTGGCACTATATTTCTAACATTATCTCCACTTGTATCACATCCATTCACCCAGGAAATCAACATTTTTCACAGAATCAATATATGGAAATACACTGCTTAAAGAAAGACTCTGCCACACCGTTGTGTCATGGTGTACTACTTGACCTTTCACACATAAAGGCATTAGGGAAAAATCCCAGCTGTTGACCTATCTGTTCCTAGGTATCTCTATGAAAACAACTGCTGAAAGAATACTCCTATGTGACATTGCTCAGGTCAAGATTTCCCCTCTTATTCAAGCAGAAATTAGTGAACAGGGTGGCAAGACTGAATGTGGTGATGTCAGATGAAAGGTTTATTTTTTTTTTCCAGTGTAGTGGTATAATAAGCCTTAGGTCTACAGGTAGTCCTCAACTTATGGCCACAACTGGAAGCAGAATTTTCCATTGCTAAGCAAACAAGGTAGTAGTTAATGAGCCACAACCAATTTTATGAACTTTTTGCCACGGTTGCTGAGCAAGTCACTACAATTGTTAAGTGACTCTTGCAGTTGTTAAGTGAATCCAGCTTTGCCCATTGGCTTTGCTTGTCAGAAGACAACTGGGAAGGTCATCACATGACCCTAGGATGCTGCAACCTGTATAAATACATGCCACTTGCGAAGTGTCTCATTATGTGTCCATGAGGGTGCTGCAACTCTCGTAAGTGCGAAGCCTGGTTGTAAGTCACTTTTTTCATTGCCATTGTAACTTTGAGTGGTCACTAAAGAAATGGTTATAAACTAAGGGCTACTTGCATAGGATCAAATATTTATATAAACCAGACAGCCAGATTGGCTTTCCCTGATTCAGTAATCTTGGGCATCTGTGATAATAAAATAATGAAATGTGCAACATCACACAAGCCCCACCCCTTTTATAGCTGCACTGCAATATTGCAT
Source organism: Crotalus tigris (assembly GCF_016545835.1). NCBI lineage: Eukaryota > Metazoa > Chordata > Lepidosauria > Squamata > Viperidae > Crotalus > Crotalus tigris. The sequence continues at coordinate 7,238,523 of NW_024096478.1, read as the reverse complement.
ACAAGCATGTAAGGGGCGGAGTTGTCACTTGTCCAGCCCCCTCCCCTTTCTTGGTGATACCATTGCCCCAGACAGAAATGATAACTGGTGGTTTCCCATAATCTATTAGCCCATAAGATAATGTGGTTTGTTTGGATTTAGCCTAGCAAAATGAATAGAATAGAATAGAATAGAATAGAATAGAATAGAATAGAATAGAATAGAATAGAATAGAATAGAATAGAATAACAGAGTTGAAGGGACCTTAGAGGTCTTCTAGTCTAGCCCCCTGCTCAGGCAGGAAACCCTATACCATTTCAGAAAAAAATGGCTATCCAGTCTCTTCTTAACAACTTTCAATGTTGGAGCATTCACAACTTCTGGAGGCAAGTTGTTCCACTGATTAATTATTCTAACTGTCAGGAAACTGTCCTTAGTTATAGGTTGCTTCTTTCTTCGGTTAGTTTCCATCTGTTACTCCTTGTCCTGCCTTCTGGTGCTATGGAGAATAGCTTGACTCCCTCTTCTTTGTGGCAGCCCCTGAGCTATTGGAACACTGCTATCATGTCCCCCCTCGTCCTTCTCTTCTTTAAACTAGACATACCCAATTCCAGCACCCGTTCTTTATAAGTTTTAGCCTCCAGTCCCCTAATCATCTTTGTTGCTCTTCTCTGTTTGTATCACATCCATTCACCCAGGAAATCAATACTCTCCGCAGATTCAATATAATGGAAATACACTGCTTAAAAAAAGACTCTGTCACACAGTTGTGTCATGATGTACTACTTGACCCTTCACCCATAAAGGCATTAAGGAAAAATCCCACCATGAACCAAAGCATGGTTTCCACAGCATGATTTAGGATTTCACATAATGTATAAGCCCAGCTATTTTGTCCTTCAGTCAGTCAACTATGGTTTATTTGCAGTAATCATGATGTGTGGCCCCAATCAGTACAGGTAGTCCTCGGCTTACAACAATTCCTTTAGTGACCTTTTAACATTACAATGGCACTACAAAAAAGGACTTCCGACCATTTTTCATACAGCTGTAGCAGCGTCCCCCTGGTCACGTGATTAAAATTTGGATGCTTGGCAACGGACTCATATTTACGACAGTTGCAATGTCCTGGGATCATGTGATCCCCTTTTGCAACCTCCTGGCAAGCAAAGCCAATGGGGAAGCCAGATTCACCGTGTTCCTAACTTAACAACTGCAGTGATTCACTTTGACAACTGTGGCAAGGAAGGTTGTAAAATGGGACAAAACTCACCTAAACTAATGTCTCCCTTAGCAGCAGAAACTTTGGGCTCCCTCATGGTCGTAAGTTGAGGACTTCTGGTGTAACTTTATCGGAAGAACTTTACCGGGCCTTCTTTACTTCTTGTTGTTTTCTGAATTAATTCAATTAAAGCAGCAACACTGGTCTGCGCAGCAACTGACATATGTTGGAAAGGAAAGGAGAGAATCGCAGCAGGTAAGGGTTACTTCTCTTTTGCCCAGCCAGCTACCAGCTGCCTCATTCAGTATGATGTGTAGCCATCCATACAGTTTTCAGGGAGAGTTTAAAATATGCAAAGTCTTGTTCAAATGACGAATGTCCTGCTCTAGCAGTTGGGAAGACACTGAAGGTCATTCCAATACCTTAAAAGAACTACCTGTCTTTTCATGTGCTTTGACTCTGACTCAGATACCATCTGCTGCTCTGCTTCAGGGCACACAATGTCTTGGGCCAGTTTCTGCCTTCCAAAGCAAGCAGAGAAAAGGCATCATCTTGGTCCAATTAGAAATAAAGGAGAATTTGAAAAGGATTGCATAAAAAAAAACCACCCTTCCTTTGCAAGAGAATAATTAGGATGGAGTACAAGCAATAACATGCAGACTACTGCAATCTCTACCTCATTTTCTTTTTTAAAAAAAGAAAACTGATTATATTTTCAAATGGCTACAAAATAATGAAGTCATTTTACATTCTAATATTGTATCTTCCCTTCATGGATCAGATGGCACTCTTTTCCTGGTAAATTAACACTTTGAACATATGTTTAATAAGTTGTTTATTTCCCTTTATCGTCAACCAAGTAATTTTTTAAAAGAAAAAGAAAAATGGGGACAGTTATAAACTGACTGTTCGTTCTGCCGTCTTGGGTATTACAATCCAAAACATGGATGGGCTGCAATGCGCCAGCTTTTGCCCTCATTCTTCAGAAGCTAAACCTGTATGTTTCTGTAGATATGTCAGCATTAACACTTCCTGATAATAATAATCCACAGTCATTATCACCTCAAGCTCAACATCTGCTTGAAGAGAGAGCCCCCCTGCTGCTAATAGCTAATATGGGTAGAAATGAAAAAAAGGGGGGGGAGAGACCTTTCTACAATTATCTTTGATATACCATCAAATCTCTGCCTTGTATGCAATGAGAACATTCATTGGATTGGGCACAATGTTGTGTAATCTTGCCTAAAAGGCTCTTCCAAGTTGGGGTGCTCCAGATGCCGGTAATCCTCCACTTACAACCATAATCGAGTCCAACATTTATGTTGCTAAGTGAGACAGTTGTTAAGTGAGTTTTGCCCCATTTTATCACCTTTCTCGCAACGTTTGTTAAGTGAAACACTGCAGTTGTTAAGTTTGTAACCCAGTTGTTAAGCGAATCTGGCTTTCCCCATTGGCTTTGCTTGTCAGAAGGTCGCAAAAGGGGATCACATGACCCCGGGGAGACTGCAACCCATCAAAAATGTGAATGAACTGCCAAGCATCCTGAATTTTGACCATGGGGATGCTGCAACGGTTGTAAGTGTGAAAAATGGGTCATAAGTCACTTTTTTTCAGTGCTGTTGTAACTTTGAACGGCCACTAAATGAACTGTTGTAAGTCGAGGACCACATGCTCTGGAATCCTGAGAGTTCATCCACACAGCTTAGGGGAAAATGTTCTAATTACGCTTGCTCTCAATGTATAAAAGCACGTGGTGGGCTGTGCCAACCTTTCCTGTAGGATCCATGCCTTTGAATCCTTTGCCTTAGATATAGGAGTCTTATGCTTCACAATGCTTATATTATCCACAGCTGAACACAGTATGTTGGCAGGAGTGTTCTCCTTTTTGGGATCTGTGAAGGAACCTCAGCAATCACATGAGCTCCGGAAAATGTCACCACAAGGTGACCTTCCATGCCCAGAATTCTTCGCTTATCTATCCTGTAACAAGGCCAGCTTGATAAATGAGGATGAAAAAAACATCTCTGCTTTTCCTTCAGCCCAGACCTTGAAATTCTTTAATACTGTATTTGAATGCTTAGTTGATCATTGTCTTCCAAAGAATCTTTTTTGTACAAAATGTTTTGGAAATCGTTTATTTTCCATGTTTCCCAGAAAACCAAGCATATCTCTTTGGAAACGAATGACTGCTGGGAGAGATCCTGCTCGCCTCCTGGCATGTTTTTAAAGTGGTCCAGAAGACAAGAGCAACTGACCTATTCATCTGGCAAGATTTAATAGTAGGAAAGATCGGGGAAGCAGCTGGATCAACCCAGGAGAGATGGGGGAGCAGTATTATAGCAGGATGCCTCCAGGAGGGTAGCAGAGCATAAAACCAATTTCACACTTTATTAACCAATTCAGGTGCCAATTGCTCAAATCCTGAAAACAGTAATATCTTCCTTCCATCCCACCTCTTTCCTCATTGTGGTCAGCTTTTAAAAGAACCTTTCTCTGAGCAGCTATCACTGTGCGCGAATTCTCAGATCACCACCCAAACTTGAGATGAACAAGCCAGTACGTAGTCACAAGGATCCCTCTCACCAACTATGGCCCTCATATCTCATCTAGCTTTCAAGAGATAAGATTGGCAGACCAGGGAAAGGAGCATTATCTTGTCTTTTTCTTTCTTTCTTTCTTCCCTATATATAGCTTAGGCAGTCAAAATACTGTCCTGATTCCCATTCCCATTTTTAAAGAAAGTACCCAGAATACAGTGTTTAGTGGAATGAAATGTTGAAATTTGTATATCTCTCAATACAAAAGTAAAAAAAAAAAAGTATTTTCCAATGCTGTGACAAACTGAACTGAAGCCATTTTCATTTCGTCTTCGTTGCCACATAATTAGTTTAGAAGGAGGAGGGGGATGTAGTTCTCAGTTAGCCAAAACAATTCAAATGTGTGGGAATCAAGGTCATTGCTGATAACATTTTGGCTGGAGAGCTGGGAGGAGTGCCCGCATTTTTTAACAATTGGTGAATGTGATTTATGACATCTAATTGGGGTGGGAATTGCAACTTGCAACTTTGTAACCAAGGGGTAGGGAATTTAGTCTTGGGCTCACCTTTGTATGTGCCATTATTTTGTAGCCAAATAAAAATGTTCTTTGAGGAAGAATTCTTTCCCTTGGTGTTCTTTTAATTGGTCTCACCTACCGAAACCCTGACAGTATTCTTAAGAGAATTTGAAGGCTACAGAGTTGGTTTTCTGAAAGAAATGTCTGAACACTGATGAAATTACTGCCTTCAAATCTGCTTTAAATCCATTCTTGCCAGTCACAAAGGATCAAGATCATATGTTAAGTTACAGCACAAAAGATTTGTTCAAGCCTATGCACAAGAATCTAGTCAACACTAAATTGATTCTAGATAAAGGAAATCAAGGGAGGTGGACTTGGATCATTTGTGAAAATGAAAGGATTCTAAACTGATGACACATTTAACTCCACCACCCCCTAGCTCTGCCTGCTCTTTTCCTAGACCTTTAGTGATATTGTCTCTAATTTAAACGAAGACATCCTTAGCTTTTGGAAACAGTCAGCTGTTGCTAGTGCCCATTCCAATCCAATGTAAATCTACTAGTGTCTGTCAGGCTTAGCCCCAGAATGATGCAGAATTATCCAGCTAGAGGTCAGTTCTTCATTTGCACAATAGAAAGAATTTTGTCTAATTAAACGTTTGCTACTTTCACGCTAAAGGGTATACTTAGGGAGATTGTAGCTAGTAGCTAGCCTTATCCTCTTCTACCAGTTCCTATCCAGCTCCAATCTTTGCTACCTCTTATCTCATCCTCCCTTGGAATGTGCTCCCTCTTTCCTGGGAAATTGTCACTTCACTAGAATTCATTACAGCAGCCACCCTCTATAGGCAGCATATTTCATAGTATCTATTAATAGAAAAAATAGAAAAAATACTGTAAAAAGTTTAATTTTTGTAACAAAATTGTCAAAGTTTGGAATATCTTAGCCAATTCAGTTGTCTCAGCTATTAACTTTCACAATTTTAATTCCAACTTAACTTCTGTGGCCCTCATCTCATATTCAAGAGATTCCTAAAAGGGCGTGTGTAAGTGCACTAACATGCCTATCATCCCTGTCAAATTTTAGTGGTTTTTTTTCGTTTTGTTCGTTCAAATTTGTAATTTTTGTTTGATGAATAAACTAAACTAAACTAAACTAAATAACAGCAACCTCTCACTACACACTACAATGTGACTGTGATGCTTCAAGAAAACATTAATCCTGCAGAGTTCTTGAATGGAGATTAGGAAGGGCTGTATCAAAGAAAATTGGAATGGAATGGAATAGGATAGGATAGGGTAGGGTAGGGTAGGGTAGGGTAGGATAGGATAGGATAGGATCTGGAAGGGACCTTGGAGGTCTTCTAGTCCAGCCCCCCGCTCAAGCAGGAAAACCTATACCATTTCAGACAAGTGACTGTCTAGTCTCTTCTTAAAAACCTCCAGCGATGGAGAGCCCACAGTTTCTGAAGGCAAGCTGGAACCCTGGGAGCTTATTATTTGCCACAGCTTTCCCGTAGGTTGATAAGGCATCTTGGAGCCAACATTATTTCCATCAGGTATTTAGAGTCAGAACCACTTAAGATTTATTCTGTGGTCCTTTGAGACATGGTTGCCTCCTATCAAAGAAACCCAAAATAAACTGGGATGATCACAAAATTTGGTGTGTAATTTGTCGTGCTGCATAAAGCTCAAAGTGTTACCTTGCTTTGATCAAAGCTTCACACAAGCATCCCTTTGGGGTTACATTCCAAAGTGAAATGACATCTGGTACTTAAACCAAGGTTCATTATGGCTCAGAATCTATTCCTCGGGCCTTTAACAATCTTCCACCGCCATTTCTGGAGAAGCAATGCCTGAAGCTGGAGCAGCTCAGTGAGGTAACTTGATGCTTGGCACGGAGTCTCTGAAGTAACGGTCTTCATTTGTTGGAGTTAACGTGCTTTTTTGAATCAATCACCCCTTTGACCTGATTCAAGGGATCTCTCTGAAACTAAGAGGAGCTGTATGTAAAGAGCTACCATTTGGCCATTTCATGTGTCACTACAAAGATAAGAGATATTGGTAAAAAAAAAAAAGGACATAAAATATCAGGGCAAGAAGTAGAGTGAGGGAGTAACAGTGAGTTTGAGACAAACAATTCACCAGGGGTTCTCCAGCCACAGAGGGCTTTTTTTGGAGAGAGATGTTACATTATCCTTATTCTTTTCCTTTTGCAAGGCCCCCAAAACATAGTTTTAACAATGGACTTGGGGACTGAGAGTATGCCAGAGCAGAGTATAGCCAGTAGCTATACTGAGTCTTTTGATAAATTAGTTCATGTTTATGGTGGTGTTTTATATCCTTTTTACTTTGGTTCTTCCTTGTTTTTAAATTGTTGTACTGGATTTTTTTCTTGTTTTTTTATGCATTTTAACTGTTTGCAAGCTGCCTAGAGTCATATTTGTATAATAAATAAATGTGAAAAAGTGATCTTATTTTGTCCAAACCTATTACTACTACTACTTCTACTTCTGTTACTAATACTACTCATTAAATAGGCAATTCTTTTAAAAAGCAGTAAGAGCTTATCTGCAACCTCTTGGATCATAATATTGAGACTGGACAGGCTACTTACCCATGATAGTTCTAAAGCGTCTATAATTTTCATACTATTGTTTGTTTTCCCCAGGCATTGGACCCAAATGTTTAGTGAAGCTGTTTTCAGGAGATTGTAAGTGTTGATATGTGTGTTGCCCCTCCTATGACATGTACTTTTGGGGCAGATGTCTATGTTTTTATCTTGATTTGTAATTGTTTATCATCAAGAGTCATACGTTGAATGGATGGCCTTCTAATTCAAAATAAACGAATAAACTACCATAGAATAGATAAAATGAATGTACAATTTTTTTACCACCTCCAAATCTATAAAAGCTTTCTATATCACAAATCTCTCAAATATACCATTTTTATATTGTATAGATGTGATCCTAGCAGAAAGAACAATTTGTGCCTGAGATTCCCACCTACTCCTGTTCTTGAACAAAGCAGTCTCCTCTACATACTATTCCTTCCTACACAATGAAATATTGGAAAGAAATTGTAATGGCTGTCCATCAGCATAAAAAGACCATATCTGTTATGGTTCTGAAGTCAGTAAATGTAAGATAATACTTAGAAAAGGGGCTGAATCTGGCAAGGAACTAGGGACAAAAAAAATTATAATCTCCCATATCCCAAATGGAGATAGTGGGTAGCTGCTTGCAATGTCTCTGTCTAAGGTCTATGTTTTTCAACCTTGGCAGTTTTCAGATGTATGGACTTCAATCCCAGAAGTCCCTAGCCAGCTCCTGCTAGCCGGGGAATTCTGGGACTTGAAGTTCGAACATCTGAGAACTGCCAAGGTTGACAAATGTGATCTAAACCTTCTTCTTGTCTTCTTCCTGGTTTTCTGACCCAGAGAGATGTTTATACAGCCTGCCTGTGCTTCCCAGTACACAGATGTGCAAAACTATAGAGAGATGCAACAGGAAGGCCAGCAGAAACATGAACACAGAGAACGCTCATATGCACCTTCCCCTTTTGGACCCCACCCTTGCCTCACACTCACACCCACAGACATAGAGGCAACATACACAGTGCAGGTATGTAAATATCCAGATTACTCCCTCAAAAGAAACAGGAAAATACCCAAACAGTCATAACACATTATTCTGCTACATGGAAGCAAATAAGGATACTTGCTATGACCACAGTTGGAAAAGGTTGGGAAGCTATGCCCTGCATGCTTTTTCTATTTCATTTTAAAACCACAATTCAAAGTTGTTTCACATTGGGCAAGCTTCATCTACTCAGCCAGTAGCCAGACTGCCTCCCAGCTATTAGCTGTGTTGTACTGATTACCTCAGCTCTGTTTCCTAATGCTATAAATCATGAAAAACAGATGTGAAAACCTAGTGTATACTTCAGCAATGCCTAGAAATAGTCAGAGTCTGGAGAATAGACCACTTTCTATTTAAAAAAATCAGGAACTTTTCTGCCTAACGAATATTATTAAAAGGCTTATGTTTTTATGACTTGCAGCAAACAAAATCCTTCTGATGTTTTGCTACCTTAGACTAACATAGTTTGCCTCCTACCAGGTCTATTCAAAAGATCACTTGACTTAGATCAAAGCTTCAGTGATGTTTCCCTTTGATGTGGTTCTATAAAACAGCTCCCTGCTTCTGGGTCAGGGGTCTTCAAACTTGGCCCTTTTATGACTTGTGGACTTCAACTCCCAGAATTCTTCAGCCAACATGCCTGGCTGAGGAATTTTAGGAGTTGGAGTCCACAAGTCATAAAAGGGCCAAGTTTGAAGACCCCTGTTCTAGGTGTTCCGAACAGAAGACCCAGATGCAAAAGACATTTCCATCAAGCAAAGCATCCGACCAAAGATGGTGACCTGCCTTCATGCTGCGGCCAAATGTGTTGCTTTTCCATAGGAAGACATTGCATTGAAGGAAAGAGTGCTCCAGTGATCAGAGATCAGTCAGCTCCGTGAAGCTATGCACAGTTGTACATAAAGCAGAAACCTTCCTTGTTGGATGGTCTGCTTTCTCATCTCCCCTCAATCCAAATCACCCCAAATCTCATTAAATTAACAATACTTGCAGGATTTTCATGCTTTCATTCCTAAATCATCTGAGTATTGAATAAAAATATCCAACATGTTATTTCATTAAATTGGGAGCGTAGAGAAACATCAGAGGTGTCGCTCTATGATCTACAAAGTTAGAAAATCCATTGATCAACCTTCCTCCTATGGATTGTGTATGTGTGTATGTGAATCTATACCTATCATCTATCAGAAGGAGGAGGAGGGGGAGGAGAAGGAGAAGAACAGTGGCAATATGGGCAACTCCTAGTAACATTGCTTGTATATTGTAAAAGAATATTTTGGACTGGGTCCTACCTGAGACCACCCATATGCTTAGCATGGAAATTAAGGAGCTTTCCTTCAGGCCTAATAAAAAGAAACAGGACATATCACCTTGGAAAAAAATACAGGCAATGGTTTCTGCTTCCTTGAACGTACTTGAAATTTCTATTTGTTGACTGAATTTCACAGGATGATATCTTTCTCTTTCTCCCAGTGATTCTGCAAACCGAGCCTTCTTCCAGTCTAGCTGCTGTGCAAATAAGCACAAACAATTCAATAAAAAAAGAGAGAGAAGTTTGCTCAGCGTGGTGATATTTAATTTTTGAAGTCACATCTGTGTACATATGTTTATAGAAGAATTCATGTTTGCTGTGGCTCTTGAAAAAGATAAAAGTTTTACAGTTCCCATTTTCCAAGCCCCCTCTCTCTGACTCTCATTACGTCCTAACTTTTTGTCAGCCTGGAAATGTGTCCTCACCCTGCATTCCATTGATGGATGCCCTGTCACCCATCTAAGCCGCACCTGATTACTTATTCATCAGATGCCTTACAGCCCACTTGAGAATCTGTTTGTTCACTTTTCTGATGATCTCCCTAGAGTTAGACAGCTAAATCCAAGTGGTGTTCATTGGTCTTTTATTATTTCTCTTCTAAAGGTTGCATTTATCTATACTTTCAAGCTTTCTACATAATTTGGAAAAAGTTCCTCATTTTGCTTGGATCATACATTCAACGCATTTGAATTTTCCCAGCAGTGCTTTTCTATTCATCACCAAGAGGAATCAATTACTTTTATGCACCCTAGTCTTTTTCTGAGTCTATTATATCATGAGCCTGGAGGAATTATTCACCCATGTAAATGTAAATGTGTGATCATTTTCTGTACCACAGCAAAGAGGTCCCAGATCAATATAGAGCAAAGAAGCTAGCACAGGTACGTGAACGCGTCCAGCTTCAGTGTATCATTGGCACAAAGTATTGCTGCTGTTAAAATTCTGCATTAAATGCTCCTTGAGAATTTATCTCCAGGGAGTATCTCCCAAATAGGATACAAAGATAAATTGACTACAGCATATAAAGTGATTGGAAGCAGAGGGGGGGGGAGTTTTTGGTAAATGTATCAGCCTACTTAGAAGGTTCATCAAAAATAAATTGGATTGCATTCCTTCTAAAGGGCATTCTTCACTGCCAAATTAGACTACCTTACTTCTGTTGATTTCAATAGCCGCAAGCACACTTCCCTCTGTGGTGTCAATGCATCTTCTTGTTACATGGGTTGATGGGTCTCCAAAGATTAGTGTGAAAGGGAAATCACAGTATGACTCCCTTTACAGGGATATCTTTTTAAATGCCTGTGAGCGTGGCAAGAGAACTCATTCATTCATTCAATCATTCATTCAAATTTATTACATGAGGACGGTATCCTTTATATCAGATAGCATCTCACCCAGAAATAGATATATCCGTGCACAAATACATTCTCACATTTTGTGACATTCATTTTTTTTTCTCCCCAAGGACTTGGAACAACATGGAAGGGGCGTTATCAATTTTTAATTTACAGTAACCCTTCAGAATTGTTTATAGGAAGAGATAATCTAAATTCTCCTGGTAATGTTGGACAACAAATCCTGTTGCTCCATCTAGCACAGCCATAATTGGGAGTGAGAAAAGCTGGAGTCCAACAACATAAAAACCTGTAATAAGATGACTGATCTAAAGTCACCAAGAAAGATACATGTTGAACAAGGATCATTCTTGGATGGATGCATAGAAAATGTGATGTTGACTTGTTCAAGAAGATAAGAACAGAATATGTGCTTCCATTAAACTTTCATGTAGTGAAGTTCCCAGTCAAGACTTGAACCCAGTTTCCACTCTGCTACAGGTACTTGCTTATCTGAACTTCAGGAAAGATGACTGTGGCTGGGCAAGCACCTACACCTGATCACAAGCAGAGGAAAGATGAGGAAAAGGGAAGTGGTTTACAAATCAGTGAGCAATGCTGAGTTAATGTGTTGCCTGGCCAAGGGCCAAGACATCAGTATTTTCTCTCTGTACTCAGTGTGCAGGGCTTCTCTAAATGTAATTTTTAGGGCAGCCTGCAAGAAGCAGAAAACACTCAATCGCAGTGTTTTCTATGAACTGATCTAGCATGGGAATGGGATTGCCAGATCATCAGATCATCCAAACATCCCTATGTTGAAATACCCCGACCATCCTAGAAAGCTCATCTGCTTCCAACCTTTCTCTTCACTGCTCTTGTTTCTTGCTGGGCAAACTTACCATCTTGCTTGCCAGAGAGAAAAGGGTAAAGGGGTTGATGGATTAACCAGGAGGGGAGGGAAAAGGGAGTAAAGGATGAAATAATAGATCTAGACAATTCTTCCTTTATGGACAATCTGAAGGGCTGACTGGGGTCTCCAGGATAAATCCTTGTTTGGTACATAATTATCCATGATTACCTTAATTTTCAGTTACATATCCTGTTTATTGGTCATTTATCCCATCCATCCCAAATGTTTATGTCTGTTTTTGGGTATAAACTAAGTTTTAAATAACACTTTTGTCCCTGATCATACAACCCCTTTCATTGATGTGTGACCATTTTGAAAAGGCAGCAACAGTGTTCTTTCTGCTTTTTTTATCTTGTGTGCCACCCAGAAGCTTCAAATGCAGCTTCCTGGGATTTCCCAGGCCTCTGTCATCAAGCAAAGCACCTCAGGGGTGGACAGCAGTGACATTTAAGCCAGTCTCTTAAGCTTTCCTTTCTCTTGAAAGACAAGTCTCTTGTTCCCCACAGCCTAGCCCATAACCTCCAATCTAGACTACTCTTTACAGATGAGATGAATGGCCACATTGCCATCAGGGTCACTCAATTATCCCTGCAAAGCATTGTGATGCCCAGCAGCTATCATCTTTGCATTTGTTAGCTTTGAAACTCTGAGGATTGCTGAGAACACTGAACCATTCTCTTTGAAATGGAATGTGGGAATAACCTTGAGGGAGGCGGGGAAGAGATGCTACCCAGGAAATGATCAGATAAAAGAGGGAGGAGCCCACAGATGTTCAATGGGCAAAAAAAGAGAGGCAAGACTATAAAAGAATCTGCCTTAACATATCAGATTGTTAAATGTGAGGGCAGCGGATTTGTATTTTCAGACTGGCAAGGTTCTGTGAATGTAGCCTTACGATAAAGTAGACTCTAGCTCATCTAATGGTTGTGTTCCTGTCAGGTTTACCTGGAAGGGTTGACATGCTTTAAATGAGCAGCACGTTTTTTAAAAGACAATCGATTTCTGGCCTGCCTTGAATTATCATCCCAGCCCCCTCAACTTGGTTCTCTTCACGAAACAGAACAGATGCTGCAAGAAGGGCCAACAAAGTTGCCACGGCACTATCCTTCTTTTGCACCTGAAAGAAATAGTAACATTTCAGCACGATGCCTCAGCAGTTGAACCTCTGTAGGGATGGGGGAGAGGCTGACTTGAGATCAGGAATAGAGAGTGAACATTAATCAAGAGTACCCACCAAAGAGAAAATGGACCTCTGACAAGAATAAGCCATAGCATTGCAAAGAAAACACCAGCTTCGCTTTTGTTTCAGATAAACTGCAGCAGAACTGAAGGAGGAAATAATCCTCATCCTTCAAAACCAGCCAGCATTTTAAGGCTCTGCTGCTGTCAGTGCTGATGTAAACTCCCTATTTTGTATCTATAGACTAGAAAAGATATAACAAAATCTTTTGCTCAGCCCTACGGTTTTAATTTATCTTCTTACTTTACATTATAGGGCCAGTCAGGCTCACTGTCAGAGTGACTGCTTTTCCTTCTCTGTGCAATTTCTTCCAGCCCTCTGAATACTACAGGTATGTAGTCATAAGAGTCACTGGTAGACCGTAAGTTCCAGCTCATTTCTCTGCTTCGCAAGGGTGGGATTTAGTGCTGCCCTCTGCTGGTAGAATTTGTGATAGCATAGTTCATAATGGAAAGGAAAGAATATCAAGCATAACTTCTTGTCGTTGTTAGTTGCGATGTTGCGTCCGACCCATCGCGACCCCATGAACAACGTTCCTCCAAGCATAACCTAGATATGGAAAACAGTTTCAAGAGCAGACATACAGTTGGGGTTATTGATATTTCTTTTCTTGGGAAGAATTTTGATTGTAGATGGTTAGAAGGAATCTGATATCACTTTTTACAACTACACATTTTATTAAGAAGCAGTTTTTGTGAGCTGCAGTCCACTTCATCAGATGCATCCACAGTACTATCCTGGATCTCCTGCTGCAATGATTTGTAGATGGTGTAAAATATGGGAGGTGATTCTTTGGTGTGAAATGGGCATAGAGTGGCCCAGTATAAGAATTACATTCAGCTTATTATTGATAGTAAAACTAAGTAAATATTTAACACCTTTTTGTTTTTTAATTAATACTGCCTGTTGGCAGACGAGAAGAGACTGGACAGCCATTTGTCCGAAATGGTGTAGGGTTTCCTGCCCGAGCAGGGGGTTGGACTAGATGACCTCCAAGGTCCCTTCCAACTTTACTACTATTACTATTACTAACTTTCCCATGATTGCTTAAACTAAAAAAAAGCTTAGAGCTCATCACATTAATGATGTTGTTGTTGTTAATTGCGAAGTCGTGTCCGACCCATCGCGACCCCATGGACAACGTTCCTCCAGATCTTCCTGTCCTCTACCATCTTATGGAGTCCATTTAAATTCACACCTACTGCTTCAGTGACTCCATCCAGCCATCTCATTCTCTGTCGTCCCCTTCTTCTACTGCCCTCAATCTTTCCCAACATTAGGCTCTTCTCCAATGAATCCTTCCTTCTCATTAGGTGGCCAAAGTACTTGAGTTTCAACTTCAGGATCTGGCCTTCTAAAGAGCAGTCGGGGTTGATCTCTTCTAGGACTGACCGGTTTGAACGCCTTGCAGTCCAAGGGACTCCCAGGAGTCTTCTCCAGCACCATAGTTCAAAGGCCTCAATTCTTTGGCGCTCAGCCTTTCTTATGGTCCAACTTTCACAGCCATACATTGCAACTGGGAAAACCATGGCCTGGACTATACGTACTTTTGTTGGCAGGGTGATGTCTCTGCTTTTTAGAATGCTGTCTAGATTTGCCATAGCTTTCCTCCCCAGGAGCAAGCGTCTGTTAATTTCTTGGCTGCAGTCCCCATCTGAGGTGATCTTGGAGCCCAGAAAAATAAAATCTGTCACTACCTCCATTTCTTCCCCATCTATTTGCCAGGAATTGAGAGGGCCGGATGCCATGATTTTGGTTTTCTTAATGTTGAGTTTCAAGCCAACTTTTGCACTATCCTTCTTCACCTGCATCAAGAGGCTCTTTAGTTCCTCTTCACTTTCTGCCATTAGAGTGGTATCATCTGCATATCTTAGGTTGTTGATATTTCTCCCGGCAATCTTAATTCCAACTTTTGATTCATCTAGCCTTGCCTTTCTCATGATGTGCTCTGCATATAAATTAAATAGGCAGGGTGACAGTATACAGCCTTGCCGGACTCCTTTTCCAATTTTGAACCAATCAGTGGTTCCGTGTCCAGTTCTCACTGTTGCTTCTTGACCCGCATATAGGTTTCTCAAGAGACAAATAGATGGTCTGGTACTCCCATCTCTTTAAGAACTTGCCACAATTTGTTGTGATCCACACAATCAAAGGCTTTTGCATAGTCAATGAAGCAGAAGTAGATGTTTTTTCTGGAACTCCCTAGCTTTCTCCATGATCCAGCGTATGTTGGCAATTTGATCTCGAGTTCCTCTGCCTCTTCGAAATCCTGCCTGTACTTCTGGTAGTTCTCGATCCACATACTGCTGGAGTCTAGCTTGTAGGATTTTAAGCATAACTTTACTAGCATGTGAAATGAGTGCAATGGTGCGATAGTTTGAACATTCTTTGGCATTGCCTTTCTTTGGAATTGGAATTTAAACTGACCTTTTCCAATCCTGTGGCCACTGTTGAGTTTTCCAAATTTGCTGGCAAATTGAGTGTAGCACTTTTACTGCACCGTCTTTTAAGATTTTGAATAGCTCAGCTGGAATACTGTCACCTCCACTAGCTTTGTTGTTGCTCAGATTTTCTAAGGCCCATTTCACTTCACATTCTAGAATGTCTGGTTCGAGGTCAATGGCCATCTCATTGTGGTTATCTGGGATGTTAAGCTCATTCTTGTATAGTTCTTCTGTGTAGTTTTGCCATCTCTTCTTAATCTCTACTGCCTCTGTTAGGTCTCTGCCATTTTGGTCCTTTATCATGCCCATCTTTGCATGAAACGTTCCCTTCATATCTCCAATTTTCTTGAAGAGATCTCTGGTCCTACCTATTCTGTTGTTTTCTTCTATTTCTTTGCACTGTTCATTTAAGAAGGCATTCTTATCTCTTCTAGCTACTCTCTGGAATTCTGCATTCAATTGGGTGTATCTTTCTCTTTCTCCTTTGCCTTTCGCTTCCCTTCTTTCTTCAGCTATTTGCAAAGCTTCCTCAGACAGCCATTTTGCTTTCTTGAATTTCTTTTTCTTTGGGATGGTTTTAGTTGCTACCTCTTGTACAATGTTGCGAACTTCCATCCATAGTTCTTCCGGCACTCTGTCTATCAGATCTAATTCCTTAAATCTATTTGTCACCTCTACTGTATATTCAGCAGGAATATGATTTAGTTCATACCTGAGTGGCCTAGTGCTTTTCCCTACTTTTTTCAATTTAAGCCTAAATTTTGCAACGAGAAGCTCATGATCTGAGCCACAGTCAGCTCCTGGTCTTGTTTTTACTGACTGTATACAGCTTCTCCATTTTTGGCTGCAGAGCAAATAGTCAATCTGATTTCTATGTTGACCGTCTGGTGATGTCCATGTGTAGAGCCGTCTCTTGGGTTGTTGGAAAAGAGTGTTTGTTATGACCATTGTAGTCTCTTGACAAAATTCTATTAACCTGTGCCCTCCTTCATTTTGTACTCCAAGGCCAAATTTGCCTGTTATTCCGGTTATCTTTTGGCTTCCTACCTTAGCATTCCAATCCCCCATGATGATAAGGACATCATTTTTTGGTGTTAATTCTATAAGGTGCTGTAGGGCTTCATAGAACCGGTCAATTCATCCTCTTCAGCACCAGTGGTTGGGGCATAGATTTGGACTACTGTGATATTGAATGGTTTGCCTTGGATTCGGATTGAGATCATTCTGTCATTTTGAGGATTGTATCCCAGTATTGCTTTTCCTATTCTTTTATTGACTATGAAGGCTACTCCATTTCTTCTGAGGGATTCTTGCCCACAGTAGTATACCTGATTGTCATCTGAGTTAAATTCACCCATTCCTGTCCATTTTAGTTCGCTGATTCCTAGGATGTCGATGTTCAGTCTTGTCATCTCTTTTTTGACTACGTCTAGCTTGCCTTGATTCATGGATCTTACATTCCAGGTTCCTATGGAGAAAAAAATCTTTACAGCATTGGACTTTCCTTTCACCACCAGATATATCCACAGCTGAGCGTCCTTTCGGCTTTGGCCCAGTCGCTTCATTCGTTCTGGCGCTACTAGTACTAGCCCTCTGCTCTTCCCCAGTAGCATATTGGACACCTTCCGACCTGAGGGGCTCATCTTCCAGCGTCATATCTTTTTTCCTTCTAGTACTGTCCATGGGGTTTTCATGGCAAAGATACTGGAGTGGTTTGCCATTTCCTTCTCCAGTGGATCACATTTTGTCAGAACTCTCTGCTATAACCTGTCCGTCTTGGGTGGCCCTGCACGGCATAGCTTATAGCTTCATTGAGTTACGCAAGCCCCATCACCATGACAAGGCAATAATCCATAAAGGGGACATTAATGATAGAATTATAATTATTCAACTGGTGCCTAAAATACAGTTTAATAAAACAGTTTAATGAACCTTTAAGACATCTTTTGCGAAAGCTGATGATGATGTTGGAAATTTCAAGTGTCCAAAATATTCCAACTTCTTATGACTTTGGGAGAAGGACTCGAAGAGCTGAACATGGAAAAGGCCAAGTCTCTCATCTCCCTAAGCATCTCATGCTTACTCCTTGCAGAATTAACTCAAGTGTATAAGAAGAGAGAGAGAAAAGAGAGAGATGCAGCACACAATGTGGCATGGATGTGGCATTAGAACAAAACATTGAAAATACAGAAGGGAGAAAAGAAGACTTGGTTTTATTCTGATGTTGATTATGCCTTTTTAGTTTCCAGTGAGAAAGTGCTGCATTAACAATCATGACAAGCCGGTTCAGTTTGCGTAGCTTGGAGAAACAGTGGAATTAACATCTGAATTAATCTCTCCTTTGTCTCATTAACTTTAACTAAATGTGGCCACCCCAGTTCAGTAAAGGAAATCCACCAGGGAAAGTAGGCATCTGCTGAGACTAGTGTATTTGGTAGGATGTAAACATACAGGCACTCTGTTTGGAAGATGTTCATATTTTGAATACTGAATACATGCAGGGTTCTGATTATGGACTACAAGAGAACATGCACACCAGCCCTATTCAACCCACCCAGCCGCTTGCCTCTATAGTATTGCTCCAGCAGGCATGGATTGAGCTCAGATGTGTGTAGGAGAAAAGCATTTGTACTGTATGCATGCTGGCTTTCATGTGAGCTGGGCCCTAATAGTACAGGAGAAACACATTGTTGAACAATGTTGGAAGAGGTGAGGCATATCCAGAAATGCTGTGGGGTTAGTACGCTTGATGTTATAATGCCAGAATATGACATAATGAGCATCGGTAAGATGCAAAACAATGAATTCTTGTTGCCTAACAACCAGCTAGAGCAAATGATTCCTTTAAGGACTGCAGTATCTGGGTCTATTTAGCAGCATTGATTTGGGACCACTCTTCCTGAGGTTATTACCTAGATCATTAGTTGGTTAAGCAACATCTAGTCAGGCTTGACTCCTGATAATTGAGTGGACAAATTGGGTGGACAACCTATCTCTGACAGGAACCAATAGTTCTATCAAGGGCAGGCCCTATTTTTTTTGATCTTGTCTACTCTCCCTCTTCTCATCTGCTTGCATCACCTACTGAAAATATGTGAATTTCCACTTGTTGTGAATTTCCACTTGTTGAACATTTCTACTTGTTGAACATTTCCTGTAGTCATTATTTATTTGGCCCAGGATTAATTGGTTGAATCTTGTTATTCTGTTTTTCTGCAGTCCATAATACTCTTAGTAACTATCTCCAGAATGCAGTACTGCAGGCTACTTCTGCTGACTGCTGGTTGCCAGCAGTTCAGCAGTTCGATTCTCACCAGCTCAAGGCTGACTCAGCCTTCCATCCTTCCAAGATTGGTAAAATGAGGACCCAGCTTGTTGGGGGCAATAGGCTGACTCTATAACTGTTTAGAGAGGGATGTAAAGCACTAGAAAGCAATATATAAGTCTACGTGCTATTGCTCTTTTTTTTTTTTCAGCTTTTAGTTCTTACGTTGAAAAACCAGGACTGGTCAAGGAAGGCAAGGTCAAGAAATAGAAATAATTAGGATTTCAGAATTGTTCCTTATTGGTTCAAGGTATAATAATATAATCTTGAAAGTCTGTTTCTGTTTCTGTTTACCAAATTCCATTAGAGTGGGGGAGGTATTTTAAATTTCTTTCTATGTTTTCTTCATTTCTAGGGCTGAGTAACCTTTCCTACAACTGCTTCTGAACAATTCATTTATCCATTCCCCCTTTCCAGGGCCAGGATTGAATCGCATCACCATGGTTTCAGCTACTGTGATAATATTATTGCTTTTGAAATATCATACCCTTCATCATTTTGTCTAAGTTTGATTTAAAACTATCGTTGCCCCTCTCCTCAGAGTTAACTAATTGATTTTATTAACAATTTATTATCAGATTTATACCCTGCCTTGATGGTTCAGCAGTTAAAGATGCTGAGCTTGTCAGCTGGAAAACTGACAGGCTGGGTTCAAGACCCGAGCGGCACAGGACGGGGTGAGCTCCTATTACTTGCTCCAGCTCCTGCCAACTCAGCAGTTTGAAAGCATGCAAATGCAACTAGATGAGGAATATCCAACTGCCGGCCCGTGGGCCGGTTGCATCATATGGAGGCCGCACCCACCCCAGCTCCGGCAATGCAAAAAAGGTCACGATACGTCACAACACGTCACGTGATGCGGCAAGTTTGACACCTGTGGAGTAGATAAATAGGTACCACTTCAGTTGGAAGGTAACAGTATTCCATGCTCCTCTGTGTATAATCATGATGGCCACATGACTACAGAAAAGATCTTCAGACAATGCTGGCTGCCTCGGCTAAAAAATGGAGATGAGCATGGCCCCTTAGAGATGGACACAACTGGACAGGGGAAATCTTTGCCTTTATCTTTACCTTTTTGTATCCATCAAGAAGGACTCCCATTTTTTTAGCATGTTTTCCATCTTTATCTAGTCTATTGTTTTTATCTTTTCAGTTTCGACTGTAAGTTCATTGAGAATTGTTTCCTGACACTACCTTTGATTTGCATAATACATAATATTAACCCAGAGTGTGTGCTCTTTCCATCTTTATTTTCATAATAAGCTTTTCTAAGTTTTCTGATTTTGGCTAATGAAATGGTATGGTCTCCGTATCTCAAACTGTTAATATTTTAGCCCTCTATTTTGATTACAGCTGTGTCTGTCATTTTGATGACATAGCCATGGTATAAGTTAACAATATGACAACACGTTAACAGTCTTTATCTTTGTTTAACTCTGTGTTCTATTCTGAATCAATCTGTTTCTCCAAATTCAGTCCTCACAATAGCCTCTTGTCCATTGCAAAGGATCCTCAATAGAATAATCAAATGTTTTAGAGCATCCATTAGCTTAACAAATTCCACATACTGCCTTTGCTGTAATCCATAAATTACATTCTTTTGCTCTTTTCATCTTATGTTAGCTATCTGATCTTGTGTTCCTTTACCTTTTTTTTCTGAATCTGTCTGTTTATTTGGCATTCCTTTCTCCATCTGTAGCTCTGTTTTTGTTTGTAAGGTCTTAAGTAACATTTGCTTGTATGGAGAATTAGTGGGATGGTCCTATAATTTTGGTTCTCTCTTGTTTATTAGTGTATTCTATGCATATTTTTCCCTATCTCTAAGTTAATCTTGTTTCTTATTTGTTCACTTAGAACTGTTACCACTTTTGCTGCCTCTTTTCCCACAACTTTCAATGAATATTTCATCTATATACGGTACTTTATTTTTTGAAAGCTGATCTATTGCCTTTCATTTCTCACTTCCTAATGGAATCATTTTTAGAACATATTCTGTCTCAGTAAATGCTTCTGTTTTCTCAAAATTTCTTTACAAAGGGTTTAGTATATTCAGCTGAATTTTCCTGTAATCCTATTGCCTTCTTAGACTGTTCCTGCGATTACACTTAAGTACTTCTACCTTAGCTGCAAATTTTCCTATAACATTTCTGATCATATACAAATACCTTTCATTTCCCCCCTCTATTTTCAGTTATTCTTTCCTCATCTGAAATCAGAAGTCTCCATTCAATCTTCTACATGTCCAAGGAGTTCAACCTCTCACTGTCAGAATTTCTGAGCTTTCTGCCTGACAAAAAGATGTTGCTGATTTAAGAGTCAAATTACAAACTCACTGCTTTAATTATTCAATATGTTAAGGCAACATCTTTTTTGTTCCAGGACAAAAGATAGAAGTTTGGAAAAAAAGCATGTGTGCTATGAAGAACAAAAGAGGCTCAACTCGTTCTTATTCTGAATTTCACTGTATTCACAGTTCTAATCATTGGTCCTGACCTCTGTTTTTTGTTTGTTTTTTAGGTGCTTTTCCTTTCTACATTTTCCAATTCTCATTGATTTCATGCCTGACCTGAAATAGAATACATTTAGAAGCAGTCCACTGAGAAGGACATCTAATCACACTCCTCAAAATAGATAAAAGCAAAGATGAACCAAAAGCCAGAACATATATTGTTATTTGCTATAGGACAGGTGCAGAAAATGGCTTCCTCATAATTTCCCTTCATTCTGTAGTGTAACTCAGGTTTAACTTAGAAGCATTTCTCAGCAATTTGCCCTCCGTGAAGGTTGCCTTTATTATTGAAAATGCTCGGGGGGGGGGGCAACATATTATTGGTGGGAAGAGGACTGGAACAGCCATTACCATGCTCTTCCCCCCAAACCCTATTACGAGATTCTTGAATGTAGGAAAATTCAGGATGGTTGCCACTGTTACAGTTACCCTTATAAGGGGCAGAAATGGACTTGCCACTGGAGAAGTCTTCTAATGCAGCAAGTGAAGCGTTAGAAGATTTTGTTAGGAACAAAGCATTCCCTCAGAACCTCATTTTAAGAGAAAAGCAGAGAAAAGATTCAGAAAGGATCTTCTGCTGTCTTATTTAGGGTGGGAGCAGGCTTTACGCTACAACCCTACACATGTCTAGTCATGTGAATCGTGGGTGATTGAGCAATGGGATTTGCTTCCAAAGAACCAAGCTGAAGAAATCACAATGTGAGTCAGAACAGCAGCACAGAAGGAAGGAGCAGTGCAGCCATTTTATGAAACCGTTTCTGTTCAAACTGCATGAACCTTCCCAGCTGTTCAGCTGTATGTCTTGCTAGCTTGTGTCCTTCTCTCCACTCAGCTACAGAGCCTGAGTTCAGGCAATCAGAGAAGAGCAATATGTGGGCATGGCTTTTGTCGTGTGTAGCAGCAGTTTCCTTGTCCATCATTTGCAGTGCAGTGAAGGATCAGATGCCGAAGGGCCCATTCAACCATGAAATGCTGCTTGCCTTCTCCTAAGATGCTGCAGAGGCCTGGCATCTGCTGCAGAGCCGTAAGGGAAGGCTGAGAATCTCTCTCGGAGGACATGTTGCTTTCACCCCCTGAGCCTTTTTTCCCCACAAAAGTGACAGCTTCACTCCTGATTTCATGTTCCTGAAAAAAGTATTCCACCATGAAGCATCTCCGCTGGGTTGTATGTGAAAACCTTTTGGCTCGGGGCTCTTTTCTGCTCATACCTGATCAAGGAAGCAATTTGATTTTCTTTTAGCGCACCACATTCCATCTCAGTCCAGTTTTCCAGCTTAGATTTAGGGAATCTGCCTAAATCTACCCAGTTGGGTGGAGCCTAGTGGTAGAACCACCAGGTAGAACTCTCTGGTTATTTATTTCAGATGGTTTAAATCAGCATAAATTAGAAACCGTAAAGTATGTGTCAGAACTAATCCCTTCCCACATCCTAGCCTGTAATGAACCTTGTGGCCTGTATTGTTGTGCGTTGCTCTGACAACAGTTCAGCTCATCAGGAAGCCCCTTCCCTGCTTACAAGAGTTGTTATTGCTCACCAGCCCTCTGTCTTATTTTTCCTTACTAAAGTCACACGTGTCCCTAAAAATGTGTAGGAAAAATCAAGAAATGAAAACTGCACCTTAAGATAGCATACATGTGTTCGGCTATAACATGCATAGCTAGCATCCCAGTGAAGGCTGTGAGAAGCAGTTAAATTGGCTATCCTTGCATTGTCAGTTTCCATATGCACAAATCATGGCTCAGTTGTCTTTGCTACAATAAACTAATTAGTTTCCAAGGTGCCAGGGTATTCTCTGTCATCTTAAGGCACATACTCAAAGAGAATTCTTGACAACTAAATCTTGGTATTTGTGTTGGAAAGAAAACAGCTAGGGCTGACCAAAGCTGACCAAAACTTCAAGAGAAGCATCCAAAAGCAGTTTTGAAAAGCAAAGCAGCTCTGAGAAACAAATCAAAGGTGCTTCATGAGTTCATTTCTGGGACTTCTCCTTGAATGTCTAACAATAGGAAGAGCTTCGTGACTATGCAGAGGTGTATTTCCTAGACTCAATTCACTGAAAACACCAGAAAAGATTTTTGCAACATGTGCAGAAGAAGCCTTTTCTGATTCCCAGCTTACTAGAGAAAGCTCCAGAAGCAGTACAATCACCTCATCACAGAGACCAGCAAGAGAGTTGAAGCAAAAAAACAAAGGTTGGGAAGCTGTAGAAGTTAGTGTAATTTTTATGTTGTGGATTCTTCCAGTTAAGAAGGGATGCTAGTAGCATCCTTATAAAGAAAAAGATACTATTCAGGATGGAAAAGACAAACTCTGAGAAACTACTTTCCAAGTTTTTTTTTTTTAAAAAAAATATCCATCAACCATTCTTTTGTCATGATCTAATTTGAGGATTTCTATATTAAAGGATCCTCCTCCTCCTTTTTAATATATTAGTAAAAACTAATGCAAACTATACCAGAAGAAAAAATAATAATAAAATAACAGTTCAGGAGGTGCAGAAAAATGTACAAAAGAAAAGAAAAAGGCAATAGCAACAATAATACAGAATGGCTTCCAACTTTCATCACAATGAGCATAAGTGAATCTAATACATGTAATCATACATACTTTTTGTCTTATAAAATAGTCTTTTCTCTATAACGTTTACCCATGTACAATCCAGAAATCATCTTTTTAATCTTAGGTCAACAGAAAGTCCATTAGGAGTCACCAAAAATGTAAAAAAAAAATAATTTATCCTTGGTCAGATAGTCCAACTTTATATTCCTTCTTTTTATAGTATTGCATCTTTAATTTTTTTCTTTTTCCCATAAAACTCACATTTAAAAAACCATTTTGCCACAAAAGATACATTTAATGATGTCCTAAAATGTGAAACTTTGTACATTTTTTAAAGATGCGAACAGATCACAAACATTTACAGATACACACATGAGAGGAATAACTTGGTCTGATCAGAATTTTTATTCAGAAAAGAGGAATTTTAAATCAATCTGCTTAACGATATTGCTTGGACAAAAATGTTCCCTATCTTTTGCATCTCTTTAGCTGACTCTCTTGTTTTTCATTAGGCCTATGGAAACATCTCCCAATTAGAATCAAGTTCAAATAAATTCCCTGGCTGTTTCTTTGGAGGAAATAAGAGTTCCCAGCTGACTAACAGAGAGAACTGCTGACAACTGTGAATATCTATGGAGCATTTCTAGCCTTCTAAATAAGTCTAGAGTGCTGGAAACAGAGCAATGAGAGTTTACCTACCCTAGCTGTGACCTTGGGCCTTAATAGGAGGGAGTGGGGCACAGGGAAGATTCCCTGTAATGAAAGCCTCATCAGATGCTAAGTGTGAAGCCAGAGATTTTCGTGTCCTAACATCCATGACTTTCATGAACCAGCTGGGTCTATCTATCCAAGCACTGTTCATTGGCTCCAGAATACAAACACAACATGTTCCAGTAAGACCGCCAGAGCATTCCTGACTGAAGGGTATGCCCTTGCCATGCTATTTAAAGGCATGCATGCTACCCTTTATTTGTCCATATATGTTGGTTGAAAGAGACTTGAGCCTTGTACTTAGCTCAGAGAAGACAAGAATGGGCCACCCAGAGGGGAAACATCTATCCTTGACCCTATCTTTATCTTCCTTCCTATTACTGTTTCCAAACTGCTGGAAGTATACAATAT
This sequence comes from Crotalus tigris, assembly GCF_016545835.1. Taxonomy (NCBI): domain Eukaryota; kingdom Metazoa; phylum Chordata; class Lepidosauria; order Squamata; family Viperidae; genus Crotalus; species Crotalus tigris. Next base: position 7,213,862 of record NW_024096478.1, on the reverse strand, counting down.
TGCATAGCTGAATTAGCATCCTATTCATAGATGAAGCCACCAAAATGTTTGCACTGCCACAGGTTGAATCCTAGGGTCATGTCACTTAAAATACTTTGGATTCTATTGCTGTTCTCCTAACTTATCTTCAACCAATTCCCAACTCCTGCTATGTCTTTTCTCGGTCTCCCAGGTTGGGGTCAAGACAGCTGCTAGCTGATGAAGTAGCTTGAACTTTTCCAGATGGCCTTTTCTCTCTTTCAGCAGCCTTCTTCCAGTTGGTGTATCACCTGCTGCTCAATACTAAAGAAGGGAAGTCAAACCTAACCTGGCTGAGGAGGGACATTTTTCAAAATAAAGATCGGCAGTTCCCTGCCTGAGAAAATAGTTTTGAAAGAGAAGGTTAGATTAGATGATTGCTAGTTTGTTCCCTGGTTTCTCATCAAAAGGTTCCCGGTCAGTCCCACTATCAGTATGACTTATTCTTTTAAAAGCATCCATATTTTTCCTAGCATGTAGCCACTGAATGTTTTGGTTTCCCATAACTATCTTGAAACTTGGTGGTTAGTGAGATAATAAGCCTGTGCTTGGTCTATACCACTTCAATCCAGAGGACGATATTTACAAGGCTGCATGATTCTTCAGATAAAAATGAATACATGAATAATCTTGTAATAGAAAAATGTAACCAGCAGAAAGAAAACCAGGCTGTGCAACCACTTTCTTCCTAACATGCTGGCTTCCTGGCGTTACTGCTTTGTTTTTTTTAAAGTGGAATACTCTGCCACCTGCCTTCCCAATTGAAACATAAAATGGTATAGCTTGGACACAAATGATCTACTCCCCCAATCATGGCTTACACAAATGCAATTCATGGATTTTTATCATTTATTGTTTTAATAATTCTATTTACTTTGTACTTAATATTGGTACTCAAAAAGTATTAAATCCCCAAAGTGTTGACTAGACATTCTTGAATCTGTGGCTCCAAGTTTTTGGAGGGCATTGTCTGGGGGATGATTGCTTATATAGCCCTAGGTATAGCCCAAGCCAGCTTCAATTGAAACATGTGACGTGATGTGATAGCAGAAGAAGCAGCTGTCTGTGTGTAGGTGCATGCAAGCGATCTGGATGCAAATGGTCCGGAATGACAAATGGACACAACAACTTAAATCTTTTACTTGCTGCCCCGTACTGAGACAAATATGAGATTCTGGTGTCACTTACACTTTGGCAGACCCACAGTTGCCAGCTTCAGGCCTCAGAACTGCACATGCCTATTAAACTAGGGCCCAAGAATCTTTTTGACATTGGGAGCAGTTAGACCTATCCTTGAAACAGGCATATAATATCAAGTATGTCACAAATGGGAACTCATCATTCAGGTTGGCAGTTGGAATGGCCGGGCTGCCCTGATCTGAATCTTGCTATGGTATACAGGCTCCTAGACTGGCATTTGCATCTCAAAAGGGAACTCGACCCTTCCTTATTATGATACTGTCTAAAGGCAGCTCAGGACAACTCATTTCTTATGGGTAGATTCAGCATGGTCTATGCGGTGATACACAACTTTGGCAGATCGATGGACTTCAGGAATGAGAATTCCCTACCCATGAAAGAGAACAGGATATGCAACCAATGCTACACTCACCCGTGCCTAATCATCTTTACGTGAAAATATGTACCCTATAGCTCCACCTATGCTCCACTTGTTTCTTAACATACCCACCTCACCCCTCCCAATGTACTAGTTTCTCTGCCGCTATCCTGAAACTTGAACCATGCTATCTGAGGATAATGGGAACTAGATAAGATAAGATGATAAGACGAGATGAGATGAGATGAGATAACCTTTACTGTCACTTTTCTCTGTACACAATGGCACACATTAAAATGAAAATTCTGATGCCCACTCTCAAAGGAATACACACACACACACAATCCACATACATGCATACACATCCATATACTGTAGCTATACATATATACATACTGATATACATACTGTAGATATACCAGATGGATCTGTAGCTGGCTAACAAACCATACTCAGTGAGTAGTCTTCAATGGTACTACAGCCACATGGAGAGACGTAAGCAGTGGGGTACCACAAAGCCCAGTACTCTTTAATATCTTCATAAATGACTTAGATGAGGGAATAGAAGGGGAACTCGTCAAATTTGCAGTTGACACTAAACTGAAAAGAATAGCCAACACCCCAGAAGACAAGCTTAGGAACCAAAAAGATCTTGAGAAACTTAAACAATGGACCCTATCCAACAAAATGAGTTTTAATGTGGAGAAAAGCAGTTTTACATCTAGGCAGGAAAAGTCAAAGGTATAAGTACAGTTTAGGCAAGACCCGGCTCAAAAACAGTAACTGTGAGAGGGACCTTGAAGTCCTAGTGGACAATCACTTGAATATGAGCCAGCAGAGTGCAGCAGCAGCCAAAAAAGCTAATACAATCCTGGGTTGTATACATAGAGGCATAGAATCAAGATCACACAAAGTATTAGTACTGCTTTATAAATCCTTAGTAAGACCACACCTGGAATACTGCAAGCAATTTTGGTCACCATACTACAAAAAAGATGTTGAGACTTTGGAAAAAGTTCAGAGAAGAACAACTAAAATGATCAAAGGCCTGGAAATTAAAACATACGAAGAACGACTGCAGGACTTGGGTTTAGCTAGTCTAAAGAAGAGAAGAAATAAGGGTGACATGATAGCAGCATTTCAGTATTTGAGAGGCTGCCACAAAGAAGAGGGAGTCAAATTATTCTCCAAAGCACCAGAGGGCAGGACAAGAAACAATGGTTGGAAACTTATCAAAGAGAGAAGCAACCTAGAATTAAGGAGAAAGTTCCTAACAGTGAGATCAATTAACCAGTGGAACAGCTTGCCTCCAGAAATCGTGGGTACTCCAACACTGGAGATTTTTAAGAAGAGACTGGACAGTCACTTGTCTGAGATGGTATAGGTTCTCCTGCTTGAGCAGGGGGCTGGACTAGAAGACCACCAAGGTCCTTTCCAGCTTCTATTCTATTCTATTCTATTCTATTCTATTCTATTCTATTCTATTCTATTCTATTCTATTCTATTCTATTCTATTCTATCCTATCCTATCCTATCCTATCCTATCCTATCCTATTCTATTCTGTATACAATATATATATATGAACTGTAGTCCGATCCATGTAGAGGGCATGGAAATTGTGAAAGGTACAATTGTATCCTCACTATCTTCCAATGTAAACAAATAAGTTACCATTGCCAACTGTTCAAACTATTCTGAAAAGCAATGTACTAGAACGATTAGTCATGAACAGCAGCATTGGGAAACAAGGCAGTAAATATCAACTGTTGCTTTTAATGCCAACAATCTAGTCGTTTCTATTCAAAACATAAAGGGATAGCCAGTTCAAATGTTGCCTGGTATGCTTAAGAGACAAATGAGGTAAGTGAGCCATCTGGTGGTAAAAGAGCTGCATAGCAACATAATGTAGGAAGACACATATTCGGACGAGAAACATGTGCTTACACCGGAATAGTTTGAAAAGCATCTTTAAGTAGAGAGTCAATACTGTTCATTTCTTTCACAGTTAATATAATGCAAATACACTATTGTTACAAATATAAAGAAATTTCTGAATCTCATTATTTTTAGCGTTCAATTTTTGGACTTTAAGACAAAGTTCACAGCAGTTCAATACCATAGGACGTTTCCATAGATTACAAGATGTGTGCAAGGCCATTTCTCACTCATGTAAGCACTTCAGCTAGAATGTACAAGTTATATTGTCACAGTAGTTCAGCTTATTAACTCTAAAGCTGAGATTTGACCCAAAGAATTTACTTGTTGCAAAGTTGACAAACAAAGCAGCAGCTATTTAGAAGATTTAAATACTACAGTAGTTTTTTTTAAAACAACAACAAGGAAAGGGGATTTGGGGGTATAAGGTCACTTCTTGGCCTTTATCCTACTAACCTCACATTACAACAGAGTTCCCCAATCTTTCGGGGGTGGCAGGGGGAGGAGGGAAAGAAGGGATGGTTTTGTGTGTGGGGGGGGGGTGAATGCATACATACATACACACATGCTTACACATGAACACCTGTTACTCGAACGAGTGGGGCCGTAAATGCCTGCGACACTCATGGTGACGTTTGTGCGAACGGGACTGTGCATGCACCCACACCCACACCCACACTCACTGGCCAGCCACTCACGTGGTAGGCCGTGGCCCGGTTGGGATATACAAAGTCAAAATCCAGACACGTATGGGTTGTGTTAAGAGTCAGTTAAAACATCATGTTACCCATTCATCTTATCCTCCATCTCACATAAAATTTTGTATGGCAAAGAGCAAACCCACGAATTATTCAGGAGCCACCCTTGAAGACATCTACCGTAGTTACATTTTTAAACACTGCAAGTTGTCTTATCAGTCACACCCAGATGCATTAAAAGCTTAATGTTTCATGTTATCCTGAGCCTTCAGATCAGTTTATGCATTTATTTTCTATGCTGATACCAAAAGTAATTTGATGTGATTACAGGTACATGGATGTGGGAAGATAAGCATAGTCTCTGGTAGAAGGCACTGAAAAATTGCATTATGCCTCATGTTAATCTCACAGGCACATCCCTTTATTGCACATTCTGATTTCACTGGAAATCAATGTCTGCAGTTGCAATTCTTCTCCTTATTTTAGTGTATAGTTTTTGAAGGGGGAGGGAATATTTTAATAAGAAAGTATCAATTGATAATAAGTTTCTGTATACCATCTTTTTCACTTATCTTCAGAAGGGCCTCAGATTATTTTTCATATGCAAATTTGCTTGCTCTTTTTGGAGAAAAACAAAGACAAATCATATATTGTTTGTGCATTCAAATTTAGTTTTCTGTGTACCTATCAGCTTACTACTTTCACAATTCTAGCAATATTTTGCCATTCCATATTTCTACCTGAAAGTTGGTAACAACCACTTCATGCCAAAAGATAACTCTTAACCATTTTTCTTTTCTCTCCAATATTGTTTTAGTTGAATATGCTTCCAATATTTCAGAATGCCTTTTAGAGCAGTGCTGAATATTTCATATGGTGGAATCTCCACTAATATGTTATAGTGTCTTCCAGAGTTTTCTAACCATTACTGGACTGATACAGCAATAGTAATAGCTTTTAGGCTTATATACTGCCCCATAGTGCTTTATAGTACTCTCTGGCAGTTTACAAGGTAGAAGCAATAATCTGGGTCCTCATTTTACCAATCTCGGAAGGATGGAAGACTGAGTCAACCTTGAGCTCCATCAGGATCAAACTCCAGGCTATGTGCAGAGTGCCTGCGAAACTGCACTTTAAACATTACGCCACCAGTAATTCTCTCCAGTAATGAGAATAGCCATTGTATCACCTCAATGAAGGTTACTTAAAGCAAATATTTATTTGTTAGATTTGTGTACTATCTTTTCTCTAGAAACTAAATACGACTTACATAGCACTATTTTTTCTCCCACTAGCGTAAATCCTGTGAGGTGAGTTGGATATAAGAGAGTAATTGGCTAAAAATCAAGTACTGACTTTCCATGGTTGAGGGCAGACTCAAAACCAGTTTCTCCCTGTTCTTAGTCAAAAACTTTATCACCATAGCCATTTTGTTCAGTTTATTAAGATTTATATATTACTGAAGAGAACAACTAGGCTTATTAATCTGGGAGTTGTATCATAGATCATTGGAAGATTTTGAGCTGATTCCTTTAGCTATTTCTTCACTATCATAAAACCAAAAGGACTTTATATCAGTGAAAGAAGAAGAATGGGGCTTCAATTAGCCCAAGGGGTCTGCAACCTTGACAACTTTAAGACTTGTAGATTTCAGCTACCAGCCAGCTATGGAATTCTAGGAGCTAAAGTCCACAAGTCTTAAAGTTGTCAAGGTTGCAGACCCCTGAATTAGCCTATGGCTCATAGCTTCCTTCTTGTGGTTTCTTGCTAATTGATTGAGATGGGTGTTTTGGAATGAGTTAGGAAGAGACAATTCCCCTTCTAAGCCCTTATTGCACCAAGCACAGTTACATTTAGGTGTCCTGCAGAAATCCTTGCTCTGAGACCATGCATTAATCAAACGCAGGTAGTCCACATTAGTGACTGTCTCGTTTAGCAACAATTCAAAGTTATGACAGTGATGTAAAAGTAACTTTACAACATCTACAACCTTTCCAGGTTTGTAAGGCAAAGGAAAGCTGAAGTAAGATTGTAAGCACTGTTGTGGGTTCACTTAGCAACTGCTTCACTTAATGACAGAGTTGTGGGTCCCAAATGTGATCACTGAATGAGGACTATTTGTAACACAGAAATTATTCTAGATTACTACAAGAACCCTTCTTTCCAATATTTGTCAGCCTTAGATCAAGAAATGCCATCACAACTATAAGTAGCTTATGTACCTACATTCCTTCATAGTTTTTCAATAAATATGGCACAAATTCATGCTGAATTTCTGAAATTGAAACTCACAATATTCCAGAGGCCTCCTGGCCTCATTATCAGCCTCTTTGTCCATTGAATGTCATGAAAGAAAAGGCAAGAGACAGGCAATGAAAATATAGCTGACTTCTAAACCAAGCATCACTTAACAGTTGCATTTACTAAGCCGGAAATGGTCAAAAGGGTAAAACCCATCCAGGTGGCTGTGGGGGTAACACCACCAGGTGATTGGAAGGCACGTAGCCCCTCTGTCCATTCACTTCCACCAAAGACCATTCTTTGTTTCCCTTTTTATCATGGGGTTCCAGCACAGTCACTGATTGGCCAGCTTCCAGACTGACTTCCTGATTGCTCCTGGCTATGAAGGGATAAGCAGCACGTACCTAAGAAAAACAGAAATGCAGTTATAATACAGGATATGATTTTGATCATTATACTACAGGATATAATGCAAAAATAATAATAAGTAAGCCTAGCCAGATCAGTTCTATCCGGATAGGCAAAGCAGCTTTCGGGGATGCCTTTCTGCAAACATCTCAAAGAAGCAGAAATTTATTCTGAAATGTATGGCAAGTAGAGACAGAATAAGTATCTAAATTTGTGGAGTTATGCAGGACACAAATGTATTACTAGTCCAAAGAAATAAGAACCTTTGATTGTCAATTGCCAGCCTGCAGGAAGTGGTAAGTTTAAAGCTGGTGAGGCAAGAATCTCTCATCTTTACACCAGAGAAAGCTATATTGTAAATAAGAGAGAAGAGGCAGAATCTTTCAGAGCCAAGAGACAAATGGTGAAATAAAAAGGGGAGAGAAAGAGCCAGGATTTAAACCTTGAGACTAACATATATGAAGAGCCTGGCTCCTCCTGGGTGTTGTTAGATGAATTTTCTTGCCTGTATGGCTTTCTAATGCTCTGCAGTATGTCGGCTTATGTAACCTTGTGCGATGAATGCTGAGCAGTGAGGGGCATGAATGAAAAGAAAATAAATGGAAGTAGTGGCAGGCATAAAGAACTGTGAATTTTTCAACTCAGTTCTTGATGCTGGGCAAACTCACAGCAAACCTAATGTAAACGTCAAGAGTATTTGAGCCTTGAAATGCTCTTTGCAGTGGTCTCCTAGCACCATCCTAGAGGTAGAGGGAGGGCAACATAAACCCATCTCCCCACTAAAAGAAATCTTTCCAGACCCAGGCAATACAAAGAAAGATTTTCAGGGAAGAAGATCTAGCTTGGCTCTGACCACATTCCCCCACATTCCTGAGGACTTTCTGAGATTGGGCATTATCCACATTGGAAAGCACCAGTCTGGGAGGTTGGTGAGGAAAAGGGGGAGGGTATCTGGGACTGGATTATTCCCTCTGAGAGTTTCCTAGGACTGCACCCAAAATGCATGTTGTTAATGAAGGACTGTTTCTATGTTGCACAGCATTGAATAAGAAGAAAGAGGAAATTGACATTTGCCCAGGGTAGCGGAAATAGAGCAGATTCAGGAGATAATCCTGCTTTGGTTATACTTAGTCTGTTTCAGGAAACTATGGAATTTGATTTCAGATAAGGAATTGAGAAGCCAGTGAGCTGTTATTTTGATTTTTTTTTTTTTTAGCTTCACAATGCATCTCTGGTAATTGCACTTTTCCTCCTTGTTTTCATGATGTTGTCTTCATCTCCTTCTCAGCTGGGCTGCAGGGAAGAGCAGAGATCTATCTTCTGCAGAGTCCTTTGTTTGTGCTACTCCCGACTGGCACTTTCCAGGCCATACACAGACTCCTTATGGATATTGCTTTATTGTCCTTCAAAAGAATATTTCACCTGCTGTTCTTGAGAAATCCCTTGCTCTGTGCTGAGCAGATTGATTTAAATGGGGAAGGAAAGCTACAATATTTTAAATGGGGAAAGAATACTATAATATTCAGTGTTCTGGGTTCTGTCCCCTTTGGGTCCATTACAAGGTTTTCTGTTGGTTTTACCAGTAAAGAGTTTCATGTTGCTGCACCATTTACTATTATCACTTTGGGAAGTGGGTATAAAGCAATTTTGTTCACTCCATATCAGCATTAGGTGATAATATGTACAGACCAATCTCACTTGCATGCTCATGGCTGCAAACTAACTCCTTCTCGGCGCTGCCAACTACAGCATTAGAACTGGGTTTCTTGCTCATGTGTAGCCCTTATTCTTCTGCTCATTCTCCTTCTTTACCCTGTGTTCCTCTTCTGGGCCTCTTACCTGTTAGATGGACTATTTGTAACTATGGACTTAGTACTTTCTCAGAAGATCCCTGGACTGAAATTTAGAAGCAGCTCATCTGAAAGCTCCAGAGGAAGGACATTTATAAAGTGGGGGTGAGCTTCTCCCAATTCAATAGGTTTATTTTACCTTTTTTTTTTTAGGAAAAGAAGCTTATTCCATTCAGGTTTAGTGGCACTGGGTGATGACTTATCACTGTTACAAAATTGTATAATAGTCTCCTTCACTGCTCAGTGTTCTCAGGGTCCTGAAGATGCAGTTCTTACAGCAGTTTCTGTAATGCACGATCATTATTTATGATGCCTGGGGGAGTGCCAATTTGCTTACAATGCTCTAGCTTTAATAGCACTAGCTGCCAGGATGAATACCATTGTTCTATGCTCATATGCATGGGCCAATTACAGTAGCATGATTCCAGAAGTCCACCCTGATCAATGTGTTCTCCATGGATGTTGCTGGGGTGCTGGTTGCCGAGCTGCTCTTTAAGTTCTTGGATTTCATCTTGGTATCTTGTGGCTGGTGCTGGAATTCCTGAGGTTTTTACTCTTGGATGGCTTTGACCTACATACCTTGGGGGAGAGGTCAGATGTAGCTCTTTGTGCTCATGGCCTTAATGGCAAACATCAACTTGTCACATGTAAATTGCAGCCCTAACTTTTGCAAGAGGACACAAGCTAGATCTGGTCTTTATTTTGAAGCACATGAGATGTGATCTGAAGATGGAAAGCATTAATGGCTGTCCTTTGGGACACTCTGGAGCCCCACAAGGATGGAGGACTGGTTAGAGCCATCCACCCATCCAGAGGGCATTTAGGGAAGTACCCCACAATCTGGCAGCAGTTACATTTCAGAGTAGTCAGTCCTTAGAATGTGGCCAGAGATGATGAGATTACTCCCATGAGGCTTTCCCCCAATTATTGATTCAAGCGATTCCTTAATTTAATAGAGAACTGATATAAGTGGAGGGATGGAAAAGGGATCTAAAGCAGGGGTGTCAAACTGCTGCCCCACGGGCCAGTTTCATCATACCAAAGCCGCGCCCACCCCATTGCCAGCAATGCAAAAAGAGTCGCGATATGTCGCGACATGTCATGTGACGTGGAGAGTTTGACACCCGTGATCTAAAACAATAAAGGTATATAACACCAAACATTAATGAAAGTTCACGTTTCAGTCTACACAATGGTGCTAAGAATTGCAATGTAGCAGTTCTTCTTTTCACTTATTTCATCTGCAGATTTGTGCTGGGTTATATACAATATTTTAGGGAAAGATAGACAGGATGAAGTGACTGCAGGCAGGCTGGATGAATTTGCAGATTTCTGACAAATAATTTCACTTGATAGGATTTTCTGTCATTTGAATTTTACCATTTGCGATTTGGATTCAGGCCCCTCTTTGCTCTTTCAAATAGCTAGGCAGGGTATGGCTGGCTGGATCTTGCTAGATTCAGGAAGTATTCAAATGGTTCTCCAAATAAGGAAGTAATGCCATTTTACTTTGAAAGAAGCAGTAGCCAGTTCTGGATCTAGTTATGTTTAATTAATTTTGCCTGGGGTTCAATCTCCCTGTTTTAAAGAATGTAGCTGAAAAGATGGTAGGGAATCAGAGGAACATCATACAAAAGATCTTGCTGGAAAGAGGTTTTCTAGATCTTTTCCAGTTGGGATTCTAGTTATGAGACAGAAATAGTATTAGTCGTGGTGGTGAATAATTTTCATTCGGAGTTCATGAGGACTAAACTTTTCAGGGTCCTATTACAGCTTTGACTCTTGGCTCCTACACAAGCAGCTAGTGAATGCCCAACTCTAGCTGGAGTGTCTGTTCTGATCTTATGTATTGTTAGACATAATCATATAAACTAATCCATCGTGTGACTGCTACTTCTTATCAATCTTTGTTTTTGTTTTCATTGCTCATTACAGGTTTGTTTTTTTTCATTTAACCAATACCTTACTAGTTTCCAAATCTGACCCACATTCAGGTTTCCCTTTATAAATGTCCCAAGAGTGAGTCAGCATATCTGGCCTATTCCATATAATAATAATAATAATAATAGTAAAGTTGGAAGGGATCTTGGAGGTCAGGCAGGAAACCCTATACCATTTCGGACAAATGGCTGTCCAGTCTCTTCTTAAAAATCCATTTGAGATCATAACAAACTACTTGAAAAAAAAAATCACTTGAGAGGCATACCCAAGTTTGCATCCTGAAATGGCCCTGTTAAAATATAAATCAGCATAACAGGACAGGAGATCCCATTATCTGCCAGTCTCTCGCCATAAATTCACTGCCTGTTCACAACTCATACTATTGTCCTTAAAAATCAGAGCAAGAAGAAAGAGAAGGAGAGGTGCTGCTGAAGAGATTGAACTTTACTCACCTGCAAAACTGGAGTGCTGAAGTACACCGGGGGGTTGGGAGTTTGGGGGAAATTGTAAGTAGGATGCATTTTCTCAGCAGCATCACCCTGGGGCAACGTTGTTGTTCTGGGCTTTGGGCTGGGGACATAATGGTACCGTTGGAGCTTTCCAGGTGACACGTAGCCTCTTGGACCTGCAGGGTATACAAGACAGGTAACATTAAGCTGAAGGCTAGACTGCTGACAAGAAGTGGAGCGTTCCCTTGTTGTTTATCAACTAGCAGATGGCTATACAGTAATGCCAATGAAAGCAGTATGAACTTGACATAATTGGAAAAGAATGGTGTAGAAGTAACGATTTGATATAAAAAGGAATGGAAAAAAAGACAGCATTTAGTGTAGGGAAGAAGAGAGGATGTGTACTAATGAAAAGATGTGATTTTTACAAGAGTTTTTGGCAGAATGTAGTCTGTGCTATTTTAAATCAAGGCCAGGAGGAGATATTTTTGAATATATTAAAATTTTACAATCATATAAAAATCCTAATGTTACAACCACAATGGCTAAACTTTTAACTATGGCTATAGAAGTAAGGTTTTTATTCATTTTAATTAATTTTTATTAATTCATTAATGACTGCATTTTGAAATGCTTAACATAATATCTATCAACTTATTTATCTCAAACTGTTTTATTGAGATAAATACTTTTTATTGTACCGTATCTGCATTTTCTTATATGTGTCTTTCAGCTTAATAATAGCACTTAGCAATAGCACTTAGACTTATATACAGCTTCACAGTGCTTTACAGCCCTCTCTAAGCAGTTTACAGAGTCAACCTATTGCCTCCAACAATCTGGGTCGTCATTTTACCAACCTCGGAAGGATGGAAAGCTGAGTCATCCTTGAGCCAGTCAGGATCAAACTGCTGGCAGTTGGCAGAATTAGCCTGCAATACTACATTCTAACCACTGCGCCACCACGGCTGTTAGACTATAATATGATTATGTCATGTCATGTTATAGAAAGGAAAGAAGACGAGTGGGCTAGATGACAAAAATTAGCACAAATATAATGAATGGAGACAAGAAGGGGAGATACAGAGCTATAGAATTAGAGTAAGGCCTGGAATTTGGAAAAAATACATTGTATATAGAGAATGAGACATTTAATATCGGGAAAGAAAGGCAAGAAAAAAGAGAGGAAAGGAACTGGTTGGAGGACAAAGGCAGAGAATGATAGAAAAGTCAGTATTAAAAAAGGGGAGAGTGAAAGAAAGGAACAATTGAGGTTCTACTCCTGGTTTAGGCAAGGTTCAACCAAGGGACAGGCAACCTGTAGTTCAATGACTGATTTTCTGGTTGTTGAAAAGAATACTCTTCCTTCACCTCTCTCTGTAGTTACTCCCCGCTCCCTGCAGTCTGGACAATGACCGTCTCATTTTCTGGCTATCAGGACTATAGTACAGTTGTTGTAAAAAGGCATCTTTCCTGTCTTTTGCAATTATCTAATGCATGCAGAATCTGGCAGGGGAACTTACAACACCTGGGCTACTTCAGCTATCCTACCACTGCTCTAGTTTTCTTCCTGATATTTGATTTTCACTGTTCAGAGAGTAAGCAACTCTCCCTTTAATTAAAACCATTTAGGTGTCTTTTTTTTCCTATCACCTCCTAGTTACTCAGATAAATCAGGGGAAACTGTCTCAAGGGGGGAAGTCCAATTCTCATTAATAAAATGCAATTGACTAGGAATTATATTCTTAGTGGGAACTAATAAAATATAACTGCCTAAAATAATGTAATCAAATTAAAGGTCCATTTAATCCAATACCCTGCTTTCCAGTGTAGTCAACTCTTGATCTCTGAGAAGCTCAGTGACTAGTATTTCAATTCACCCAACTATAGAAAGGCATATAAAGGCACCTGTTCAGTAGAAAACACTCAGTTAAGCTAGAAGAATGACAAAACACTGGATGTGTCTTAATCTATTTTTTTAAAAAAAAAATTAATGGATTTACAACGCAAATAAAAACTATACTGAAAAGTTAAAAAATCTGCCAAAGGAAGAACTACAAGTTCCTTTTTTTTCTTCCACATTAGCTAAACAGACTATCCGGTCACCTGTTACATGAGCAATAGCACTCTATAATAATCTTCTCCAAATTGCTGAACTCCAGATCGGATAGGATTATAATTCCCCTGATAACCAGCCATAGATTTAGGAATTGTAATCCAACACATCTGGAGCCCACCAGATTAGGTTTAATGAAATATTCTGTGGTTATGATTTTAGCTTCTTATCTGATGCAGTAGGGATGTAAAAGATATCAGACACAGATTTATTTTATATCAAAAGGCTGCACTTCATCCAAGACTGTTCTGCAGCCAGATCACTTTACCCATCCCTTTTTTACCTGCTAAAAAAGGTCTAAATGCGTTTTATAGATGGCACCTTGACCCAAAGAAAATGTCCATTATGTACCCTAATCTACAGCCGAAATGCTGGAGATGTGGATATTTGGATGCTACCTATTACCATATTTGGTGGACGTGTAAGCATATAAAAGCTTTTTGGATTAAGATATGGTGGAATATTCAAAGAATTTTTAAAAGGAGGGTAAAATTTACTCCGCAATTATTTTTACTAGGTATTGTTATTGACTGTGATGCTAAGGAGGTTATATTGATGTTAAATTTGATTACAGCCGCTAGGTTGTTAATAGGACAATATTGGAAGAAGGAATCTTTGCCTACTTTACAAGAATGGTTTCATAAAGTTTCGTATTTGGCAGAAATGGCAAAGATTTCGGCTTTCTTAAAGGAGCAATCTCAAGAAAAAATTTTTGCGGTATGGGAAAAATGGATAAATTTTATACAACATAATTTGGATATGAAAAAATATTATTTAGCCTTTTTATAATTTGTAATGATTGTTTTTTCTTTCTTTCTTTCTTCTTTTTCTTTTTTTATATATATACATTTTTTATGTATTATTATTCATATATTTTTTTTTATATATATATATGCTTTATTCTTCGTCTACTTTCTTCTTTTCTTCTTTCTCTCTCTCTCTTCTCTTTTTATTTTTTTTTTTCTTTTTTAGTATATATTATTCATTTTAAAGTTTATGTTATGTATATTATTATTATATATATTATTACTGTGATTTTTATTATTATTATTAATTATTTTATAAATTGCAAATGTTATTTTTAAAATATTTGTTAAATAATCCTATATTCAGTTCTGGGAAGTCGGGGGGGGGGTGGGGTGGTTGGGGAGGGGGGGGGTGGATTTTTATTTGTAAAACTTTTGAAAAATTTCAATAAAAAAAAGGTCTAAATGCCAGTGCATGTTTTTTAAAATAGTCCTTTTGGATCATTTGAATTTATAAGTGCATCTTTCCTCAATACCACCTTCCGTCATGTAAGGATTTGTTACAATTAAAGCATACATAATTCAAAAAATATAAACCAGGTAGGTAGACCAGGTTGTATAGGAAACAGCAAATATTACAATATAGCCATACAATCAGCCATCAATGCATAAGCAAAATACAAAAAAATATTTTGACTATAAACACACAACTTCCTTCAGTTGAGTTTGACTTTTATTGATTTTAGGACATACCCACTTATATTCATGTGAAAAAGAAAATACATCCTGACTAGCACTGATGATATTACCTAGTTTGGGTAATGAAATGTCTGCAGGAAAACAAGCAAACTCAGAGAGCACTAAGAACCCCTTGAAAATATGTAAAAATCATAAAACACAAAGGGGATGTATCAGGACATAGTAAAAACCACCTGATCTGTAGCAGTTTTTAAAAGTAGGTAAATACAGATGAACAACAACACATGGCATATATTATGTTATCATTTATTTACAAGCCCTGAGGATTCCTGATAATCTCCCATCCAGATCTGATCCTACTTAGGTTTTTGAGGTAGATATCTTATACAACCATGGATTTTTTAAAGGCAAGTACAATGGGGAAAAAATCATTACTTTTCAAATTTCACAAAACAGAATAATGTGTGACACACAGACTGGGTTTAGATCAGGGGTCCCCAACCACATCCCCATTTTTGCTAGGATCCATAGACCCGTTTGCACATGCACATGGGGCTAGAGGCAGCTGCTAGCATCTGCACAAATGGGGCCACTAGTGCACATGGGAGTTACGTGGACCATTTGCACATGCACATGGGTGCTAGTTGCGGTAGTGGCAAGCTCCTGCACGCATGTGCAAACGGGGCCGCTAGCACCATGTGTGTGCGTGCAGTCCCATTCACACGCAGCTCCGTTCACACGTGTGCATGCATGCATGCACACAAATTTCCCAGCTGCTCCCTTTCCCTCTGGGCTACCAGCATGAAAAGGTTGGTGACCTCTGGTTTAGACTGATCAGACCATCCCAATTTACCACTCTTGGTAACAAAGAAAAGAGGTCCTCGGTGCTCTTTTGAGCTCGGTTGTTTTCTTGCAGAGCATTCATTACACAAACTAGGTAACATATTCAGCCTTGATGATGATTACCTAGTTTCGGTAATGAAATGTCTGCAAGAAAACAACCAAGCTCAGGCAGCACCAAGGATCCTCATTTCAACCCTGAGCTACAAACATTCTCCTTTACGGCTCCAAAGGAAAGGGTTCTGGGTGGTTGCAATGCTGACAGTACCTCCTGAATCTACCAGCCATCGGTTTGTGTTGCCCTTGGAGTCCATGCCATGCAAAAAAGCCACTATTTGCCCCCTCTGCAGAGTCAGGTCCATATCTTTGCAGCCACTGGTTTCGCTTGTCACCTGGTACAACTTATCTGGGCCATGTTTGTTCAGAAGCAAAAGGACCTTCTTCTCCTCTGCAGAGCTAAGAGGCTATTGAAAAGGCAGAAGGAGAAATGAGTCAGAAACGTATCCCCCTGTGGAAGCAACATGCTACTGTGTTTGATGCACTTATATGCACAAATCATAATGAAACAAGGTGCTGATGCATCTAACCAAAAATATCCTAGAACAAGGTGTGACAAATCCTGAAAGTCAAGCATATTTTGCACGCTAAGTTTCAGAAAACAGAGAGAGTAGGCAATTCTGCAAATGGGGTAGAGTCGGACTGCAAGAAATTGGGCACTGGGAAAAGGAGAAAGAAAATTAGTCTCATCTGCTTCTGATACTACCAGTTCTATTTCTCCTGCAGAGCAAAAGAGCAATACATTTGCTTGAGACAGCTGCTGCTGAATCTTAGTGCTATAGCCTTTCAAACCATCAGACTGATCTAAGGTCAACTACTCTGAAAATTGTCAGTAGGCTAAATATAACATGCCTAAATTAAATTAAAAAAAATGCAAAGCATAATAATTGTCTACTTGTCACCCTTCCATGGCTGGGGATGCAAATATCTAGAATCTGTCCAGATGTTTTATGTGTACAATTCTCAAATTATAAAGTTTAAGCAACATGGCCAGTAATTTCTTTAATGGCAAGTCATTTAATGGTACTCCAAAATCAACCGGCTAAGATTATCTGCTTTATCGTTCCTAATGCTGCTACTGGCGCTGAGATTGTTTCGGGATTATTAGTAACTGAATTTATTGAGTCAGAAATTGATACAAAACCATCCATTGGCCTACAATTTATACTAACGCCACCATCCGCTGCAGAAATAACATCTATATATACAGCATGTATGGGTCAATAACTCAAAAAAAAAAGGGTTTATACACTTTTCTCCTAAAATGCATAAAATGCACAAATAGGTTGCTTAGTAAAGATATCTAAGTGCCTTAATGAAAAATGTGACATCATAAACTGAGTCTCATCTTGAGTACTTCACAAAAGAGTAAAGCAAATGGTCCTAACACAAGCAAGCAAGTCTTTGAATTATTCACTTCCCTAGCACTCAAATTCCAAGTTTATACACAAGACAATCCAAGCATCCAAATATCACAGAATATTACTGGAGAAGAACCAGAATTCACTTGGAATTAGCATTTGAATTCACTTAGAATTAGCATTTGCTTTTTCCGTGCCCATATCAGATATTTGTGAATTAACTAGCCAAGAGTCAGCTGAGGAAATTGTGCATGAGTAAGCACACACCCTCTTGCTTTTCCAGTAGCATCATACCTGCACAACGGGATTTGGCAAAACAGTGTCAAACTTCTCCTGGAGAAAGGACAACTGATCTTCAGCCTGTTTTAAAGTACTCATTACCATTTTCCAAAATTCAGTTGCAGAGAGATGTCTATGGGGCAGCTGTAAGAGTAAGTCTAGAATTAAATGGCTGAAAAATAGTATATGTAAAACAGTTAGTCTCCTAAGATGCCTAAACTTTGTAGTGGCTCTTCTGCCATTTATACTATTCATAACAGACTGCACATCAGCACTGTGTTTTCAAGGAAATGCTACATTTTTTTCTTCAAGGATATGCCTTGAAGGGGAAAACAATCAAATAGAAATCGCCTTGTCCGTTTTTTGTTCTTACCTGGACCATCTCCCCTTCTGCCTCTTGGAGGACTTGTTTGGCCAGATCCCTCTGAAGAGTCACAAAAGAACACAGTATGCAGGCCAGCCACTTCAGGGCCACCTGGTTGAATGTAGGAAGCTCAGATACAAGCAAGGAGTTAATGCCAAGATAGGTATTCATGACAGCCTCCTCCTCATAGGTCACACTGCCCGTCTCAATCCTCTTCTCCTCATACTCTTCATAGTCAAGCAGCTTGTCCAAGCGCTTCTTGATCAGTTTGTGGGGTCCTCTCAGAGTCTCTGACAAGTTGCACAGTGGTTTATATACCAGGTGCTCAAGCCGTTGCTTCTGTAAAGGAAGAGAGGCAGACTTTTCTCAAATTTTGACCACTTTTGCTCTATTCTGAAGTGAGAGATCAGAAGCTTTTGGGCCAAGGATCTCTGGTGTGCCTCCTTGCTCTGTGCCTAATATTTAGAGAAATCTTAGGTACGCTAGAAAAATCTCAAAGAACTCACTTTGAAATTTTGGAGCTTATGACATTATGCTCCATTTCTCAGAAATTGGCTCACTGGGTAAGATGAAGATTTCTCCTTTGAAAAAACCCTGTCCTGTATCTCACAATGATTTATCATCATTGTGTTCTTCAGATACGCTGAGACCGCAACTCCCAAAGTCCCAGTTTGCCTGAAAATGTGAGAGGGCAAGGCTAAAATGAATCAATCTGATCCTGCCCTCTTCCCAAATTTGGCAAATTAGAAATGAAATAATACTTACATAGACAGGAAAGATGGTGCTGTGAAGCTTTTTTGCAAGGGAATAATACGGTTGGGTAATGTACGTTTCTACATCCAATTCATCCTCCTGTGGTTTAAAACTAAGGAACATCTAAAATATAAAGAAATGAATCTGACAACCTAAAAACATGATTTTATGGGGAACATATCCAGTGATATATGGGAAATCAGGCTCTTCTAGTCACTCAGAAAAGCCAGTTAAAAACACTTATGGTTATTCAGAAATGCCATTATTATTTATTGAAAAGCGGTATTTTTCAGGAGTTCTTAAACATGCATGAATTATGGATACAATATATAGTTAGATTGAAGGGAGAATATGTGGAAGAAAGGGTTGAAATTTACATTGAATTTAAATCTTGAAGAAAGTTTATAAAATGATGTATGGTTGGTACGTGGCAGATAAATTGTCAAAAATATATAAAAACAAATTTCAAATATTCTTCGGAAATATAATCAAACTGAGTGCGCATTTTTCCATCCTTGGTGGACCTACAACAAAAATATTAGGATCAAATATGTATTTTGATCCAGATGGTTTTAAAAGTAAATATACAATTGAAATTAGAGACTGTTCTTTTGGGCTGAATGGATAAACAAATGGAAACATATCCTGGAACTTTATTCTTCCATATGATAATGGAAGCAAGACTTTATGTGCTCAAAGGTGGAAGGGCTTACAAATATCTACAATGGAAAAATGGATGATGAAACTGGTGGAGAATTAGTGGAGATAACAAAACTGACAGCCTTGATAAAAAAAGACTTTGACAAAGTTTATTTCTACTTGAAAATTTCTTTTGGACTTTTTGTGAGAAAGAAATGAAAAGCTGATTTGGGGATTTGATGATTAGAATTCTATGGGACTATCAAAATAATGCAGACAAATGTTAGTCTTAGAATAAGAGTTTTTAAAATCTATATTTGTACCAAAGAAAGTCAGAAATCATTCTTTTTAATATTTTTTGTATTTTTTTCTTTTCTCTTGTCCCCTTTTCTTTCTGAACTGTTTACTTTTTAAAATCTTTTTTCTGTTTATTTAACTTTGTATTTTTAAAAAATAAATAAAGTTATATATTTTTAAAAGGCATAAGTTACAGCATACTCTCTACAATAGGCAAAGGAAAAAGAGAATGCAGGAGATTAGGAAGAAGGGGGAAAGAAAGCATTAGTCGGTTCCATAAAAGTTAGAAAGTGGTGAATTGTGATTACAGATTAACACTGGCCACTGTCCTGTTTTTATTATAGAAATAATAAAGGCAGGACATAAATCAAATAAATAAATATAGAGTCCAGTTATGATTCTGATTTCTACTTCAAAATTGCAGCTTACACAAAGAATCAATGAAAATGTTATGCACAAGTATTACAAATTGGGAGGGTTGCAGTTACATTATAGATACTGCTGTGACGTCTCATTCTGGGAGAGTCCTGGTATCTGTATACCGAGGTTGGAGTAAAAAGTTTTGGTTTGGTGTGGCCAAAAATTAAGGCAAATGTTTCATGAACTTTGTTTTACTGAATCATTTCACAAATTCATCAATACATTTACATAGATGTTTCCATTGATCAGAGTCTACTTCTAATTAAATATCCATAAGCATGGTAATCTTCTGTTGAGGAATGTAGCTCTGGAGAAGGCCTTGAGAAGGAAGTGGGAAATGGTTACCCAGCCTTGAAAAAGTAAAAAGTATGAGAATCAGATTGAGATGACCTCTCCCTTGACCTTGGCCTTAAGAAGGGTGAAGTTTCTCTACAGGCTTTCAAGTTTCTGTTAATGAACCCCCAACAAAGAATTTAGCAAGTAGCATCGGTAGAATTCCTTTAGTGTCTCTTTCTTGGCCTAGCTTACTTGAACAGCTGACATCTCCCCATCATCATCAAAAAAAAAATGTCAGATGTCTTTTAAGTTCTATTTAAATTGTATTTTATTTTTTTTAGAAAGCTAAAATCTAAATGTTTAAAATGTGCCTCCTACTTACACATTTTGAAGCTGGGTTGCCTAAGAGGAATTTGCAATATTGTTGCATCAGATCTGAAATCTCATGCAGATTCCTGATGAGGAAATGCTCTCTCTGGGAGACTTTTCTTACCAACTGAGTCTGACATCTTTTTCTGAGGAGATCTGTGGCTGCTGAGCGTATATTTCTTTTACTTTGCTGGGTGGTTTGATTTCAGAGAAGAGCTCATGTATGGTGCTGCCACGTTACTTTTCCTCTTTCCTCTCCTCACATTTTTAATATTCCTCCTGGGTTCCCCACATTTCATGGCCTACAATAGAAGGCTTGGGGGCTGCACAATTATTCCTTCCAATTCAGAAGTAAGGGGATAGTTATACTACACTCCCAATATCCTACCTGCCATGTGGTGCACAAACGTTTTGGAATTTTTCTTCCTTCTGTCTTCTCACTTAGTTCCATTGCTGGAATTATGATTTGTTCCTGGACATTTAATTTAAATGTTCCCCAAATATTAAACTGAAGGGTGCTCAGCATACTTAATTTCAACAGAAAATGCTATTAACAATTTTGAACACATTACCAATGCTATTAACTATTTTGAACACATTGCTTCCAGTTTTGGTATAGGAAAGTCAGATAACAAAATACTCTATTCTTGTGGAAAACGCAAGGACTCTTACAAATTCCAGAGGGTTTAGCAGAGAGATTTATTGCGCAGGTTCAGAAGCAGTAACAGCAAGCAATTCTGAACCCCGAGGGTGGGTTCAGACTTCAGTTTTATACTTTCTCTTTCTCAGGAACAAAGGACTACACATTCTAATACACATTGTGATACATTAGGTCCGTTTCTCACGGGTATACAATGGAGAGATTTGCTACATACATTGTATCCAAGTGCAATGCACATTAGGTTAGTAACATATTGCTAACACAGCATTATTCAGTAATTATGCAGACACAATCATTATTTTAGGGATTGTTCATTAATTGTTCATTATTCCACCTTACTATTCTTCTGATGCTGCTCGGTTGGTTTCCACAGTTTCTGAACGTAAAAAGGAATCAATAGACCAGTGTTTCTCAACCTTGACAATTTTAAGGCATGTGGACTTCAACTCCCAGAATTCCACAGCCAGCAATGTTGGCTGTGGAATTCTGGGAGTTGAAGTCCACATGCCTTAAAATTTGTCAAGGTTGAGAAACACTGTAATAGACAATCCAATGCTCAGGCATACTTGAATATATGTTAATATGTTCCCTTTCTAAGATTTGCTTCCACATTAAAAACTTAATGATGGGGCTAGCTTAATTGTTGCAAAAGAAGTATCACTTCTCTCTTTGTCTATGGAGATTCTAAATCAACCAAGTCATGGTAGTCCCAAAGGTGCTTTTTTCCAAAAGGCACCTGGACTTTCTTGCTTTTTTTCCCCTTTGAAAAGGTTTTGCTCCTCATCCAAGAAGCTTTTCAAAGAAAAAAAAAGAAAGAAAGAAAGTCCAGTTGCCTTTTGGAAAAAAAAGTACCATTGGGTACAAGAATATTACTCCATTCTGATACCTTTAAATTTTGGATGAGTAGCCCATGAACAGATATAAATTGAACATTTGGAAATGGCAAATAAGATTAAAATCTTGGCTAAACATCTGCCAGGCTGTCATTTCAAAAGTGTTGTGCTACAAAAATTTGCCTGTGTCACCATTTTCTGCTGTCATTTCACTATTTGTACTTATACTATTGCGAGCATCAAACAAAAATCAGTTCTAAAGTTAATTCACACATGTGTTACTGCTAAAACCCACTATTTGTGCACATGGCATAGATTATAATCCATTAAGGTCCATGCCAGTCTACTTCATAATCTGAAGAATTATTTGAATGTACTACCTCACAATATTAGAGGCACAGCAATTATGTCCAAGAATTAACTTTCCCTGCATTGATTGAGCCCTTTTATAGCTAAAGGTTCAGATAGTTTTGTGATTACAGTATTTAGAATTCATTCTCATTGTATTTTAGGGAAGTATTTTATGTCTTACCAACCAGCTGGTAATTTCCCTTCCTCAGTTTAAATGCACTATAGGTTGGTTGTTTTTTTTTTTTTTATATCTCCTTAGCCTACAAAGAAATGGCAGGAGATTAGCACAGACTGAGGAAAGTATTTATTCAGCAAAGGTTCCTCATGAACATTGCAGTGGACCACAGATTTTCTCACTTTTAAAAGGAAATCCTCAAATTCAAAGCAGAAATGTGTATCCGTGGTTCTAAAAGTATCTGGAATATGAGAAAGTATCTCCCTGAACTACTGTAGAGAAAGAGCAGGAAAAGGCTAATGTTGTAATGTCTTACTATGACCTCTACTGAGAAAGCTGACTGGACTCTTTGGGAATCAAAATCTGAACTAGACAGGAACTGGTCTTTTTATAATTACACTGTAGAGCAGAGGAGAATGACAAGATGCATCAAGACTGCATGTGTTGCTGAAAATCTGGTTGGTATCAAATTACAATTCTAAACAGGTTTCTAAATAAGAGAAAATCTTATTTTAATAGACTATGTGGGAAGAGGGTGTCTCTGTTATTCACAAACATCCAGTAAATTGGAGGGTACATCATCAGACTGATTAATGTAATTTGTGAGATCACACAAACAGAATAAAATACCATATTTTTGTCAATGTATTATACAATACCTCCATTATGTAAATTGACTAAATTATAGGAGAATTTTGTCCCTTAAAGGCAAAGTCCCTTGTATCTGCTAACCTGAAATTTCACAATAGTGCCAGGCCAGTCATTTATGGAAGTCATTATTTCATGTGAAAGAAGGATGAATTAGGAGTCACATTAACATGGTTTATGCTATAGGTAGCCAATATCTGTTTTTCTTTAAAAAAAAATACTCACACCTAGACTTAAAGTAGTGTAAGGACTCTCTTTCTATGGTATCTTCTTCTTCCAATGATCACCTGACCATAGCATTGTAAAAATACTGAAACACGGAAAGAAAGGCTGATAAAAAAATTTTAAAAAAAGAAAAAAAGAAGGGGAAAAACTGTCACCACCAAAGTCAAGCAACATCTCCTTTTATCCCAGTTCTGCTTGCTCTCTGCTTCTATATCCCCTCCCCCAAAAGGGTACAGTAATTTTAAAGCAGGGGGAATATTTGACATAGCACTAACTTTTTAATGTGACAGATGGGAGCAATGATTAAATACATGATTGGAAAGTAATCATATTACTTATATTTAATTACATGTAAGTGACATCTAATTTAGCTTTTGTTCTGGCACCACTCAGTATTTGGAATGCAGCCCCTGGCTGACCATGTCTATCAGCCCGGAAAATATTGTGCATCCTTTCTGGAAAGATCTGTTGGGTTCCCCCCTCCCTCCTCCTCCACTTGCTTATTCTTACTGGCATTATGCACCATGAAAGGGGGACGGTTTTATTTTGTTTTAATTCAAGGCCACATGACTCTTTTAGCACATCTAATGCACATCTAATGTCATAATTCTGTGGGCATTGTTGAAGCCCACAGCACCATACATTAACATGCTTCCAGAGTTCTGTTCAAGCATTTAAAAATCCCTAGTATTTTCCTTCCGAATGTTCACTTAGAAGCCCAGCTAATGTACTGTTCCTTCTTTTTTGTCCACTGCCCTCTTTCGTGTTCTCCAAGGTCAATTCCCTGAAGAAGAAGGAATGATAGTAACAGGTGACAGACGGCTACGGTTACTTGGTTTTCTGAACCTCATATTATTTGCAGCTGGGAATCCTGAAAGCTTGGTTGTGAGCCCACTTAAAGTCCATTAACTTTAAAGAAACTTTTGCTAAGTTCAGACTAGGGTTCCCTTTTTAGAATGGGGAAAGTTTGTATTTTGAGCTGCTCCTTCGTGAATACATACCCCATCCCACACATTCAGAGTGTATTGATAGAAAAATAACGCATGTATACAGATGGAAAATATAGATTACTTCCAGTGGTGGGAATCAAATATGTGAACAACTGGTTCTCTGTGTGAATGCCGCTTCCAGAAGTCCATTCTGGACCTAGGCTGTTATGTCCCGAGCCTTGCAAATGGCTCGGGGCGTTTGCAGGCAGTCCCGGGCAGGTGCAAAGCTGCCCGGGACCAGACAGGCTGTCACCAGCGCCGTGCGCATGCGCGGGTGCTGGCGCGGGAAAAGTATCGCATTGACCCGGGAAATGCCTATATAAGAAGCTGGGCGGTTTTGGGAGCTGCTGAAGCCATCTACTTGTGAGCTGAACACAGAATAAAGAAAACTGAGAACTACAACTGCTTCTCGTGTCTGCTTTTCGCCAAGGACTCAACACTGGCGACAAAGGTGGGATACCTTACATCACCTGGAAAGGAAGAAGTGTAAGCTTACCCAAGTGAGTCCTGAGCGGCGGAACGGCGTTGACTCGGCAGCTACTCGCCAATCCAGTGCGCATTCGGGGGTAGGCTGGCTGATAGACCCGTCTCCTGAAGATGGCAAAGATTGGAAGGCTTTCGGAGTTCGACGTCTCACATCCAGAGCGGTGGGAGTCCTATGTAGCCAGGGTGGAGAGCTACTTCAAGGCAAACCAAGTGAGGGAAGAGAGCTTGAAGGCTGCCACCCTGCTTTGTGTTTGCGGTCAAGACGCCTTCGAAATCGCAGAAAACCTTGCAGCACCTGTTCCAGTAGAGTCTGTTAGCTACACAGATCTAAAGAAGCTACTGAAGGAGCACTTCCAGCCTAAGATGTCCGTCATCGCATGGCGCCACACCTTCGAGCAGAGGGATCAACGATCCGGAGAGTCGGCCAAAGAATACATCGCCGCATTGAGGAAGGCCGCCAAGCACTGCGAGTTCAAGGACCTCGAAGAACGACTGAGGGACCGATTCGTGTGTGGCTTAAGGCATTGAGATCTACAACAGAGGCTTTTCGCCAAAGAAGAACTGTCCTTCCAAGATGCCTTAAGAGAAGTCACTGCAGAAGAAGCAGCAGGCGGCGCCGTCAAGAACATGCGGCCGATCAGAAACAGTCCAGAAGCTGCATGCGTGCACCAGGAAGACGTCCAAGGAAACTCCGAGGAGGATCCGGACGAGGAAGTCGACCATCTCCACCCCACGAAGGAAGGAAATCAGAAGGGAAGCTCTTCAGCTCCACTCAAGTGCAACGGCTGTGGAGGTCGCCACAGGAGAACCGACTGCAAGTTCCGCTCCGCTACCTGCCGGGCATGCGGCAAACAAGGACACATTGCAGCTGTGTGTCTGGGCCGACGAAAGGTACAACCTCAGGAAGAACTGCACCTGAAAGGTACCAGGGTCCCCAGCCAGAATAGGGTGGGGTTTTGCGCTTCGCGAAGAAGCATCCTAAGGACAGGCACACACAAGCCCATTAAGAAAAAGCTGTCACTCAAGGTGAAGCTACAAGGAGTTCCATTAACTATGGAACTAGACACAGGGTCTGCCCTTTCAATCATCTCCTTGCATACATTTAGGAAGATTTGTTCCGGTAGTGGAACTCAGGCCAAGTTAAGGCCTTCTGACATTGTGTTAAAAGATTTTCAAAATTCAAGAGTGTGTGTTAAGGGGGAGGCCACCCTTAACGTGCAATACAAGAGTTTTGAAGGTCCACTAGACTTATTAGTAGTAGGGGGTGAACGAACGAGTCTCATAGGGCTCGATTGGTTTGAGGCCCTGGGGATACACGTCACAGGACTCAACAGTTTACAAACACTCGACCTATAGGAAGTCTGCAAAGAATTTGCAGATGTTTTCAGCCCCCAGCTGGGCACATTCAAAGGACCCCCTGTGACCTTAAAGCTAGACCCCACTGTCACTCCCATTAGAATTAAAGCAAGAAGGGTCCCTTTTGCTTTAAAGAGTAAAATTGACACTGAGTTAGACAAACTGATCCAATAGGGAATTCTAGAACCTGTTGATTCCAGTCCTTGGGAGACCCCCATTGTCACGCCTCTAAAGGCAAATGGGAACATTTGCATTTGTGCTGATTACAAATGCACTCTTAATAAGGCATTGCAGCAACATGCCTATCCTGTTCCTGTGGTCAGTCATATCCTGGCCTCCCTCAAGGGGGGGCGTGTTTTTGCAAAGCTTGAGCTAGCTCAAGCATATCAACAGCTGCCTGTTGATGATGATGCTGCTATAGCTCAGACTATTGTGACCCACAGAGGGGCCTTCAAGGTAAAAAGGCTACAGTTTGGAGTGAATGTCGCTCCTGGGATTTTCCAAAGCGTAATGGAAAACACACTACAGGGTATACCAGGGGTTTGCCCCTACTTGATGATGTCTTGATTGCAGGAGACTCCACACACATTCTAGCTGAAAGGCTAAGGGCTGTTCTGTTAAGATTCAGGAAAACAGGCCTCAAGCTCAAAAAAGACAAATGCAAGATTGGGGTGCCTTCTACTGAATTTCTGGGGTTCAAAATTGATGCTGCTGGGATTCACCCTGCTAAATCCAAACTAACTGCTATTTTAGAAGCACCTAGGCCAAAGTCTAAGGCCAAACGTCAGGCCTTCCTGGGCCTCCTGAATTTCTACAATTCCTTCCTTCCACATAAAGCCAGTGTGGCTGAGCCTCTTCACAGGCTACTAGACAAGCAAGCAGTGTGGCAGTGGTCACAAACGCATGAGGCTTGTTTTAACAAAGTCAAGGCCTTGCTCACTTCTAACAGTGTACTTGCACATTTCAACGAGTCCCTTCCTGTGTGCATCGCTTGTGATGCGTCCCCTTACGGGGTTAGGAGCTGTCCTGAGCCACCTCAGGTCTGATGGAACTCAGGTTCCTGTTGCATATTACTCCAGAACATTGTCTTCTGCTGAGCGCAACTAAGCTCAGATAGACAGGGAGGCTCTGGCTGTTGTTGCTGGAATTAAAAAATTCCATGATTTTCTATATGGCAGGCATTTCACGGTCTTCACTGACCATAAGCCTCTGCTGGGACTGTTTACCACACGTAAGCAGACTCCCCACATCATTTCCCCTAGAATGCTTAGGTGGTCTATTTTTTGTCTGCATATGATTTTTCATTACTCCACAAGCCTGGGAAAGAAATGGGCCATGCTGATGGCCTCAGTAGGTTGCCCCTGCCAGTAGTAGAAGCTGACCCTGCGCCAGCTGTCAACATTCTATCAATCCAAGCCTTGCCGAGCTCCCTCTTAGTGCCAGGGATGTTGCCGCTGAAACAGGTACAGATTACACACTTTCACGTGTCCGTTCCTGGGTTTTGTCTGGTTGGCCTGAGCACTGCCCTAGTCCTGAGTTTCAGAGTTTCTGGTCCAAAAGGAACGAGCTGTCCCTTTCTCAGGGTTGTCTGCTTTGGGGAAACAGAGTTGTCATTCCCACCTCAATGAGGACTAGGGTCTTAGAATCCCTCCACGAGGGTCATCCTGGCATTGTTCGTATGAAGGCTCTTGCGCGCAGCCACTTGTGGTGGCCTGGTTTAGATAAAGATATTGAGGCTAGGGTGCATGCATGCCACCTGTGCCAACGATCTCGCCCAGAGATGCCCCAAGCTCCCGTGCATAGATGGGAGGAAACACAGTCCCCATGGTCTAGGGTGCACATTGACTACGCGGGGCCCTTTCAGGGCCAGTTCTTCTTGGTCCTTGTTGACAGCCATTCAAAATGGCTTGAGGTTGTACCTGTCTCATCCACCACCACTGCAAAGACTATTCAGGTACTGAGGGGGATTTTTGCTGCACACGGGCTTCCAGATGTCATTGTGTCTGACAACAGCCCTCAATTCACTTCCTCCGAATTCCAAGCTTTCTTACAGGCTAACATGATTCATCATGCCATGTCTGCACCCTTCCACCCATCCACCAACGGTATGGCTGAACGTATGGTGCGCATCACAAAGGACGCCTTGAAAAGACTCACCTACGGGGACTGGCATCACAGGTTGGCTGACTTTCTCCTTTCTTATCATACCACACCGTCCACTTCTACAGGGAGAAGCCCAGCTGAACTTCGTTGGGGGCGTCAACTTACTACTAAACTTGACCGGTTGCATCCGGATAGATTGCCTTCATCTACCTCACATCCTAGGGCACCTAGACAACTACTTGAGGGTGCCCCGGTCTGGACTCGCAATTACGGGCCTGGTCATACATGGGTCCCCGCTTCTGTTTCCAGGGTCACGGGTCCTCTATCCTACGAGGTAGCCCTGGACAACGGTCGTGTCCTGCGCTGACACATTGACCAACTCCGCCCTAGGCGGCATCTTCCAGCTGAGACTCCTGGGTCTTTTCCAGGGGGGGGAGGGGGACCCTTTGGAGCAAAGGGAAGGGCACGAGCTGCTGCCCATCTCCACTGATGGAGCCACTGACGGCCCATTTCAAGCTTCCGCAAGTGCTCCGAAAAGGAATTCATGGAGCTTACCCACACAACAGGCACTCACGCCTACTCCAGCCAGGGAGTCACCCCGGGGGCATACTCACTTTCCACACACATCACACAGCACTCCAGTCACGGAGGATACCCGGGAGCATCCCAACAAATCATTCCCCGCAAGAGAGCTGGCACACAATCCCCAGAGTTGGCCTGACCTTACCCCTAATCCTACAGGGGGTCAAACTTACAGGGAGGTGGTCGAGGAACCAAGTCCCGACCGCAACACCTCTAGCCCAAATCAGGGAGTAACTGAGTTTTGGGAAGGTACAGAGACCCACACGAGCCCGGACACAGAACGGGGCTTAGGGATTGGACAGCCTCCTGACAGGTCTTGGACGGACCTAGGAGGTTCTATAGAGACGCCCAGCAGTGGCTATCACTTCAAGGGGCCCGAGGGCGTACAGCTAGGCGGGTCAACCAGGTCACAAAGTGACAGGAGCCCTGGCCTGACGAGCCCGGTGGGCAAGCAAGCAGGCCAGGCATTGGGGCAAAGTCCTTGGAAGGCACCAAGGCATGATAAGGGGAATAGGCTCTTGTCACCCCTCAGTCAGGGAACACTTGTCAGAAACCCAGAGCTGAGAAGGTCACAGAGAGCAAGGAAGTCTCCTAAATACTTAGAGGATTACATAACATTGCTGGCTAAACAAAAGCCAGGTAACGATAGGAGCACTGAGAAGCAGAACACTGCATAAAATAAATGATTATATGTTGGTAGTAGTTTTAGCCCGGGGGAAAGGGGTGTTATGTCCCGAGCCTTGCAAACGGCTCGGGCGTTTGCAGGCAGTCCCGGGCAGGTGCAAAGCTGCCCGGGACCAGACAGGCTGTCGCCAGCGCCGTGCGCATGCGCGGGTGCTGGCGCGGGAAAAGTATCGCATTGACCCGGGAAATGCCTATATAAGAAGCTGGGAGGTTTTGGGAGCTGCTGAAGCCATCTACTTGTGAGCTGAACACAGAATAAAAAAAACTGAGAACTACAACTGCTTCTCGTGTCTGCTTTTCGCCAAGGACTCAACATAGGTAACAAAACATTAGCTATCGGTTCTGCTGAACTGGTGCAAACTGGCTGAATTCCACCATTGATTACTTCCAAGACAAGAGTTAAATGACATATATGTCAGTACAATTAATGCCTGAAGTAAAAACTAGCAGATACCTATTGGTTGGGCAGGTACTTGTTTACCACATCTTCTGTACAGACTTTCTTAAATAGACCCCAGCAGCTTCCCATCTTGCAAAAATAGACATGTTGGATCAAGGCAACTATTTTCTTACTAACAGCTTTAAAACCTAATACTGTGGACTTCTCTTCAGTCATGATTCAAAGCAATCTCAGAAACATTAATAGAGACAATGTTGGATTGTCAACCACAAAAATAAATCTCTAGTCAAGTTTCTGCAGGGTGCTCTAATTTCATGAGCTTGATTGAACATTAGATACAAAAATGTTACCTCTGTGTTGTCCAGAAAGCAGGCCACATTCTCTTTCAGATCAATTATAGCTGATGCCAATGACTGAAACTTTTCTTCCACTTTATCAAACTCTTTATCCTCTGTCTAAAAATCAAAGAAAAGACATTACATTTTGTCAGAAGACAATTTACAGGTAGTAAAAGATCAGTACTGAGCAATGATACAAAAGAAAATAGAATGCCATTAGTGAATACAGATTTCTTCTGTGAATGTCAATCACACTGTTCAGAGAATTTCCCTGGGTTCCTTTCTTCTAAGCCGGGAAAAGAGAGCAATAGCATCCTCCCTGGGGAAGCGCAAGCATTCCTAGAATCAAGACACAGAGACTGGCTGCTTGAAAAGGAGGTCTCTATCTTTATTGTTCCAAAAATAATACAAGGTTTGCTTTTGGGGCAGTTAGCCATAGACTGACCCATCAGCAGTGGTGGGATTCAGCTGGTTCGCATCAGTTCAGCAGAACCGGTAGCTAAATTTTGAGTTTGGAGAACCGGCTGAATGCACACTGCTTCCAGAAGTCCAGTCTAGGCCTCAGAGGCCTGGAGGAGGCCTCCCAGGCATAGAATAGCCTACCAGAAGTGCATGGATGCCACTTCCAGAAGTCTGTTCTAGGCCTTGGAGGCCAGGAGGAGGCCCCCCAGGCATAGACCAGCCCACTGGAAGTGCATGGATGCCACTTCCAGAAGTCCATTCTAGGTCTCAGAGGCCCAGGCCTGCATCCCAATAAGAGAACCAGTTGTTCAGGTATTTGAATCTCACAACTGCCCATCAGTAAGACCTTCATATCATTTTGAACCCTTTGTAAAAGACATGCGAGTGAGATATATGGTGTTATGACCGAAGCAGGAAACACAATTGTGACACATGGCTTTTATGGTGAGAGGAAATACTTTACTTGTTATCTCTGTATCAGAAAAGTTCCTGACCAGTCACATGGCATAAAGAACATGGGCATAGATGTTAAAATTCCCATGCCTTTTAAATGTTAATTGATTTCAAGCTGCTGTCTGCTTTCTATTGCATTTAAGGAATCATTGTATTTTATGAATGGAGACAGGGTTTCTCTGACTCCAGATCAAAAGGCTGTTAAAAGGAGGAGGGAGGAGGGGAGAGATCAGAGGCTTTTTAATTTCTATCAATACTTATACATTTATGTTGCAAATGAATAGGCGAGTATGGTATGCAAAGCAAATATCTGCCATCTCTGAAGTTCCCGGAAATTATATTATTTCTGATAAATGCACACTCTGGATCAACAGGAAAGTCTAATGCAAGCATATACTCTTCTATTGGATCTTGGAAGAGGCAAGAGACAAATTGCTGGAAAATTGCTATGCAAAGAGAAAAGAGAGGATTGAAGGAAATTTATTTCAGCACGAAAAGCTGAGTTCACTAAATTTGCTTCATTTCTTGAATTCTTTTTTTTTTTTCTAGGTTCCTTTCACTGCCCTAAGGCGGCTAAGTTGAGAGTTAAGGAATATTAGTCCGATAGATATTTCCACACAGGCTTCCCAATGCCATCAGAGATAAGCTAATTTTAAGCAGGGTCATAATACTTTATCTTCTACAAACAGGAACTAGTGCTAAGCCCAATGTCTCAATTAGGGATGTAATGAGGAGTGGAAAATGCTCGGCATGCTTGCAGCACTACATAAATTACTACTCCTATCATTACATGTGAAAGAATCATCCTCAGCCAGGTCACAAGCAGAAGCTGTTATGTGATCTCCTCCCAAAATATGTCATGATCCACAAATAAAGCACATGAACTCTTAAAGACTGCAGTGTGATATCCCCAAAGCATCCTGAGGGCATCCTGAGGGCATTGGGGTGAATTCAGTTGAGTGGAATGGAAACTATGGTTGAGATGGAGGGTCTTCATTTGCTAGAATACTCAGTCTTTATAACTATTCTGTTTATAAACCTCTCTTCGTTCTTCTTTGCCATTCCAGATCAGCGCAGGGCATTCAGTAGCAGGACATAGGGCAAAATGACATATACTTACCTTGGTCACAATTCCAGCTTCATGCATGAAGAGGCGGCTCAACCGTGCTGTCTTCTTGGCAATTGAGTGGGTATTGAGGCGGGCCAGACGTTCTCGCAGAGTCAGATACCCAGCCTTGTTATATTTATCTGCTGTCCTCAGTCCAAAAGAGGAGAAGGTGAGAAATGTAACAGAACAAGTTATATAAGGCAGGAGGAAAATTTTCTGGCAATTTAATGATTCTTCAGTGGATGTAAGAACAAGAATACCATGGGAAAATTTAACTTTGATACATTTGGATACACTCATTGACAACAAGCTAAAAAAGCAATCAAATATGGGGTGAAGAGGCTGCCTTGTAGCCACTGACACTTCAGCTAAAGTAGAGTATATAACAGATTTTCCTTCCCTAACAATCCCCAAATTTAGTGAACCATAACTTTGGGGTCCTTGGTGCTCTCTGAACTTGATTATTTTCTTGCAGACTTTTCATTACCCAACTAAGTAACATCGTCAGATAATAAAATGTCTGCAAGAAAAAAACCAAGGTCAGACAGCATCAAGGGCCCCCAAGTTTAACCCTGAGCTACAAATATTCTCTTCTATCAGAACCATAACTTCTACCACTTCCGGGACAGCACCCTGATTGAGAATGATGGGAACTGTTGTCCAATCCATCTACGGTACTGGGAAGGCTCTGCTATAATTATGCAAACAATTCTGACAAGACAAACCTACAGATTGCTACATTATGACTTTATATCACAGGGGTCTTCAAACTCGTCCCTTTTATGTCTCATGGACTTCAACTCCCAGAATTCCTCAGCCAGGCACACTGGTTGAGGAATTCTGGGAGTTGAAGTCCATGAGTCATAAAAGGGACGAGTTTGAAGACTCCTGTTATATCATCTTGAAAGCTGATCTGTTTCCTATTCAGTTTTAGTTCAGCTTTGAAGCTAAGTTCATTAATGGCTGGTTCCAGTTCAGTAATACATATTCCTGAGGCCTGACTGGTCAACTCTCCCAAAGCAGAATTATGCCTTCAAATGTATCTTTTCTTTCCAAAGTGACTTCTCCATTGTTTGCATGTTTGGAAGTGCAGCAGAAAACATCTGCATATGAATAATGTTGACCATTGTGCTTTAGACCCAGAGCTATAAGTGAGTTGTAGCTGATTAATTTCCTACATTGCAAATGCAGACTCAGGAAACCGCTTGCTGTGCCAAGGTGGAAATGATATTAGAGTCACATTTTTAAAAGTGCTTTCCCTTTGTTTTTGTTTGCCATTATTAAACTTTCAATATCCCTAGATAAATTCAAGGAAATTAGATCACAAAGTCCTGCAAAAAATACACCAAACATTCCGTATAGCCTGATTCACTTACCCCACTCCAGATATATCGCATTACAATTTTCAGACAAATTATCGTAGAGGGATTGAGTGTTGTTGAAAGTTGAAGGTTCCTGGAATTCTGCAGTAGACGTAGCCAGAAAGATCTGTCTCCCTTACCTATTTCCTTCCGCCTTTTATATTCATTGATATTGGCATTCACATCTGTCATAGCAGTGGCTGCAGCCTGCAGGGCTCCATAGGCACTGTCAGTGCCTGAAGTGTTTTCCACAATCTTCTGCAACAACAGTGGATATTTTGTGATTCGTTGCACTGGCATCACCAGGAAGAAGCTCAGGTTTGAAGCACCAGTGTGAGGCCTGACCAAGAAATGCATAAGGATATCAATCAGAGCATGTTGGGTCCCCTCAAGCAAACAGCGACATCTATTGGCACCCAGCAAGCACACTTTCTCTATCATGGAGCTTGTTCTCTGGACTAAGATCCTTCCCACTCCCTGCCCAGAGATCCATGTCAATCCCCTCCCCCCCCCTCCTGCTAATGTTGCAGGAAGCTTTCAAAATCTCGCTTTTCTCCCAGACCTTGGGGTGGGGTCCTTATGGAGCCCTATAGGGAATATTTCTGTTAGAGGCAGTGGGTTTGTGTAGATGCAGGGATTTTCTTCTTTTCTTTCTTGTTTCTTTTTATTTTATGTAAGCCACCCAGAGTCGTTTTGCAATGGGTGTCCTCTAAAGCTCCTAAATAAATAGATATCAGGATGTAAAGCGGCTTTAAAATGCTCCAGCCTTCCCAAATGGGAAACTGAACATTTCATATGTATTTAACGGAGAGGCAGGATTTGCCTTTTACATCTCCATGTAATTATTTGATTTGCATCTCATTTTTATTTTGTACAACTCAAGATAATGTACATAATAATTCTTTCCCCCAACACTATGAGGTAGATTGGAGTGAGAAAATGTGCCCAATGCTGTCATTTGATTGGCTCCCTTGCCTAAAAGAAGAGTAGAAATCTCATCTCCCAGTTTCTAGTCCAATATTCTGTCCACTATGTCAAACTGATGATTTTTTATTTGAGCCTGCAAAAAAAGCCCCAAAACAAAACAAAATCCATGAACCGAATACAATAGCCATCCTCCCTTCATAATATTCCAAAGTATCTGCTATATCCATTTGATAATCCACCTCCAATTTTTATGCTTGATTTCCAATAAAGCTAAGGCATTTAATCTTTAAACCCCAATGGTTCACTATGACCATGTCATTGCCTGTAACATGGGCAATTTAGCCATGATTAACAGTGCAGGGCTGGGCTCTAGTTGGTAGTAGTGGAGGAAAGGTTGTTGTTATCCTAGGGCGTTGTTACAGTAGCCAGGAGACCATTGCAAAGTAGTAGTTTGGCTGCCAATTTACCAGCCTTGTTGTAGGACAGGCTTGCACACTTCCCAAAGTGCTCTACAGGAGGTAAGCTGGCTTTGCACTGAAAAGAAAGACAAGCAGCTCTTCCAATAGCATCATCCAAGACTCCCTCCCTTTCCTGGAGCCACCTTGTAAATGGGTGCCACAACTGGGAAGGTTCAGAGCCAGCAGGAATCTGACTGCCTGTACAGAGTACCAACTCACTTCCCCCCCTCCCCCGCCAAGTGCTATCTATTTATCTACTTGCTTAGAACACGCTTTCAAACTGTTAGGTAGACAGAAGCTGAGGCAAGTGATAGGAGCTAACCCTGCCCTGCAGTGCTAGGACTTGAGCCACTGGAACAGATACCATTTCCAGCATTATTAAGCAACTGAGCCACCGTGCTTCTGGTATTCTGTGATACACTCCCTCTGGACATAATGATTCAATAGTTTTTGGGGAATGGCTTTTAAAATTCAATAGCTTTGTTTTGCTCACAGAGCATTACTAGATACCATTTTTTTCATCGTACCTTCCATGAAAAATAATATCCACTAAAGAAAAAAATATGGTGTAGTTTGCACGATGCCTTTTTATTAGTAGTCCAACAAGCATGTTAATCCCTCATTTGGCCTAATGGCCATCTTATCTGATGACACTGAATTCGGTGAACGACAAGAAAAAGTTTTGAATCTTTCCATAAATTCATGGAATATCACAATTGCAGGTAATTAATACAACCCAATAGTAACCCAGTGGTTTCTTTTTGCAGATCTACTTGTTCTTCTGCTTTTAAACATGATTCATATTTAGCAAAAAACCTCTATGTTCAAAATCAGATACAACTGGCATTAGTTGACTTGCTTCACATCCTACTGATTTGTGTGGACCATGGCAGATTTACACCCTCTGGTTTGGATGTGTATAGTGATTCATTTGGGGAAAAAGATTGCTGTCATCTCTCACAGCTATGCTCCCTTATTCAAGTATCTGTTTCAGCAAGCTGAAGGGATGAAGTGATCCAAAGGGCACAGATGCTGCCTACCACTGACTGATGTCATTGCCTCGTTAAACACAGGGCTGTGTTTCTTGAAAAGTAAAAAGGTTAACATACTAAAAAAAATATGGGTTGTATGATTGCATCATAAAGTATACTTACACAGTAGTGGTCAAGGTTTCCATAATTTCTTTTTGCAATCTTGGCTCCTTACTATAAATATCTAACAGTAAAAGAGCTTGGTCATAGTCTCCACAATAAATTTTATAGACATTCTCCATTTCTGCTTTGAGTTCTTGAAATAAAGTGCCTACCACAACAAAATTGTAAAACAGTCAAAATGAAGATTCCCAAGACATGTGTTGTATATTGAAAAGCATCAATGCATCAAATTGTTCTTAAGTCTCATTAATTAGCCTCATTTTTGTGCAAGGATGCGTATATATAACTTTTCAGGCTGAAAAATAGTGTATACATTTGAAGTACAGTGGTACCTCAGTACTCATTGTTAACTGGTTCTGGGGGGCCTCATGAAAAGCAAAAATGATTGGTACCAAACACATTTTTCCCATAAGGAATAACATAGTGAATCACAATGCAGCAGGTAGTGACAAGGTCTAGCTCAGGGGTAGGCAACCTCGGCTCTTTTATGACTCATGGACTTCAACTCCCAGAATTCCTGAGTCAGCATAGCTTGTGCAATGGTCTAGCTTGTGCAATGAGTACCAAACAAACAATGAGTACTGGGGCAAAAATTTCATGTCAACATGCAATAAGTACCAAATTTGATGAGTTTCAAAGCCGTTAAGTATCAAGGTACCACTGTATAGCTGGCTAATTATGAAATTAAGAAGCTATCATTTCACTATCACCCCCAGGTCCTTGAGCATGCCACAGCTCTCAAGGATGTTAGCTCACATTTCAAAAGTGACAATTGAATACAGCAGGCAGAATTTCCAAAGAATGGGATTTCAACTCTATTCTCCCTTGGATTCCTTTTTTGCCTGCTTCTTACTTATCTGTCACAGTGCAAAACTCTTCTTATCATTAGGTCTCATGTGAAAGATTATATTAGTCTCACTTTACACTGCCTCCTTTTTTATCTACTGTCTTTCACTACCCATTCTTCCTTTGAACTTTAAGATCCTCTGCTTATTTTATCCCTCTCTCTTTCCTTAGCCACTCTATCTTTTTATTGGGTTCTCCAGCATTCTTCTCTTTCTTTCTCCACAGTGTTTCCTGGAGTGCTTTGATGGCTTCCTAAATGTCTCCTTTTATGACTCATACCATGCTGTCTCCAGAATCTGAACTCAAAAAATTAAAGATATCTAAGAAAAAAAACACATATTGACTTCCATTTACTTAGCAAGCACAATAGCATTTTACTCTTTTAGAGGTTAAATCATCTCTCTTTAGTCCATAATTTGATGTACAATCTTGAAATAACTTCGCTCTTGGATAATATTCAAAATAACTATTTTCCTCTGCTACAAATAGTAAAAGTAATTCTGGAAAATCACATAAATAGCTGATTAACATCAAGCGAAGTAACACTTAGATCTTTCAACTCTTGAAAAGATAATATTGAATCCAGCTTTTAAAACATTAGACAATCTGACACGGCCTCATAGTGCTTGTATTAAAGTTATTGAAGTATTACTGTTGTTATAATAAAATGTATACTATTGCTTTAATAATAACAGTATTTAAAAACTATGTAGTAGATACATCATTGTGAATACTACCTACTGATATGAAAAAGTTGTTCGTGCCCCTGGTTCACAGAAGCTTCAAGTCCTTTCAACAAACATTTGGAAACCTGCAGGACATCATCTATATTAGAGAACAATCCTTCCAGGTCAATTTCAGGCAGCTGAAATAGAGTAATACAATGTTTTAGTTTCTTCTCTCAGCCAGCATATGCTCCTATTCTACAAGACAAAGATAGTTACTGTCTTTTAACCATAATATTTCTGTCCCAACATTGTTTCTAAAAGTATAACCAATAAACATCTATAGGTATATTCTGAGAAATCCCTTTGTATTTTTGTAAGCAGCTGTATCATGCTGCTTTATTAGTCTATGGACTCTTCAGGTGCAGAAGTTGAGAGCACATTGTTGAAGAATGAATCTACAGAATACGACAGCTGTGTCAAGAGTGAAAATCTGGCAGCTACAGGCCTCTTTGATTTCATCTTGCCATTAGAGTAAGGGGGGAGGGGGAGAGAGAGAGGTGATGTTTTTGAATGGGTTAGTTAGAGAAACGAAACCTCTCCAGTTCTGGGGAAGTTTGCTTAGAGAGGCTGCCTGAAAAATGTCAAGGACATTCTAGCTAGTGTGAAGAAGATAGCAGACAATTGTCATAACAAAGAGAATTTGTTTACATGAGCTATGTGGACATCTGGGTGGGATTGGCTGGGAATGTCATTCTTATATGTCAGTGTTTCCCAAACTTGACAATTTTAAGGCATGTGGACTTCAACTCCCAGAATTCCATAGCCAGCATTGCTGGCTGTGGAATTCTGGGAGTTGAAGTCCTCATGCCTTAAAATTGTCAAGTTTGGGAAACACTGTTATATGTTATGGTATTATGCCTTGGGATTTTCGAGTTAGTTTTCCTTCGCCTATACTATGCCATGTATTCAATAAACAGTAAGCTTTTCAGAAATGAAAGTAATCTTGGAGCTGGAGGTTGAGAAGCTGTATAGCCAGAAGAAACTTTCTCACAACAGGATCCAGTGGTCATTTCAAGCCATACAGACAAGTGTTCATCACCTTTACTTGATAAAGAATACATTAACAACTAATATAGTCTCTTTCTCTTGCTTTAAACATAATTCCCATAGTATCTCCAGTTGAAGAATTTTCTCCCTATACTTTATTTCTTACTATTCATTTAATGGCTTAGTCTCCTTTAAGGTCTCAATTTTGGGACAAGCTACTGATGCTTAGCTTCCTTAATACCCTAGGACAGGGGTAGGCAACCTCGGCTCTTTTATGACTCATGGATTTCAACTCCCAGAATTCCTGAGTCAGCATAGCTGTCATAAAAGAGCCGAGGTTACCTACCCCTGCCCTAGGATATTGCTATTTATACAATATAGGATTCCCTGTTGTAGATACTAATTTTTTTTATCACAACTCAAGTGCTGATGATTACAGATGATCTCTCTTATTCTCACCTGTTTTTTCTGGAGGTGATTGCGGATATTAAAAATGCAGAGCTGAAGGTTGTGCACATAGTTAGCCTCTGTAGTGATGAGCTCATCTATGGCCATTTGGTGATTCAGCTCTGGTTTGTCAGAAGATGCCAAAGTGTCATAAATATGTTCATAAATATGTTCCTCATCCTCTGAAGTCACCTTGGATGAAAGTTCTTCATAGTTGTTATTTGCCATGTTAGGAGCTACAAAGGCAGAATGAGAAGTTTCAATCATTGCTCATATGAGCAATAGTCAGACCAATTTTTAGGCTATAATTTAACAGGAAATCTTCCTTTTGTTTACTATTACATTTTGAAAATATAAGGAGAAAGCTAACATATACTGGCAACAGCTTCTCAATTATAAATATTATTTATCGTTCATAAAGGGATTTTCCAATAGCAAGAATTCTATTGGCTAGTATTTACACTCAGTTGATAGTAAGCCACTTTGTAGGAAGGAATAAACACATATGTTCAGAACCAGTTAATTAGGTGCAATAAATTATTACATCAAAATAATACAAGCTTTTAGCAACATCAGTTCCTACTGAATCCAAGTTTCTTGTGCAAATCAAGTTCCAAGATCAATAGATTCCCAATTTTCATTATACAGTTCAATATTTTGTTATAGCTACCCACTGTATCTGTAACCTATAATTTGAAAAAAAACCTTAATTGTTCTTAAGTAGTTATTATGAAACCCAAATTTAATTCTAAACAACTGTTTGGGATTCCCCCTATTTATTAACAGGAGGTGGGGCAAGAAAAGTCAGTGCTTTTTTTGTAAGAAAAAAGGTGCTGGAACTCACATCATGTTAATCTTTTATTTACCTTTCTCACATAGTCAATCACTGTACACACACCCACACACATCAGTTGTGTAACAAAATATAACCATCATCACCCACAGTAAGCACTCAGCTAGCGACCACATGACCAATTGCAAGCCGAGGAGTGCCCCAAGCCGAGCAGCCGGATGAAGTACACATGCATTGGACTTGACACACAAGCAGCCCGCATGCACCGTTTTAATGA
Source organism: Crotalus tigris (assembly GCF_016545835.1). NCBI lineage: Eukaryota > Metazoa > Chordata > Lepidosauria > Squamata > Viperidae > Crotalus > Crotalus tigris. The sequence goes on along the minus strand of NW_024096478.1, from coordinate 7,173,715 downwards.
TTTTTCCATCAACCTCCTATGCTCGACACGGTGATTCAAATCCATGTGGACCAAATATCAAATTTTCAAAAGTTACTTTTAAAACTTGGAAAATCTGTCAAAAAAGGGTGCCGGAACTCTATTCCGGTGAGTTCTATGACAAAAAAAGCACTGAGAAAAGTAATATAGATATGAAACTATTTCTTTCTTCAATAGATTCCTGGCTAAAAAGAAGAGCCTCTCCTTGGCAGAGTTTTAACCATGTTGTGGTGCAGAATGAGATAACGCTCCTCCAAGAGATCCTTGCATTACTAAAGCTGTTCTCATGATCTGCCTGACCCCCTTCGCCCACATTAAATTTATCATTGCACCCATGAGAAGGGATCCCAGAGAACAGACACTGTTGAACAAAAATATGATCTGATGAGAAAAGATCAAGCCACTCCTTGTGACTTTCCGTCATGACCCCCAGCTTCATTCAAAGAGAAGTCCTTTCACATGATTGATGTGAAAGGGGCTGTTAAATTTTGAGGAGAGTTCATTGACTCTTCCTGCCATGACATCATACATAATTCTACATAGTGGCTAAGATCATCCACATAAAAGTTAAGCCTGGAATTAAAAGGGATGAAACTGCCTATTTTAAAAAATGGAAAAGCTGACCATTGTTGGGGGCGCAGAACACTTCTCAGTGATGTTTCTAAAGACCTTGAGCCATGCAAATCACAATTCTGTGACCTTAAAACTGCCTTAAAACATCCTTTTAAAATCAATACAGAGGAAAAGATATTGCTGCTTGCCTGGAACAGTGAGATAACCTTTCAAACTATTTTAACCGATTGATTTTTTTTTTTAAATCTCAGCAATATTCAATTGAATGGTAAAATTTTATTTTCAGGGCATAATTCCAAACAGTACTTATCATTTTATACAGCATTATCAAATTATCACTGCCTAATTACTTTTTTAAAAAAAACCCATAACTGTTAATTTACTTAAGTACAGTTAAATCAAAAAGGTGAGGTAAACTATCCAATAACTTACACATAGGCTAGCCAAACAGAAGTGGTCATTTGCTTGACATAACTTTATAGTCTTAGAAATGACTGTAAAACTTAACATATTCAGTTCTTTGTACTTTCATCATCTGAAGTTATATGCTAAACCTTAATTTATTATTTATTACTGCATCAATGAGCGACAGAAATTCTCATCCCAATTGCCATCATAATCCAACGACTCCCTGTAGTATACTTACATTTTTTAAAATAAAAAATAAAAAAATGACTAATAGAAAAGGTTTCAATACAAAATAAATCAATAATTAAAAACACAAGAATATCTCAACAATCATGAATAAAAATTTTAAAATTTTAATTATGTAATGTTTGTTTGTTTTAAATGCTATCAATTTAAGAGGCTAAATAATAGAAAATCTTGGATCTTTGTCTAACTATGCAGACCTTCATTGCATAAGAAATTTAAAAAATGGGGGGGAGCCATAGATCAGTTTCTTTTTATGAGTAAAAAAACCACAAAGTTTTGACTCACTTTCAGGACTGATTTATGATGCCATTTATTTTCATGGACATGAATCTACTTTGTCAAATAAATGCATGGCCTGTTATTGTCAGATGACAAGCCTAGAAGGTGGAAGAAGTGATATACGTTCACTTATATAGAGTCTTTGCAGCAAGGTTGGATGCAGAATACTTTTTTACATTAATATCTGTCAAGAAGTAAAACACAAGATTGCTCCTTCCCCCTCTCTGCTGGCCCTCAGATTGCTCTCTCTCCCACTTCAGTTTCAAGGCAGGTGGGCATATTGCCAAAACACTGAGCTGTGGTTATCCAACATTTTTTTTTTTTTTAATGGAACATCTCAAGGCTTTATCTCCGATTTCCCAAAGTGTGGTCTGCAATCCAGTAGTTGTTCCACATGGTTAAGGTTAGGCTAGTTGAAGGACTGCCTCTCCCCTATTGCATCTACCCAGTCCACCAGGATGGGAAGACAGGTTATTTTATGGAGTCCCATTGATTAGGGATTGCCATCTGGCTGGACCATGAAAAAGGGCCTTCTTGGTGGTGGCCTCTTCTCTGTGGAACATCATTACCCCTGAGGTACAGTTGGCTCTACACTGCTGCTTTTTTGAAAAGCCCTATAAATAGGGCTTTGTGTGCAGGTCTGGGACCACGAATGGAAACAGAGCCAATCAGGTTAATTTGACTGTTGCTGCCATGGGATGGGAGGGGAGAGAGAGAGGGTTTTTATAAGTTTTTTATATGATGGATTTAAAAAAAAAAATTATAAGCCACCTAGAGTCACATATACGTGAGAAATGATTCTTTTGGTGAATGTCTATGGAGATTTTTATCCAGGTCATACTTATTCCAAAGGTGTTTTTTCATGAGGCAACTGGACTTTCTTGTTTTTCTTTGAAGACTTTTTGCTTCTCATCCAAGAAACTTCTTCAGCTCTGGAAGAAGCCTCTTGAAAAAGTACCAGTGGGACACTCTTTTACTGGAGATCAAGTTGGAGGACAAAAGGAGAAAATCTGAGCACTGGTGATTGGATTAAAAAAACCTATGCTTATGGAAAATCCAATCTGCCATTTTGGGTGTGGAAGAAATACAAAAATATAGATCATTTCACAGATAAGAAAAGTTGTGGATGTGAGAATTAAAAAATTAAATACTTTCATTTTAACCTTGAATGCAATATGTGGTTGTAAAATTGTAATTGTATGTGAGAATGACTTTGGGAGACAGGAAGAAGAACTGCGGCCTAGACAACAGTCAGATAAGAGGCAGTTGAGTCTGCAGAGGGAACTTGGATGTGGCAAACATTTGAGAAGGGACCGTCCTTAGTTTCATGGACTGTAAAGTTGAAGTTGGAAGAGATGCACCTACTTCTTCTGAGTGTGCGTCTTAGCTGGGTTGCCTTGAAAGGCTAATAAATGTTACCAGAAATACAACTAATAAATGAGGCTAGTACAAGTGAGAAAAATGAGATAAACATTTCATAGAGTCACACGTATTTTAGTACTTAGCAATAGCTATAGTGCTATGGTGCTTAGATCTATATACTGCTTCACAGTGCTTTACAGCTATCTCTGAGCAGTTTACAGAGTCAGCCTATTGGCCCCCAACAATCTGGGTCCTCATTTTATCGACCTCGGAAGGATAGAAGGCTGAGTCAATCCTGAGCCAGTGAGAATTGAACTGCCAAACTGCTGGCAGTTGCCAGTCAGCAAAAGTAACCTGCAGTACCGCATTCTAACCACTGGGCCTCCATGGTTCAGCAATAGCACTTATACTTAGATACCACTCCATAGGGCTTTACAGCACACTCTGAGCGGTTTACAAATGTCATCATATTGCCCCCCAACAATTTGGATCCTCATTGCTGAACAACAAAAGTTCCACAGCAATCTAGATGGGATGGTCATGGCTGAGGGATGCTGGAAATTATACCACCAATGTTTCGTGTGTTGGTTGGGGGAAGTTTTGGTTGATTTGAAGAGCAAACTGGGTGTCTTCAGCACCAATCACTCATAAAAAGAAGCTCCAAATACTTAACCTCTGTACATTCAGAGTTCTGTCATCTCTGGGAGCCACAAATAGATTGCTGGGAGGCAGAGGCAGGTCATAGGCTTTGAACTGTCTACCCCAACTTTAAGCATCCAAGAAGATCTTACAAAACACTCAGAAGGATGAGAATCAACACTTTTCACCTCTTCAAGAAATAGGACAACATAGGTCCTTTAAAATTGCACAGAGCACATGGTATTTCTCCATAGCAATAGCAATAGCACTTATATATTACTTCGTAGTACTTTACAACCCTCCCTCAGCAGTTTACAGAGTCAGCATATTGCCCCCAACAATTTGGATCCTCTTTTTATTGACCTTGGAAGGATGGAAGGCTGAGTCAACCTTGAGCTGGTTAGGATCAAACTCCTAGCTGTGGGCAGAGTTAACCTGCAATATTGCATTCTAACCACTGCACCACCAGGGCTCCTATTTTGCTGAGTGTTTTAAGTCTTGGGTTATAAGTACAGGAAACAAATATTTGCAATCTGCCATACAGAATCTATCCAGTACCTACATTAGAACTGAAGCTGAATTTGGAATGCAAACATCCAGAAAACACAAATAATCCCACATCCCTTTTTCTTAATAAGAATTTTTCTTATTTTCTGCTAAACAAAAGGAAGAGGAAAGGTTGTCTTGGCTTCCTTTGAAATTTTTAAATAATAGTTGCTTTGATGCTATTGGCAAAAACCTAATGAACAATGAACATTACAAGCAATCTTAAGTTAGCAACCCCAATTGGGACAGGCAACTCTGTCACTAAGCAATGCAATCATTAAGTAAAATTTCATGTGATTGTGACTTGCAATTTTAATGCTAGTTTGTCCATTAACTCTGCTTGTTGGAAGCCAGATGTTGATCAAATGGTGATCGCATGATGGCAGGATACTGTGACAGTCATAAACATCTGCCTATTGGGAAGTGCCTGAATCTCTATCACATTATCACAGGGCTGCTATGATGATTATAAATGTGAGGACCAGTCATAAAGCTACCTCTTCAGTGCTGTCATAAGTTCAAATTGTCTCTGATCAGGGCAGTCATTAAGCAAGGATTAACTAAACCACATCCTCAGTGCATGGAAGAAAATAATCAGTTGGTCACTATCTTTATCCAACAATTAAATAAAATGTAGATCTGTAAAATAGGATTTAAAAAAAATAAATTCAGATGGTTAGGAAACCTGGCAGGTGCCAAAGGTACTGTTAATCACGACAACTTGGTTATTTTGTTTCTTATCCTACAGCAAGCTTTGCTCTTTAAACTGACTTAATTTTGGTTGACTCAAGAGATCACCTAAATCCTTTCCAGTCTAAGTTCAGGATGGATTACAATATGAAGTCTTGGTGCTGATTTCTGGAGGAGCCAGGATGGGGTTTGTTCATCTTCTTGATCTCTAAGGGGCTTTAGATATTATCAGCCATGGTATCATTTGGGACCAGCTATGGAAGTCATGGTATACTGGGGTGGTTCTACTTTTTATTTGCAACTAGTTGCACTGAGGGCATATTGAGTCCAAGACCTTGGGTTTATGCAGTCTCTCAGGGCTCAGCATTTTCTCCCTTCCTATTTAATATTGATTAAAACTTCTGGGCCATGTCATCAACTTCATAAGGCTAGACATTGTCAATATTCTGATAATATCCATCGGTCCCCCTGGCCTACCAAATGATGCTGTCAAAGTGTTATCACAGGCCTGGAAGCTGTTGGAGTCTCGACGGGGTAAAACAAACTGAAGCTTAACTAGGCAAGACAGAGAGGCTATGGAGGCAAGGATCATCCATTCTGAATATTTAACGACCTTGGCTCTGGATGGGTTGCATATCCACTGAACCAGTATGCAATGTGACAATCTTTCTGGACTCACAGCTTCTACTTGAAGAATAGCTAGCAGTTATGGCCAGGAAGACCTTTGCATACATTCTTCTGGTATGTAAACTGAACTTTCTTGGAGCTGCTTCAATCAGTTCTCCCAAGAAAGCAGGACTCTTGAAACGGCATCATTTCAAAAGGAACTTTTATTGGGAAGTGTTGACAGCAGGAATAGAAGGCAGGATCTGAGGGTTCCTGTGCGAATCAAGTAATTAAAAATGTCCATAGTAACCCTATCCTAACTGTCCATCCAGACAGTTCAAACAGGCCAATCCACAGGTGTGAAAACACCATGGGAACAGAGTGATAAGGTGCTGCTTCCAAAGCTGTTAGGTGGGCTACGCCATTTCTTCCACATTCGGAGATAAGGCAGATGGCTGGAGGTACATTCCATTCTCCTCATTAGAGACACATCAAAGAAGATAGAACAAGAGACAGAGCAAAGGAAATATACATTGGCACCTCAAACTTCCCCCTCCCCCCCGGAGAATGCCAGAACCTAAAAAGAATAAGAAACCCCATGCACCCAGAACACAGGGTTCTGACAGGGAGGCACTATTCATGGTTACTCATGCCTTAGACACCTTGTGTGTGATTACAACAATGTACTCTACAATAGGCTGTCCTTGAGGACTATTCAAATGGTACATTAAAGGCATTCCCTGATAAGTCTTCTACAACTACTGTGTTTCCCTGAAAGTAAGACCTACCCTGAAAATAAGCTCTAGCTTGATTTTGGGGGTGAGCCTAATATAAGCCCTACCCCAAAAATAAACCCTAGTTTGGGGGCAAGGCACATGCCTAAAAATCAAGGTAGAGTGCGGATGGGGGCTGAAGCTGCTCCACACACCCCACACACCCCACACCCACTTACTATTGCAGCCTGCCTCTCCTTGCCGGCCCACTTCTTCTGCAGTATCCCCTGGGCTGCATTTCACAGCCAGAGGCCTTTCCAGAAGGTTGCTGGATGCCTCCATAAACCCTAAATGGTATAGGATCTGGGCCTTTCCCCAGTTATCAGTAAAATCCTTCAGAGCCAGGAAAATCCTAGAGTTGGCATGACCCAGGTCCCACCTATAAAGCAATGTCATATCATGGGAACTGGGAAGCATGTCTTCTCTGTCGTCTGGAACAACTTTACTTCCAAGATCCACATAGTCTCAAGCTTGGCTGCCTTTAAGAAAGTGCTGAAGAACTGGGGGTGGTTGCATTTAATAAATGCCTAAGAAATCATGTGAACACAGAGGACCAATACAAAGGATGAAGTAGCACCATTACAGAAAAGGTTCTTGAGTCCAAGTGATGAGAAAGAGATTCACGCCTTAAGTACAAGATATAACTTGTACAAGAGAATTATTTTGATAAGCTTTCAAGATTCTGTGACATTATGTTACTAACAGGAAAGCAATCTAGAAATATCTCCAGAATCCCAATCTTGTCAATCTCACAGGACTTGACAGTTCTGAAAAGGATTGTACTGACCCAGATGGAACTGTTGCACAACCTGAGGTCCTCCTAAAGTCTTAACTGAAGCTTAAAAGACAACCATGGCTAGAAGGGCATTTGCACAATTACATTTTGTGTACCAATTGTGCACATTCCTGGATCAGGTTTGCTCCCAGTTACTTTCCTTCTGAATTACTGCTATATATCCTACACTACACAGAAATTGCAGCTAGCCCAGCTAGTCCAAAATGTGATAGTATGTGTAGTTATGTGTATATCTTAGCAATAACAATAGCATTTAGCTTTACATAACACTCCTCAGTGTTTTACAGCCCTCTCTGAGCAGTTTACAGAGTCAGCATATTGCCTCTTCGTTTTACCGACCTGAGAAAGATGGAAGGATCGAACTCCTGGCAGTGGGCAGGGTTTGTCTACAATACTGCATTCTAAGCACTTTGCTACCATGGCTCCTTGGTCTTGGTTCACTCCTTGCGATAACACCAGCTCATGAACTACTCTGGCTCTCAGGAGGTTTCTGAGTAAATTCAAGGTGCTGGTTGTCATTTATAATGCCCTTCATGGCACTGAAATGGGTTATCCATCTTATTTGCCTGCAGAAATCCAACAAAGTTGGCACACTTCTGGTTTCCTCAATTAAGCAATGTTACCTGATGGAACCAAAGAAACATACCTTTTCTATTGCCACGCCTGCCCTGTGGCCCTGACTCTGATTACTTTCTATAAGGCATTAAAAACTTGATTCTTGTCATGGGCATTGGGCAGGATGTTTATGAGTCCATTTTTCAGGGGTTATGTGCATTGACTCTGGCATGATGTTTCTTCGGGAGGGGCTGGTTGATTTTTTTATTCTTATTTTAACTGTTGTTTGCTAGTCAGAGTCATATTTCAAGTGGGAGGGCATAAAAACCAAATTAAATAAATCAATAAAGTCACTATAATGACTCTTTAAAAATAAAATCACAACCAAGGGAGCAATATTCCTATAGAGATTTTCCATGACTAAAATGTCCATTTGCTTCTGTATTTCCTGCTGGGTCTCCAGCAGAAGGTACTAGTAGCTGACAATGTCTCTTGCAAATAGCACTGTATTCCGCCTACAGGCTGTCAACCCATTTGTGCCTGAAGAGAGAAGGAAGGCTCGAACAGCTAAAGCAGGATGTGGACAGCATAAGCATCAGCTACCTAATTAGGTTATTACAAAGAAAGAATTGGTATTTCAATTATTCCATGCCTTTTAAACTACTATGGCGCCATTTATTCATTTCCCCCCTTTTTCATGTCCTTTAGCTGAATACCTAACTCAATATATGTGAAAGCACTACAATGTAAATGATGCCCCTGTAGGGCCAGCAGAACATTATGGCAAAATGCCACTGCATTTCTGCCTTTCCTGAGCATTTATTGAGGAATGGAAGAAGTGCAATTTCCATTGCTGGAGTAACTCCTAACCTGGATTAGGACTGAGCTTCAGCCACACTGTGAGAGGCAAGACTCCCATGTTATCCTTGTCACCCAGACCACTCACCAACCATGAGCATCCCTGATCTGTCAGTGAACCCCAAGCAATAGAACAAAAGACCACCTGTTTTTCTGCCCATATTCTGCCCGCTGAAATTTCCCTCTAGGAAATTGGCAAATATCAACAGCTCAATCAAGATCATAGAAAATCCCCTCAAACTATGGAAACACAGTGTCAGTACTAGCTGCACTTTAACGGTGAGAAGCCATGTTTACTGCAGGCATGCGGTATTCAGTAACAAAGAATGGGAACTAAAGAAGGAATTCCAAACGAAATCAGGAAAAAAAATTGTTTGCAATTCAGTCACAAGCAGTTCCTACAATGAAGTTTAAAAATGTCAGAGTGATGTAGTTGTTTCAGGTGCTAGCCTGGAAACCAGGAAACGGAGGTCTAGTCCCGCCTTAAGCATGAAAAACCAGCTGGGTGATTTTGGATCAATCAGTCTCTCTTAGCCCAATTCAACTCACAGAATTGTTGTTGTTGTGGGGAAAATAGGAGGAGGAAGGAGTACCATGTATGTTTGCTGCCTTGAGTTACTTATAAAAGTAATAAAAAAGGGCAGGATAACACGACCACCACCCCAAATTCAAATAGCAAACACAGAATAATTATTAAGAGCTATGAGAAAGATAAATGCTTCACAAACATAGATTTCTCTCTTCTATAAGTTCTCAGTAATAGTGCAATACCAGTGAACAGTATCAGTCTGATGAAAAATAAGGAAATAAGGCCGCAAATTCTTCCCACCTCCAGTTTTTCCTCATGCCTCTCTTTTCTCCTTCTCCCATTTTCTGTTGCAAACTCTTTCCCCCCTTTTTCCTCTGTCATTTCCTGTTTTCCTCACTTGCACATGTAAAGAAATCTCTCACCTGTCTGTCAAAAGGGTCATCTGAGCTTGGAGTCCCCCATAATCAAAATTGTGTGTCTGGTTGTCTTAATATTCCACCCTGTCATAGAGGTGTGGCTCTTGTTTTACAATAGGAAAAGATTGCCCCTGTTTAACATCTATCTCACTTCCTGAACAAAAACTTGCCCAGGAATCAGATCCCTTGAATTTCCTGCCTCTCAGTCCCAGAGTGTATAAGAATCTCTGCCTTGTTATTGTTTGGCATCCCTCTTTCTCCGAAAGCAGCAAGTGAACATTGCAAAAAATATGGTCCTTGTGCACTTTCCTTCCATGGGCAAACAGTCACTGACAGTCACAAACTTCTGATTCAAGGCTTAAAAACATTTAAAAATTCTATATTTTTTTTAAAAATGCAAACTTTTAATCTTCTTTTTTCAAAATGAAACTGTCATCCCTAGAGCAGACTTGCTGGAAGATTTTTTTTTTTTTTAATTGAGAATTTTTTAAAATTTTACAAAAAAAAAAGAGATTCCCCTCCCCAAACCCTCCCAACCCACCCCAACCCTCCCCCAACCTTCTCAGAGCTGAATACAGGCTTAGTTACAACTTAAAGGAAAAAATTTTTAAACACTGTATACCATAAACAATTAATTACAATAATTAAACAAATTATAAAATACTTTAAGACCAATATATAAAAAGCAAAAAAAAAATTATGATTACAATCATTAAACACATTATAAAATACTCTGAACATTTTCTAATGTCATACTTATATTATTTAAAATTTATCCATCATTCTTTATAAGCACCCTCAAAAACACACATATAAACATTACTTATAACATTGAGATTCCCTTATACATATTTAAAACAAAATATTCCTTTAAATGCTCCTTAGATATCTAAACATACGCTACCTATCTAAAATTTTCATTCAATCTCCATAATATCATACTTATATTATATAAAATCTAATCTCTCCCTCTTTCTTTATCATCAAACACAAAAATAAACATATAAACGATAGTTATACCATTAAAACAAGATACTGTTTTGAATACCCCTTGAATTACTAAACTTAAACTTGTTATCTAAAGTTTTCATTCGATCTCCATAATCTTTCTCTCCTCTTTACCAATAACCAATTCCATCCACAGTGAACTGTAATCTATCAATAACCTGAAAACAATCTGTACATTCTTTATCAATCTCTCTTATCCAAAAACCTCGAGAAAAGTGCTTGGAATTCTGCCCTTAAAGGTTGCTCCAAAAAGTTTATAGGTCTTGCTTCTCCCGCAGACTCGGAAACAAGTACTTGTGTGGCTTCCTTAACCTCCTTCTTCTGTTGCTCCTTTTCTTTGCGTTTATGTAATACACGAGTTATCCTCTGCTCCTTCATCAGTCTGAAATTTCCCAATTTTCATCAATATAGGCTCTTCAGACTGCAATTCTACCTTCTTCTCTTCCGAAACGATAGGTGGCGATGAACATACCCCCAGGACCGAAGTGTAAAACTCTTTTGCTTTGAAAAGACTTGCTGGAAGATTATTGTGAAGCACATACATGTTGTTTGTTACAGAAAGTAGTGAATAAATGCTGACTGAAAAAGAATATACCTCATTCTATTGTTCTTATTTCCTTCCAGCTGGCAGAAAATTAGAGGAACTTAAGTCAGATAAAGAAAATTGTTCCTGAATTCTGTTTAATTGTTTCAAATGAAAAGAAAACACTGACTAAAATTTCCAAGCAGAATCATACCATCAGGATCAGGGTTTTGAAACAAGAAGATAATCAAGAGTTTGCAATTTGGGACAAAATAGAATAGAATAGAATAGAATAGAATAGAATAGAATAGAATAGAATAGAATAGAATAGAGCTGGAAGGGACCTTGGAGGTCTTCTAGTCCAGCCCCCTGCTCAAGCAGGAGAATCTATACCATCTCAGACAGGTGAATGTCTAGTCTCTTCTTGAAAATCTCCAGTGATGTAGCTCCCATGATTTCTGGGGGTAAGCTGTTCCACTGATTGATTGTCCTCCTCACTGTCAGGAAGTTTCTCCTTAATTCCAGGTTGCTTCTCTCTTTGATCAGTTTCCAACCATTGTTTCTTGTCCTTCCCTCTGGTGCTTTGGTGAATAATGTGATTCTCTGCCTTGTGGCAGCCTCTCAGATACTGGAACACTGGTATCATGTCTCCCCTATTTCTTCTTTTCTTTAGACTAGCCAAGCCCAATCCCAGAGCCGTTCTTCGTTTTAGTCTCCAGGCCTTTGATCATCTTTGATGCTCTTCTCTGATTTTTTTTCCAAACTCTCAACATCTTTTTTGAGATATGGTGACCAAAATTGGCTGCAGTTTTCCAGGTGTGGTCTTACTAGGGTTTTATAAAGTGGTACTAATTTGAGGAGGATTGTTTATTTAAATGTTAAATATGTGACAAATAATATTATTGATCGTCAAAAATGTAAATGTTCGAAGTTTTAGAGTATGATATAAGCTTTTGTTTAAATGTTAATGGGTAAACTAATGTTGAATATTTTCTCCGAGAAAAGGCAAAACTATTCATGGCACATGTATTTTGGCTTTCATCAGACTTTTTCTCATTAATCCCAAATGTGATGTGATTGTTCTAAACCAGGGTTTGGTTACAGATAAATTAGCAAGCTCAATACAGAAGTGTTTTCTTGTTTAATTAAAGTACGTGGAAAGAGGTTCACATTGAAGACTTTGAAAATGCAGACTTTTCCTTCACATGTAAAGCACAGCTTTAACAGACTGAAAACATGCAGGGTTTTTTGGACAGAAGCCAAACTTCTGAAAGATACAAATTCTATCCCGCACAATAGGAAAAGTGTTCTAGAGAAAACAGGAATTTGCATCTATTCGCCAGCTACTAACTAAAGGGCAGGATGACTGTATTGCTGCGTTTGGGTTATGATAAAGAAGGAGTTGCATATTTGAGCCTAGAACATATCAGTTCATCAAAAGACAGAAGATGCCACTCCAGAAAGAGAACAATGTGTAACAGCCAGGAGATGAATATTTGTGAGAGCAACAGAAAGAAGCATAGTCAGCTAAGAGCTATGTGCAAGCAAAAGAAAAACAATCTGTAGTCTGAGATAAAGGATGAAATTTACTTCCAAGTGATTCACCAATTTGGAATTTCCAAGAAAGAGAGACATTGAGACAAACAAATCTACAACATGAGCCAGTAGTCTAAAAAATACTCTGTCCACATACTGTATTAGGAAAAGAGAATTTGAAAGTGAAAGCAGTTTATCTACAGCGCTTAAAACAGCAATGCCAGAAGTAATAGTAGAGATTTTAATTCATTTAATTATTAAAGAAACTTATATAGTCACCACCATGCATCTTTATGTATCAGGACTCTGGGTGGCTCACAATTACAATAAAAATGTAAAGGAAACAATTAAAAAAAAATAGCACCCAAACCCTCCAAAAAACAACAGCATGTCCACAAAGCTAAGAGGAATGACAGAAAAATGGGCTTATACAAAACTATCGCGACTGGAGAAAATTAATATAAGATAGGGTTGTTTATGTTAGTAAAGTTGACCTATTTGCTGTGCCTCTTTGAAGCAACACACAGGATACTTCAAGGGGGAAATCTGTACCAACTTGTCTGTCCTGCCTTTCCTTGAACCAAAGGGTTACAAGATATCTAAACAGGATACATTAACATTTTAATATTTGTATATACATTTATTGGAGAGGAAAGGATCATAAGTCAGTAAAAACACAGAGATTAAGAGCCATGTGCTAGCACCTGCTGTTTGCCTATGATGCTTGCTGCGGAGAGCAGTTAGGAGGCAAAAGACTTCAGGGTATAACTGATTAACATTTTGTCAATTGTTAACTTGCTGTTAGCACTTCTTAGGGCAGTGTTTCTCAACCTCAGCAACTTTAAGATGTGTGGACTTCAGCTTCCAGAATTCCCCAGCCAGATGCTGGAGAAATCTGAGCATTGAAGGCACACATCTTAAAATTGCTGAGGCTGAGAAATGCTGTGTTAGGGAACACAGAACACAGAAAGAGGGTTCAGTTAGATACTAAAAAAGCCAGATAATATTTGATTTTTAAAGCTATGCCTGCTGGGTGGAAGACATATTGAATCATCCCAAATGAACCCACAATAAAGTATCATAAGAGCTCTTGTGAAGCAATTAGAGAATGGTAATTGTATACTGGTCCCTAACCGGCCATGCTTTGTAAAAGTGATAAAGAAGGTGGTAGCTTCTCAGCTGCAGGCAGTTCTGTAGAAAGGAGATTATCTTGGCCAATTTCAGACTGGCTTCAGGGTAGGATAGGAATTGAGCTTACCTTGGACATATTAATGGATAAAGTTTGGGACTTGACAAAGGGAAAAGTAATCCAGTTAATTTTTTTTGACTCCTCAACAATTTTCAAAATCAATAATATTCCTCTGAAATACTTGACAGACTTGGGAATAGAAGTATTATGGTAATGGTTCTGCTCCTATCTCTCAGATAAATTTCATATGGAATCTTCTGGAAATGGTTTGTGAAATGGCAACTAGTACAGTACTGTATATATATCACAAGGCTCCATTCAGTCTCCAATGCTTTTCAGATTCCACAATAGTTGGCATACAGCACTTCATTTGCATCTTCTCATTCTAAGATCACACAATTCCACATAAAATCTGTCAATTTACAGCAACAATTTTCTTCGGCAACCCCTTTTTCTTTTTTCCTAATTAAAAGTGAGAAATAGGAGACTTGCTTCCATTATCATTTTAACTTTCCCACATCCAAAAGAAATGGAAAGAGTTTGCTTTTCAGAAGCCTCCATTTTAATTCCTATTCCTTAACCTCCACTGAGAAATCAAAAGAAAGGGAGATAAATACTGGCCTCATCCATTCCAATGATGCCATCATGGCTTTTACTGGAATTGAAAATGAAGGCAAATACATGTGTCCCAGGATAATGTTGCAGGATCCCATCTGAGTCAGTCACCTAGACCAGACGTTTATTCTTCCAAGCTGTCAGGCTCATGCTGGAGCATTGACCTTCAGAAGTCTCCATAATGTATGCACTGCACTCTTCTACACATAGTATTTTTGTGTTATCTGACTGTGTGTGGCTTATAGTTGTTAATTGGGGTGTTAATGGAGAGCTATTAAATGGTGGCATTCCTGAAAGATGGATCTGAAGCTTAATCTTTTTTTCATTCTTCAAATTGAAGCAATGTTCAGGGTCATGTTTGATTAACTTTGGCTGATATGCCACATTCATCCTTAAAATGATTTTCAAACTACAGTATAGCACACACCAGTGAACTATGTAACCTCAATTTTGACTATTGTGATATGCTCTGCTTGGGCGTGTCCTTGTGTCTAATCTGGAAATTTCAGCTGTTATAGAACTGAGCAGTCGAAGTGATTTCTAGAAGAACTCAAAGACACATTATAGTTGTTCTACAAGAAGTGGCTACCAGTTTGTTTCCAAACAAATGTAAAATGCTACATCTTGAAGCCAGGTTACTAGAGAAGATTCCTCTTGCCTTATAATTCTTCTGGTTTTCTTTGAGATTATCTGAGATGGTTTGTCTACAATTGCCATGGACAATTTTAATATAAACTAAGTATAAGATGATACTTGATATTTTCTGTAGAGACACAACAGAAAGGATGTGGATTTTTCTAAAACTATGGCTTAAAGATTAGAAAAAAGATATATGAAGATATTAAGTCTACATTAAAATTCAGAGTGATAGTTTTACTGTAACTTTCTTACATCAACGCAATTCTGCTAGTTGTACTTCCTAATCTTAGTAGATCAATGTGACTCTGGAAAGCAAGGAATATGATGGTTCCTTTCCTGAATGCTAGGTGGAGATGAAAGAGCTTAACCTTGGTATAATTTTATCCTTGGAGATGAATCAGAAATGTTGAAAAGTGGATGTCATATTGCTCAACAACACACACATACACACACACACACACAAATACTCATATGTCCCAAATTCAGTTCTTCCCCCTCTTTCTCTACAGATATATACTTATGTTTATGTGTATACATGCATACATACTGTATATGTTTATACATATATGTGTATGCATGTACAGTCTGTATATATATTCACACATGTATACATACATATAAAATGTGTGTGCATACTTGCATATAACTGAAGAGTTAATTCTGGGCCAGTCACTGGCCATGTAGCTACAAACCAAGTTTCTACAGTATATCTAGCATCCAGATTTTTAAAACACTAAGTCCTATTACAAGGACAGCAGTAAATAATGAGGGAAAGCTGGGTATTTTGCCAGGAATCATATGAAAGTACAGTACAGATCAGTATATAGAAAAAATGTAGCATAACATCTGTGAGATTGTAACACTCCATAGAAAACTTACTAACATCAAGAACAAGGCCAACATCTCTGCCTATAAGAATAATAAAAACCTCCTCATATGCACCCTGCTTTTTTAATATCTATATTCTGACTGTTCTTAATAATGGGGAGCCATCAAAACAGGCCTTTAGTAATAAAATGTCAAATCCCAGCAGCAGCACTCTAACACATGTTCCTTCTAAACATGTAAACACCATATATGCACTAACCAGGAAAAATGGCATTCAGACATGTTTGGTTTCTTTATTTTCCCCCATCCCCTCCTCCATTATCCTTTTGCCTTATGTTATTAATAGTGGCAGGAAAATAAACAAACTTTAACCAATGTCAGTTGGCATGGCATCCTGTCTCAACTTGTATCTGCTTAATTAATTTTCAGGTCTATCCTGTGCACCAAAGCTCTGTCAGAAAGTTAATGGTGGAAAACTTACTAGATTAGTGAAAATCATGGAAAGAGTAGCTTTCCCCCTCAATTCTTCCTGACCTTGCTTTCTCCGGAAGAGAGTGGAATGAGAAGAATCTGGAATGTGTTTATGTAACCTTTCCAGTCACCCAGGCTAGAACAGAAACCTACCTGGTTTTGATGAATGGCTATCCTGTAGATTTTGCTAAGTATACATCTGATTGACCTGCTGTGTTGGAAAATATTTTCACTACCGGCAATTCACTTTCAGATTTTTCTCTTCTGGCTTATTAATTCTTACCTGCGAATAAGCCCAGAGCTTCCAGCTTGTTCAAGCTGCTGTGCTGCTCTTTAAAGGAGTTAATGATAAATCCCCGCGCTCCAGTTGTTACGTAGGCTGAAGGCCCAGCCCCCTCGGCTAAGTGCATGTGGGCTGTTTACTGCAGAAGTAGGCTGTGTCAGCTGAGAGTTTCTGTTCTGTACACTCCCTATGCAGCTAAACGCAGCCAAGGCAACCAATTCTGTGGCAGCTGGCCAGCTCTGGAGCTTGCTGGATGAAAATGGAAGGTGGCCTGCCAGGGAATCAATAACCAGGGACAATTCGAGACAGGGGAAACAGGGTAAGGTCAAAGAACTTCCAAAGCCTGAAGAACCTTCACTTCAAAGCCTAAAGAAGCCTAAAGAACTTTCACTGCCCTCAGCTTGCTCCAGGCACAACATCCATGGACAGCTTTCTTTGCTTTTATGGAGAAAGGGGATTTCTGACAGCTGTGAGCAAACAAACTGTCTGGCATAAATGTCCTGACAAATATAAATGGGTTGTATTATTCCCTCCATGCCTAACTGGGGGAGGAGGGACACGTAAGCTTTCTCCTAAGACTGCTTTCTGAGTATTTATTAATTGCCCATTTTTTGTGCCATAATAGTCCTAGATGAAAACAGATTTAATTGAGAAGGTACACAAATTATTCCAATAGAAGAGGTAAGGTTTATGCTTATTACATTTTCATATCTTTACAATCTTGCTCCAAGGCAGAGGAGTTGAAAAAAAGAAGCAAACGGACAGGTTTCTCGGCTTAATGACACAAGTTTCTCTTTCTCTTCCCAAATCTCTCTCTCTCTCTCTCTCTCTCTCTCTCTCTCTATCTATCTCTGCAGAAAGCATTGCAATTCCTACCAAATCCTATCTTCAAGTTGACCCTGGAGGATCGAGAAACTTACCCCTTCCCTGACTAAATCCCTTTAGATCTCTTGAGACTTCACCTCCAGGAATTCTTAGACAGTTGGGAGTACACTCCTAAAATTCCTTATTTGCCTAAATCCAGGCTGATACTGTTCAGTTTTGTTGGAATAAACAGTGTGGGAATGACAGAAACTATCACCTAATACAGTGTATTTGGGTTGTTATTAGTATACCAACTTCCAGCTAAATAATTTGCAGTTAACTAAGCCTTAAATTAAGTAATTGCTTATAAAATATTTAAATTTTTAAAATTTAAATAGAGCACAATTGCCCAAATTAATTAGCATCAGTCCACACAACAGCTTTATTTTACTGCAGTTCAGTGAAATAGTTACCTAAGACAGGTAACATTCCACAGTTTTAAAGTTATTTCCCCCCCCCCCCCATCCATCCAGGAGCATCCTATACCTCATATTGCCATTCCAGCTCTCTTGCTTGTATGGCCATTTTCCTTGTGTGAATGGTGAGAAAGAAAAAGATGAAGTCAGTATAATATTAGGGCAAGAAAACTCAGGTATTAATTTTCAATGTTTTAATTCCAAGCTATCTATTTATAGTTGGCAATGGAGTAATGGGTTCTATTGTTCTGATGACTGCACATTTCAGAGCAGATAAAGATCTGTTCAGTGGTGTGACCCATATTCAGCAGAACATTATCTTTCAGGATTTAAATCTAATTTCACCACCAGCCAGGTGTTTGCTGAGGGTTGTTTATTTCAGATCAATTTCTTCTCTGTGTTTCCATTAGCTTCCCCTGCCAATCCAAAGCTTTCTTTCTATTTTATTCTGTCATTTTTCTCTGCCACAGGCCTCAGCCTGCAATTTCTTGAGATGTGCCATTTCCTTAATTATAGAAAATGGCACAACTAGAAGGATGGGGGGGGGGGTAATGCAAGGTACAGAGAAGTGCTGCCATGCTGGTCACTGTAATTAGGAATGCCAGCATTAAAGCATTAGGAGAGTAAAATGTCATTCTTTGCTAGCAACAAAGTAGGAGAAAATCAGTGTAAAAATAAGAGACTGTAGTAACACTGCTCAAAAAATTCCCTGTGATGACAATACAAAGAAGACAGGATCAATAAACAGGGTCTTATGGGGGGGGGGGGGAGGTAAAATGAACACAACCTTACTTTTCTATGATGGACTGCAGGTATCGTGGAATAGAACTGGATAAGGAAGAAAGTGATATCTAAATAATAAGAAACCCATTCTATAAATCAGTAGTTAAATCTGAATGTGGAATCCAGTTAATCTGTATTACAGAGAATGGCCTTTGTTTCCTGAGATATCAAAGACTCTCAAAGTGATTTTAAAAAAAAATGCATTGCATTATTGTCTCTGGATCAGAAAATGCATTTTGCAAGAGAAAGCGGGGAGATAATGTTTTAGGACAATCCATATTTAGGAATCCTATCCTTATTGAGATTATTATCATTAAATAATAATCAAAAATAGTATTAAGATTAAAAATAAAAAGGTGAGATGGTGACACAAGAGGCTGCACATATGTAAGCTCCACATCTGATAATTTAAAATTTTATACTATAAATATTGGATAGGAACTTTTTTTATTTGAAGTTCACAGAATCAATATCAGCTATGGTTTGACTGCAATAAGCTAAGTTTGCTGCAGAAATGTGGTATGCCAATAATAAAAAAATGTAAATTAAAGGTGGAATTCATGCATTTTTAACTCACAACATTTATTTAGTTCTCCCAACTACAATACAGACAGTTAGTAAAGAGTATTTACTGCAAAAAGGTAGAAGAAAGTTTGAAAACACAATACATATAAGTAGGAGAGCTGTTTTATCATTATTATTTAAATACCTAAAATAGCCCCACAAGAGATAGCTATTGTGAACTATGATTAGAGCTAGAGATTGATGTAATACAAGATTACAAAGAGGGTGGATGATGATATGATGATGATGATGATGATGATGGAGGAAGGGACCTTGGAGGTCATCTAGTCCAACCCCCTGCTCAGGCAGAAAATCCTATACCATTTCAGACAAATGGCTGTCCAATTTCTTCTTAAAAACTTCCAGTGTTAAGAGCATTCACAGCTTCTGGAGGCAGGTTGCTCCACTGATTAATTGTTCTAACTGTCAGGAAGTTTCTCCTTAGTTCTAGATTGCTTCTCTTCTTGATTAGTTTCCCTCAATTACTTCTTGTCCTGCCTTCAGGCACTTTGGCGAATAGCTTGACTCCCTCTTCTTTGTGGCAGCCCCTGAGATATTGGAACACTATCATATCATCCCTCATCCTTCTCTTCATTAAATTAGACCAGGGATCAGCAACTCACAGCTCCAGAGCCACATGCGGCTCTTTCATCCCTCTACTGCAGCTCCCAGTCCTCCGCCACTGTGTGCAGTCTCACAAACAAAAGAAGTGAGAATAAAAATGTTCAATCAATCAAAAAAAAAAATCTTGCGAAGTTGGAATTGATTGATTGAACTTTTTTAGTCCCACTTCTTTTGTTTGCACATGGCAGCAGAGGAAGTGACGGAGGACCGCAGTGGAGCTGGAAAGAAGGTGCCACGTGGGCCTGATCGGGGGCACGGGATTTTTGCCAAGCAACTTGTATGGAGCTGGGGAAATGGGCTGGGTGGGAGGGGCTACCAATGCCACTGCCATGGGGCTTGGCAGAGGCTCCCCAAGATCGGCCATGATTCCCTCCTCCCCAGTCAGCCAGCCACCATCGCCTGGCTTATTCCCCACCTGGCCAGCCGCCCTCACGCTCTTCTCCTTGTCGTCCTCCCCACTCAATCAGATGCCAGCAGCTTGGATGGGTCTGCTCCATCTGAGATGAAGAAAACAAAGGTGCAGCAGTGGGATTGTTCTCAGACATTAAGAGCCAGGTGCGCTGCTCGCTCGTGTGTGCCTGACTTATTGAGAGCAATCCCACTGCTGCGCCTCCGCTTTCTTTAACTCGGATGGAGCAGAGGCACCCAAGCCACTGGTGGCTGTTTGAGTGTCGAGGACAAGCTTTGCTGCCACTCTGGGCCACACCTGGGCTACACCCTGCTGCTGCCTCCCAAATTCCATCTTCACCACTGGAGGAAGTTGCGATGAAGCGCTCTGTCCTGGGGGGAAGCAGCAGCAGCAGTGGAGCGCTCCATCATGGCTATGGGGGAAGCAGTGGTGGCAGGATACTTCATGCGCGGGGAAAGCAGCAGCAGCGGTGGAACACTCCATCGGGGGTGGGGGGAAGCAGTGGCTGGCGGCAGGTGCTTCATGCAGAGGGAAAGCAGCAGCAGTGGAGTGCTCTATCGGGGTGACGGAAGCAGTGACAGCAAGACGCTTCATGCGGGGGGGGAAGCAGCAGCAGCGGTGGAGTGCTCCATCGAGGGGGGGGGTGGAAGCAGGGGCACTCCGTGCCGGGGGAGTAAACAGCAGGGTTTTGTAGTTCCCAGTTTTTTATTTTCTCTGGGAAATGGGTCCAAATGGCTCTTTGAGTCTTTAAGGTTGCCGACCCCTGGACTAGACATACCCAATTCCAGCAACCAGTCCTTATATGTTTTAGCCTAAACTGGTCTATGTTGGGAGGTGAAAAGGCTGAGGATATAATTGACCTTCCAACTCTAGGCTAAAAAGACTGGTGAAAGAGAAACTTTGGGCCAATAACATGCTTGGGTATGATGTTTAAATTACTCAGTAGCATAGTAGAAAATAATACCCAAGTTTATTTGGAAGAAAATAACATCCTTCTAACAGAAAGAAAGGAAATTAAAGAAAAGCAAAGTTATAAAAGATCAACTTTTGATTAATAGTTATTGAAAAAAGCCAAAAGAACAATTTACATATGGTCAGAATTGATTATAAAAAGGCATTTGATTCTTTACTCCATAGCTGGATTATCAAGTGCTGGAAACACATGGTGTCAGTACAAACATTGGTATATTTATAGCAAAAATCAGTGGAATACATAATTGGTGACTGGAAAAGAAAAATATGGGCATGTCAAATTAGGAGAGGCACCTTGCAAGTTAGCTTATTATTTGTCATTGCCATGATCCTACTTTCAGCACTTTGGAAGAAAACAAATCTCAGCTATCAAACTGCAAAAAATGCTAACAAAATGCCACATTTCTTTTATATTGATGATCTGATGAGCTTTATGGAAAATTAGAAATTGAAATCCAGTCACTAAAAAGTACTGTATCAATTTTTAGCACAGATATAGCAATGGAATTTGGCCTAGGGAAGTATGACGCAGTAGCAATAAAGTGGAATAAAATCGCAAACAGCAATGGAATTGAAATGCTGAATAGCCAAACCATCAGAAGCCGTCAGGATGAAGCCTACAAATATCTGGGCATTTTACAGTTGGATGACATCAAATATGAATAAGTTAAAAATGTGATTAGTAAGGAGTACATCCAAAGAGTAAGAAAACTGAATTGTGGTAAACAGCATCAAAGCTGTCAATGCCTGGACGGTACAATACAGCACACTGTGATGCAATATGCTGCTGGAACTATTAGCTGGATACAAATTTAACTGTGGCAAAAGAAAGCAAAGATAGCACTAATAAGTAATAGGCACCTTGGTTGCAACCCCAAATCACCGGAGCACCATCTGAACACCATCTGCATTGACAAAATCACGATCAGTCAACTGCAAAAGGTAGCTCTCTTTGGAACAGCTTAAATCAGGCACGCTGGCTGAGGAATTCTGGGAGTTGAAGTCCACAAGTCATAAAAGGGCCAAGTTTGAAGACCCCTGGCTTATATCTTGCCTTGTTACATCTTGAGTCTCTGGCTTATTTCTTCTTGCTCCTTCCTAGGTTCCAGGTTACAGTGATGTAATAATCTTAGAAGGTAAACTAGCAGAAGGTTTTTCAGTGTAAGAAAGCTATAGAAAAGTTGCCATTCAACTCTAGACATAACAACTACCTGACCTACTTGAATTATTACTTCAGCTATATATACTTGGATCTTTCTGATACTTCTTTCTATTCTGCTGTTAGACATCACTTGCTACCATAGACAACATTTAAGATGCAATTGCATCAATACAGTCTTTGACATAGTGATAATTATCTATTAGATCTAGTAGACAGTTAAGAGTTGCAATTTAAAAAAATTTGCAAGAAATTTTGATATAAGGTTGGAAAGGCAACTTTCCACATAATCTAGATCAGGGGTCTTCAAACTTGACCTTTTATGACTTGTGGACTTCAACTCCCAGAATTCCTCAGCCAGGCATGCTGGCTGAGGAATTCTGGGAGTTGAAGTCCACAAGGGCCAAGTTTGAAGACCCCTGATCTAGATTTTAGTGAAAACTTTACTAGAAGATTTTTTCCCCATTATCTAATTATAATAACAACCACAATAACCTAAGGAACCTAATTACATTTTTGCATTTAATCAGCAATAAGATAGCATGGCTAACTAAAATAACCTGAAGCTGAGTTTAATGGAGAAGGAAACAAAGAAATATCAGTGGATCCAGCTATACAAAACAAATACATGTTTCCCCACTTCTTCCTTGAGTTGATGTAATTCTGGTTCCTTCCACTGTTTTACAGATTTCTAATTTTTACAAACTTCAGCCAAGTTTCAGCACCTGCTTAGTTGTGTTTTTAAGAACTGCTAAATAATGCAGGTGTTTTTTTTAACCATTCCTTCTTCCCCTTCTTGATGCAAAACATGCAGGTGTCTGCTATTGGGATTCTTCTCATTAGTGCTTTCAGATCTTCATATTATATTATTGTAAATTGCAGACACAAAGCAAAAATGCCTAGTTTGTGTCATGCTGTTTGAAGGAAATGGAAATGTTCTTCAACAACACAAATTTAAATTCAAAACATGCTCAACAGAAGACATTCCTTTTGAAGTTACTTCTTATTCTATGCAAAATGGAATGGATATCTTAGTTGAGGATCAACTTCAAAGGTTTATGCACCTTGTGTATTCAGTTTTACATATTCAAGTAGCATGGCAGGAGTTACCCAGATCTGCTATTTCCATTCTCTTCCAGACCTGCTATCTTCATTCTCGGTCATTTCCTTTTATCTTTTTATCATGTTTCTCTTTCCTACTCTATGTTTCTTTACACAGAGATTTTTTTATCTAATTTACATTCATTGTTATTTTGGAGAACTAATAGGAGACAGCTACTAAGTACAGTGATGAAAAAAATAGCGAGAAGTACTTTGTGATGTTATGACAGAAATTTTGCTTGCTTGTGCTTGTGGCCCAATATTGGATGCAAATATATAAATTGCTGTGCTTGCATTGTGATGTCACAATACACATCTCATCACTTGGTTTCTCTCTCCCATATCTATGGATGATGGGATACCAGATGTTCAACATCTGTACCTATATTTGAGAGCAAAAACTGTTAGATAAAAGGAGAGGTAGAAATGGGCTCTAGATCCAGTCAAGGTGTATAGCAATGCTGAAATCTACCATATGAATTTCCAAAATAACAGCAGTAAGGCATTATTCTGCTTTATTTCTTTGGTTAGGGTCATAAAAATAGAACTAGTAAGAAATAAAAACATCGAAGATTTGGAACAAGATATGCAATATTTCATACACTTTCTATGGCATTTCCATAAAATTTACTTATGGCATAACTTCAAAATGGTTATTCTTTACTAAATTCAATGTTCTGCAAAACAAATAGGAATTTCTCCCTGAGGTTTTTGCCTCTGAAAATTTGGAAGTTTACGTTCTTTGACTCCATAAATATGGGAAGAGCAACAATTATTCTATATATAATAGTATGCTGTCCTTGCACTGATGTTACTTGATCATGTAATCCCTCAAGCCTGTAAAATAATTAATGTGGGACATATGGAACAAGCTTAATTTTTCCCTAAACAACTCTAGTTATATAATTCTGTGAGCTGTAAACTAAACCAGGCAAGAATTATTAATTAAAATACTCTTACTCTAGTCTAAACCTGTATTGATTTGCTAGAAAAGCCTGTCAAAAATTAATGTAATTATTATTAATTTAAAACCGTTGGTACCGTCTTCTCCAAAGT
This sequence comes from Crotalus tigris, assembly GCF_016545835.1. NCBI lineage: Eukaryota > Metazoa > Chordata > Lepidosauria > Squamata > Viperidae > Crotalus > Crotalus tigris. The sequence continues at coordinate 7,149,381 of NW_024096478.1, read as the reverse complement.
AGTTCTGCCTATCCACTGCAGAGAAAAGATGGTCAGACATAAACCTGGACACTGTCCTTCTGTGTGAATGGCCCAAAGTTGTTGAATACTTTTTATCCTGAGGTTTGGGCAGAATATTCTGTATTAGGTTTTTTAGAAGACTATCAAAATGGCTTTGTTTGTATGAGCTTTGAGAATTGATTTTAGATTTGGGGACAGCTTATATTTTCTTTTGGTTTTATGGTAAAGCAGGGCTATCAATAATATCTCTCTTTTTTGATATATTTATACTAGGTGACATATTGCTGCTTGTCAGTGAAGTTTTCTTTAATGGGGATGTGGTTGCATAAATTGCCTAGAGTCTTGGGAACTGGGCAGTAAAGAAATGTATCATACACACTCTATAAAAAAGAGGTTCTATTAAGTCCAATATAAAAGATGTTCCTATCTATTACTGTAACTTACAATTTTTTGGAACTTCACTCTAGTGAATTGATTCACATTGCTAACAATGCTTCTTCTTTTCATATTTTATATTTATTTTTATGAAGAATGTATAAAAAACACTGCTGAAATGAACTTGAAACAAAAAAAATGCAAGTAGCTATAGGCATGATTTAATATTAAACTACCTATGTACAAACCAACAACCACACCTATGTATTATATATTTCTTAGTTAATGGAAAAGCTGACACTTGATGGGATTAATGCAATTATCAGAATTACTCATCATGCAGTTCATTTGTGTGTGTTTGTGTATATGAGACAGAGAGGGAGGGAGACAGACAGACAGACAGATACAGACTGTGGTTTATTAAAGCCAGGAAACCATTTATCTGTGTAGCCTAGAAAAAAAATAGATCAAAATGTATATATTTCCTACAAGATAGGAAATATAACTTTCCAATAAGGTGAATTATTAGCATAACTTTCCAATAAGGTGAATTATTATTTTTTATTCAAACAATGAAAATAGAAACAAATCCCGGGTACATTCACTATCCTATGTCTTACAAATAATTGTTTAGCAATTTCCCATAAAAAAACCTAGCATATTCAAACTGGTCTATTTATTTACATTGTATTGGTTTGCATATAAATAAAAATAGCTTGTGTAAGTTATTCTGGTTTTCTATTGCTATACAGGTAGTCCTTGATTAATGGCCATTCATTCAACGAATGTTCCAAGTTATTGCAGTGCTGAAAGAATGATACCTACACATGTGCCATCACATTCCCAATACCAGAAGGTCTCAAATTGTAAATTTGGGGCACAGAAGCAAAACTGAAAGAGGAAGTTCCTTATCCCTTCTCAGTGTGGACATGGGAGACTTTGCTGACTGCTGAGACTAGACTAGGCTCCGCATAGTATCTAAATACCAGAAATCTTTTTCAACAGCCTTTGCACTCTTCACAACAGCACCTGGAAAAATCCCAGCCTGCTCCTAAGCATTGCCTAAAGTGATCCATTGAAGACCAGGGTATTCACCTTCTCCCTTTTCCAACAATCACTCTTCCTGGAGCCTTTTATGCTAGATTCTGGTGCATCCAGTCCTAGAAGATGCAACATCTCTTCTCTTCCATCTCTCAGAAGAGAATGATCCCTTTTGAATGTCAGATTTCACCTAGAGGCAGGACTATTAGCAATTAGAAAAACTCACAAGAATCTTAAGAACTCCTGGTAAGTAATTCCTTACTGAAGAAAACTTAGGAAGCCATAATACAGTTAATGCTGTATTTCAGAAGCAAGCCCTTTGTACAGAAACAATATTTAAACTTTTATGCCTCTTTCTTAGTCCTGCACTATGGAAAGATCCCTCACTCCTTCCTTTGTGCAAAAGGGCCATTCTGCATCTGTTCCTTATTTAGTAATGACCAGTTGTTTTTTTTTCACAGACCCTTTCACAGATAGGATCCTATGAGTTTGGGTTTCTTAGGGCAGACTTGCAGCATGCTCAACTTCAGGGATTCAGGGTGACCTTCCCCACTGGAAGAAGCCTTGTGAGGCAAGGAAGGTGAGACAGACAAGAGTGTCTTGGCCCTGCCTGGGGTGTGTCAAATATGTGGTTACTATGAGCTACAAAAGTTACAGAAGGAGAGCCCAGGTGCCAGGTATGACTTCTGGAAATGATCCAGTTGTGCATATGCGAAACAGATTCTGAACAAAGTATAATAAGGTGTGTGTGGGGGGGAAATCACATAAACTCGTTAATTATTTCAAGGGATCGTGATACCACAAAGATTGAGAAACCCTGCTCTAGATTACATCTGATTTAGAAGAAAACGTTGATGTGTTTCATAGATTTTTTTTATTTGCATTAGCCAATGCAGCATTTGGTTATGGCCTCTTTTCTCTGTTCACATCCATCAGCACTGAAAGGGATGTAGTTGGTTTTGAGCATAATACACCTTTGCTTTTTATGAAAACAAAGGGCACTAGCAATACCACTTAGACTTATATACCGCTTCACAGTGCTTTACAGCCCTCTTTAAGTGGTTCACAGAATCAGCCTATGGCCCCAACAATGTGGGTCCTCATTTTATCGACCTCAGAAGGATAGAAGGCTTAATGAAACATTCCTCCCTGCCTCAGACACAACAACAATAATTTCCACAAGCAATACTTACAAAGGGTAGGCTGCAAATGCAGGAGTTAAAAGAACTCTTTTCTAATGCAAGGTATAAAAAGCTCATATATAAAATAAAGCTTTAAAGTTACCCAAAAGCAAGAGACAGAACAAAAGTAGGCAGAGAACTGATTTTAGAGATACTAGTAAACCTTTGCCAGACCAGCTGGATATGGTTCAGTCTAATAAATATGGGTTCTTTTCTTATCCGTTGTAGAATGTTAGATATCTGAAACCCTAACAGTTATTTCATAAAGTTGGAACTTCTACTGCAGATTATATTTATATATTAAAATAGTTAGAACAATTAATTAGTGGAACAACTTGCTTCCAGAAATTGTGAATGCTTGAACACTGGAAGTTTTTAAGAAGAGATTGGGCAACCATTTCTCTGAAATTGTATAGGGTTTCCTGCCTGGATTAAAAGACCTCCAAGGTCCCTTCCAACTCTTCCATTCCTTTCCATTCCATTCCATTCCATTCTATATATATAAAATCAATTACCATTCAAATCATATACTGTTGTATTTTTCTCACCTGGTCAGTGCATAAATTATGACAGAGCTTGAAAGTCAAAATGGGCTAAGTTAATGCACTTAACAATGGTGTGATAATAAATGTGACCACATACAGATAGTCTTCAACTTATGATTGTAATGCAGCCCAGAATTTCCATCATAAGTTATGGAAGTCGTAAGTCGAGACAACCACATGACCAGACTCAATTTTATGATTTTGTTGCAGCAGTTCTTCAGTGAACGCTAGGATCATTAAGCGAACACAGCAGTCATTAAGTAGAACACAACTTAATGTGTTAAGCAAGTCAATGTATTCCTATGGGTTGTTGGGTTTTTTTGCTGGAAACTGGTAAAAACATCACAAATTGCAGTCATGTGACTACGAAAACCACAATCTGCCATAAAAAATGATCCGATAGCTGAAATGCAATCATGTGACCACTGAGAATAAGGTCAGAACTCTGGAACCAGGAGGTCCATTGTAACTTTGATAAATTGTTAAGAGACAGGTTATTAAGTGAGGATGAGCAGTGCTCCTCCCAGAAGGAAATAATCCATTGTTGAATAATTACTAGATAATAATGCAAAATTTTAGAGCTGCTTTTGACATTCTGATCATGGGGGGAGGTCAAATCTGGAAAATCTGCAAGATGAACCAAAAAATGGCCAGATTCATGAGTAGATAGCTGATTCCAAGAACGTGCATTGGAATGATTTTATTGTGATTGATCATTCTTCTTCTGGATGAGGAAGAATAATAAAAGGTATAATATATTCTGGGTTTTCAATGCAAGCTAGGACATTTAGAAAATCTTACTCATTGGAAGGGCTATCCTGAGGTGTATCTAAAATTTTCACATCCCCTTGAACTTCTACCAATACTGACAAGACAGTCCCCAGTGCCTCTTTGCTTCTTTCCATGTTGGACCCTCCAGTGGCAGTTGCCATGCAACAAAAGGGAAGGAACAATTTCCAAGTCTATCTAGCTCTTCCCTTTAACACTTGTCCATTAACCTTGGCAAGATGCTGGGTCATCTGCAACTGAAGGAGGGGAGTAATTCTGATGGGGGAGGTGGATGTGAAGGAAAGTAGATTAGGCCTTGAGAAAGAATGAGTGGACCATTAAGGGGAGGGAGATGCAGAAAAGATTATTAATTCATAAGAAAGAGGAAAGCAAAAGAAAGAAACACAAAATAAGCCCACCTTGATTTAGCTCTGTGTAAAGTGGAACAGACAATAATTCTGACGTTTTTAAGATTCTGTTATTCTACCCTACAGCAATAAAGAACATTCTAAGACAATGGTTCTCAACCTTTATTTCATCACGGACCCCCCCCTTTAAATTCCTTTTGTGGCCACAGACCATGGCAATGGAACCCCAAGATTTAACTCAAAATTTAAATCATAACATTTTTTCAAGCTTTCCCCTGTGATGACATTGCACTCCCCCAGGGGTCCACAGATCACAGGTTGAGAACCACTGTTCTAAGATACACAACTATGCCTGTTTCTTGATCTTGCTTCCTTCAAGGGCTGATAAAGACAGTTTTTTTGAAAGAGATGTTTTAACAGTCCTTGAACACAATAAACTTAGATGTTGTGGCATCTAGGAGTGAATCTCCAAGTAATCTATTAAAACCATTAAACACACACTCATATATATTATTTATAGGATGTTGCCAATGGCAGAAAGTCTACATACTTCTCCTTCAACCATGTCAGTTTTGTCAATGTTCTTGTTTAGACAATATTTGAGAAGCTGTACAAGTGTTTCATGATACCCTCTAGTGCTCAAACAAGTAAATTCTCTACCATTGTTCTAATTTCTTAGTTTCAGCACTGAAAAATATACCTGCACTTGTAAAAATATACAAAGCAGTACGTTGTCCCTTTTTTACCAAAAGAAAAATCTCTCCCAGCCATTCCATTTGCATGGTAAACTTTGGATATATGGAATGAACTCTTCTGGAATAATTCCACAACATAAATTAAGATTGGGGCGAGGATCAACTATGACAATATTATTTTCTAAAATTCAGATTAATCATCCCCATTCTCAGTTTAGGCCAGTGATTTCATACAGCCTTCATTTGTTACTAATACATGTCACAAATTTGAAGTATTTATGGCCAAAGATTTGAAAACACAAGTATAAGCAGAGGCTTACCGTAATGTGTGTCTTTTTTCTGGTATCTTTAGGAAATCCAAGTATATCTTGATGGTATGTTGGCTTGCTAACCATAAGGATTTTGTATCAGATTTGCTAAAGAGGCCAGGCTCCTGAGCTGCTCACAATATGTAGTCTCATCTCTGTTTGTCTTGATTGGTTAAAATGCCTGGAATGGAAAGATTGCAGTGTAAACATTATGAAGAAAGAAAGAAACGTTGCTGGGCCTGTTTGATTACAAGTTCTACAGCAACCTTCCATGTAGCACGCCACATAGAAATTATTGGTTCTTATTGAGAAATGTGCTCATTTTGTTTCTTGTACAAACTAGTTTACTTTGGCTGCAGAGCGACAGTATATATGTTTACCTTGAAGTAGCACTTCTGACATTTGGAAGATTGCGTCACATAAGATTAAAAGCATCCCGGCAACAAACTATAATACAAAAATTTTAGATTACTTAATTTAGGGGGGAATATTACAGCACAATGTATTTAGATACAGCCAAAATATGTGAGTCATATTGTGCAAATTCACCTTGATAAAGAAATTAATTGAATCCTTATTAGTAAGCAATCGTCAATCGTCAATTTCTAATTCCAATACATTCATGCATATCTACAGCTTGTTTTTTTGTTTTAATAAAAACAAAAATAACAAAAAAAAATAATAGAAAATGGGTTTATAACCCAATTGCACAGATTAAAAACTTCTAAGATAGCAAATCCTAAATAGCTGAAATGAAACCTCCCTGAGTTGACATGATATTGCCTGCATCTGTCCTGAATCCAACCTGGAAGACAATGGTGAGCATTTTGCAATTTCCACTGGATTCAGTGCATTGGAAATTATCATCACTCTCAGCCTTGGCTAATTTTGTGCCAACATTTTGGGATCTATCTCCATAGCCTGTTATATCACAGAACTGTGCATCATCTTTGCTCTACTCATTATCCACTCTTTTCTGCTTTTGCAGGCAACTCAGAATGATTTCAATTGGTAGATTAAATAATGGAAAGGACAGAAATTTTGACTTACTGTTTGAAATGGCTGCTTAGAACAGGGCTTTTCAACCAATGGTACAGGTACCACCTGTGGTACACTGGCACCTGGCAGGTGATATGCGAGCACCCTAGAAAAGTGGTAGTGGGGGAAGGGAATGAGCTGAACCGGTGGCAGCACTGCAGAAGCCTGAATGAGAGATGGCTGGAGCTGCAGGGCTGTCAGAGCTCAGTGGAAGCACCAGAGCCAGGCTCCAGCTGGAGCTCAGCACTGATCCTGGCATTTCTGCTGAGCCCAGAAAAAGTATTGAGCCCAGAAGAAACTCCGATCAGCTGGAATGTTGCAGCATCTCCAGGGTCTTGTGATTTACATTCAGATGCTTGGCAACTGATTCATATTTATGACGGTCACAGTGTCCCAGGGTCATGTGAAGTGACCAAAATCTGCTGCAATACCCAGAAGATGGGGGGAATAAAAACCAAACACCCCCCACCCCACTCCCACTGCCAATCCTCAACAGAAATGCTCACAACAGTGAAAACCTCGGACTGGAGGAAGAATGCCGCCGAGCAGGCCGGCAGGTGTCTTGCTTGGCTGTGGCTTGGGGAGGAACTTTTTTTCAGTGCTATTGTAACTTTGAACAGTCACTAAGCAAACTGTTGTAAGTCGAGGACTACCTGTACTTTATCACTTTTTTCCTTTTAGGGGGGGGTGTCATCAAGTTTTTGACACCTTGCTAGGCGACTGGTGGTACTCGGATATTGCCATATCCTAAAAGTGGTACAATGGGTGAAAAGGTTGAAAAGCCCTGGCTTAGAATATACATTTTACACAAGAGTTAGAGTCACCATGGGCTTATCAGAGGAGGAAGAAAAGGCCTAAATAAATGGATAAACAGATAAAAACAGGACTGATTGGTCCATCCATCCATCCATCCATTCATCCAAAGCATCACTACTCTTAGATTCCATTCATGTGTTTTAACATCTACAAAAATGTTGCTGGTTAGCAATATGGCCACCACATTATTGCCATAGGGTGGGGCAAGCTTCCCCAAGCTGGCACTTTCAGATACATTGCATCTGCAGCTTCAAGAATTCCTTACCCTTGTGGGCAATTGGCAGTCTATATGTCTCATTATTATTGAGAAATCACTGTTTTTCCCCCTTTATTCTGCCTCATTTCCTGTTGCCTTGCAAAACAGAAACATATGAACCACAAAGACAAAAGTTTCCAACTACTTATATACAGTACTTATATTCTTTACACAGAGAAGTTTCCATGATGTCTTCTTGTCCTGACAAACTCTTTCTGACAGAGCAGGAGGAAATATGTTCACATTCTTCTTGTTTCTCCCAATTTTTCAATGATTTTCTCTGTACCAATCCTGCTAGAATCTTGATGCTAAACAAGGAGTGTTCTGTATCTGTCAGAACTAAGATTTAGGGTATCGCTGGTTCTTTTACCAGAATGGTTTTTTTTTCAAAATACTTCCTTTTGTTGGAATGTTGACCTTAAATGCTTTAATAGGATTTGAGGAGTCTGCCCCCTAATAAAAATGCCTTTTAACAGTTTACAATATAAAATAAAAGCATATAATAAATATTCAAAAAAAGTAACAATATCCCTGAGAGAGGGATATTCCATAAGGGGGAGTGGAGGGAAAATTGAGTCTCCAGGTTCCCATTCCCATATCAAACAAATGTAGCAGACTTTGAGCTTCCCCATCTGAGATCAGAATTGTTCCAGATGGAAAAGGCAGTCCTGAACATACTTTGGAGCCCAGCCATGCATGATCATGATGACTGCCACTCACTCCACTTTGGGCAGCTTACAAAATCCCAATGTAGTACATGCAGTTAAAAATGTACAATACAGTCTACAACAGCAATAACAGGTCTCCCAAAAATATATTAACTCCAGGCCTAGGGCTAAAGTCCAACCTTAAGGGCTTTCCAGAACCCCAAGGAGAGTAGGCACCATCCATTTGGAGATAATGTTTCAAATGCCAATGACTGTGACAGAGAAGACATGCTTCCTCAGATTTAATAGTGGAGACTCGGAGTGCCTGGAGTCATGTACTCTACCAGAGCATTCTAGATGGATAAAACAATTGGAGATAGGCTGTCCCTCAGATAGGACCTATGTCATAAAGAGCTTTATGGGTAACAACCAACAACTTGAATTGCACTTAGCTGCCAACCAATGCAGTTTGCATAGCAGCAGTGACATATGGGCATACTGAAAACTGATGCAGCATTTTAAACCAGCTGCAGCTTCTGGGTGGTCTTCAAAAGCAGCCCCATGTACATTGCAATAATCCAGTTGTGAAGTGATGAGGACATGAATAAATATCTGAAGGATTTTCCAATTCAGGAAAAGGTGAAGGGGTGCACAAGATGAACCTGTGCAAAGATCCTCCTGGCCACGGTTGTCACTTGCTCTTTGAGCAGTAGCTGAAAGTGCAGAAGTAACCAGTGTCTCCCACTCCCAATTCCACAGCCAGTCAGAAGGATACTGTGGACAATGCTATCGAAAGCCATTGAGAGATCAAGAAGCACAAGCATTGAGCTACTGCATTATCCCAGCTCCACCAAACATTATCAATAAGAGCAATAAATGCTGTCTCCATACTATATCCCAGTCCGAAACATGACTGAAACATGTGCAAGTGTAGAGCTTAAATCAATCCCAGCACTTTGAAATGTGCCTAGAAACATATCAGAACCAGTAGAGCATCTGAGAAGTTGGTGTTATAAGCCTGTAGTGATTGTACCAAATGTACAGTATTTTCTAGGTAGTTTTTTTCAAAGGCTGGCTATAGTGCATGGCTATAGTCTAATCTTGTAATAATTATGACATGTGTTACCATTGCTAGGTCTTCTTGTTCCAGACAAGACCATTAACTGGTGCACCAACTAAAGTTGGGTGAAGGTTCTATTAGATGTAGTCTCCGTAGAAGCCAACAGTATCAGCGAGTTCAAGAGAAACCTGTATTTGTGGAATTCTTCTTCAAGGGAGGTGGCATCCCATTTAGCATTAAAAACACAACAGAAAGTCAGGTGTTTATGGACAAACAGTAATTCTATCTTGCCAGTCTATTGTTTTAATCCATCCAGGCTTGCCCAGCCTCCATATATTAAGTCAAGGTCTCTATGGCAGAGATATCTTACATAACTAATAACAACTTGTCAAAATAGAATCTTCCCATACAGTGCAGAAACATCTAGTGAGAGCCTGTTGAACCACACTCCCTTGTGAAGGACATTAGTTGAGAATCAGGTGACAGTGGTGCCCTTCAATCAATAGGACATATTTTTTCCCAGAAGAATGAGTGGTTTCAATCCTCATTGCATTCCAGAAGCAAGTTAAATTAGTATTCTTCTATTAGGCTTTCAGCTTCTAGCTATATCTGAGTGGCCATCACAGACAGTTTCTTATTTCTATTGACTGCTCTAATTGTATAGTGGAACTGTTGCTGCCATCCTGAGTTCATATAGATCAGGCAGCTTTTAAATACTGTTAGTAAATAAATGGTGATGCCTGAATCTGAAATGACCTCTCCTAGTTATTACATATGATTGTTAAAAAACAGACTCTGTACTTTGCAGTAGCATCCATTACACTCGCCTGTCTTCTCTCCACCAATTGGAACCATCTACTTAGAAAGGAGATTATTCCTCATCCTTAATGCTAGGAGGCAGTAAGTAGATAATATAGAATGGCACTGTGAAGTTAAATAAGACCAAAGAGTTTTCCACCCCTCCCATCAAGATCCCTAAATCAGTGAGGTCTGAACCCTGACTGAAAGGGCTTCAGATAACCTGCTTCTATTAGGGCACTAGTTAGAATGGCACTTGATCATCTTTTCAAGAACCTTTCCCAAGACTGAAGGCTGGAAGGTCTATCAGCTTTATAATTAGGGAAAGGAAGGAAGGAAGGAAGGAAGGAAGGAAGGAAGGAAGGAAGGAAGGAAGGAAGGAAGGAAGGAAGGAAGGAAGGAAGGAAGGAAGGAAGGAAGGGAAAGGGACGGGGAGGGAAGGAGGAGGGAGGGAGGGGAAGGGAAGGAAGAGGAGAAGGAAGGAAGGAAGGAAGGAAGGAAGGAAGGAAGGAAGGAAGGAAGGAAGGAAGGAAGGAAGGAAGGAAGGAAGGAAGGAAGGAAGACTTTTCTACAGATAGTTACATTGAATCTGCAGTCAAACCCATTTTAAGTATCTGTATCAGGGGTCTTCAAACTTGGCCCTTTTATGACTTGTGGATTTCAACTCCCAGAATTCCTCAGCCAGGCATGCTGACTGAGGAATTCTTGGAGTTGAAGTCCACAAGTCATAAAAGGCCAAGTCTGAAGACTCCTGATCTATATACTTGTTAAACCAAACCCAGAACATAAATTAAATTGCAAATTCATCTTCACCAGTTTTGCTTCCTTTTTTTCTAATGAACACAAGGAAGGCAAAGTAAGAAAATGTCACACTAAAAAAAAAAAGTTTACATTTTATTTTTGATGTTCCTCATTCAGAACATTCCTCTTGTTACACCATCAACTGGATTATATACAGATATTTCACAGCAGTAACAACCCTTTCATATTCTGAACTCTCACAGAGCTGTAAAAACTGTTTAGAGAATGTTTTTTCAGACACTTCTATCAATGTGGCTTTTTGTGCTTAATCAAGATCAAACAGTAACTTCTTACACATTTAACAAGTGTGAGGTCCATAACGCCTTTGGGAACAAAACAAAAGTTCTGTGCTACAATCAGAAACTGTTAGAAATCCCAACCTATCTACCAACTAAACTTGTGTTTTTGGATTTATCTCAGAACAGTATATCAAGTCTGGGAAAGAATGACTTCAAGAACTTCAGCCGTTTGCAATCTCTCAACATTTCCCAGAATAATATAAGTAAAATTGAGGATGGTACTTTTATTCATACAAGCCACTTGGAGTTTTTGAACCTAAGTGCAAATCAGCTGCAGCTTCTCTCCAGTTTTATGTTTGACGGGCTCATGAATCTTACCACCTTACTGCTTTCCAGCAATAAAATATACAGGATCAATCCTTCTGCCTTTGCCAACTTGGAGAATTTAAAGGTAATTGATTTATCTTCAAACAAATTGTATACCCTGAGTGCTATGCATGCTGTCTTAAATATGGGATCTTTAAGAGAGTTGCACATCAAAGACAATGGCTTGCAGAACTTAACAACTGAAGAAATTATTAGTGTTCCTCCATTTCTTGAGCTGGATGTATCCTACAATCCTATTTCCCTCATTAATATTACAACGCCAGTTTTACACAGACTTTTTTCACTTGATTTATCTTTTGTCATTGCCAATGACTCTGTTTTATGGGAAATAGAAGACTCTTGCTTTCTAAAAGGCTTAAAGGCTTTATACTTAGGAGGGATAGCAATGAAGCCATCTGAAATATCAAAAGTGATCCAAATGCTGAATTGTTCTCAGTTAGAGATTATCTACCTAAACCAGTTAAATATAACCGAATCAGATAACCTTATAGAAAAGGTATGCCAATGGCACCAGCAAGTGCAAAGTCTTAACTTTCAAGGCAATAAGTTCACAAGCATTAAGGCAGGGGCTTTTGAAAATTGCACAAATTTAAAGTTTTTGAATATGTCATTTAATAAGTTGGAAAGCCTACCAATGGCATCTTTTCTATCACTGAATTTGTTACATTCCAGTTTTTGGACAAACAACATATCCACCCCTGAACCAATTATTACTCCTAATGTATCATTATTAGAAAGCCTAGATCTTAGCTTTAATGAAATCAAAAAAATTACTTCTGATGACTTCAGATATTTAAAGAATTTGAAGATCTTCTGCATCAATGGAAACCAGATTGATTTTGTCTCTTCACATAACTTTGATAATCTAAGCAATTTGCAAGAACTAAATCTAGGGCAAAATTCTTTAAAAGCAATCACACAACCTTTCTCAGGAAGCCTAAATAAACTGGAAGTGTTGGTGCTCAGGCAAAATGATTTGGAAACCATAGAGAAGGGCATTTTTAAGCATCTTTCTTCTCTTCAGCTTCTTAATCTGGCAGACAATAAGATTGACACAATAGTACCAGGAGCCTTTGAAGGTCTGAGCAATCTACAGATTCTTATTCTTGGATATAACAGGATTGGTAAAAAACCTTTTCGGGGAGACTTTTTTCAAGGTGCAAGCTCTTTAGCAGATCTTGACCTTTTTAATAATCGTATCAGCTATGAATCCTCAAAAATGCTTGCCAATCCACCCTTTAAACTTTTGAGGTCTTTAAAGAAACTAAAGATAAACAGCCAGGGTGGTAATGGACTTAAGTATTTTCCAGTGAATTTTTTAGACGGTTTGGAATCCATTGTACAGCTCCATGCAGGCAATTTAGCCATTTCTTTTTTAGAGCAAGAGACATTTAACTTTACTCCTACTCTTCAAGAGCTTGATTTGAGCAACAATAAACTTAGTTCACTAAGCAATACTTTATTCCAGCCTATATCAAAGCTGAAAGAATTGCACCTGAATAGAAATAAGCTGACATCTCTCAATTTTTTTCTCAATGCCAATCTTTCAAGACTGACTCTCTTCAGAGCTACTGAAAATTTTCTAGATGTTATCACTGAAGAGCAATTAAGCACTTTACCTTCCCTTCTTTTCCTAGATCTCAGGCAAAATATTTTCACTTGTACTTGTAGCAACCAAATGTTTCTCCAGTGGTCATTACAGAATCCTAAAACTCAGGTGCTCCATTTCTATGAGTATATTTGCACTTTCCCTCAAGCATATAAGGGAAAACTACTGTGGACTTTTAACACATCTTCTTGCTTTGTTGATCATGAATTGATCCTGTTTATTGCAAACACAACAGCAGTTCTTTCACTTATGCTTGTCTGCTTCTTTTATCAATGGAAATTGCACATGGTCTATATGTTCCATCTATTGCTTGCTTATTATATTGAGAAGAAACAAAAAAGGAAGAGGCAAGGTACGGGATACGATTATGATGCATTTCTTTCCTTCAACATCCATGATGAAAAGTGGGTAGTGGATGACCTACTTCCAGTTCTGGAAAACCAATATTGTTGGAAAGTTTGCTTGCATCAACGGGATTTTGAGCCAGGACGGCCCATCCTTGAAAACATTGTAGATAATATCTACGCCAGCAGGAAGACTATTTGTATAATAAGTCGCCATTATCTGGAAAGCGAGTGGTGCTCCAAGGAGATACAAGTAGCAAGCTTTCGCATCTTTGATGACCGTAAGGATGTCCTGGTTCTTATCTTCCTGGAAGACATTCCTGCTGAATACCTTTCCCCCTATCACAGAATGAGAAAATTGCTAAAGACAAAAACTTACCTCAAATGGCCAGAAGATAAGCGGGAAATTCCATTGTTTTGGCACAAGCTCAATATGGCTATGAAGACAGGAGATGGAAAAGAGGATGAAAATCCTCTTTTGGCTGGATTTGTTCCTGATGAAATTCCAGAAAGACCCATTACTCAAAAAGAACAGTTACAGTATGCTTAATCAACACATCTCTTTACAAATGATCATTATAGGTAGTCCTCAGCTTATTACCACAATTGAGCCTAAAATTTCTGATACTAAGCAAAACATTTGTTAAGTAAATTTTGTCCATTTTACGACCCTTCTTGTCACCGTTACTAAGTGAATCATTGCAGTGGTTAAGTTAGTCACACGGTTGTTCAACGAATATGGCTTCCCCATTGACTTTGCTTATCAGAAGGTCGCTAAAGGGGATCACATGACCCTGAGACACTGCAACCGTCACAAGTATGAGTCAGTTGCCAAGCGTCTGGATTTTGATCGTGTGACCATGGAGATGCTACAAGGGTCATAAGTGTGAAAAATGGCCAGAAGCCACTTTTTTCACTGGTGTAACTTTGAATGGCCGCTAAATGAACTGTTGCAAGTCGAGGACTACTTGTACAAACTTTCCTGTTATTTGTCATTGCTTCTTATGCAGGTTTTTTTTTTTTCTTTCATTGAGAATTCACAGAAAAACGGAATTTTAAGAAACGCTTGTTTTCTGCATGCTTTCATGTTGAGCTTTTCATGCTGATCTATTGCTTTACTGTGTATATCTGTGAACAGGAAATGTTACCTCTAAAAATTAAACTTACAATATGTTTCTAGCACTTTTATCTAGAAATGAGGGCAACTATATTCAATGGGTTTTAATCTCATGGAATGTTAAATAGACTTGGACAGTTTTCAGCAAACTTACTGGCCATACATTTTATTAAAGTCAGTGGTATTTACTTCTACATCAAATGATGTTACTGAACATCTCCAAGAAAGACAGTAAAGAAAGGAGGCCTTTATTGCACTGATTGTATGATTATGTGTGGCAGTCAGAATTCTGACTTGATGGTAACATAATTCTACAGCTAAAGACAATACAGTCCTATGTTCATCTGAATTGGGTGGGATTGCAGCCAGAGAGATGCAAAACAGCAAATAACAGAGCTAAAATGGGAATAATTATGATGTTTAATTAAATACAATATTGAGAATTCAAGTATAAAATTATCACTCTTTCTGTCCCAAAATATATTAAGGACAATAGACAACATAGATTTAAGCTTGTAAACAGTGTAACTTGATTTTTTTAAAAAAAATGTATATTGAGACGTCAATAGAAACCATTAATGTAATAGTTGGTTTGGAGAATTTGTTCAGGAGTTTTGAATCTAATGATAATTATTGAGACCTATTTCTAATCTGAATTTATTAAACCAACAGAAACTTAATATTTTCAGAGGATTTAGTATCTGCAATGCATATCTGCCATCTCTATTTAGGACTCTTTTGGAGAACAAAGCTGTCTGTAATGATTAGAAAACTGTCAAATTAAAGCATACTTTTTAAAACAAAAATGCGATTAAAAATTACGTCTGTGAGATAAACTTATCCAGCATCTTCTTACTTATTCATACATTTTGTATTTCCATAAACTTTGTAATACGTGTTGTTTTCAAATTATATAAAAGTGGTCAAGTGGAATCTTGTGTAAATCTTATGTGAATTTTGAGTATGCTTTTTTGGATGACTCTAGTCTAGAGCAATGTGAAACTTCATTTATTCTAATGTTGTGTATAAAAGTGTTGTTTCCTTTTGCATGTTTGATTTTGTTTTCTTGCTTTTCTCTAATCATACATTTGTTTAATAGATGTATTCCTATAGTTCAGAACTATAATTTGGATATTCATTCTAAAACTCTCAAGAAAAATTTAGCTGTCCTCCTGACTACTTTTCTTATAAACTTGTACACACCTAGACTTAGTTGCATCTAAGGCAGTGGTTCTCAACCTTTCTAATGCCGCAACCCCATGTTGCAGGTAACCCCCATGTTGTGGTAACCCCCAACCACTTATGCATCACCGGGTGCCAGGGGCGTGGCCAAAGAAAAGGGGGAAAAAATGGCGGACAGCCTTGTTTGGCGACCCCCGTGAAATGGTCGATCGACCCCAAATGGGGTCCTGACCCACAGGTTGAGAACCACTGATCTAAGGAAAGGTGGTTGGAAGCAATATGATTGTTTCTTACTTAGGATAATTAAGTATCTTGTAGAGAAAAGGATAACAGATAACCAATTATTGATTTCCATACCTGGCGCTACTCACAAGGAAGCTGGAGAACAGATGAAAAGCGTTCTTCTATTAAATGGAGTACTGTATAATTAGATGCAACTCAGTATTTTGCTTGGAAATATACCCACCTCTCCAGAAAATAAGGCTAAGTTAAGATAGAGTGGTAAATAGTAGCATCGGAGGGAGATTTAAGGTAGCATTACATGGGATGGTGAGGGACAAGTTGGCCAGTTTGATCCGTGACTAATTCCACCTTCCATAATAGTCATGTTATGACTGACTAATCTTTTCCACATGCATAAAAGCCATTTTATGAGAGTTCTCAATACATGTTCCCAAACTCAAATGTGCTCCTCATCCCAAAATGTTTGCCTACTAGAGTGCAGGAAAAGAGAGGTAAAGTAGGTGCTATAAGCAATGAAAGAATACGTTTAGCGCTGCAATTTATCTAACCAATTCTGTCATAGTTCATCTGCCTCCAATTCTCCCCTGTATTTTACCACAAAGGTCCTCAGACCCCCCCCCCATCCATAGCATACACAAACAAGCAAAGCTCCATCCTCTGAATGCAGGCAGTATTCAAAACCATACCTCCTCTAGTCCATGGAAAAACCTTTCTGTATGGCACTGGTCCTAGTGCCCAAAAGGTCGGGGACCTTTTATTTATTTATTAATCTGCTTTAGCATTTTCTGGTTTGACCCTGAACAATACAAAACCTTTGCTATAACTACAGATACAAATGCAGTATAGAGTCCTGATATAACTTTAGAGAAAGAAGTCGATTTATAATTGTAAATCAAAATACAGATTGTCGTATTTTTTTTTCTTTTCTATTTTTCTTTCCCCCCCCCCCTTATTCAAAGAAAAATCACTTTTATACAATTTTGGTTACTTCACGCGAGTTTGGGAAGCACTGTGTTAAATAAAGCATAAACTTCAGCTGACAAACCAAAATGTCTAGATTCAGACAATGTTCTAAAATAGGGGTCTCCAAACTTGGCCCTTTTATGACTCGTGGACTTCAACTTCCAGAATTCCTCAACCAGGCACGCTCTAAACCAAAATCTATTAAACTTGGTTTAATGAGATGCATAAATTGAGACATAGCATCCGAACCAGTCCATAAAACTTGTGTAACCAAGGCAAAACAGCTGTAAATGAAAAGCAGTGAAGAGAAATATATTCCACATTTTTTTCATGTCTAATGGTAGTCTTCAAACTTTCCCCATGTTGGTTTTAGTGAGAGATAGATTATAACTCTAGATGCAGAGTGGCAGCACATCTGAAGTTTATATTTCTATTATATTAAATCTTAAATTCCTCACAAATTACTATAGTTCAAAGTTTCACCTTATGGTTTGTTCTGCTGTTATTAATGGATATTCAGATATTACTTAGATTTTAACATTTGTAGTTTTAAAACAATATAGTGTATTCAGTAACTTTAAAAAAATCAATGAAAGATTGAACATTTTAGCTTAATTTCATGTTCCTTATTTGTACTCTATTTTCCCTTTTTCCTCTCTTGTTCATTTTCTCTTTTCCATAAAAATTTAATAAAAACATTATGAAAAAGCAATAACTCTGAGATATGATCCACAAGCCAAAGCCTCAATGTATGTAAAGGTTGGAATTTTTTAGCTTATTTAGAAATGATACCTCATTTTGAATTAACACACATTTCTAACTTGAAATAATATTGTCTTAGGAGAAAAAAGCAAAGCTATGCAATTTTTTTTTAAGGTTTCAGCAGCTTTGTAGCAGGGATAGAAAGGTCTATTACTGGAGGCTTTTAAGAATAGACTGGACAGCCATTTGTCTGGAATGGTATAGGGCAGGGGTAGGCAACTTCGGCTCTTTTATGACTCATGGACTTCAACTCCCAGAATTCCTGAGTCAGCTATGCTGATTCAGGAATTCTGGGAGTTGAAGTCCATGAGTCATAAAAGAGCCGAGGTTAGGGTCTCCTGCTTGAACAGGGTGTTGGACCAGAAAACGTCCAAGGTCCCTTCCAGCTCTGTTATTCTGTTATTATCTGCTTTTTTTTTTTTTTTTTTTGTAATAGCAATCACCTACCAACATAAGATTTAAACAATAATGCAGGTATCCATTAGGTGGCAGTATTATTATATAACATTGTAAATTTACAGCCAGAATGTGGAGCCTTTGCTCTTCCATACCATATATGGTCTACCTACAACCGATGAGATGGAGACCAGTTTTTCCTGATTCTGCAAGCAGATATAAGTCAAGTTAAAACAGCTCCCAAACAGCCCAAATCTCATAAAGAGCATTCATAAAGAGAGATAGGAAGTGCCTTGTTTGCTTTTTTAATTATTGAAGACCCATACATAATGATCCAAGGAATAAACAAACTAACACAAAATATATTTTGACTTAATCATGACTCTTTTTTTTTTTTTAATTAGAAACATCAACTATCCCTGGAACTTTTTTCAGATAGCTCTTCACAGATATAATTGATTCTTGTGTCAGCAGTATTTTGTAACTTAAGGGAAACTTAGTAGAGGTGTGAAGCAAAAGGAGGCTCAAATATACAAGAAAAAAAGAACTAAAAAGCAGGCAATTTTCTGAACACAGCAAGAGAATAGCTCTGGAAAAATAACAGAAAACTCTTCAAAAAGAAAATAAGCAACGTGGGTGTGAACGCATCAGGTTCCCAAAGCACTGCTAAATTAGAGCAGCTTAAAGTCATCCAATAGAATGCATGAAAAACGTCTCCAGGAAAAAAAAAAGCTGCATACATATTGCAAGAGAAATTTAGAACAGCTAGGAGTTGATCAAGAAGAGGAGGGAGATTTAATTACACTGGCCTGGATGGGCCAAAATGTATAATGCTATTTTAATACTAAGTGCTAAGAAAACCAAGAAGGGAAAATATCACTCATAGAGTTCAAAAATAGTAGTGAATTAGAGGTGCTAAATGTAACTTGATATGTGTGTGTTTTAAAAACAACTACAGGTAGGCCTCGACTTACAATAATTCAGTTAGTGACTGTTCAAAGTTACGTTACTGAAAAAAAGTGACATGACCATTTTTCAAACTTACAGCCGTTGCAGCATTCCCCAGGGTCACATGGTCAGAATTCAGCCACTTGGCAACTAGTTCATATTTATCACGGTTGCAGTGTCCCAGGGTCATGTGATCACCTTTTGCGACCCTCTGATAAGTAAAGTCAATGGGGAAGCCAGATTCACTTAAACAACTGTATTACTAACTTTACAACTTCAGTGATTCACTTAACAGCTGTAGCAAAAAAGGTTGTAAAGTGGGGCAAAATTCACTTAACAACCGTCTTGCTTGGCAACAGAAATTTTGGGGTCAGTTGTGATCATAACTCTAGAACCACCTGTAAAGAAAGAGGTGCAATCCTATGCACCTCTATTTACAAGCAGGCTCTGAACTCAATTTCAGACAATTTCAACTTGTGCTTCCTCGATTAAGCAGTTGACTTAATCAAGTCACCATATTTGACAACAAACAGAAACAAAAGTAGCCCTTTCCTCAAACAGATGTGCTTCATTACATACATACTCATCTCTCTAAATAATGCCCTGCATACCAATATTGGTAAACAGAATTCTGTAAAAAAAAAACCACAATTTATTAAAAAGGATTGTGCTTAGATTAATGTTACAAGCCATAATTCAAAGTCTAGCACTGATCTGGAATCTGACAATGTATGTGTGTTTCAGCTAGCTTAAAACAGGACAATTACTGGCAAAAATATATGGCAAGTTAAAATATCCACTTGATCTTTTCATTTTGGGTTTTTATGTTATTTAGTGCTTAATTTAAATGATTTTTTAACAGTGGCTTTTCACTTACAGATTTATTCCCAAAAAAAATTTCACACAGTTAAATGGTAAAGAAATATTATTGACTTTGGCAAATATAATTGGTTAGCAACTCTCAATAGGACCAACTTTATTCATCTGAATGGGGATGGGCAGAATAGTGAGCACGGGGAAATAACATTAATCAGCACACCTGGAAGAATTCTTCTCTATTTTGCATTTGCTGCTGAGACAGTTTGCTCACTGTCTTTTTGATGCCAAAAAATAAAAACAAACATCATACTTGAAATAAAGAACTTCCAAGTAAATGTGATCCTATTTGTTTGATAAGTTCCTCCTGGATTTCCTGCTATGTCTTAATAAATGGTTTAATTGTACAGGACAGGTTTCCCCAAACTTTAGATTTCTTGTGTGCTGTTGCCTGGAATAACATTAGGAAAAAATAAGGGCAGGAAATCTTTCCCAAAAAATGCCGAATCCATATAAATAATATATTTTCTGCTTTTCTATTCTTTTAGAGAGATATTATTTTGAAAACCTTTTCATAAGCTATTTTGAAATTCTCTTGGAACTAGAAAATGGAATAGAGATGTCAGTCTAGATATCTGCATATATACCTATCTTTCCAAGAAGCTTGTAGAGAGCTCAAAGTCCTAGTAAATATCCATTAAGTACAGAGACTTAAATCTTGAGGTCTAGGAAGATCTTAGTTTAATGGAAAAAATATGGACCTGGCATCACAGATCACGTATATCATTTTTCAAGAGTTTTTTTTTTAAGTCCTGCAATGTTAGCATGTATATTTTTTCATCCAAAACATGAAACATTATTCCTGCACTATGGCAGGATGTGTTTGTCAGCAAAGCTGTCTCCGTTTGAGTCCATCCAGGGCATCTTCAGGGCTGATGCCTACGTATTTCATGTGCTCCTTCATGTGATCCATCCACCTTTTCTTGGGTCTGCCATGGGGTCGCATAGCTGTCCTTGCCACCATGTCTTCAGATAATGGCTTTCTGATCGAAAACTTCAAATAATGACCACTACACACACAAAAAAAAACTTTACAAGAAAAGATTAAATAGATTCCTTTTTTTTGCCATTTGTCAGATCAAATTTATAATCCCTAATACCTACCTTTTCTCTTCTAAATGTCAGGAGATTTTAATTTTACTTAAAACTGAGTAGGGCATTTCTGATACAAGTGAAAAACTAGATTGAAGCCGGTCACTTTTTAAAACTTGCAGTTGATGCAAATTGTTTTTGTATGTATATTGTTCAATTATGGACTGTTTTGTTAACCAGATGCTTCCTGTTTGTTGTGTTATGAGATACAGAGAAAAGCAGGAGGACAAGAAAACAAAAGCAGGAGCTCTGTTTTTTAGTTGAGAACCACAATAAATGTGAGAACAATAGAGTGCTACAATGAATTGAATATAATTTTCAGTACTTACAATACAAAAAAAGCTGAGAGTACGAATAGATAAATCATGAGTTAGTAAGGTAAAACAATATATATATATATTGCTGAGGCAATAAAACATGTGAACTCAAAAAATGCTTCACTCAGCCCCATCTATAAACTTACATTATTACATTGATTTCAGTGTTATTTACTCACTTAAAGAAGGTTCTTAAAAACTGGACATTCAATTTATCTAGGTTATGGTTATAAATGTCAGCATGGACACAAAGAAATAAAGATGTTATATATTTCAAAGTTTATGAGTAGGAAAGAACAACATTTGTATATTTCCCATCCTTTATTTCTGATAAGGAAGTCTGTTTGACTCTGCATGTTTGCATTTCTATAGTTCAAATCAATATGTTTAAATGTGGTTATTTTTCAGTATCCATTTGGAAAAAAGAAGCTATGAGAATGTTTGCAGGATTAGACTTCTAAATTGATCCAGTTGGAGCCGGTGTATCACCTTTTCTCTGAGAGAAAACAATTGCCATTTTGGGATAGTATGGTAAAATCAATTCCTATGTGAGATGCTTGTCCCTTTGGGAGATCCTTAAAATGTTATCCCACTAAATATTAGTTAATATTTTTTCTGTCTGCTGGGATACTCGGTGTCGCAGCAGGTCAAAGTTAGCACAGCTATGGTTTATAGGAATTCCATCTGACCAGCCAGAAGCTCTGTCCAAAATCTGCCAATGCAGAGTGCTTCTTGCTGTATTTTGGTGGCCAGAATATGTATGGATTCTGTTCATGTACTGTCTACCTTACTCAACAACACTTTTCCTGAACTAGCTGTAATCCCTCACAACTCTAGAGCTGTAATGTCTCATAATTCTAGAGCAGTGGTTCTCAACCTTTCTGATGCCGTGACCCCATAATACAGTTCCCCATGTTGTGGTGACCCCCAAGTGGGTGTGGCCACCAATAAGAGGGAGTAGAACAGCTAGGGGAAAGGGAAAAAAATGGCGGACAGCGTGGTTTGGTGACCCCCATGAAATGGTCATTTGACCCCAAATGGGGTCCCGACCCACAGGTTGAGAACCACTGTTCTAGAGCCTTTGTCCCGTGAGATTTCATTTCCCATACCACAATTGTTGACTCAACAGGGATCTGCTATGACGTCCATTGAGCTACAGTAACCTGTATCTGGCTCCATGCATGCAACAGGACATGTGCTGAATTTGGTATTCTGACTGGTGAGGGTGTTCTGTGAGATGGCAAAGCTCTATGGTGTCATGGCCAGATTGCTTTCTGGCCAGTTGCAGTAAGCTTCTGCAGAAATGAGTTAATCTAGGTATCTGATGGATCTGGATTGTTTTTTTAATGCATTTGGAGAGCTTCAGCAGTTGATACTGATACTGATGCTGAAGCTCTGGTTGATCTGTAGAATATTGAAATGGACTGGTCACTTGGCACTGTCATTTCTAAGTACCCTCTTCCTTCCAGCAGAGCTCAATCACTAGTTTCTTGGTTTACCAAGCAAACAAGAGCAATGAAGTGCATGAGTAGGTTGGAATGCAAATGGAGAAACTTCCACAATGAATTGGTTTGAACATGAAATAAGTCCCTTCTTCAGGCCGGCGCTCCACCTGCTGCTTTGGTGGTTCTGTAGGCAGAACCACCAAAGCTGTAGCTGAATGGGCAGGCGAGGGCGAAACCTGCCCCATTTGTTCCATGGCAGCTTTCAGCCGAGCCGCATTGCAGCAGCATTGGGCGCAATACACGAGGTGGCAAACAGCTGCGTCACGCCGAAACCGGACGTTTGCCACCTCCTGCCCAATGCCACTGCCATGAGGCCGCAGAACAAACCGGGCAGTGGTAAGAAACCAGTATACTGGTTCCTTATCTCCGCCCAGCTTGTTCCGCGGCCTCGTGGCAGTGGCATTGGGTGTGACGCACAAGGCGGCAAATGGCCGTAGCCAGAGGTAAACAGCCACTTCGCGCCAAAACCGGCCATTTGCCGCGCCTGCCCAGTGCTGCTGCCATGAGGCTGTGGAACAAGCTGGGCGGCGGTAAGAAACCAGTTGCAGTTTGGGCACTCGGTCTCTAAAAGGTTCACCATCACCGCCCTAGAATGAATCTTCTTATGGAGAAAGAAGGATAATTTCCCATTTTATTTTTCCAGTTGATAAACATCCTCTTTCTTGAGCAACCCTATCAGAGTTGTATCTTTGGTAACATCAAGGTGGATAGATTTTTGCAGCTATATGAACGATAGCTCTATTTGTTTCATTTTAAAATTTTCAAAAATATTCTTACTATTCATATGCTTACTATACATATTCATACCAAAATATTAGGAAGTAAATAAGCTGGAATAAGCTGCACATCCAGAATGCAAGCTTTTGTTTTATTGAGAGGAAAAACAAAACAAAATGAAACTAAACATAAAAGCTATTTCAGCCATTTTGCCATGTATGCATATCGGTAACATGGGATAAATTAAGAAAAAAAAATTAAATGTACATTGATACGTTCACCTGAATAAGCTCTGAAAGTAAAATAAATTTAAAACAATAAAATATCTTCAGTTTGAAGTATAGTGTCATAGAAATACTAATGACTAAATAAATGCATTAGAATTAAGATTTCCTTGTTATTTTGTTGTTGCCTAACTTTACTCTGCAGAACTGCAGAGTATATTACTCCTATACAACTGAATTCCAGAGGTCAGAAATTCCAGGTTCCAGAAAGGACAAATGGCAGCCAAACTAGATTCAGACAATATGGTTAAGTTATAAAGCTTGGTTAAAGCATTGTATGGGACAAGGGACACATACATGTTGAGTTTCTTTAGAATCATAGGATTGATAGGACAACCAAGTTAGAGGCATAAATCCTCAAACCATTGAAACAAATATTTTCAACCTTTGTTTGAAAACCTTCAGTAATTTCATTTTAATATATGCCGATTAGTGTACATTCTAAGTGACAATAAAGTTATTATTCTATTATTCTATTCTATTCTATTCTATTCTATTCTATTCTATTCTATTCTATTCTATTCTATTCTAATGGAACACCTGCAAATCTAGAAAGTGGGAAATTCCTCATTTTGAATCTCTCTCGCTAATACTTGTCCCTATTACCTCTTGTCCTCCTCATAAGCACTGCAGCTCTAGTCTAGTACTGGAAGACCATTATCATGTCTCTCCTTCTTCAGCTAAATTTATTCAGGCATTTTAATTATTCTTCATAGGATTTTGCATCATGCTTATTGCTCTTCTTTGCATTCTTTTCTTATTAATTCTGCACATTACCTTGCTTGAGGCATGCTATAGACATAATAAAGTCTTCTTGGATTGGTCATGGGTATTTATTTTACTTATAATCCACCCTCTGCCAAAGGATTCTGGGTGGCATAAAACAGCTATTATGGTTGCAAACTGTGTTATATGTTAATCTAAGTCCAGCCATCCGTGGCTCATTCTATATAGTTAAACACAGTGCTTTTTTGTCATAGAACGCACGGGACGGTGTTCTGGCACCGTTTTTTGAATGGAAGAACCGGCTCCTTCTAAGCTGCCTGTGCGAGTAAAGCTCTGGCTCAGTGAAAGGAAGCTGCCCGGGAAAATCAGGGGCATCGAAGGTTGACCCAGAAACACTTCCACGGCCCTGAAAGCAGACCCACTTCTCTGCCTTGGTTCATGAGGCTCCCACCACCACCACCGCCTGTCCTCACCCCCGTGTTGGCCACCAGGGACTAGGACTGGCTCCTGGAGCGAATCTCTTCGAGGAACCAGGTGCAATCTCAAAGCAGCAGCTCCAACACCACCTTGGTCCTTCTGGTTCCGGAGGAAGCCTCTGTGTCATCAGAAGTGGAGGAGGACGAGGTGGCAGAAAACATGCCAGCTACAAACAAGTGCCCTCTCAAAAGCTGTGGCAATGGCGTCCATCAGCTGACCCTGCTCACGTGATCTGCACCTCGGAAGCTCCCTAAGCGTTTCCTCCCCCCAAAAAAAGGGCTTTCGACTGCAGCTGGAGCTGTTCATGAGTTCCGGCACCTTTTTTTTTTTTTTTTTACAAAAAAAAGCACGGGTTAAACAATCCATGGCTTAACAACTGCATCATTAACTTAATAACTGCGATTCACTTAAAAACTGTGGAAAGAAAGGTCATAAAATTGGGCAAAATTCATTTAACAAATGTTTTACTTAGCAACAGAAATTTAGGGCTCAATTGTGGTCTTAAGTTGAGGACTACTTGTATATCTTATCCTGTCAATTTTTAATGTTTATTGTTTATGGTTTTATTTTATTGTTGGCCACATAAAATCTTAGGGATAATTATATATACATGTATAAATAATGGTTGCATTGTCATAAGGGATGTATCCAAACAGCACTATAAATATCCCTTTACTTTTGAAAATTTCCTAAGAGCTTTCACTTCATTATTCATTTATCCTCTCATTTTGAAGAGAAAATAATGATCACATCATGTACCTCAGAGAAGGAACGATTAACCTTTGCTGAATTAATATACAATACTCATACTATATTTTCTGTATGCAATAGCATAGTTCTCCAATTTCTGGGTTTGGTTTTGCCTACCTCTTTACTTGAGAAAAAGTGTTGATGAACATGAGGGCAGTATGTGTGTGTGTGTGTGTGTGTGTGTGTGTGTGTGTGTGTGTGTGTAGATATATACACACATATTATATATATATTACCAGCATCAAATTCCTGGGTGTGCAGCTAACGAGTAGGCTGACCTGATCGCTCAACAGTGAGAAACTGGTGAAGCGGGCACAGCAGCGCCTGCATTTTCTGCGCCGCATTAGAAAAGCACATCTTCCTTCCCCTGTCCTGACCACTTTCTACAGGGGGACAATTGAGAGCATCCTGTCATACAGCATCACAGTCTGGTTTGGAGGCATCACTGCTTCAGACAGGAAGGTGAGAATGACAGAAAAGATCATTGGCAGTTCCCTCCCTCCCATCCAGGACATACTGTAGCACAGAAGTGCTGCTTGAGCAGGGTCCATAAGATTATCTGGGACACTACATATCCTCTTCATGACCTGTTTTCCTTGTTACCTTCTGGGAGGAGGCTTCGTGGTATCCGAAGCAGAACATCCAGATTCAGCCAGAGTTTCATTCCATACAGCATTAACCTTGCAAACTCTCAAGCTTCCTCCTTCCATTATATATTCAAGATGGACAATATTTAATATTTATTGCTACGTATATGTAGGGATGTGAGTCTATACATATGTTGTTCATAGTATGTTTAGGTGTGTGTCATGTATGTGTTTCACATTGAGAGCGGGCAACTAAATTTCATTTTTGATATGTGCTAGTTGTGCCCACAGTATAAAAATGACAATAAAGTTTATCTCTTATCTCTCTTACATACACACATACAACTTGTTCCTATCTGTACCAGTTATATTGTGTGTGTCTATCTATATCTATATATCTATATCTATACACACACACACAATATAACTGACACAAATAGGTACAAGTGGGCTTAATCTAGTTTACCAGAATATTAGCCACACGATTCTCACGATGCTCCTAAACCCCCTTTGCTTCAGAAAGCGCATGCGCGTGACCAGCCCCCCCTTTTTTTTTTTGTACTTGAAAGGTACAGTAACAAACCTTTTTTGCATGTGTGGAACGATGGTAACTGCGTAATTCTAATTCCATGTAAGGGAGGGCGGGGTTTCTCTGCTTCAAAGAACAAGCCCGCTGCTTTTGCGCATGCGCATATTTTGAACCGGCCTCGCCCAGCCGAGGCGTTAAGATCACACATACTTCCTGCTTGTCCTCTTTTCCTCTCTTTGGGAGGCGCATGCGCAGGCTGGTCTTCTCTCCAGTTTCCCAGAGTACTCAGCGCGGTGAAGAAGCGTCGGTCGCGGGCTGGAGGCATTTTGTGTCCTGGATATCGGCAGCGAGAAAGGAAACGAGGGAGCGACAGACAGACAAGATGGCGGCGGCCGAGTGAAGCGCCAGTCTGTGGCGGCGGACTGACGGGCTCGCTTGGCCTTTTATTTTCCCCTCTTTCCTTCCTCCCCCCCCCCTCCGAGAGCCCCTGTTCCTCAGAAGGAGAAAAGCGCGCTGTCAGCCGGGAAAGTGTGTTGGACGTCCACCATCCAGAGAGGCCTAACGCGATCCAAGTCGCCGAGTCCGAAGCCCTTTCCTCTGCGTTTCCCCCCCCCCCCGTGTCCCGTCCTTAGCCGTGATCGAGCAGGAGCTCCCGGAAGAAGAACTCGCGGGCTCTCGGCGTGGGAAATAACCCCCATCCCCCATCCCCTCCGTCGCCATGGCGAGCAGTAGCGGCTCCAAGGCCGAGTTCATTGTCGGGAACAAATACAAGCTGGTGCGGAAGATTGGTTCGGGCTCCTTCGGGGACATATACTTGGCCATCAATATCACTAACGGGGAGGTAAGGGCCGACCGGTGCCCGGGCCTTTACTTTTTTCCTTCCTTCGATGTCTTGTGCCTCGCCAGTAGGTAGAGATCGCGTTTACTCGGGCGGGCTCACGTGCGCTCCGGATCCGGCCGGGTGTCAATTGCGTGGGAAGAGTGGCGGCGAGGGGGGGGGAAGGGCTGTTTCTCTCGAAGTGGAAGTCCAGGTCGTCGAGTTTGTCCCAGGTTGCACTTTTATTTTGAGGTCTGGTCATCTTCCTCTTTAATTAGGTTTGGAGAGTACCGTTGGGTTTTCGTTCCCGTGCTTCGATTTTGCATTTTGGTAACGTTTAAAATAAATGCGGATACTTCTGCCAAATAGGAATTAAAATGCTGTGGACAGGATACAAAAAAAAAAAAAACTAAGATTGTGGGATTGCAGTGTTTAATTCAAAGGATCGGGAAGTACCCTTTTTTTACATATAATGCCCACATTCGGTGTAGATAGTAACGTGTGAAGTAAATACATACGTATAGGCGTTCTGATTATTTTCTGGGAACCAGTAAAAATACTCTTGTGGAAAGACTGCACTTTTTTTTCATGTTGTCATCCTGATCTTGTCCCCAAAAATAGGACATGATTTTAACATATTACAGAGTAACTTTAGGTGCCTGATAGCATTCTTTTTAAGAATGGGTTTGTGTACAAGTATCATTGTACACAAATTGTATATTTGCAGAGGTTGCTAAGACCTAGGGAATGATACAAATCATTTTCCCTATTCTCAGATTTTGTAAAGCAGTGAGATGTAGTCCTCCTAACTAGTAGGACTGTTGACCCATGTCTCCTTTTCCACTGTAGGAAGTAGCTGTGAAGTTAGAATCACAGAAGGCCAGGCATCCCCAGCTGTTATATGAAAGCAAACTATACAAGATTCTGCAAGGGGGAGTCGGCATCCCTCATATAAGGTAAGAACTATAGCTTTAGGCAGGTAGAATATTTATTACTTTTCTCTTAAAGGATCAGTTTACTTTGTTCAGCGTTAAGAGGAAGTGTTATATGTTACCGAGGGTTATGATAAACTACATGTATAAAAGATATTGAAGGCTCCTTTACTTTTGGCTGCCTCATTCCCCCCACCCTTCATACCCCCAACTAAATTCTCTGACCATTTTCTGAAATACAGTGGGAGTAGCTGGCAACTCCTGGGATGTACTAATAGAAATGGCTGCTCTCTTTTGTGTTTTTGTTCCAACATGTCTTCCTCCTTTGCTGAGAAAATGGCGGATGTCAGTACTTTAACATTTCTGAGAAGTAGGGCATGTTATTTCTTTCTGTTCCCTTCTAATAATATTAATGAGATATTCAGAAAAATGGGCTTGTGAAGACCAGGCAGAGAAGCTATGTGGAAGCTCCTTTCTGTTACTGTGAACACCATACATCACTTAACTAATTATATACTCCTGTTGAAGCAGCTGTTTTCTTTTTTCCTCTTTGAAGATCAATACTTTTCTAGAACCTTATTCTGAGGTATATTTGCTTGATTTTGGAAATGGAAAGAATTTAATATCTAGACAAGGGAAATGCATTAAAGATTCAAGGAATATTTTCATAAAAATACTTTATAGTATCTGAAACTTTTACAACTGTTGATCTAAGCCATAGATATCTGAAAAATATTTGGAGTTTAATTTTGAATATTGCTAGTATTACATTACAACATGCATATATGCAGATTGCTAAAGAAACTGCAATTTTTTTAAAATCTTTGTGGAAGAGTTTTTATTTCTCTTACGTATTTTTTGCACTGTGATATGTGTCATTTATACCTAAAGTTGTTTGTGTGTATATGTTGGCAAATCTGGATTTTTTTTAAAAAAAATTGCTAGTTATAATTATTCTGAATTAATTTTCTTTGTATCAGTAACCTTTGTCATTATAAATTACAGTATAAAATGTTGATGTCTTTGCCTTGAGAGGAGACTGTATAATTGTGAAATTCATAAACTGCAAAGAAGTATTATGACATAAAACTGTCTTTTACAGAATGAATATGGGATTATTTGATGACACATTCATATAAAGCAACTACTCCCTCTAACTCGGCTGTAATTACACTGCTTAATTGTGATGATAAATTTGTGTGTATTGTGCAACAGATTCTTATGTTCTGTCTTTTGTTATTTTGATAAAATGCTCTCTTCTATGGTAGGAATAATTATAATCATTCTACAGCTGGGTGATTTTGGTTAAAAATCAGTTTGAATTTGCAGTACTAAGTTTGTAAGAAAAATTGCAGAGGGATTTAAATAATTTAGGTGTCTTGAATTTTTTGTGTACATACTTTAAGGAAATTGATATTTAAGTGATTATATAAATTTTAAAATGATATATACAAAATATGATTTGATAAATGTATTAACAAAGACTTTGTGCCAGTCTTTGTTAATATGTACATTTTGAATGGAGCAAAACATGACTTTTGAAAAAGGATGAACAAAACAATTTAGTCTCGGAATAAAACACATTTGTTCACTAAATTTTGGTTCAAATACAAAACAAAACAAAATACTGTTTTTGAATGGAAGGGTGTTTTGCCTTTCAGCTTGGAGTGTTATACTTTGAATTTTCCTTTCTAGGCTGGTAGAGCTGGAACGACCTGCTGTGCCCCTATTGCTATTGACTTAGGCTGGATAGGGTGATCTGGAGGTGAAGTTTTGGGACAAAGCAAGAGGGATTTTAAGGAACTTATTTCCTCAACTGTCAAGAAAGTGAACCACTGGTATTTTGGGTTTCTTTTGATAAAGATTCCCGTAAGGAAGTTGGAGTTCATCTACCTTTGTTACGTGTATAACTTTCTTTAGAAAAACAGGTGAAATATAAATGTAGAAAGTATCAGTATAATACAGGTTTGATTGGCCCACTGATTTGCTTGGTTGTTTGAATATAGGCTCAAAAACATAGTTTTTGTTTATGTGAACATTTTGAAAGGCCAAAATGGAAGTTCTGATTGGCTTGCTGATCTGTTATCTTAATTGCATTCAGTAGTCTCTTGTGCCAGTTTGTGGTGACTTCAGATATATTTAAAATTCAAAATACTATGCTAATTAGCTTGCTAGACAGATTGACATGTGTACTCTGTTTTATACTTTTGTATAGTATTGATTTAGTAAGCAGTGCATTTTGCTGTAAAGGGATGTTCAAATTTGTGGATTTTGCTTTTTGTTATTACTCTGTTCCCTTTAGCCCTTTTAGTATAAAAACAATTCTGTTGTTCAGCAAGTATGTGAAAATAACTTTATGATTATTTATGTAGTTTATTGCTTCTGATGTGAAATGCAATTTACTTTTAAGATGCAAATACTGGCAATCAGGCACAGCAGTTTTCTTGTATGTGTCTTTTTCAGGATGCATCTCCTTTTCTGACTAGCAGTTCCCTCCTTGCCTTTAATGGTCTACTACTACTAGGTAGAAATTGCCATTTTTTTTTATTGTTTGTTTTTATCATCATGCCAGGTGTTAGGAAGTAAAAGGAGGTAATCCGTAGGTAAACCTTTAAATATTGGGTCCTAGAAGAATGTTGCTGACTTTGGGGGCATGAGTAGATTTAGGCATACACAATTGAGATTAAGAAGTTTACTTTGAAACAAACCCAATCTGAGTTAGTGGCCTTCATTTTCTGCATGAATTTCCTCCTGTCTTGGTAGAGATAATTGATTTGAAAAGGGATATGTGGGAGATTACAGTCTATGATGATAGTGGTTGTTTTTAGCATTTGTCCTGCTTGGTTGCTGGGTCTGCTTGGTTGCTTTGTGTTTGTTCCCACAGCAAAGCCATCAGTGCATGAGTTGATGAAGGGCTTGCTTTTCAGCCAGCTTGTCACAGAGCTGATGCTCTTTGGGGACTAGGAGAAAGTGATTGGCCAAGGTCATCTACTAGTTTTTTGTGCCTTAGGGAAAACTGGAGTTTGGATTTCCACACCTAATCCAGATCTTAACCACCTCTCAGAGTAAGGTCTATGGTGCTTTTATTTTTAAAAAGAGAAGCTGATAATTTCTTTTACAATCCTTTAAGCATCTTCCAAAAAGGAAAAAAAAAAGGATGTATTGTACTTGAATTCCTGGAAGATAGTATAGGAGGCAGATGAAACAAATACTTTCATAATGGGAGTTTTCTAAAAACCGTTAAATACTTTCTCTGTTTTTTGTCAATCTGGCTTGTTGGTAGCACTCAACATGAACTACTACTTTATAAGTTTTTGTAATTCTGAGGTGAAAAGAAGGGTGCTGTGGACTTTTTATTTCTACTTATGTGGCTAAAGCAATTAAATAAAATATGGGATGAAGTATGGTACTTAAACTAGTTTTTGTTTAGTTTTGTCAGATCAATTGATCTATAAGGATCGAATATTGTCTAGTACAGTGGTTCTCAACCTGTGGGTCGGGACCCCATTTGGGGTCGAACGACCATTTCACGGGGGTCGCCAAACAACGCAGTCCGCCATTTTCCCCCCCTTTTCCTTAGCTGTGCTACTCCCTTTTATTCTATTGGCTTTTGAAAGCCAATAGAATAGACTCTCTTGAATAGAGTCTAATTCTATTGGCTTTCAAAAGCCAATAGGAATTGTCCAGGCTGTCTCTGCCCTGCTGAGCCCGCCAAAAGTCCCATTCTGCAAACGGTGCTGCACCAGTTGAATAGTCCTTGACTTACGACCGGTTGAGTAGTCCTCGACTTACGACCGGTTGGGGGGGGTCGCGGCATTAAAAAGGTTGAGAACCACTGGTCTAGTATGTCTAGTCTTGCTAAATGAAGGTGAAATTTTGTTTTAATGTTTATATCATGGTAAATGGAGAGTATCCAGTTGCTTAGAGAAATAAATAGCATTGAATTACCCAAGACTAAATTTGAATATTGTATAATTTTGTCTATGTTCTAAATGTTCTTTTAATAAATGTTTGTTACATTTACTGAGTCAATTTAAACTTTTCTGTCTGTACATAAAAAATATTTTTGTCGGTTTTATATTTTATTTTAATATAAAGTTATGGTTTATAAAACTTGGTTTGTGGCGTAGCATGATGTTAGGACTCAGCCACTGTAGCTTATTTAATAAAGTTGATCTAAAGCATAGGGTGTCAAACTTGCAACATCACGTGACATGTCACAACATATCATGACTTTTTTCCCATTGCCGACAATGGGGTGGGTGCGGTTTTGGCATGACGCATCCAGCCTGCGGGCCGGCAGTTTGACACCCCTGGTCTAAAGAATTTTTTTTTTTTTTTTTTTTTTTAATAGAAATGTGAATAAAGTTTGATAGAGCTGATTATTCAGTTCAGGCACAGAGAAAGAAAAACCTATTATGATTTGGTTTAATGTCTAAATTGACTGCATTGTTTCAGTTATTTAGCATTTATAGTTAGCATCTGATGAGTTTTCAGTTCTTTGATTAACATTTTAGTTTATACTGACAATGTTTGCTGTTCTTCCAAAGACTAGTATGGTAATATGAAATTAGAAGGAAAACAAAAGCATACTATTGGTACACTTGGAAACTCAGGATTGTAGTTTATATTATTCATTTGTGCTTTTTTCCTTGTGTACCCTATATAACATTTTCTTGAGATTCTAAGCTTATAGGTGTTGACAGCTTAAAAAATAATTATAATACTTAGTTAATCAAATAATTATTGGATGAATATGCACAAATCAGTATTATACAGTTATTAAATTCTTAAAATATTTTTAGTTTCTAATTTGATATTTCTGTGTTTTGATTATATATTGTTTACATTTTTGTAAGATGATTTGGAGGGCTTTATGCAGCTGTAATTAGAATACATATAGGTAAGCATTTATTTTTGGTTGTTAATAATGTTATTGAAGAGAGTATACTGAAGATAGACTAGCAAAAATTTGGTTCTTCAGTGATGCTAATAATTTTGCATTGTCAGTTACTTGTTTATAGAGAAATGAAACAGCAGAATCTGTTCTATAATAAACGTTATGCATCATAATTTGGAAATTGCAAACTTGTTTATAAGCAATACAAAGTATATTATCTAAACCTGTATTATAGTGAAAACCTGAAAATACTGTTTCCAGTCCTAAATTGTACCACACTTGATTCTTTCCACGTATGAATTGTGAATAAAAGAGTTCACTTGACTGCAGTTATTGAAACTGTGGCAATATAGTGCCCAGATAAAACTGCATTGTCATTGCTTTTTAAGCACCAATCAGAACATTTGTCATTAAATGAAAACTGAGCATTTTTGGTTACCACAGGATGCTAGAGTTAGCACATAGGAAATATAAATTAGAATGAATGGGATATAGGCTGGAACATCCTGGAATGGCTAGCAGGAACTCTGAATAGTACCTCTCTCCATGATGCAACATTTTTTTTTTTGCAGATCTTAATGTTTTGGTCCCTATTTAGTACAAAATAAGTTTGTGCATTTTGTATGTAAAAGAGTATAATTAAGAAAACACATAACACCATATATATGAAACCTTTTCTGAAACTGTCCTTTTTCTTGAAATATTCCTCTGATACCCTGAACATTGTTTATGTTGTAATTCAGAGACTAGCATTTTGGCAAGAGGAAATATTTGTGCTGTAAGCTAAAATAGAGAAGTAACCCCCCCAGCCCAAAGATGACATTGGCATTTTCATGTTGCCAAAAAGACTAAGTTGACAGGTCTACATTAGGAGTTGATTGACCAAGATAATTGAGAATGCAAACTTAAATAAGGATTAGAAAACTACAATTTTAGTTAATAAGAAAAACATCAAAATTAAATCTAAAAACAAGATTGTATATATTTGAGAAAGTGAGCTTTCAAAGTACTTTGACTGATTTTTTTATAAGAACATGGTAACATCTGCAAAAAGTAAGAAAGATCCATTCAGTACCTAGTGACTAATAATTTTATAGCAAAATGGCATGCATTTATACCTAAATAAAAATGAAATGTGATATATATGCTGAAGGGTGTAATGTCTAACTTTGTTTTGGTTGCCATTATATACTGTAGTGTAGTAGAATTGTACATTTGTTAATATAGATTAATGAATTTTGTTATTATTGTCTGATAATGTTGATTAAATATTTGGAATGTAAAAGTTTTAAATTGAAAAATGTTGACATTAAATTACCATAAGTGACAATCCTTTTCATAACTAGGAATAAGCAAATTTGATTGAATATTGGAAGGCTTCCAAAACTATCTTTTTGCCTTTGTATTGCTATTATGAGGGTTGTTAACTGTATATCAAAAATGAGGCCTAGAAAGGCTTTTGCAATGTCTACAGCAGTTGGTACGGTACTGTTTATATGGAACAAAATTGGCCATATTACTAAACAGGTCCATTACCTTCAAATCTTGGCACTTCTAGAATATCAATAATGAATCTGTGGTTCTGCAAATGATGGAGTGGTTGAAACTAACTGGCCAGTCAGTACTTGGTTTGGTAACAGACATCACAGGTGTCTTTAAAATCTTTTGAATAGAAGATGTAATGTTCTGAATAGTTCCCATCCCCCACCATATCCTGTAGACTCACTTTTGTGATATAATTGCAATATATCTCCCTGAGGGGAAAAGGAACATAAAAATTGTAAAACCTTCAGTCACAGAAAAAGGAGAGGAATCAGTCTGTAGGGCATAGAAAATATCCATCTGAACCCCCGGGGGTTGGGGACTCCTACTGTAGATGATCAGATTTCTTGTGACCTGTCTGCACCTATCCTGGATAGGTTGCCTCCTGTGTGAAATGTCTCCTTTATGGAAACATTGCTTTATTGCCAGCAATTCTATTGAAAATATAATTCCATTCAACCAGAAGTTTCAAGTAAAAGGTGCAAGATAAATCTTCACACTTCACCAAAGCTTTTGAATAGACCACTTGCATTGGCAACCCTTTTTCAGTATTTGAGTTAGCAGCTATGTAGTCACTGCAAAATTATCTGTAAATGTTGGCAAAGCACAGAAAATACTGCAGATCTTTTAAGATGCCCACGTGTGTAGATTGAACTTTTGTAGACCTTATCTGTCCACTTGCATAGTCTAAGATTAAATGAAGTTTGTTGAAATTTAGTATAAAACTTGTTTTTGCATAGATGCTATGATACATGCCTGACATACTTAGAATGCAGAGAATTCTCTGAAAAAACAGTGTCAGCCATACAAACAACAAAATCCTTGTCCAAGATCTCTGAAATTTCATTTATGAATCTGGAGAAGACAGAAGAACAGTTAAATAAATCCTAGGGCATTACTGTTTATTTGCTTTATCAATATTTATGAAATTGTAAATTGTCCCAATTAGCTGGATTTCCAAGCCAATTGAAATATCTAACTAATGATCTCTGTCTGTCTATCTTATCCATCCATCCATCTATCTATCTATCTATCTATCTATCTATCTATCTATCTATCTATCTATCTATCATCTATTTAGTAAAATTAAATGCCCATTTTGCCTAGTGAGCTATCTGCCTATCTTCCTGTGTATCATCTGTCAATCAAATTTACATAGCTATCCATCCTAATAAAGATTCTTGGTGGCTTACAAATAATTAAAAACAGTAAAACAATACATCAGTTGAAACCATACAAATCCAAATAATAAAATTCATAGATAATGTAATCACATCTGTACCTAACAGTCAGTATAGCCACTGAACTGGCCCTAATTCATGTTTTCTACTTTCCTAAGACTCAAATATCTTTTATGCAATAACCCAACTTTTTTGTCCCCCTTCTTTGAGTCAAATCTACATTTCTTCATAGAACAGCATTTACTTTCATTCATTTTCTGGGATTTTTCAATGATAATCCAGAACAATTCCGCCAACCAGCAGTAAGTAAATCCTGTTAGCATCATAAGATATAATTCAACCAATCAAAGTAACAGTGTATTGTGTCCACATTTTTAACAATCTCCTGCTTCAATCCAGTCTACCTCTTCTACTTTTCATAGCTGAAAGGTGGAACACTTCTCATAGTTTGTATGATTAAAGAATTCAAAATGTAATCTTTTTATCTCTAAAACCCCTTTATCTAATTAATCCACTTTTGTAGATGAGGCATGTGTAATAATGAATAGTTGGGGGCAGAGGATGATACAGTAAATGAAGTTGGAAAAGATCATTATTTATGTCACATTTTTAGGATGCACTTGGAAAAATTGGACCCTAGAAAATCTGACAGTAAGAGAGCTTTAACAACTATACCATTGCTTAGGAATTCTGAATTACAGGGTTTATTTATTTAAAAAAACGTATGTCACTGCCCATTTCATATGCCAAATCCCAAGATGGCTCACACCAACAATTAAAGATTCTAAAACCTCTAAAGTACAAAAACTCCTTATTTCCCAAAAAGGAAACATTTTTCCATATATCAACATTCACTTTTGCTGGACTCCAGCCACATTTTATCCAATTACTTGCAGGCTCTTAAATACTAGTAGACGGCTAGGTGATGAGAGCCTGCCAGACTTCACAGGACATGATCAGAATATTCTGCTTTGTTTTCTACTTTACATCCCATTCACTAAACCATCAAAATACTGTTGTATTTCTATAAACAAGAATTTTCCTGAAACACATTGTATTCTACTATGTAGTTAAGTAAGTACTAGTGCTGAAAAAGTCTAATTCTGTGTCTTTTGATCAAAAGATTATAGAATATTTCTATTCAGATATTTTCTGTTATTCTGTGCTTCATTTTTATAGTGTTGGGGCGTATTTAGCTAGTGCAGAGGGAAATTTTGCTGATCTTCAGTCTGGGAATGTCTCATATTACTGTAAATCTTGGGAATTTCTAAGCCTGTTGAGCTAAATATTTAGTCATTTATTTTATATCGTGTTTTCTCCATTTTTTCTTCATAATAGTAATCTTATATATAGATTGGTCTGAAAGATTGATTGACCTGAAATCATTCTGACTCTCCCGAGTATCTGTGGCTAGGATAAAGTTGAACCCTATATGTCCCCAGTGTTTTTATATCTTAACCATATTTTTAAAAAACAATCCAGAGCAAACAGCAGAAGCAGTAATTAACCAAAAATTACAGCCTTCATGCACAGTTTTTATGTTATTGTGATCAGTTTTTCTATATAGATGGTCCTTGAGTGACAACTACTTATTCAACAACAGTTCAAAGATAGATGTCACTGAACAAAGGGACTGGTCCTCAAAGTTCCAACTGTTACAGCACTTCCGTGATCAGAATTTGGCAAGCAGTTCACACTATTGTGAGCTGGTTTTATACTGTTCAAAAGCCAGCCTTCAATCCCATGTTTGCACAAAGATTATATATTCATTTTACTATGTTTCTTCTGTAAATCCACAGATGTACAAACTATCTCAATCTATATATTTCTCTGTGAACTTTTGAAGAGCAAATACAAGCCTGATATGAAGCCTTACTGCATTTCACAAGTTGTGTTCATCACTGCTCCTTATACCTTTCAATTAGAATACTGCCCAAATATTTTCCCAGGCATACTAAATAAGCTAATTTCATTCAATATTTTCTACTTTTGTTACTCTTACTACTTTTCCTTTTTGTATGGGAACAATATCTCTTTCTTTTATCAAACATAGATGCACACATGTTGAATAAACTGCACAGGTATTGTATTCTAAAAGCAAATCACATTTGTGCTTTAATGTTTTTCTAGTTATACTAATTGCATTGCACCTTTAACATTTTCAGCATTTTCATAGCATTGATTAATTTTGCATCCATTCTTTCATTTCTGTTCAGTATATACAGTGTATATGGATTTTTGTGATTTGTTTCTTTACAGTAAATTGCAATTGCCTAATATTGTTTATTCATGGTTTATTTGAAAACATTTGGGAGAGGCAAAATCATAAAGTAGCATTTTAAAATACCAGGTTCATTCTAAATGAGAAAATGTATTATTTTAATTTTTAAGATTTATTATATTTCCCCAAATTTGCATTTTTCCCTATTAGAGGCAATTTCCTTTGGAAGAAATTTTCCATATTTTTTTTTAAAAATCACATTTTTCTTCTATTATATTCCATTTAGGTTAGCAGTAGCATGTCAATTTTTTTAGAATCCATTTTTGTTTCTGTGAGATGATGTATGAGTATAATAGTAGCAGGAATAATTAGTAAAGTATGAAGAGGTATAATGAATTATGTTGGTTTTAGCCATGTCCCCTTTTCTTTATTTCATGCCTCTGATTGATTTTACTTATTAATATTTCTCTTTTCTGTATAAAACTTCTTATCCTAAAGAGACAAGTTAAGATGAATATATATATATATATATATATATATATATATATATATATATACATACCGCTATATTCATCATAATGAATAGTTTTTCTCTCCAGGACAATCTGTCTCCAACTTGGTTCTTCAGATCTTACAATCGTGTACCCATTGCCACTGACTCTAAATCCATCTACTTTGCTGTGGGCATCCTCTTTTCTTTTTCATCTTTCCCAGCACTGTAGACTTCAGTAAAGCTAGCTCTTTGTATAACATGTCCAACATAACAATGATTTGAGCCTGATCATTTATGGCTATTTTTTTTTTCATATTCAAAAGAAATTTGAATTGTGCCCTGATGATGTTGCATGGTTTGGGTAATGAAATGTCTGCAAGATAACAACCAAGTTCAGAGACCATCAAGGACCTCTCAAAGAATTTTTGATGATCAAAGAATACTGTACTGATTTTGTGCAATCTTTATAGTATACATTTAATGATGGACTTGAACTAGGAAACCTTGTTTTACTTCCTGCTAGTCCATTTAAGGGCTTGGGGTTGTTATTTTTTACATCCTAATTTAAAATAATTCTATTTCGCTCTAAAAATATTTCACTTTTGCAGATTCTACCACTATTACTATTTGCCATTTTTCAGAATTTATTTTAAATTGGTAGAGTAGTGGGACCTTTGTTATCCTGCAATAATGAACAGTTGTAGTTGCAAACTCCCACTATATATAGCACTATGTATTGTCCATCCCTTTTGTAGCGGAGTGGAGCAGTACGGACCTTACTTTTGAAGATGTATTTTTGCTCAACTTGAAAATACAAACATAAAGTGGAAAATTTTATATTCAGTGTGTGATTTCCAGCAACCATTTGTTTCTATAAGTTTGAATGTGTAGTAATTTCTCTTACTGTAAGTAGTTTCACATCATGACTTAGTTGCAGCAAATATTAGTGTTACACAATTCTGTGTTAATATTCCAAGTTTGGTAATTGTTGAAAGAGCCCCAAAACAACTGAAGAACTTGGAATAGACATCTAAAGGAATTGTAGTCAGCCTCCTGACTACAAAATACCTTTTTGCCTATTTTGACGTTACCTTTAAAGTAAAATTTTAAAATTAGATTATCTGTAAGCTAATTGAATTATCCAGATGATTGAGACTAATTACTGCTTATAGGGATAAAAGCCAAAAAAGGAATAAGGAAAATTATATTAATAATTAGATGCTAGATAGTGTGGATATTTAATACGGGTCAGTTACACTATATGCCATTGGGAACCATATTCTACGCTATAAGAAAACTACACTGTATTTTATTATTTGAAGTCACCTTTAACAAATTAATGCTACTCAGTTGTATTTAGGTTAACACTAATGATGATTTTTATTTCTTTGCAGGTGGTATGGTCAAGAAAAAGATTACAATGTTCTAGTAATGGATCTTCTTGGACCTAGTCTTGAAGATCTCTTCAACTTCTGTTCTCGAAGGTTCACAATGAAAACAGTACTTATGTTAGCAGACCAGGTATGTAAATTGTGTAAATACTCTGCTTGGGTGAGGAGTACCAGAAGTTCCCTAAAATGCAGTTTGCTTTGTGTTTTCAAATACACATAAAGTTTGCTGACTTTATAATATCAGCACACCAGTGAGTATTTGAGCCAGATAGAATGAAAAAAAACAATAATGAGAATGGGAGATCACCTGCTGAATAACCACAAGATTTGTAGCCCAAATTATGCAATATGGAGTATATTATTTCATATTTAGCATTATTAATTGTCTTTATCCTAAATCTTAAATTCAAAAGAAGAGTAGTTGCAATATTTCTATGCTATATCTCTTACGTTTATAAAAGTTTTAAAGAGTTTTGAAAAGATAAAATTATATAATGAAATGAAAGAATATAAATGAAAGAAAAGAGAAAAGTGCAAAAAGAAAGAATGGAAAGAAATAGAAGTAGCTTCTGATTTTCTTTACAGCAAATATAAGTACAATTACAAAATTACCTTACTCAGTGGTTACAAAAAAAAGCTCTGTTTTTTCTATTGTCTATTTTTTCTAATGTCAAAGCCATAAATCGTAAGTTCATTTTTTTTCCTGTTTTGTGCAAATAAATATAAGCGGTTTACAGTCACTAATAAATGTAGATAAATAGGGGACAAGAGATAGCCTTGTCTTGTTCCTTTTTATATCTCACTTGGCTGGTTAGGAGTCCATTAACTATATATATATTGTACACATGCTGTGCCAAAATGCTTTTATGTGTCTTAACTGCCAAATAAAAGATGGTAAACACAACCAAAAAAAAAAAAAATCAAGTGGGGTCAAAGTTAGCCTAGCAATTGTAATTGTGAAAATGAACTTTTGTCATGTTCTGTGAGAATAATCTTTGAGAGACAGGAGAAAAAGGCACAGTCTTGAGAAGTGTCATGCAAAAGATGTCTCAGCCCATAGAAGGAAAGAGGACAGGCAAAGACTCTTAGAAGGGACCCGCCCTAGTAAGTAAAAGTAAAAGGGTAGAAGTGCTTTCCAAACTGTAAGATTCTGATACTATAACCTTACAGAAAAAGGTAATGTTGGTATTCTTGGTTTGTGTTTCTTGTCAGAACTACCTTGAAAGGCTGACACCCTTAATTCTGTATCCAGTGACACCTAAAGATCAAGGAGAATTCTTAGATTATAGACTTCAAGTGGGAGTGCAGTTCCATCTTAAATAGACTAATTTTTAATCACTGAGTCAAGTTTCCTGTTTATCAACGTTATCTCTATCTTGTATTGATTTAATTTCAGCTTGTTCTCATCTATCACATTATTGGAATCAGATATGTTTCAAGGGTACAGAATGCTTCCTGGAATTGAATGGTTAAGAATTCAATTTCCAATTTAAATAATCCAGAATCTGTTGCCAAAGATTGTCCAGGAAGTGCATGTTTTAGGCAAGAATAAGTCCCTCTTGAAGTTTGGCATTAGGATATGCCCTGATTGATTTGCTAAACCACAAGAGGCAAGATTTAGGTATACTTTGTTTAAATCGCTATATTTACAAACCACAAAGAATCCATAATAACAAAACATTGGGACAGTTGAGGGCCATGAAATGGATGGAGTTACATTGCTTATGCTCATGAGGCAGAATATTGAGAGGAGTTTGAAAACTTGGGTTTTCCATTTCAAAGTGGTAGGAAACTGCACTATTCATTTGCTGCAGTCATCATCAGAGATGGCAAAAAGACTTGTTTATCCTTGCTACACATCATGCCTGTCTTCTGCCCACCAGTCCTATCCCATGAATCCCTCTCTGTCAGCTAATATATTCCTCTTCTGTCTCAATAATATATGCCAAATCAGTGCTTTGAACAAAATTCAGTTCTGGATAATAAATGCGTCAGCAACAACAGATATGACACTGAAGAGCTGGATGTTTTCTTTAGAGGAGTTGTCTTCATTGTCACCTTGATCTCTTTGGATAGATGGTAATCTGAAAAGAAGCTCCGAATCCAATACATGTTTAAGTTCTTCCTGTACCTTTTCCTACTAAGTATTACTTTGAGTGTGCACACATCCAAGCCATTTCCCAGTCTTAATTTGTCCTGTACCTGCCTAATGGAACTCATGATACTAGGCTCTGATAGAACTAGTAGTTACCTACATTAACATATCTGCCCCATCCCTGTTCCAACATAACTTTCACATTGAGGTAAGCAGCAATAAACTTCCTCTACAACAGGGCTTTTCAACCAGTGGTACGCAGCGTCACCTTCCTCCCCCCCCCCCCCCGCGGGAGGAAGAAAGAAAGGGAGATAGGGAGGAGAGAGAAAGAAAGGGAGAGGGATAGAGAAATGGGGGGGAGAGGGAGAGAGAAAGAGGGAGAGAGAGATTAAATTAGTAACATGGTTGTTAAGTGAATCTGGTTTCCCCCATTAACGTTGCTTGTCAGAAGGTTGCAAAAGGCGATCACTTGACCCTGGAACAATGTGACCATCATAAATATGAATCAGTTGCCAAGCATCGAAATGTAAATCACATGACTCTGGGGATGCTGCAAAGGTCATAAGTGTGAAAAATGGTCATAAGTCACTTTTTTCAGTGCCGTTGTAACTTTGAACAGTCACTAAGCAAACTGTTGTAAGTCAAGGACTACCTGTACTTTATCACTTTTTCCAATTTTTTTTTTTTTGGTCATCAAATTTTTGACACCTCGCTAGGTGACTGGTGGTACTCGAATGTTGCCATATTCTAAAAGTGGTACAATCGGTGAAAAGGTTGAAAAGCCATGCTCTACAACAAGGTTCCTTTGTAGCATCAGGCTCAGACATCTGATACAATTCTAGACAGATGGTTTTTGCAAGATGCCCAGGGTGAAAATAACTGATTTTTGTGGGAAGACTGTTTTCCACAGGCAGGCATTAGGCTAGCATATAGACATTCAGCCAGATGTTGAGGTGCACTGATCCTTTAATTTGCTTAGGCAATATGGTAATCTCCACTTTTAGGGGTGTTGATGATAGTTCCATAAGATAGTGTTCCTTTTCTCATTATCTAACAATGAAAAGCATTTATTTACAAAACATTGAGTAGGTTAACTGGTTTAGATTATTTTCAGGTAATAAGATTGATGCAAATATTTTTGAATTATAGAACAGATTAGTATTAAAATAATACGTGAAATGCTTTTAAATTTGACCAATTTTCTTCTTGTTTACAGATGATCAGTAGAATTGAATATGTGCATACAAAGAATTTTATACACAGAGACATTAAACCAGATAACTTTCTAATGGGTATCGGACGTCACTGTAATAAGGTTAGTCTTAACACTTTTTTTGCATGAAAAAAGTTAAAATAAAATACAGTTTATTGAAAAGTTGTGCTGCTTGAGTTAGCTATAGTATTTATCAAAAGACAAGATTTTCAGTCATACTCCTGCAGGAAAATCATATGATCTCTGCCTTTGTGCAGACCTTAGTTAAGCAAATCAGTATGTTATTTAACCTATCTTTCTTTCCATACTCAAGTTCCTTCTATTTAATATCCTATTATTCAAAACCAATGAATTACAGTAGCACAGCTTGCCATAAACTGATTTTTATTGTTTGCTGTATTTATTAGCATGGTGGATTCTTGACTTCCAGTTACCTAGATTTTTAATTGGGTAGAATCAACTTCTAAAGAAATATTGGCTTGTAACACTGTAGCTTTATTTATTCAACTGTGTCCTGTGCATTCACAAGCCTGTGGAAGTTCAGAATGCAGTTTATGGGCAGGTATAGGTTAACATTTGCTTCTTGAATTTTAATATTTTATTGGATTTTAAGTGTGGGTAGAAGGGGTTGATAGAAATTGAGCTGGAAATGCATGTTTTCTTTTGAAACTTTTGATTGGAAATATTCTTGGCTAGCTTGCGAGAGTAATCGTTGCTATACTGTACATTGAGCTCGAGCAGACAGGCAGCATTGGCAATGCATTTAAGCATGCTGTTAAATAGAAATTCTTAAGTTTGGGGAAATGTATGTGAAACGAATCTATATTGGCAGCAACATTCCCATACAGATTGGTTCTTCATAAGCCATCAGTGTTTACCTTTTC
This sequence comes from Crotalus tigris, assembly GCF_016545835.1. Taxonomy (NCBI): domain Eukaryota; kingdom Metazoa; phylum Chordata; class Lepidosauria; order Squamata; family Viperidae; genus Crotalus; species Crotalus tigris. The sequence continues at coordinate 7,104,965 of NW_024096478.1, read as the reverse complement.
GATATTTTTAGCTATAAAATGTTACCTTTGTTTGCCTGTATGAATGCCAACTTGGAGCCATTACTTTAGGGCAAAATCAAACCAACAACCACCTGTTGAATTCTGCTTTAAAGGCGTTCAGTGAAGCATTAAACAACTTTGGGGAGTTGGGGTGAGAAGAAATTGCAAAAGTCAAATTTAAAAGACACTGTCAGTCTATTTCTATTGAACTTTATCTCTAAATTTCATATTCTTGTTTCTTTAATGCAGTCCTTTAATTTTCTGACAAGAACTGGAAGTATAACTAGAAAAAAAAATAAACCAGTCTTGATTTGATATTTCTTCTCTTTTTGGGCCATGTCTCCATATTCTTTGACAGTTATATTGAGCTGGCATTGCAACACTTTATTTATTTTTTTCTTGTGATGTGGAAATGTGGACTGAAAAATGTTGTGCTTTGTTAAGTGACTTTATTAGAGTCACATTAGATGATGTAAAAAAAGGACCACATTTTTCAGTCCTAGTAGCCATTTAAATAGAGTGACAAGCATTAAATTTTAGACATTTGTTTGATATTACAAGTAATCCTATAGATAACATTATAACCCCCTTTGTTTAATCCACACAGAATTTAAAGCTTTAAAAGTGTGAAATCAGCAGTTCCTTTAAATATTGACATGGGTTAAAATTTTCTTCCTTTAGCAAAAATTCAGATGAATTTTGTATCACATATCCATTGTTTTAAGACATGGTATTTACAGTTGGTGAGGCTGTTTTGTTAATCGTGTTCCAGTAAATTATGTTCATAATAAACTAAAATATAGACAATAAAATTGGAATGCTTTTATTTCTAAACATTTATTTTAAAATGTTATGTCTTAGGAATTGTCTTACTCCTAATATAAGATCTTCTTTGAGCCTCTCCTACAAAAAGCCCTGCATGCTTATGAAAGTGAACTTAAGGTGACTAAATGCCTTCTACCTCTTCCTTACTGAAGATTTATTTCCCACATGTTGTTTGGGGGAAGGGCAGTATATATGTAAATGCCAAAATTCCTTTTTATTAAGCCAAATATTGCCATTGCTATCCCTGTTCAAGGCAGTGTCATTTTAAAGTGGCATGCTCAAATTTATCTTGCCACATCTAAATTTTTTCTGTGTCACGTGATCTCCTTTGGAAAACTGTAGTGCTTGGTGGAAGAAGGATGGCATTTGGCTACCCTATTCTTTCTCTAATGCCTCGGTGTTGCCTGTCTGCGCCAGCCATTGTTGCAATGTAAGCAATACTGTTTGATGCACTGCCACCCTCTATTGTTTGTTCAGTGTTTAGAATCTCCAGTGGGGAAGAGGAAAAGAAGCATGACTGTTAGTACTTCTCAGGACCCATCTTTCTCAGGATTAAACCAGGTCTGAACTGTCTCTATTCCAACCTCAATCCCAACTCATATGCATTTTTATTTTATTTCGGAAAACATGTAGGTGTGCAAAAAGCACCTTATGTTGGCATTATTCAGACATACTTGGCAAACATGTAACATTACTAAGCTCCTGTCTAAGATAAAAGGTTCTTTTATCCATGTTAATATGATTAAGGATAACTGTCCGAACTTTGTATTAATCCTAGAAGAGTAGCTCTGTGTTCTGAAATACGACAAGGAGGATATAGAACGTATTGTGAAGAATTAGAAATGCCTATGTGTGCATGGTCTGGTAGTAGGTCTTGATGAGATTTGTTTCCCTCTTCATTAAAATGATTAAGATGTTTGGGGGGAAATGCATTTTGGATGTGGAGAATCAAGACCTACTATACTTTTTCCAAAGAACATGCTTTGTTTCCAGCAGTACATTTTAATAGAACTTTTTAGTATAGATCAAGTAACTAAGGTAATTGTATCTCATTAAAAATTTACCGTATTTTAGTTAATCAGTTCTTAGCGCCTTAAATGTCTGCCTATTTATTAAACATGAATTTTATTATAATACTTTGGGCCCATGAATTTAGAAATGTGGCAATTGGAATAGTTTTCACTATATGCAGCATTTTTTTATGCTATATTGTGGCTCAAATTATGTTATCTATTTAATTTATAACATTGGAACTTGTTCAAACTTCAATATATAGTCCCAGGGTGGGTTTTAGGATTTCATAATATAGATTTCTGCAGAGGAGGAGAATGCTAGGAGACTGATCTCAATTGTCACAGGAGTTGGCTATTTACAGAAGAACAAGAGATTAAATGTCAGCTGTTTAAACTGGGTTGCTTAATCATGGTTTATTTTCATGCACGATCATTAATTTGTATTTAATAAAATGGTTTTGTGAAAAATTGAAACTGAAGGGAAAAAAAAAACTTTAAAAAAAAATAAAGTTGGCTGAAGTCCTTTATTGTATGGATATGAGGCAGGGGAGAAGAAGGGTAAATATGGAGACTCAATGAGTTATTCAGAACTATTTGGCTCGATCAGGTCATGCCAGAAATGTTTTAATACCACATAATAATTGGGCCAGTCTGAAAACTGTGTCCTATGCTAATTAACAGGGGAGTGGTACTTTTTGTTCTAAAATTGATTTACCTAAATATAAAATAGATATATTTTGTGCAATGAAGAACAATATCCTTTTTGTGTTAAAATGTGCTGTCTTGGAGAATAGAAAAGCACAAATAACCTTTATTATTCCAGCGGAAGCAGCAGAAGTATCTTGCCAGTTTCAGATTGGAATCATTGAGTTTCCCTTTCCGGTCCATCATTCCAGTTCTGACTGGATTTCCTTAATTACTCTGAAACTAAATCAGCAAGAGTCATGCAGGCATTCATGAGGGGAGAGTAAATTAGGAAGATTTGAAGTTAGTAGCTTGGGGAAGTGTGGTTTATTGAGTGAATAGTATTATATCTAATCTCAAAAGTAATGTGCTCACTTCTCAACCAAAGCAATTTAAGAGGGAGTGTTATTATGGTGCTAGGTAACTTTGCTTCCTAGCATTGTTCCCAGTAATGAAGCATGGCTTTGGTGTTTTGAGATTGTAAGAATATATTTCCTTGCCGTAATCTACCCTTAGCCGTTAAATAAAATACCTAACAGTTGAAATCTGATAAATTAATCTTTTAAAAACTTGATCCCATAGCATTCCAAAATGGCTTTTATATAATGTTTTAAGATACTCTGTTAGTGAAGGTGTATTGCAGATGATCAGAAACATTTCAAAATTCCTAAAAAAAATAGCCATTCTTGTTCATCTGAAATAATTATTTTGCCCAGTGTTTTATAAGAGTACCTATATCTTCCATTTGTCCAAATCAGAGAGAAAAAGAAAATAAATCTCTGTAAATTATAAAATTAATGTCAACTACTTTTACAATAAAAAAAAATAATCTCTTTTCTGCCTTGTGCTAGTAAAGGAAATACTAATTAACCTACTAATATTTCAACTTTATACAGTTTACTTATTTGAATCAACTAGGTATTCTGTGTTTTGTATTGTTTTCAGGTCATCAATCATAGATGGTTAAGTATCATCCATTTACATTTACCTTATAACATAAACGCAAGTGTTCAGTTAACTTTAAATCAGGAGTCAACAGTATTACGCCTGCAACACACTAGGATAGCACTCACTGATCTTTTTAAGATTGAGCAAAATCTCATCGGATATCCAATCAGTTTTTGTGCTCGAGATCTCAGTAAATGTTAATCATTCTTTAATTTTCTAAATGTATTTTTAAAAATTAGTTCTGTTAGAAAATGTTAGTGTGTGATGATGCTTGTTGACCCTGCTTTAAATACTGTTTGTCTTCCTCTCTCATTGAGTCTAAACTTCTTCAACCTGGCAAATTGTAAAGGCCCAACAACTATTTCTTTATTTTTATTATTTCTTTATTTACTTGCTTGCTTATTAAATAACTTTATAATAAAATGTTCCTTAAAGGCACTAGTAACCCGAACATCTATTAAATGATTGTTTTCAATTGTTTTCTAAAATTTAGTCAATTATTTTATGCTTTTATTTTAGAAAACTTTTTTCTCTCTCTCTCTCTCTCTCTCTTTTTTTTTTTTTTTTTTTTAAATCTCTTTTTCTGTATTGCCTGTAAGATTTGGCAAAAAAATGTACAGGAATTACTAGGAGTTTTAGCACACTTCCTAAAATGGACTATACTAAACTCTTAAAAATTGTTTTTTAATTAGACAACTTACTTCTTATACTTTTAATCTGCCACATATAACAACTCCCAGATTATTTGTAACTGAACATTTTAGTTAAATTTGATGGTACTTTAATTAGTAAAATATAAAATAAATTATCTTGTGTCAATTTGATCTTCAATTCAGCTATTTAGATATTTGATGAATATGAAAGAATGCTTCAGCATAGTGGGAAAAAATTATAGCAGTAAGTGGCAGAAAAGCAAAATTACTTGAGAAATGAAAACAGTTTCATAAAATTGGCCCTTTTCCCTTTTTTGTCACATATATAATATGAAAATATTAAAATTTATGTGGCCTAGCTTTATTCAATTATTTGTTTTACAATACTTTAATTTTCTCCAGTCCCTACAATCTCTTTAGAGGCTTGTCAACATATAGAACGTCCATAAGAAAGTAATACAATCAACAGTTTTTGCAGTAAAACTCACTTGGAATAATTTTATTTGTTTTTTCCTAAGTAGATGAGAAAGGTTAGGTCCATTTTATATTTTATTTTTCAAGTAATAATTAAGAGTTGTGATTTTGTTTCCTTTGCCTTTAAATATAATTGAATTTAATTTTGTTGATCTCAGTTATCTATTAAGTATAAATTTAAAAGTTCCGATGATATTTCCAAATGCCATCTGGAAATTTGAATCTATTTTATCTATTTTAAAGTTATTCCTTATTGACTTTGGGTTGGCCAAAAAGTACCGGGACAACAGAACAAGGCAACACATACCATATAGAGAAGACAAAAATCTCACTGGTACAGCTAGATATGCAAGCATTAATGCACATCTTGGCATTGAACAGAGGTAAGTGTCCAAGCAATTACTGTAAGCTCTAGAAATTTCTGAATTATTTCTAATTGTAGAGATAAAGATGCTGAGATTATAATTTAGTAATCTACACATTTCCTACTTGTGCCATAATATTTTGGATCTTGAATAGTTATGACCAAAAATTAATTTAAATGTTCTTACATTAGCGCAAATATTTGCATTGTGTAGCTTATAGACACCAAAATATCTATGACAAATACATTTTATCTAACCATCTTATACCTATGTGTTGCCTTAACAAGTAAAGTCATTTGATATAACTGACTAACAGCAGAGTGAATATCTGACATAAAACTATCCTTAGATCAGTGGTTCTCAGCCTGTGGGTCGGGACCCCATTTGGGGTCAAACGACCATTTCACGGGGGTCGCCAAACAAGGCTGTCCGCCATTTTTTCCCCCTTTTCTTTAGCCACGCCCCTGGCACCCGGTGATGTATAAGTGGTTGGGGGTCACCACAACATGGGGAACTGTATTATGGGGTCACGGCATTAGAAAGGTTGAGAACCACTGCCTTAGATGGTTCCTACAAAACTCTAGTGTTAAATAAAAGTGGAAACACTTTGCATCAGAAATAGCAAATGTTTTCAAGTTAAAATGATTTCTTAAAGACCTTAAAAGATTTCTTTGTTCTTATCCTCTTAAGAGATTGTTGTTTTTAAAATAATAATTTATTTTTGGTGCATATGGCATTAGTTTATATCTAATAAGATTTTAAGCCCTGAAATATAGTACTTCAGGTGAAGTTAACTTTTTTCTTAACAGACCAAGTATTTTCAAACACTTTTCATAATATGTGCATCATATTTTATCAATAATACCGTTTCCTTCATTTTGGTGATACTTTGTAATTTTTTAATTGTATTCAACTTCTTTTAACATAGTACTATTCAACTGGTATATTGGACTTAACATGTTTTCTGATGCCTTTGTTGGCATTATACTAGTGGTATCAGTCATCAAACATAAAAGTTATATTATTTCTGGAATCAATATTTTTATTATAAAGTTTCAAAGTTCACAGTTAAATTTAACTTTTGAATGTTTTCAGTTATATTTTGTGTAGAATAAGAATCAGAATAGTTCATAATTGTTTTGCTGTTAGTGCTTTGCTTTTATGTGTACACAGTTTTTGTGCTTCCATGATCTTACTATTGTATTACGAGGGCAATTCGGAAATAAAGCTCCGTTTGGTTATCAATGATAGATACTCGCATATAGAGAACTTTTATTATACACATCAGAAAACTACAACATTACATTACTTTTCAACATAATCGCCATTCAAATTGAGACACTTGTCATAGCGTCTTACAAGGTTTGAAATTCCTTAATAGTAGTCACTCAGCACCAAATCTGGGCTACGGGGGGGGGGGGCGTGAGCAAAAACATCCCAACGGAACTGCTTCAGAAGTTCTTGGGTATGTCTAGCGGTGTGCCGGCGAGCATTATCGTGAACCAACACCATATCAGAAGTCAGCATGCCCCAACGCTTGTTATGGATGGCACGTCTGAATTTTCGTAATGTTTCACAGTAGACTTCTGAATTGATGGTCGAATCACGCTCCGTGAACTTCACTACAAATACTCCTTTGGTATCTTCACATTTGGCGGGGTTTTCTTTGGCACCACTTCCGATGTGACGTTGGTTCACGATAATGCTTGCCCATACATCGCTAGATGCACCCTAGAACTTTTATCACCCCTCATGTAGCCCTGATTTGCCACCAAGCGACTACTACTAAGGAATTTCAAATCTTGTAAGACGTTATGACAAGTGCCTCAATTTGAATGGTGACTATGTTGAAAAGTAATGTAATGTTGCAGTTTTCTAATGTGTATAATAAAAGTTCTGTATATGCGAGTGTCTGTCATTGATAGCCAAACAGAGGTTTATTTCCGAATTGCTCTCGTATTATCAAGATAGATATGGGGCTGAATGGAGCTCGTGTAGCTTTGGTTCTTGACCAAAATAGAAAATGATTGGCAAATAAGGGAAAAGAATTTCAGCAGTCATTAAAATCAAAATTAATATTTGTTTTTGCATATAAATATGTATATTACAAAAATTGCTTGAATATTATTTTATTCTCTCAATACTTCATCCTAAGATAAAATAAAATTAGGAATTTAACATTTGATAAGGAGAAAAATAGCAAAATAAAAACTTGGGATATGTCAGGAAAACTTGTATGCGGTTTTCTGTAATAGTTAATCAGTTTGCTAAAATTTGAAATGTATTGCTATATCATCTCTAAGGAAAACAAGAAATAACAAATGCATAATTATAGTTTTCCAAATAAATTTGGTAAATCTTATTTATTACTGTTGTATATCAGTATATTGCGCATTTTACTGACAGTTCATGTTCATAACCAGTTGAGGCCTGAGAAATGACGCTATTCAATTTGTGAATAAGCATATAAAACTTTTTTCCTCAGTCGTCGTGATGATATGGAGTCATTAGGATATGTATTGATGTACTTTAACAGAACCAGCCTGCCGTGGCAAGGATTAAAGGTATGGTAAAAACTTCATACAGAGTTGTATGTACTAAAATATTGGATGGACAAGCACAATATTGTATATTTGTAATTCAGATACTATGAAATAGATAGAATCTCTGGCATGATATGCCACATGAAACTATACATAAGTATAAACAGAATATGATCAGGCTGCTGCTTTTCTCCCTCCAGTGTTTATTTCTGACAAATATTTTACAGTTGAAACATCCTCAGAGAAAGACATTAAGAATGAGATAGGCTTAAAGCAGAGCTCCCCAACCTTTCCAGCTGGCGGCCTGGAAGGAAAGGGAGGAGCAGGGAAATGTACGGGTGTGTGCACAGTGGTGCTAACGTGCGTGTGTATACACAAGCAGGCTGCACATTCCTGTGGCATGCTGGCGTCCACGCAGCCTGCATGCATGCGCAAATGGGGCTTCTAGTGCCTGCACAGCAGCACTATCACGAGTGGGAGAGGCTGGTGGCCAAAAGGCCACAGCCCGGTACTGGGCCGCGGACCATAGGTTGGGGACCCCTGCGTTAAAGGACAATGTGCAGTTTGAATAATGATTCAGAGAAGTTATTGGAAAGTCTGCCCTATCCAGAGAACTTTGGTTATCTTGAAGCCTTGCTCAAAGTACTGCAGCCTCTCCACCTTCAGGATTGTGGATAGGGATTTAAAAAATAAGAGATGTGCGTGCATAGACGCACATTCATTTACACTCATTGACATAATGTACAAATGTATGTGAGAGAGATAGAAATCTATTTGTACTTTTGCAAGAGGTTATATAATTCAGATGAATTCAAATTTTGAGTATATTGATGGTACAAAGCAATTTGTACTGGAAATGTTAAGCTATCAGTTGCAATCTAATACCAAGAGCTTTATGAGATTTCTATATTTACTCAAAATCTGACTGTCTAGGAAAAATATTAGAAGCAGCCATATAATATACTCCTATCATGAACTAATTAGGCTGCAGTAATTGACACTTTAAAGCTTGTAAGAAATATTTTTATTCTCTTTATAGTGAATTCTGGAACTTGGCAATTTCTTTTAGACCTATGATAATAAAGAAAGTAGCATTGTTCTATTTATATTTATCCATATTTTTTACAGGCTGCAACAAAGAAGCAGAAATACGAAAAGATTAGTGAAAAGAAGATGTCTACTCCTGTTGAAGTTTTGTGTAAGGTACAAACTGTTTTAAAAAATTTGTCTTTGATAATGAATCATATTTTATTTTGTAAATAAGCCAATGATTTTAGGGCTCTGTTCTGGGCCCAGTACTTTTCAACATCTTCATCAATGATTTGGATGAGGGGATAGATGGGGAAGTCATCATATTTGCAGACAATACAAGCTGGCAAGAATAGTCAACACTCCAAAAGATAGGCTTAAAATACAGAAGGATCTTGACAGACTTGAACATTGGGCGCTATCTAACAAAATGAAATTCACTGGTGAAAAAAACAAGGCTCTACATTTAAGCAAGAAAAACCAAATGCACAGGTACAGTATAGGGGGTACCTTGCTCAATAGTAGTAACTATGAGAGGGATCTCGAAGTTCTAGTGGACAATCACTTAAATATGAGCCAGCAACGTGCTACAGCTGCCAAAAAAGCCACCACAGTGCTAGGCTATATTAATAGAGGGATAGAATCAAGATCACGTAAGGCAGACATGTCAAACTCGCGACGTCATGTGACGTCGCACAACATATCAGGAGGGTTTTGCCATTGCCGGCAATTGGGTGGGTGTGGCTTTTGGATGACGCATCCGGCCCATGGGCCGGCAGTTTGACACCCCTGACATAAGGTGTTAATACCACTTTATAATGCCTTGGTAAGGTCACACTTGTAATACTGCATTCAGTTTTGGTCACCATGATGTAAAAAAGATGTTGAAACTCTAGAAAAGAGTATAGAGAAGAGCAACAACGATGATTAGGGGACTGGAAGCTAAAACATATAAAGAACGGTTGCTGGAATTGGGTATGTCTAGTTTAATGAAGAAAAGGACGAGGGGGGACATGATAGCAGTGTTCCAATATCTCCGGGGTTGCCACAAAGAAGAGGGAGTCAAGCTATTCTCCAAAGCACTTGAAGGCAGGCAAGAAGCAACGGATGGAAACTAACCAAAGAGAGAAGCAAGCTAGAACTAAGGAGAAATTTCCTGACAGTTAGAACAATTAACCAGTGGAACAACCTGCCTCCAGAAGCGGTGAATGTTCCAACACTGGAAGTTTTCAAGACGAGACTGGACAACCATTTGTTTGAAATGGTATAGGGTTTCCTGCCTAAGCAGAGGGTTGGAGTGGATGATCTCCCTTCCAACTGTATTATTATTATTAATAATAATAATTATCTTTAGCTTTGTATCACTTTTTCTTTCCTTTTTCTGTTACTTTCCATTTTCTTAAAACAAAATGCTATAGAACTGAATTTCTAGATATAAAAATTGTGGGAAATCTGCCTCTAACTCTTGCTTCGATTTCTTTTGTTCACAGGGATTTCCTGCAGAATTTGCAATGTACCTGAACTACTGCCGTGGCCTGCGCTTTGAAGAAGCTCCTGATTATATGTATCTGAGGCAGCTATTCCGTATCCTTTTCAGGTTGGTTTTGTAGGATACTTTGTGAATATTCGAAGAGAACAGTTTTAACAACAATTTATCATTCACGTGGTTAGCTTGGCTAGAAGTGTATCCACGCCCTTAGTGCACTTAGTGCAGGGTTCAACTAAAAAAAAAGAGAAGTGGGGATGAAGATCAATATTTCCCTTTCCCCTATTAACCGGTTTGAAGGGCTTTACACTTTACGCATGGGACTCTTTCAACTTGAGCCAAAGCCTCTATACTTCTAAATAATTACCAGAGGACTTTGAAAGTTGCTGCAAACGGATTTTAATTATTAACCACAGCACTGCATAATGTTCAATGTTTTACAAAATGTCTCATTTTGAATGCCAGTGAAACCTGCTTATTCAACAGCAATTCAAGTATTAGATTTTAGTGGTGGTTTTCTTACTTTTTAAATTTTACCCTCTGTAGGACCCTGAATCATCAATACGACTACACATTTGACTGGACAATGTTAAAGCAGAAAGCCGCACAGCAGGCAGCCTCTTCCAGTGGGCAGGGGCAGCAAACCCAAACTCCCACAGGCAAGCAAACTGACAAATCCAAGAATAACCTGAAAGGTTAGTAGCCAAGAACCAAGTGACGTTACAGACCAAAAATGATAAACACTAATTTGGATCCCGCTGGTGATACGTGTTAGCTCAAGGAGGTCATTACAAACACTTATTTGGCTATTTAGTATTTAAAGAACGGACGTCCTTGGAAGATTTGACTACTAACTTTAAACCAAGTGTCCTTGTTTTCATATCATTTCTTTGGGTATGTTGGGTCATTTTAACCACTGCATCTTCTGCTCCCTCATTAACCCCCTCTTCAGAATAAGCTGGCTTGGTGAAGGGAACATAGTATGATCCAAAAATCTGGACCTAACATTTTAAGGAAGAAATTTTCTATTACGTTTTGCATTGGGCCAGTTTAGATGCGGCTTTGGTATGGGTTTCTTTGGAGGCAAACCCCCCCCCCCAGGGTAAATGTTTTCCTTGAATATATTCTTCCCCCCGCCCCATATAAACGACATCAATTTTATTATTTTGATATTAATGTGCTATTGTGAGCCACAGACAATCTTAGGAAGTAGCATGTACATTATTATATAATTAAGTAAAATTAGGGTACTTCTTTAAAAAAAATAGGACATAGCTTCAGCATGATGATAGTCTGTATTCTCTGAATATTGTAATTAACAGTACATCAGGGAGATGAGTCCTCATGTTCATGCACAAACAGTCAAATCTTTCAACCCTCTCAGTAAAATACAAGAAAGGCAATGATCAGAGGATTTAGGAGGGTGGGTTAAATTTAGACAGAATACATCAAATATATGTATATACAGTATAAGGGTTAGGGAGAGAAATGGAAAGTAAACAAATTCAACTGAAATTATCCCCATGTTCTGGGGGGGGGAAATCTGTTTCTAATTTTAATTATAGCTCTGTTTGAGATTTATGGACAAAATAATAAAAGAAAGAACTTTCTATGGCAGCAGGCAGCAAATGGATCACATTTGGGAATATGTTAATTATGTTTCTATATCTGTAAATAAGATGGGCAAGCACACAAAATGCAAACAATGTAACCAAAGAAATGCAAGCCCTGAGTATCCAAATGAAATGCCCCGAAGCTAGATCCTCTCTGAAAATAACTGAAAGCAAAACGAATCAAGTCTACACATGCAAGATCTTCAGGTCAGTAAATACTATTGTCATAATACTTTTCTCTGTTTTGTGGTTGGTTTAAATTTTTGAATTATGTATAAATAAAACCAATCAGTATTTCCATTTTTATGTAATTGAAATAAAAAGATATATATTCCTTTTATAAGGACACGTTAGTGTATGTAACAAAGAATATTATTAAAAGAGCACAGTACTAATGATACTTTTTTTTTATTTAGGAGAATCTATACAGGACTCTGATAACTGACTACACACACCATTTTCAATCATATCATCAGTGCCTACCATTTTAGAATTACCTGATTAATAATGTTTCAATTACATGAATTATGTCAAGAAAAGAAAGAAAGACGTTTAGCTGGAAAAAGAAGAATAAAAGTCTACTATCCACAAATAGGCATAGATAAATTTATGATAATAGATTATAGCAAGTGTTTTTTTAATGCAGCAAAGTCTCTTTTTCTTATGGATGAGAACATGTCGTTGATACAATATAATCTCTTTGGCAGGATACAGTCTATCAGCAAAACAAAGATCATAAGGAAAGTATTGGATAAAATGTATAAGAAGAAAATAGAAAAGTATGCAAATAATCTTGAAGGAATCATTGTTGGTTGAACTATGTGATCATATTCACAACAATCCAATCTTATATGTTTTTGAATCAACAGAAAAAGGATTGTTTCCTTACTGAAATTATTGAGACATCAGTAAATGTGTAGTTTATTGAATGCTTGCAAGCATCCAAACTGTAAAAAAAGGCTAATATGATGCAATGATATCAGGATGAGAAGAGATACAGAAACTAATAAAATACCACTACAGTGTGTAGTGGAATAACCTTCAAGCTGTTCCAGAAGTAAGGATAATAATCTACTATACAATTATAATTTGTCAACAGCTGTTCTGCAAGCAAGAGGACTTGATTCAACCACAAGCAGTTCAATAATTCTAATTAGTAAATATTGAGCAGTATACAAATGGTGTCCTAATGCCTCCTGAACAAAAGTAAGAAAAGTAGATTGAAAATTTGTAGCCATTTTTTTAAAAAGATGAAGCTAAAACGAACATACAAATGCGCACTCTCTCTTGAGCCTATTCCCATAGCTCTTTGAACTAAGTGCAAGGAAATTATTATTTTATTTCAGCTGTTTTGTTGAAGTGTGAAAGAAATTGACAAGATTTTAAATTAAAATTTCCACTGACGGGGTTAAATGCAGACATTAACATGAAGTATTTCCAGCTCATTTTCTTGTCATTATTTTCAGTATTCATTGTAGGAAAAAAAAATTAAGGGAGAATTGGTTATGACAGGGATAGCCAGCAATAACCCTTCAAAATATACAATTATACTTAATTTCATGCCTAGTCAGACCTATTTAAGGAACGTTTTTTTATTTAAAAGTTTTAAAAGCAATACGCCTGCATTTGATTTCAGACTACTGAAATAATAATCTAGTTATCTAATAATAGTATCCTCTTTCTCTGAACTCTTAAAGAAAAGTCTTTTCTTTGCATTCATTCTAAATTCAGAAGTAATTTGGGATTTGAAAAGAGGAAAGGTTTTTCCCCAGTTTACAAATTTCACTTGGTTGAAATTTCCTGTTCTACTTTTTTAAAGCAGCATTTTATGTGTATAGCTAACTGTTCAGAGATGTGTTACTTAAATATTTGAATTTATTGAAAACCAGAATAAAACAAGTTAATTGATCTCACCTAAGTTGTAAGTAATAGTGGTAGCAGATATTCTCCTAGTAGATTACGACAAAAAAAATCCTCAGTTGCCATGAATTAATCAAGAAATCTCTATCTTATAGGAGTGTGCATGAAATGGGGAAAGAGAGTGCTTAATTGTTAATGGGATAGAATCATATGGATAGAGGTGAAGAGAAGGAAGAAATGTGTTTCCACCAGTGGAGTTGCAAACGGAAGGGGATCATGTAGGGCAGGGGTGTCAAACTGGCGGCCCATAGGCTGGTTTCACCCCATTGCCGAAATGCAAAAAGTCACGACACGTCACGTGACGAGTTTGACACCCATGATGTAGGGGAAGAAGATTATATTGGAGCAAGAAGACACAGGCTGGAGTTGGAGACTGGTTGAGATCATGTTAGGCAGAAGAAAGAGTTAACGGTACATAAAATGAGTATTACAATATTTATATCTTGGGGAGGGAGTTCATAGTAGAATAGGTAAAAGTGCATGTAGTCCTTGATTTATGACCACAATTGAGCTTGGAATTTTGGTCATAAGTCACTGCAGTCACTAAGCATGGCACTCGTGTGGTTGCCTTTCTCTGAGCTCTTATCATTTTACTGCCTCAGGGAATGCAGGAGGTCCGGTGTCCCCTCCCCCCCCATGCAAGACTGAAAGCATTGATCGGCTAGGCCCACCACAGTGGATCCTCCCCCTGTACCAACCCCTCTGAGTCCATTTCTCTCTCACCTCACTTCATTCTGTACATGGGTCCTATTCTCATGATTCAGAAGGTTCATTCTCCAAATTGTGCAATTTGGAGAAGGAGTCTTCCAAGCCAGAGGTCCCCAACCTTCTGGGCACCAGGGACTGGTTCTGTGGACAGAGGTTTTTCCGCGGACCGGAAGGGGTGTGGTTTTGTGTGCTGCCTGCATCCCATGGATGGGGCTTTGCTTGTCTGTGCAGATCAGTTGCTGGCATGCTGCGGTACTGGTCCACAGACTGGGGGTTGGTGACCCCTGTTCCAAGCCATCGTAAGCATGATGGCGTTCACTAGTGTTTTCTCTTCCAAAGAGGGAAATGCTAGTGAGGCTGGCGTTCTGAAAGACTCTGAACCTCAGCATTTTGAGACTTATATTAAGTTATATATTATACAACTCAAACTGTATCAATCCATTTTTTATACATCCCAGTTCATACTGGGGTTTTTTTAATGCCATTTTTGGTTTGTTTTGGTGAACAAAATGCCAGTAATGCACCAGAAAATATGGGTGTTTCAGTAGATTGTGTTGCTTGATATCTATATGTTAAAAGGAAGGACAAATTATATTTCTTCTTGTTTAATGTTATGCACACATCTAGACTTTTGTTATTGGCAGAGGCACAAAGAAAACCCCAATGGAATTTTGAACTAGGACAGGTTAATATGACAGTACAACATAAAGGAATTCTGATAATAGGAATAATAGAACAGAATTATATTAAAAGCTTTCTAAATACGAAACATTAATTTACAAATGCTACTTCAATGGGTAATTCAGGCTTTTTGCTCATTTAGAAATTGTTCAAGGATCAGAAATCAGTTGGGAGGCGAAAAAAGCTGTACACTGTATGAATGAGAATTGCTAACTAAAAATGTTGGAACAACACTGTAATATTATAGACCACTTGAAATAGTTAATCTAAAAGCCTTAATTTTCTTTATAGTATCTCTATACATATGGTATACCTGGATGTTTCAGGCAGTCCTCAAGTTACAACCACAATTGAGCCCTAAATTTCTGTTGCTGAGCGAGACAGTTAATGAAATTTGCCCCATTTTACAACCTTTCTTGCCACAGTTATTAAGTGAATCACCACAATTGGTAAGTGAATCTGGCTTCCCCATTGACTTTTCTTGTCAGAAGGTCGCAAAAGGTGATCACGTGACGTCAGGAAAACAACTGTCACAAATATGAGTCAATTGCCAAGTATCTGAATTTTGATCACGTGACTGGGGATGCTGCAAAGGTCCTAAGTGTGCAAAACAGTCATCAGCCATTTTTTTCATAAACACATGCCAGTTACCAAGCATATGAATTCTGATCACGCGATCATGGGGATGCTGCAATGGTTGTAAGGGTGAAAAATAAGTCGCTTTTTTCAGTGGCGTTGTAACTTTGAACAGTCACTAAATGAACTGTTGTAAATTGAAGACTACCTGTAGTTGATTGAATGCAGATTTACCTATTAAATAAACTATGCAACCAGAAAAACTCCAAAGGCTGAAGTCCGATAACTAATGAAAGTTAATTTTAGTTGCCAATCTGCAAAATGTCACTTTTTTTTTTTTTAGAAAACTGCATTCAAATGGAAATCGATATGAACATAGTTAGAAAAATCGAGATGTTAACTTTATTCTGATGTGAATGTTTTGTAAGGCATTACCAGTTGTAGCATTATGATTGTGCATTCTGTACTGCTTTGCGACTTGGCTTTAAGCACCTTGATTATTTATCTGCTATAGGGAATGGTTAAGTAAGACTTTTATCACCCTTTATTGAATTTGCAACTAATAATCCTGATCACAGGATTCTTTTCTCTAAAACACTAGTGCAATAGGTATTTACTAGATGAAGCAGCATGTATAGTTTTGGAGAAGGATGTAATTGATTTTTTTTTATTTTTCTAGTATTCATTTTGGCTCAGTACACAACGTAGCTGCCTGAGTGTAGCTGGGCAAAATGGTCATGGAAATCTATCCATACCTGATTTTCCAAACATGGTTTTTTTCTGGGACATTGGTATCCTAGATACAGTGCTTATGTTTATTTTTTTCTATCTGTGATAACCAGCTTAAGTTATTGGAAAATGTCTAACTCATATCTGTGTTTGTGGGTAGAGAATCCTGGGCTGGTATGAAGTCTCTATTACAAATACTTCTCAGTCGATGTGATCAGATGGGTTGGATGGGCGCGGTGCTTAAAAATTTACTCTGAGGCCACTCATTATTTTCTCTTTGTCTTTTTTATACTTTTTCTTCTCTTTTTTATACTTTTTCTTCTTTTTAAAAAGTTCCCCAAAGTCAACCTCTAAATTGTACAGATAAAATTAAATTAAATCCTCCAATTATAAAGAGGATTCTACTTGAGGTAAGAGCTGATAAAAATACCTTTTCTTAGAGACAGTCCGGTAACTTATTTCTGCACGAGTCTGAAAAAAACAAGCTTCTTCCTTGTCTTTTTCAAAGCCTTCATAATCCTGATATGCATTATAAAGCAGAACATTATTTAAAATTTACTCTTAAAAGTATCATCTAACATTTCTTTATTAAACACTTTTTGCCAGGCCTGTCAATAAACGTTCAGTTTAATAGACATAGGGAAGAAGAGATGTCAGTTTTAGTTGAATGTCTGTTCGTGTTACATAGAAAAGGGTAACTATACCATTTTGAAAGGATGGGGAAAAACTAATGTATTTTTCAGACATATTCGTCCAAGGCAACATTGTAGAGTGGAAGATATAAATATAATGACTTGCTCCCATAATTCCGGTGAAAGGTCCAAAGATACTTTCATCCACGCCTGCTGCTTTAGCCATTGAGGTTGCAACTCTTTAACAAAAGATACTGCAACCATTTTACACCATAATCTGGAAGCAAAAGTAACCTTTTTCTCCATATAATTTTCTTAACCTTTCCTACCTTTCCATTTCTTTCTTGAACTGCATTATTCATGATTTTAAGATTTCTCCTTCAATAGAAGAAATGAAAGATTTCCTGTAGTAATCACAGCAGTGCAGTCCAAATGTTGATTGGAGGCTTTTGGGTGGAAAGTAACAAATTATATACTTGCAGAGAATGTGGTTACATATTACTCTTGGCAGCCTTAACAGAATTGATTTTCCTAGCATTTGATATTTTGAAAGACTTCATTCTTTCTTAAAAATTTGAAACAGTTATAATAAATTTGGCTAATTTTATGTTAATTTGTCTGATATAGTGCCTTGAACCGTGTAACAGTAACATTCTTGTAATTTTTAAGCAACAGCAGTAAATGGTAATGGGATTTGTTTAAAAGATTATTAAGGCTGTTATTTTGGAACTAATTAAGCAGATGAGGTAACTCACCTCAATTATACACAACTTAAAATATAATTGAATCATGTACTAGATGAGGAATTGTATTCTACTAATATGAGTTGTTACTCAAACAGAATTTCTGTAGCTAGCAAAATTGTCATCATTTTCTTGCTAAGAATAGCTGGATAATGCTATAAATGAGTAGACAGAAAAATAAGCCATTGTTCACTCTAAACTGTAACCAGGTTATTTTAATACTGACTGCTAAGAAGATAAATCAGTTGGGCAACTTTTCAGCCAATCACAGTCTTTCAACACAACCTATTATGTATACAGCTTTGAGTTGTACAAATAAATAGAGATCATAAAACTTAAAAAGAATTTAAAGAAGGAAAATTGTGTGTGGTCTATCTCCTACTGTATATGTGCCAATTTGGAAAGACAAGTACTGTGCTTTTACAATTTTGAATATACAGAAGATGTAGCCATTTCCATGTACGCACAATGTATATTGAAAATAAACATACATACAAACAAACAGCCTACGGGGCAACGTTATACTGTTATCTGTGAATCTTAGTCTTACATTATCAACTTACATATATTTGATTTTGGGATGTAAATGTTAATTTATTTCATGAGGGCAACTTCAGATGATAGAACTAATATGTGGTGCAAGCTGGTTTAGTTTATCGCTTTTCTGATGTACATTATGTAGTGCATCTGAAATAGTTCATTTAAAAAGCCTTTTAGTAAAATGTATTAGGAATATGATTGTCTTCTGTACACATAGGAGACATGTGAAAAATCTTTTTAAATATTTAAATCATAACTTGATCAGTTTGGGATGCAGTATTTGAAACTGGCAATATGCAAAATTGTTTAAATTTATTTAAGTCAAAAGGATCTTCAACTAAAAATACTTAATGATTGGCAGCCTGAGCATAATTGATCTTCCATGGCATTTGATACTGCTGGCGAATTAAGAGTGTTGACGTCAAAAAAGCTGGTGGTTGGTTGTGGTTTTCTCTGAAAAGTAGTGTTCTTGCATGTTTTTCTCTTGGTGCATAAATGGGACTTGGGGGCACTATTATCAGTAACTGAGTAAAGCTCTTATCAAGTGAAAGATCAGCGTAACTTTGAAAAATAGTGGGTTTTTTTTTTCCTAATGAAATCACAATACTCTTTTTAAAGATTTTCCACTCAATTGGTTGGCTATTTCCAAATATCAAAGTGTTTTGTTTGTTTTCCAGGTTTTTGAGCATGAAGAAGAGAACAGATGAGGCAGAGCTGAATGGAGCAGGATGTATCACCTCCCAAATCCTAGAAATCTTAGTTCATAAATACACATACCAGTGGTTGTGGGCAACCATCTACTTGATGTAAAGAACTTGCTTTCGGTATAAACTGGCTCTGGGCAGCACCATTGATGCTGCATCTCTGAGTTGTAGCAGCTGTAATTGTGAATATTACTGAGATAGTTGAACATGGTGTCCAGTTTTCTATTGCATTTTTTCAAGTGGAAAAATTAACCGAGTGGTTGACACACAAGTGGTGGAGAGAATTGTGCATATGCCAATTTTTGTAACCTTTTTACTTTGAACTACACTGCTTATGAGATCTCATTATTTTGGAAGAATGGCATGAACAAGTCTTCAGAACAGTTGCGATAATTGTAAATGCTCACAATTGTGCACTCCTTTTGGGTATTCCTCCCTGGTTCTGAAAGTTGTACACTTAAAACATTCTTAAAATTGCTGGTAACTTGAGTGATGTAACAAGCCAGCTATTATGGTAGTAACCAAAGATTCCAGTTTTAAGCATATGAAAGACTCTGCCTGCTTTTACCTGTGCATAGAAATAACAGCATCTAAAGTGAAGACTTAAGAGAAATTTAGCGACTACTAGATTATCTTTAGGACTTTGCATTAACTCTATAATGTTATTGGTATAAAAGGAGAAACAGCATATTTGTCACAAATTTAGTTAACATCTTCCAACTGAAACTGTATGTAAAAGTTGCTTAGATAAATGTAATCACTGTAAACATCTAGATCTGGGGTTTTGTTTTTATTTTGAAATGGGAACATTTTTGTTTACAAGTTCATTAAAAACTAAACTGTTCCTATAAGGATTTTTTTTTAATTTGCCTTGATAATTTGCAAACTAAATTAGACACCACCTTTTTTAAAAAAATCGCAGTTACAATACCATTTGTTAAAGCAACAGTCCTGTTTCTTAATCATTTTAGATCTAGTGTTGTAACTCTTCCTCACTTTTGTTTTTAAATAAATTTTGTATTTGTTTTCCTGAAGGGGAGGGGCACTCTTGCATTTTTATAATCTGTTGCATTGATACCCAGTCTGCTGTAACGAGATCAGATGAAAATAAAGGAATCTTTTCAGACCCATTGCAACAGCTTACAAATCCTGCCATAACTTTGCATTAGCTAGACTGTTTATTTTTGCAGATTTAAAATGAAAGTGTATGAAGGGTATTAAAAAGGAAGAATTTTCTTTTGAGTTCCTGTGACACAAATATGACAAGTTTACTCTTGGTCTCAGGCAGCCTCTCACATTGGTTACTGGTTACTGCCTTAGGCTATCTTTTCACTCCAATCCAGCTGAAAAATATTCTTACTGCTGGTGATTCATATAACAGTGTAACTTATTCCTTTATAGCATGTCAGAATAAATTTTAAAAGTTGTCTGAAAATGCTGCCAGATGCCTATTGTGTACATGGTTTTTTATGACTTGCAGACCTCTTCTGTGTTTATCAGGTTATGTCCCAGTTCATATTTTAATGAGACATTGAAGTTCTCTTAAACAACCCCTTTTCCACAAAGTGAATACTTATATTTTATAGTATTGTCATTCGAGCATGGATACTTGAAGGACATTAAGATACAGTGTGCAAATAAGGACTATTTGGATATGCTTTGTGCAGTTATGCTCAGGTATTTTTTTCTTTCTTGGAAACAAACTATACTGGGTCTTAGAAATTTCCCAAAACTCATTCAGGTTTTATAATTCTTATGAATGTAAGTTTCATTTTCTTTAACAACTGAAACTGTACAAATGATGGTGAAGGATGGAAATAATAAGTTGCTTATATATGTATTTAAGTCCTACTAATGGAAGATGAGGCACATGTAAATATATCTAGCTAGGTAAAAACAACTTCACATTTTTATAGTAACTAAGTTCCTTTCAGGGAGAATATACTTAGGTTATTAAGATGCTGTATAAACATTCACTGTCAATACAGCATGAAACAGCAAATAGCAAAATGCACACATAACTAAACAAAATTCTACCTACTTGTGGATTTTGCACTGATGAATTCCGAACTTGAAAATGATCAGATGGATTAATAGTTTGATATTATTAAGGAACTTTTAAATTATATTGACCAAAACAATAGTTACAAGAGAATGATGGGGGGGGGAACAATATCTGCTGATTTTTTGGTAGGCTATTTCTTAGTCATTCCTTCTCAATATCAGGAATAATAAGGTCTAGTCTTATAATAATAGTTAAAGATTAATATTTGAAAGGCATGGTTGATTTAATTGACTTAATGTTGCTTTGCTTTTTTTCCTTTTGCTGAATATACCAAACAGTTAAATATGCTAATAAAACTTGATTCAGAGACCTAATGCTGGTTCTCTAATTGCTATCAAGTTGTCTTTAATCATGACCAGTAAGTACTGAATGTAAAGATTAACATTCAAAATATTGGTTGGGTTTTAGTTACAGTTACATACTAGAAATCGGCCGAGTACATTTTTCATGCAGCAGAATTTCCCTTTGCTCTCCCCTGCATTTTATGGATCCCCCGGTCTCCAGAAAAATTGTATCGGTATTCAAGATTGAATTTAGAGGGGTATGTTTGGTCGATGCAAGATTAACTCATATTTCTTACGTCAAGAACTTGTACTTGAAATCCAATCAGTTGGATTAGGCCTTGGGCCATAGAACATAGTGAAGAATAATCATAGGACTAGAAAAATAAAATCTTCGTGAGAATAAAACAAATTTTTTCCCAATATTGGATATAAATCCTGGATTAAAGTATCAGATAAGTGAAGTGTCCAGTCTCAAGAGTCTCAAAACACAAGAGATTGTGCAGCACATACTTGTCAAGAGAAAATATATATACAAAATAAAAGCCTATCAACAGAAAAAAATATTTTTCTTTTCTTTTGTATACTAACTCTTAATTAGCTATCTGTCGATCAACTTGTCTCATGGAGGTTTCATGTTTTTGGAGGACATTTATTTATTTATAAAATTTATTGGCCGCCAATGTTACCACAGGGTAATTCTGGGCGGCTAAAAATTTGTGTTCCAGAGTTAACGTTTATAAAGATATAACCATCTCTTTACAAAGCAAAATTTGGCTTGAGTGTAACATCTGCAAAATAGTTAATGGTCTGGAGAATTGTTGAAAGTAGAAAAGTAAAACTATTAGAATTCATCCAGGCTTTTTAAAAATGTGGAAATGATTTACTTCTACCTGAAATAAGTATTACACGCAACCGATTCTACAACTGCTTTTGCTGAGATTGGAAAATTTTAAATAAAAACTTCACATCCCAGATTCACTACTGTTACTGTATTACTACTCCTTATTTACTAATGTATCGTTCTAGTAAATGTTAAGAATGTTTAACGGTTAACAGACTATAGAAAGCTACATCTGACCAGTATCAAAATGCTGGATTCTGATTGCTTTGCCAGTAGTGCTTGAAATTTCAGCATCCACTGCTGAGGAAAATGATTCTTGAAAAGGTAAGTAGCAATGCCATAGCAAGAGCTCAATTGCAGAACAGCTGCAAAAATTACTTCGGAAGGATCTGTTTATAACTTCAACCCTAATATAATTCCTCTCTAGAAATAATATTTTTTCATTCTTAAAGAGTATACTATTGTATGGGCTTAGATTATGTTTGTTCAGGTACACTGAGCTAGTGAGCTTTCTATCATTTCTGAAGAAAACTGATTTAAAAGTAAGCATGTGATAATGTATAATATCCTAAGTAAAAAGAATGTAGAAATCATAGGCTTCAGTAAAGTGTTATTGATCAGTTCACTATCCTAATGTGTTTAATTTGTAAATTTGCCTGCTCTGGGGCTGCACAATGCTATTGCAAATTTATTTGAAGTATGTTTATGTGATCATGTTAAGGATTAGAGATAGAGAAACAGTACACCTAAAAATAAGTTAATTTCTAACAATAATAATATGATTCTTGATTACCAGTGATCGCAGAGAGATTTAAAGTAAGTATATTTAGACAAAGTGTGTTTGTGCAAACTATGTATTATACTGCTTGGAAAAGTATCATACTTCTATGTTCACTGAAATCAGGGTGATGAAAGATTACCTATAAAATTTTGCAGGATTGTAAAAGGCTTTAACAAAAAGGTGGCATCTCTAGGTGTTCTTTGAAGAACCTGTACTGCTGTGTTCCATTTGTTTTACCAGTTTGTACAGATAATTATAGAACCTAATGGTTTATTCTACTGCTTTCAAAAAACAAGGAACATCTTATTAAATCTATTACTTTTAAGTCTACATCAAACATATTTTATGCAAAAATTGATAGACTTCCTTGTTGATAGTTATCTGAAACAGCTACTTTTAAAATAATTGGTTATTTTAATTCTCGCTAACTTGCATTCCAGCGTCACTGGCATTTTCAAACCTGGGGCAAGTAATGCTGGTGGATTTTAGAAAGATAAAATTGGAATCATTTCTTTAAAATGCATTGACTACAATTACAGTATGTGTTCTTCATTTTACATTAATAGAAATCTGATTTGCAGTGGAAGCCTGGAAACATACATTCACTTGTTTAGGTTTGTTGTTGGTATGGGAAAGCCTGTCAATACTCTTTCTTGGGATACAATATCCACCCAAATGTATTAGATACACACACACCATATTCCATTGGGTGGTATTTGTATTTTCTCTGGAAGGTTGTGAATCTCTGAAACAGATTTGGCGAGAAAGAGGCAAAGTCGAGGCTTTCACTCCTTCCATATATATATTGTATTTGGGTGCAATTGACAGAAATAAATTCAGTCTTGAGTGGTAATGCATGTTGGATGCAGGGATGGCATTAGGTTAATAGAATGCAAGCAGTCTCCTAGTTAAGGACTAGTTCCTTTCTGAATTATATATTTAACTCAAATTTGCATGTAAGTTGGAACTCAAAGTTTACAAACACTGCCTATTACTAAAAATGGCCAACAGTGTTCTTGAGCTGACTTGCTGCTGAAGCCACAGTACTTTCAGAAACCACTGAAAGCCATCTGTACAATTAAAAACGTCGTTTCAGCATTTCCTGAAAGGACTACACAGCTTCAATGGTTTGTTAGCAAACAGAACTCCATCTGCCACTTATAGGCAGCCCAATTGTATTTAGGGGTTGTCCTTAAATTGGATATTCTTAACCTGGGAACTTCCTGTATGCTGAAGTCTAGTCTCCAAAGCAGCTGCTGCTAATGGCTATTCTGCATCTTATGAAATAAACATAGATTCCTGTACTTTATTTATTTATTTATGAGACTTATATACCGCTTTAAGTGCGAGCACTCTCTAAGCGGTGTACACCAGTAAGAAATGTATATATATATTTACATTGCCCCCAACAATCTGGGTCCTCATTTTACCTACCCCGGAAGGATGGAAGGCTGAGTCAACCTTGAGCCGGTAAGATACTTTAGAAGGCAGAGTCAAGATATGGTATATGGGTATGTTCTCTAACAATGAAACACCTTTTATATAAGAGGAAGACGCTAAGAAGTTGGGCTATTAGGCCCATTAGCAAAATATTTGTGTTGACAGTGATTCTCTAGCCCTACTCAGAGATGCCACAGATAAATCCCTTCGAATTCAGAGCATGCTTTTTCACTGACCTGTATCACTTACTTGGGACTAACAGGTCCCAGATTGGATAAAGCCAGTGGTGGGATTCAAATACGTGAACACCCGGTTCTTTGTGTGGATGCCGCTTCCAGAAGTCTATTCTGGGCCTGGGCAACAAAAAATTAGCTACCGGTTCTGCCGGACTGATGCAAACTGGCTGAATCCCACCACTGGATAAAGCCCTTTTCTAATTTATTACTCTTCACAGGGTTATTTTTATGACATGAAGATTTATGTGCCAATTCACTTTTAACATAACCATCCTTAGAGAACTTTTACCTTCAAATTTCCAAAAAGGCCTTTACAAGTTCTAAAGTGCTTCTCTGGCTGATTATCCAGCAATTTTACATTGATAAGTGATTCCAAGATTAAAGCACCATACAAACAGCTAAATGAATAAAAACAAAACAAAGCACCCTTCTCAGACTGAGTTTGTTCATACAATTGCCAGGAGTTGAGCACTTTACTAATAATGATAACTAGGCAGGAAACTGCCTCCTTCCAGAAAAGGCATTTGGCAGAGCAATTGAGATCAGGTACTGCTTTTAAAATGCAGAGAAAGTTGGCTAAATCTGTTCCAGCTGATTTAGGACTTTCAAAATGAATCTACATAGGTGGAGGTGAGATACAATGCTTCAAGGCTCTAATATTACCTGATATGTAAGTAAGCATAATATACATTGTTTAGCATAATATACATTGTTTAGCTGCAATAAATTGTTGCTCTGGAATATCTTTGATGGATCCCATATTGCCAATCTTTAAAAATGTCTTTTTCCTTTAGTGTCCCATACTAGGCTAGACTTTGAGCCTTGCGTTTCCATAATGTGTCCCAAAGATGCTTTTTCATGAGGCAACTAGACTTTCTTGTTTTTCTTTGAAGACGTTTCGCTTCTCATCCAAGAAGCTTCTTCAGCTCTGAGAATCTCCATAGACATGTCCATAATGTGAAATCCAGGTAACTATCTTCCAGGTTCCATGCAGTTTATCAAGTTCTAGATGCCAAGAGTTGACTAGGATCTTATACATGCAACGGGTATATTCTTCAGCTAAGTAGGAAAAATATAGATTTATAGACAAAGTGGACATAAGAGTCAAGTTAGTAAGCAAAATACTTAAGTGGCACTTTTTCAAACAAAAATCAAAAGGTATAAACTTTCTTGAGTTAAACCTCATCTGATGCATATGCCTTTTAAGAAATTTTTTTCTAATCTTGTATTGAACAGATATCGGTATGGTTAGAGGGCTTTTGTCAGAAAACGTATATCACTAGCAAGGGATATTTGACAGTAGGACTACAGATTGTGCTCTCCCAATATGTAGTATATCTTGAATTATTAGTAGGGGCTTGTTCCTCTGCATTCCAGGAAACTAAGTTTAATTTTCATGAGAGAATTATAAGCAAACAAGTTGCAGACCATAGGTTTCTAATTCCAAATGTGGCTTCAGCTGTGAATTTTATTTTATGTAGCCACCCAACTTATATCAAACCTATAAGGATGACCTTATAAAATTTCATTGCCAACTTTAATATCTTCTTCCTACAGATTTCCTGTGCAGAATTTAAGACTGACTATGCTTCTGGGGCTCCTTGAGCTGCTCCTAAAATTCTGCAAAAGTTATTGTGTTGAAGATAATGTTCTGAGTGACTCTTTTTTTCATCTAGGTACCAGATATGAGGAGCTGCAAAGCGTGCTTTGGAACTAGGCTGTGGAACTCCTGCCTTCACTTTATAAACAACTCAGAATTTAAAGCATAAATAGCTTTCTATTACTTGCTCCTAAATTTTGTTGGTTAGATTTGGTATTTTATTGGGTCTCAGCAGCAAAACAGGCTGGGCTGAGGTGTGGCTATGCATTTTTAAAGTCACATGAACAAGCTGCCATACTTATATTTCAAAGCAGGGATGAAGATGTCTACTCTTGCTGGCCTCCTTTCATCATTCTTTTTAAGAAAGTTAAAGGGGGGGGGGTATCTGTTACCAAGTAAATGACAGGAAATCTGCATTAGCTAGCTCCAGAATATACTGCCCATTAAATCTTTAATGGGAGAATGGGGCTTAGCAGCTGGCCAGCTTATAAAAAATGGAGCTCAGTATCCCTTTCTCAGGGTTGCCTAGAAACCAGTCAACAGAGTAATGAATAACTTGGGGAGTGATGAGCTGATGTCAAACTTTTCCTGCTGCCAATGCTCAGCTGTTTCACCTTCATGCATTCATCCTAACAGCTTTGGGAGGAGAATGTGTGCACTGAACCTAGGGTCTTTCAGAGCTAACCTGGATCCCTCTGCAACAAGTCCTAATATTGTAATTTCATATCAATATTCATATCAATGGTGAATTCAGACAACTCGTGCTCTTAATTTAATAGTTGTCATGAGGGAGATTGTTTATATAACAATACGCATCTTACTTTGCTGACAGAGCAGGATCTCCTGCATTTGGGACCTTTTCTGCTTTCCAAGTCCAGTTTACCCAAGAAATAATCCCTAATAATCCATGTAGCTTGCAGCATGTCAAAATTGTGTGAAAATTAACTTCCTTTTCTGGTATTCCCTAAAATCTATGCTTTCTCTATTACTCTATTATGCTAGTTGGATACTGGGAATCTCCACAAATTGGACAGAAGTTTTTCCATGTGCAAGAATTGTGCTGATATGACTTAAGACATTGCCCTAGCACATAGGTTGGCAACCTGCGGCTCCGGAGCCGCATGTGGCTCTTTGAGCCTTCCCCTGTGGCTCCCAGCCTCCTCTGCCTTTGCAGAGAGAGACAGAGACAGAGAGAGGCAATTGCGCTTCCCTGCCTCTCTCTCTCTGTGTGTGTCTGTGTGTATGTGTAAAAGAGAGTGCACTCACAGTGTTCTCCGAGGAGCTGAAAAGCTTACTGGGTGGAGCTCCTCCCTTTGCTGCATCTCTGCAGGAAGCAGGAAGGGCAGGAGAGAGCTAGCTAGCCCAGCAAGGCTAACTCAGGAATTCTGGGAGTTGAAGTCCATGAGTCATAAAAGAGACGAGGTTGCTTACCCCTAAGCTTGCTGGACAACAGCTTGAAGCTTGCCAGGTGAGTAACAGATAGGAGAGGGGGGGGGAGAAAGAGAAAGGGGGAGAGAGAGAGAGAAAAAACGGGAGAAGAGGAGTGGCAGATCAAGGGCAGATAGGGAGGGAGAGAGAGAGACCCTTTTGACATCTAAAATGAAGATTGCATATATCCTTTTTTTACCTGTGTGTGTGTGTGTGTGTACACACACACACACAAACACACACCTATAATAAAGGTAAAAAAGGATATATGCAGTGTTATCTTCATTTTAGATATCAAAAGGGTTTTGCGGCTCCCAGTGTTTTGTTTTTGGTGGGAAACGGGTCCAAGTGGCTCTTTAAGTGTTTTGGGTTGCCTACCCCTGTCCTAGCACAACCCTCAATATCATGAAAGTCATAATGGTCTTAGAAGCTGAGCTACTTCTGCAAATTAAACAACTCAGTTTCTACTCGAGAGAAAACATACCTGTAGAGCAACCTTTTCGCTTGTATGGGACTCCTGTTCTGAACCCCAGGACACTCTTCAATCTAGCAATCATAGTGTTGTGGGTTGTTTCTTCCATGATTTCTAGCTGCTTTGAGTGATGACTTAGTCACTTCCCCCACATAAACAGGCTGTTTCCTCCTCCACCTTTTTTGGGGGGGGCTATAATTTTTATTTTGCTTGGTTGTCCTAGAAAGCAAATGTGACCAAGGTAGAGAACCAGCTGCCAACTGGTGGGGTGTTTTTTTTTTCTGTATCCCCCCCCCTCATTGACCCACCAAAGGGAATGCTAACAGTTCAACGGGTTCATTGAGGATAATCACTTGGTTGTTCAAAAGGAGTCTAACTAACTGAATCCATCCTTTTTCTGCTGGCTCTCCTCTTTCCTTCCACTTTGCTTTAGACATTTGGTTAAGGCAGCTAGAAAATCAAGGAAAAGATAGTGCTACAAAAAATAAGATACCTCCCTCCTTTCTTTTTCCCATCTAGCTCCTGGAAAAAATTAAATGGAGATACAGAGACAAACCATTTTTTGAAGCTATCCTTCCCCAGTTCAGGTTTTTTGTTTTTTTTGCATCTGTTTCCTTTTTGGGAGTTGAGCATTCCTCCCCTTCCACAATTTTTCAGTTTTCATATATAGCTTCCTTATCAAAGCACCGCTCGAGTTGAGGCCTCAAGTTTACTTTAGAGAATGCTGAGTACCCACTGTATACCCATAAACATGCCACATGGTGATGTGAGACTTGCAATTTATTAGGCAGCAGGAGTTCTGCAAGTTTAGAAATGCCCACTTCAACCCCCAAAAGAAATCAGAGAAACAGTAACACCCCAAAAGTGAACAATCATGCATTTCATTATAATAGTATTACTGTATAACTATATCATGAATTATATCATGACAGCTAGTTTGGTGTATTAGTGAAGGTGCTGTTCTGGAAACCAGGAGACTGTGGGTTCTAGTCCCTCCTTAGGCGTAAAAGTCAGCTGAGTGACTTTGGGCCACTTGTTCTCTTTCAGCCCAACTGCACTCACAGGGTGGTGGTTATGGGGAAAACAATGGCTTCAAAATCTAAGAGATTGGTTTGGACAAAACTCAGCAGCACTTTTTTGTGCGGCTGCTGATAAAAACAGGATCGCCAACATGATCACCAACGTCCGATAACGGATATGGCACAAGAAGAAGAAGGCGGCAAGATAAACTATAGCCCAATCCCAGTAATTCATTAGTTTTCTTCAACTTACTACTATTTGGTTTCATTAGGACATTAGACAACCCCCATATTGCTATGCTATGGAAAACTGGACTAGTTTTTTTTAACAAAAATATGTTTATTTTTTTTATTTCTACCCCAACTTTATTACCCTATAAGTAATTCAAGTATTATCGGACATTGGCGATCATGTTGGCGATCCTGTTTTTGTCAGCAGCCATGATGTTCTTCTTCTGCCTGGACCTCATTTGCCTTCAATCTTTCCCTGGAGGATTAAATGGCACATTTTTATGGGTGTCGCATCACTTGTCCGAAATATTCTAACTTTTGTTTTTTAATTGTTTTGATGATTTCCCTTGGCTTTCCCAGGCGGCTTATCACCTCCTCATTTCTGATATTTGGACATTTATCTTGCCATAATAAAAATTGTCTATAGGTACCTGATCTAATTTCCTTAGTTGGAAACCTTTACCCATTCAAAAATCTAAAAAAATCCTAAAAGGATATAGTGTTGTATCCTCCCCCATTTTGCATTATTACCCTGTTTCTTAATACTTAATACTCTCCACCCTCTGCTGAGCCTTAAGTGCAAGCCCCAGCCTTCCAAGTATCTTGCATCTCTGTTGCAGAGAACTGACATTTACACGATGTGCTCAACTAGGCTAAAAGGGAGCTAGACAATTCGTGGCTTCTGATATTGTGGGAAGTCAGCGGGAAGTCAGCCATTGTCTTTGCATGTTAGGTGAACTAGGCTGCTCATTTTAGGGTTACTTAGTTGTAGCATACGCTGCAAACACAGCAATTGAAATTCCAGTGTCTAAATCTTTACTGTGAAAGCAGTTTCCATA
Organism: Crotalus tigris; assembly: GCF_016545835.1. Taxonomy (NCBI): domain Eukaryota; kingdom Metazoa; phylum Chordata; class Lepidosauria; order Squamata; family Viperidae; genus Crotalus; species Crotalus tigris. Next base: position 7,074,863 of record NW_024096478.1, on the reverse strand, counting down.
TCTCTGATTATTTTAGATGTGATGAAAAAAGTGTAAAAGGGAAAATGTCCCAGGAATTGCATCTTACTTTCTGCTGCTGGCAAGACAGATGGAACTGTAGCCTGCAGGGATGAAGAAATTTTGCAGATATACTATGGCATATAACTTCATGAATATAAGAGATCATTTTCTTTTACATTACCTCCAGTGAATAGTAATCCAGAAACAGATGTAGGGCACTTCATAAACCTGAATGTAAAGAAATCAATGTTTCAGTTGCTTTATTAACTATCTAACTCTTTTTCAAGATGGTTCTTTTAATAATTGAAAGGTTGATTAAATATTAGAAGTATACAGGAACAGGAACTGGTGAGTGCCCAGTTTCAGTCTATATACAAATCAAGTTTGGAAAACGTGAACTATTTAATATGGTACACCCCTTTCTAAATTCCAGATTTGGTAGCAATTTTTTTTTCTATGTTTAGTGTAATTAATCAAGAACACTCTAATAACATGCTGACCAGAAAAAAATTGAGATGCTTATTAAGATTGCTGTTTTATTATTAAGAAGCTGTAGTTCCATTCATGCTACTGAGCAAAGTTGTATTCAACAATTAGCAATATGGGATATTGCAGGGATCTTCAAACTTGGCCCTTTTATGACTTGTGGACTTCACCTCCCAGAATGCTGAGGAATTCTGGGAGTTGAAGTCCACAAGTCAGAAAAGGGCCAGGTTTCGTATGCACAAAACTGGAGGAATAAAGAAATTCCAACAGAAGAAGAGATTTTATATAAAATCCTATCGTGTGCTGATATGGATAGGCTCACAATGGAAATGAAGGACAAGACAGAGTCAGATTACTTTGAAATCTGGGACAAATTCTATTGTTGGTGTGAATCAAGGAGAACTGTTCGGGTTTTAAGTTAGTGTTAAGATAGAGATATACTGTATAAATCTGTATGTTAGTATATAGAGAAACAAATTAGAGACTGTATTGTATAGAAAAATGTATATATAGAGATTAAGAATTATATGTATGATGAGGAACAAATTGTTAGGAATGTATACACTGGAATGTTACATTATGTCCATCTTTGTTTTCACTGTTTTATAAATAAAAAACTTTTTTAATAAATAAAAAATAAAAGGGCCAAATTTGAAGACCCCCGCGATATTGAATGACAAAATAACCTCATCTGGTTTAGTACTCCAATTGCATATTAAGATTTTTTTTTCAATTATTGGAGGAAATTGGGTGAATTGAATCACCCATAATTTACAATGAATTATAAACATATTACAACTGGCTTTTTTCCTATCTGCAGAACTCAAAAACAGACCCTATTGACTTGCGTGACACATGGCACATCACCTGCCCACAACATTTGCCATCACTAACTACAGGAGACAAAATTAGAAAACAACATATGGGCTGCTTTATGTTTGTTCCTCTGGCAACAGTGGCCAGATCTATATGAAGATGGTATGCTAAACCTTAACCTACAAATGGCAGTATTCAGGCCACACAGGTTGAGCAAAGAAGCCATCTGGTGTATTCCTACTTAAGCATAAACTATGATTATCTAGTCATGTGACTCCAAAGCCTTGCACTGGGAATGGGCTGATACAAGTTTAAAAAGCTTGCTGAAAATTGGGGGCAGTCCTTAATGTAAATCTAATTTAAGACTTGCAAGATAATATTACTGGTCTTTATGCAATCTAACTTCACATGCTCTCCTTTAGTTGGCAGAAAACTGAATCTGGATGAAATGTGCTGTCCCCATTGCCATTCCCTCTCCCTTCTACTTATTTGTCCAAGTAAGTATGCATAGGCAGTATGTAATTGGTGGAAATCTTTCCCATTAGCTTAAACTAGCAAGGTACTTATGGACAAGCTCACATTCCTCTCTATGTGCCTTTCCTCCTCACCTTCATTTTGTTGTAATTCAGGCTGGAAATAGTTAAAAGGAAAAAAAATCAGGCACAAAGGAACTGACCAATAAACACCAACATCTTGGGTTCTGCTTGGAAAAGAAAGGGACCAGGGGATTGGTCTCTTCATTCCACTCTCGTTCAGCATTAGTCTATTCCAATACGGGCCATAGGGTTAAAATGCTCACAGCAGGGCAGTCTAGAGCTATTGTGTAATAGTGATAAATGGTTGATTAAATTAACTGGTTGTCAATGTAAATGTGCACCACAGGAAGTCATGTTCTTGTGTCCGGGAACGGTTTGTACATGACTACAGCAAGATTGCCAGAGAATTAGCCCCTTTGCTAAAGAGTGGAGCGCTACCATTCTTATGCAAATCTGAAGGAACCCCCATATATTATGGTGCTATCTATTTAGTGAGGTACCAAGAGAAGAGGATATTTGTAGTTCTGAGTTGAATTGCAGGGTCCTTGGTGCTCTCTGAGCTTTGTTGTTTTCTTGCAGATATTTCATTATCAAGCTAGGTAACATCAACAGGACATTTCAGTATATTTAGTGAGATATAGCATCACTTCAAAAAGGAAAAGATATGCCTTGTACGTGTCTTAGGATTTGTTGTCTTAAAGGGGAAAACAATACTTGGTCACCAGAACAGCTAAGGACAACTTAAATCTGCCTCTAGCTGAAGACCAGAGAAAGATAATGTCTTTTCATGTCTGTGAAAAGATGTCACCAGGGTGTACATTTATATGGGGACCAGGGTTTTGTATGCCACTCTGAACTTCCAGAAAGAAAGCAGGATATAAATGTTAGGAACAGAAGATCAACCCAAGCTTACATGGAAAAGCTAATCTGGTCTACATAACAGACTGAAACATCTACATAAATTACTAATTATTACCTCTGTTCACTTGTGAAAACTCACATTAAGGAGATTGCAAATTTCATCTCTTGTACCAATAATCGTAAATGTTATGCTGCATTTCTCACTGGATTCTTGTTCAGCTGTAGGTGAATAAGACTTCTGCAGGAAGAGAACAAGCTACACAAGGACTTAGCATTAGTGTATCTGATCAGCCATGCTGTTCTGGACAGCTGCCATTTGCTAATAATCCAATGTTTCAGTGAGTAAATGGATCCATTTGGAAAGCTAGCTCTAGGTTTATATGTGAGCCTAAAAGCAGAGACAAAGCAGAAATTGGAGTGAAACCAATGCTTCTCGAACTGCAGCAGGAAAACTGTTTTTTGACACATTAAAATATCTGCAAACAAAAAGTAGATAGATACTAAACAGAATTTGGGAGAAATATAATGCTAAAACTAATAATAAAAAAAGATCTAAAGTCATCAGAAGCAGGAAACTGGCTGGAGCAGGGCAGTTGAATGATTGAATGACGGTAGCCTGGACCTATGCCACTAAGGGCTCTAAAGTTCATAAGCAGCACCTTGAACTGCAGGCAGACCAGTAGCCATTGAAGTTCATGCAAGAGAGGTGTAATATGGGCCAATCTAGGGGCTCCCAAAACTGCTCTCGATGCTGCTCTTTGCATCAGCCGAAGCTTCGGAATGGATTTCAAGAGTATTACAAAAAGTTGTAACAGCTACTGCTCCATGCTCAATGGAAACTCTAATAATTCTGTTCAATTCACATCCTCTCCAATATGTTTTTGGTAATATACAAGCAATGACCCTTTAAAAAAAACAAACATTAAATGCTATGCTATTTTTTTTGTTGCAGCCAACAGCTTAAAGTTTATCTTGACCTAGCAGTCAAGATACATGAGAGTTTATGAATTAAGCTATTGTCAAACAGTTGTTTTTTTTCTCAAAGTTAACCTTGCTCTTAACCTTGCTTCAGCCTTTACATTGTTTAGTCCTGTTTGATAACTCCAAGCTTCTGTTTATTTGCTTTAACTGAAATGACAATGCAAAAAAAAAAAAAAAAACCCGGGTGCAGCTCAGATGGGCATCTGTCTGAACTGGAACACATTTTGTGCCTCTTTGCAGTGTCTCTTCAGCAAACTTGCTTCTGTAGTGGAAGCAGTGCCTTGTATGTCTCACCAATATATTACAGAGGGCAAAAGGGAAGGATCAGGAATGACACAGTTGAAAACCAGTGGATATAATGTGTACTAGAAGCAAGCACTTCACAGAGATATAAATTTGCTAGCAGAATGTCTAGCCCAAAAAACAAAAACAAAAAAAAGTTTCTGATTTGTAATACCCATTCCCAGCTCACTGTCTTCCAGATGCCTTAGTTGCGCTGATGGGGCTTATAATTTAAAACCATATGGAGGGAATCAAGTTTTTTTTTTTTTTTGTCATGTGAATATTTAAGATTCTTGTATGTAATAGCATTTATGATGACTTCTCTTATTCACTTCTCCAGCTAGCCTAGCCGCCTTTAGACAGTAATGATACCGAGATTTAAATTCCAAGGCATGCCAAATATTCTACCCTAGATGATTACCAGAAAATAGTCACTGGGAAGGGATACATGGTGTGGATGTTAACAGGATTGGGGGGAATGGGTAGTAAGAGGGATAGCCTTGTTGGGTGTTTGAGGCTGAAAGGGGAAAACGAGACAGAGAAGGAAGGGAGAATCATGGTGGTAACAGGGAAATATGGGGGAATGGCATGGTGCAGGCTGCTTTTAGAAAAGGGGGATTTGATTGGAAATTTGAGGTCAGTCTTCACCACTGGTTTGGCCATTTCTCAAAGCCATATTGTTCAGCCATATTGAGAGCCATGAATGCCAAGTCTGCCCATAATAAAACTCTGCTCAGTCATGATTTGATCATGGATGAAAAAACATGTATCTCCAAGACCAGGATGCATGAGGGAAGTGGTTGATCTCGGGCAAAGCAAGGAAGAGCAACAGTTGTTTCTTGGAAGGCTCTCTAGGTTACCCAAGATACCATTTTTAACAAGAAATCTGAAGTGTGTGTGGGGGGGGAGGTTGTTTGGAGATAGGGCTTCAGGGATGAGTTGGGAATTGCCATTTATATTACACACAGAGACCACCACCACATGCTGTTTGAGCTGCTGGACTCACTGCTGGGTTGGTGACCAATTTCCTCAAGCTTCAGTTTGCTTTTCCTGAGGCAGAAGTCACAACCGTGCAGGCCATAAGGAGACCACCCAACAAACATAGGGACCCACCCATTAGACCTGGTTTTAATCTCAAAGTAGATGGGGGTACAGATTCATGTCTTTGTGACCTCTGCAAGTTGACGCACATGGCCTGGCCTTGAAGATCGTTCAGATTTCTGCATCACCCCTATTTCCAACCATTAAATCATTTTTATTGATCTGATGTAAGGAGCAGAAATCAAGTCACTTCTGGTTCCCCCCCCCCCAAGCCAGGTCTGGCAGTTGGGATATGTGAAGCAAATGGGAGTAAAGTGAGAAGAAAATGACTTTTCTGCCTTGGCTCTGGGTTTGGTGCTCCATGGCTTTAGAACAGTGGTTCTCAACCTGTTGGTCAGGACCCCATTTGGGGTCGAACGACCATTTCACGAGGGTCGCCAAACAACGCAGTCCGCCATTTTTTTCCCCTTTTCCTTAGCTGTGCTACTCCCTTTTATTCTATTGGCTTTTGAAAGCCAATAGAATAGACTCTCTTGAATAGAGTCTAATTCTGTTGTTGTTGTTAATTGCGAAGTCGTGTCCGACCCATCGCGACCCCATGGACAACGTTCCTCCAGGTCTTCCTGTCCTCTACCATCTTCTGGAGTCCATTTAAGTTCACACCTACTGCTTCAGTGACTCCATCCAGCCATCTCATTCTCTGTCGTCCCTTCTTCTATTGCCCTCAATCTTTCCCAGCATTAGGCCCTTCTCCAGTGAGTCCTTCCTTCTCATTAGGTGGCCAAAGTATTTGAGTTTCAACTTCAGGATCTGGCCTTCTAAAGAGCAGTCAGGGTTGATCTCTTCTAGGACTGACCGGTTTGAACGCCTTGCAGTCCAAAGAGTCTAATTCTATTGGCTTTCAAAAGCCAATAGGAATTGTCCAGGCTGTCTCTGCCCTGCTGAGCCCGCCAAAAGTCCCATTCTGCAAACGGTGCTGCACCAGTTGAGTAGTCCTCGACTTATGACCGGTTGAGTAGTCCTTGACTTACGACCGGTTGGGGGTCGCGGCATTAAAAAGTTTGAGAACCACTGCTTTAGAAAAATCTAGCCTATCCCCTACAAATAAATATGCAACAGCATCACCCAAACCTCCCACAGATCTTCGCTTCTACAAATTACAAGGAAATGGTTTTTAAAATTCACCTGGTCAGCCTGTTTCTCTGTCTCTGGAAATTCTCTCTGCTCTGTATGCCTGGATCAAATAGTTGGAGGGGTGTCTGTGCAGGAAGGATTGGCTAAATTGTCTTAGGTGCTATGCTATTATTTTCAACTTAGATGAAACAACACATTAGTCCTGTCCCTGTTAAATTCTCAGAATAGCTCCTACCTCTTCTATCTTCTTTATGGTTCTAATTCTGCAGAACATGATTTTTAATTTCAGAATATCTGGCTGGGTAGAAAGGAAAGAACATCACTGTTATGTAATAAAACTTGCTCTACATACATAAACATATATAGATACACCTTCCAGATAGCATCTGATTGAAACAGTGAATCCTCTTGCAGCCAGATGCCCTCTAGAAGAACTGGGACTACAAATCCCATTATTCCTGTGCAGAAAACCAATGATTGTCCCCATATATAAATCCACCCATCAAAGGAGCACTAGGTCTAGGGCAGCGGTAGGTAACCTCAGCTCTTTTATGACTCATGGACTTCAGCTCCCAGTCAGCATAGTCAGCTATGCTGACTCAGGAATTCTGCGAGTTGAAGTCCATGAGTCATAAAAGAGTCGAGGTTGCCTACCCCTGGTCTAGGGCAATGTCATTTCATTCAGCATTTGGCTCAGGAATATAACCTGTGATGGGAAGCAGAATGGAGAGGAGCAGAGTGTGAGTTTCTGTTTGCAACAGGAATGGGCAATCTACAGCCCCAGGAGCATAGGCAAGACTCATCCAGTTTCAAGGCTGATTGCAAGTGATCAGTTTATAGCTATGGCAAGAACAACCTGACTTTCCTGCTTGCAAAGAGGAAGAGACCCTAGAGGACCCTTAGAAAGAGAGAAGAAGGGAGACCTTGAGAGAGAAAAGAAAGAATGGGCACCTCTGCCCAACATGACCACATGTGACACAGACCAAGCTTGGTTTTCGAGACCTCCTCACTAAGAGTTAACTGGGGGGGGGGGCACGAGGGGGGGCTCTGTTCCCTGCAGTTTGCAAAATAATTTTTTTATAGTCTTTTAAGAGGGGGGAGGTTTTAAGTAGGACACGAGGAATGGGGAAGTCTTTTTCCAGGAGCAGAATTTTTCAGGTTTCATACAATTAGTCCCTGGGTTTCTGCAAGCCCTTGTCCTTCATCTTGTACTTCTCATCACTCCCCTCCCCACCCCATTTCCACTCAAGTTCCCAGCCGTGCCTGGGCTGCAGCTGGCTCCAGAAATAGAATTACCGGTTTCAGGATTAAGCTGCATTGTTCACAGCTCAGCTATGAACCTGTAAAACAATCTGCTAATGATAAGCTAGAAGTCAGGGAAGCCTGAAGCAGTTTTGTTTCCAGGGTCTTTACATCTGATATTCCCATCTCTGTCTCTTCTTAATGCCTGATTATGGAGAAAACAATAACTACAAATGTTAGTAGCAGGCCCATTCTGTAGCTCTGAGTAGAGGAAAGGAAGAACAACTTATTTTCCTCTGATCCAAAGCAACTTAAAAGGCCTTCACAATGTATAAATGGCATGGACTGGCAGTAGCTCAGCTGCCTCGCTGTGCCCTTCACAATAACAAAGTAAAGTATGCATAAGCAATGAACTGAAAGCAACAATAGAAAGCATGTTATGTATCAACACACCCTCACACCTCCCTCTTTCCTCCTCTGAATGAGGTGAAAGAGCAGAGTCCTGTTCCTGTCTTCATACTCCCAAGATCTTTGGAGGCAGCAAACATATAGGAGACCCTATAATTCCTAAATTGCACAGATTAAGAAAGATGGGCTGGAGAAGATTCAGACTTCACCCTTAGTGCGTTCTGTACAAAAGAGGTTCTGGAGAAATGTAGACTACGCTGAATATCTATGGAGATTCCCAGTCATCCAGGTCATAGTTGTCCCAAAGATATTTTCTCATGAGGCAACTGGACTTTCTTGTTTTTCTTTGGAGACGTTTCGCTTCTCATCCAAGAAGCAAAGAAGTGAGAGCTGAAGCAGTGTCTTGGATGATAAGTGAAATGTCTTCAAAGAGAAACAAGACAGTCCAGTTGCCTTGTGAAAAAGCACCTTTGGGGTAGACTACGCTGGTTTGCCTCACTGGAGAGGCCCACTTGGTAACCTAAAGAACTCAACCACCTTTCCAGGTTTGACCCAGAGAAAAAGGACAAGTAATTGGACAGCAGGACCTCAGAGAGGAAGAAGTACACCCCCCTCACCCTTGGTGTTAATCCTGTCCATTCACACAACTCCTGCTACACATTGGGAAACAGAAGAACCTGAGGCAGATTCCTGATTAGGGAACTGGACTGGGAATTGAAAGCAAAGAGCCAAACATTCATGGGTGCTTCAAAGGGCCCAGTTAGCTTTTCCTTGCCTCCAAGGAAAGAAGTGCTTCAGCATATAGAATAACCCAGCAAAGTGTCCTGATGGGGGGGTCCAAAGATCAGCTAGCAGGACGGATAAGATGAAGAATTGCCAAAAATACATCACTGTTGTTTCTGCATATGCGTATGATTGGTAGGCAAGAATGTTGGCAAGGGAGGGCCTATTTTCCATCGCCAGCTGCCTTTTTCTTCTACATGTCTGGACTTGCCTGCATCCTCTGAGCAGCCACTTTCTTAGCTGAGCAATGGCTTGAAATATGATCCTTGGAGGCCTGGTGCCGCGTGAGTGATGGGGCATTGGGCCGCTGGAGGCTTCCAAAGCTTTTTATGTAAGGTTCTTTGGCAAACAGAAAAGCCTTTTGTGGTAGACCCACCCACGGCTCCACCTCTATCCTCCAACACACAATCCAAAGGATGGGGAATCATGCAGGCCAGTAATTGAGGCTAGTTGCTGGGAGGGGAAAGGGGGGCAGGGAAGGCCATTTAGCTTTTGTTTTGCTCCAGCTCTGCAAATGCCCTTTATTGAAGACCTTCTGCTGGAGAGCTGAGCTGTGGGTAAAGGGAAGGGAGGGTCTTAGAGTCCCAGGCACACATTGGTCTGAAAGGTTGTGGCAACAGCTCTTGAGAGTGCTTTCAATGCACTCTGAGCAGATGGATCTGAGGAGAAAGGGCAATTAGCCTATAATTCTCTGCCTAATTGTACGCCTTTAGCTTTTCCTTGCAAAGGGGGGGGCACGGTGGAGAGAGAGAGCAGCTGAGAGGAAGCTAAGCTAAAGCTGAACCTTTAGAAAGTGGAGTGCAGTTGCCCGAGCTCATAATGCTCCCACTGGTCTCCCCCTCCTGCTCCCTTTCACGGAAACTGAATTCCGCTTGTCCTGCCAAATTATTGACTTCGAAGCTTTTTGTTGCTTTTGCAAACATTTCAGCCCCCTCTGAACTGCCCTGAGTCAATTTCCTAACTATTTCAAAATCATCATCAACAACAACAACAAAAAAGCAAAAACAGGAACAAAGCTCAGCAAGGAAGTCAAATGAAGCAAACAGGCAGGACAGGTTTAGGAAGGAAGAAAGAGTTAGCTCCTCTCCTCCCTTTGCCTCATTTCCTAATGCCGGCTTCTTTGCAGGACCACGGTCCCCAGTGGATAACCTCCTCAACACTGATGACTTCCGGGGTCAAAGAGTAGGTGGGATGCTTTGACACTCAGAAGCCGATTAGAAATGGCAGAAGTGCACAGCCGGTGAGAGTTAGAGAAAACATGTTCAGTGAACTTTGCCCCATTTTATGACTTGTCTTGCCATATTTGTTAAGTGAATCGCTGCAGTTGTTAAATGGGTAATGTTGTTAAATATGAATCTGACTTTGCTTATGGCAAAGGGTGATCACATGATCCCCGGGGCACAGCAACTGTCATAAATGTGAGTCAGCTATCAAGGATCCGAAGATAAACCACGTGACCATGAGGATGTCATAAGTGTGGAAAATGGGCATAAGTCACTTTTTTCAGTGCCGTTGTTAATTTCAAACGGTGACTAAGCAAACTGTTGCAAGTCAAGGACTACCTATGTACCTGCTGAGCTATATTTTAAAAAAAAAACAAGCTTTCTCCCCCAAGCTATTATTCAAGAGACAGGACCCTCTTGAAGCCCAGGAACTGTAGAAAGATATGAGTTGATCTGACTCTTGCAACCCCGCCTGGTTTCTTTTTCCCTGCACCATCCTAGCTGGCAGAGGCATGCCCTGATGAGAGAAAGTCTCACCAAGCAAAAGGAAAATCACAGGCACACCCAGCTTTCTCTGGATTTTGCTGCGGGGAAGAAAAAGAGTCTAGAGTGCTCACAAGAATAACATTGATGGTGCCAGCTCTCAAGCTTTAATCTTCGTTTTTACAAGGACAGGCAGAAATCTGAAATCCCATACTAGGTGTTAAGAGTCTCTATTTTAAGAATCTTTAAAAGTAGGCCCTAAAACGGTGCTCGGGACTCCAAAAGCATTTTGTAAATGCTTATATATATATAATCTGTGAATTTTGTTCTTCAAATGATAATCCTTTAATTATTTTGAAAAGCTACTCAGTTTATCGTCTTTCATGCCTCACACGAACAGATCCAGTGTGGTGAATACAATTGCAGTCAACAATGTTTTGAGAATAGAAAGTAAGGGTTGATGGGTATAGGTTACTTACATATTTCATAAAAACATGGAATTATTTTAAGAGGTGGAAGGAATATTAAGAGGTTATCTAGTCAAACGTCTGTTCAGTGTAAATTTGGCTAAAACATTTTTCAGATTAATGACTCTTACAATCAGGAAACTGCCTCATACTATCTAGCCTGCACCCAGAGGTTTTCACCTCTGGGGCAACATAAAATAAATTCAGTCCACCTGTATATAACAATCCTTATTTGTTTGAAGGTCACTATCAAATCTCTTTCCTCAGTCTTCTCATCTGCAAGTTTAATGAGAAATCATGTATAAATACTCTGTGGGTTGGCCATTCTGCCAATTATGAATCTCTGTAAAGTTGTATTATCTGCAGTCCATATTTTACCTTTTTTAAAATGGAGTTACCATGATAAACTTTGCCAAATGCTTTGATGAAGACAAGCTACAGTATGTTAAAGGCATTCCCTAGATCAGTGTTTCTCAACCTTGACAATTTTAAGGCATGTGGACTTCAACTCCCAGAATTCCACAGCCAGCAATGCTGGCTGTGGAATTCTGGGAGTTGAAGTCCACATGCCTTAAAATTGTCAAGGTTGAGAAACACTGCTCTAGATCTATTAAAGTAGTAGGGGAGATAAGGTTAATCTGGCATGGCTTGTTTATGACAGATCTAGGCTGACTTTGGTTATTTGTTGCATTCCAATCTACATGCTATTTATTAAGGTGCCTGGTATATACAGTACAAGCTGACAAGTCTGTTGGAAAACAGGGACACCTTTGCCCTCCTCATTCTTCTGGGACCTTAACAGTTCTCCAGAGATTCCAGTTAGCAATTTTGCAGTTCCCTTTCTTAGTTCTTGTAGATCGTTACCATGTAATTCAGCTGGCCCTGGAGAGTTGTATCCTTTTAGATTACTACATTTTTGTTTGTTTTAAAAATTTTCTCCTTAACCACTCTGAACTGCAGTTTCCACCTTCCATTAATGGCACCGTGCTAGCTAGCTTGGGTTTTATTTTCCTTTTGAGAGGAGAAGACAGATATAAAATATGAGCTAAGATGTTCCGCTTGTCATCTTCACTAATTCCATCCCTTTCTCCTTACGGATCTACTTTGCTTTTCCTTTTGTTTCTAACACACTTGAAAAGTCCTTTTGTGTTGCTGTCGGATTATTCCAAACTTTAGCCTTTTTGACAGAGTCTTTACAATTTTGTGACTGCCTTTCTTGGGGCATTTGTGCTTCAATTTCTCATATTTTTTATTTTCAGCATTTTAAAAAAAAGTTCTGTGCAGACACAAGGGTCCCTCTAAATGTACCCACTTTTTCCTTCTAATAGGAAGGGTTTATAATTGCATCTTCAGTGCCCTCTTCCTTCTTACTTCATTCAAAGATTTCTGGTCATTACATTTGGCCTATTTTTAATCTGAATTCATCAATACCTATTTTCTGGAAATCAAAAGTACAAGTCTGAGTCTTCTGTATTCGTATTCCCCTTGATATTATGGATTCAGGGACCTTAACCATTTGTTTGAACCTTTAAGCAGGATTAGGTGTAAAATAGAATATTTCCTCTTTTCTTTAAACTTTTTGACAAATAAAATTTGTAGCAACATAGGGCAGGAATGTATTGGGCCTGTCTTTTGGCAACATTAGGGTCCTAGCAGATATAAGGGTCACTAAAATCTCTCAAGGTCAACATGGTGTTTCTCTTTAAAAGTTTGGTTTGCTAACACACAGCATAGGTCATTCATGTCTTCTACTTGTCCAGATAGTCCATAGTTTATTGTAATTGTTTTGAGATATGTCTTTGTTGCCTTCTGACAAGTAAAGTCTTAATCATTTCACTTGAACTTCTGTTATCTCACACTTTTTTCACATTCTTCTTCCTCAGAAGTAAAACGCCTTGTTGTTTTCTTTGTTTTCTTTTCATTGATTTCTATCCAAAAAAACAACCAAAATCTTTAATTACTTTCATCAACTCTTGATGATGAGATTTGAGAAGCATCTACCAAAACATCCTTTCTGGTTTTCATGCGATCTTGTGTCAAAAGACTTCATGTAGATAGTCTGTGGTTCAGGAACTTAGTTCTAGCTTGGTGGCACAATATCCTTAGCCGATCCATTTCTTATGATCTCTTCTTAGACTGTAATCTCCAACTGGAAAAATTAATGAGAACTCAGCCTCCCAATTGCCTTCATTTTTCTTGTGATCTCTGGAGATCAGTTCAAAGTTTTTTCTAAAAGTGTCATTTATCCTTATATTAATGAATGGGAAGGGATGATCTTTTGATTGGCATGAAGTATTTTAGCAGCCTACATGATGCGTCCTGGATAAGAGTACCTGTATAGAAAACATACTTCCTGCAACATCATGTCATGACTGCACACTGTGTCCTTGTTTTCTACTCCCAGGAGAAACTCATCCAATACTACCAAGACCATGCTCTTTCCTTCTTTGAAGCATTCTTGAGTTTCTTTAGCCCATGGAGACCTGAGGTTCTTCTACTTAGTAGTAGCAGTTGTAGAGTTGGAAGGGACCTTGGAGGTCTTCTAGTCCAACCCCCTGCTCAGGCAAGAAACCCTATACCATTTCAGACAAATGGCTGTCCAGTCTCTTCTTAAAAACTTCCAGTGTTGGATCATTCACAACTTCTGGAGGCAGGTTGTTCCACTGATCAATTGTTCTGTCAGAAAATTTCTCCTTAGTTCTAGGTTGCTTCTCTCTTTGGTTAGTTTCCATCTGTTGGTTCTTGTCTTGACTTATACTGTGAATCTAGAGTTGATGAGGTTTACTTTGGTGGTTGGTCTTCTAAAGTGAGGCCTAATAGAGAATGCTGCACTGATCCTCTTGCTTCTTTGGGACACATTTTTACTTGCGTTCTTTGTTGTTGTTGTTCTCTGGCGTACATTTTTCCTTCTCTGCCCCTCCTGAAGGGGCTGAACTTACTATGCTATGCAGGAGCCTCTTAACCTTCCTTAATGCATGGCAGGATAGGAATTCTGTCCTCAGGCTTTATCATCTTCTTTTCCAATAAGAACATGAGGCTTCACTTCCAGAAAACATACTTTTATGTTCTCTTCAGGCATGAGGACACACATGGCATACACTTTGTAAATTGCCATACTGTTCATGTTGCTTGGAATCTCCCCTGGACACTCCAGCTACCCAAACCCCACATAAAGCTCCCTGTTTGCTACTTGTTGTCACAAGCTCCTCGAAGATGATTCTCTGGAAGGTCTACCTCTGAAAGAGCTCTAGGCATTAGGATGTAAGTGCTTAGACTTTAGATCAGTGGTTCTCAACCTGTGGGTTGTGACCCCTTTGGGGGTCGAATGACCCTTTCACAGGGGTTGTCTAAGACCATCGGAAAACACATATTTCCGATGGTCTTAGGAACCGAGACACTAAAATTTAGGCCCTTGAGGAAGTCAATGAAAAGTTGTGCATTGGGTTCACTTGCTCACTTGCTTGCTTTTGTAGGAAGGACTGGGCTCTCCCAAATGAGCAAAAATAACTAGAAAGGGGGTGATCGGTAGCAAGCCGGCTGTGCGCGGTGAGGGAATCCTCTCCATTGACCCCCCTCTTCTCCTGCCGGCATGTGTATATGTGAGAGAGAGAGAGAGGAGAGAGAAAGAGCGCGCATGCGTGCTTGCCAACTCCTGGGCCACCGAGCTCTGCAAAATGGTTTGTGCTTCCAGGAGGCAGCGTCGTGTTCTCGATTGCGACTTCCACGTGCTTTCTGAAGCAAGGCTCGGCAAAAGGCTCTGAAGCCGAGTCGTTCCCCTCCCCAACCCAGTTTCCTTAATTCGAGGCTATGTGGGTAAGCTTTCCTGCTGTGGCTGGCTTATTTTTTTGCTTGTTCAACTCCAGAAAACGCTCTTGTTTTCTAGCCAGGCAAGGTGCGGGGAAGTTAGGATCTGGCGTAGCTCCGCATCTGGCTCATGTGATAATACTCTTCTATAATCTGCAAGTTTTGCCACATGGAGGAACTTCTGTTCATGGTGCTCGAACCATGGACATGATTTAGCTAAATTATGGAAAAAGTTATATTGTCTCTGCTAAACATGACTTGAGACTCACTTTTGAGAAGACACATGAAGAATTTAATGGGAATTCCAGGATTAAGAGAATTCCTTAATTTTCTTGCTCACTATAACCTGAAATACTCTTGAAAGATATATGTATGCCCTAGTTTTGCTAACATGAGGATGGGAAATAGGAAACTTTCATCCTAATTTCTAAATCCTAGTCCACAAACCAAAAAAGATTTGTTTTTGCCTCTGATCCCACTGTTCCTTTGCTTCTCTCCTACCTATCATTCGGCTGTAATACATTACACCTGAGGTTAGGGGTCTTCAGCAAAAAACAGTGTTTCCTGTTATAATGAAGGGGAGACTGAAGACCGGCCTTTTTAAGAGCCATTGGAGCCTATTCCAAAGGAACCAGAGCATCTTTAAATGTTTTAAGGCTCGGAATGGCAAGCATTTCTCCACATAATCACTAGGAATAGAATGTAATGTTTCCTGCTAATGAAGTAAACTTGCTTTACATAAAAATAGCCAGAGAGAGACAGATTGACTGTATGCATACGTGTATATGTAGTCCTCAACTTATGACAACTGGGACCAGAATTTCCATTGCTAAGGTGATTGTTAAGTGAGTTGCACTCAATTTTTTTGCCATAGTTATTAAGTAAATCACTGCAGTTGTTAAGTGAATCATATCATTAAGCAAATCTGGCTTTCCCCATTGATTCTGCTTGTTGGAGATTGGCTGGGAAGGTCGTAAATGGCAATCACATGACCCTTGGATGCTGCAACCAACATAAATGCACACCAGTTGCCAAGCACCCAACTGGCGAGTTGTTCAGGCTGGTGGCAGGGCTCCTTCTGCTGCTTTTTTGCCCCGGAACCGACAACCACCTTCTCCCGGGTGGTGAGCCAGGTAGGCAAGGGAAAGTTTCCTTGAGGGTTGGCACAGGAGCCCCGAAAATGTGTTTGTGTATGTGTGTGTGTGTTGTAGGGCAAGGGGAGAAGAGAAAAGGTCAGGTCTCCTTTCAGAGCCATAGGTGGAGCAGCTGAAGGTGTGATTCGGTATCCATGCTTCAAGACAAAATTTCATTTATTTGTAATTAGAAATAAATATTTCACAATATATAATTACATATTGTTTTTGTGATTAATCACTATGCTTTAGTTATGTTCAATTTGTAACAATGAAAATACATCCTGCATATCAGATATTTACATTACGATTCATAACAGTAGCAAAATTACAGTTATGAAGTAGCAAGGAAAATAATTTTATGGTTGGGGGTCACCACAACATGAGGAACTGTATTAAAGGGTCGCGGCATTAGGAAGGGTGAGAACCACTGCTTTAGATGTTTGAGAGTACTGTAATTCTACAATAACTGTGTTGCTTGCTGGAAAATGCATTCTTGCAAACGGGATGCCCCTGCTGCCCTTTGGGCGACTCTTGTTTGTCCTCTTTCCCTATGTTCTCTTTCTTATTCCGAGCTACATTTGGTGTAAAGCTTTGTTTTTTTATTTCTACAAGAAAAGGGATTGGAAAGGCTCTGCTTGCAATTCAGCATTTATTCAATTTCACTGAGTGCTGACTAAGCCCATGGAGAGGAGCATGTCATTCTGCCAGCGAAGAATTCCTTTGCTTTGAAATTTGTGCTCTGATGGGCAAAGGGCAGGATCCTACACACATACCAGCTTTCTCCATCATTATTCACAGTTTGTTGCATTAAAACATAGGAAGAACTGTGCAGGATTAGGGCAAAGGGCAAAATCCACCATGGATTTTGTGAAGTCTACAAGCAACAACACCTTCCTACTCGTGCTGCGTAGGAAATGGAATTGGAAGGCATTTGGTCTCTGTTCCTGGGAGGCAGCATACACACATCATGGTTGTTGCCATTGCCTGATTCTCCATGAGCCGGCCTAATCCTATAGAAAGTTGTCCAACTCGCTGGCCATCATTACATCTTGTGATAGCAAATTCCAGCTTTAGCTGTGCTTTGTGTGAAGATATAGTTCCTGTCATCACTTCTCAATTCCACCATTTGGCTACAGAGAATGACTGTATTATGCATTAAGTGTTATAGGAGAAAGAGCAAATTATTTCCCTTTCCACACCCTCACACTATATCTAATTTCAAACTAAATATGGCTGCCTTACTAACCCCCCCCTCCTCCTTTTTTTCCAGCCCTTTGACCATTTTAGATGTCTTTTTCTGTATTGTTTAAGCTTGCAGATTTTGTTTTGAGATGCAAACATCTGAAATGTATAACCACAGCAAAATGGGACAAAATGGCCTGGGCCAACTATGGGATATGTGGTCAAAGTTTCAAATTTGGTTCAGTGAATTTGTAATAATGCAGTTGAAATTACCAAATGCAAAGGAAAGAAGCTAACCGCAAACAAACAGTATATTAAATGTTGCTTCCATCTTTGCCCTCTTTAGATATCTCTGGTTCCAATGGCTGGTTTATGTCATTGCCTTCGCCCAAGCACCCACAATGCAACATGAATCTCTATAATGAATGCATCTCTGCAAACTCTCTCCATCCGAGCATCAGGTGTTTATTGAAGCATCTATGCATGTGTGGACATGTGTATGTGAAATCTTTCCTGCTAATATTCCTGTTATACACAGATACACCTTAGCAGAATTATATTGTGAGCATGAAGTTACTTGGCCTGCCCATGAGTGGAAATAAAACTCTTTGCCATTATCCCTAAAAAAAAGCCTCTTAAGTGGTCATTGGCAGGAGTGGCTGCACTGCTGCATTTGATGAAAACGTGTTTCAGAGTGCAGTACAAAATTCATTCTGCACAAGAGCCAAGGCTGGAGTCCAGCTATATCATGCCATTTGTCCAACTGGTGGAATCTGGGAAATTGCAATATCATTTACTTATTTTCAGATTGTGAAAATGAGTAAAATGATTTGAGTCTGATAGACTCCTCCATCACAATCCTCTTCGGTTTAAGAAAAGCATGCAGCCTGCTGCAAGTCTTGGGGAAAAGAGAAAGGAGGAGGAGGAGGAGGAGGAGGAGGAGAAGGGGGGGAGGGAGGAAGGAAAAGAGAAACAGGAAGAGGAAGAGAAAGAGAAAGAGAAAGAGGAAGGAAAGGAGGGAGGGAGGGAGGGAGAGAGAGAGAGAGAGAGAGAGAGAGAGAGAGAGAGAAACGTTAACTCACTAACAGTGTTTTCTCAATATTCCTCACCCTGAAAGTAATTATCCAGGTTAGCAAATACTGAAAGAATTGAAGTATTGGAAAGTGACATAAATTATAGTTTCTCTAGAACAGTGTTTCTCAATCTTGACAATTTTAAGGCATGTGGACTTCAACTCCCAGAATTCCACAGCCAGCATTGCTGGCTGTGGAATTCTGGGAGTTGAAGTCCACATGCCTTAAAATTGTCAAGGTTGAGAAACACTGCTCTAGAAGTATCATAGTAGCAAGGTGCAATAGTCACTAACTACCAACCACACAAACAAGTCTGATTCATCTTGTATTGGGCTTTGAGATTTCTATCTTGAACGGTTGCATCAATCTGGCCAATCTGCTTAGTCCACAAACTATGTTTTACTGTATTATGTTAACTCAGCAAGTCTGCATTACTAACCTAAAGCCAATGGTCTCTGAAAGTAACATGCATGGATCCCCTCAATTACTTAAGTTAGTACTACGGTACAAACTGAACCATAAAGCAGCTACAGAGTCTGGGTTTATACAGCCTGCTTAGCTAAAACGTGTTGGTTATCTGGTTTGTAAGTCAGAGTCTTGTGTGTACACATTCCAAGAGCTTCCTGCCATGGAGTTGCTGCAGCCATTCCTTTGGTTTGCCATACACAGACTAATTCTGCCTGTTGTTAGAGTCTTTGCTTTCTCTTGAAGGAAAGTTTCAAGAGATTCAGGTGAGGTAAAGAAGCTTTAGGATTGTGGCTGCCCTGGACTTCAGCAACTTTGCAGAAGTAGGTGCTAAGTTGCTGGGAGGCCACTTAGAGCTAAGGCCACTGTGCTTTTGTTCCTGTTATTTTCAACAATGACAAATGGAAGACCATCTGTGCTGAGTGGGTGGCACTTCCCAGCCTTAGAACTTGTGGCACTGCCAAAAACAATTGAAGTTGCCTGCTCCCTTGGAGATAGTGTCCTGTCTGCCTTTCCAGTGGTGTGACAGAAGAATACTTAATTGGCACTTGGAAAGGGACTCTCCCAGTAAGGCAGGCACTGAGTTTTATTCTTGAGGTTTCCATCTTCCTTCAGAATAAGGTCCAGTCCTCCTTAGCATGTAGTTAAGTGGGAGAAAGTACTCTTTGTTCCCTGAGCTTGACTGGACGCACTCTTGTTTATTGTACTTTAAAGCACCTAAAACAGGAAGCCTTCACACGTCAGAATGAAGTGGTGGTTAGAAGCCATTTATAACTGCTGCAAATGACAAGCTGAAAGGCACATCCCAAATGTTGCTGTTGTTGGCTGATCATTCATCCTAGGCCAGGGCTGCTCATAAAGCCACCCACAGCACCTTATTGTTGCAAACAATAACAAGATGATTGCGTTTGTGACAGACACCAACAAGAAAGAGACAGAAGTAGCTGTTCATAGGCTCTTAATGCTGTCCTGGCAAGAGTTTTCCAGGGCGTGCTTGGTAATGCACTCTCTTCCCAGCACTGAGTCATCTGCACGGCCCATCTTCTTGCTGCTCTGGCGGTCTGATTCACTAGCTTGACTCAGTTTTCTTGGCCAGCCATGGCTTGCTTTCCCTTCCCTTCCAAGAAACCAGTCCTTGATCTGAGTTACCAGGTCCATTTAGGACACGTCATTTGCTCTTTTGAACAGCCTCTCTCAGGATTGGTGGTCAGGCTTTGTCTCGGGCCAAAGGTCAAAGGAGAAAAAGTGGAAATTTAACATTAAGCTGATTTTGCTAGCCAGTTCAGGAAGAGATTAATATACCTCACTGCTCCAATTGCTGGCAAATTGCATGCAGTTTTCCAAAGACTGGAATGTGGATTAAAACTTCAGTGTCAGATTAGAGATGTGGGAATGGAAACAAGGCAAAGCAAACAAGTTTCCATCAGGGCATTTCTACTAGTGCCTTCCTGCTGATTAGTTTTGTGGCCCCACCTTGTGTACACCTGTGAATCACAGCCCACAAGTCAGGACAAACTGTGACTAGATCACAGGGAGTTGAAGTGCTGAGATGATCAGAAATGGAGGCTGCCTGGAGCTATTTGACAGGGCCAGTTTTATAATTCAGCATAATTTAAATGAATCAGCTACAACTATAGCACACAGACATGAAATAAAACAGAATGAGGTCAAACCAAAAAAAAAAAAAAAAAAACCAACAATCTGATTAGGGAAAGTGAATTATCCAGCACTGGAGGGTCTGGTGGAACAACTTTCAGATAGCTCCCAGGCAATTTTTTCTCTTGAAAGAGTCTTGAGGTCTCTCAACCAAGCAGGAGCTGGCTACTTTATTTGCTGACAGTCTTCTTCAGACAGAAGCACAAGGCAGGGTTGAAGCTTCCCCAAAAGGTCTCAATAGACCCTAATATAGGACATTGGAAGGTGAAACAGTAAAATGTGCTTAGCAGGGCAGTTTCTGACAGAAACTTCTACAGAATGAAAGAAATATTGCCAACCATGTACTCTCCAGTTGTATTAAACTATAGTTCCTCCACTAGTGGTCTGCAGTGGAAATTGTGGTGGGAACTGGGTGATGGAACTTGTGTCAGTGGGATAGTGGGATGGCCTATACCAGGGGTAGACCTTGGCTGGCTCAGGAATTCTGGGAGTTGAAGTCCCTGAGTCATAAAAGAACCAAGGTTGCTTACCCCTAGCCTATACTCATGTGACAATCAGGACTTTTCCCTGGCATGTGGTTGTTTTTCTTAGCATTTGTTCTGCACTGTTTGCCCAGTTTTTACAGCAAAGCTATCAATGCATAATGCGACCAAAGGTTTTGTTTATCAGCTGGCTAGTCAAACAGATGCTGATTAGGGTTGAGAGGGAGTGACTGGCCTAAGGTCACCCAGCTGCCTTCCACAACTAAGAGAGGACTCTAACTTGTATCTTTCCATTCCTGATCAAAACTTTAACTGCTTTGCCACTTTTCCCTAGCATGAAGTGATTGATTGATTGATTGATGTTGCATTCTGCACATCTGACTTCTGTCATAGTGACAGAAGTCAAACTAGCAATGCCATATTTGTTTATGGCAAAGACAAAGAAAATAGGTGAAATATAGGTTTTGCTTTATAAAGAAATATAGTGAAAACTTAACTTTAAACCAATGAAAGTTGATATGAAGATCTGCTGTCTTTGGCGGCCTTAACACATGAAGGTGCTTTAGAATTTTAATGGCGACTTGGCTAGAAAGGTGTTAGAGAATTTTAATTTGATGATCTATTGATGAAAAAATAAATCAGAAGCTCTCACAGTTGACTGCATTTAGCTGATTCAAAATAACTTCTTTATATTCATATCAAAATATTTACAATACCATATATTCTTCTTTACAGCAACATAGCTCAATTGAAGACTTCTTACAGAGACATACAGAGACAAACCAGAGACTGGAAATCCAGCTCCTAACTCAATACCCTTTTTGCACAGACTCAGCAGCACTCTCTTCACATTGGCTGACTGAGTTACCACATGACTCTTCCTGCTCAAGAATATTCCAACAAAAGGGCTATAAAAACAAAACAAAAGACAGTAAAATAAAAATAATGTTGTTTCTCCATTGATGAGTGAAAGAACTTGAGATGATGTGGTGGGGCTACCAAGTCCATTTCTTCTAAGTCAGACATGTCAAACTTGCGGCATCACATGACGTCGCGCGATGTATCAGGACGGTTTTGCCATTGCCGGCAATGGGGTGGGCGCGGCTTCCAGATGATGTGTCCGGCCTGCAGTCCAGCAGTTTGACACCCCTGTTCTAGGTCATTACTGGGGGTGGTGGGAATTGTAGTCTTGCCAGGTTTTTCCAAATTGGAATGCTCTCGAGATGTCTGGGCTTCCTGGATTTGAGAAGCTGAAGTCCACCCACATTTTAATTTAACCCATTAAAAAACTGCTCTCGATTACAGGCAGCCACAACGTGTGCTTCAGTGGTTCTTCTCCCAATCTAGGGAGCCCTTTTGAACCTAGGGAGCTTTAGTTGCAATCTCCAGCCCAACTGGGTCTATGGAAACACCTCTGCTGTTAATGGAAGTAGGGAGGCTTTGCTGTGGAACAGGGGTGGTCAATAGGAGACAATAGACAAACCTTCCCAAGCTCTTGCCCAAGAGGCAGGGCTGGTTCCATGTTGTACGCTCTGGGGCAGGGGTTCTCAACCTTGGCAACTTTAAGACTTGTGGACTTCAATTCCCAGAATTCTGAGAGTTGAAGTCCACAAGTCTTAAAGTTGCCAAGGTTGAGAACCCCTGCTCTGGGGTGTCAAAGGACTGAAATGCTATACAAGCACAGCTTGTTAATACATTAATACAAATATTAATAATATTTGTATTTATTATTAATATTAATCATTATTATTAATAATTATTATTAATATTAAAAATAAATACGTGGATCCCTGGAAGCAGACAAGGATTGCCGTGTCTTAGAAGATCTGCTTTAAGAAGACTTTAAAAGACCTACCCGTGTGTGAGAATGCTGATTGGTTCATTAAATATAGCCTCACCATTCTCTTGCCATTTAGTGGCATGGATGATTTTCTTTTCAGATGATTTAAGCCCCCGAATTTGGGCAAGGGTCATCCCACATGACTGGCAGAAAGTAACATGAACACAGTTTGCCAAGCGAGCAGCCGGCAGATGGGGTATAATATTCCCTCCAGGTTAGTGTCAGCTACAGCTTGAACGACAACAGTTAATGGCACACCATCTTTCTGCCAGCCCCTTTTTCTTTCTGTGCCTCTGTGTGTGCATTTTGCCCTTCCTGCAGCCTTAGCAAGATGTGGTTCATCAGGAGCCTGTGTGGAGAAATAAAGAGTGGCAAACGAATATGAAAGAGCACCAGGGCCTCAGCAGGATGAGAGGAATTCACAGCACCTGAGACATTGTTGAAATGTGCAAATACAAGTGATGGCTGAAAGGCCCAGGATTGTTTATCTCTGAGCCAGAGAGGACAATGCAATGAAAAAGCATATTGATTCGGGATAATGCTTGGCTTGAGGGAGCAAATTGTCAACAGACAAGAGGATCAAAGGGAGCTGGAAAAAATAGCAAATCCAAATCCCTACAAAGGAGCACTGTCTCTATATAGCACCAATGCAAAATATAACCTGGGGGTTTTCAGAGGCATCAAAAACAGTGACAAAA
Organism: Crotalus tigris; assembly: GCF_016545835.1. Lineage (NCBI taxonomy): Eukaryota > Metazoa > Chordata > Lepidosauria > Squamata > Viperidae > Crotalus > Crotalus tigris. The sequence goes on along the minus strand of NW_024096478.1, from coordinate 7,051,784 downwards.
GTTGAACATATTGAACTAATTGCAACAGGCCATTTTGGCAAGCAAGCCAGAGAGCTCACACAATGACTATAACCCTGTACTGAGCAACAGGATAACAGATGGTAAATTTAATTTTCCCTCTGTTGTCCATCTTTCTTCTACCTAATGCTGGAAAATGCTCTCCCAAAATAGTTGATAGCAGGGGTGTGCAGAAAATCTGATTATGAAGCGCCACAGATTCAAATCACTGTTTAAGCTTGAAATGCCCACTTTGAGCATAAAACAGGTTTTGCGGGTGAAAAAGCCTGCTGCAAACATTTTGGAATCATTCTGAAGTTCAAAGCAACTTTGTTTCAAGCATGTGGCTCCTCCCAAAAGTTCAAAACAGTTCATTTCAAGCTTGAAATAAGGTGTTTGGAAATCAGAATGGTTCAAATTTGAAATATTTTATACATCTGTAGCTGAGAGCTGAAATAATTTAGAATTCTGAATACTGCAACATTTGAAGGTGAAGTACGATAAAGAACACACTTATTGCTAGGATTTATAGGTGCAGAATTGTGGATTTTCTAGGTAATCCAGTCATTAATATAATTAACATAGTACTGTCTAGATTCAGAATCTCCATGTATAGTGTCTCACCAAGTGTACCCTATATCAAATTACCTTGTTCACCTTCACTTATAGCACGCCCCCAATGCAGCTAGCTGCCATAAAAAATTTTTTTTTTATTTCTCTAATCAGTGTTCCTCAACCTTTGTCACTTTAAGGTGTATGGACTTCAATTCCTAGAATTCCCCAGCAATCATGCCTGGCTGGGGAATTCTGGGAGTTGAAGTCCACACATCTTCAAGTGGCCAAGGTTGAGAAACATTGCTTTACTGTAAATGATCCAGCAAATCTTGGCAGTATATTGGGATCCTTTTTCCTGGGTGGACATTAATTTCTAGATACTGATGATTATGATGAACTATCTGTGGGCAACTGATTATAATCAAGCATTTCTTCCATATAGCAGCTGATATAAAACATGGTTCTTGTTGGGATATCCAATTCAGCATCTTTTCATTAACCGGTGGCTCACGAGAGGTTATTTGCTTCTCATTGTTTATTTATATAGTTGATTGATATCTTGCCTTTCCTTTAGGAGCTGAATACAGCATACAGTACAAGAACTTTCCTTTCTCCAGTTTTTTTCCCCTGCAAGGATCACCTTGTGGTGTGGGTTGGGGTGTGAAAGTACTGCCTGCCCTAAAGTGAGCTTCCGTGATGATGTAAACCTGGCTTTCCCAGGTCTTAGATGAATATCAATATGACCAACTTGATAACACCCTTCTGTTTTCAGATTGTGTTTTTTGTTTTCACTTACAGCCTGTGAACTAATAGGAAATGTAGATATGACAGTAGAGTCAGAATATGAAACTAATTATGTACCGTAAATTCTATGAGTCAAGTGTTGGGACTGTATGTAGTTATGAGTTACCACAGATTGGGGGAGGGGTGCGGGGGAGGATTCTACTGCTTATTAAGAAGAAGTTGCTATTGTTAAATTACCAGGAATCAAAAACTTTTGCTGATCTCATGCAAACTTGCTCTGAGGAGAGTTTTTCCCTCTGCTGTTGACCTGAGCTTGTGGTTGTTAGTACACTCTGAGGACTATAGAGTGCTGAGTTACCAGCACTGAACTGCACAGCACTACAGTCCTAAAGGAGACAGAAACACTTGATGTATATTCAAAATGAAAACTTGAAGGACAGCATTGCTGGGAATCTTGTTGAAGGTTTCCATCAGCTAAAAAAACAAAACAAAACATTATTAACCTCTTTCTGCAGCCAGCCCCAAACTTAATTGATCTTGGAAGAAGAGATAATTAAACTATCAACAAGTCACTTAGTTATGAGCTAATCATTAATTATTACTTGGCTGCTGTGTATCAGGAGTCAGTAACAGTGTCTTTGTTGAGGATGGTACTCTCCCTTCCTCTCCTTTTAGGAAGAGCTTTGACTAGAAATTTCCTTCCAACACTTTTATTCTGTAATCCCCCTTTTTCTGCCAGTTTTAATCATTGGTCCACATTTAACCAAGAGGTGCTAAAGAAGTGACAGGGTTTTACAGCCATTTGTTTTTCAGCATACTGAAGGGACAAAAACCTCCATGGAAATCATTACAACAAAATGCAGATGCTGTCAGAGTGAAGCAGGTTATATCACAACTGAGGCCAAAGGTTAGAAAAGACTTTTGAAAGAATCCTCTTTAAATTGTACCTGAAAGCAATAGGTAGTCAGACTTCCCTCCACCCACCACTATTAAAATAATAAAAAAAAGAAGTTCCTATTCCAAAAATCACCACTTCTATCCGATTTCTTTTTTACAACTTTTTCATCTGTTCTATTAAGGCAGGGGTGTCAAACTCAATTTCATTGAGGGCCGCATCAGCATTGCGGTTGCCCTCAGGGTGATGGGTGGGTGTGGCCAGAGTGGGTGCGGCCTACTGGGTGGGTGTGGATGGAGTGGGTGTGGCCTACTGGGTGGGCCTGGCCAGTTCTACATCGTTTGCGTCAAGGGTGCCTGTGGGGGCCTGGGCAGGAGTGGGACAGATCTGAGATTGTACATTGGTTCCCAGCTGGCCTGAACCAGGGCCAAGGCAGCGGGGGCCATTCCCTCACTGTTTCCAGGATGGCTTCGCGGGCCACATGAAACCACTTCGGCCCCGGGCCTTGTGTTTGACATATCTGTATTAAGGCATTTCCCCTCTCTATAGGGATAAATCTGAGAAGCAACTTAATCTGTGAACAAAGAGAAACAACTCAAAGGTGGAGCTGTTTGAAGATGACCTGACTTTAGGGAGAGTCTGTCCTCAAAATATACATGATCTGGACATTCTCCTTGGCCTGGCTCCTCTTTCTTCAGAGATACCTCGCTTTTTCTCTGACCTCCAACCCATTAGCATGGCTTCTGCTGACAGAGTGCCATTGCAACTCTTCTTGGAAAACTTCCTACATTTCCCTCAGGGACAATCCATAAAGTACGTCACTCATCAAAGCGAGCAGGCAACAAAGAAGTTGTGACAAAGGAAGGGTTGGGCTTTGATTGAAATGAAGGAAAGTATTACCAGGGAGTTCACTAAGGGAGGCACAACATCCTTTTCAGAGCAAAAACAAAATGCATGACTGAAAAGCTATTTCATTGACCCAGGCATTGAGATACAATCAAGCTATGCTGCACTTATCAAGAACTGTCGGTTTTTTGTCAGAAGGAAACTGCTATCACATGCATTGCAGTACTTTCTCTGAGGAAGCTGCTGGCCATTCCAATCACCTCCAGCCTTTGATCTCTGCTAGTGATAGGGTATTTTTGTGACATTTTTTTTTTTATTAAAAGTTTTATAAATTTTACAAAAAGACAAAAACAATACAAAACAAAAAGCAACATATACAAAAAAGAAACTAAACATTACATATATATAAACCCCCCCCATCCCCCACCCCTCACAAAAACCCTCCCTACCCCCCCCTGAGCTTCCCAGAGCAGAATATAGGCTTAATTAAAAATTAAGAGATAAAAATAAAAAATTAAATTAAAAAATTTATATTTATATATATATTAAAAAAAATATATCTATATATATATATAAAAATAAAACTTATAAAAAAGCTATGTGATAGTTTTGTATACCCAATCTAAATTGTATAAATTTTATCCATTTGTCCCAAACAGCAAGAAACTTCTCTTGCGTTTGTTGCTTTAAGAAAGCCGAAATCTTTGCCATTTCCGCCAGATAAGCTACTTTAAGAAACCATTCCTGCAATGTAGGCAAAGATTCCTTCTTCCAATATTGTCCTACTAACAGCCTAGCGGCTGTAATCAAATTTAACATCAATACAACCTCCTTTGTATCACAATCTGTAACAATGCCTAACAAAAATAATTGCGGAGTAAATTTTACCCTCCTTCTAAAAATTCTCTGGATATTCCACCATATTTTGATCCAAAATGCTTTTATCTCTCTGCATGACCACCAAATATGATAATAGGAAGCATCCTTATAACCACATCTCCAACATTTGGGTTGCACGTCAGGGTACATAAGAGACATTTTTTGTGGATCAAGGTGCCATCTATAAAACATTTTATAAAAATTCTCCCTAAGGTTCTGTGCTTGTGTAAATTTGACATTTCTCACCCAAATGGTTTCCCAAATGTCCAATGAGACTGGGACACCAAAATTCTGCGCCCATCTAATCATACAATCTTTAATTAATTCCATTTCTGAGTCCATTTCAACTAATACCCCATAAATTCTCTTGATATGGGTTTGTCTTTGATCCTTGACTTGCTTAATAAGATTTCCATCTTCTCTAAGAAAACCCAATTTACAATCCACCTTCCATTTATCTACTAGTTGCCTATATTGAAACCAAGAATAAATAATATTTTCTTGCGCTAAATCTTCCCGTAATCTTAACTGCCAGTTTTGCCCATCCCATCTAAGTAACTGACTATAAGACACCATGTCCATTTTTACTCCTCTTTTTATTCCTTCTATCGCATGCCAAGGTATAGCCCATAATGGAACTTTAAAATCACTTTTATAATATTTTCTCCAAATCCTAAGTAAAGAAATTCTTAAAATATGAGATTTAAAGACCCAGTCCATTTTTTTATTAAATATTAAATAGGCATGCCACCCATAAAGTAAATCCCATCCCTCTAAATGGAGTATCTCAGGATTTGTCAAATTTACCCAATCACTGATTAGTGTTAAGACCACCGCATCGTAATATAATTTCAAATTTGGTACCTTAAGTCCACCCCTCTCACGGAAGTCTTGCATAATTTTAAACTTAACCCTTGGCTTTTTCCCTGCCCAAATAAATTTATTAAGACCCTTCTGCCACTCACTTAAATTAATCTCATTTTTCAAAATGGGTAACATTTGAAACAAAAAAAGAAACTTGGGTAGAATATTCATTTTTATCACTGCAATTCTTCCCATGAGGGATAATTGCAACTTCTCCCAATTCTTCAAGTCCTTCTGTACCCTGACCCACAACCTTTCATAATTATTTTTAAATAATTTTACATTAGAAACAGACAACATCACCCCCAAATATTTTACCTTATTAACAATCTCAAAACCCGTCAAGTTAGCCAAAATCTGCTTCTCCTGACTAGACATATTTTTAGGTAAGATTTTAGTCTTATTTACATTAATCTTGAAACCCGAAACCAAACCATAATGATGAATCAACTGTAATAAGTTTACTGCAGAATAATCAGGTTGCGACAAAGTAACAACCAAGTCATCCGCAAAAGCTCTCAACTTATATTCTTTTTTGTTAACTTCTATTCCTTTAATTTCCTGAGACTCTCGAATTTTGATCAATAATATTTCCAGTGTTAAAACAAACAACAATGGCGATAAAGGACACCCCTGTCTAGTACCTTTCTCTATTGTAAAAACCTCCGACAAACCTCCATTAACAATAAGTTGTGCCATTTGTTTTTGATATATTACCGTAAGAGCTTGTAATATCTTTTCGCCAAAATTCATTTCTTCCATTACTCTTAGCATAAAATGCCAATTCAATTGATCAAATGCTTTTTCAGCATCTAAAAATATGAGCCCTGCAGGAACTTGGTTGTTCTTGTCTAAATATTCTAATAGATTAATAATTTGTCTAACATTATTTTTCATATACCTTCCTGTTATAAACCCTGATTGATCTTTATGCACAAGATGATGCGCCACCCTCATAAGCCTATTTACCAAGATTTTTACAAATATCTTATAATCCACATTTAAAAGAGATATAGGCCTATAATTTTTTGGTAAAGTAAGATCTTGATCCTCCTTTGGAATCAATGATATAAAAGCACTACGCCATGAAGGAGGAATCTCTAAACCCTGTAAGATACCATTAAAAAGATCATTTAATGGTTGGATCATCTCCTCCATTAAAGCTTTATAATAAACAGCTGTTAACCCATCCGTACCCGGTGCTTTCCCTAGTTTCAGTTGTTGAATTGCTGAGGCAATTTCCTCCTTAGTAATTAAGCCATTAATTTCATGTTTCTGATCCTCAGTCAATTTAGGAAAACTTGCCTCAGCTAAATATTTATTTATATCTAGCAGTTGCACATTAGTAGACTTGTATAACTTTTGATAATAATTCAAAAAATTGATTTTTTAATCAATTTCTTCTGAGAAACTAATTTACCCTTGTAATTTATTTTCTCTATTATTCTCTGTCTCTGTTTCTTTCTTAATTGATAAGCCAACCATCTCCCAGGCTTATTAGCATTACAAAATGTATTTTGTTTCATAAACAATAAATTGGTTGCCGCTTGATCTGCTATCAACATATTAAATTGTGACCTTAATAACTTTACAGATTCTTTAATACTTTCATCAGAAGGATTTAGAATCAAAGCCCTTTCTTTTGATTTAATTTCATCTTCAAGTTCTCTACGTTTCTGAATCTGCTTCCGCTTATGACAATTATTCATTTTTATCAAAACACCACGCATAAATGCTTTACCTGCATCCCATACCATTGACATTGAAGTCCCCTTATACATGTTCAAAGCAAAATAGTCCTTTAAACACTCCTTTAACTTTTGAACATTCTTCTCTTGTCTGAACAAATTTTCATTAACTCTCCAGGATCTCCTTTCCTCTTTCTCTTGAGTCAGCTCCATCCAAACTGGGCTATGATCCGTCAGTGATCTAGGAAAAATCTTTACATTCTTTACTTTATTATACAAATCCGTGGTAATAAAAAAAAAGTCAATTCTTGAAAAAGATTGGTGTCTATCAGAAAAAAAAGTGAAATCTCTCTCCTCTTGATTACATTCCCGCCAATAATCCCTTAATTCCCAGTCTTCCTTCATATCAAAAAAAGCTTTAGGTAACCTTGCTTGTTTAAGAAAAGGAGAGGAACCTTTCTTGTCCCTTTGTATATCTAAGACACCATTCCAATCACCCATTAATACCACTGATCTATAGTCAAGCAATGTTATTTTTTTATGTAACTGCTTATAAAATTGTTCCTGTTGTTGATTTGGAGCATAAAGTCCCACTATAAGTACTTTCTTACCATATATTCCAAGTTCAATCATCACATATCTCCCCTGGGGATCTGATTCTACCAGACAAGCTGGTAGGTTTTGTTTAACATATATAACAACTCCCCCTTTCTTCCCAGGAGCAGAAGATATAAAATGAGATCCCAAACGAGCATTGACTAAATATTTCTGATCTTTAAGTAAAATATGAGTTTCCTGTAAGCAAATAACATCATTGGTATGTTGCTTCAAATAATAAAAGATTTTTTTCCGTTTCTGAGGAGAATTCAATCCATTAACATTCCAGGTCAAAAACTTTGCCATCTCCCTTGGCACGCAGCCTGGAGAAGACACCATCAAAATCTGAAAGAGCTGCATGTGTTGCATAACTCTTGGGTCTTGCTCCTCCCACCGGCGGTGATGCACTTCCAGAAGAATTCTCTTTAGGCTCTTTTTTACGTTGCTCCTTCTCTTTACGCTTATAAGCTGCACGAGTCATCCTCTGCTCTTTAACCTCCATCTGGCGTTGCCTTTCAGCTTGTATCATCCCAGCGGAAACCAAACCTAATGCCTCAGATTGCTGCTCGACTTCCTTGCCACTCGGAGATTTCTGACCAGATGGAGTTGAGCCTGCACCCAGGACCGAAGTATAAAACTCTCTAGCTTTGTCAACTGTATTCAATCTGTAGCGTGTCCCCGCATGGCTCAAAACAATACCCATCGGAATTTCCCATCTAAATGGCATCAATCTAGCTTTGAGCTCATTGGTTAAAAAAGCGAAGTCTTTCCTGCTTCTTAAAATTTTGGATGGGATTTCCTTTAGAATGATAACATCTTGGGCAGCAATCTGAAATCTTTTGTTGTAAAAGGCTTGTATAATCTCATTCCGCAGGGACTTCTTTGTAAAATAAATCACCACATCTCTAGGCAAATTCTTCTGCTTAGCAATCCAGGAGTTAAGTCTATAAATTTTTTCCACTTCTCTATGTAATTCTCCTTTATCCATATCCAAGGCCACTGCCAGATCAGTAAGGACCACCTCCACCAAATCTTGATTCATATCTTCCTTGAGGCCTCTAATCCTCAGGGCGTACTCCATCTGTCTGTACTGAAACATCAAAATATCTTCTTGTGAGGACTCCACCTTCCTTTCCACATCTTGAATTTTATCATCAAAAGAATCAACTTTGTTTTCCACTTCCTCAAGCCTTGCATCGAGCTTAACCACCACAGTAGCCAAGCCTGAAACTGCTGCAAGTATATCTTGTCGTAAATCATTATTATTTTCTTGCAATTTAGTCTTTATCCCCGTTATCTCTTCTTTAAGATCAGATTTAATTTCTGATTTAATCTGTGAGGCAAATTGCTTCATTTCCTCTCTCATTTGAACTACAATCTCTCCCATTATGCCTCTGACCTCTTGTGCTGAAAGTCCAGGCAGAGGGGGGGAGGGTGGTGGCTGAGCCGGTGGTACATGTTTAGATTGTTGTTGTAATTGTGCAGTGGAAGTTATAGGAGAAGAAACAACCTTAGGTATTGAAGCAGGCTGCTGTCTCTTTGAAGCCATTTTAAAAAGCGCAGTTCTCACTTCCCTTTCCCCTCCACACAAGAAGGGAGGAGGAAAGAAAAAGAAAAAGAATTTAAAAAGAGACAAACTATAGTCCTTGAAAATCCAGAGAAAATCCAAAGAATAAAAGACAAAAGAGCAAACAATTCAAAAGAAAAGATTCTAAGCCAAAAGCAAAAGCAAAAGCCAGTCCTTAAAAAGGGAAAGTAAAACAAAAGGGAAAGGAAAAAAAAAACTCCGACACTTTCAAAACGCCATCTTAAATCCTTTCACTAATATAACAAAGAAAAGGAGGAAAAATAGTAAAAATCAAATAATAAAAAAAATAAACACCTAAAATATATAACAAAAATCCTTTAAACTGCTCCGTCCGTTTAAAAATTACTCACCAAAATACTATAAACACGGAGATAGAAGCGGCGGTTTCTTTTGCTTCCTAGGAAGCAAAAACAGCTGGGAGGCGGAGATCAGCAGGAGCTCCGAGGGAACACTCCTTTCACCCCCTCTAGAAATAAATCCAGAGGGGGTTTAGGGGTTCTACCTCTATTCCTGCGTTCTCTGTCCCTTCCCTTTGCCCGGGAAGGGAATTCCGAGCCGCGGGCCAGCTGATGCACGCTGTGCTCCGCGGCTCTGACACTTCCCCAGCTGGACGGCTAAAAGATAGCCGCCATCGCCGTCGCCTCGTACCGGAAGCTCGTGTGACATTTTTGAAATGTCCCTCCCACAGAGATGCAATTGAGTATATTGTGCTGTGTATAAACCCGCCTATTGGAAGGAGATAACAGAAAATGCCTCCCTACTCCAAAGAGAATATGGAAAGGTATTTTTGTGAAAATGGGTCTGAGCGGGAGAGAATAAGTATAAATCAAAGGTTAATTATGAAGAAACATGCTTCTCAGTTGAAAAGAGCTAAAGGATAATTTCTTACCACTGGGTATGCCAAGGTATATCATATCTCCTATTAAGATAATATGGTTATTTTAGTCCCATACATTGTGAGGGCACCACATTGGGAATGCTGGTTTTGAGCAAGTTAGCATGCAGCTGTGGTGTATTATCCAAGTTGTCAAACTGACCATTTTTTCTGTTTCTAGGATCTTCTGAATCAAGATTGATAGAGCGGGGGGGGGGGGGAAACCATGGCTTTTGTGAAATTCTACAGGAACAAAGCATCCAAAAGAAATACATCATAGACAGACCTGTTTGGCAATTCTTCTGTTTTGGATTTACTATGATTTGGAAAAACATCTGAGTGAGACTAAGATTGATGCAGAAAGTATAAAGTGCAAACCTGGAGTCTTCTATCTGTTCCAGATGGCCCGCCCAGGAATTGCAATTCCTATACTGCAATATATAGCTGAGGAAAGTTGGGACAATATACAGAATCTGGCTGACTTGGTTCTTCATGGATTTTGGCCTTTTGCACCAGCTCTTCTTAATTCACATCATGCCAATTCTCAGCAGTTTTTATTACCCTAGTCACTAAGAGTTCTGCATACAGGTGGTCCTTGACTTACAACTATTTGTTTAGTGATTGTTCAAAGTTACAATGGCACTGAAAAAAGTGACTTATTTTTCACCCTTACAACCATTGTGGCATTCCCATGATCAGAATTCAGATGCTTAGCAACTGGCATGTACTTATGACACTTGCAGTGTCCTGGTATCATGTGATCATTTTTGTGACCGTCTGACAAGCAAAACCAATGAGGAAGCCAGATTTACTTAGCAACCATGTTACTAACTTAACTACTGCAGTGATTCATGTAACAACTGTGGCAAGAAAGGTTGTAAAATGGAGCAACACCCACTTTAACTTTCTTGTTTAGCAACAGAAATTTTGGGCTCGGTTGGGGGTCATAAGTCAAGGATTACCTGTAATGAATTAATACTGCATGTTTACCCTAGAAATGGACATTTGCAAATTTCATGGGTGATTCCTAGCACTTGGGTGTGGATATAAATATTCATTCAATGTGTGGGCATCCACTGTACCATGGCATTTAAGCCTAAGAGTTTATTTATGGATGCACTTAGAAGTTCATATTTGCTGAAATAGATCTGAAGAAACTCTTCATAAATGGTTCATAGAAAATCACATTCAGCCACACCAGGAAGCAAACCACACTGATTAATTATAAGCAGCTAATTGGAAACTACGGTAAGTTAATTTTAATGAAAGCACCTTTAAGACTGTCATCTTTAGGCTCCTGTCCCCTTACCGTCTCACTTTGGAGGGAGAATCCAATATAATCCCCTTCTGAAACACCAGAAGAACAAAACAAAGATCAAAGCCATTCTTCCTTAGCTTTGTTTATTTTCCAACATGATGCAAGCAGAGCCTCTACATCCCTGTGAATGTTGGTGACAGTTTCTGAAGAACGGGGAACTGTCTGTATCAAGTCTCATGTCAGGTAATCTACTGTACCTGCCGGATTGTTGCTGATGGAAACAAGACTCATCACTTTGTCTGAGCCCAGTTCCACTTCAGGTTTCAGCACTGGGATTCATATTCAGGGAACACACTTGGAGCAGCGTGGATTCCAAGGAAAAGAAAATAATTGTTCTTTGTGGATCAGGGAATGTGCATTTCTCTCAATTATAGCTAGGTAGAATATATGAGGGCCCATAATTTCATGAAAACACATCAGTTCAGGATAGGAACTGGGAAAATGCTGGAAGCTAATTGGAGGGGATAAGGTGGAACCGGCCCTTCCCTCTCTCAGGCTTGCCTAGGTTTGTTCTTTTAACTAGCGGCACTTTGAATGCATCCTCTGGGCAGATACCTCACCAGGGTGTGTCCCACCTGCACTGTATAAAGTTGAGTCACCAATTGTTGCAGTCTCTATTAACTCTCTGGATGCTGAATGTTTCTTAAGCTTGTGCCTTCCTAGAAGGGATGAGCCACCATTTCCATCATGTCAAAACAGTGGTGGTAGACTAATAGGGATGGCAATCTAACTTATCTGGAGATCATTCGGTTGGAAAGGTGGGGGCTTCAGATGTACAACTCCATTTCTTTTTGAAAGGTGTAGTTTAATTCAATTCTAGTGACTTTCTGAACACATTCATGGCATTGTCTTGGCAGTGTTCCCAAGGTAGCTGGTCTGTGTATTCTGCTAAAATGTCTTAGTCTACAGCTTTACTATTCCCTGGAGGAATCCTATCAGCCAGGCCTGACTGATCCTATGTAGCTTCCAAACCCAGACAAAGTCAGAGAAGTGCTGCCATCAGCTGAGACATGTACATTTTTAGAAACTAAAGGATATAAATTGTCATTGGGTAGCATGGCAGTATAGTATTAGGGGTCAACGGTCTAGTAGGAGAATAACAATGAAAATCTTTAAAAACAAGTATGATCCAGTAACATCTAAGCCAAGTACATAGGAAACTGTTTTTTGATGAGACTATTAGTCCATCTAGATCAGCTTTGCTAATCAGCTCTGCCAATCTACTGCCCTCCCGGTATGTTGGAAGTATAATTCAAATTTCCCAGCTGGCAAAGCCAAAAGGCCGGTATATTGAAAGTCGTCATATTGCTGAAAGTTCATCACAATCAATAGTGTTTGGCAATAAGTCTTCAGATGTAAAGATCTGACTGGAGACATCAAGGATTGAATCTGAGAGCCTTTAGGGCCACAGCCATAGGTCTATGGAGGGAGGGGGAAGGTAAGGGGGCAGTCAAATGAAAAAAATATGACTACAATGGAAGCCATGTACAGGTACATACTCCTGAGGTGGGCAGTGAGTGGTTGCCAGTAAGATATTGGTTGCTTCTCCAGCTTAGAAGGGTGGCACATAAATTTAATAAATAATATACATGAGTAAAATAAGAATGCTGCCACTTACTCCCTCACTGTAACTCTGGTCCAGTCAAAGCAGAATAAAATATGGGAGTGGTTTGGCTCAGACTTATTGCTGTATGGATTTGTGGAGCTGCTACAGAATTCCACCAACAGAAGACTACCATAGATGGCACTAATCCAGTTGATCACTCCCTGAAGTGCCATTGCAAAGGGAGTTTCTCTGAGAGGAAACTGGGTTCATATACATGCAAAATCAACCACATTGTGGCTTAACGCAGTTCATATGCCAGGATATGTAGTGCTCTCTAGGCCAGTGTTTCTCAACCTTTGCAACTTTTAAGATGTGGAGAACTTTAGTTCCCATGCTGGCTAGGAAATTCTTAAAATTACCAGGGTTACCAATCTTAAAATTTTCAAGGCTGAGAAACGCCATTCTAAGCAGTTGTCCTGGGGCAGGGGTAGGCAACCTTGGCTCTTTTATGACTCATGGACTTCAACTCCCAGAATTCCTAAGCCAGCCATGCTGGCTCAGGAATTCTGGGAGTTGAAGTCCATGAATCATAAAAGAGCCAAGGTTGCCTACCCCTGTCCTGGGGCAACAGTTATTTTCCCCTGATCAAAGGCCTTTCCATATACAAATGGTCCTCGACTTATATTTAGTGTGACAGTCATTTAGAGTGACTGAAGTTACAACTGCACTGAAAAAGCTGATTGATTTTCACACTTACCATTGTAGCATTCCCCGTAGTCATGCGATCAAAATTCAGATGCCTGGCAACCGACTTATAAATACATAATGTTTGCAGTGTCCTGGAATCATGGGATCACCTTTTGTGACCTTCTGACAAGTAAAGTGAATGGGGAAGCCCTATTCATTTAACAACCATGTTACTAACTTTGAATATTTGACTTTCCCTTGTCCCCACTTGTGTTTATCTCATGGCAAAACTATGGTAAAGGAAGAATAGAAAAGAGATTCAGAGTATTGGAAAGCTGTTTTTTATCATTTTTACATTGTCCAGCTGGAGGGAGTGCTAGCCAGCTCATGAAAGGGGAGATGAGGACACCTGCAGTGTGCTGGCACATAGAAGCACAAAAGGGAGCGAAGGCATTTGGAAGGGCCAAAATTGATGGACAATCACATTTTGATCTTCAATTTCAAGAGGGATAATGATGTTTCTAAAAGGTTTAGATAATAGATGGAGATGACTTAATTTTCTTTTCCTAGTACACAAAGAGAAGAGAAGAGATGAGAAGTTTCTTTATGTTACAAGTAGTATAAGTGCTGGATGTTGATCTGAAAAAAGAGCTGCTGCTTTTTTTTCCGCAGAGAGCTATATGGCCCCAAGAGTCCCCCCACCCCACCCCCCGAAAATAAAATAAAATCTGTTGTGGACCAGGACTTGCTTGGAGTCTGAATGCTGTCATGAAACCAATCTGTCTTTGTAGGATTCCAGAGTGTTAGCTCCAAATGCAGGCATGCCTAACCTACAACTCTATCTCAAAGAAGTGTTGAAATAAAAATCTTCATCAGAGTCCAGTTCAAGCCAGGAATAAACAAAATGGAGACTGCTCTAGAAAGAAAGCTCTTGTTTATTTAGTTGCCAGAAACTTCAGTGACAGCAGAATGTTTCTGGGGTGGCTGACTACATGGAGCTGGGTGTGGTGAGTTTTTATACCTTCTTGGGCTTTTGTGTTTGGAGTTATTCTTGTTCCTGTGGCATGAACTTTGACCTGAGGTTCAGTGTGCCCTTTTGGTATTGTGATAGTGGTGGGTTAATCCTATTATGTCCTAAAGGTCATGTCTGCTTCCCTGGGGCTGTGGCTGATGGCTATGTGTGTTGGATTTTTTTGGGGTGAGGGCTTGTTGGTTCTAATCCTATCACTCTGCTATTGTTAGCTATCAGTTTTGCTGCAAGGGATTTCAAAATATTTTGTCTTGAATAAGCTTCTGCCTGTTAATATTTGCTCATGAACGGGGCCTCAGTCTTTCTGAATAGGATTATCAAATCTGCATTTCTATAGAGCTGGTTTCTGCTTGGGGCAGAGAGACTTGGGGTGTGGGGGGGTTCTGCCTAAGATTTTCTATTATTCCTTTGGGGAAATATATTCTGCTTTTTTTTAATATCCCCCAAACTATTTCCTTCTGGGGGGGCGGTGCTGTCTTCCTACAGAAGGATCTTCTTAAGTGGGATGTGTTGCTGATTAGTCAGAAAGGGAAGTTCAACCCTTCCCTGTCTAGAGGAAAAAGCTTTTGTATTCTTCAACTGGGAGTGATCACTGGTGGAAAGGAGGAAAGCAAAACGTTAGCTAGGCTGGGAAAACTGAGACTATCTCACTTCAGCCTCAGATTTAAGATTGGAATTTCCAGAACACCAAACAGGAAGTTACAGGAAAGGCTGAATCAAAAAGGAATTTCTGATTCAAAGGAACTATCACTTAGATACTGTTGCAATGGTTCGTGAAAGCTCTTGCCTTTTAATGCAATTGGTTAGTCAGAAAAGGTGCTTCCAGAATCCTCTGGATTATTGTGATTATTAGTCTTTTTACTACTCACATAGCTCTCCTCCTACAATGTCTACAGTTAGACAAACACAGGAAAAATGCCTACTTAGCATTATGCCAAGGTCTTTCATTACTTTCTGTGGGCTGGTTAAGCTTTTTTAAAAAAAAAACAAAAAACAAATCTGATCTTTATTTAATATATGCAAGATTGGTTATTGTATGTCTGATGCACTTTAGAATCTCTGTGCAGCAGAATCTCCCTGTTTATAATAATTTCATCCTGTGATCTGCCAGGATCTTTATAGCAGCCTATGAGGGATTCCTTTAAGATGTTCTCTGTGATTTTTAGCAGTATTCTATTTTAATTTCTTCCACTCTTTGACTAAATTTCAAAGATAATTTTTTACATTCTTTTTTTATTTAACAAAGTTTTATTTTATCTATACCTTTATTCTGTTTTAGTAATCTTTCCTCCTTCTGTTGGCCAATAAGGCAACTAGGTTGTGGGCCCATGTCTGATTACCAGGTTGGGGAGAAAGTGGACGACTCCAGGTTAAGGTCTCTCTCTGGAAGATAGGTGGTTGACAGTATTATCAGGAAACCAGGAAACTGAGCCCATGGTGAAACCGGAGAGCTTCTAATAATCCCAATTATTCGGTTATTATTATTCATTATTTATAAGTAATGCCAACTATTTATTTAGGGGAGTATAGTTCTAGGAAATTACAAACAAGCATACTGCTAGGTGATAGGCAAGCACGCATATCTCTTCCTACTACATTACTTCAGCTTCATTAATAAAATTATTGAAAAAAAAATTATCCCTGCTTCCCTCCGGTTTAAAATAGATACATAAAATGCTGAAGGGTTGGAACGTTTTTTTGTTCTTTGCTCCCTTACAAAACTCTGGAGTCTGTGGGCTGGTTCAGATAGCCTCAGGAACCAGCTTAACCAGTATTGGCTCTAAAACTCAATTGTTTCTGGGGAGTGAGTGACACAGCGCCAGCTCTGTTTGCTCACGATCAAATGAGAGATCGAGACACAGGAGTAGCTAGCCTTGCTGGCAACTATGGGTGCTGCAGAAAAATCATCTGGAAAAGTCCAGATGTTGTAAGGTGGTGCCTTGAATATGGTCAAATGGGAAGGGCCGAAGTCTCCAGGGAGACTGAGAGCTCGTTTGAAGTCTATGAGTTGCCTCCGTATTAAATACAAGTAGTCCTCGAGTTACAACCACAATGGAGCCCAAAATTTCTGTTGTTGAGACATTTGTTAAGTGAATTTTGCCCCTTTTTATGACCTTTCTTGCTTCAGTTGTTGTGAATTGCTGCAGTTGACAAGTTCATAACTCGATTGTTACATGAATCTGGCTTTCCCATTGACTTGGCCTCTCAGAAAGTCACAAAACATGATCACATGACCTTGGGACACAGCAACCATCATAAATATGGACCAGTTGAACTTTGAACGGTCACTAAGTGAATTGTTGCAAGTCAAGGACTACCTGTACATGTCCAGTTCTCTTCTGGCAAAGCCAAGTTGCTTTGAAACAGGCAGGGATTAGGAGAGGCAGCATATCCACTTTTGCAAAATGGCAAAACAACCTATTGATGGCGGGAGGTGGGGTACTTTGGAGCGGATTTTTCCCCCTCTCTAATTCACATCTCACAAAAGCCCAGAACCACAAACGCTACGAGGGATTTCAAGGGCGGGCGCTGGGATGAGGCAGGGGCCGAGAGACTCTGTTGCGCTCTGAAGCAACAACGCCTTGCAAAACGTCGCGGTGCGGCTGACGAACTCGCGGCTGACTAGCGGGGCGGAGTTGGGCTGCTCTGGGGCTGGGAAATTCCGTTCACAAATTATACATAATGCAACTACAATCCACGCCACGCGTTGCCTAAGCTGACGACTCCCGTATCGAGGAGGGAGGGCCGCCTCTCCCTCGTGATCAAAGGGAGCAGCAGCGAAGCCGCCTTTCGTACCGCACGCAGAGGAAGTACAAAGGCAACGTATTATTATTTTGAAATAATAATAGCGTTCGGGAAGTGCCTCTGATATTTCTCCTGCCCCTTCCTGAAGCGCGCGTTGACTGCAGATTTCGACCAATATAAGGTGCCCACAAATCTGACCAGCGCAAGTCAGCAGCGCCCTCTGCTGTTTCCAGGGTGCCTCTGCAGAATCCCTTCAGGGATTTCTAGTTAACAAAAATAAATATATGAGACGAGAATCCCACCCAGTTACCTACATAGATTATACCTACGATGAATGTCTGCACCCGAATATGTATTTCTTTCCTTACCTCCCTCTCCTGTCTTTTCTTTCTCCCCCCAGAAAACAAAACTCTGTTCCCTTCACTGTTCTTTCTCTTTCCTGTTCCCCTGCTCTCCAGCCCACTGTTCTGACTTTTATCATCAATTCGCCTGTGGCCCCTCTCCAGTGTTCTTGAAAATTTTCCTGGATTGATTATTATTTTTCTAACCGATACAGATTTGTAGCATGTTGCTGTCACCATCTAAAGAGATTATGGTAGTGTCAGGCATATGTACTGATTGGATTCACACCTGCTGAAACGGCTTACATTTTAATTAGCAGGGTAAAGGAATGTAACTGCTGTGACTTATTGTTATAAATGAAATCTGAGTCTTAATCAATAGCTGTAGTAAAGCCTCAAAGTCATGGGAAGTGATAGTACCAGTGGAGGGATTCAAATATGTGAGCAACCTGTTCTCTCTGTGGATGCTGCTTCCAGAAGTCCATTCAGGGCCTGGGCAACAAAAAATTAGCTACCGGTTCTGCCGAAGTGGTGCAAACCAGCTGAATCCCACCACTGGATAGTACCATTCTGTATTATGCTGGTCAGATCACATTTGTCCACTTTTGGCTGAAGGAAAGGTAGGCTAGGCTTTGAGAATGGAATAATGCTAAACTGTTCTAGAGGTTTCTAATCCATTGTTCCAGTACCAGTTTTCAATTGGATATGTTCTTTTTTTCACTCCTCTTACATTGACTAGGCAAATGTAGGTGTCTTGTCTGTACATTTACTTAAGAGTCACCTGATCTACGGATGTAAGAGATCTCCAACCAAAATAATTATCATTTGTAAGCAATTTATGTTTATCAAATTCATACAGCTATCTAGCTCACCAAAGGCAACTCTGGGCGGTGCACAATTTCTGCTTCTGTACAACATGCGCACTTACGGTATTTTGTTATTGTCTGAAACACTGAAACCTATGCTTGCCACATGCATTGGATTTTCACAACGCACTAAGCTGAAAAATAGTGGGCTTGTTTCTGGTTTGGGGTTGTCTGACTACCATTAGTGAGAACTATCGCCTAAAATGATAGTTCTAATATTTGTCTTCCCAATTTATCCAGACTTGTTTTTAAAGGAACTTGCAGTCAGTAACTTGCAATCCAGGGTCTTAATTTTGTCTAGCTGCTTTTTAGTTGTACATTGGATGGAGCCAGGATTCATGAAACAGCGCGGAGGAGAAAGAACGTGTGAAATGGAGGCAATCTAGTGTGGTCAGTAGCACCTGTGCACCATCCCTCTGTGTCCTTATATATAAACTGTGTGGATACAGGCTGACTTGTGCAACCAAACCCTGCATAAAATTAGTATCTTTTTTTTTTAAAAAAAAAACAAAAACCTAAAATCAGCTATCTTTGAGAATCCTGGCACTGTGAAATGTACAATATTTATTTCTCAATCAAGAACTCACTATGATATCTATTTAAGGTCATTATGAAGTTAGGTTTGTTATTAGACCAGTGTTTCTCAACCTTGACAATTTTAAGGCATGTGGACTTCAACTCCCAGAATTCCACAGCCAGCAATGCTGGCTGTGGAATTCTGGGAGTTGAAGTCCACATGCCTTAAAATTGTCAAGGTTGAGAAACACTGTATTAGACCAATCAGTTTCACTCAGATGCTCATCTGACTCATATGCAGAGGATTGATACCCATTGACCGGTTCACAAAGATCAGGATGTTTCCCTTCAAATGAGCTTTATAATCCTCCTGAATGCTCCACACGTGGCTGATGATGCTGAATCAGTGGTCTGGATTGCCTTGTCAGCAGAGAGTCGCTGTTCTTATCCGCTTCTCTCTTTTGTACAAGTCATCAGGACCGTTTGGATACATCTAGTGCACAACTACACGCATGCCAGCACATTTTTTTGTTCGTTTGTTTCATGGCAAGGCCAAAATGTGCAACATTTTATTTTTTCCATATCTATTCAGTTCAGATGAATAATTGTAAAGCAAGTTTACTCATAATCGTAATGTTTCAAAAAAAACAAGTTTTAAGCTTTATTGACACAGAAATCTTCACAGAAGGGATTAAGTACTGCCTGTTATCCATTCTGCAATGACTGTTGAGAACGAGAGGAGGAATTTCAACAATATGGTTCAACCATAGACATACTGTAAAACACCAAGAAGACAGTTTCATACCATTCCTTGCAATCCCAAAAAGAAGCATCTTTCATTTATTGAGCTAGATTGGGACACCAATATATGAATGTACAGATGTGTGAAATGATCCATTTCTCCTCCAGGTGAAGAACTATGATATTATTGGGGCCCATTTCCCTCATAGAGTGACCCTGGGTAATATACAAGTAAGAATAAAAATAAAAAAGCTATATATAAATAGGCAGTTAAAAACAAAAATAAAACAATTAAAATTCACAGTCAAAAAGGCAGGGGAGGGGTTTCAAGGCACTAAGCAACCCCATGGTTTTGTGCTGCTTTGTGGGCCCCAAGCAAAACTCCAGAGCCGGGTCTTCGAGCATTTCAGAAAGCCAGGAGAGAGTACATACCAATGACATATCTGCTATATTACCAATAGAAGAGAATACATGCAGCTCATGGCTGAACTGTGGAGTCCTTGGTGTACTCTCTGAACTTGAATGTTTGCTTGAAGACATTTCATTATCTGACTCTGTAACATCATCAGTGCATTGGTGATCCAGCACCAATGATTTTTTTTCTAGTCAGGTAACAAAATGTCCACAAGCAAACAACCAAGCTCAGAAAACACAAGGATTCCACAACCATGCTATTCCTCTTTGGTTCCCTTATCTGTGCTAGCTTATTTGTGTTGGTAGAGGAACGGTACAATCTAAACAAAATGTGAGTGGCACCTGCTAAGAAAGGCCTTTCTCTAGCTCTGATTTCTTAAGAAGCCAAGTTTCTTAATTTAGGCCAGAGGTACATAGGTTGAACCCAGATGACCTGTAGCTTTCAAAAACAACAGCCATTGCCTCCTCAGTTACCACACTGTACTGCTTAAAGTGAAAGAAGATGAAAATATTAAAAATAGGAGAGCAAGCAAATTCAGCACCTTAAAATAAAATGTGATTTAAATGGCAATTTTAGTTCCAATTAAAATGTAAATGAAATGAAATCAGTAGATGTTTTGCCATCTATTACTCTTCAGAGTACTAAATACTCTTAGTACTTCATTCAGATCCTGTGGCCGTCATCCCCAAAAGAAGTTATGGGTTTGAGAGAATCCCTTTACAATTTTTGATTGGGTTTGTTAGGTCCTTGGAAACTAATAAAATGAAAATGGATATATATCTCAATGGATTTTCAGGGAGCTTGTTTTTCTATTCCCATTGACCCTCTGCCTCTTTTTATGGCTCCCTCTGGTGTGATAAAAGTGAGCAATTGTATCAGTTGCCGAGCCATGACCCCAAGAACAGTATTTCCAGGAATCCCCTTCTTATCTTCTAAGGGATTCCTGGGAAAACTGGACCCCGAGGACATAGTGAGTTTGGGCTCTGATCTGGGTGGGATTCTCTTTAATTTGCTCCTTCCCTTCTGCTGCTGCGTAGTAGTGGTTCCTTCAATGTCTATTTCCACTGGGTGGCAGCAGTCAGAAGATGATTTGGTAGAACTAGAAGAGTCCGATGCTTCCTGGGCTGTGATTCCTTTTTTCAAAATATGAATGATTTGAGAAACCCTCCTCGCCCCTGGTCAGAAGAGGAGTCCATTTGGGTCATCTGCTTTTTTTTTTTTTTTTTTTTTTAACTATATGCTGTTGTGAACTTCACTTCTTCTCAAACCAGAAGGCCAGTTGCCTTGCACCATATTCCCCCATGATGCCTGGCCAGACAGAATGGGCTTCGGTGTTTGTAGCATTCGCTGCTGCAATCTGTCATTTTCTCCACGCTGTTCCTCAACCCTGTGGAAGTGTTGTTACCTCCTGGATCATACCTGCCCCGGGTTCTTACCTCTGGGTGCTTGACTTGAAAACATGGGAGAGGAGAGCAGGGCTGGTCCTTTTCTTTCCGTGGCCTTGTTTCTCCCTTCCTGAGCTACAGTGCTTCATCTCAGACTCACAACTGACCAGAGATGCAGCACTGCACCTTAGGCTGGGAGACATTGAAGTCATCAAAGCGTCCATCTTGGAAGCAGTTTTCTCTCACATGAGCTGTCGCAGAGAGGTTAGGCAGTCACCGAGAAGAAGAATACAGGATTTGGAGCAACCTACAGTTTTTAAATTTTCTAGTACTTTTTTTGTTCTTACTACTTTCCCCCGCACTCCCGAATCAAGTTGCTTACTGAGAGTTCCTGAGCATCTGCCCAGGAAGCCCTGAGCTTTGCAAAGGGATTCTTCAGACCTGTTATTCATAGCAAGTACCAATCACATGCACTGATTAAAAAAAATCAAAGTTAAAGTAGAGAGTTTTATGGGGCCTTTGCTGTAAGAAATATGGTTTTAATACAATGACTGGACATTTTTGCAGGATTTTCCTTGTAGGAAGTTAGATGACAAAATTAGCAGTATGGAAAATGCTTCTTGGACAAGGCCGTATCTGTATAGGTACCAAGGCACCTTTCAGATGCATTTGCAAAAAGATGTCTCACTTTAAAAATAACAGCATGGTGTCATAATGATTAGCATATCTAATTTAGTTCAAGAAGACCCACGTTCAGATCTTCCTGTAGCCAGAAAACCCTGACTGGATGATCTTGAGAAAGTTTGCTAAGCCTAAACCTTTAATGGTGGCTACAATTGTTTCCTTATTTTTTTAAAAAAAAAATACAATAAATAAATATAGTTGAAGAGATTCAAGTTATATGGAAGGCAGAAAATAGTTGGGAAAGTTCTCTGAATCTCTTGCTTTACAACAGTTCCATTTTATGAGCATGTACCCAACAATAACAGGATGTTTAGCCTGGTGTTGTTGATGCTCAGAATAAACAGATTAGTTTTGATCTTGTGAATATTTCTCAACACTGAAATTGAGAGCAGTAGAAATTCTGCCAAGGGGTAACAAGCATGTAGGCTTCTTTTCTTTTCAGTGTCAGCTTTGTTGGTGTTTCTGAATATTTGTTGTTGTTATTTCAAAGGCATTGCTGTTGTTGTATGATAAAATTATATATGCATTTTCTACCTAGACCCTTCCTGGCTCTCATAAAGTGGATGCAAATTGAAGCCGCACTCAGAGTAAATGTGGTGGCTGATCGAACAGTGTGCTTGAACAAACATTTCAGCCACTATGGGAATGTTAGATTAGCTTTGCTTGGCTATGTTGAAATAAGTCAGATGTGAGATAATCAGCTTGATGTTTGTCTGCTTAAAAGCTGAAATCCATAGCCATATAAACAAAACTGTAGTTTAGCTATCCCCTGACTTATATGTTCATGCCTGTTCCAGTGATACAATTGTGTTTGGAAGCAAGGGATAGATGTAATTCCAGATAGAGGTCAGACCCAGGACGTACTGAAGGAATTAATGTTACAATCTTTTCATCTTTTGAGTAAAAGACCAACTGAGAGAGACTATAAAATAAGCCATGACCTGGGAATTCATTTAAGTTTCTCTGGCTTTCCTATGTACAGATCGACCCAGAAAGGGAGATTTTGACTTCATGCACTAAATGAAGAGGTGAACATAAGATCAAGCAACACTTTTTTCCAGGGAAAAGCTAACATCCTGTGTTAGCCTGACAAGAGCTTGAAGTATGGTAAACAGAGCATCTGTCATAACCGCATCCTCACCCTGCTGTCCAGCAACCTCCGTCATCAGGAACAAGCACTTCACAACAACTTGACAAGAAGCAGATGGCAGCTCCAGGGGCTGCAGCTCCATTCTTGCTGTTAGGCAGCCTCTCCTTTCTCTCTGCTCTAGCCTTGGTCCTTGGAAGCTCTTGGATCACAGCATCCTCACCAGCTTCCTCCATCGACACAGCGAGAGGTGAGGATTATGCCATGAAGATGGAGGGAGAGATGGGAACCAACTATAGCACATGTAACCTACGAAGCTAACCAAGCAGAGACACAGTGACCCTCCAAAAAGACACAAGAAATTTGGTTCTTCTTTTTCTTTCCAGCCATCACACTTGTTACACAAAATGAGGAAATATGGAAAAAAATGGCAAAAAGATTTTTATAGCATTTTCCAGACACTGAAAGGCAGTGCTGGTTAAGATGCAAGCAGCAATAGGCTTTGCATTAGAACCCCTGCTGAGACTAAGAAACTTTCCAGATACTCTAATTTCTTATTGTAATATGCACTCCTGCATATGCTGATGCACTTTTCTCATATTTTCAACAATCAAATCCTCAGTAGCTCTGCGTTCATAAGCCTGTACTTTTGCTACAACTGAGCCTTTCTAAGTTCTAAATCCATAGTTAGATTGGACAGATTGACATTCAAGACTGGTAAACCATTTGAAAATTATATATATCAAAACCTCAAATGGGTAAGGTCTCTGTTTCAGGAAGCTTGCCAAATGCATTATATTCAGCCGAGAATAAATTTGGGTTGATGAATGTAAAATAATAGCCAAATTTAGGAATGAGCTGCAATGAGTCAAAGGAAAATGAAACATCAAATCGTTTCCAGAGGAGAGGAATCTGCAAATGTAGAAAAGAAAAATGAAGAGCAGGGTTCAAGAGTTATTTGTTATTGATGGTGGCATCTATAATTGTTTTCCTTGCTGCAACTTTTTTTTTTTTTAAATAAACCCTCCTAAACCACAATGTTTCTAAATTGGTATTTGGCTAAGAAGATATATGATCATTTAACAGACCAAGTGATCACACTGAGCTGTGTTTGGGGCTATGGCTATAGTGTTACACTATAGAATTGAAATGACTCAGTATCACTTCCTTTCCTCTTTGAGCTCTAGGAACTTTAATTTCTATGACAGAAAAAGCGATGGGCTACATCCATATATAAAACATGTAAGCCTGGGTTTCAGTATCGTTGAACAAGTCAGAGTCCACGTGCATGGCTAAAATATAAGGTTCATATGTCATGCTGTTATGTCTTAATTCTCTGTGTAAACCAGGCCATTGACTAGGGACAGAGAGACATTGCATGGTATGTAATAGAGATCTCGGAAAGGTTCAGATTATTCCAAATTTAATTCCCATAATTGGTTATGGCAGCCTTCCTCAGTCAGGGATCTTTTGGATGTATTAGGATTGCAAATACCTAAGAAGCCTGGTTGTAGGCTCGGAGTTATGGCAGTTGGAGTCACAGGACACTTGGAAACTGCCAGCAGGGAAAGGTTGCTTTAAAGCAGGCTGAGGAATTCTGGGAGTTGAAGTCCACATCTTAAGGTTGTTGAGGTTGAGAAACATGGTGTTAGACAAATTTAGGACAATGGAATGGTTTGTTCTGATACTGATGCAGTTCAGTTGTGTGGATGGTGATTTTTAGGAGCATCATCTGCTGTAGCCAGACAGGTGGCTGATCTAAAAAGAGCCTTAGATAATTAAGTTGGTTGACTCATATAAATATCATATCAGGTGGATGTGGACATAGATGGGACTCAATGAGGTATGAGGGAGAAAGCCTTGTGTGAAAATTACTGTGGACCAGAGAAAAATTTCTGTTTGGCTGAAGGCTTAAGCCAGTGATGGAGAACCTTTTAGAGACTGAGTGCCCAAACTTCAACCCAAAACCCACTTATGTATTGCCGGATGCTGGGTGGGCGTGGCTGCCAGGTGGGTGTGGCTACAGTGGTCATAGCAGATGGGTGGGCGTGGCCAGGGTGGGCATGGCCAGCTCGATGTTGCTCCTGGGGAGGGACGCCTGTGGGGGCCGGGCAGGGTTGGGAAAGATCCAGGAGTCTGTGGCGGGTGGGGCGATGGGCAGGAGGCTGGTTCTGCAGGGTGAGGCGAGGCAGGGCGGGGGTGCCATGTCAAAGGGCAAGGCGAGGCAGGGGCCGGGGCAGCTGCTGCCTGACACCATCGGCCCCCACACACAAAGGCCAGCAAGCACATGGGTGCTGGGATGCATCTGGCCACGTGGGACCCCAGCAAGTTAGCGGGCGGCTGGTTGAAGAGGACTATTGCCATCTCCAGGGCATGATGCGCATGCCTACAGAGAGGGCTCCAAATGCCACCTCTGGCATGCGTGCCATAGGTTCGCCACCACTTGGCTTAAGCCATCTTCTAAACTTGGATCCTTCAGTTGATTTGGGCCAAAGAGTCCAGGATGTTCCTGGACATTTTGGAAATTGCAGTCCTATCACATCTGGATGAAACCAAGCAGAAGAAAGCTCACCTCAGACTATAGTCAGATGATTCTATTTAGAAATCTTCTGCTAGGAATGTATGCCTAGGGAAAAAAGAAGCTTATAAACGAGGAAATAACTACAGCAATTCCCCCATCCCACCTCACCTCTGAGATATGGTTCAGTTTTTTAGTTTGAGCTCAGCAGGATATTTATTATACCCAGTCCATGCTCAAAGAATTATTATACCATGAATCTGCTCATATAAGATGAATGGACTGTGCTGAATATGTATATCTATATATTAAATATGAGTTCAACATGAATGTGTGGAGAGATTTGCTGGTGTTCATATGAGCAGCATACAAAAAACCAAGCAAAAATAAAACTAATATCCAGAAACGAGCTCAGCATTACCTATTGCATCTCAACAGCTAGCCTATGAACAATGAAATCTTGGCTTCAGGCAGTGGTGGGATTCAAATCTGTAAACAACCGTTTCTCTGTGTGGATGCCGCTTCTGGAGGTCCATTATGGACCTGGGCAACAAAAAATTAGCTACCGGTTTTGCCAAAGTGGTGCGAACTGGCTGAATCCCACCACTGGCTTCAGGGCATATTAAAAGATATAAAGTAAAAATGACAACGAAAGCAGTGTTTTGAGAAAACACCGGTCACAACCCCCCTGTGCGCAGGTAAACTGAGATTGTTTTCTGCTCCTCGGTTTCTGTTCCTTTGAAGGCTGACTCTCCACTCTTCCCCACAAAGCTGCTGCTTCTCATCCACATGTCAGAGCCCTTCCTATAAGAAACAGAGAAAAGAACTATCAATCACCAGGAATCAGAAAAGAACTACCCTGCCAGGAAGGATGCCATATATCAGTCACCATTTCTTTACTTATTCTGTATATTGCCAACTAGACAATCCTGATATTAATACAGCCAACCTGGGACTTCTAGGACTATTGACAACATTGGATTATTATTATTATTATTATTTAAAAAACAACATCACATTAAAGGGCAATTCTAAAATGGTGTCAAGACTGCATGGATGAAGTCAGCTGAAGTCGAGCTTGACAGTAGATTGCCTTTATCCTTGGGAAGTTATGAGAGAAGATTTTTTTACATGTACGTTGTGTAATTGGTCACCCTCCTCAGTTTCACATAAGAAATCCCTGGATTGAGGTCAAAACTAGAGAAGGGGCTACTTATTTCAAGTACTTTTGAAGGCTAGAATTTCTAGTCCTCTAAAAAAATCAATCACTGTATCGGATTAGTACAGAAGACCATCAAGTCTACTTAAATGAAGCAGGTGCCCCATCCCCACTGGAAATGTACTGAGCAAGCAAGGAAGAAATATCTCTCTACTGCTTTCTCTAGTACAGTGTTTCTCAACCTTGACAATTTTAAGGCATGTGGACTTCAACTCCCAGAATTCCACAGCCAGCATTGCTGGCTGTGGAATTCTGGGAGTTGAAGTCCACATGCCTTAAAATTGTCAAGGTTGAGAAACACTGCTCTAGTACCTACCACTCCGACACATATTGCCTCCCAATGTAAAATATTTATTTGTAACGGGATAGTAACTGATACATAGATATTTCAATATAGTAACATAATAAACACTAATACCTTAGTGCAAACTATAGATAAAAACCCAAAATCCTGCACGGTAACACACAATGAAGTAAAGTCTACAAACACTTTGGTTACTGGACAACTACCTGGTCCATGTTCAATTTATATGAATTGGCAGACTATGTTCACGTATTTGGAAATAAGCCTGCTCAAACTCAATACTTGTAAATGTGTGATTGTGCTGTGAAACACAATATTGAATGAGCTATTAGACTTGCTCCCTCTCCCTCTCCTTCTCTCTCCTCCAGTAACTGGTGCTTTTGGTCCTGTACAAAATATTACCAATAGAATCTGTGCAAAAGATTTGCTGATAAAATTGAATCCAGGGACACTGTGAGTCACCGTTTGTTTTCTGGCAATGTTGGTTTCTGTCCCCCCCCACCTCAGAATGGCTTCTTAATGCATAATTCTAACACCCACCCACCCCAAGAAAGAACTGCTTTTCAAAGAAAAAGTGCTACTTTAGCAAGAAGGAATTGATCTACTCCTTTGATGCTCTGACAGTTAAATGATGTTACTGCCACAATGTGCAACTGGCAGAGGTAGCTATATGAAGCCATTGGATAAAGTCATCCAAAACTTTGGGGTGTGGCATCATCAAAATGCTGATGATGCCCAAGTTTATTTCATCGCCCCATCCCACAAGGGAGTTGCTGTCAACATCCTGGAGGACGGAAATGTCTGGATGGAAGAGAATAGATGATCACTTAACCCTAATAAGGCAGAAGTATTGTTTACATAAGGGGGTTCTCTGCTGATGCTAGGATTCTCTTTGGATGGACAGGCACTGTCCTTGAAAGAGCATGTTCACAATCGGGTGGTCCATCTGCTCCTGTTTGAACAGCAGGTGAAGAACATGACTAAAAGAACATTTGCCCAACTTTAGCGGGTGCACCATTTTCAACTCTACCTGGCGCAAGAAGACCTAGCTAAAGTAGTTCATGGCACTATTCACTGCTTGATTAGATTATTGCTTTACATGGGACTACATTTGAAGAATGCTTGGAAACTACAGCTGATCCAGATTGTAATGGATCAGATAGTTACCAGGTTCCCAACATTTGGAACATGTAACCTCCATGCTGCAGGCTCTGGACTGGCTATTGATAAATTTCCAAGCATGATTTAAAATGCTGATATTGAACCATAATCCCCTTTGAGTCTTGGCTTCTCCCAAATGTATCAGCCCAATTTATCAGATTTTGTGGAAAATATCTGAGAGTAATTCAATCATCCAGGAGATAGGGAATGCTGTATTTCTCTTTAGCAGCCCCTTTGCTTTGGAACCGGTCCAATTGGCTTGTTCCCTCCCTCCCTCTTGACCTTTAGAAAACTATTAAAAATGACTAATTCAGAAAGCATTTTCATGATCAGGCTAACTAAAATTAGTTCATCTGAAAAGTGATTCATTGAAATTCTTGCACCACTCTTACTATTTCACTCTTATTTAGTTACGGCACTTAACACTGACGCTCTAAATTATTGTTTAAATGGTTATTCCACTGTATTCATTATAAGTTGCTGACCGTCTATTGATTATGGGAGAGTATAAATCCAATAAACAAACTAACAAAGGCTTGAAAAATCTGGGTGAACACTAGATAGCCCCAAAGATTTAGAATTTTCTGTATTTCTTTGGTGTCATCCAATAGTCATTTTATTTATCAATTTATTTGTCTGTTAAATTTATATATTTTTTTACTTTTGTTTTATTGTTTGTATCCATCTTTATTATTTTTATAAATAACTCAAGGGGCTGAACCTACATAATATTCCTTCCCCTCCTATTTTCCCTGCAACAATAACCCTGTGAGGTGATTTTGGGCTGAGAAAGACAGCGATTGGCCCAAAGTTGCTTTCATGCCTAAGGCAGGATCAGAACTCACAGTTTCCAGGTTTCTAGCCTGGCTCCTTAACTGGTACACCAAACTGTGCTAACTATCTGATACTACAAGCAACTCTGGGTGGTTTTCTAATGGACACAAGTGATTGAACATAGAACTAACATGTTTTCCTTGCTTTTGCCCCTTACATGCAGATGCTATACCTATTAAATCACCTGAAGTGTGGAAATTCTGTCAAAATAAAACAAAAGTTCCATTAAACAGAAATGTATAATGTAAACCATGAAACCAAAATAAGGTCTTGCTGGTCCAAGTCACCAATGAAAAAAGAAAAAGAAAAAAACTATACAGGGTAGCCAAGAGCATAAGTAGCAGTGAGACCTATGGAATTTAAAAGACCCCAATGGAGTGTCTTTTTTTGTTTCTTTCAAAACTCTTTGAATAGAAAGCAGCTAATATTATAAGGTTGTTCTAGGTTCAGCAGAATACGGCTCAGATACAGTTCCTGTTTGATTCTGTCCTGTCTCTCCCTCAAAGCTAGCCATGAATGTGACCCACAAGGCTCTATGGAAAAATAAACACTCCTTTGATCCCAGGTCCAAATCAAGTTCTCAGCTGGTTGCCCTTGGGAAGTTGAAGTCATGGGTGAATTGTCCCCACATTCCCTTAGAATGGAGTGTGGCCGGGCATCCTACAGTACTTGGAACAGAAGCATCCCTCGGGAAGTCATTCCAGTTCTGATGCTGGATGGGAAAATTATTAAGGACTTTCAAGACAGTTTGTAAATAAGCCTACAGTTATCGCCACATTCTGTGGGAAAGATGGGCGCTCATTTTTCCATTTTTGAGTAAAACATTGTGTCTGCCTTGTGAACATCACAAATTGCTGTAAGCCGTCATGGGAAGAGAGAACATGGTTCTGGGTGGCCTCTGTCACTTCTCTCAAACCTAAAACATCAGCTTAGGTTGAAGCTGTAACCTGAAAGCTATGGGAGATGTAGTCCCAACACTTTCATCAGGACAACTTTAGAGAAGATCAATGAATTTCAGTCCTCTTTTTGAACGAATGAAGACACTTAGTGAAATAGTGACAACTTTCTAAATACACTCACTGAAACCCCTCAGAGGTAGCCTGGGAGCTCATGTGAGTGATGTCTCTCTGTTCATTTATAATACGCAGACTGCTTTTTTTTTTTTTTTACTGTAGCAAATAAGTCAGGTGATCTGTTTGTCATGAAAGATGGCAAAGACTGGGAGAAGCAGCACTGGAATATTAGGAATATTGATACTCAAGTAAATCTGCATGTTGCTTGTCCTTTAGGGAGAGAATAACGGAATAGACCATAAAAAGGTATTCAGAGATAGGTTAAGGATACATAAAAGATATGAGTTGTCCACTAGTGAGGGACACACTCTGTTTCTCAATGGTATATCATAGGTCCCATTCCAAACACCAGTTGAAGTCAGGAAAATTAACTATGCACAGCTAGGACAAAGCTAAATGTAATATAAAAGTTTACATTTAAATAGCATTAAACTAATGAAATACTATTAATATGACTATTTTTTAGTGGGACTCAGCCAGTTTGCATCAGTTTGGCAGAACCAGTAGCTAATTTTTTTGTTGCCCAGGCCCAGAATGGACTTCTGGAAGTGACATCCACACAGAGAACCGGTTGTTCACATATTTGAATCCCACCACTGCATATAAAGTTCTGGAAACTTGCAACTGCATATTGTTTGATTTTTCTCTCTGCTTAATTTCCTTCTTCCCCCAAATCAGAGATCCAGGAGAAGGAGGTGACTTGCATTTGCCATTGCCTCCTCCATTCACCTAGCCTTCTATAAGTTCAATTTCTACAAGAATTGCAACCGTTATTCCCAAAGATTAGTGCAAAGGAAGTTCAGCCCAGTTCCAGTGACCCAGTGGTTAAATTCTATTTCTTCCAAGAAAGTGATTAAGACCTAGAACAGGGGTAGTCAACCTTGGCTCTTTTATGACTTGTGGACTTCAACTCCCAGAATTCCTGAGTCAGGAATTCTGGGAGTTGAAGTCCACGAGTCATAAAAGAACCAAGGTTGATTACTCCTGACCTAGAAAATTAAGGCTGAGTAAGAAGCTCACAATATCCAACAAGAACAATCTATTTGCCTCATGTTGTCATAGCCTCCCCCACTTCTCTGCTGAATAAATCTTGAGGTTTTTACACATTGTTGTGACTCAAAAATGAGACTAGTTTATCAAGTTCCAAGATTGGCAGCTCAACTAAGGTACAGAAGGAAGAGGAGGCAGAGTACAGTAGGCCAGGACAAGGGTCTAAGGCCAAATAAAGAGGACAAAAAACAAAAAAAGGACACGGTGGAAAACCTAGTGTGAACACAATGTGGTTGACTGGGAAAATCAGAAGTGGTACAAGGAGGCATACTCCTGAGCTACTAGTCCTTGCTGAAAGGAAAGTTAGGATTTAAGGTTCGGAGAAAAGGTCCATGCTATGATTGGCTTGGTGTGTCTTAATCCCACTCAAGTAAGTTTTATTTAGTAAGCCATGGTTAAGCACACTAGCATTATGTTTCTCACTTCCAAAGGGCTAATAGGGTCAGGTTTTGTCAGAACCCTAGATTAGGCTTGCTGGTGCTCACATTTTCTATAGCCCTGTTGTATATCAGCTGAGCTTTAAGTGCAAGAAATAAAGTCTCCTTCTAAATTCCAGAGTAATTTCTAGTATTTCAGCTGAAGACAGAATTCTGTCTTATTCTGTCTGGGGTACTATACAAGCTTCATTCTCACATTTAGCAATTTGTCATAGTAACCTGAGGTTGCTTCCAATTTTTTTTATATATATATATGGGCAGATATACATGAGCAACAACAACAACAACAAAAACAGCAACAAAACTTCCACCAAGAGTAATAAAGGCATGCAAGCTTATGCACTCAGAAATAATAATTAGGAAAGAATTGGACTCATAGTTTGAAATGTTGCATATAATCATACATGTTGAATTTTACATGCATGTGCCTTTCAGGCATATAATCTGCATCTGAACCTGGCTTTGTCTCAATTGCCCCCATCCTGCCTCATTCCAATTTGAATCCTACTTTATTCTAGCCCAGGGGTCTTCATACTTGGCCCTTTTATGACTTGTGGACTTCAACTCCCAGAATTCCTCAGCTGGCATGCCTGGATGAGGAATTCTGGGAGTTGAAGTCCACAAGTCATAAAAGGGCCAAGTATGAAGACCCCTGGTCTAGCCACTCTATGCATCTGATAAATTTTGCTGCAGCTCGCAAAAGCTTACGTCCTCCAATTTGTTCCTTGGAACAGGTGCTTCTAGCTTCAGGCTATTGAGTCTACGCACAGGGTGTATCAAAAGTTAGAGCCCATAGGCCAATCACAACAGGTTTTATTAATTAATATTTCTTTTTCCAGAGAAAATCTTATTGTGTTTACAAATGTTCCAAAGTCACGGGTCAAACGAGTAAAGAAGAGTTTAGAAGAAAATAGCAACCAATTTGAACACTAAATGTCATGTAAGAATAACTTGCCTATGGGGCCTGATTTAATACGCACAGTGTATTCTGCACTGATGTGCTAACATTCAAGGGTAACAATGTCCTGCAAAGCTATCCTAGAAACTCAGGAGTTCAGAAGTCAAAGGAAATAGGGTTAGAGAGCACTGTTTATCAGTCTCCTGCTCTATTCCAAGGTTTCTGGTTTCCGATCAAATGCTTATGAGAAAACAAAGCAAGATCCCAATCAGGTCCCACAGTCACAGGCTGATTAACCCTGAGTTCAAGCCCAGACCCCTACAAAGACTATAAATAGCTCTGCCTTTTCCTTTCCCATCCTCCCTGGAGGAGCTGAGAAATGCCTGCCCTTTTATGGTCAAAATGGCAGATTCCTGGAGCTGCACAGTCCAGCTCTCCCATACTGGGGCTCAGCCAAGGGGCCCAGAGGGATGTGGCTGCTGCTTCTCCTCCTCCTCCTCTTCCTCCTCCTTGAATTTTCTGGGATAAACTGTAATGCCAAGAACAAAGAGCAGGTTTTCACAGCTTTGCCTCCTTCCCCCCCCTTTCACCTCTCCCTTGCCGTCAGCATGGGTTTGCACACAGCTTTTGGGACCAGACACTCGGTTTTGGCATTGTGATCGAAAACTGCATTCTCTGCTGAACATCAAAGGCACTCTCCCTTCTCTGATTTTATTTAAGCCTAGGACCAAATCAGTGTCAAACAATGTACAGTGAACATGACATTGAGAAGACACATAGGGGGTGCAACGTGAACTTGGTATTATTTATTTAATACGAGGGTTAGTGCTGTGCAGATAGATTTCATAAATATTATAACTACATTCAATTGTTTTCTGTAATTATTTTAAAAATTCCTCCAAAAACAAGCAATCAGAATTATATAGAACTTTCAACGTTTCAATTAAAAACCATTTTTACACTTGTAATTCTTTAAAGAAACTGCACACACTATATGCAATATCAGTATTTGCATGTATGTAGTTTCACAGAAACAGGAGGAATATATAGACCTGAATAGTCAGGTTAAAATACGTGCGGTTACATTTAAATGGCAAAATGCAAATTTTATCCCAATCCCATTTCAAAACTGATAGAAAGAAAACTGTTCTTTTTCAGTTTGGAGGAAAGAAATTCAGTGATTTAGGGTGTGAAAGTATAGCAGGGATGGGTAACCAAAAACGGCAGTCTAACAACAGATGGAAGACTGCAGGATGCCCATCCCTGATTAATTGTGGATTATATAAAAAGCAAGGAATGGAGAATGACAAAACATTGGAGTGAAGAACAAAGATACTCCTCATTCTTTTGTTTTCTGAAGTCTCATGTGGACAGCAAACCCATGGAAAATCACTGATGGAGGACTACAAGGAACAATGAGGGGGAGTCAGTGGTGGGATTCAGCCAGTTCGCACCAGTTCAGCAGAACCGGTAGCTAATTTTTTGTTGTCCAGGCCCAGAATGGATTTCCGGAAGTGGCATCCACACAGAGAACTGGTTGTTCACATATTTGAATCCCATCACTGGGTGGAGTGAACAATTGGGAAAAAAAGGTCGTCTTGCTACGCCCCAAGGGGTTCATCTGACATTTCACCAACCTTAAATTTGGACAATAGTTTATGAAACAAGTTCTAATAAAACTGGAAACAGGAAGTCTGAGAGAAGCTAAGATAGAGAGAGTCATCCTAGTATATATCATATGTTGATAGCATATGTTATCATATGCTGATATACAAAACTTTAGCTTTGCCTCCTGGGCTAAAAGTCAGTGTTTTCATTGATATATCCTTCAGTTAAAAAGTAAAGTTTAGTCAAATGTCTATGGAGATTCTCAGTCATCCAGGTCATGGTTGTCCCAAAGACACTTTTTCAAAAGGCAACTGGACTTGTTTTTCCTTGAAGAAGTTTAGCTTCTCATCCAAGAAGCTTCTTCAGTTAAACACCGCTGGGATAAAATTTAGTCATTTTAGAAAGCAGCACCTATGGCAGAAAAGGATTTAACATCCATCCTATCTACTTTGGTGGTATAACTCCAGACCCAGAAACTGCTTAGCAGCACATAAATAACCACATGATGGCTTATGAGACTAAAACTACATCTTAAACCCATAGTAGGGAATAGGAGTGTGTGAAATTGAAGAGGGGTGAGTGCTCCAGCAGGGAAAAAAAAATACTTGTCAAAGATGAAGCTTTTCTGTCCTGCTTTTGGACTGACTTTGTATTTAACTCAGGGCTGAATGTCATTCTCCATAGCCGGCATTTTGTAATATAAATGGGGCAGCAGGAGAAGAAAGAAAGAACTGCTCATTGTAGAAAAAGAAAAAGGATCAAACATTTTCTTTTTCCTTGGGAACAATATGGATTCCCAACCATCCAGTACAGGACAAAATGTGCTTTCAGTGACTTCCTGTGTAGTATTTCTTTCTCATCTCTTTCCTATTTGCCTGATTCTTCATTCAGAAATAAGTCTTATTTTCCTCACTCTTTCAATGTTCCCACAACTATTTATCTCAGTAGATTGTCATTTAAAATCTCCTGAATCCTGGACAATTTAAAATCCTGGACAACTTAAAATCTCCATTGTGTCTTATTTATTTGGATTATATAAAGCCTCTTAGCTAAAGGTGTTGAGAGAGAGATGATTTTATAGATGTTAGTGTTTTAATACAAAAAAACCCAAATGATAATTTTGTCTGCAGTTATCTGACATTCACTAGTGTGTGTTTGCATGTGTGGTGTGTGTATGCATACTGAACATCTTTGAATCACAATATGGATGCATAGTATTTTTAATCAAAGCAGGAGTACTTCCAAGAAAGTACTTAAAAGAATATATGTACCCATTTTATATTTGTGCACAGTGGCATTTTAGAGCTATTATTTTAGAGATATTACATCCATTCCATGTGGAACAGAAAGTAAGGTGGTTGACATGAATATTCTAGGGATGCACACTTTAAAATGTGACAAGGGGGAACTATGGATGACAGTTTGCTTGTCAGGGTTCTCCTGCTTTTATATCAATCCTTAATTTTAGAAATTAAAAAAACCCTATTTCAACCACAAGAACAATCACTAGAAACCAAGGCTTCTAGTTTTGCAGCTTGTGAACTGGGGTGTCTATAAATGACACCCCTTGCTTGTTTACATATTGCATTCCTAAAATAAAGGAAATGGTTAGCAAAGTTTGTTTCCCAGTAAGGCTAGTTGCATCAGGAGGTCCACTGGGGAAGACTGTTCTCTTTTGATTGGTGACCTCCATCTGTTCCCAAGGACTGAGCAAAAAAAAACAAGGGGAGTGTGAAAAGGAAGTCCCTGGAGAAGATCAGAGCAATCCTGATAAAATCCACGTGACCCTCAGTTTCCTGCATTCGGAAAGATTATGGCTGCCAAGACTAGACATAAGATGAACCATGGAGTCCTTGGTGGTCTTTGAGTTTGGTTGTTTAATTGAAGATGGCATCTCCAATGGAGCAACCAGGTGACGTCTTCAGTGCTAGAAGCGTGTGGGGTTTGCCCTCTCTTAAAATGAACCCTCAGTCCCAAAGATGCTTTTTCAGGAAGCAACTGGACTTTCTTTTTTCTCTCTGAAGAAGCTTAAGAAGCTTCTTGGATGAGAAGTGAAATGTTTTCAAAGAGAAAAAAGAAAGTCCAGTTGCCTCCTGAAAAAGCATCTTTGGGACAACCATGACTTGGATGACTGAGAATCTCCATAGATGTGAATTCTCAAGGTTTTTTCCTAGGTGCATACATTGCCTGCATTTTAGATACACAGCATGAAGATAAACAGAAATGATTTTTAGTCATCTTGATATATAGAGACAAGATGCGTACAGTTTACTCACTGAAAGCTCTTCTTCTATGATCAGGACTTACAAAAAAACAGAATCTGCAAGTTCAAATAATATTTTGCTATTCTGGCAAGAACATAGAAGAACATGCAATTACTGAACCAAAAAAAGATTATGAAGCTATATTTCAACCTTAGGGATGCTATGTTATGTCACTGCTCCATTGAAATGATTGGAATTCTAATTCAACAGCAACACAAATTAGTCTCTAATATATACACTCATGTTTTTCAATATTTTACTGAAGAACAGATAGAAACAGGTTTAGTTTTCTCCCTGTGTTAAAAATGATACTGGGTGAGTACACACTCTAAGTAGCAAGTATGCAAGGGCTTAATGCAAGATATTTTTCCCTTGAGAATTCAAAGTAGTATTAACACTGAAGGAGCTGTAATGCAGGTATATGTAGTAGGTAATAGCAATAATAGGCAAATATACAACATACAAAAGTAGATAGAGTGGTTTCATCAGGAGCAGTGGGTCATAAATAGTGTCCTTTGTACATAAGGACAAGTAGAGGATATGACAAATTATTAATTCAGGTTTATAGATCCTGGGTTTCACAATGGGACAAACTATATTATTCTGGTCAAACGAGCATGGTGGGCTTGGGTTTGAGATCAGTAAATAGTCTAGATGCAAATTCTGATCTGATTTGAATGGTTGAATCTGATCTCCCTCTCTCCACCTTCTTTGGATGTTGCTTCTTTTCATCATCCCAATTTGTGCTTGAAAGAACAGGGGAGAGACGGACAAGCAAGCGAGAGGATGGTTACAATTCTTATTTGCAAAACACTTCCTTTAATGGGCAATAGGTAAACTAAGACTAAACTTTGCTGGCTTTCCCGTAACTGCTTCTTGGCTCAAATGGCAATGTTATATATGGAAAGAGACTGAAAAGTCCTCCCCAAATGACCATAAATAGATGATAGAATAGAAATGAACTCTTCTGAGTAATGATGGAATAAAGTCCGATATGATGCCAGTTCTGAGCTTTTTCAAGGAGTTGGGAGAGCTGTCCATAAATGGCACAATTTTCTTGTGGGAAGACTAGACAGGCCTGTTAAGCGGCACATACTTCCCCTTGTACTAGAATCCCAAAGTCCACTAATCACAGCTCTAGTTCAAAATAGTTGAATTAAGAATTACAAATTCAGAAAACTTATAACTGGCACCAAGATCAAACTCACAATTCTTTTTACACAAGTCCCTTGTTGGGTGCAACTCCATGCATGTGGGGCCAGAACAGGAATGAGTTGCTAGGTTGGAACACAATCTTCCAGAAAAATCCCTAAGAGTTTACCTTCTTGAGACAACTTGACAGAAATATAAAGTCACAAAGTGTATATTTGGGCAGAGATTTAGGGAATGCCCACATGTAGCTTAGGAAGGTGTCAGAGAATGTTGGGACTTGACTTGCAGAATGAGGTAATAAAGGTTACAACCATAGACAAGATACCCAGTGATATTAGAACAGTCCTACAAGTTGTGCCAGGAACTTTATACTTCTGAGTAGAACAGCCCCATCCAAAGATATGCAATCACGGATGAAGATTATTTAGGCACCTGCAGGATGAAGGATGCAATGAAAAACTGATTTACTATTGGAGGAGGACTAGTAAAAAGAGAAATTCCTAAGAAAGAGGAAAGTGAGCAATCCATAGAGAAGACAGTGTTAAAAGAAACTTAGTACTTTAATAAAAAGAGCAAAGAGCTAAGATGGGGATCTGAGAAGGAGAAACAATGATGTGGCAGGAGACTGTCC
The DNA here is from genome assembly GCF_016545835.1 of Crotalus tigris. Classification (NCBI taxonomy): domain Eukaryota; kingdom Metazoa; phylum Chordata; class Lepidosauria; order Squamata; family Viperidae; genus Crotalus; species Crotalus tigris. The sequence continues at coordinate 7,013,747 of NW_024096478.1, read as the reverse complement.
ATATAGCCCAAACCTGCACTGAACAGACCCAGAAAAGTTTATTTTCTGTTAATCTCCAAAATGCAGCAAAGGTAGAAGGAAAAATAAATGGAACAAATAGCTTTGGTCCGATAAAGACAGATAGTACTCTAGTGCACCCTTATCTTGTGAGAGGTTCTCCCAGAATAGGGAAGCAATATCTCACATATTTCTGTGGAAGACACAAATTATACTTTGGGTGAATGCTGAGAGAGCAATGAAAGGAATCACAAAGGATATTACTGAAGATATGTATAATCTCTTCTGTGATGTGCCGGAGGGCACAAATTTCCCATATTTTGTCAGTTAATTAGCCAATCAGAAAGGGGGCTGGGAGAGAAGCAAACAGAACAGGTGTTGACAAAAATAAAGAAAGGAAAAGTCTGAGCAAGGAGGCGAAGTTTCTCAAGCATAAAGAGAAAACTGAGATAAAGGCACAGCAGAAGTGGACAGTCTTAGTGTAACATCAGAGAACTCATTCCCAGAGGAGAAAGAATAATTGGAGCTGATCAAAGTTTGTTTTCAAACTCTCCTACATTTGTCCAATGGAAGAAGATGACAGAAAGCAAATGTTTGTGACTCAAGTGAAGAATCAGCCTTGAAAATAACTGAGGAAGAATCCAGAACTGAGAGAAACAATGAAGACCATTCAAGTATAAGGCTTTAACCTACCAGTCAAGCCTTATCATAGAGAAGGCTGTGCATGGCAAGGTTGATCACCTTGAATTTGACACCTGCCCTCAGTTGCTTTTATGGGGTTGGTCTTATGGTGAAGGGTTTGGTTTTTTTGTGGGTCAAATTCAGGCTCAGTGGCAAAGAGACTCTGAGAGTTTTGTGTCCAATTAGAATACTTGGATGCAGGTGTTCCTTATAGCTTAAAGAGCAGAGATATTAAGCAATGGAGGAGAAGGTGGCTGGGCCTCCCTGGAGTTGTTTTTGTGGACTGGCAATACTCTGTGGGTCCAAGAGAAAGGAACTTCAGGTGAAAAACTGGGAGCAGCAAAAGACCCCAGAGAGTGATCTGCTGGTGAGGAGGATTGGAGTTTGCAGAAAACAGAGCAGAGGCAGTGAAGGCAGCTTGACAAAAGTATTGAAAGCCAAAGGTGATTTTTCCTTTTCCTGTCCTCCTCCCCAGGATAGAAGTGAGCCCCAAAGTGAAATCACATAAAGAAGCTGAGAGAGGGAGGGAGGGAGGAAGTGAAACAGATAAGACCTGTAAAAAAAAGTTCATTTGAAATTGTTTTGTGCAGAACTGTATATGCAGAGCTTGTTAAGTTAAGGCCAGTGTGTATATATAACTATCAGAGTAAATAGAGAACGACTGTGTATGCATATCTGGAAAGTTTCTGGCCCTTTTACCCATCCACCAAAAGTTTCTCTAAAGCATTTTCTTTTAAATAGCCAGAGTCTCAATCCACAGTCTCTGTTGAAGCCCTTTAGTAATTTGGTTGTGAGCGTCAGAACTGCCCAAGACCACTGAGTAAAGAAAGTAGGATATTCTCTGTGTTTTAGGTAAACAAAAAAAGTAAAATAAATGTCTTAAGACTCTGGTAGATTTTATGTGCTATTTGAATTTTTTTTAAAAAAATTCTAGGCCATCACAACATGAGGTTTTCAATAACCTATTTTAGTTTCAATCCCCCCACTCATTAAAAGAATGCTTAAAAGGTGAAAAAAAAAATCTAACCTCAGGCTCTTGATGATTTCACCATGTCACTATGGTGCCTTTTGTGGCCATTACAGAGGGTGGTGACACGGCACAAAACATCGTGGGCTGTTCCCTGACACCACTGGATGACATCTCCAGGGCCCGTTGCCTTGGTAGAGTGAGGAAAATTCTCAGGGATGACTCACACCATGATTGGTACCTCTTTACTCTCCTACCATCCGGTAGGAGATACAGAAACATAGCCAGCCGTACCAACAAGCTGAAGAACAGCTTTTATCCATGGGCTGTCAGGCTCTTGAATGGCACATAATAATTTCATGCATGACAGACCTGTGAGGCCGGCATGCCGTGCAATTAGCTCACAGGGTGTAATAAGTTGGGGGTTTGTAGTCACTGTGAGTTGTGAGGGGAGGGCACGGAGGGAGGCTTAGCCAATCTCACTGTATACATGTTATACTTCGATAATAAAGGTTCATTCATTCATTTGCTGCCTCAAAGGGTTTAAAGAAGGGCAGCTCTGCTTTTCTGTTTTTCGGCAATGCACTTTGGAGGATAATTTTATCGGCTGTACTTGGCAGACAACAAAGAGCCTCACATCCTTGCTAACCAACTGCAGATCATGCAGAGATATGGCAGAAAATCCCGACCTTTATTTTATGAGACACGAGTAGGTGAATTACATATATTATTTTTCCTGGACTTAGGAATTCTTGAGTCAGCATGGCCATTGTGAAGAACTCTGAAAAAAGCACCTCATGGTAAAGTATTTGCTCACTTCAGTGACACATCTTTAGCTAACCTTCTGCTGATCCCTCTGGATAGCAGAAAGGACAAAAAAAATTCTAACCAGATATTCGATGTGACCTTCTCTTCCCACAGAATAGTTTTGTCAAAATCAATTTGTTCTTAAATCCATATAAGCAACCAGACTCCAAATTGTTTAAAATAGCATCCATGACCAAATTTGATGTGAATTAGGGGGCAAATTAAGGAAATGGATCATTTCTTCTTCCGGCCCTGTTTCTTGAATCTCATTGCGAAACAGTGAGATTAAACAATTTTAATTTCATTAATTCAAATGTTTACAAGCCACACATTTGGAACAAATTTACCCTATCATTACAGGGAAAAAAATGCAAGAATCGATGCAAAAACATGGCAATATATTGTCCTAAAATTTGACATTGATAAATAAATGGCAAGAATGAACTATACTTTAAAAATAATTCAGCTAAGCCTTGCCTCCTCCAAGCCATAGCACTGCAGCACAGGAGGAAAACGTTTAGCTCTTTTTATTTGATTGAAGTCTATCCCCAGGAGCCTTGAGCAGCCTGGCCAATGAGAAGATATGTAACAAGCTGAAAGGGATTCTCTAGGGGTAGGTAACCTTGGCTCTTTTATGACTCATGGACTTCAACTCCCAGAATTCCTGAGCCAGCATAGCTGGCTCAGGAATTCTGGGAGTTAAAGTCCACGAGTCACAAAAGAGCCAAGGTTGCCTACCCCCATCCTACCCTGTCTGTGGGGCATTGCCCTCAGACCTTCCTTTCTTCCTTCACCAATCTCAAGCTCCAGCAAATTTCATTTAGTGCAGACTTAATGAATCTAAGGAATCCCTTGTTGTCTCAGAGCCACCACTTTCTCTAGCCTTACTTTATTCTAATTCAGAAAATCCAGCCTGCCACAACAACATGACAATATGTTTCTCACAACCCCTCTTTTTTTCTCCGCTGCTCAAATGTTCCATTCGACTTTTTGGCTGACATTTTATTCTTATCTAGTTATTGGATAAATTGGCTGTGTTTCGCTGTCCAATAGTCCCAAGCTAACCATTTCCTAGGTTAAGCATCCAACTAACAGACAATGTCCAGCTTAGGAATGGACTGCTCTACAGCTATTAACATTTGAGTTACGTGCAAACAGTTCATAATAATGAATGCATGCTCTACTTTGTGACACTTTGTTGTGAGTAGTGGTTGGTTCAATCATTTCGAAATGAAGGCAAATTTCCCTAGTATTGAAATGCAAGGTGGAGTGGTGATGTAAGTGCTGTGTGTGATTTTCCTGAAAAAAATGTATTGAAGGAGGGAAGTTATTTGCCGCACTAAGTATTTAATGTAGAAGAAACAGGTTTATTTGGTAAAGAATGCCTGAAAGGACCTACATTTTGAAAGAGGAAAAGAAAGTGCACCACAATATTAGACATCAAAGGATAAACTAAGGTTATTGGGAGTAACACATCCAGGGGTTACAAGCTCAGGTCTTTGCTTGTGTACTGCTTCCTAAATCCAAGAATCCTTTGCTATATCATGAAGACATATCTTCCTTTTTTATTATTATTTATTTTTTATTAATTTTTTTTCATCAACATATGCTAATTTTTCCAATCAACAAAATTGTCTGGAGTTTGCTAAGCTAATACATGTTCAATTCCTAATCCTTCATTCTTTTCTCTAACCAAGAATAAAATAAATTCCATATTTGATAGTAGTCTGTATCTTCTTTGTCTTTCAACCCCATAGTTAATCTGTCCATCTCTGCACATTCCAGTATTTTCCTGATTATTTCTTCTTCTGATGGCAATCCTTCATTCTTCCAGTATTGTGCAAAAATTATTCTTGCTGCTCTGGTGATGTGTAAAATTAAATATAATTTCTGCTTATTAGTCTTTTCAGGCATAATGCCTAGTAGAAAAAGTTCAGGTTTAAAATCCACTTGTTTGCCCAATATTTTTTCTAACCACATATGTATATTTTTCCAATAAGCCTTTGCCTTCCCACATGTCCACCAAATATGATAATACGTGCCTGTGTTAAAGACATATCTTCCTGTTCCCTAGAAGGCCAGTGCAAAAGCTTCAGTTACAATTAACTTCTTTTTAGATTGGTTCTTGAACCATTTTGTCCCTATTGTTGAATATTATTGCTTGGCCAAGAAAATTCCTTTTAAGATTCTCCTTGAACTTGACAATGCACCAGGACATCCAAGCACTTTAGATGACATTCACACCCATGTAAAGGTCATATTTTTATCCCCAACACCATACTTCAGCCAATGGATCAGCAAATTGTAACCTTCTTTAAGGCCCAATATTGATGGTGAACTTTCTACAATAAGTCATGTTACACAAGATGATGTGAAGGGCTGATGGAATTATAGCATCTATGATCCTATCAAAAATATCACTGATTCTTGGGATGAAGCAATGCAGCCAAATATGAAAGGGATGTGGAACACATTGTATCCCCAATTAGTGCATGCTTTTCAAGGGTTTACAGCTGACAACATTGCTAGAGCCAGGCAAATTGTGGTTGGTACTGTATATTGATACTGAACTGCAATTAGACATCTGTGCAAATGATGTACTCAACTCCCATGCTGAAGAACTGACCCACTGAGACCTTATGTAACTAGAGCAGCAGATACTAGCATTTTATGAAGATGGGGACCCAAAACCTCCAGAACCAAAAAATGTTTTTGATGAAAACATTAGCTGAAGTTGTTTTCTCTTTGAAGCAGGATGGCAAAGTTAGAGGTACAAGATCTCAGTATAGAGAAATTCATCAAGTTTGCAGGATAGTTACTGAAAGTGTTAGCTGCTACAAGGCCATTTATGATGAGAATAAGATAAGTTCTGTCCAAACCTTTTTTGATATCTTTTTCAAGAAATTAATTCCAGTAATAATGCACCCTCCCCCCACCCCCAGTCTCTAGCAATAGAATCAAATCCTTTCCAGTGTCAGGCCCAATATATGTATTAATACACATCTGACTAACAGAGGCTAAATAATTATTCTGACTTACTACAAATTGACTTAAAGACAGCCTTAAGAATGGATCTCCTTCATAATCCGGGAACTGCCTGTATACTGCATGCTTCTTCAGTCTAAGCAAAAGCCAATGACATCAAATTGTGGAGCAGCAGACATAACCTTGTAAGAATATGAGCATGAGCAATGGATTCCAATCACAGCTCAGTCACATGGAGAGTCATATTGGCCCACATTTTATTTTGGTCACAATGATCAGTAAGTGATTTCAACACTTGAGAAATATGCTGTATATATAGTATGTCTGTCCCACAGAGTTTTAACTGATTTAATAACTAAGATCTTACCCTCAGAGGCTGTAGACTTTTTTAAGCAAATGGAACTAGGAAATTGTTCCTAATTCCACTTGTTTAAAATTCTCAGCCCTCTTATCAAATATAATTTGGAGGAAGTCAGATATGTTAATGAAGTAGAAACTTTTAAAATGAAGATCTTATTTTTAACTAGAAGTCGATATGTAAAAGAGATCAGTATGTTTTTCTCTCCTCCTCTTCTAGAAAAGAAATAGTTAACATTCAATTATATATGTCAAATCCCTGGAATAACCTAGAAATGACAATGAAGCTACTCTGGAATAGTGTAAGAGGAATAATTGACTGTCAATTCCAAAACTTAAGATTGCTGATGTTTTGGTAAGAGCCCTCCAACTAATTTTACACTAATCTTCTATGTTATATGTGTGAAATGAGGTATTCTCTTGGGCCCCTTCTGTAGGTGGGGACTGTGTTGATCTGAGATCGGCACCATTCAGATGGCCCTATAATAATACGGGGTTTCTGAAGAGCTCAGGAAGATGGTTAACTAATGGCTTGACATCTGCTTCTGAGGAAATATGGCAAAAAACACTTCAGAACACTTTTGCTTGAGCTGCAAGATTTCATATTTCTCACTGGGAGGAAGTCCTACCTTATTCTACCTATTATTCCCAAGATTGTACATCTCCTCCCAGGTGGCCTAGAAATGTTGCCTTCTCTTCTATTGCAATTATAGTATAAGGCAGGGGTTCTCAACCTTGGCAACTTTAAGACTTGTGGACTTCAACTCCCAGAATTCCTCAGCCAGCAAAGAATTCTGGGAGTTGAAGTCCACAAGTCTTAAAGTTGCCAAGGTTGAGAACCCCTGGTATAAGGCAAGAATGAAGATGGGAACAGAGTGTTGTTTAGCTGCTTTTTTTTTTTTTTACATTCTTCCATTGCCAGTTGGAGAAAACATTGCCAGCAATAAGGGAAGATGGAACACAAGAGTAAGGACAACCGCACAATGTGCAGAAAGACTTCCAGAGGCTATGAGGGAGTTCCCTTTGTCTTAAGCACTTGAGAAACTGGTCTCCCCTCTCACAATCTTAGAGATTGCTACCTACAACTAAAAGAATGGATATGAAGGAAGAAAATGAGCAGTCTTATAATGTTCAGAGATTCAGTTTTGGATAGAACTTTATGGGAATTTTTGATTAATTACTAGTGCTGTGCTGTTCCTCATAGAAACTGATATTATTCAGAGTCTGGTCTGCCTTGTTTGAGCATTGCCAAATCCCTTCAGAACAGGGGTCTTCAAACTTGGCCCTTTTATGACTTGTGGACTTCAACTCCCAGGATTCCTCAGCCAGGCATGCTGGCTGAGGAATTCTGGGAGCTGAAGTCCACAAGTCATAAAAGGACCAAGTTTGAAGACCCCTGACTTAGAATCTTATTCAACAAAGGAACTCTGACTGCAGTTTTATTCATATTTTTCTGGGATTAAGCCATATGTGGGTGCACCATTAATTATGCATAAGGTTGTGTTGTAACTTTCTTATCACGTACCACAATAGCCCCCATTCCCAGATACCAGTAATGGCCGGTGCAACTGTTCCGCCAATAATGTGTAGTAAAATGAAGTTACACTGTCCTTTAGAAATACATGCACTACCTCTGGCACAACGTACGTTAACACTATTGTACCCATTCTAATTCATAGATTCTGATGTAGGGTTTATTATAGCACAATAAAACTTTCTTTAAAAAAGATTAAATGCTAAAAAAAAGCTGTATGCTCCAAAGAGGTTGTCACAAAGAAGAGGGAGTCAAGCTATTCTCCAAAGCACCTGAGGGCAGGACAAGAAGCAGCAGATGGAAACTAATCAAGGAGAGAAGCAACCTAGAACTAAGGAGAAATTTCCAGACAGAACAATTAATGAGTGGAACAACTTGCCTCCAGAAAATATGAATGTTCCAACACTGGAGATTTTAAAGAAGAGATTGGACAACCATTTGTCTGAAATGATATAGGGGTTCCTGCCTTAGCAGGCAGTTGGACTAGAAGACCTCCAAGATCCCTTGCAACTCTAGTTGGAAGTCTATTCTAGTCTATTCTAAATTATATGAAAAAGTAGGTTCATATCCATGTTCCTTTCTCCAGTATTTGAATATAACATATGGAAAAGTCAGCACCTGTGTCAGTTCTTCTAGACCTAACCTCAACATCTGTGATTGGGCATCACAGCAGTTGCAATTGTCCTTCTCCATTAACCCATGCTGAAGATCATAAAATAAGAAGACAATTATTCCATAGGAGGCTGATGGCTGCATTTTATATTCAGTATTTAGGCTAATATTTTCAAAACAAAAAATTTGTCAAGACTTTAAAATCTATGAGCATTTTCATAATTATATTTATAGCAGCTTCCCCTAGCTTTATTTCTTCCAGATATAAGCACAGCTGCCTAGCTATTCTTAACAACGGCAGTACCTGATGAATATTGTCTGCTAAATTGAAGAAGGCTAACTTACATCAACTTTTGCTTCCTTTCCTGCATTATGAGCTTAAAAATGATATTTGAATTCAATCACGAATCATTCCTGATTTCACTACTATGAAATCTCACACCCAGAGTTGATTTGATAGGTCTTGAAAAGACATATAGGCTCAATTCTTAACTGCTTCCCTACAATAATAAAGAATATAAAAGAAATAACTAAACAGGACTAATAATTAGTCCTAAACACTATAATTATTACTCCTAAACTCTATTATGATTGTGATTGTGATTATGATTGTGATTGTGATTGTGATTAGGGTCAGTCTTGGGAAGTACATCTGTATTTCTCCCATAACATTTTCAAGAACTTATTTGCTTATGAAAAAGGATAAATTGAAATGTTGTTTGGGAAAAGCTGAGGAAAATGAAAATTATTTTGTTTTCATCAGAATCAGAATAGTTTTCTGAACTATTTAAAGTTGTAAAAGTGATTTATAAACTGCTCTTTAAAAAAAAAGTGGGGCAGTGAAAGAAACTTAAATGATTTCCAGACCCTATTTTTCACAAGTAGGAAAGGAAATATTACGCTCTCCAGGAACTATTCAACATTTTTCCCCGTCTAGACACACATAATTTCCTACAAATAATTGCTTTGGGAAATCTGGATATGTATGTGCATGTGTTTATTTCAAAATAGCAAAAAAAAAAAAAAAAAGAATTCCTTCTTTGTCTTTTTGGCTTCAGTGCTTTAAATCCTGAGGCCACATTTCCTATCAGATACTATCATTTTGAAAGAAACATCAATAGTGCTCATATTGCTAGCTATATTCTAACGAGGGGGGGGGGGAGTGACCAGATATCAAGGTGATCAGCAGAGAGGTAGTTGTGTATTTGTAGTTGGATATCTGAGATGCTCTGGAAAGAATTGCATTGATTATTAACAACAGCAAAACATATTTAATTTCCACCAGCATGTTAAAACATTGCTGATAGAGGAGAATATTTGTAACTCAGGGCTGAAATAAGGGTCTTCTCTGAGCTTGGTTATTTTCTTGCAAACTTGTCATTACCCAAACTAAATAACATCCTAATTACCACTGATGATGTTAGTTAGAGTAACTAAACATCCATAAGAAAACAACCAGCTCACAGAAAACCAAGGACCCCTAAAATGTTGCTCTCAAGAGCAAAAAACAGAATCCCTTGCTATGGAACATCTTTCCTTTCTGCTAGAAAATTTGGCTTATTTGATTATTCAGGGACTGATTAAATAATCAGTGTCTCCACTTCTGGTTCTGGCCTGGATCACATTACTAGAAAAGCTGTGTGTGTGTATGTGTGTGTGTGTGTGTGAGAGAGAGAAACAAATGGACAAAACCAGATACCTTTTCCCACTGGGTTGTTTAATGCCTGTGTAAAACTTGTTGCTGCTCTAACTTTAGCAGAACCTCTGCTTCTAGGTTGGCTCCACCTTGACGACAGAGCCCTGGGAAGACACAGTGATCTATTGGATTTTTCCACTGCAGTGTGGGAGGTGAGGAGGGCAGTCTTGGCTGGAAATACTTCTGGTTTTTATTTTCCAGCCTGGAACACATTCTCTGGAACAAACAAATACCAGAACAGCTCTATGAGACATCTGCATTTTAGAATCTGTCTTTGTACTGTCTGGCAGTCATCAGAGATGAACTGCTTTATCTTTCTTTGAAAAGTACAGGATCACATCAATACTAATTTTTGTAGGCATTTTGTGCTTGGTGCACAGCATGGGAAGATGGTGGTGAGAAACAGGAGCAGTTATAGACTTAACAATCCTAAATCAAAACCAATTCCGTTTCTAACTGAAATCTTTCTACTCTTTCACTTGTGGACTACAATTCTCAAAATCAAAAAATCATCACTCTAGAAACTAATCCCAGGATGCTGAAATAAAGGGACCGACATGACGTTACCCCTAAAAATTAAGAAATAAATCTTATTTGATAGGTTCTTTGTTTCCCATTTCCATCATCAGTTCTCAAACTCTGGAGAGGAAAGGAGACTAGCAAAATATATAAAGATGCTTCCTGCAAATAGACCCCACATTGATCCGGTTGCTTGAGGTAGGTTCTTTATTTTCCCTCTCTTTTGGTAAAGGGCATCCCAATCTTTCTCTTTTTGGGTCAACCCTCCCCCCTTAGAAAGTTATGTGATGAAAAAATAAAGGCAAAGTTACTTTATGCATGTAAAATTATGTATAGTCTAAGAACAGAAAGGGAAATTCAGTCAGAGACCATTTGTTCCATGAGGATATTCCATGTTACCCAAATAACGATACAAGTAACTAAAGCTATAAAGCCAACTTAATACAGATGATGGAGAGAGACAGAGAGACAGAAAAACACAGAAATATACAGAGAAAGAGAGAGAGAGAGAGAGAGAGAGAGAGAGAGAGAGAGAGAGAGAGAGAGAGAAGTTTTGTTCTGCAAATGTTCAGGAGTTAAAAACATACCTGCTTTCAACAGGTGGAAATCTCTGCACATACCTGTCATATACCAGGCCCATGTTGTGGATGGAGAAGATGGACACCTTTTCATCTGTTCAAACTATAGAGGGGCTACTGGAACCTCCGAGTTGCCACTCCTCTTTTAAGCGGCTAGCACAAGTGGTCCTCTTTCTTCACTGCTTAAAATCTGGAAAACCTTTTACTTTTACCTTATATGAGCTGAAAGATGATGCTGGATGGCTGTCGGCCACATCTGTCAGGAACCCCAAGCAGACCATTGGTTAAGGCCTGGTCATGTGGTACTGCTGCCTTGACCTGCAACAGTTCAAGCGAATGTTGGTTTTACCCCCTAAGGAAGGCGTGCTTGACAATTTTCATATTTCTTCTAAATTTGGAGATTTCAGACAATGCTCAGAATGCCAGAGACCCATGTGGAAGTCATTAACGCTGGGAAGGAGGGAGGGAGGGAGAGAGAGAGAGAGAGAGAAAGAAGGAAGGGGGAGAGGCTGAGGGAAGGCGGGGGGGGGGGGAAGGAGTGAGGCCTGGAGGCTGTTGCCAGCTACATGCCTGGGAACGTAAATGAACTCACTCAGGGAAAGTTGTTTGTAATAATTTGCTTCCTCTCCAATTCTCTTGCCCCAGCACATACTTGAAGGGGATAAGTTCTACCCAGTCAGTGACAAACGCAGCAGAAGCAAAGAGAGAAAAAAATATATATTTGGAAGTAGTATTTTTGAAGCCATAGGATGGAGTCACTCCCGGCACACTGCAGCCCACAAAGTTTAGAATCTGAAGAGAGAAGCACTTCCCTGACCTGACTTGAGACACCTTGTGATTTTTTTTAGTTTGAGAAAACTTCATTTGACCAGGATAAGAACCATATAAGCATAGGAAAAGCAGCATACAAAATTCACATAAATGATTTCTTTCCCTTATCCTAAACTTTTCTTGATCTTTTTGACTCTTTCTCTTTTTCTGGATATAAATGAACAAAGATGATATAGGATATTTTTCCCACCCATTTGCGTTTTTCAGTCTGATTGGACTTTTCAAATAAGGACTATGTTAGATATTTAGAGTAGACACTGAAGTCATAAAGAAGGTTGGGCACGATGAGGAAATATGAAGTCTTGGAAACCATATCCAAAGTTGGAAGCTAGAATTTCTAGTGCACCTTTCTCTAACTGTTATCCATTTAGACTAAGAGGTATTAAAGATTGGATAAAATATTGGCATACACAGGGGTCCCCAACTCCCAGTCTGTGGACTGGTATTGGTCCACAACCTGTTGGGAAATGGTCCATGCAAGCAGCAGGTAAGCATGCAGAGCTTCATTTGCATGAGGTCTAGATTTTGTGCTCATGAAACCAGCCCCTCCCTCCCACCGCCATGTACTACCAACGCCACCGCTAGTCCATGAAGCCAGAAAGGTTGAGGACTGCTGGTATAGCACATAGTGGAGATTAATTTGGAACATTTTAGGGAGAAACTTAGTGAAAAGGGAAAGAGCCCGTTTTATCCAAATGGAGCAAAACTGCTTGAACTTATCATCAAAAAATTGTTAAGCAGATTTTGGGGAGAATTCAATGAATCTGAAAACCTAAAGACCACATATACATTTAATAAACAAAAACAATAACAATTATTATGGTTTATCACACAGTCAAACAGATATTTAGATTGGATTTAGTATTTTTATCCACTTATGGGGTTTTTCCCAAGGACCCGGGATAGTGAGATGTTGTTGTTTGATGACATTACTATTCTGAAGAGATGACAGTATTTTTTTTTTTTGTTTCCCCAATAGAAGATAGGTCAGAAATAGGACATAAACTAATAGCAGAACATGATATCCAAAAAGCCCAAAGGGAAGTCAAGCAGCAAAAATATTTGGAGAACAATCCCATATTAGTGTTTTTATACTAATGCTAGAAGTTTCAAATTGTTCCCAAATGCTTGTTGCAATGTCATATTAATAGGTCTGTAAAGTACAAGGATGTAAAGAAAATCTAAACATTCATCAGTAAATGAATGGCAAACATACACGTAAATAATAATAATCATTCACAAGCAGAGTTCAGATTTTCACCAAAACATTTTTCACCTGCCTTCAGTCAGTGATATCATGGGTGATAAAATAACTATCATGGCAGTAATAAGCTAAATACTATTTGTTGTGATCAACAACAACACTAACTCTGCCACTATAATAATGGCATTTTGCAATTTTAAGTACCTTCAAGGAGAAAACAAGGAATGGGTGAGTGGGCCGTTTGTTTTAATGATTTCTACATAGGTAACTGATGTTGTGTGTTGAAGCAGAAATGGAAGATCTCCTGTAACATACTGTAAAAGACTATCTTGTGAGATAATCTTTTATGGAGTATAGCAGACTTGAAATGCAGGCATAAAGAAATGAAGAAAACCAGTAATAGAAGGTCATCATTGGATACAAACTGTAAAAAACTGGGTGTCAATGCTGCAAATATTGTATATTTGAGATTAATCGTGTTGGGCTCAACATCACAATTTGTTTGTTTATGAATTTTATTTGCCGCCCATCTCATATCCAATGACTCTGGGCAGCTACAATAGCATATCTTGAATGTAAATTGGAGGTCAAACACTATCACCATCCCCAACTGCTTGCTAGAAATGGTATACCTTTGTGTCACAGAAAGCATGGTAACCAATACAGCAAATTTCTCAAAAGGAAAAAAACTACCCCCATGGAATTATTGTTAGTTATGCTATCAAATTCTCCAAATTGTTTTATGCTGCGGGCATGCTATTGTCCACCTGCCCAAAATATTAGGAGTGACCCTGAAATGGACAATTTAATCAGGGAGGCATCCCAAAAGACATACTGTGTAAACTGAGGTAATATCAATTGTCGTAATAGAAAAGAAGCAACATTCTTTCACTTCCAAGGATGGACCTGAATCCCTTTCTACAGGATAGGACACATCTATACAGCACGCAAGATATAGTAAGACATATACAGTAAGTGTTTCACTGACCAAAAACACGATCCCAATACTGTCAAACTTTATTTAAATGTCACAGGGAAAATGTGCAGAAAATCCAGCTTATGTCAGAATTTTTTTTTAAAAGAGTGGGGGGGGGGACAAGTAAAAAGGAAACAAAGAAAATGGAGTGTGAAAACTCTTGAGATTAATCATGTTGGGCTCAACATCACAATTTGTTTATTTATGAACTTTATTTGCCGCCCATCTCATATCCAATGACTCTGTGCAGCTATAATAGCATAGCTTGAATGTAAATTGCAGGTCAAACACTATCACCATCCCCAAGAGGATAGGCAGTGTTAAGGAAGCTAAGATTTTAGATTCCTTTAGATTAGAGATGGGCAACTGAGGGTCTATGGCCACATGTAATGATTATACCTTACTTGTATCCTGAAACTCCCAAGACTATTTCCATCAAAACTTAGCAGTAAAGTTCTGAATTTCAAAAACACACTTTTGAGTAGGAGGGGCTGGTGGGTTGATTGGTGGAAAGGGTAGCAATTTGATTTCTAGAACCTTCTATTCCCATTCCCATTCTCTTAATCTCCCTCAAAAAGAAACAAACAAAAGCAGGTAAAAGAAATGCAGCATGGCTCTTCTGCTGACCTTACTACGTCACCAGATATCTTTTTTGCAGTCCTACAGAAACTGGAAAGTTTTAATTCTTCAGCTCTGTTTTAGAAAATGGATGCCTTACTAAAAAAATAAAAATGAAAATGAAAAGCTTCAAATTCAGAGGTCATAATCATTTCAGTATTAGTTGCTGAGAAACACTAGTGAGAAAGCATTATTTCATTCTGTTTTATTAGTGAGCTTCACAAAAGCATCAAGTTGGTCTCTATGAAAGGAATAGGTGGTAAAATTGGCCTATTGATCCAGTGCAACCCTTATGTTCTTACTGTTGGAGCTTAACTACTCAGTGCTGGAGGCAGGAAAAATAGCCTACATTGCATTTCCAATATTAGTATTAGACCTTCAAATGTGGTGGTGGGAGGGGTTTGTTAACCCTGTTGAGTTAAAATGTGACAATTTCAGGAGCTTTTGTTTGTTCCTGTAATCTTATGAATTGCTTGCTTTAGCCTTGAAAGTGTAGAGTATTTATGATGGAAAGTGAATCATAAAGGGAAAAAGTTTCTGGAGAGCTGAATATGATTTCATTTCTAAAGTTTTAAACAACAGGTAAGTTACAGTAAATGTGTACAGGGTGGGGAATTATGTGTACTAAATCAGAATAAATGTGCATTTCTCTTTCATTGTTTTGTTTATTTGTACTTTTTAATTAAAGAGATTTTGTTCTGTTTAAACCCATGCAAATTTTATTTCAGTCAGTCCCAGTGAATCCACTGTGGCTGACTGGATAGGCACCCACCATCTTGCTATGCTGTTCGGAGAGCAAAATGTCTTGTACTAGCTCTGAGATAAATGATATTTCTCCCATGTTTCATTTGAGGAGAGAAATATAAAACACACACATCTATGGTTGGGAAACATGAGCCCATGTATGGTAGGAACTGTCTCAGAGTGATTTGATTACTGGCAAGATGAAAAACCATGAAAGGCATAAAGCTTATAGGAGCTCTCTCCATCAGCAGTTTATTTTCTTTCATATTGTTCTTCTGCTAATGAGGACAGCTAGTTAATGAGGACAGCTAGCTAAAGAATCTCAGCTGGCCTTGATGCTTATATATTTTTTCTTCTTCAAAGCAAGACACAAAATTTATCACAGAATAGGATTTCTTTTATGTGAGGTGTTGAACTATAAGCAAGAAAAATATTCCTAGATTAAAACTGGGCATAGATTTACTAGATCACTGGAAGATTATGATATGTCTGAGTTGCTCTGACATTGTTCTCTTGGGGATGTGAGTGTGTGTTTCTTCACCTTGGTCCTCTCTATGGAGCAAAAAGTAAAAAGATATCCTGTTAGTAATGTATCTCCAGGTAACCAATGATAATCATGATGACTTTATTACTAAAATAAATGTGATTGTATGGTATTGTTCTGCTAGATAGGAATGACATTAAGAGACATTAGAATCCAAAAAGAAGCAGCCAGAACAAAATGTCTGATCTCTCAATTAAGTTAATTTGCACGATGGCTGTCCCACCCTTTCTCCAAGCAAGGAAACATTATAGATGAAGATAAGAGGTTTGCACGAATCCCAAGTCACAACCCGAAAGAGAAATTAAACGTCTGATTTCCAAGCATGATCTCAGTATAAATAGCATGCACAGCTTGCATGTTTTGTGTGATACCATTAATCTACTAAATGTCCCTATCCCTATTTTGAATTTCCTAGCTTCGAGACTAGAACAGACTGCAGGTCCTTTGAAGACATGGGGCTATTTCAAACAAAGGAATGTTAAGAAATAAGTATGGATTACTATGGCTACTATTAATTTTTTTTCTTGGAAACACAGGCATTTCAAAATAGCAGATATCTGTACTGAAGTCCTGGAAGTTGAATTTGGAAGTTGACTATTCTGCACAACTTCATGCCTTTCATATGTGTTGAGCATGAATTCCCCATATTTGCCTAGTAATTATTGGGATTTGGGGGATTATGGGAATCGAAGTTCAACAGATTTGGAAGATGTCAATTGAGGTTCCTTGCCCATAAAAGTAAAGGTTTCCCTATCCAATCTGTCCAACTCTAGGACATGATGCTCATGTCCATTTCTTCGCCAAGGAAGCCAGTATTGTCTGAAGACATTTTCAGTGATCAAGTAGGTAACATGGCTATATGCTAAAGGTGCACAGAATGCTGTTACCCTTCTATCAAAGTGGTACCTATTAATCTACTCGCATTTGAGTGCTTTCGAACTGCTAGCTGGGTAGGAACTCACCCCATTACGTGACACTCAGCTCTTGAACCCAGGCTTTTAGCTGTCCAGATGACAAGCTCATGTCTTTAACTGCTGAGCCATCACACCCCCTGCCCCCTTGTCTCTAGCTCTACTAAAATAAAAGTTGTAAGGAAATTAAACTACTGTCCCTTAGTAAGGAGTTCTATAGTCTATGAGCATCTACCAAAGAAGATCTCCTTCATGTTCCCATTAAATGTATGTCCACTAGTGAAACATTTCTTCAAAAGATCTCAAATATATGGAGAAAATGATTTTTCAAACAGTTGAAATAACAGTATTTTGAATTGTGCTCAAGGGTGATTAGTCCAATTCTCCTATTGTTGGCCTTATTCATAATGTATAGGCAAAACTATTTACTTGATTTGGGAACTAACATGGGAATGCTCTTAGTCCCCAATCAGTCACCACTGAGTTCAAGACCAGTGGAGGTCCGCAGCTCATATTTTTTTAAATTAAAAAAGTAAATATATTTGCACCCAGAGAAGTTGAATACATATTGGGGGCAGATTAGAGGTTTACAACACATTGGAGAGCCATTTGCCTGGGGTGGGTTGAAGATCCACATCTGGCAAGGATTTGGCTAGAAAATCTCCAAATCTCTTTCTACCCTAAGACTTTGTGTGGTTCTAGTAGGCTTCTGAAGATCCATCAGCAGAATCTGTCAAGTTTGCTGTCCTGTCCTATAGGTTCTGAGCTGAAGCTGACTCCCTGTAAGCAACAAGAACTGTCTATCTCAGTAGTATGCTCTAGATCAGGGGTCTTCAAACTTGGCCCTTTTATGACTTGTGGAATTCAACTTGAAGTCCACAAGTCATAAAAGGGCCAGGTTTGAAGACCCCTGCTCTAGATATTCCACAAATAATATTTTTCAAGAGAGAATATGCTTCTAAAAGCCTATCCTGAGAAGTCAGCTACACATTGACTGAATGAGCAGGAGGAGAGGTGTGTTGTCTTACATCACAAAACTTAAGTGACTAAGGTCTGCATCAGCCTTATTGTCATGCAGCTTTTTTTTGCTTTTAGTAGAGAACCAATATGCCTAATCATTAAAGGTAGATAGACATTTGTCTTAGAACTTTCAATCAATGCAAATTTAAGAAGCCAGCTGCAAGAATTTAAACTGAACAGATTGCACTGGTAGCTGTCACTCATGCTGACAACTGACGATCAACAGGTTCATTCATTCTATGAATGACTAAGTGCCTGAATTTCAAAAAGCAAAACAATTATAGATTATTATCAGTTAGCCAGGAAAACTGGAACAGATATGAAGAAGAGAGGCAATTATGTTTGGCAGAAACATCCATACCAGATCAATTGCAACAGAGACTTGTCCTACTACATCTTGGACGGAAAACAGTATTTTAACAAACGAAGTCTTCATTGGAATTCCCCTTCAGACTGTATGTTTTATTTTGTTTTTACACTGTTGCAATAAGACAAGGGCTGTAAAGATAGTAGCCTCCTAAACATTACCTTATTAAGTATTCTTAGAAACTGGAAGGCATGGCCCTCTCGGGTCATGGAACAAGAGTTTAGCTGTTAGTGAGCAAATAGAGGGAACATTACATTTTTCATTTCATTTTAGAAATCAAGTTACTAATTATAGAGGATATTTAATAGCAGTGTTTATTTGTATTTCTGCTAGCATTAGTCCATCATAAAAATGGTCTGGCTGAGTGATTTGAGTAAGTAGGAGAGGAAGGCTAAAAGAGATAGGTGAAAAAGTCTCCTGAAAAGTAAACATAGAGTTGCACTGCACCAGGAGAGATCATGACTATAATTTCCTACCCATATATAAAGAAAGGATATTCCTATGAATATCACCTTCTTTGTAGTAAGGACTCTTATTATACAGGAATTTTGTGGACATAAATGTTGTTGTCCAGGGTTTAACCTAGGTTCTCAACCTAGTGCTCTCCAGATGTGTTAGCCTGTATCATCAAGCAGCATGAGAGATTGGTTTCAGCTAAAGTGGGTGTTCTTCAGATGCCTTATGTCAAGCATGTCAAACTCGTGACGTCAAGTGATGTTGCACTACATATCGTGACTTTTCCCCCATTGCCAGCAATGGGGTGGGCATGGTTTTGGTGTGACACATCAGACCCAGAGGCCAGCAGTTTGATGTGCCTGCCTTATATTAAAGCTCTCATTCTAATGTATGTTACACCATAGATGACTACCACCTGTGTCAATTTCCCTGTTTCTTTTGTTGCACTGCTTTGATGTATGCAGCTAATAACATTTTGCATTAGGTCACATCCTTGAGCCAATCTGAACAAAACAAGTGATTGGAGGCCAGAAAAGTCTTGTTTGACTCTGTAGAAGTACACTTAACTTGCAAGATGATGCAAAAGAGAAATGTGATTTGAAGCCAACTATTTTCTGAAGGACAGGTCTACTTTTCGTCTTCTCTCTGGAACAATTAAAAAAACCTGGTGGAAATATTTGTACACCATGTACATCATATTTGTACATCATCTCAAATGATATGAAGACGTTAATAATAACCATAACCGTAACAATAATAATAAAGTTGGAAGGGACCTTGGAGGTCATCAAGTCCAATCCCCTGCTCAGGCAGGAAACTGTATACCATTTCGGACAAATGGCTGTCCAGTCTCTTCTTAAAAACTTCCAGTGTTGGAGCATTCATTGCTTCTGGAGGCAGGTTGTTCCACTGGTTAATTGTTCTAGCTATCAGGAAGTTTCTCCTTAGTTCTAGGTTGCTTCTCTCCTTGGTTAGTTTCCATCTGTTGCTTCTTGTTCTGTCTTCAGGCGCTTTGGAAAATAGCTTGACTCCCTCTTCTTTGTGGCAGCCCCTGAGATATTGGAACACTGCTATCATGTCACCCCTAGTTTTTCTCTTCATTAAACTAGACATACCCAATTCCAGCAGCCGTTCTTTATATGCTAATCATTTTACTGACTTTGTCACATTCCCCAACCCACTGTGGAAGTAGTTTTATATTGCTCCTTAGTTCTTCCAGGTAAAAGGTGACATTTTCAATTTTCTCCTAACACAGGTCTTGGCTTATGAATGATCCAAGATGCCTGATCCCAAAATCTTGATGACAATGCAGTCAGGTATCTTCTGAGCTCCTGTGGGCCAGGTAAAGTTGTTGGGAGCATGTCCTTCCCCTCTAGTCAAATGGTACTGCCCATCACAACCATTTTGACTTGGACTGCAAGAGACCCAGACATCTGACTTAAGTTTGCCTGACTTGTCTTCACAAAGCATGATTCAGACTTTAGGTGGGCTACTGTACTTATGTACTGTACATCTTTTGGATTTACTACACATATGTTCAGTGGTTTATTAAAAGGCTTTTTGTAAAAAAAACAGGTGCCAAATAATAGAGAGAAAGATATCTGTTGCTGGTTCTTTCCAAAATTAGCGCATTATAGGTTTTTTATGCTTCTGGAGTGGCATCATTTTGTACACTCAATCAGAATTTTCCGGTATAATGGAAAGACTCTAAAATATCTACAGTGGAGGAATGAAAAGCAAAGATGACAAAATAAGCAGAAATGGCAAAATTAATTCACTTGATTAGAGAAATATCAGCAGCCACATTTATCAGTGACTGGACACAGCTTAACAATTTTGCTGAAGAAAAAAAGAGAAAAATGAACTTGTGATTTATGATTTTGAAGATTAGAAAGGACAGCTTATGGAAAGAAGGAAATTATGATGTAATTTTGGAGAGAGAAGGCAAAATATAAATACATTTATAACCACTGCCAAAAAGATTGAAAGCCTTTTCTCTTCCCCCCCCCCTCGTTCCTTTCTTATTTTTTAATGATTCCCCTTATTTTCTTTGTTTATTTTCTAATATTTGTATTGTTTTTATCTGGCTCAAAAAGTATTTGATAAAAATTATATTTAAAAAATATTTTTTTTATTTCAGGTGTACCCAACTGTGGCTCTGTTCTGCCAGCACCGGAGCTACCTTGCAGATCTCTGATGCATTTGGTTGTTGTTAGTTGCGAAGTCGTGTCTGACCCATTGCGACCCCATAGACAACATTCCTCCAAGCCTTCCTGTCCTCTACCATCTTCTGGAGTCCATTTAAGCTCACTCCTACTGCTTCAGTGACTCCATCCAGCCATCTCATTCTCTGTCGTCCCCTTCTTCTATTGCCCTCAATCTTTCCCAGCATTAGGCTCTTCTCCAGTGAGTCCTTCCTTCTTATTAGATGGTCAAAGTATTTGAAATGCATTTGGAGGGGGTAAAATTGACAGCAGTTCTTCCAATTTCCTCTTCTAGCTCTATAGGCACAGCAGCCCCTCTGACAGGTCAGTGGGCTGGAAGATGGGTCAGGGTAAAGGCAATGCAGTTCTCTGACTGCACCACCCAGGCTTCTTCATGCTTCATTGCCTACCTATTCTTTGCTTGTCTGCCCAACAAGCTATCAGCTAGCCTATTTATAGACATAGATCTATTGGTCTACCAAAAGATTCCTATGTTCAGAATTAGTCTGACTCTTAGGATACCAGTGTATGGCACCTCCATACTGAAGAACTGTCTCTTGGGCAACTTCAGTCATTTATCCAAGACTGTTCCATCACATTTTTAAAGAAAATTTGGTCTAACCATTATCAGGAACTGGGTCAGTGTAGGAAAGATGAAAACTGAAATGTGCTGTAATTTAGGACTAAAATCTATGTTTGATATGATAAATGCCCAGACCATGGGGAAAAGAAACCTCTATCTTTCTGTGCCCTAACCAACATTGTAACACTAGTTGAGAGTGGGCTGTTTGAAGGATACACTGGAGTTTCTTATCTTAGCAACTGAACAACAGCATCAAGATTGCAGGGCCAATTGCAGTCCCTATCTGTGGTTGAATTTTTACCATTATCAATTTCCCATGTTGTCAAAAGTTCCAACTGAGAAATAGGAAAAATTTGGGAAGTGGAGAGAAACTTTGTCTATTTACATGTCTTTCTGCGTAGCAATTTTCCCTTAACGCTCTAGAATGCAAAGCAGATTGTAAATTTGAATTAGGCTAGGGTAGCCCTGGTGAAATTTTAATTCAAAATATAATGGACATTCTTTAAGTAGAAGAGATATAGTGTTGCAAAATGGTGGTCTTTAGGGATACCAGATAAAATGAACATACTGAATTCTACCTTTTCCTTGATAATTTTTTGTTATATATGTAGAATCAAGATCACGTGAAGTGTTAATACCACTTTACAATGCCTTGGTAAGGCCACATTTCGAATACTGCATCCAGTTTTAGTCACCGCGATATAAAAAAGATGTTGAGACTCTAGAAAGAGTACAGAGAAAAGCAACAAAGATGATTAGGGGACTGGAGGCTAAAACATATGAGGAACGGCTGCTGGAATTGGGTATGTCTAGTTTAATGAAGAGAAGGATGAAGGGGGACATGATAGCAGTGTTCCAATATCTCAGGGGCTGCACAAAGAAGAGGGAGTCAAGCTATTTTCCAAAGCGCCTGAAGACAGAACAAGAAGCAACGGATGGAAACTAATCAAGGAGAGAAGCAAGCTAGAACTAAGGAGAAACTTCCTGACAATTAGAACAATTAACCAGTGGAACAACCTGCCTCCAGAAGCAGTGAATGCTCCAACACTGGAAGTTTTTAAGAAGAGACTGGACAGCCATTTGTCCGAAACGGTATAGGGTTTCCTGCCTGAGCAGGGGGTTGGACTAGATGACCTCCAAGGTACCTTCTAACATGATGATGATGATGATGAGAAAAATGGAAGAAATAATTAAGAGCATGAGAAAGTTACAAATGAAAATCAATGATATCCAGATTAGTTTTTTGCATTCCTATCAAAACTACAGTACATGAATGAGGGAGGGTAATTTACAATGAAGGTCTTGTCTGGAAGCACCCTTTTTTCTAGTTCACTATTGTCTAGGAGTAAAATTAAGGTTTTTCTCCCCTTTTCCAGATATTAATGTTTTTGAGAAATCAATTATTAATGTTCTCATGCTGACCTATAATCCTAGCGCTGGCTTGGTTGTTGCTGAAGCCACCAGAATCAACAGGATGGTATTATAAAAGTTGGTATGAGAGTTTTCTTTAATATTGTCTAGTAGGACAATTGTCAAACTTTTGAAATAACTGGGTAATCTGGACACCAAGAGCTTCTGACTCCATTAGCAGCAATCCATTAAGCAAGAGACAGTATGATTTGTTTGGGCAGAAGAAGTGAGCTTAACATCCATTTCCAAATCCCTGTGTGACAACTTAATGGTTTGAAGGGAGTGCCAGTACAGGCATAGAAGTAAATGTTAGGATTTTGCAGGCAATAAAATCTTTTTCCAGCCAGTATCTTGGCCAGGCTTGCTCAGAATGGGGCCAAGCTTCACTGGGCAGATATAGGACCAATTAGGGAAAGATCTGAAAGATGTTTAGACTGGTTTCAAAGCCACTTTGTTGGTAAGGAAACTAGAAAAGTCCATATAGGCTACAACAAGCATGTATAATCCATGAGTTGTTGAATGAAGCCTATTGACTATATGTAACAGCCATCTAGTAGCTTGATGTGCTTCTTTTGTTTCTGCTTATTTCTGGATCTAAAACACAGGAATTGTGACAAATAGATGACTACGACATTCATTGGAACACAGTCTATGTCAGCATGACCTAGAAAGCAGCAAAGCAAAGGTGGTAAAAATGCTAAGAATTCTCTGCATGTAAATAAAAGCAAGTTATGATATGGCCAACACAGTATCAAAAGGAAGATGTAACTTTTGAGACGAATATCGTTAAATGTATTTTTTTATTATACTTAGGAGATGATTGGACGCAAACCCTGATCAGGCTCTCCCATGATTTCAAAATGGAGTGTTTGCAAATTTCCCCATGTGAACTTTCTTAAATATTGCTTCCCCCAAATTTGCCATCTAACATACTATTTATCCCCTTGGAGAAAACTATAGACATAGTCCTGCAACATCTGGAAGTTACAGTCCTTTCAAAAAGTACCAGCTTAGAAAAGGTTGCCCTTGAGACTTTGTATTGGGACAAACACTTTATCTGTCAGCAGTATGTGGCTCTGAGTTCACCAGCAAATCGCAAACTCTTTCAGAAAATAATGCCAATATCCACAGATAGCTCAAGTAATAATTCTGACTTCACTTCTTCGCTGAACACTTTCATATAATAAACGATGGGCCACTAAGGTTTACTTCATGTAAAACTATTTTCTTCATCAAGATTTTTTATTCGTTCGACAGAAAGCATGGCATAACCCTGATATCAGTATAAAAGCAGTGATGTAAGTGATATGTGTTCAGATACATATAATATTGAAAAGCCAATATAGTTATTTCCATTCCAATGCAACCTATTGTGGGAAGTCAGCTCCCCAGAGAAGGAAATATTTAAAAGGGCAGAAAAATATATTTCCTCAAAAGGATTTTAAAAGCAGAAACCAACCCTGCCCCCAAGTCTCTCTGTCCCAAGCAGAAGCCAGCCCTATACAAATGCAAATGTAAACCATCAGAAAGGCCCCAGCTAGGAGATCAAGAAGACAAAGACCTAAAATCTGCATACCCCACCTGAGATGGAACATAACAAGACTAACCCATCACCATCAAGAATACCAGAGAGGCATACCTAGACTCAGGTCAGACTACGTGACACAGGAAATAGCCTCAAAGTTCATGTCACAGGAACAGGAAACTATTCCAAATAAAAGGCTTTCAGAGGGTATAAAAAACTACTACCCATGTGCTCAGCCCTTCTTTTCTCTGGTCTTTCCTGCAAGAACCATCTTTCTGCCTCTTCAATAAACTGCAACCTTCATTCTAAAGCAGTCGCCATTTTGTTTATTTATCCCCGGCTTGGATGAACCAGGATGAAGACTTTTCTTTCAACACTATATTCCATGTTTTCCCAATATTTTTGTTACTGTTTTTTTTCCCCTTAGAATAAAACAGAGTGGGAATTATGCATTATTTGTTAAGGAATGCTTTGTGAGAAAACCTGGGCCTGCTTTGTTTACGAACCTATGAACTATCTGGCAATTTGCTGCAGAAGCCCCCTTTAGTTATGTTCCAATTAGCATCCTTTTGCAAAAAATAACAAACCTGATATGGCATTCCCAAACAGAGCTGATTATTTTACAGTTTGTACATGTAGATCGAAAGCTATAAACAGACCAAACTCACCCTTAGATCTGCCACCACTGAGGCTAGGTTGTGTAGGGGTTAACAGAGAAAAATAATTGGAAATTGAGAATTCCCCCAATATCCATGTCTCCTTCCATATCAAATTTTGACAAGAATCTAAGAAAATCTGGGTCTGCTTGTTTTGGGGCCCACCCAGCTAGGTTCCAAGAGAGGACAAGAGAGATAATGATCAGGATGTAATTGTCAATTTGCTGCTTTTCTTGGCTATTTGGTATGTTTTTGTTTGTTATAGTTCCAGACACATATCATCTCTTTCTCGTTTATTATTCTGCCTTTTTATTATGTAAAATATTATTCTATTCCACCTGTTTCTGAAGCAGCTGGAGGACAAATTTCGGTGCTCCATTTTGGAAGGGGTCGTTTCCTTCATTATCCATCTCTAGACACTATGTATAGGGTGTTCGCATGAACATGGGGGAAATAATGTGTTCTATATCAGCAAACGAGTGGTTTCAAAATTTATTTTGCTACTTTCCTATAGGAACACCCCGTTGCATCCATTTCCTGTTTCCCTGTCCTTCCTTTCCAGTCTCCTTTGGTTGTGAGGAAGACCAGAACCCATAAATTTCATGGTCACTTATTTTAAAATGTCCATATGGTAAGGTCATACGATGGGAGCAGCAAGATTGGAAGTCATATGATTTTCTATGAGATCCAGAAAGGGAGGAGAACATGGGAAAACAGCTGAGTGGATGTGGTTTAAGGCATGAGAAACTGCTGAATTGGGAATGCTGAGTGAAACTTGAGTGTATTGAACTATCTGAACCAGCTTTCAGTAATTTAGCAAGCCAAACCATTGGACTAATGGGTTGCTATAGATTTCTTTATATCACAAGAGGGATTTTTTCTGTATGCCTCAATAGTTTGGATCTTTTTTTCTTAACTTTATTTGCTTGTATCAGTGTTTGTCCTGGGGGGGGGCATGTATTATATCTGAAACATTAAGTAGTACAACATTTGATACAATGAATATCATACTGTGCCTACATCTATGGCTAGATTTTTAACCATAAAGCAGGGGTCCTGAACCCTCGGGCAGCGGCCCACTACTTTGAAACCAGGCTGCAGGAGAGATGGACAAGCACCTACACGTGAAACTCCACTCGCACAAGCGGAAGGCATTTGCACTCATGCAAGTAGAAGGCACTTATCCTCTCACACAAAGCTCCATTCATGCAAACAGAGCTTTGCTAGCTAGTGCCCTCTGTTTAATGAGTGGAGCTTCGTGCATTAGCACAAGCACCCTCCACTCAAGTGCCCTCCGCTCGTGTGAGCGGAGCTTTGCGCACAAGTGCAAGTGCCTATTTGAAACGGGGCCATGGGAGAGATGGTAAGTGTGTGTGTGTGTGTGTGTGTGTGAAGCTCCACTTGTGCCAGTGGAGCTTAATGCGCTAGTGCCCTCCGCTCACATGAGTGGAGCTTCACACGCAAGCACAAGTGCCTGCCACTTGTGCAAGTGGAGCTTTGCGTGTGAGCGCAAGCACCTTCTGCTCATGCACAAAGCTCCATTCACATGAATGGAGGGTGCAGGCACCCGCTGCTCTCCCAAATGGAGCTGTGCACACGTGTGTGTGCCTGCCACTCTCATTCCCCCCACTCCCAGCTGGGACAGGCTAGCAAACTAGAAAGGTTGGGGACCACTGCCATAAAGCATTCATGTTACTGCCTTCTTCAGCTGTACTGTTTTAACATAAAGTAGCCTTCGGCAGTGTGGTACCATCAGATATGCTGAATGTGCATGGCAACCTGGATGGGAATCCTCTGAGTTGTCATCCAAATAGAATATAGTATAGTAGGGCCATCTTTGGAGGTCTTCTAGTCCAACCCTCTAATCAAACAGCACACCCTATACCATTCCAGATAAATGGCTCTCCAATCTCTTCTTAAAAACTTCCTGCGATAGAGCATCCACAACTCCTGGAGACAAGCTGGTCTACTGATTAATTGTTCTCACTGTGAGGAATTCACCCTATTTCTAAGTTGGATCTCTTTTTAGTGATCTTCCATCCCCTTAGTTGTCCTCTTTCAGATGTTTTGGAGAATAGGTTGACTCCCCTCTTCTCTGTGACAGCCCCTCAAGTATGGAAGACTGCTATCACATCATTCCTGGCCCTTCTCTTTGTTAGACCTAGTAGAGTAGGTATTTGCCCTGGATGAACTGTCCATCACAGAAGATTTTCAAAGGCAGAACTGCCTTATTTCTCAATGGGTTAAATAACATTTTTTTTAAAAAAAAATCCACCCAATCCCATTTTACCTCTTCTGCTTTTCTGCTCCCCTTCAAACACATGAACTTGTCCTTCCAGCTTTTATCATCTCAGAATTGTGCTGAACTGCACTTTGACCAGCCCAGATGTGTTCCAACAACAAAGCAGAAGAGCCACCCAGTGTGTGTCTGCCTGTATCTTCATCCATTTGATCGTTGATAAAGATCATCAAAGGAGGGACGACTCTTATCCTGCATTTCTGCAGCTGGAGTGATAATTCACTGAGCTTGCAAGCCATTCCTTCTAAATAAATCAGATTAGAGCTTTAAAAGGAGAACAGAGACATTATCCCTGTAGGATCGTTTCTCTAGTTACATTGGGGCAAATACCTAGGCATTAGGTATTACAATATAGGTCAGTTTGGGAGGCTGCTAAATAAATGAGAAGGGATTCAGCTATTCAGCTGTCCTTTATCCTTATGTCCTCCAATTGTATCTGAATACAAACCCCTTCTCCAGTTATGTTGGCAGGATACAAGGAACATTGTAAAACACAGCTGGAAAACACTAGGTTATAGAAAGCTGGAGTAAATTGGTTGCCTAGGTTCAATCCAGCTCGGTATTGAATGAAGTTGCAGTTAAACTTTGGGGAAAAGACATTTTCCCTTTCTTTTTCTCCATCTTGCTGATGTAATTGGCGGGCCATATGTAACTGGGTTCTTAAATTTCTTTGGAAACAAATGTTTTATTCATCACAGGCAACAAATGTTGCCTGTGATGAATAATCTTGTAGCATCATGTGGCTGTGATGCATAAATGCAATTCCTAGAATTTAGGTATGATACTTGGGGAAAATGCCATCATCACATACTTTTATATTCTTAGGCAAGGGATGACTCATTTACACTAGCCTTTCTCAATAGTTATGCTGATTAGCATTGATGTAAATCCTACCAAGGCCACCTTTTAGGCTCAGATGAGATCAAAGCTGAGATGTTTTGCTTGTGTAACATTTGAGATTGAAGCCCCAGACTCAAAAAACACATGACTGAAAGAAACTTTGTGGAAGACTTTGTTGCCGAGCAAGAGAGACAACGTTGGAGAAACTGAGAACTTAGGAGTTATGGAATCTGTTCCCATTTTTAGTGCCTATGTGTGCTTCTAATTGGGAAGTTGAACAAAGAATCAACAAGATGGGAAAACCCTCCTGTAACACATTCCCAAAAACTCCATGGGTGCAGATACCAGGTGTGAGTTCAGTTTGAGGAAGGGCTTTTTTTAGTTTTTAGTATGGCTCATCCGTGAAAGTAGCACTTTTCTTTCAGATGTTCTTGGCAGCTCCAACCAACAACATGAGGTGCAGTTGGGACAGAAGCCTGGAGGTACAGGAAACGGGAGGGAAGTTGAGATATTGTTTTTATGTGCAATTATTCACCTAACTTTCCATCAGGTGCTTGGGATCAAGGGACAAGAAACAAAGTTATAAGAAAGGAAGGACAAAGTGTATGTTCACAAGAAGTCTGCGCATCTGGAACTTGTAAGAGGATGTGATATAAACTCTGGAGTGATAAATGTTCTCTGGCCATTGCTGCAGGATACACAAGATGCCTAGACACACATCTGGGCCTGCTTGCTAAGAAAGACTGTTTATTGACAATGAAGCTAATTTTGCTTCCAAGAGCTTCAAACAGCAATATGTTTATTAAAGTTTTTCCAAGTGTGAGCAGGAATGGGACATGTCAAGGCTGGGGACAGCTGGGGGTGGGGTGGGGAGCCAGAGATGAGTGGCTACTGCAAAGAAAGAGCTTTATATCACAGCACAAAGACTCCACATTCTCTGAGCATTGTCCCTTGTCGTTTCATCTAATGGTTAGTGTGCTGGTTTTAAAGCCTTTCCAGATGGACATGGTTTCCAGATGTATGTTTAGGGTACTTCTGCGTAAACATTTAAAATGCTTCCAAGTGATTTGTTAAATTGAGAGTGTTTCACCCCCAAAATCCATATCTGGTGATACATACATACTTTATATACTACATACAAATGTATATATGTGTCTGTGTGTATTAGGATTGACCAAAGTAAAGCAAAAAGTATGTATATGCAAGTTCTCCAGAACTCTTAGACAGGCAAGATGTTTCCAAATCAAAAGACTTGATGCAGATAATATCTCTTTCTCTTAAAAACTATTTTTTTTCCAGAATAAACATATCAGAACAAGCAGTAAGAAACTGTGCCGGGTTACAAATGAAAAGTAGTACCATCTAATCTTCCCTTCTAAACTTCAGTAATTGAGAATGATTTGTATAATAAGCATATAATCTAGAAGTGTCCTTAGGTGACGCAGGTTCAGATTAAAATTCCAGTCAGACATGAAATTTGCAGTAGGAGATAGGAAAAAAATGTAGCTTAATGAGAAAAAAAAACTTACTCTGCACACCAAGAGTATTATATTCAATACCTATATATCCATTAAAGAAAAATATATAGTACTATGCCAGAGGCTCTAAAAATGATGTCTATTAAAATAGAAAATTCTGGCAGTTTAGCATTGTGATCTCATAAAGACAACTTTATTCAATGGTTGGGAATCTTTGCTTTCTAGGCTTGTTACGAGAATAAAACAGTACCAAAAATACTTGAAGATGATGATG
This sequence comes from Crotalus tigris, assembly GCF_016545835.1. NCBI lineage: Eukaryota > Metazoa > Chordata > Lepidosauria > Squamata > Viperidae > Crotalus > Crotalus tigris. The sequence goes on along the minus strand of NW_024096478.1, from coordinate 6,984,074 downwards.
ATGATGGCGATAATAATAATAATAATAATAATAATAATAATAATAATAATAATAATAATAATAATGAGGCACTATCTTGATGTGGTTGTGGGGCTTGTGTACTCTGAGGAAGATGAGAGCTATGCCAGAGGTTCAACCATACTGGACAGGTCTCATCAGAGGAGTCAGACAAAGAGTGTCTCTCCCATAAAAAATATGGTGAGACGTAAATTTCAGAATGCCATACCGGCTCGGACGTCGCCCGGGTTAACAAGGTCTGCGCTAGATATTGGAGTTCCTGGATATCTGGTGAAAAATGGGTTATAGGACTCAGGACTGTTGGCTGAGCAACCAGGGCCAGCAACTGCAGAACTACTGGAAGAAAAGGTGTTTACCCGTTGCAGATACACAGTGATGGAAAACAAAGAAATAATGATCTGTTACTACAGATCAAGTCCAACAAGAAGAGGATATCTAAAATGAATGCACCAGTTCTGGAAAGAACAACATCCAGAATCAGAAATAACAGAACAGAGACTAGCAGATCAACGCCGATTTATAATACGAAATAAAGTATTCACAGAAACAGAACTGGACGAACTGCAAAGGTTTACCCAGGGCAAAGAAATCAAAGCCTTACAAGAAGTAATTCAGAATGTAGAGGCAAACCAGGGGGAGTTGGCACTGAAAGAATCCAGTAGAGATATACAACTGTTCTCATTTGGAAACCAGGCACCTCTTCCTCAGGAAGAACAAAACCCTCTAACTAAAGAAATAAAAGAATTGAAACAAAGAATAACTGAGCATCTAGAACAGCACAAAAAGAACAGAATAAGGCTACCTGAATTGAAGCTTGTTCCAAAGAAACAGCTAGCACAAGCATTAAAAGATGCAAATACTGCAATATCAAGTATAAGCACCAATTCACTGCAAGAACAAAAACCAACTAATGTACAGCACAGCTGCAGTTATAACTGAATACCTGGGATGCAAAATCAACAAAGAAGAAAAACAAACAAACAGTGCACCACAAAAATGGAAGGTTAGACTAGAAAATAAGATCAGCAAGTTAAGATCACATGCAAGCAAGCTAGAACAGATGAAAGAAAAGAAGCTGAAGAACAAGAAGACCAAAAGAATACCTAATCAAGAAATACCACTTAGAAACAAGGAAGATCAAGGAAGCACTGGAAATAATAAAGCAACAAATAACAGCTATAGCCAGGAAAATCAGTAGATATGAAGCTCGAATTGCAAACTATAGGCAGAACCTCCAATTTCAATCCAATCAGAAACGTTTCTACCAATCCATCAATGGAGAAACTGCAAGGAATCAGTCAGTACCTGACAAGGAAGAAACAGTGCAGTTCTGGAAGCAGATATGGGATAACCCAAAGAAATACAACAAGGATGCGGCTTGGTTAAAAGAGGTGGATGCAAATAAAACAGAAGTTGAAATGAAAGAATAGTAATAACAACAAAAATGGTAGAAAAAAGAGCAAAGAAATCAAAAATTGGTCAGCACCAGGTGAAGATGAACTGCATGGGTTTTGGTTGAAACATCTAACTGTTATACACCCACTCATTGCCAAGCAGTTCAACAATATACTACAAGGAGGAGAAATTGAAAAGTGGCTAACAACTGGGAAAACCTACCTAATAATGAAAAATCCAGCAAAAGGGGCAACACCAGGTAACTACAGGCCAATTACCTGCTTACCAACAACTTTCAAATTACTAACTGGTGTGGTAGCTGATGCAGTACAACAGCATCTAGTTGAAAACAAACCTCTTTCCACCTGAGCAGAAAGGAAACCACCCCAATAGCAGAGGAACAAAAGATCAACTCCTAATAGACAAAAATGATCCTTGGAAAACTTTGGGCCCAAAAAGGGAATAAGGAAGACCAACCTGAATGTGGCATGGATTGACTACAAAAAGGCATTTGACTCTCTGCCACATGACTGGATAATCAAGTGCCTAGAAATAACAGGAGTCAGTAGAAACATCAGAAAATTTGTGCAAAGATCGATGGCACAATGGAAGACACAGTTGCAGATCAATGGTGAGAGGCTGGGAGAGGTTAATATCAAGAGAGGAATATTTCAAGGAGATTCATTATCACCATTACTATTTGTTATTGCACTGTTTCCTCTGTCAACAATACTGAATAACTCAGGACATGGCTATCAAACATCAAAAACATCTGCCAGACTATCCCACCTCCTTTACATGGATGATCTGAAGCTGTATGGAAAAACATCATCTGAAATAGAATCGCTGCTCAACACTGTCCGTATATATAGCCAAGATATTGTAATGGAGTTTGGCTTGGACAAATGTGCCACACTTACTATCAAACAAGGAAAAATAATGAAAACTGAAGGAATCAAGATGCCCCACGAAAATAACATTAAGAGTCTGGATGAGGAAGAGTACTACAAATACTTGGGTATCCTTCAAGCTGACAACATCAAGCACACTGAAGTCAAGAAAAAGATTAGAGGTGAATACATCAAGAGAGTGAAGAAGATCTTAAAGTCCAAACTCAATGGAGGAAATACCATAAAGGCAATCAACACCTGGGCAATTCCAGTCATTAGGTACACAGCTGGAATAGTGGACTGGACTCAAGCAGAACTAAAAGCAATGGATAGGAAGACCAGAAAAATAATGACAATGAATCACGCCCTTCATCCACGCAGTGACATTGACAGACTTTATCTACCAAGGCAAATAGGTGGGCGTGGAATGCTACAAGTACATCAGATGGTTGAAGAAGAAAAAATGGCTTTGGAAGAATATCTGAAAAACAATGATGAAGATGCACTGAAATTAGTATATCAGGAAGGCTTACTGACTACTGGAGAGATCAAACTGGCCTACAAGAAAAACCAAATGAAGAACAGACTAGAGGCATGGGAAAACAAAGCACTACATGGCCAATACATTAAAAAAATAGCTGGGAAAGCAGATAATAACAAGACCTGGCAATGGCTAAGAGCAGGAACATTGAAGAAAGAGACCGAGGGACTAATTCTGGCTGCACAAGACCAAGCCTTAAGGACAAATGCATACAAAGTCAAAATTGAGAAGACAGCAACAGACAGTAAGTGCCGCCTATACAAAGAAGCTGAAGAAACAGTGGACCACTTGGTAAGCTGTTGCAAGAAGATTGCACAGACTGACTACAAGCAGCGGAATGACAAAGTAGCAACAATGGTGCATTGGAAAATCTGCAAAAAATATCATTTGCCTGTAAGCAAAAACTGGTGGGATCATAAAATAGAGAAAGTCATAGAAAATGATAAAATTAAACTGCTCTGGGATTTCAGAATTCAAACAGACAAGCACCTGCAACATAACACCCCAGACTTAACCATTGTCGATAAGAAAGACAAAAAAGTCTGGATAGTGGACGTGGCAGTGCCTGGAGATAGCAGAATAGAAGAGAAAGAACTGGAGAAGATAACAAAATACAAAGACCTACAAATAGAAATAGAAAGACTGTGGCAAAAGCAAGCAAGGGTAGTGCCAATAGTGATAGCTCCTTGGGTGCAATCCCAAAACAACTGGAGCACCACTTGAACACCATTGGCATTGACAAATTTGCTATTAGTCAATTGCAAAAGGCGGCCTTACTAGGAACTGCTTCCATCCTGCGACGATATCTGTAATACCATCAAACATCCACATCTTCCTATCCCAGGTCCTGGGTAAGGACTCAATAGGTAGACAAAATGCCAAATCCAGTCTGAACATCTGGCTGACTGTGCGATGATCCATAATAATAATAATAATAATAATGGAAGTGACCTTGGAGGTCATCTAGTCCAACCTCCTGCTCAGGCAATGATCTATGGTATACATGTATAAACAAATACAGGCAGTCCTCGACTTACAACAATTGAGCCCAAAATTTCTGTTGTTAAGTGAGACAGTTGTTAAGTGAATTTTTCCCTATTTTATTACTTTTCTTGGCGCCATTGTTAAAGGAATCACTGCAGTTGTTAAGTTAGTAATGCAGTTGTTAAGTGAATCTGGCTTGCCCATTGATTTTGCTTCTCAGAAGGATGCAAAATGACCCCCAGGACACTGCAGCCGTCATAAATACACACCAGTTATTATTATATTATATACCAGTTATTATTATATTCTATGTGACAAAATAAAGAAAGAGATTCAAATTAGTACTTTCTAACACAGCTGTAGTCCAGCCCAGATTACAGATTACCTGGCCTACCTATTAGTGTTGCCAGATATGAGAGAAGAAGCAGATGCCTTTTGGGCAGGCTTTTTTTTTTTAGTTGATTATGACTGTTGGAGGTTCATCTGTGGAAGATCTGGTATCTAACCATTTATGCATACCATCCTCAGTTGTCCATTTAGGGACAAAAATGTGCCAATCCTCTTGAAAGTTTGCTGGGTGACTGTAGTTAGGTAAAGTTCTGGTTATCTTGTATAGATGTGCTGCCTCTAATAGCATTGTATTAAAAGCCCATAAATTCTTATATGGCTAGGTAGGATTGTGCTGATAGATTGCTAGAATGGAGATGGGTTCTTAACATTCTTAATTGTGATACATGCAGGCATTATCTTTTGGGAGACATGCTCAAGAAAAGGACAATATTTTGTGTTCAGCATTGATGCCACAACTTAAGCCTCAGAATTCCATATGGTTACTTTATGAATCGAGGGTAAATAAAATGTCTATATCCAATGGAAATATCATGGGAGAATTCTGCCAGGCAGTGAGAACTGGACTCCTTTCTTGACCCACTGACATTCCTCCTGATGAATGTCCAGGAAGAGGGCACTGACCTTTACTGGGTGCCAGTGAGAAATTCCTTGCTACCCTCTTTCCAGCTGGGATATGTCTCTGTGTTTATACAATCCAAAGAATCTGCAGAATTAGCCGCTTTTCATTTTGTCCTTTTTTGAGAGCTGAGAGTTTAATTCCCACCAAACAATGTTCTTTTTCAACAAGCTTAAAATAAGCCCTTTAGGCTGTGATGCTCTGCAAGCTGCTAGCATTGTGCAAATATGGACTTGTGCAGAGAGTTATGACACAACGGCAAGGCTATTTACTGTTTAGGAGAGGAGATGGCTAGGATATAAATGGGAGGGGCACTAAGAAAGTCTCAGGTCTTCATGCCCCCATATGGCTATTCTTTAAATAGCAAGAGCTTTCTTCTAGTAGATGCTGCAATATGATGAACTATAATTCCATCCACTATATAGAAATTTGTACATAAACCTATTTGTGTACAAGCATATGAACACGCACGCACAACAAGGGAAGGCTGTATACAAGCTGCTGAGTTCATGCAAGGACATCCACTGGAATTCATAGGAGGGAAGGGCAGGGCATATGCTCCATGTGCTTTTTCCTCCTAATTGGTACAAAGAGGTTGAGTGTGTTGTGCATGTGTGGTCTCTTTTAGTTTGAATAACGACATGATTATAATATAAAATATATTTTTTAAAACCCCTCTTTATAATGCACTACTGAAGCCACACTTGGAATACTGCATCCAGTTCCGGTCACTATGATACAAAAAAGATGCTGAGACCCTAGAAAAAGTACAGAGAAGAGCAACAAAGATGATAAGGGTTCTGGAGGCTAAACTGTACAATGAATGGTTGAAGGAACTAGGAATGTCTAATTCAGTGGTGGCGAACTTATGGCACGCGTGCCAGAGGCGGCACTTGGAGCCCTCTCGGTGGGCACATGTGCTGTTGCCTCAGCCTCGCCTCCCCCCATAACCCACTCCTCACCAGCAGCCCCCCGGAGGAGAGTCGCCCCCGAGCATGCCCCATGCAGAGCAGAGCAGCCAAGGACATGGCAGCAAGGCAGCGTAGACAAGATTCTGCCTCATGCCCCATCATGCACAGTTGATGCTGCAGGGTGCGGGCAGAGGTTGTGGCCACCATTGGCACTGCTGGGCTGCCTGGGTGATCTACAGCGGGCCCTGGAGGTGGTGAGTGGCCCTGCGGGCAGGCAGGACAGGGCAGGGGGTGGAGCAGGAGGAAAAAGCACATGGAGCAGGGGCGGGGCAGGGGGTGGAGCAAGAGTGGGGCCAGCACTCAGTCTCTAAAAGGTTTGCCATCACTGGTTTAATCTAACAAAGAGAAGGACTAGAGGTGACATGATAGTTGTCTTCCAGTACTTGAAGGACTGTCACAGAGAAGGGGGGTGGTGCCAATCTATTTTCCAAAGCACCGGAGAGCAGGACAACAAGTAATGGGTGGAAGCTCATTAAAGAGTGATCCAACCTGGAATGAAGGTGAAATTTCCTGATAGTGAGAACAACGGACCGCCTTGCCTCCTGAAGTTGTGAGTAAGAGATTGGACAACCATTTCTCGGGAATGGTATAAAGTCTCCTGTTCAAGAGACAGTTGGACTAGAAAAACCTGATCCAAGAAGCTTCTTCAGGGCAACCCTATGATTCTATTTCTTGATAAAGTATGGGCAAATTTGAAAACAGTTTCAGGTGGAGAATCATGGGGTTGTCCTGAAGAAACCTTTTTGATTAGAAGCAAAACATCTTCAAGAAAAAACAAAACAAAACAAAACAAAAGTCTAGCTGCCTTTTGAAAAGCAGCTTTGAGACAACCATGACCTGGATGTCTGAAAACCTCAACAGTCACAAGCACATCTTATTACACAGGTCAAAACAGACTAAAGAGACCCCGTAAGGCTTTTTCATAGTCCTATTAATTAGTCCCAGATATTATTAATCCCTTACATGCCCAATGACAACAGTTTAAATCTGAGTAAATTGTTTGCCCTTCATTTGCTCTGTAGTAAAAAAGTTTTTAGATGTCACTGTGTTAACGGAAGGCACACTTATTATGCACACCGGAGAAAGAGTCTGATGCTCATTTCACTAATTGAATTTATACCTGTTTTTATGTAAAATATTGCAGCAAGCACACACAATTTTGGAAAAAGAGGCTATGGAGAAAATGAGCCTTTCTTTTTAACTTAGAGGCCTTAAAACAATGACAATTATTCTGTTTGCTGCCTACATAGCATTATCTTTTCCAGTCCCAAAGACAATAGAATGACTGGCTATTCTGAGTAACTGAATACATTTGGTTCCTGCCATGTGCTCTACTTAAATGCAGCCCAATGTGATCAGAGTTTGCTTAAACTTTGCATCCATAGATGGAAGTGTCAAGACAGCCAGATCATGTTTCCAGCAAAAATTGGCTGGTAGGTCAAGTGATAGAACTGAGTGGGTGGGCTCTCTTCCTAAAGGAAAGTTACTGAATAATGTGAGAAGAAGAAGGAGGAGGAGGAGGAGGAGGAGGAGGAGGAGGAGGAGGAGGAGGAAAGAGAAAGAAAGAAAGAAAGAAAGAAAGAAAGAAAGAAAGAAAGAAAGAAAGAAAGAAAGAGGAAGGAAGGAAGGAAGGAAGGAAGGAAGGAAAGAAGGAAGGAAGGAGGGAAGAAAAGAAAGGAAAAGGAAAAAAAGAAAAAATGTTCAAATCTTGTAGGAATTGGTAAATAAAATAGTCTCTGGAAATGTTCTACAAGTGCTGAGAAGATGAATACTTCTACCATGATTGTCTTGGAGTGGAATATATGCGATATTCATTTCCAGACCAATTTTTAAAAGATAGCAAAAGGCTCTCCTAGAAGGCAGCAAATTTTCTGACCCAGACCAGATCTTCAATGAAAGATCACAAACTCTAGGATACTTCGACTAATTCACATCTCTATAGGCCCTTCTCAAAGATATAAATATACTGGACCAAAGTTATCTGCACTCATGTACACAGATCATCCAAGCAATCTTAAAAAGGCACCGTCTTCTCCAAGTTGAGCTTAATTCTTGGTGACTTCATAGACATGTCTACTGAAATGGACTTCATTTTCCACTGCATTCTTCTGGAACTTCCCTGTCTAGTGAACAGCCCTGGGGTTGTCCTGGAAGAATTCCATCCAAGCACAAACTATCTTGACTTTGCTGAACTTCCAGAATTGAGCAAGGTCTCTTGCTGAGATAGATAAACTGACTTCTTTGATTAGATGAAAAACAATATCTCAATTTCTTGGTGACTGGAAAAGTCCCTTATAGACTTTTGGCATAAAAATGAAAATCAAAACAAAACAGTGATTTGTAGTTTTGATGATTAGATGTGCTAGGTTATAGAACAGTGATGGCGAACCTTTTAGAGACCGAGTGCCCAAAAACCGCCCCAGCCCCCAGCCCGCCTGCACTCCGCCCCACCCCGCCCACCTGCAGGGCCACTCACCGCCTCCACGTTCTGCTGCAGATCGCCCAGGCAGCCTTTCAGTGCCATGGCAGCCACGCCCTCTGCCCGCACCCCGCAGCACCATCTGCACGCGATGGAGTGCAAGGGCGGAGTCTTGTCCCTGCTGCCCAGCTGCCATGTCCTTGGCTGCGCTGCTCTGTGCGGGCTGTGCCCGGGGGAGACTCTCCTCTGGGGAGGACTGCTGGTAAGGAGGGGGCTACGGGGGAGGCGGGCTGGGGCAATGGAGTGTGTGCCCACAGAGAGGGCTCCGAGTGCCGCCTCTGGCACACGTGCCATGGGTTCACCACCACTGTTATAGAAGGAAGACAGTTATGATGTAACTTCAGAGAGAGCAATTAAAATGTAAGTGTACTTATATCTTCTGCTATGAAGAATATTAGAAGCCACTTTATGTCTTTATATCTTGTTCTTTTTTCTGCCTTCTATTTTTTTTCTTATTGTACTTATAGCTTTTTCTGTTATTTTTTTTCACTTTTTCTGCTCTAATTTAGTTTGTTGTAGTTCTTACAACTTTTAATTATACGCACACATGCACACAGACACAGACACAAAGTCAAACAAGGTCAACCAGGTATTATCATCTGCTGAGACAGACCAAAAGCGTTCTTAGCTCATAATTTCATTCAGCCATGAAGCTAAATGATCTTTGGGCAAGTCCCTCTTTTGGAGATTATGTGACCAAATACATAGTTTGCTGAAGACAATGAAGTTGGTTTGCACCCTACAGCTACTTAGGAAATTGTCACCCTGCCTCTTGGTTTCTCAGCTGCCGTGCAGAAAACAATAGTTTGAGAAAGTTCTGGACTACCCACTTTAAGTGTCCCTTTTAATCTGGAACTTGGAAGTAAAAAATGAAACACTACCTTTTAAACTATTATACGTATGATTACAGACAATCAGTTATTTATCACATATTGTAAGTTTTCAAGGCATTAAAATAAACGATAAAATAAACAAAGAATACAAATGGAAAATGGAGAAAAGCTTTTAAATTGCCCATCAGTGGCCAAGACATTGGTTGAGAAGACATTTATCACTTAATCACAGTCTTTCCTTTTTTCTTGATATGTTTGACATATTGATTTAAACAACAGTAATTATTTCTGAAGGTGCCTTTCTCCCAGTGTATATAAATGAACCCATGCAAATTATATGCAATGTTTACATCAGTGTCTACTGTCTTTTATTCACTTTCTTGGTGAGACTGCATGGATTATTAAGTCTGCATGGATTATTTGGACGTTTTAGAAGGTATGGGATACTTACCTTTGGATGGAAGGAAAACGTTGATGTCCTTGGCTGGATCTGGAAAAATGGCACAAAACTCGCTCCTCTTTCTTCCCAGTCCTAGAAGAAATTCCCCATCTGGAAAGCAGAGAGTTTCCCTCTTTTTATAATCTTATTTTAAGCATCAGGATGGTTGATAGTCTTTCTGGATACTTCAACCACATTACAAACAATTGTAGTATAAATTGTACCTTTGTGAGGCACTTAGAACTTAATCTGTTTTTAAAATAGACTAGACCCTGTCAGCAGATCTGTAGACCAATTTATTTTCAGTAGTGCATATGCATGTCTAAAACAAAATCCTGAGGAGAGTGTTCTGGCTTTCAGAAAAGCAACCCATGGTGATGGTTGAGATTTTATACAGCTTCTGAATCGAAAAGGATAAAACATTCTTATACAAACATAATTTTCAAATGTTGACAGAATGGGATATATTGGGAAATATCCTACGTTTCTCAAAAAGAATGAGTGGAAAAACTAAATTGGCTTTTCTAAGGCCAGTAAACTTAATTCTTAGTTATTATTATACCACATAGCTATTGCAATTGTTCTGTTGTTATGCTTACTCAATTATTGCACTAAATAAACAGGGAGGAGACTCCAAACTGCCTGTGCAGGCAAGAGAGATAATGTGCACATCCATTAAGCTGAAGAGTGTAAGCCAACATTTCTCCTTGCATAGCAGGTTGAAGAATAAGGATAAACATACCTGTTAAACTGTTCCCACGGTTCCTGCCTCCCCAAACTTAGTTTTTGCTCTGACTGGCAGTAAAGCAGCACTTTTCAGTGCCATCAACCGCTGCACAAAACCTTATAAATAATTAGCAGTAGGCATCATACTAGTTCAGAGTAAGAAGCTTTTCAAAGTAGTAGGGCTCTGCAGGGAATAGTAGCTATCTGGCTGAAAAACACTTGTGCTCAGCCTAAGTTCTTGATCAAATTAGGGAAACAATTACAATAGATTTATTCCTTAATCAGTTCATTACTGCCTAGTACATTGACCCCATCCCACTCAATCAAGCAGGGAGTGCATTCTGCGAAGCCCATTTACCCAAAAATTTTGACTAGTGAGATCTAGGAGGAGAGCCCTTTCTGCTGTTGCCCCACTCCTTTGCAATTACCTGTCCTCAGAGGTGAGGTAAGCCCCCACTCTTCTGACTTTTTGGGGGAAAGTTTTAAGAGGTGGCTCTGCCAAATCTAAGAGGGTGATACAACCCTGAGTATGGCTGATGGCTTGAGGGCATTCCCACTGCTTTGCTAAGTTTTTTTGTCTCCTGGATTTTTTTTAACTTTGATTTTTTTTTTGACCTTCATGTGCTTGTGTAGTTTTATTATATTGTTGCAGGTAATCCAGAATCACTGAGATGAGGTGGGTGGTGCAGAAATAATAATTAATAAATCCCCCTTCTCTACTCCCCAATTATAGAACTAATGGATTATGCAGCATCAAGTCATTGTTGACTTTTAGCAACTACCTGTATAGATTATCCTACATTGCACAATGCTGGAAGCAATGTATTTGCTACATTCTACTTTGAGGATTACCAAGGCAAACTAGCTGTATCAGCAAAGCCTACAAGTCAGACCTGAGAATAATTGTTATAGCTCCCACTTGCACATGTCCTTCAATAATGGATATTAATAGACTTCCTCTACTTGTGGAGGCAATGCAGAGCCATCAACACAGTAACCCCTGAGAATATGCTCCACCATGACTCCCTATGAATTATTTTCAAGTTGATGAGCCTCACTCCTGTTTTGTGGTAGGAACTTCCACAATTAATCTAGGTCACGGGTGTCAAACTCGCCACATCACGTGACATGTTGTGACGTATCACGACTCTTTTTGTATTGCAAGCAATGGGGTGGGCACGGCTTCAGCATGATGAAACCAGCCCGTGGGCTGGCAGTTTGATACCCCTGATCTAGGTGCTGTGTGAAGAATCTATAATGCATCCAGAATCTCTCATTATTTGGTTTCATTAGACAGTCATGTTCATCTCCTGTAGAGATGAAGCAAGCCCACCTTATTGATTAATTTGGGGGGGATGGGAATTTCCCCAATCTGTGGTTTTCCAGAATTTTGGGGGATGGATAGAGAATCAAAACTGTCAAAATTCTCAGCCAGTTGGGCAAATTGCCATTGTTATTCATTGAGAATAATTGTTCTTATTATACCTTATTCTATGAGTTGTCTTACCAAAGCATGGAAGTCTGCTTGGAAGGACTATAGGAAAGATATAAACTCCTATTATAATAACTCCTTCAATTTTCTCTAACAAAATTTAAAGAAAATGTATTTCAAAATAAAAAAATGAACAAAGGGAGGTACTTCTCCAGAGTAGAAAAAAAGGCATAGGAGTGATCAACCCATATGATGCACATCAACTACAGTAGGATGCTACGCTGGATGATTTCATAATCTTTAGTTAATCTTGGCAGTTTTAAAATGTGTGGATTTCAACATCTAGATTTTAGAATTCCCTAGCATGTGGCTAGGGAATTCTGGGAATTGAAGTCCACAGTTAAAGTTGCCAAGGATGAAAAACGTTGCTTTAAGTATTATGTCTTAGAACAGTAGAATTCATATGAGCAAGTGCATCAACTCATCTTTCCTGTTTGACTGAGGCTTCTCTGGAAAGTTGGCGGTAGTGCTGTGCACCACTGTTCCCAAATACCCTTAAAGGTAACTGTCTCATCTTTTTAGGACAGGAGTAGGCAACCTTGGCTCTTTTATGACTTGTGGACTTAAAAGAGCTAAGGTTGCCTACCCCTGGTTTAGGAACTGGGAGAAACACTGAAAGAAAATCTGAAGAATTTCTGGAACTTTGGATATTGCTTTGTTTATTTCTGAATCTGTTCTTCTTTGTTGGATCATGTCATTTTGCTAGAATCTTTCTAGCTTCAAAAAGAATAAAATACAGGAATAAAATACAGCTGGGTTGGGTAAAGTGGTAGAATCATTTGCCTTTGCAATCGCACCACCTTGTGTCACTGCATTGGAAATACAGGGGAAACGGAGCAAGGGAGGAAATACAGTGCTGTCTCTGATGGTTCCCTCTGATCTCTATTTCCAAGAGAGGAGCCAGATTGCAGCAAGTCCCAAATCTGGAGTGTTTTTAGGTGAGACTTTAATCCATCTTGAAACTTTCCAGGAAACCTGGAATCTTAGTCTTGTTTTAGAAACCCCCAGTCACTCCCACAAGGACAAAAATTGAATAGGAGCATTAAAAATAACCACATGCATTCATATCAAGATCATTTCAAGTCTTTTAGTGGCCTAATAACAGGGTTTTATTTATTTAGATTCTCACTACTCATGCCCTTCCCCATGGCTGCTTTTGCTTTTTATTTTTAATGTGGAATAGATAGCAGAAGAGATGATTTTGCAACATAAATTCAACTCTCTGGTCAACTGTGCTTTGTTGGCTGAGACAATCCCTGCCCTCTAGATTACAGATTATAAGACATGACCCAAGGAGAAGGAAGGGTGTGATAGGAACAGAAAACAAGCAAAGATAGGAAAAAAATTCTTAAACTCTTACAGCAATCAGCTAGAAAGCAAAGATTTCAGGGAGAGTAAGAACCAAACAGAGTTAATTTGCCAGTAAAACAGACTTCTTCTTGTTTTATTCTGCTGCCAGGTAACAACTGAGCCAGAACCTCAAATGCACAGCAGCTTGATATCTCTTGAGAAAGAGATCCTTGGTCCCAAAATAAGTAGGCACAGAAGCATTAATCGGATCTCACTGCACAATAGGGATGGCACCCTGGATCATCAGAGGATGACATCACATGGCAGAGCAGTGTCCACTGACTCAAATGGAAGTTGCTTCAAGCCCCCTGCTTCCTCATTTGAGGACTTCTGTGTAGTAGGCTGCCTAGCCAGGTAAACAGATATCAATAGCTGCCATCAACGAGGCCCAGATTCAAAAGGAGGAATTAACTCTTTTGGAATGGCTGCTGCAGCAGCAGAGTGTCCTTCCTTAAAAATGCATTCTGTCTAGCGCAGTGGTTCTCAACCTTTCTAATGCCGCGACCCCATAATACAGTTCCCCATGTTGTGGTGACCCCCAACCACTTATACATCACCGGGTGCCAGGGGTGTGGCCAAAGAAAAGGGGGAAAAAATGGCGGACAGCCTTGTTTGGCGACCCCCATAAAATGGTCGTTCGACCCCAAATGGGGTCCCGACCCACAGGTTGAGAACCACTGGTCTAGCGGAACTTATTCCAACAGAAATAGGATAGGGAAAGCTAGTTATGTTTAAATCATTCCTCAAGTACAGACCGCATTCCCAAAACAAAAACAAAACATTTGTTTTAGAAACTGCAGAGGAGTTGCCTGACATTGAAAGCTAGTGAGGAATTTGGGGACCGGTGTTCACCAGCGTTTAAGGTTCTACTGTATATTTTAGCCATCCAGCTTCTGCAGAAGGATTACAGTGGTAGGATTATACAGGTATAGACCTCAACTTAAAACAGTTCTTTAGTTCAAAGTTACAACAGCACTGAAAAAAGTGACTCACAACCATTTTTCCCACTTGACAACCATTGCAGCATCCCCATGGTCATGTGTTCAAAATTCAAACGCTTGGCAACTGACTTGTATTTATGATGGTTGCAGCATCCAGGAGTCATGTGATCATCTTTTGTGATCACTCCAACCAGCAAAAGTCCATGGGGGAAGCCAGATTCATTTAACAATTATGTCACTAGCTTAACAACTGAAACGATTCACTTAACAACTGTGGTAAGAAAGGTTGTAAAATGGGGCAAAACTCAATGAATGTCTCACTTAGCAATAGAAATTTTGGGCCCAACTGTGGTCGTAAGTTGAGGATTACCCTGTGTTCCCTTTGAGTAATAAGATGTGACTGGAGGGCACAAATAAGTCTTTGGCAGAGAGGCACTAGATCCAAGGCGAACAAAATCCAGTTCCTTCTTTCCTCTGCAGAGGCCCAGCCAGGCAACCAATTTCTAACTTGACCAGCACACAACTGTGACAATCTGCATAAGTATTATATTGTCCGTTTTTAAAAATAAATGTACGGGATCAAGGCCTGCTGGCCTTAGGCTGCCTGCATCTTCACTAAAGCTAATCAGTTTCTCATTAGCTAAATCCAGTAGTGGGATTCAAAGATATGTGGATGCCGCTTCCGGAAGTCCATTCTGGGCCTGGGCAACAAAAAATTAGTTACCGGTTCTGCCGAACTGGTGCGAACCAGCTGAATCCCACCACTGGCTAAATTGTACATAAGACAGAGATTGATTTTTATAATACTACTCTGTCATCCTGTTCCCTGCACTATCCAAACCAAAGATATGGACAAAAAGAAGAACAAGAGTTGCAGGCTACCATTGGAACGTTTCAAATATATTTATAGCAAATGTAAAAGTGTCTGTTACAAATAATTGAAGCTGAGCTTGGAAAGCAGCCAAACATGGATGGGTTGCTGTCAGACTGGCTAGGCTGCAAGCCTACCTGGAGGATACATGAGGCCAAAAGAGAGGAATCTTGTATATGCCCAATGAAGAGGAAAACCTGAGGGTTGGCAAATATAATTGGCTATTTTTTAAAATAAACACATTTGTGAACATTCTTGACTTGTTTTCTCTGACTGTGTATGTGCCTTGTGGCTCTGGCCCCTATGGAGGTTTTTGGTATGCAGACTGCGATGCTGGGAAATGTGGTCACCTCCGTGATTTGCTTGGACCTAATAAACAACAGCAGCATCTTAGTTATTCAAGAGGAAGGGAGGAATCCTGTTTTCAGGGCCCTACTTAATACATTGCTTGATTGTTTAATTATAGATTTCAGAACATTAATTACTAAACAGCCCTATTGCAAATTCCAGATGGAAATGTTTGGCAGAAGCCTGAATGCAAGTGATTGCCAAGCAGGTGTGCCAGTACATTATTGAAACTACAAATGCCCACTTTTGTGTTCGGCAACCTTCACCAACCAGATACCCACAAATATGACTTTTATTGTCCAGAGGCCAATTGCCATCTTGGCTAGGGAAAGGGATCCATTACAGCTGGAGAGCACCAGTTTGAGAGAACTGACTATAGGATTCAATTATAAATTATGCATCACCAGTCATTTACTAAAGAAGGTTGGGAGTGCAAACCATCTACATTTATGCAAGAGAAATACAAGTTAAGTTAGGATAGTGACACTTTGCATATTGAAATGTTTAATTTTGAGTCAATGGAAGCATGGATGGTATTTTCATGGCAGTCTAAGTCTTGCTTGCTCGGTTAGCAGTCTCACCATTCCATAAAGCTCCATAATTCAGGTCCCAGACTTATTTAAGACTCAGCTTGTCATGCTAAACCCAGAGCAACTGCTGTTTCTGTTTAGTAGTTACCAGAAACTGAAAGCCATAAGTAACCTGTGTTTTAGACACCTGTTCCGACTAATCCAAAACTGCAGGTATTCTGAGTTTAGGTCAATATTAAAACTTGGTTAAGAACAATGTGGGATACAGAATAAGACAATGGCACGCACAGGCCCATTAAAGAAGCAGATTTGCTAAATGTGTGAGAATTTGTTCATGATGGAGTAAATCCTGTATTGATCTAGAAGTTTTAAGCTCTAGCAATGGGCCATAATATATATGCTGTCTTTACAGATAACTGTTCTTCCTAATAGGTTCCAGATTAAAAAAGGAGAATAATTCCCTATGTGATATAATTACAACCAAGCTTAAGTATCCCTTATCATAGCATTAAGGAAAAAAGTAATAATAGGGGATCTATTCATATTCAGCTATTCAGCTAAGATACTAAACAGAGACTTGGCAAATTGTTCATAGCCAGTATTTCTCAAACCAAGCCTTTGCTTTCTTGCAAACCTGGATCTAAAAGCAGCACAGTAAGCCTAATTTACATTTAATGGATGATGTGGAAGACAGAGGGACAGCTTATGGATTTGGAACAGTGTTAACACATCTGTGTGTATCCCTCTCCTTCAATATACTTAGTGCCAGTATTTTTAAAAAATATGCTGCAAGACTAAATAGCTGGTTGAGTTGATTTAAGATTGGAAAATTGCCCAAGAGACCTCCTTCTCAATAGCTTTCCCAGTCAGAATTGGAGTACACTGAGAGCAGACAGACTCATCATAAAATCATCTAATATTACAGGAGCCAAACTTCTGGCAGCAAAATTTCTTGAGTTGGTCGAACTCATGTACCATTACAGGCCACTGATTAGATAAAATCATTTGTCTGGTCCTTTTTTAGGGTTCTGTTATAGGTATCAAAAACAACAAAACAAAATGATGAAATGAACAATAAATAGAAGTAACAAGTACGGTAGATTTCAGAAGCAGTAAAAAAAAAGAACAACAACAACAAAAAACCCTAAACAACCACGCTCATGAACTGAAACTAATGCAAAAAAGCCCAGAATATAAAAAGGTTTATCTGAGAGGGAAAACATTAACTAGTGCAACTTTCCTCTCACACAGATATATTGATACAACAAAATAAAGATGCGAAACCCTTGCCAGGGATATAATATGAGAAATCCAAATCATAGTGATGTCTTAAGTTGTGTGGACAACAGGAACATACATGGGCAGGTTTGAGTAAAAAAAAAAAAAGAAGTCAAAATGGGAGCTACAACTACGGTATATAGCTGAAGTCCCACTCACACCCCTTTACAGCAAACAACTTGGTTTTTTTGGGAACCATCCCTACTAATGCCCTGATAAACAAATATTTGAAATACAACAAGAAAAAAAATATTATTTTATTTAGGCCATAGCATTTGATGCAAGACTTGCAAGTACTTGTTCCCCCCAATTTTGGGGGCAGAGGAGTGAAGTAAAAAATAATTGAGAGCTGCAGAAGGAAAGCAGGAAATATTGAATTCTCATTTTGCAAGCTATTTTTTTTAAATACATTTTTATTGAATTTTTTTTTAAAATTTTACAAAAAACAAAACAACCCTTCCCCAAGCCTCCCCAACCCTCCCATTCCCGACCTTCCCAGAGCTGAATATAGGCTTAATTAAAATTTCTTCAAAAAATCTTTAAAAAGATATAAACCATAAATAAATCTAAATACATTAATTAAACAAATTATAAAATAATTAACAATAATATATATATATATAGAAAAACATAAATACCAAAAGAAAAATATTTAAAAGAAAAAAGAATAAAGAAGAAGAAAAAAGAAAAAGATAAAAGAAAGTATAATAAAAGTAAAAAGTAAAAATAAAAAGAAATTTTGCAAGCTATTTTTTAATACCCTCCTGGTTATTTTTGCTCTTCAAACAACTCCAGTATATATATATTTTTCTCAAAAGTAGGAAACAGTTTAAAGGACACAAATTTTGAAAAAAAAATCAGTTACCAACAAGTAAGATAATTTCTAAGACAAGATAGATATTTTAGTTAATCTTTTGGCATTTAACTGTTATTTAAAATGCCTATAATGTGTTCCTTAAACTTATTGCAGTTTGTAATTGAATTTCATGTAAACCTGTCTTATATAATTTTCTTGGTGTTCACTAAATAATTGGCCATTTCTCATCTCCAATATTTCTCATTGTTGCTTCTTTTTATCTGCAGAAAAAAAAGGTCTACAATTGTCAGCATGAGAAAGGGCCTCTTGGAGAATTCCTGGATCAGGGTATGACAAGAATGCAAGATGCCTCTCTTAATCTATTAAACTGACTTGGTTAGTTTGGCATTTAGAAACCTTGCTGGAAACTAAATGTAATGAGACTAAAGTTAAACTAAACTTAGGTAATGAAGTTACTACTAATTTTCTCTTTCCTAAAAAGGATAGATGCAAACAATACTTCCTACAGTACAGGGATTAAAAAAATAAGTAAACAGCGTCTGATCTTGATCAAGTTATAGTTGATAGTTATAAATATATGCTAACGTAATAAGACAATTATACTTCCGATTAAACTATGGATAGCATTGAAAATGGATTGTGAGAGCTTGGACATCAAGTAACCTTTTTTTTGTCCATCTTGATCTAGACAGACTTTTTTGTCCATCTGGACAGATTTGAACACTGGGCGCTATCTAACAAAATGAAATTCAATGGTGAAAAAAGTAAGGTTCTACATTTAGGCAAGAAAAACCAAATGTACAGGTATAGTATAGGGGGTACCTTCCTCAATAGTAGTCACTGTGAGAGGGATCTCGGAGTCCTAGTAGACAATCACTTATATGAGCCAGCAGTGTGCTGCAGTTTCCAAAAAGGCCAACACAGTGCTGGGCTGCATTAACAAAGGGATAGAATCAAGATCACATGAAGTATTAATACTACTTTACAATGCCTTGGGAAGGCCACATTTGGAATACTGCATCAAGTTTTGGTCACCGCGATATAAAAAAGATGTTGAGACTTTAGAAAGAATACAGAGAAGAACAACAAAGATGATTAGGGGACTGGAGACTAAAGCATATAAGGAACAGTTCCTGGAATTGGGTATGTCTAGTTTAATGAAGAGAAGGACGAGGGGGACATGATAGCAGTATTCCAATATTTCAGGGGTTGCCACAAAGAAGAGGGAGTCAAGCTATTCTCCAAAGCACTTGAAGGCAGGCCAAGAAGCAACGGATGGAAACTAATCAAGGAGAGAAGCAACCTAGAACTGAGGAGAAACTTCCTGACAGCTAGAACAATTAACCAGTGGAACAACCTGCCTCCAGAAGCAGTGAATGCTCCAACACTGGAAGTTTTTAAGAAGAGACTAGACAGCCATTTGTCCGAAATGGTGTAGGGTTTCCTGCCTGAGCAGGGGGTTGGACTTGATGACCTCCAAGATCCCTTCCAATTTTATTACTATTATTACATTCAAAGCCCAGGCTTATGCAGAATCGCATTGTTCGTTCTACAGCATTGAAACATTTTTTTTTCCTTTTTTGTATGATCTCTCTTTCATTCAGACACTTTCATTATTTCTTGTGGAGAAATTCTAGAAAGAAAGAAATCCAGTTGCCTCTTTACAGAAAAAAAAAAAATCAGACCAAATGCTCAATAAATAGAAGAGCTGTTCCCTGCTTTCCAATTCCTGCTTTTTTAGCTCACCACTCATTCAAGGAGGGCAGCCCTTCCATTTTCATCATGTCCCTAACTCGCCTTTGCACAGCTCCAGGCTACCACCCAGGACTCTGGTTATGCTAACGGCTTGATTCTGCCACTTTCCAGGAGTTGCACAAGCCTGGTATTGAATTGCTGAGCCTTTCAGGGTCTTAAGACACAAACCAAGCCTCCTGTCAACAGATGTTCTTCTTTACCCTGCTCTTCAAGGCCAAGATCTAACTTTGTCTTTAGTTTCTGAGCAATTTTGGAAATCATGCTGCTATGGTTAGATAATATCCGGCCTTTCCTCCACCATAAGGGAAATCTGCCTTCACAATAATTTACTTAATGCTCCCCCCACTCCATTCCATTCCACTCCAGTCTATCAAGCAGGCCAGCCTTGTGGCTAGCCTGTTGTTCTAGCTTGCTGGATAGCAGACAGCCCTGATGGTTGTCCCTTCTGTCAACATCCTTGCTGGCATCCTGGGAAAATGTCTTGGTGCCAGGCAGGCCCACCTCCCTGGCGATGAAGAGATTAAGGGTTGCTGCTTTCCTTTTTAAAGCGTCTGGCCCCATCGCCTTCATTTCATTCTGCGGCAGAGGGAGGCTTCTACAGAGTCTTTGCTTACCCACCCTCAGCGGAGATGGAGTGGGCTCCAAAGCTGGTAGGTGCTTGGCCCTCCTGGAGCCTCCTTTATTTATTTTCCTGCTAATTAATGACCTATCAGGCTTGTTTGCTTTGGGAAGGATAAACTGTGTCTGGATGAGCAATTGCTTTTAGAGCCTGGTAAAGTGGAGGAGACAAAATCCAGCCACCCAACTAGAGACAAAATCAGAGACTGCTGGCATGCTGGAATGACTGCCTTATGTGCCTAAGATCCACAACTGTCCCAACAACACAAACAGAGGCATGTAGAGAAGCAGATTGCCAAGAAGACACAGGCTCCCTGGCATCACATGGTGGCTTTTCTTTTATTAATATTGTTGTTTCACCATAACAAAGGCAAGAAACGAAGGCAAGGGCTGGCGTTGAATGGTTTGGGACTGTGGGCTTATTCCGGAGGCCTCCAGATGTGTTCGATCAGCAATTCTCATTCTTCTTGCTGGGAATTCTGTAACTCCAGGAACATCTGGAGACTGCCAAACTGGGAGTAGCTGATATGTTAAGCAATGTGCTTGAAATGATAAGAAGCCAAATTCTTTTCCCCCAGTTTCAAAGGAATCCGCTCCACTAGAATTTTAGCAACAGAAATGCTTAAAAAAAAACAAAAAACTGAGTATTGAAATGACAAAAAGCATAATTATTCTTATAAAAGATTGCTTCAGTCATTTTCTTTCACATTTTTTCTTTTTTTTTAAACACATATCTCTGGGAATTGTAAGACAGATAGCGTTCAGTGTGACCTTCTTTTGTATCCATGGGGGAGGGGGCGGGACAAAAAGGAACAGGGCTTATTTCATGTTCTTATTGCTTCCTGTGGAGGAGCCTTGAAACAAAATACTTGAACTTGGAAAACATGGAAATGTTCAGAATGCCCTATCAATCAAATAGGAACTCTCTGGATGAGACACATAAATTATTGTCAGGTATCTCATGGAAAAATTGTTGTTTTCCACCCTAACAAGCGAGCAAACAAATAAACAAACAGATTTTTGAGTAGAGTGTCTCTGAACCCTGGATAAGCAGCCAGCCCTATCAGAGATAATCTTTGACTAAGGAGAAATCCAGTTGACACTCAGTCCTGAAGCTCACTGAAAAATCTTGAGTGAATCACCAACTTTTAGGTTACTCCCAAAAGTTTATTGCGAGGATGCTCCAGGTTTATCAGTAAGAAATTAAAAAAATATATTAATCAGATTTTTATTAAATTTTCAACAATATTTTGCTATGTTTTGAACATCTGCTTTGTTTGCTAGTGTCCCTTATTTTGGGTTGGTTTGCCTATTGTTCTTCGGTCTTTGCTAGGGTTTCTGTTTTATTTTGAAACCATCATGCGATATGCTGTATTTATAGCACCTGTGTTCATGCAAATGAATGAATAAAGTTTGCCTGTTTTTCTTTTTCCAGTTGCTTTTCTGCGCTCTCTGCCTCTCCTTGGCCCTGGAGGCTGCCCCTGAATCGAAAGAGCAAAGCCGAGGAATAAAAGGAAGAAGGAGAGGCTCAGCCAAAGTCAGGGAACAACATCTGCGGGCACAGGAATCCTCACCTGACCCTGTGCTGAGGGTAAATCTGGGGGCCCTCACCGAGTACACCTTCGTGGAGGATTATGAGCGGAGCATTCAGGAGATGGTTAACCAGCTGCAAAATAGCTCTGAGCTGCTGGACAGTAAATGCCAGGTCAATCTGAGACTCTGGATGTCGAACAAGAGGAGTTTGTCTCCATGGGCCTATAGGTGAGGTGGAACAAAGTTCAGTAACTGTGGGAGTTTTTCTCACTCACTCGCAGAAACTTTCAGCTTTGTCAGACTCGTGATCCTGTAATATCCTATTGTCAACATAATGCTCAAAGCAGCCCTTGAGTTAACAATCTATTTTGCTGTGGAGGGGAGGAGATCTTACATTTATACTGAGCTTGGTGACTTTGCACACAAGAGTAAAAGCCAAAAGCATAATGAAAAGTAACTGGCTCAAGTAAAACAGGATTGGGGTAGGGAGGACACTTTTGTCTGTGTGCGCATGTGCCTTCAAGTGAGTCTTGACTCCTGATGACTGCCCGGACAAATCCCTGCAGTTTGCTTGGCAGACATGATTTGCCATTGCCTTTTTCCTAGGGCTGAGAGAGAATGACTGGCCTGAAGTCAGCCACCTGGCTTTGTGTCAAAGGTGAGACTATAATTCATAGTCTCCTGGTTTCTAGTCTTATTCCTTAAGCACTACACCGAAATGTCTCTTCAGAAGAGAACTTGGGGAATAAAATTACATTAGTCTCCCTGGCTGGTTTAGATTACACATGAGCTTGTCAGGACGCTAGGGGGGATTTGGGTACAGTGGATCCATCAACACCAGCAAAAATATTCACTTTTTCTGATGGAAGAGGTCCAATATCAGAACTAGAATAGAAATTGAGACTTCATGGGAACTCAAAAATGGTTTTGATGACCCCCTCAGTCAACAAAGGGGGAAATATGAGAAATCTTACAGCCTCTGGGGATTAGAGGAATGTAGCTTAACTCTGTTTAGTATTACTCAGACTGCTAAGGATCATCTGTACAGCAAGGTTACATTTCACTCTGTATATTAAGTAGATTGGATTAGAATAGCATAAGTATATGATCCAGTCACTGCGTGTTCTTATTTAGAATCTTGCATTGGGAACAGCTTCAGTGCTATTTTCCTAAATAACTTCTCTAAATAAAAAAAAATATTTTGATTGCTGTTAAGAGAGTGAAATTGAAAGAGTAAAATAGAAATTATGAATTTTGATCTAAAACTGAATTTTACTATAATGTAGCCATGTGTAGCCCCAGACTTCAGAGGTTGGTTTAATGCTTCAGATACATTAGCCAACTCAACTCACCTGGGATGAAGTAGGATATAACAGAACTGAACCTAAAACAGAACTAGTAAAAACCTGGCCCTTTGGGGAGGTTGTACTTGGGATTCGCAGCCTGGCAGCATCACTGGTTTAATTATTGTTAACTGGGACCCTTGAATTGTCCAGAGTAGAAGTGACAGGAAGGAAGCTTTCTTGGCATTATCAAAAGGATGAATCCTACATCCCAAAAGCATCCTAGCAGCATGCATTGCTGATGATAAAACAGGATTTACAGGGAATCCTGATTTAATGACTACTTATTCAGTGACTATTTGAAGTTACAATGGCACTAAAGAAGGATATTTATAACTGGTCCACAGCTGTCCTAGCACTCCCATGACTAAGGCACTTAGCAAATGACGCACAGTTACAACAGCCATATCATCCCAAAATCACAACTGCCATTTGTAGCCTTCATTGTTGGCTTCCAACAATGGGGAAGCTGGCAGAAGGTCACAGTGATGATATGACAGCATGCTTAACAACCACATGGGATTTGTCTAATGAGCACAACTGGAACTGCTACCATTGCCATTGTAAGTCAGCGTAGCCCCTTGATGCTGCATTTTACAACTGTGTTGCTTAGCAGTCAGTTCCAGTTACATCGTTAAGCAAGGCTATCTGCTCTTGTAATGAACTTAAAATGTAATGGTCAAACTGAATCTTCTATCTAGCAGAGCCTATACGCAGCTGCAATTCTGCAGCTCATGCTTAAGCAGACTTGAATTAGTTTGAATATCCAATACTGCCCAATATTCAGATCAAGAAGATACTCAAGGTTGCCCGAGTTTGTGCCGCTGTATTCTCCGCTTGCTGTATTTCTGAATATTGAACAAGTAATTTCATTCATCCACTAAGAACTGGAGATCCCAAATTCTAACAGATCCAGAAGTAAAAGAATTGAATTAATTTACACTTTGCTTCATGGGAAGCAAAGGAATGCAGTCTATCCCATCATTTCCAGTGTTGCATGGAATCACTATTACTTCACTGGCATTTAGCTTTGTTGTGATGATACATCATGCTTACAAGTTATCAGCTTTTGACCTATGATTAACAGTAACAGCAGCCACAAAATGTGGCATCTAAGCTATAAGGGCTTCTGGGTAGCTATTACTAAGCCCAGCTCTGGTTGTAACAGACGGAAAGTGTGACATAGAAGCTTGAGATCACATAGATCTGTATTATGTCTGTGTAATGAACACCAATAGATGCTACTACTGTATATTGATGGTGGTGGTGGGCAACTTGACCTACTTGACGTACCAGAAGAGACTTCCAGGAATTGGCCATGGAGGTACAACTTTCTGTTTAATTCTGCAGCTAAGTTAAATAATCTTAATAGAATGGCATCATTTTCTGGAACAAATCTATGATTGTTTAAAAAGAAGGCATTCATCTAAGTTAGTTAGTTTTCCCAATCTGAGAATTATAACTCCAAGAATTCTTAGCTGGAAATCTTCATCTCAACATTTCTAGAAGATACCAGATTGGGAAAGGTTGCTTGTGCTCCCACAAGTGGAAGCAATGACCTATTGCAATATTTTTCTATGTGGAGGATGTTGGCCCTATTGTCCCTCTGTTGAACCATGATTCTTCCCATGAGCAAACAGGTTGCATGCAGATATTCTTCCTATCTGGAAAATAGAATTTTTTAATGGGAGAAAGAATTCCATGTCAATTCCTTATAAAAGCTTTGGGATGTGCTACAACTGGTAGCTGTTATCTATGGAGACTCTCAGACATAATTGTCCCAAAGATGTTTTTTCATGAGGCAACTGGACTGTTTTCTTTGAAGATGTTTTGCTTCTCATCCAAGAAGCTTCTGAGCTGAGCTGAAGAAGCTTCTTGGATGAGAAGTGAAATGTCTTCAAAGAAAAACAGAAAAGTCCAGTTGCCTTGTGAAAAAAGCATCTTTGGAATAACCGATAGTGGTTGTTTGCCACTGTTTATTCTGGGATATCTTCCAGTGATGCAATATCATCCTAGTCTCACCCATCATCTGGCTTTAAAAGGGAAACAGGCATGTTGCACAAGATGGCACCTTTTCAGTCATATTTTCCTGGGATTGTGTGATGACCAGGAAAAGCAGGAGCTTCTTTAAAGAGCCTGGAGGTGCAACAGGGATGTCCTGAATCACTTTTTCCTCTCCACATTCATATTGCTGCACAGTCCTACCAGCCATCAAGAAAAATATGCATGTTTTGATGTCAACATGTTTTCCTTTAGGATAAACCATGATGCATCCCGGCTTCCAGCTGACATCCCAGAGGCACATTGTCTGTGCGCAGGTTGCATCAATCCCTTCACCATGCAGGAGGACCGCACCATGGTCAGCATTCCAATCTATAGCAAAATCCCAGTGCGACGGATGCTGTGTGAGCCAAGTAAGTCTCACAGGAAGAAGAAAAGGTGCCACAGAGAGTATAAGATGGTTATGGAGACCATTGCGGTGGGATGCACTTGCATCTTCTGAGGACTCAGGAGGAAGGGACTTCCTGTTCTTATGGATGAAGTACTATATCTTTGCTCTTCTAAACTGCTCTGTCCTTTTGACAAATGAGGAAACACCAATGTATTTTAGATACTTGCTCAGCTCCCATCTCTGTATTACCTTCAAGAAGGCTGGCAATGTATATCCAGCAGGCAAATTACTTATTATGTGCCTCAGTAATGCTTTAAGTCAGGCTACTTCCTCACTTAAAGAGCACTTGTTATGATGCTATAACCACAGTTCCCACTTTCACTTTTTTTCTTATCTGGCATCCTTGTTTGCTTAGGAATGTAGAGAAAAAGCAGAAGAAAGATTATTGGTTAAAATGTCTATCTATTTTCAGGCCTTCAGACTGTTTGGTGAGAATTTAGTTATAAAGTTGAGTTTGGGCCAAACCTTTAGAGATGAATCAATATCTTGACCAGTTATGTCACTGTTTGTAGGTATGTTCAAGTCAGTCTTAATTCCTCCTGGCAACTACCTGGACCATTCCATGCAGTTTTTCTTGGCAAGATTTTCCTAAGTGGCTTGCCATTACATTATTCCTAGCATGACTGACTCAAAGTCATCCAGTTGGCTTCATACATTCAGAAAACACCTTTCAGAGCATCCTTTTTAGACAGTACTGGGACCCTGAGTATAGAACAATTTGGCAGAACTAACTAGCTGGCTTCACACTTTGTAGATAAGAGTTCACGTCTGATTACCAAACCATACTTGATTGGATCTACACAAAACATAAGCCCCACCTCACTGTGGTTAGCACAATGAGAACTTACTTCTCAACAGTTTAACAGTGCTCCATTGCCTCTCAGATCACAGCAGAGAATGAGTCTAAGAGGCTCTTTAAATCAAGATTGGCAGGCTACTATTCACCTTATGATGGCGAACCTTTTAGAGACTGATGGCGAACCTTTTAGAGACTGAGTGCCCAAACTGCAACCCAAAACCCACTTATGCATCGAGTGCTGGGTGGGTGTGGCCATTGGCTGGGTGTGGCCATTGGGTGGGCGTGGCTGCAGTGGTAACTGCAGACTGGGTGGGACTAAAAATTTCAATCAATTCCAACTTTGCAAGATCTTTTTTTTCCCCGCAAGTTGAAATTGACTGATTGATTGAACCTTTTTTTTTTTTTTTTTGCACACGGCGGTGGAGGCCTAAGGCAAAAAGGTTGTATAAAACCCAGCTGAAGGCCTAGGATTGGGGTGATGGCGCATGTGCCCACAGAGAGGGCTCTGAGTGCTGCCTCTGGCACCCGTGCCATAGGTTCGCCACCACTGCCTTATAGAATACTATCAAGAAAGCCTTATCTAAATGCCAACAGCTCTCAAAGTTCTGATAATATGGCTTGCATATCAGCAGGAAACTAGAGGAACGTTAAGGATGGTATTCTTATCAAGAGTTAAACAGAGAAGGCAGCAAGAAAGCCCAAGAAATCCTTCATGTTTATCACTATGCACACACATTGTGAATGGACTCAAGTTTCTGTAATAATCTCTTTTAATATCCCTAGCCTTCACAATGGATGGGAATCACAGCTCAGGGGCTGAGGACATAGTCTTTTTGCAGAAGAGCCCAGGGGATTCTCCAATAGCAGGACTGGGAAACATCCTGATGTGGGATAAGCAGCTGAAGAACTGTTATAATACAGGAAAAGCATCAGTTCTATAAGCATCTGTTCTACAGAAGGGAAGCTTGCCATTATTCAACATGGTTTGCTCCCCAGAAAGAGGAGCCTGAATCCAATCCTTGGGTTTTGTATGTAGATCTAGGAAATATTCCCATTTGAATCCAAAGCAAGCAGTTTCCCCAGAAACAATTTTTCATGGATGGAAATGCATCAGCATTATAGCTATGAAGCAACAGAGCAAAATACAGGGCAGTTACCCAATCAGATGCCAAGAAGTACTTATACAACTGTTAAGTAGCTGGCTTTTGCACCTGCCAAACCCCTGCTGCACCTGGCTTTTTAATTATTTTTGTTAAGCGAAAATGTGGGCATATTTCCAGGTTCATCTGCCTCCATCTTATGTGGGGTCCAGAGGCATTAATTGCAAGAATCTCCTGAGATCTTTTTAGACATTACATACGATAGCTATAGTCTATTGCTTGTTTCATTTACTCAGATAAAGGATAAGTGTAAGTTATCTAGTAAAGTGAGATCAACTGAATGACAGAGAAGTTTCTCAGTTCACCTGACCAAGGAGTATTTTGAGTCTAGCCACATTGACTGTGGCAATCATTTTGTGAGAATACTCACAATATGCCAACATTCCAGATCTGCCAACCAGTTGCAAACAATTTGCTACCCTTGATCTAAGCATTTGTCTATGCGCTCAAATGTCACAACTTCAGAAGAAACAAGCCGGTAACCTTATTTTCATTTTCTCAGTTCTTCCCAGCCAGCTAAAGGCTATGACTCAAGGCACAGTAGAAAAATCTCTTTTAGAGATTAGCTAGGCGTACCTATTTTGCTGCTTGATCATAAAGTGTGTTGCTGACCTGATTCTGCAAATATATTGATTTAACAAAGCTCATTAAAGAAAACCGTATCAATATCCATGCTGTATACAAGGTAACAATTGAAATTAAGTATTTTCTTCAATTTCTAGGAAGAAAGATAGGGAGCCTCATCATTTTATTACACCTGGAATTAGCAAAAACAAGTTATCCCTTTATCCTACACAGCTGAAAGCCCAGCTTCATTAGCAGCAGGTAGCAAATATTCAAGCCTTTCATATATTTTTTTCAAGATTTACAGGATCAGCCTGACCAAATGGCTAGGGCAGGAATCTTCAAATTTGGCCCTTTTATGACTTGTAAACTTCAACTCCCAGAATTCTTCAGCCAGCATGACCTGGCTGAGGAATTCTGGGAATTGAAGTCCACAAGTCATAAAAGGACCAAGTTTGAAGACCCCCTGGGCTAGGGTATTGTGGAATCTATTCAGGAAAATTCCAGAATGTCAGTTCAGTGGTTTCTCTTTGTTTAGAAATCAAGGA
Organism: Crotalus tigris; assembly: GCF_016545835.1. Lineage (NCBI taxonomy): Eukaryota > Metazoa > Chordata > Lepidosauria > Squamata > Viperidae > Crotalus > Crotalus tigris. Next base: position 6,955,432 of record NW_024096478.1, on the reverse strand, counting down.
AATCTTTTTTTAACCAAATGCCGGAGGACAGCATGCTTAATCTATTTCAAACCAAGAAAAAAGGCCCATGGGATGGCTGGCAAGGCAACTTCAGATCAGCCATTGAGCACACAAGTTTATCAGAATAGTGGATAAAAGGTTGCATGATTCATTAAGCTGTTTAGCTTTTCTCACAGTAAACGTTCCAATACAAGGTCCTTTGCTTCACCATCCTTTGATCTAAATTCATGAGGCTTTGTAATAAACATAAGGGAATACAGTCCTTGGGATACCAGGAAAACCAAAAAAATTATAAAAGGTCTTATGACCCTAAATGTGCCATTTCCTTTAGCTTAGGGGATAAAGTACAAGAAGGTCCAGTCCAGTCCAGTATAAATCATTTGGGAAGGCTGCAGGTGAAGACACAAGAAGGAAGTTTGAATCCACAGTTGTAGCATGTTAGGTGATATACACAATTGGGCTGTATGAATATGATTCAGCAGGTAAAGTAAAAATCTATTTGGTTTCAATCCTCTTCCATGATTACCAAAGAACCCTGAACAACTGAGGCATTAATTTACAGGCTCTTTGAAAGAGTGATGCTATGCTAAAGAGATTGCCATGACCATAGATAACAGATGAATGTATAAATACACAGATTTGCCAGTGCTCTGCTTTACTTCTGTTAAATCTGCAGTACAGCCTTCCTTAACTTAGAGCGTGGGTGTCAAACTTGCCGCGTCACGTGATGTGTTACAATGTATTGCAACTTTTTTTCTCATTGCTGGAGCTAGGGTGGGCACGGCCTCTGCATGATGCAACCGGCCCACGGACCTGCAGTTTGACACCCTGACTTAGAGGATTTGGGAATGCATGGGACTGCAAATATCAGAATCTCTTACTACACTGACTGGGAATTCCAAATGCTGCAATCCAATATAACTGGAATGCAGCAGGTCAAGGAATGGCACTTAGCCTCAAATATCCTCCTTACTCTGCATGCAATAAAGTCTTGTTTTGCTAAGTTCACAGCTCAGTCTTCACTTTGTGCATTAAGTCTTTCTGGTCTATTTTCTCTACATTGTGATTCCACTGATTGTAGGCTAAGAGAGCCACATTTTTGGCTGCCACGGCAGACATTTCCATGGAGCTGGCTGCCCACTCCATGCTGTTGAGGTAGTAGAGGCTGTCATGCAGGAGAATAGGTGGGAGGTTCTTGACTGATCCATAATCCGGACAGACATGCCATTCTGTCACCTGAACAGAATAATAAGAACAGAACAGCATCTTCAGCTCTTGCTTCTCCAAAGGATGTTGAGAGTGGACACGCCACACAGCAGCTTCCTGGGACTGCTTTCGCTTGAAGGTATTAGATATGTTGACAGGGCAAATGTTATCCATGGAATTGAAGAAGAGACCAGGAGCTTCTATGGTGAGGACACTGGCAAAAGGAAAAAGCTTGGGATCTGGAAAGCCAAAGTATGAGGAGTTGAGGTAGCCATGAACAACGGAAGTGACTGTGGTGTGAAAGGTTCCAGGAAACTCAGCAATAGGAGGATCAAAATTCTGAAAAGTAATATTGTTCTTGCTGTCATGTAGTTGAGTGGCAATGACCACTATGTCATAAAAGTTGGAACCTGGACCATCTTCATTTTCATAGTGCACTTGGTAGAGGGGTTTTCCTTCTGGATAAAAATTCACAGGAAACAAACAGGGGAAAAAACAGTAACTCAGACAGTTTAGCAAGCAAGTCATCATCATTATCTCAGAACAGGAGTGTCAAACTGCCGGCCCACGGCCGGATTGCCGGCAATGGAAAAAAAGTCACAATATGTCACAACACGTCATGTGACGTTGCGAGTTTGACACCCCTGTCTTAGAAGCTGAATAGATGAAACTTCAAAGAGAAACAATTCTGCTAAGATCTCATAGTTTGCCCTGTTTTTTTGGTTGATTCCATTGTTTCCGCAGCTCACTCACTGCTGGTTTTATTTATGAAGACTAACTTGGCTAGCTAAACCAGCTACAATAAGCACTCACACAACTTGTAAAAATAGCAGATAGGAACTGATCAAAGAGCCTAGAGAAGATTCCCCTGACTGGTCACAAAAAAGGGAAATCTTATTGTAGTTTTTGACTTTGGTAGGTGAAAATAATTGGGTTGAGTTGTGTACATCTGCTGCCATTACAGTTTGGAATATTCCATCAACAACTATATATCTTGTGTAGGAAGCTAGATGATGCTAAACAGTTTAGCAAGTACAAAGTCTCCAATGGCCTGAAATGAAAAGTTGTGGCTACAACAGTAAGAAGGAAGGTAATATTCCACAGAACACTATGAACACGATTTAAAAAATATACAACAAAAAAAGATAGGCAACTTTGTACTATCCAGCATTTAAGAGAAATAGGCGCTATAAAGATCCTTATTATGTAGGCTCTCACTCAATGCAAATCAAAGTAAACATTTTTCAAGATGCTGTTAGGAATAAAAATATATGCCAATTATAGCCTCTGTTAAAACGGAGTTTATTTGTTTGGCAATGACACATTTTTTCCTGCATTTATTTTCTTTAAAATCTCACTATCACTCCAAAATGTTATGTGTAGAGTTCTTATAATAAAATTCATCCTAAGCTATTGATTTTTATATCTTAAAGTTTGATATCTTAGGTATTCAGTGGTGAGTGACTGAATTATTTTCGAGTTAAAATCTTATTTAATGCAATACTTTATGAATAAATAATATAGACTGAAAGTTGTTTCTATCTAGAGGTACACCACCACAGCAGCTGATCCATAGGATCCATAGTTTATTTACAAGAACCATCAATATTTCTCTTTTTACAGTTTCTACATATTATATACACGCGTTATCTATTTTTATTTTCTGCTCCCTCTTTTTATTCTATCTGCCTGAAAGTGGTCTTTCTCTTTTTGCAGCTTTCTGCCCCTCTTCCTTATAAGGTTAATTCCTTATTGACCTTAGTAGAATGCAAGTAATCTACCATTTCATCACATCCTCTCTTAAAGCATCACATTTACTTAACTGGGTATGCTTTGAGTGATCACAGCAACAATAAATACCCTATGTACAGGAAATATAATCTTTTCTTAGTAAAAAAAAAAGTTAGACTGTGAACACTCAGGAAATTTCAAGTGTCTCTGTGCAATAAATATGCCAGACTTTAAAGCAAGTGAAAGGAGAAAATCGTTTGAACATTCCTACAGTATAAAGATCCTTGTCTGTGTTATGTTCTACCTGCTTCTCTGCATGCATCAATGGATACTTTACATCAAAGGTATTCAAGGTGCAATTATTCAGAATTCTTTAAAGCAGGTTCAGCTGATAGTAATTACTGTCCATAACCTTCCTGCATTTTTTTTTACTACTTTCATCTCCCCCCCCCCCTCCAGTTTCTCCCAGTTTTAGCCTTATAGTTCCCAGCTGGAGCCTGGATTCCTCCCTCTAAAAGTAGTCCTCCATTTACAACAATTCATTTAGTGACCGCTCAAAGTTACAACAGCACTGAAAAAAGTGACTTATGACCATTTTTCACACTTATGATTGCTGCAGCATCCCAGTCGTCATGTGATCGAAATTCAGATGTTTGGCAACTGACTTATATTTATGACACTGCAGTGTCTAAGGGGTTATGTGATCGTCTTTTGAGAACTTCTGACAGGCAAAGTCAATGGGGAAGCCAGATTCATTTAACAACCGTGTTAATAACTTAACTGAAATTCAGATCGTAAAATGAGACAAAATTCATTTAACAACTGTCTCACTTAGCAACCTAAATTTGGGGCTCGATTGTGGTTGTACTGTGTTTTCCCGAAAACAAGACCCAGTCTTATTATTATTTTTTTGCCTCCAAAGGAGGCAGCAGATCTTATTTTCAGGGGGGGTGTCTTTTCCACTCACCTCACGGTGGCGGCACTGACAGCCTCGCCCAGCCGGCCCACTTCTTCTGTGGCCGAAGGAGCAGCTTCATTCTGTAGCTGAGAATGGAGCTCCAGCCTGCATTTCGCACTCAGAGGCCTTTCCGGAAGGCCTGTGCAGTTGAGAACCGAGCTACAGATTGAATCCATAGCTTGGTTTTCAGCTGCACAGGCCTTCCGGAAAGGCCTGACTGCGAAATGCAGGCCGGAGCTCCATTCTCAGCTGCAGAATGAAGCTGCTGCTTTGGCTGCAGAAGAAGTGGGCTGGTGATGCCACTGTCGATCCATGGGCGGCCTGGCTGCAATGGTAAGGTCCACCCCCGCCCTAGCTTGATTTTTACGCATGCACTTCACCCCAAAATCAGGGCATAGTTTGGGGGTATATATTAGGCCCACCTCCCAAAATCAAGCTAGGGCTTATTTTCAGGGTAGGTCTTACTGTCGGGGAAATATGGTAAGTCAAGGACTACGGTACCTATAGTTGTAGCCTACAGAGCTTTAAAAAGAGAAACTCCTTAATGCATTAAAGTAGCTATTATACTGTGGAAGACTCAGCAGCTTCAGACAGCAGTCTGAAGTATGAACATTTCCATTGGGCCTGCAGAAAAATGGAACAGCTCTGCACAAACAGATATCCACAACAATTGGGGAAAGCTGCAAAGCTTTATAGCTTTGAGGAGAGGTAGCCAGCTCATGTGAACCTGCTTTGTGACACTTCATTTCTAATGCTTAGTTCAGCATAAGAAGGTCTCTATCATGTGGCACAGTATCCGGTCAATATTTATTACATGTATATCTCCTGAGAAGCAACAATATCTGAATTCTGAATTCCGGGATTAAACCAGAGGTGATTTTGAATACAATGAATCATGTGTGTGTTTGCTCCTTGCCACCACTCAGAAAAGGCACTCTCAGAAATGTTGGTTTTTCTGAAGAACCTTCCCTGAAAAGCAAATAAAAGCTTAGGAGGTGAGGAATTAGCCAGAGGTATGAGAGAATGAAAATATGTTACGTTTCCTTCCATTAAGTCCTCGGAAGAGTCATCGCTTGGGCTACAATTCTCTCATAGAATCTCCATGTCAACTGCATTATCCAATGTGCGGCATATCCACATTGAAAGCCAGGTGCCCCTTCTTTCTAAATTGCTTTTAAAATTCAATTCTCCAGATTTGAAGTGCACCCATACGAATAGGGAAATCTGTCTTGCACAAAGTAAGACCATTCATTTATCCCAGCATATTTACGTAGTCTGCAGCAGCTCTTCAAAATCTCCAGCCTCACTACCTGGAGATCTTTGGATGAAGATGGATTTGTGTGGCATACCTGAACTGTGCAGAGAGATAGCTGTCACTGTGGCATGGATTATGTTGGCTTTTGTGTGCTTCAGCAAGCCTGAGCACACCAGCTTGTTGCCACCTTCAACTGCCCATCGGTTTCCTTGCGCTCCTGCTAGTAACATAGCCCCTAAAAAAAAGAAGTACAGAGAGGACAGCTGTCAGAGAATAAACTAGCCAAATTGTAAAACACCAGCCTTTCTTACAACATACTTGTCTCCCAAGCTGCACAATGGCCTATTGAAAAAAGACTGGAGCAATAGAAGATGGGTAGTACTCACCTGCAAATGCAGGCACCAGTACTGACTGACCATAATTGGCCCGGAGAATGGCCATGATAACATCATCGATGAAGCGTTGTGTGACACCCACATCCAGCAGGGACTCCACCACAGAGCGCTGGGTCATGTTGACAAAGGTGTCACCCCCCAGTGAACGCAAGAGCTCCTCAAGATGAGAGAATGCATAGCCATGGACCTGATACTTGTAGATTCTGTAGGTCATAAAAAGGGGAAAAATGTAGAGCGGCATGACTTCTCTCTTAGTAAAAGACAGCCCTACAAGGTAGACCAGGCTAAGGAACCAAGGCCAAGGGATTATATTTATTGCAATAGTTCTAGCAACAGATTTTGCAAGTCAGAACGTGATTCCTCCTCCCTCACTTTGTGTGCATGCAAGAGGGACTTGTCTTAGAAGTGTTCGTCAGTTAATTCCTTGGCCTAGCTCTAGTCCAACTTAGCTGACTGCTGCCAACTTAGTGGCTCTTCTTCCTGCCCTTCAAGGCCATTCCCTATGAGCTTTACAGGAAATCTGAAGACCCTCCCTTATAGTAAATTGCTACCACTGGATAGAAGCTAATTTTGATCGAAGGGAGATTGTCCTATTTTTTTTCTCTTTGCACTGGAGGCACCAGTGATGGCCTCCTTGTACCTACCTCATGAACTTCTCCATTACTTCCTCTACCCACATTTGTAGACGTAGGAAGCTCATGCCATAGTGCCACCAGAGCCGAAAAAGATTGAGCAAGTACCAGTCTGTCTCCTCAAGGACAAACTGTTCCCCAGTGAAGATGGCACTCTTTCCTGCCACTTCTCGACGATGTTTCAATCCTACAGAACAGAAAACAACATCCAGTAAGGTTGGCTTATATCCTTTTTATCATGATGGGCTTTGCAAGAGAGTTGACCTTCTTATTCTCTTTTGCTGTCTACTTCTAACTTGACTCTGAGAAATCTTTCTCAGTCATGATTTTTAATACAGTTTCTCATTTGCTATCACACTCATTCATCATGCTTCTTCCATTTTGGTACTGCAGAATTCTCTGATAGTGGCCAGATTTTGTTACCAAAAAATATGCTTCACCTTCATCCACAACAGCTATTTTTTTTTCTGGGTCTGGGCTTCATGTTGCTCTTTACAACAGAAGATTGAATTTTAAAAATCAGTGAAGATTGAGATCTGTGCCAGTCAATCTGTGCCAACCCAACTTTTAGCTCACAATGTTGCTGTTAAGGGGAAAAAAGAGAGGAGGGAGTCTTTTATATATTTCCCTGAGTGTGAGTGAAAGTGGGGACTCTAAGTCCATAAATAGTATAATAATACAGGACTGATTTGTCTATTTTCAGTTTTGTGCCAAGGCAGATTTAATAATTTGATGTTGTTGTTATAGTTGTTACATTATATTATGTATAATACATTAAGGTACATTTCATTATATTTACATTCAACCTTTCTTCTGAAGGAGTGGAAAGGCTCACTCAGCTGAAGATTGCATATATTGATATATTTATTAATCAAATTTATGGAGTTGCTTATTCACCAAAGTTGACTCTGGGTGGTGCACAACAATCAAAGACCGCAACAGATATAAAAACATATTATATTTTAAACATATTATATTTTTTAAAAAATATAAAAATCCTTTTTAAAAAACAAATTTTGAAACAACAAATACACAGACTCTAGGCGAAGGGAAAATAAGAATGGCTACCTCAACTTTGGAACCATGTAAGCATGATATATGAAGATTCCCTTCAATTTAGATTCTCAAACTCCGCCAGAAGGCTGGGCTAAGAAAAGGAATTGATCCAAAGTCACTCAATGAGGTCCATGTTGTATGGACGTTTGACTCTAGCTTTCTCTCAGCTCAGTTCAGCACTGCTTTATATTTAAACATGGATCAAACCTATTGCCATGATGTATGTATTCATATTGAACCATGACCCTTCATTCACAAAAAGAAAGTATCTTAGGGGGAAAAAGAACTTCAAAGTTGTAATCTCCCCCAAATAGTCCAATTGTATTCCAAAGGTACAAATGGGAATGGAATGGAATGTTTGGGCAGGAAATTACAGGCTGGCTGAATAGAACAAGTAGGTTGAGGTCCCTTGTAACAGAACAACGATGATTCCTGATCTCTTCTATCTACCATGCCAGAGGAACCAAACATCTCCCATACCACTCAAGCTCAGAGACAATAAAAGGATATGCAGAAACCAAGCTTGAAGCTTATAAATCTAAATGGTCAACTGCACTTACCCAATTGCTGCACAAAATCTTCTATGTGTAAGTTGAGAGAATGGAAGAAGGCCCCTCCACTTTCGTAGGACTGCTTGTTGACTGTAACTGTGGCTAGGCGACCCCCTACCACAGCCTTCTCATATACATCTAGCTGAACCTGCGGCCCAAAATGCTGCTGCAGGAAATAAGCTACCGAGGAGCCGCCAATTCCAGCTCCCACCACAGCTGCGAAAGCAAAGCAAGCATGTTAAGAACCATCATAAAAAGATCCATCTTCAACAAATAGATATAGTTTCCCAGGGAAAAGAGGATTGCTCAAACCACATCTCTGTCTAGCAGTGGGCATATAATAAAAATAATAAAGAGAGCCAGTTTGCCTAGTAGTTAAGACACCAGGCTAGAAAGCAGGAAAATTAAGTTCTAGTCCTGCCTTGGCATGAAAACCAGCTAAGTGACTTTGGGCCAGTCACTCTCTCTCAGCCCAACCCACAGCGTTGTTCTTCTGGAGTAAATAGGAGGAAGGAGGAGTATTGTGTATTTGCTGCTCTGAGTTATTTATAAAAAATAATAAAGGCAGGATATTAAAAAAAAAAGGTTTTCTGGCTAAGTCTGATCACATGCATTCCAACCAAACTCCAAAACTATTATCTCACTGTGAAAACTATCTAATTGTTATACTATTCTTCTTCCTCAATCACTCAATGTATTGGCACTGCCATTTTGAATTTCTAGCTGACACAGCCAATTGCTGAGAAATCTGGGTACACTAGATCCAGTGTACCCGAAAGGATAGGGAGAAAGTATATGCTACCATCAATGGTCCCAGCAGAACGGGGCGGAGGAAATCCGCCCCCCAGTGTCTCTTGAGCACAATACACATACATAGCACCCATATAAGAGAAGCAGGGATAAACTATACACGCTGACCCTGCCATTGGGTTGGCCTGGCTGTATAAAAAAAGAGCATTATCGGATAAAATTTCAAAGCACGTGTCGGAATAGGAACACTCCAGGATGGCCACCAAAACGCCAAGCCTAACATGTTTCTGCAGAAGCCAGAGCAGCCCCACTTTCAGCCCCATCATCCCTGCTTTTACGCTCAATTTCCCCAGTGCAAATGCGGGAGCTCCAAGCTGTTTGGGCGCAGAAGCCCACCTTGGGGGCGCCTCGTGATGGGCTAACGCCAGCCAGCGAGCCGCCAGCCGCTCGCTGCGATGAAAGAGGAACGCCTACCTATTTTGGCCGGCGGAGCTGCATCCCCTGCCTCGGCGAAGGAGGGCTCCGTTCGCATCCCCCCTAGAGCTACGGTAAGAAACAAAAGCCACCGGGGAGAAGGAAACTCTGCCATCATGGTGGCAACGGGGAGATAGAGGGGCGGCGACTGCAAAAGCGAGAAATCGCCAGCCCGCTAATGCGGCAGCGTCCGGCGAATTCGCAGCTTTCTGGCCCGTCAGCGGCCCTGCGCGGTTCCCGAGATTTTGGGAAGACGCGGCTGATCGTCGGCTGCGCCTCCCGCGGCCTTTTTGACCTTCGCGTAGCGGATCGCAGGCGGTCACAGCGAACCAGACAACCCCTTTTAAAAAAGGGGAAGTGCTTTGCTAGCGGAGGAGGTCGCGTCTTCTGGCTCGCTCCAGTGCTAGCGCCCCTTGCAGGAAGTCTCGAAACGCCAATGGGTGAGATGCGCTTTCAACCTACACCCCGAACTTCAGTTTTCTGGCAGAGACGCCTCCGGAAGTCGCCTCGATCGCTGGTTGCAAAAAGCCTTGTTTCTCAGCGCCGTAAGCTTGTACTGCTTTCCCAGGTTAGCGTTACTGAGCCCTGTTCAGAGTGAAATACCCACGCGCCCATACAAGGTAATCCTGGGGAGGGGGGGGGACTGTTTTGGGGTTGCACCGCAGAGGCGCAATTCTCCAGGAAGCAACTGAGCCTAAAAGGGAAAAGACGGTCGGTCCTCTTCTGGCTCCGGAGATTTTCCTGCAATGGTGCACGAGCTCAGGTAGCACTTGAAGCACCTAGCTTTTTTTTTTTTTTACTTAAATCCAGAATTTATCCAACCTAGAGCGTATTTGCCAGACATACTGAACCACGAAGTAGCCGCCACATTTCCTTGGTGTGGGAATCATAAAATTGGAGATTTATAGTTCAATGCCATTGAGCCCCAAATGATAGCTTGCAACAGAACAGAGTAACAGGTGGAAGGGACCATGGAGGTCTTCTAGTCCAGCCCTGCTCAATCAGGAAACCCTATATTATTTCAGACAAGTGGCTGTCCAGTTTCCTCCTCTTTGAGAAAACATTTTTGCACAGGTTAACCTGCCAGATTCACAGGTAATGCTAAACTGACTTTAACTGAAACAACTAAGTTAGATACCTGGATAATTGAGAGACTGTCCAATGTTCCAGCAGTGTGGATGCACTCCAGGTTCCCTCCATTGAACACTGCCATCTTGTGGGACTGAGGAAATTTGTGTTCTCTGTTTTTGCCCCCAATCTCCAGAACAGCATCCTTCCAGAGATAAAGATGGAGCCCATTCTCCTGAGGTTTTGGAAAGCTTTGAAAACCTGGCTTCGATCCTTGGCATGGAGTTAATATTTGCTATTTGTTTAATAGCCCCTGCTTTGTTTTGTGGATTTTATTATCAGCATTTTAGTCCCAGTTGCCTATTGATTTAATACCTTTAACTGTTTTATACCTTTTTTTAATTTCATGCATTGCTTAGAATCCAGTAAAGTTCAGCAATCAATAAATGTAAATAAATAAAATAAATACCAATGACTCTTATTTAATGATTACTCATTCAGCAAGCATTCAAACTTACAATGGGACTGTGGTGCTGAATGAAGGGGAATTATGATTAGCTCTCCTACTTCTGTTTGATGCAATATCATCATGGTCACAAGATTGCCATTCTCCAGCAGGATGGGTGTAGAATCCACTGATTAGGGTAATCTAAGCCTTCCTGCTCAGACTAAGACAAAAAAACTTCACCACACCTCCTTCTGGGCGTGCCTTCCCCAGTTTTGTCTTAGTCTCGAGCTCAGCAAGACACTTTATTGAAGGCTCCCTAGCTAGGCTAGATTCTCTCTCTCTTTTTTTTTTTGGATTTAATCTGATCAAAATTGGCTAGATTTAAATTTAAATTTGATCAATCAATTGGACTAATTCGGCTTTTACTTGGCAAATTCAAAAATCGATTGAGATTGTGTTGGGGGGGATAAGGACTCTGTCCTTGCTCCTCTGCAGCCCTTTGGGGCTCTGAAGAGGGAGGCTGCAGGCTTCGTCCGGAGGGGAGCTCCCATTCTGACGATGGTAACATTTTCGCAATTCCGCCGATCAGCTGGGCAGCGGAGATCGGCTTTTCAGCGTGGAGGCCTCTGGAGTGCTTCGTTTGCGTCGAGGCTTCGAGAGAGCGTTTTCCTGACTGCAGCCTCATCCTCATCGCAGCGGAGGCTGCGCTACGAATCGCAAGTGCTTGGGGACCAGGGGGAATCAGGAATTCAAGCTATTTCGTTTCCCAGCTACGTGCAATTGATTCTCCTTTAAAGAACTCCGAGATTTTCCCTCTTTGCTTCTCCGGAGGCCTTAAAGGTCTTGCGGCCGCCATTTTGATCGCATAGTCTTAGTGCAGCCGCTATTCTGAACGGCTCACGTGGCGGACGCCATTTTAGAGGCCCATTTAAATTATAGCTGCATCATCAGCAGTTATTACTTGCATTATTGTAGATTCATAGTTATTGCCTGAGTGCCTTGGTCTGTGAGCAGGCCCGTTCAGGGGGGGAAGATATTTCGTTATACCCGCAGCGGCTGTGGTGAAACTCGTGGGGGCTACCCCAGGTGTGGGCCTTGTCTGCATTTAAGCAGGCCAAGGTATTGATATCTGGTCTTAAGACCTAGGAAAGAAGAGCGAAGAGATATTTTTCTTGACCACTTATTTCTCAGTCAGTCAGTGACCTTTAGTCACAGGGCCTGTGCAGGCAGTATTAGAACACTGTCTGGCTGCTCTTGCCATTGCTATTTGTTCAGAGCGAGGATCGGTTTTCCATCTCTGTTTGATCTGCGTGTTGGGTTCCCCCCATTTCTAGGTACAACTGTCCAGGAGTACCTAGACTGCAATGGCAGACAGCTCTTCGCCTCAGGCAACTCAGACCAGTGTCCCCCCCGCACAAACAAATCAGAGGAATTGGAAGTGGGGGGGGGGAGAAAAAAGCTAAAACCAAACATTTGTCCACAAAAGAAACCTCCAAAACAGCCAAGCGAGAGGCCTCAAGGAGACACTTAGCACTGGAGAGAGAATTCTCCAAGGCACAAAGGCTCAGGTCCAGTGGGGCTGAATTGGTTTCCCCTGCCCCACTGGACATCCCTTCGTCGGAGCCCCAATTTGAATCCTCATAGGATGCCCCAAGGTCTTGGTCTCCTCAGGGGGAAACTGAGCAGGTTGGTCCTCCTCGCTTCTCTTCCTTATTGTCACATCAAACACCCGAGAGCAGCGTGCCTCAACGGAGGTTGGGGCCAGCTCCAAGGACCAAGGGGAAATGTGGTCCCAGAGTCAATTCCAGGCTTTCATGCACCATGCATTCAAACAGTTTATGTCATCCACAGGGAGTAGCCAGTTACAGTCACAACCTTCTCCCACATCCATTCTCCCACCTCAGGTGGAACGCGACACTAGGCCCAGCTCTGATGTCTCAGAGACATCCTCGCAATTAGGAGAGGAGGGATCAATGGAACTGGGAGTAGCCGACACTCCCTTGTCTGAGGATGAGGACCCAACTCCTGAGCAGGTGACATCTTCAGGTCTCTTTGATCCGGCCATTTTTTGGTCTCTCCTCCTAAAGGCCATCGCCACGGTAAAACTTACCTCAGCCCAGGAGGAGTCACCATCTACCTCCACTAATCAGGAGGCCAACCCCCTGTTTGCGGAAAAGGTCAAGGAAGACCCACAGATTCCGTGTCCATTAGTCTTCAGGACTACGGTGGAAAAGCAGTGGTCATCCCTAGCTACCACTCCTTCCCCGAGCAGTTTGGACAAGAAACTTTATAATGTCGCTTCTTCCTTTGCTTCTCTCCTAGAAGTTCCAACTGTGGACGCTCCCCTGACATCTCTGTTTGGAATATCGCCATTCCTGGGGACATGGCTGAATTCTTGAAGGCGGAGGACAAAAAGTTCGAGTTCTCTCTCCGCAGAACTCACCAATTTTCGGCTTGGGCCATAAGGGCGGCAACTTCATCCTCCTCCTTTGCACGTTCAGCGATAATGTGGCTGCAGGAGCTCCAGGCGCTCATTCCGCCGGATCAGGTCAGGGCGCACCAATCAATAGGCAAGATTGTTGCAACATCCGAGTACATTGCGGATGCATCCTTACACTCGGCCAGATGTTCGGCCAGATCTATTGCTGCCTCAGTGGCGTCCCGTAGGTTGCTCTAGTTGAAGCAATGGTGCACTGACTTAAAGGCAAAGTGGCGCCTAGCAACATCCAAATACAGTAGTACCCACCTCTTCGGCACAGTCCTAGAGCCTCACATCATTGAAAGCAAGGACAAGCGAAAGGTGATGGCCCATCCCTCCAAAAAATCAGATAGATGGCCTCAACAGGATTACTGCAGGCCACCATTTCGCCCCAGTAGTACCTGGGAGTTGAAACAGTCCTTTTGGGCAGGGCAGTCCTGGGATTGGCCCAGAGGCTCACGATCCTACTCCTCCAGACAGGGTCGGCAGCAGGACCGGCAGATTAGCGGAGCCAGGGGTCAGTCCCAGACCAAATGTCCCTTCAGGGGATCAGGCAATTGTCCATACAGGCGGTCAAAGTGACGCCAAGGAGGACTACCCCATCGGGGGACGACTGGCACTGTTCTACGACATCTGGGAGGGCACAACCACATATGCTTGGGTCAGGGAGACCATAAGACAGGGTCTCTCCCTAGAGTTTCGATCTTCTCCCCCAGATTGTTTCATACAGTGCCCGGTTTCAAGCAATACATCAAAAGCACAACTAGTCACGACAGCCATCACACACTTACTAGACATCAGGGCCATAGAAAGGGTACCTCAGGACCAGATAGGAGAGGGGTTCTACTCCATCCTGTTTGTAGTTCCCAAGGCCTCAGGGGACTGGAGGGCGATACTGGACCTGAAAGGTCTAAATTACTTCCTAACTTATAGGAGGTTCAAGATGCAGACTCTTGGCAAGCATCAGGAAGGGGGATTTCCTTTCCTCCATCGACCTGACAGAGGCTTACCTCCACATTCCGATCCTCCAGGAACACCGCAGGTTCCTGAGGTTCTGCTACGTGCACAGGCACTACCAGTATCGGGCCCTCCCCTTCAGTCTCTCTTCAGCTCCGAGGGTTTTCACAAAGATCTTGGTAGTGCTGGCGGCTCATCTAAGGATAAGGCCTGTGCGCGTACAGTGCTACCTGGATGACATACTGATACAGTCCAGATCCTTCCAATCAGGCCAGTCGGACCTGGCAATCATAATTCAAACACTTCAGGATCACGGGTTCTCCGTGAACTTCAAAAAAAGTCACATGACACCCACAAGACGTCTGCTCCATCTGGGAGCATTGATAGATTCGAGCCTATGCAGGGTCTGTCTCTCTCAGGAAAGGCAGGTCAGCATTCGAAGGCTGGCCCAACAGATCCGAAGGGAAAGGAAGGTACCTCTGGTACAACTATCCCAACTCCTGGGGAAGATGGTCTCTTGCATGGGCATCATTCCGTGGGCCAGGCTTCACTCCAGGAATCTCCAATGGTTCCTCCTTCCCTTTCAGAGACGCATCATCAGTGCCTCCAACAGGAAAGTCAGGGTTCCACATCACACCCTGTCTTCACTTCTGTGGTGGACCTCGTCCGCCTTGAACAAAGGGCACCCTCTACAAGGAACCGCCCAGGATCACCCTGACCACAGACGCCAGTCTGTTCGGTTGGGGAGCACATCTTCAGCACCACCTAGCCCAAGGTCAGTGGTCCAGGTCAGACCTGGCTCATAACGTAAATCGGTTGGAGCTCAGGGCCATCCACTTGGCTCTCCAAAAGTTCTCCCTTGTGTCAGGGAAACATGTGTTGATCCTGACAGACAACATTGCGGCCAAGGCTCAGGTAAACAAACAAGGGGGGACCCACTCTTGGTCACGCATGCAGGAAGCTCTGGCCATAGGCCTTTGGGCAGAGTCCGCTCTGAGATCAATCAGAGCGGAACACATCTCGGGAGAGGCAAATCAACAGGCAGACTCCCTGAGCAGGGCCACAGTGGATCACTCAGAGTGGAAACTGGACTCAACCCTATTCAGGAAAATATCGCACAGGTTTGGCTATCCCATCCTAGATCTCTTCGCCTCACCGAGCAACACACAGCTCCCCAGGATCTTTTCCAGATTCCCGGTAAGTGGGGCAGAGGGAACGGATGCCCTCCGGAGCAGATGGCCGGAGGGCGTACTTTATGCCTTTCCTCCTCTGCCGTTACTACAGGCAACTATTCTCCACGAACAGGTGGAGCTAATCTTAGTTGCTCCATACTGGCCAAGACGCCCGTGGTTTGCCGACCTAGTGGATCTGTCGCTCTCGCCACCATGGAGGATCCCCCAGATCGAGTAGCAATCAACCAGGGGAACCTTCAACACCCGGATCCACAATGGCTCCAACTAGCCGCTTGGCGCTTGAGCTGGAGAGTCTAACTAGACAATCTTTCTCCTCTGGGGTTTTCTCAATGATCCAGGCCTCATGGCGTCCCTTGACCAATAGGATCTACGACGCCACTTGGAGAAACTTCTGTTCTTGGTGTACCAAGATGAGGCTCTCACCGCTTACTGTCACCATCCCAGACATATTAGATTATTTACTCGAAGGGTTAAATAGAGGTCTGTCAACCAACACTATACGCAAGCAGATTGCAGCTTTGTTGACGGTTCTCACCTGTGACAACCAAGTTTCCCTGTCTCAACATCCAGCAGTTAGTGCCTTTCTCAAGGGCGCAGCCAACTCCGGGCCACCTACGGTCCATTCTTATCCATCTTGGGACCTGTCCAGGGTGTTGCATGCCTTAACTTCTTCTCCATTTGAACCTCTGAGCAATTGCTCCCTTCACTTCCTTACCTTGAAGGTGGCCTTCCTAGTGGCCATTACGTCGGCCAGGAGAATCTCAGAATTGGCTGCTTTGTCGGTCAGGGAGGACCTATGCACATTCCATGAGGACAGAGTGGTCCTCAGATTGGATCCCGCATTCATTCCAAAGGTCAATACAGGTTTCCATCGTTCCCAGGTCCTAGTCCTTCCTAGCTTCTGTCCTAACCCATCACATCGTCTGGAAAGACGGTGGCATACGTTGGACGTGCGCAGAGCTTTACGCCATTACATCAAACGAACCTCGGCCTTCAGGAAGTCAGAGGCCTTATTCATGTCTTTTCAGTCTGCTACAATGGGTAGGAAGGTCTCTTCTTCCACTATTGGTCGGTGGATTAGGGCTTGTTTTTCCAGGGCTTACATTTCTCAGTCCCTTCCAGTCCCTTCTCACATCACTGCTCACTCTACGCACAGTGCGGCAGCCTCAGCAGCCTGGTCTACCCAGGCATCACTCAAGGAGATTTGTAGGGCAGCGACGTGGTCCTCTCCCTCTTCCTTCATTAAACATTATAGATCAATTTGCAGCGGTGGAGGCTGCTTTTGGTAGGCGAATCCTACAGCAGGTAGTTACTTCTCAAGGGACACAAGCCTAGACTTCCCTCCCTACAGGGACATGAGCGGCTTTGGTATGTCCCAATCAGTGGATTCTACACCCATCCTGCTGGAGAAAAGGGCGTTGTCTTACCTGAACGCTTTTTCTCAGCAGGATGGTGTAGAATCCACACCCACCCTGTTGTCATTAGTCTAGGCGTATCTTTTATTTTTATTTGGAGCCTTGCGTCTGGATACTTCGCCTCGACAAAACTGCGGAAGGCACGCCCAGAAGGAGGCGTAGCGAAGTTTTTTTGTCTTAGTCTGAGTAGGAAGGCTTAGATTACCCTAATCAGTGGATTCTACACCATCCTGCTGAGAAAAAGCGTTCAGGTAAGACAACACCCTTTTTAAAATCATCTTTGCTGGCTTCTTATAAGCATAGTTAATAGGGAAGCCACAAAAGGTTGCAAATGGCAGCCACATGTTATCTTCACATAACAATCCAGTGATTTGCTTAATGGCAAATGGAAGTACCAGAATTTCCGTTGCTAAGCAGAGCAGTTACATGACATCTAACAACTGTGTGACATTTATGACTGCACAACCTAGCAACCGAAATTCCAATCCCATTGCTGTCATTAAGTGAGGACTACCTGTAATAAGTTGGTTAGAGCGGATTAGTACTTACTATGAAATCTGGAAGTTCATGAGGTTGCATGAAATCCCCAGACAGCTGGAGCAATTCAGTTCTATGTTGTTGCAACACTCCCCAGCCTGGATATGTCCACGTAGTCACCAGAGTTTGACTCAAAGAGACATTACATCACTTTAAGCCTCCCACGCAAAGTCATCTAGCTAGATGTAGTAGGGTGAGTGGGCTAGATATGCATTACATGGTGAACCAGTCTACTGAACTAGAAATTAATCAACTTGTTCTAGCCATATACATACATACAAGCCAACCTGTACACTTTATAGTCTGATGTTCATGTAGATCTAACCCAGTAGACTTTCCCAGGTAAGTCTACTGGGTGGACAAAGCCAGTAAGGGAGAAAAATTAAGCCTTCAGGCCTCCCCCAGCACTACTAGAACTTTTGCTTTTGCCCTGAAATTGTTTTTTTTTAAATATCAGGAACCTTATTTGTATAATTACAAATTACAAAAACTGATTTATTAGTGAGCTGCTTTGTAGGATTTGTATCTAAAAAGTGGGGATATAAGTAATCTCTATAGATACGTACCTATGTGTGTATATATATATAGCCATGACTCTTATTTCCTCTTAAGTAAGCAACATCACACAAAGTGCAAAAGGGGCAGATAGATGAAGGCATTGCATAAGAAAAGGAAACAGCAACATCTTATTTATAGCAGCAACACTCACTATTATGTCATTCTCTTGTTTTACTGTACACATTTCTTAAATACTTTTTCCAACTCCACCCAGCTTCCATTTCTCCTCCTCCGTATATCCATCTCTCACTTCCATAGAATTAAGTGGGCTGAAGTATGCTTTTATGTATAGTCATTTTTACTTCTTAGGAAAACATTCTTCACATGTTTGCACAAATCATTCCACAATTCAAGCCCATTAATTTTATCATACTTTCTCTAACTCAGCAATTATACAATTGTTTTCTTTCTCACACTCATACATTAAATTATGTTGATGAACAGAAATCTGCCTGGCACCTTCCTACATAAAGCTTTCCTGAATTATTTTCTAGTTAAAACCTCTTTAGCTAAGGATCAAAGGAAACTGTCAGAATCAAATCCTTCTATTAAGCAATTAACAAGCAATTTCTGAAAGTGATTAGAAAAGTACTTGAACCCAGTAGCCTTTTAAAGGTGTCAACCATGATTGGAACAATATGGCTATTCCATCCTCTCTTAAGAGCTCTAAACCCACCACAGACCACTGTCTTGAGCACTTGTGGACAATTTTAAGTCCTCTCCTTGTCCAAAGAGGAATTATGAAGAGCCAGTCTATTTGCTGGTCCTTCATTCCAACGTAGTCTGCTTTTTGGAGAGCAGTCTTCTGTTTGCCATTTCTTCCCTAAGGTCTTTATTTAAATTGTATTCACTCTGATAAGGCTCCTCCCTCCCCACTGCCAAAACAATTTATTTTTATCAATCTCATTCTGCATGTCTCTGCACCTCATAATCTTAATCATTCCTTCCTTTGGAATGGTTCTTTAATTACATTCTTTGTAACTATGATATTCTCTCTACAGATAATGCAGTAGCTTCTTTTCATTTCTTTTTCTGCACTGATCTTAAGTGTATTTTTCCCAGTCATTCATCAAGCATATATTTTTCACACTTTGCACTGTTTTTTACTCCATGCACTGCATAACAGTTCTTTTCCTTCTGCTCTAAACTCTTGCATGCTCATTCCCTACATCAATTCTGCTGGAAGACTAACAGTACCTCTATAAATTAATCTTGATTCCTGATGACTCCATAACAACTTCATTTCCTAGAAATATTAAGGAAATGAGTTGTCATCACCTCCTTTCAGAGCATTTGCCCAATTTCCCAATCTGGTTGATAACTGGAATGGTTTTGACCTTCCATCCAAATATTCTTGGTGTGACCCTTCTTGTTTTATATATATCAGTCAAGGGCAATTAGGTGCAACCACTTGCTGTTTCAATGAATAATAGCTGAATCAGAAGTATTGTCATGTTTGCAGTAGAATAGAGCTGGAAGGAACCTTGGAGTACTTCTCCACTCAAGCTGGAGAACCTATACCATCTCAGACGACTGTCCAGCCTCTTCTTGAAAACCTCCAGGGATGGAGCACCCATGATTTCTGAAGGCAAGCTGTTCCACTAGTTAATTGTCCTCACTGTTAGGAACTTTCTCCTTAATTCCAGGTTGCTTCTCTCTTTGATCACTTAGATATGTTTAGCTTTCCTATTTAGAAATCCATTCTTTTGTTTCTCCATCTCAGGCTCTGTCATTGTATAGTTTGGGAGGGAGAGCCAGAAATATATGCCAAAGTATGGCAAATTCACATTATATCCGGATCTAGCACATCATTATGGCTGACCAAAGGATTCAGTTATTGCATTTCTTAACTTCATCACTCCTTTTGTTGTAGAGAAACTGGTATACTAGGTATGTTTGTTAGTAAATAACCCTCCTGGGATGGCTTTCTTCCCTACTTTTCTGGGCTAACACCAAACCAACATATTGTATGCACAATCATGACCGTCAGTGTTTGTTCTGTCAACCATCTTGCACATGAAGTGGAATTTCTTTATTCAACTTCACCCAAATGTACTTCCTATTACATAATACTGGTCTTGTTCAGTCCTGAGGCCATGATTTGGCTAGCTTTATCCTATAAAATACTCAATCCTTCTAAAGGCACTATGCACTCATCACAATACTATGCTGCATCAAGGTCATAGTGCTTTTTCCTCCCTTTCGAGTTAAGGAGGTTCAGGTGAACAGTCTAATATGGGCTTATTCTGAGTTGAATAGCTCCATAAAGCCAGCTCCCTTTGTATCAAAGCTCACATTCTCAGGCTTGATCATTAAATTAAATTTACTCAGTGAGTCTGTAACTTTTATTTTTATTTTTTTAAAAAAAAACTAAATTAAACATAAAACAGATGACATCTAATCATTTCTAAATTAATATTTTTCTCAGTAACACCTGCGTAGTCATTATCCCAAAATTGAAAAAGGCCAATACTATCCCTTTTCATCATTGGTGATAATATGTCAAGCTGTGCTGGAAAATGGCAGCAGATTATTTGCAGAATTATTAACAGTCCACAATTCTTACACTGCTGTTCACTGGTTCATCTTATCCAGTCATTGCGAGTTAGACAGTACAGTACATAATCCCAAAGGAAGCTCCTTCACAATATAGTTGCAAGAGATTTTACAACCTGAAATATTATGAACTGATCTGCTCCATGTAAGACATGTGTTTTACACTAAATATTGATTTCCCCTTTTTAAAATGCTACATTTAGAGGACCTTTTATTGAATTAAGCCAATTTAGGAAATGTGGAAAATCTTGATGGAGAATTTGTGAGTTTTTGGACTAGCTAGATCATAATGTGGAAGATCAAATTTAAAATTAATTTAGAGCAAAACAAATTAATAAATTATTTTGCTGGGCATAATAAACTCCTGTATTACTCAGTACCCCAAAGAGATGTTCACCTTCAAAACACACTACAATTTTTAATTAGCCAAACCACTCTTGTAAGATAGACAGGTATCATATCCCTGCTTAAAAGCAGCTTCTTGAAAAGTTCAAGAAAACAAAGATTATATTTACGAATCCATTTTCACAAATAATTTAGGACCGAGAATATACTTTTACTGGCCAAGGCACTCAGGGAAATTTTGAGATGCAAAACCAAATCTAAGAAACATTCAAAAAGAAAAGTGTTGAAGCTTCAAACCACATAGACATGGCACATGCATTCTCAGGTCACATCAAAACACAAATGCCCAAGTACAGTTAAAAACAGCTTCAGAAGGAAGGCAGTCTTGGACTTAAGTGGTTAAGTGGTGCCTAGAATCTTCTCCAAAACATATTCTTGGCCAATTATCAAAGAACCACAGAGCTATCATTGTCCATATATTTAAAGATGAAAAATCCATTAGTCTTGTATTGCTTAAGGAGAATGTCTCAAATAACACATGAATAAAAACATAAATTGAAAAAAGAAACCAGACTGAAATAAGAATGACTCTGGGTTACTGTAAATAAAGCTCAGATGAAATGTATACCACAGACTATAAAAAAGCAAAATGGGAACTATAGCGAGATTAACAAGCAGATTAAAAATAAATCTTGGAGAAAAGGCTTTTTTCAGAGAACAGGTTCCAGTTTTAGTCACCCTTGAATAGACCTATTGAAATCAATGGGATTTTACTGACTGACTTTTCAATAGGTCTGTGCATTGTTGGAATGAATCCTACATTCCTTTTAATGCAGGCTTAAAATCAACAACAGAAAAGAGAACATCACTCCTTACATTTGTGACACAATCAAAAAAACATATCTTTACACAACAGGAAAAACTAGCATTCAATAACTACATCTTGAAAGGGAAGGCCAAATTATCATGCCAATCCCAAGAGACCAGCAAATCATATCAGTGTGGCTTAATAAATAAAGCAGCAGTAATGATGTGGACAAAAGAAATAGGTTCATAAGATCCCAATTACTAAGATACAGGTTCATCAGATTCTTGAGATTCTACTGCCACACCTACATGTGCATGTCTGATAGTGCGGCCATGAAGTTTATAACCATCCAGTGTCACTAAAGCCACAGTGCCCGTTTGCGTATCTTCTGCTGGCACATGACACACTATTTCATGGTCATAGGGGTCATATCTGCCACCAATGGGGTTCATTTTTTGCAGGCCATGCTTAGTAAAGATGCTTTGTAGTTTGACTTCTATAAGAGTCAGGCTTTCACAGATCTTATTCAGGGCCAGAGCTGGATCACTATCTTCCTCTACAACAATCTCCAAGGTTGTCTTCAGGATATCTGCTACTTCTACCAGATCTCTGCAGAAACTTTGGATGCCTGCAGACACAAAGAGAGACAAAAAATCAAGATAACAATAGTTAAGGTGGATAAAAACATTTTGGGATCTTGGATTATCTAAATAGAAGGACTTCCTGGATCTCAGGAACAGTCGTATTTATGCTGATTCAATTTGAAGCTTCCACCAAACTGTAAATCCAGACATTACATATGCTTGCATCAGTAGAATATATTTCTTTTAACCTGTAAAAAGCTGTTCAATCACAGCAACTATCTTTTTTAAGTAGGTTTCACTCTATTGTCATTTTCAGGTTGCTAATGAATTAACCCAATTGTTTTACACTCCATTTTATTTTAGCAATATGGAGTAATAAAATTGTATCACATAGTCTGACCCACAATCTCCAAATAATCATTTATTAAATTTATAACCTGCCTTTCATTCAGGCACTCAGGACTGTGAACACAGCACTCTTTTCTATTTTTCTCATAACAACAGGCAGATTTGGCTGAGAGAGGGTAACTGGCCCTAGGTTACCCAATAGGGTCCCAGAGTTGTCAGGAAATTTGAATTTAGGCCTCTATACTTCTACTCCAATATCTTACTGTGCTGTGGTGGCGCAGTGGTTAGAATGCAGTACTGCAGGCTACTTCTACTGACTGCCAACTGCCTGCAGTTTGGCAGTTCGATTCTCATCGGTTCAAGATTGACTCAGCCTTCCATCCTTCCGAGGTCGCTAAAATGATGAGCCAGATTGTTGGGGGCCATATGCTGACTCTGTAAATTGCTTACAGAAGGCTGTAAAGCACTGTGAAGCGGTATATAAGTCTAAGTGCTATTGCTATTACCACATTTCACTGAGATGGTGTTTTCACTGCAGCTTTAATTTTTAACCATTATGCTCCTTTACTGTGTATTTTGTTGTTTTATTTCACTTGACATTGTAAACTGTTGTGTAATAAATATTATGAATCTCATTAGCTTTAAGGATGGAGAATCTAAACTAGTGGAATCTTTTTTTTCAGGCTTATGCTGAAGTTAAAACATTGCTGGACTCCTTCAGTGAACAGAAGAGGTGCTGGACTCATGTGAGGTCCAAAGCATTTCTTAGGAATGATTTTTCAATACATGCACAGTCGTAAGAAATACTACTGAAGATACATAAAGCTAGCACTGCATCAAACTCTGGCACAACACTAGCATGTCTGTTTACTTACCAAAAATCTTAGCATCCTCAACAAACTTTTGTGTTCTACGCCTGACATTTTCAGAATCCATTAGGGCTCTTTGGTATCGTTCCTACATTCAGAGGAAGAAGCAGAATCAGGCAAAAGAATTCTAAATCCAAGTAACAGAGAATGAGTTCTCCATATTGGTGCAAAGAATATTTAATGCAGCTTGGTCAGACAGCTTACTCATACGGTAGGCAATAGATTTGTTAATTATTAAAAAAAACAGACTGGTGTGGAAGCCATGTTAGTACATATTATCTTGATATCTATTGCCCTACAATTTCCACTTCTTCTGGCGGCACGCCACCTGGCGTTTACAAAACTGACAGCTTAATTCCTAGATAGGGAATGCGTGGCCCTGAATTAAACAAGATCCTCCTGAGGAGAGATGCTTATTTTAGCATATAACAAAAGAATATATTCCCCACAATTCCTCTTTCTCTAGGTTTCACCCCTCTAACCGCTCCTTCTCCAGGCTTTAGTTCTTTTTAAAACTAGCTGAGCGTCGTAACTAAAAATAGAGCAAAAACCTCTAAAGTAAAGCCACAATCTGCAAGAAGCTGAAAAAAATCCAGACAAGCGAGAAGGGAAGTTTAGCTTCAAGCATTAGGTTGTCTTAGGAAACAAGCAACAAGCTCAGCTAGAAATTCTGCATGAGATGAATTATTTTTATTGGGTATATTTTTTAATTTATTTTCTCTGGTGTTTATTTCTTTGTACAAGTTCAGGAATTCTGTGTTGTTTGCAATTGGGACCCTCTTTATAGCAGTTAGCTCTAAATAGGAGAACAGCATCACCTTTGCTACAAAATTACTCCTAAGTTTCCAAATCCTTCCCTTCCCTTCTTCCTTCAGTCTTAACTGCCCATCTCCCTCAGAGAGCTGCTCTGGGCAGTTTGCTATTCATTTGCCATTGAATGCTTCCTTCTGACTATCTAAAGAATTTTTATTTCTCTTTTTTTTTCACAACAAGGCTTAATTTTTATTTATCACTTAGAAGATCTCCTAAACCAAAAGACAGAGAAGGAAAAGTTCATTTGAGCCCCATACCTCCAATACTCTAGAGGCAGCAGGCAATGATACAGAAATTATTTCATTTTTTTTCTCCTTTAAATTTGCCAGAAAATAATACAAGGGTGTGGGGTCACTATGCCTTTTGCATGTTGGGGATGGCCCTAGATCAGAGGTAGGCAACCTTGGCTCTTTTATGACTCGTGGACTTCAACTCCCAGAATTCCTGAGCCAGCCATGCTGGCTTAGGAATTCTGGGAGTTGAAGTCCACAAGTCATAAAAGAGCCAAGGTTGTCTATCCCTGCCCTAGATGAAGCACTCCCTGGAAGATAGGGGGTGGAAGCATGAATCACCAATCACCATACTAAGGTTGAATTGGGCTGCAGTGTGTAGATCTGAAGGGGTCTTGGAGGAGGCGGTAAAAACTTCCTACTTTTTATCCTATGGGCTCAGCCTTACCATTATAATCATAAACGAGAAATAGGTTAAAAAGGGACCATTTCAGAGACACCGATCAGTGGGTCCTTGAAGTCAAATAAATAAAATTTCTAAGTTTTAATATTTAACACAGTAAATATTATTAGGTATAAATCATATAAACCTAGGCTTTTGAGGGGGGGGCTCAATTATTTTTAAGAATGTAAATGGGTCTTGAGAAAACTACTGACCTAGATCAATATGCAACTGTTATGCAATACAACAGCAATAACAAAATTGGAAAAATGAGGAAACGGGGCTCTTACATAAATTGTTTCTTATGACTGTGATACAAGGCATGCAAGAAGAAAACATTACTGCCAAGATAATAGACAGCAAAGTTTTTTAAAAGCTATTTCAGTAGCCTCAGCAAATAGCATGGGTGGATGATCTAGAAAGCTAAGCAGAAATGAGAACTCTACTTGTGAGTGCCAAGACAATGACCAAGAAAAGGGGTAAGGATGGAGAGAGCGAAAAATAAAATAAAACAAAAATTCTAAAAGGCAGTTCTTCTTCATCATGCCAAGAAACTTGTTTGGAAGTATCCTGCAAGTGTCCAGGAGTCAAGCTAGTCTCAAAGGGAACTTTAAACTCTGCAGACTTCTTCCTCACTTGCTGCCCAAAAACAGTAGCTGGACTTACCATGGAGTAAGTCACTGGAAGATGGCCAGGACAAGAAAAGGTTAACTCCGCCTCTTCTAGCTAGAAGCTGGACTTAAGACTTCTTGTCCCATGAAGGAAATTCCTTCCCTTCAGTCAGTCACATGTATTGACTTCCGCTGAGTATGGTTCAATTCTTCCTTTATTGTATATTCCACTATAACAAAATTGTTAAGACACATGGAGATGGAAGAATGCGTAACTGTTAGTGAAAGACAAGTAGCTCATATCCTAACCCTGTTTAGTTTCCTAATCCTCTTCTATTCTATATAGGGTGGGATTTGTCAGTTCCATCTTCCAGTGACCAGAGAGATACAACAGAGAAAACTCAACTACTATTCTTGCTCATTGGAGACAGTTTACAGGAAAATGCCATACTACAGCAGTATTTCCAATAACAATTTAGCATCAAATAAGTTGAATTTATTTATTTTATAAGGTCTTATAAAGTTCCACTAGTTCCACCTGAATAGCTGTGTCTCTTACAGAATTGCTATGAAGGAAGGAAAGAGGCTGTCTCTTGCTGGCTGTATACACCACGGCAATGTTTTTTCCAACTTGAATGCCAAATGTAGAGTGAAAATTTTTGTAGGAGATAAAGGTGGTAGTATTTTTGCTTTCCACCATATGATTAGTAGATTCTTAAGAACCCTGCATCTATTTAATCCGAGCCATTTTGTTTTATAGGCTTGGCTGGATTTGGACTGATTTTGAGAAGTACAATTTCTAGTGCATAATGTAATCTGGGAACTGATCTTCAGAACGATGGAAAAATCCAGCTATAGATTACTTGGGTTATGAAACACATGGATAACCAAGGGTGTCCTTAACTTCCCAACCTGCGAAGCAGAGAGAAAAGGCCTTCTTCTAGATAAGCAGTGGCCTTTGATCATTCAAAAAACAGTTTAAGCAGATGCCTGTCTATGCAGCATAGCTCTCTCTCCAATCTGTAGGAAACTCAATATTTCCAAGAACTTTTGTTCACATGTCACAAGTTTCTGGTTTTTTGTATTACCATTCTTGGAGCAGGTTATCTGGTAACCAAGGTGGTTTTACCACAAACATGGAAGATCCATATTCAGCAATTGATCTTATTTAGCTTCCAAGCATGAGGTTGTAGCTACTCTGGACCAGTAGCTTGAGACAGAATATCCAAATGTTCTAAAAGGCACCGTTGGTGTTGCTTTCATCTCTACCATGCCATAAAGCTATGGTCCCCTAGGGCCAAGGTTGTTAGAATCAATTGTGTTTTGGGTAACTTTCTTTACACATCATCTTGTATAGCACAAGGAAAGAAAGCAGGAGTGCAAAGAGTAGTCCTTTTGGTCATGATGCCACAGGGTGTGTTAGTACTCTCTGCTGCCTTGTTGGGCTATAGGAAAAAGTCTTAACCTTGGATTTCATGAGCAACTCAACTGTCTCTTTGAACAGCTTGATCGTGCTTTACTAAGACCGTCTTTCAATCTGTGGTCAATCTCACAATGCCTAAGCTATAAATCTTGTCAATACAATGGTTTCTGTTGCCATAAATCTGGCTGCAACTATAGACAGTCTAAAGAGCAATCTGTCATCAGGTGGGGAACCACAGAGATGACCATGAAGAAACTATTCAGAGCCAGAATGTTTTAAGAAGTGACTCAAACTGACTCTGCCTTGACTCCTTCTAGTATAAGAGGGAAAACCAGTCAGGCTTGCAAGTTTCTGTTATGGTGGCTTATCTCAATAGAGTTCTAAACATTTTGTGAGTCTGTTTCTTGATCTAGTCAACTTTGAGGGGCTGTCACATCATTATGTTCTTCTGCTGTATCCAGTATATCTATGATAACATCAAATGTTCATACAACTGTAACTTGGTCAGG
Source organism: Crotalus tigris (assembly GCF_016545835.1). Classification (NCBI taxonomy): domain Eukaryota; kingdom Metazoa; phylum Chordata; class Lepidosauria; order Squamata; family Viperidae; genus Crotalus; species Crotalus tigris. Next base: position 6,928,231 of record NW_024096478.1, on the reverse strand, counting down.
GATGGAAGAGATTGCTGCTGCTCCATGGTCTTGCCTGGGTTTTGCTCATTAGGGCCAATAAAACTCTTTCCTTTTTTTTCAGTATCATTAATTCAGACATTTAAGACTGTTACCATTTCATGAATGTTCCCCTATACCAGGGGTGTCAAATTGCCGGCCCGCGGACCGGATGTATCATAGCAAAACTGCGCCCACCCCATTGCTGGCAATGGAAAAAAGTTACGATACATCGCGGCACATCACTTGATGTTGCGAGTTTGACACCCCTCCCCTATACAGAAGATATAAATTGTTAACTACTCCCTCTTCTTGAATCTCTTAGTATCCTTCATCTCTCCCACTAGCATCCTGGTGGACTAAAATAGTTATCAAGTGGGTTCATTGATCTTTGGCTATTTTATTTGGAACAATGTATTTATAATTCATGTTCAATTTCAGTTGCAATTTGATAGATGCAGCACTATTAAGCTTTAGTCAATGACAAATGTTCTATATGGTCCCATAGATTAAAAAAAATACTTTATATAAATTATAGGGCTGAATCTTTAAGAAAATGCACAGAAATTTAGATGTGCAGTCCCTTATTCAGGATATCAAACTCAAAAAAGTCACTTACTGTTAAGACACGGAGTTGTTCTTCTAGCTTGATAGTCTTTTGCTCTAAATTTTCCCCCCTCAAGATCTGTCTAGGTTCATTCTGAGGATCTTCTGGACCACAATCATCCCCTGTGCTCTTTTGTTGTGCAGCGGTACTGAAGGCGAACAGCAAACCTCTGAAACAACATAAAGACCAAAAATGTAGAGAAATATACCTTTGCAAAAAGCCTTTCCATTTCATCTTTATTTTAACAATAAAGATTCACTTATTAACTGGGATGGCTGCAAAGCTTTTGGATTGTATTAAGGAATCTAGCCTTAGCATTATACTACAAGTTAAGGATATTTTGTTTACTTTTTTGCCAATCTAAAAGAATTAGATTGAAAAATGAATAGCTAGGCACATTCAACTTACTCTGGAAACTTGATTCAGGATTTTCTGATTTACAGATAGTACTCTGTGATTATCAAAGGACATTAACTACTATGATAGTTTTTTTTTCCTGTCTAGCACCTTCAAGACATAGGCATGAAACATAAGCTGACAAGGAAGGAGACAGTCCCACACACCTCATCATTTACAACACAAGAAAATGTTTACAATTACACAATGAACTAACAATGTGTATATGATCAACAAAATGGAAACACAGAGTAGGCATCTATTTTCTATGCTTATTAGAATTTTAGAATCCTTCATAGAATAAGACATTTATATTTCTATCCATATCCTGTGTAACGCAACAGTCAGCTATATACTCTTATTGTTCAGCAGAGGTGACTTCACTCAGCTGAGAAATAGCTGTAGCAAATTTAGATATATAATTTTTCTGAGAAAGTAGAACTCAATATACAAAATCAGAGTGAACAAAAAGGCATTGCTTGCAATAAGGAAAACTCAGTTTTGCCACTGTTTCTTTGTGTGCAGAAGCACACGTGCAGGAATGAATAGGCTCTGAATCCACTTTTCATTATCAGCTGCACCAACAGGAATCCTTATGATAGTCACATAGGCATTTAATTAGATGTGGTAATGTTATTTGGAATTCTAATTTTAGTTTCCTCAATGATCTTTTAGATGCTTAGATATTGCAATTCAGCTAATGATAACTGAGTGGGGGCAACTGATTTTTTTTAAAGCCCATTGACAGGTTATGCTAATAATTTGGGCGATAAGGATAGCAGCAAGTGAGCTTGTGAAGCTAGACATTAATTAATAAGAATGCAATGTGGAATATAGTTCAGACTTCCAGCCAATCTCTTCCAGCCTATAAAATCCTTAGCTTTTAGGATTTTGTTAATTTTATTTCTCCTCTCCAGCCAATTTTTAAAGGGAAAAACAAAACAAAAAAATCATTAGTAAAGGTTATATTCCACACTCCCTCCTCCCCATTACACATATACACATAGTTTTACTTCCAGCTGCTGATAACAATTTACTAACTATTAAATAAAAATTTCCTCAAAGGAGAGGCCTTTCAGATAGTCATTCATATCCTGGTCACCTCACGACTGGATTATTGCAATGTACTCCACATTGGGCTACCTATGAAGACCATCCAGGAACTACAACAAGTTCAAAATGCAGCTGTGTAAGCAGCAACCGGTAAAGTTGCATTGGTTGCCAGCTTGCTTCCATGTGCAATTTAAGGTGCTGGCTATCACCTATAATGTTCTTCAAAACATAGGGCCTGGTTGTCTCAAAGTCTGTCTATCTCCAATTATTTGTGCCTGCTAGAGTACATTCTGGCAGAGTGGATGTGCTCCAGGTTCATTCATTTAAACATGTTCATTGTGTGGGCCAAGAAAGTGTGTCTTTATTGCTATCCCTGCCTTTTACAACAGAACCCCATTCTATATATATGTCTTTATTGTCAAGAAGTCAATTGTATGACATCATGCAATGCATAGTAAAGTTAGTTTTTAAAATTATATATATGTAAGTGACTCTCAGAGAAGGTTTTGGCATTTCCTTTCAGTTCTTGAGGGTTTTTTTTAGAAAAGGAAATGCCAAAACTTTCCCTAAGAGTCACTTACATATGTATATAATTTACATATCAAGTATGCAGTTATATACTCATTTAATACAGGTACTTCTTCTTTAATGCCTGCCTCATACAGCAACTATAGTTACAGTGGTGATGACATATTAATTTTGTGACCAATTCTTGCATATATGACCTTTGCAAAGGAAAGCTGAAGTAAGATCATAAGCACAGTTGCAATTTCACTTGCTTTGCTTAACAACTGAGTTGCCAATCCCAACTGTAGTTGCCAAATGAAGACCACTCGTGCATGAATAAATCCCCATGGACAGAAGAGGAATTTTCTTTTGAAATATACAAACAAAGGTGATATATTTTGCTAAAAGAAAGGTTATAATTTAGCATAATGGGCTGCATGTGATCCTGGACAGCTAGAAATGCATTTCCACAAGATCATAAATTTTAACATTTTATAATTATATGCAGCCTAAGATAATTCTTCACTCAATGCCGCACAGATAAGTCAAAAGGTTGGACAGGCCTGGCTTAATAGATGGTTGGTCTCATGCCATATAATAAACTACAATGGGAATTTACCACCAGAGAGTATTTTGCCTTTTAATTTTTTTCTGCTTTTTCCAGAAGCATATTTTAATTGGCAATTAATGAAAAGTAATTAAATCAACTAAAATCTGAAACCTGCCAAATTAATAGCAGATAAATAGGATTCCCAATCCCTTGAATTATCTCAATTCTTAGCACAAAGGCCCCCTTCAGCTGTCTCATTTGAAGGCAGAAAGCTGGAGAAGGGCAGGTGAGGACTGTATGTGCAACCACATTTCTTCTCCACAGGTTCAGGCAAACACCTGAATGAGGCTTAGATTAGTGAGGCAGCCACTTAAAGGATACAAGCTTAAAATAAGTTCACAAACATTCAGAACAGCTCATAAATCTCCTCTCTAAAACAAGCTGCCCTTTAAATGCTTACATTTTCTCGCTGGCTGTTTATATCTGAACATAACTGCACATGCTGTTTATTGCGTGACAGTGAGTTTGAATGAGCCTTTGCCAAAAACTTACTTAAAACAAATCACTGTCTAGACATGCACTCTTTTACCAGCTCAGTAAATTCTGCAGTGTAACACATACCTGCTTAATTTATAACACTTCTTGCTATTTCAAATAAGCAATCTTCTTCAGTCTTTAGGGCCAGATCCTAAAAATACTTAATATATACATAAAAGAGCTGTCCTGTGTCTTTACCTGGTCATATGTATCAGGAGCTAGAAAAACCTGTCTAAATGGTGACATATTCAAGTTGCATTACTTATCTAAGCCTTGGATGTGAACCATAGTTACAAGAAAAGAAGGAAGAAAGGCAATTCTTAAGGGACTTGCCTGACTGACAACAGCTAGAATAGGACCGCTATTATCAACTGAGTCTGAGAAATTACTTTGTCAGAGTAACAAGTCAGATATTCCAAAACATTAAATCACAGTGAGCATTCTTGTGTTTTTAATTACCGTATCACTTCCAATTCTAGAACAGATTCCTGTACAGGGCTGTGCTCTGTGTGACGAGGCTATCTTTGAAAAGAATACAAAAGCTTCCATTGATTCAATATGGTTAGTTCTGAGTAGACAGTAGATACTTCTAAATATTAGCAACCATAGACAGAGGATGGTGAATTTCTGATCTTCTGAATTTTAAAAATCCAAGTTTGAAATCTCAACAGTTGATTCCTTCTGTATGAGTCTGCCTAGGAATTGTTTGTTCTAGAAGCCCTGCTTCAAGCATTCTGCCATCAGACAGACAATAGGGATGAGTAACTGGCAGAAAGCTTTTTAATTTGATCAGTAATCAACTCTAAGAGATAATATATTTGATACACTGGGGTGAACATCCTCAGTAAAATTGAACAACATACCCTCAGAATGGTGTTGAAATCTAAGTTACTGGGGAATGCACATGTCTTTTGTAACATAGATATTTGTATAGTTGACATAAGTCTATCACATGCTAGGTATTTGACAATCCTTTACTAAGTTCAAAAGGGAAGTTCAATGTTTAACTATAGAATTTGCTGTAAAATCATTTAATTACATATAGGATACATAGTTTGCTTTTTTGCTACTTTGGTTTATTCATCTGTGTGTCCATGACACACAGGCATGGAACCTATACGAAGTATTTATCCCTCAAATATGTATAGTCACCTATCCAACAAACCACAACTTTGGGCAGCATACAACAATCGGATAACAACACTGATAAAAACAAGAAATATAAAAATATAAAATCCAGATTTAAAAATATTATCATAAAAGCAAATAAAAAACACAGCTCTAGGAGAGGATAAGAAAAGTCTCTTAGCAATGGAGCCACCTACACATATCTCCAGGTCCCTGGAAGCCCCAGGCCTGATGACCTAGCCCAGTGTTTCCCAAACTTGACAATTTTAAGGCATGAGGACTTCAACTCCCAGAATTCCACAGCCACGCTGGCTGTGGAATTCTGGGAGTTGAAGTCCACATGCCTTAAAATTGTCAAGTTTGGGAAACACTGACCTAGCCTGTTCTTGATGGACTTTGATGACATAGCCTGTTCTTGAGGGACTTTGGGAATGTCAAAAAAGGGATGGACCTAATCTAATTTGGGGGAAGAGAAAAGAATATTCCATAAAATAGGAATCATGGCAGAGAAGGCACATACGGTATACATATACTGGGTGTGTACATACATGGTATTTCCCCCATTTGTAATTAACAATGACACAAACATGTCCCTACATATATTTTTCTGGCATGACTCCATGATCTTGCCTTTCCAGGGGTGGGTAACCTTGGCTCTTTTATGACTCGTGGACTTCAACTCCCAGAATTCCGAGCCAGCATGGCTGGCTCAGGAATTCTGGGAGTTGAAGTCCACAAGTCATAAAAGAGCCAAGGTTGCCCACCCCTCATCTAGTCCTTGGCCCATGAGCTAGACAGGCCTTATTTATCCATAGCAGTATGCTCATCTTATTTTAATATCATTTAAAGACATCAAAATTTTTAAAATCTGCTAAGTTTTATGTCTGGTGGGAACTCAGGTGAAACAGGGAATAGAGGCAGGAAAAGGATCAGCAAATTTAATGCCAATATAATACTGTTGTAGATAATTGGAGGACACTATAACTCAGCACTTAACAAAAGCCCCTAAAATTGTTTTCTCATTTATAAATTATGCTCTACATTAATATGCATAGGTTGCTTACCAGTAGTAGTTGGTGTTGCAGAACAATGTAGTTGCTGAAAAATATATAGTATCTGAACCTACCTGAACAAACTCAACAACTATTCCAAAGATTTAAGCCCAAACTACTGGAACTTTTTAAAACTCATGTTGACCATCAACAGTATTTTAAATGTTTTGATTGTGAATTTGGGTTTCAAAACTGTTTCAGGGAGATCTATGGTACTATTTGCAGACTGAGTCCTGATATTCTAGCCCCACCCCCTACTTTATCACTGTATTAAAGACCATTTGCAATCAGAAGTGTTTTGCCTTCAGAGAACATATAAAATAAATGTATATTATTAACACTGCAATCAGAAGTGTTTTGCCTTCAGAGAACATATAAAATAAATGTATATTATTAACACTGTTCAACAAAAATACATACTCTACACAAAATAAAACATGCTCTTATTCAGTATTTATTAAGCACACTCCCACAATATAATCAAATAATTCATCAAAAACTCTACTCTCTTGTTTTTTTTACAGTATAGCTATGTTTCTGAATAAACGTTCAACTGGCTGAAAATTTTGTCCCTGTTATCTAAAGATTAAATCATAGCAACTGGACTAAACTTTATTAATCTGAGATGTTTTGTTACTCATCCAAGCAACCTGATCAGTCAAAACAAAGTTAGGCAGAGAGTCATTGGAATGTACTAATTCTTGCCACACCAACTTCAGAGGTTTCTTCCCAAAATACTTTGCATGATGAAGTTGCTCAGATGAGCAACTAAACATCTCAGATTAACAAAGTTTGATCCAGTTGCCATGATCCAACCTTTAGATACCTTTGGCTTGGATCAGTCTTCATTGAGATTTTGTCCATGTTATTCTAATATTAGTATCTCTGAAATCAAGTGTCATTTTAAATATTTATGTTGATCAATTAATTTTAACTTTCAAGTATACAGTTAAAGTGATACCAGACTGGAATAGCAACAAAAGAGATTAGATGGTTCTATCATAATGGCTACTCTAATCAGCATATTCAGAGCATTTGCCTGCAAACACTCATTTGGAGATCAATGTTACCTTTGTATCACAAGGATAAGCTTAGCCTTTTACATACCATACCTTAATAGAACAGGTTTAATATTTAATATTGTGTTTGGTTTGTGAGCTGCTCAGAAAACTTGGAAGCAGCTGAAGGCATGTGGTAGAAAAACTCCAGCCTGGTCTTTTCATTGAAAATCTCCCCCCCCCCCCCAAGTCGACCCTCCCCCTCCCTCCCAAATCTTTTCTGCAGGGATTTCTCCTGCTTTCAGACAGTTTCTGAGATAAAATACCAAAGTGGAGGAAGTAAACGTGAAAATTGGGGGCTCTAAAAGATTAGCTCATTTAAAGCGTGCAGGTAGAAACAAGCCTGTGCAGAGGGAGAAGGTAGAGAAAGGAAGGTGGAAAGGCCACGTGGGTGGGAAGAGTGATTTCAGATTTGTTCACTTCTGGCTCGTAAACTGCAGGGAGTCACGCGAAACGAATGTTGCCTCTCCCCCCCCCTGCCTCCTCCGCTTCCTCCACACCCACACTGAGCAAAATGGCTCTTTCACCCGATTGAAAAGAGGGATGGAACACAGCCTTGCTCGTAAGCTAGGCGACCCGCCGATCTTCGCATCCATCTCAAGAAAGGCCGTCTAGGGAGTTCCAGCAGCATTTCAGTGCCCGCCCAAACGACTCAAGTCCAGCAGCTGCCAGCATTTCTCCCCCCCCGCTTTCTCTGCAGAGGAGGAGGAAACTCAGACAAGTGATCCCAAATTCTCGGGAAGGGGCCGCTTTGCAAAAAGATGCAGCCGGGAGCCAGGACGCGCGCCCCCCTCTTAGTGCTGAAGACTGGATGCCATTCCTGAGCACAGGCGAGGAAACCACAGCGGGGGAATCTGGGAGGCATCGCCTCGTATTTCTCGGAGAGCCGCGGGGGGTTGGGGTGGGCGTCCAAGGGGAAGCGATTTAAATGGAAACATCCTCCCAGGCAGCCTCGCTCCGGAGACCCTGTCTGCAAATAGCCACGCAAATTAGAGCTGCACCCCCTCACGCACGTTTTAGAAAAGCCGCTTTCTTCAAACCAGCACTCGTCGGCAAGAAAAAGCGACTAGCCCGTCAGTCCCGGCGCAAGAACCCGCCGCGGTGGAGGAGAACCAGCCCGAAAGCCAACGACGATTGATAAAAGAATGACTGGGCCCCCTACCTGTTGGAGTGGAACGGAGGGTAATTCAAGTGGTGCCAAAAAGGGCTCAAGCAACTCCGCGCCGCTCGCACAGACCTGCCCGCTGCCATTACCGTCGCCTCGGTCACACTGGACAAAACCGACCGCGGCTTTCCAGACGCTCACGGGAGAAGATGAGAACACTCGAACGACTACAACAGCCCAGACTGCAACTCCCGCCAGGCCTCGCGCTAAAAAATACTCCGCCCTTAGGGCGGGGACTTCGTGGGAAGGAGGAGGATGTTAGGTTTAGATGTTAGCAGGCGAAAATCGGGCTGGTATGGTTTCCTCTTCAGCCAAATAAGAGGCATATTGCACCGGCGCCTTCCTGTTGGATCGGTTGTAATACTTTCCCTGGTTTCGACATTGTTGTAGCAAACTGAATTGTATGTGACTTGAGAGGCTTTTCTTGGTTCTGCGACCCCATTCGGCTCCCTTCGTTTTTCAAACATCCTAAGAATTGTTTCTTGCGCCAAGAATTATATGTAAATGATATGCTGTCGAAGAAATTACAATTTTAGGGCACATTTCCTAGAAGGAAGCGAGTATGAGTCGTTATAAGACTCAAGGAGCTGAATCAGCTACCTGGGTTTCAGCAAGTTCCGCTGTTGCGGGTGTGCATCTGCTTTTTCTCAGCTGTCCTCCGTGACTTCTGTCTAGTACCTGAAGTGTGAAAATTCCGATGATCTTTGTTTGGCAATCGGATTTTTCTGTGTCTCTTGCCTTTTGGAGGTATTGCAGCCCAGATACAATAGGCTTAGCTTAACCTACACTAGAACTACTGTATTGCAAAGGTTGACCCATTAGATCCAACTTCAGTTCTTTCTGACTTGAGATCTCACTGGGTGACTATATGTAGGTTACTGTTTCCCGAAAATAAGACCGAGTCTTATATATTTTTTGCCTCCAAAAGAGGCACTAGGTTTTAATTTCAGAGAATGTCTTACCTTAGGATCACCACAGCCAGGCCTTCCACACCCAACACCTGTCTTGCTGCTGCTTGACTTCTATGGCTGTTTGCTGCCACTTGTGGCCGATGCCATGTGGTGCATTGCACTGTTGTCATTACTCATGGGAGGAAGCCACATGGTGCTTTGCGCCTTCTGCTGCTTGTGGCAAGAAGCTAGAGAAGCCGTTTCTGCTGCTCGTGTTCTAGGCCCAAAGAGCCGCGCGGTGTCCTGCCGCGAGCAGCAGAAATGGCCTGTGGCTTCTTGCCGCGAGCAGCAAACAGCCCGAAGAGCTGCACGGTGTCCTGCTGCGAGCAGCAGAAATGGCACAAAGCGCTGTGCAACCTGCTGCAAGTGGTGGCACTGGTGTGATGAGTTACGTGGCTTGACAAGTGTTAGGGCGTGGGAGGCCTGGCTGCGGCAGTTCTACCGATAAGGGGCATGTGGGGCAGCTTCACCCACCTACCCTTGCCCTAGCTTGATTTTTAGACGTGTGCCTCACCCCAAAACTAGGGCTTATTTTTAGAATAGGGCTTATATTAGGTCCACCCCCCAAAATCAAGCTAGGGCTTACTTTTGGGCTGGGTCTTACTTTTGGGGAAACATGGTATCTTACTGCAATCCACTCTTAGGGTTATCTTTGTGAGAATAAAATTAGAGAAGAGCCCCCTTCTTCATAAAGCTGACACATTATCTCCTCTGAAAAAGTCAGCTATAGATATAAATATAATTAGAGCAATATGCTAACTGAAGCAAATGTTCAGAAGACCTCGATAGCCAATATATTGTGAAAAGTGTTAGTGTCTCAGAGCCTAGCTCCACTGCATTGCCTCTTCAGTTGCCAAGAATCTGTTACTGACCCATATTCTCGTCTAGTAGGTCAATTTCAATTGTTACCTTAAGATCCATCCATTCTTTATCCCACTTTTATTATAAGTAAATCAAGGCAGGAATCATACCTAATAATCCTTCCTCACTCCTTTCTATTTTCTCCACAACAACAACCCTGTTGGGCAAGTTAGGCTGAGAGATGGCAACTGGCTCAAAGTCACCCTGCTGGCTTTCGTGCCTAAGGCAGGACTAGAACTCACAGTCTCCTGGTTTCTAGGCCAGCACTTTCACCATGACGCCAAACTTAGTTTGCTTTAAGTGATTGATCTGTGATGGATCTGTAGCTTTGGTTTTGTGTTCTCCAACCTGGTGCTTCACAATTGTTAGATCAGCTCCCATAAGCCTCTCCCAGCATGATCAGTGCAAAGGCTCATGGTGAATTAAGGGAGCAGATTAAGTAGATCTGGAAAGTACAAAATTGGGCAAGACTGATGCAGTGTATGGTTTTGCAACCCAACATTGCCCTAAAAGTTTGAAGAAAAACTGAAGAATACATACTGCTCTGTACAGAGATCATATTTTATTGAAAGAGAGTGGAGCAAAGGATCCAGATGTTAAAGTGCAGACAGTTCTTAAATAATCAGATATGTCACAATATGCATCCAGAAAGGAAAAAAAGCACCTATTTGAATTTGTGTTTGTGAATGAAAAACAAACTGCTATATCTTCTGGTCTGTTGGAATAGCACAGCAGGAAGGTAATTGATTGGGGCTTTCCTTGGGGTCTTCTCTTCAGGCTGTGCTCCAGTTTTGGTTTTCTTCACATCTTCCAGGAATTAGTAAGCCTAAAACTGACCAGAGACCTTATGTTCATTAAGGCAGTTGAACCTTCATGTAGTGCAAAATTAATGTAAAATGAACTTGTCCACTGCTCCCTTAAAGAAGGATTTTTCTTGGAAATGGGAGAAGAGGATAACTTATGAACAAGCGTAACATCTTCCAGTGGCTGATTTATGGTGGAAGTCCTTCAGCAGCAATCCCATAGACCAGAGGTAGCACCTTTTAAGATATAGCTCTGGAGCAATTTATATACATTTGCAGAAGCTGATTTTCTTGCTATAGCCATCAATTTTTTCACTTTTCTTTCTCATTACAAATTGGATTACATAGAAAAAATGGAAGGGGGTATTGTACAAATAGTTGAGGCAGAATGACATAATCTGTCCTGGGTAAAACTAAATCAAACCCAGAAAACTTTCCATGTCCTCTTACCATTACTGATCTTATTTAACACATTGAACATCTTAAATAGCAGCCTGTGTGTGTGTGTGTGTGTGTGTGTGTGTGTGTGTGTGTGAGAGAGAGAGAGAGAGAGAGAGAGAGAGAGAGAGAGAGAGAGAGAGAATATTCCTAATTGGCAGTCCTGAGTTAAAAACATCATTCTGACTAGGTCTTCTCTTTGGGACTCTATTGTGCCCTCATTACTCAACAGTTGCTGCCCTGATATGGTTTGACAGAAAAATATGAGATTTGAATCAGGCTGACAGAATTGGGGGGGGGGCTTAAATAATATCCTCCAAGAGGACTGATTAAGGCACTTCCATGTCATGCCTCATTTCCTAGCACTGAGCGATATTCATCTGGTTTCCTGTGTGTGAGAAGTTGCAACAAGATTTGTTCAAGGTTTTAGATGATTTTTTTTTTTTGAATGAGGATCTCCGAAGAAATTCACCACCACCACCACCACCACCACCATCATCCCCATCATTAAAATATCTATACTCTGGTTGCTTTATTACCAATAGCAAAAGGATCAGTCCTGATGCTTGGCAGGCCAACCCTACTGAGTTGCTCCTCTTAGGCCACTCAACAAAGAGTACTCTAAGGACACAGACACAACAAACAAATCCTTGAAAAGATTTCTCTTCCCCCACCCTGTTTCCCAAAGTCCCCCTCCCTCTGTTACCCACGCCAGTTTTCAAAAGCTCTTCTGTTTGTTAATCCTTCATTTAGTGGAAGTTGGTTGCTCTCACTGTGGAGGAACCAAGTTCCTCAGTATTCTGCAATTTCTTTGCAGGGTGAAAGACTTTTGTGGTGCTTTAGCCTTTCTCAAGAGTGTCCCTGTACTTGAGAGGAGTTCATCTCAGGGATGAAGGTCCAGAGATCCTTTATGTTTTCTTCATTTCCCATTCCTAGAAAAAAGAAAAAAAGCAACATTGTGGCCACGGAGTTACAAACGAGATATCCAAACTTGAATAAATTGAAGAAAGGAATGAGGAAATTGAGTCCTGAAGCCAGAATAGATATCTTGGGTCTAGTAGTTGAACTTTCATAATGGGGCAAAATTTTAGTGAGGCACAGTTATGTACCCAAGATAAATATTGTTCTTCAAATATCCTTTGGATGCTGCTGAGGAGTTCTTTAGGGCCTTTTGTAACTTGCTTTTTCACCAATAGCATTCTCACCAAAATTTGTGATCAAATATTTACTATATATTTTCTATTATAGAAATGTCATATCTCTATAAAGAGATAATATATTTTTGCCTTGCCACAAAAAGTCATCACTCTCTTGACAGGACTGGCCCTAACTTTGCTGCACTATGGGCAAAAGGCAAGATGGCATCCTTCCATTTGATGTGTAGAGCTGACAGGATCTATAATCTGAATTTCTTTTCAAAAGAAGGCAAGTTGGTGCACCCAGCTGTCTAGCAACAGTTGCCTGAGACAATAGCCTCACGGTGTTATGGTGTGAATGGCTTTGACTATACCAATGAGCAGGTTTGTAACTAGGCCAAAAAAACTGGCAGTGCAGTAACCTGCTTGTTGGAATCATTCTAAGACCATTAAATCAGAAACACTGAGGGTGGAGAAGCTGAAACAACACCACCCTGCTTAGCCCCTCTAGACCCAAATTTAGGCTATTTTTGGGTGTGGGCAAAAGAGGGCAGCTTGCACACCTACTCTCCAATCTCTTCACAGACATAACACACTTAACATGGCTGGAGGAAGGTTAATCCTTGGTCCTTTATCTAAATTCTCTACTAATTGTGGCCAGCATTGCTGGAGGCAAGTTGAGAAATTATTCTTGAGAAAAAGAGAAGGTGAAGGAAGCCATTTTATGTGCTCATTTCCAGTGGTGGGATTCAGCCGGTTCACACCAGTTCAGCAGAACCAGTAGCTAATTTTTTTGTTGCCCAGGCCCATAGTGGACTTCCGGAAGGGCATCTATCCAGAGAACCAGTTGTTCATATATTTGAACCCCACCACTGCCCATTTCCCAATATATTCAAGGCAGTAGTGGGATAGGGACCACAGAATAGGCTAGTTATAAACCAGTTGGAAGCAGTAGATTATGTGAAAGGGATATAATAGAAGGTCTTCGAATTTATGGAGAAGGAAAGGGCTGGTATTCTTGTATGAAGATGGACTCCATACCTTTGCTTTTTGCAACACAGTCCCTTTGTTGGCAGGAAGGAGAGAGGGGCTTCGCTTCCTCATTTCTGATGCACAGTTAACTGGGACCAAATTCTCTGGGGGGTTTCCATTTGGCTGAGTAACAGTGTCCTGTAAAAAGGCAAGTAATATGAAAAATAGTTAAGGCCATATACCCATGGTGGCGAACCTATGGCACACGTGCCACAGGTGGCACTCAGAGCCCTCTCGGTGGGCACGCACGCCATCGCCCGAGTCCTAGGCCTTCAGCTGGGTTTATAAAACCTTTTTGCTTTAGGCCTCCACCACCATGTGCAAAAAAAAAAGGTTCAATCAATCAATCAATTTCAACTTCTCGCGGGAAAAAAAAGATATCGCAAAGTTGGAATTGATTGATTGAACTTTTTAGTCCCACCCAGTCTGCCATTACTACTGCAGCCATGCCCACCAATTGGCCATGCCCACCCAATGGGCCATGCCCACCCGGCACCCGATGATACATAAGTGGGTTTTGGGTTGCAGTTTGGGCACTTGGTCTCTAAAAGGTTCGCCATCATTGCCATATACAGTAGGTGTGCCATTTCAAAGTCAAAATGGAATGCCATGATGACCTTGGAACAGCTTGTTCCACACTGGATGAGATCCAGCCAGGCTGTTCTAATCTCTGGGGAATGTTCAGGATCAGAATGTTTTAATCTCAAAATATTTGGCAAACTTTGTTAAGACTGGAAGAAGACACATGCTTATTATTCCAAGGAGCTACTCCCTAGGCACTGTTTATGTGAAGAAAATTAGGAATGGAAAGAACTGCCTTCTCCAACATAAATCGGCCAGTGACAAAAGCTGTCTCTATCTTTAAAGGCCTGGTGAGTAGGGACAGCCTTCTCAGTTAGGATGTCCTAGGTTAAACTATCTTTGGAATGGTCTCCTTAGGGAGGTTTGTCTGACACCTGCTTTTTTTAAATTTTCAACATCACAAAAAAAATTGTTTTCCCATATTATGCAAAGATTTATTAAATGAATGTCATTAATAAGCTGTTATGATTTTACAATTATGTGCTTTATATTTAGTAGTGTATGATCATTATTCCTTGACTCCCCTAAAAAAGGATACCTTCTTTCTCTGAAACAAATAAAGGGGTGACATGAAAAGGATAATTTTTGCTCTTTGTGCAATCACTATCTCTATGATACTGAAGGATGTCTTGATATCTTGTCCCATGTTTGCTCTTCTAACAAGCCAGTGGCACTTTCCTGGATGCCTTTCTACCATGGAATATCTTGGCTTATCCTCTCTATAAGCACCCTAAAATGGTATCTCTAGTTTCAATTATTGTGGCTTCTGCGTACTTCCCCAAGGGTCAGCTAACCTCCCTCTTCCAGAGAGATGCCTGAGAAAATCAAAGTCATCCAAGATGTTGCTTCTCCTGAAAGTTCAGAGGGCAATACCACCTTGCAACAATTTCGACTGAACATGCAGGGGCAGTGTATGAAGAGAGAAGACCCACATCTACACTATGTCTTCTTCAAACTTCTTGCAATGTGTCTCACTAAACGTGCTGTAACAAAGGCAGGTGCCTACAGCAGAAACTTGTAGATTAAAAAATATTCAGTAAAATATAAACCCTGGCAAAATAGAGTGTACATTTGCTGCTAAGGGTTGTAGGAAATGATACAAAACAGAGTTATTCACACTTATAAACTCACAACATGCCTTTTGTTTCTCCTTTAGTGGAAAGACGGTGTACTCAGAATCTAAAGGCGCTTTAGTTTTATTGATGCACAGTAAGTGCACAGTTAAACATTAAATTATGAAGTTGGATACAATGGATTTATTTCAACATACAAAATGACACAAGAATGCATGTTCTTTCAAATATTTGCCTTTGTAAAACAAACAGCTGTAGGATTTTCATGACTGTCATCATTTTTGTTTTGTCCTTATGTAGGTTACTAATGTTGAAATGGCTTGTAATGTGAGGTTGGAAAAGCAAGTAGCTACTTCTTTACCTTGTTTTCAGTCTTTGTGTTTACAGTTAGCCCCAGGGCTGGCCCTCCTGCTAGTGACTGCTTCAACTGGTCTTTCACTGCGGTCAGTTTGAGCTCCAGGTCCACCCGTCGTGCCTCATTGGTTTTGCACTGCTCCTCTAAGGCTGCAACACGCTGCTCCAGCTCCTTCAGTTCTTTCCCTGTTACCAACACGGATACGTTTATTTATTAAGTTTGTTTGCTGCACATCTTACCACAGGGTAACGTACATGAGCAAAACCTGAATGAAACTATTGAAACTATGTAGAATCCAAAGTTCATATGTCTTTCCAAAATGGTTCTCCAGTGAACCTAACAAAGTTCAATAATAACAGACAACTGTGAATAGTATGATTTATGTAGAAAAATCATACTATAAAGAAATGGTCTATTTTGAAGTTAGAATATAAGTAATAAATAATAAATAGAATAGAACAGAGCGGGAAGCGACCTTGGAAGTCTTCTAGTCCAGCCCCCTGGTCAAAATTTGTTCTCCATTTCCCCGAGGATAAATCTACTCCATTTAATTTCTACCTCTGAATTTCCTGGGCCCAACAGAATATTGGGCTAGATGTTCCGTTTAATCCCTTGCTTCTAAGTGAGCCCAGTAATACATGTGGTTTTAAACTTAGAAGAAGCAAGAAAGAATAAAGAAGACTAAGGACTACAATACTACATGGAAATAAAAATGAAATTTATTTTTTGTCACATTGATAATAAGAGCTGAAAAAATAGATTAATAACTTTGTTGATTGTTTACTTTACACTTGTTCTAGGAAAATAGTTTGTGGTTGTATTTTCCTGGTGTTATTTGTCCCCCTTTATCCTACTTCATTTCATGCTAGCTTTTTAAAAAGGTGTTCTAGGGATGTGTGTTTATAGTGGATGTAGGGGGTATATTTTTTTTCTTCATCTTTTACTGAACTTGGATGAGAGGTATTAAATTATGGGTGTCTTTTATTCTAATTCTGTGACAAGATCTGTGATCATTTCTCAGCCTAATACAGTGATGGCAAACCTTTTAGAGACCGAGTGCCCGAACTGCAACCCAAAACCCGTTATGCATCGTTGGGTGCCGGGTAGGTGTGGCCCATTGGCTGGATGTGGCCCATTGGGTGGGCGTGGCTGCAGTGGTAACAGCAGACTGGGTGGGACTAAAATGTTCAATCAATCAATTCCAACTTTGCAAGATCTTTTTTTTTCCCGCGAGAAGTTGAAATTGACTGATTGAATCTTTTTTTTTTTTTTTTTTTTGCACACGGCGGCAGAGGCCTAAAGTGAAAAGGTTTTAGAAACCCAGCTGAAGGCCTAGGATTTGGGTGATGGCGCGTGTGCCCACAGAGAGGGCTCTGAGTGCGCCTCTGGCACCCGTGCCATAGGTTCGTCACCACTGGCCTAGAACACTGAGAATAACCATGCAATCTTTTATTTTAAAATCTGCACAGGGCACCCACATTTTATATACCGTATTTTTCTGTCTATAAGATGCACCCTTGTATAAGACGCTCTGGCATGCGAGTTTCTCCACGCTGATTAGCTGTTCGGCAGAGCGCTGAACAGCTGAGCCGGCAAATCCAGAAGTTCGGCCAGCAGAAGATCTTGCCCCCTCCCCCTCCCATTAGTGGCAAGCCCACAGGGGCTTGACACCTGCACCAGGTGGCATGGCAACCCACACAGGCATGCCCTGGGTTGCGGAGGTTACCATTATTTTTCTGTGTATAAGACGTTACACTTGTATATGATGCACCTGATTTTTGAACAGGGTGTTTGCAGGAAAAAATAGCGTCTTATACACAGAAAAATATGGTATATTTTTAAAGAGTTTCAAAAAGTCCATACATTGGCTTTCTGCATTATATTTATGCTTTGAGATATCCAGTCCTCCTATACATGCAACCTCTTTCAAATTCTCCATATCTTTCTATTATTACAAGTAGTTTGAGATGTGGCACTGGTATAATCACAACAGACATGATGCTATATTCATTAATGTGCAATTTGAAATTAGCAATAGCAATACTAGCATAGAAGTGCCCTGGAAAGAACTAAGGAAGAGGTAGTCCTTGACTTAATAGTTCATTTAGTGATGGTTTGAAGTTACAACAGTACTGAAAAAAGTGACTTATGACTGTTTTTCACACTTACAACCGTTGTAGCATCCCCATGGTCACATGATCAAATTCAGATGCTTGGCAACTGATTCATATTTATGACGATAGCAATGTCCCAGGGTCATGTGATCACCTTTTGTGACCTTTTAAGACATTGTGGGCCAATAGGGAAGCCAGATTCACTTAACAACTGTGTTACTAACTTGACAACTGCAGTGATTTACTTAACAGTGACAAGGAATGTCTAAAAATAGGACAAAATTCACTTAACAAATGTCTTGCTTAGCAACAGAAATTTTGGGCTCAATTGTGGTCGTAAGTCGAGAATTACCTATATAAGATTTTACTATCCTTTACGTTCCAAGCTTTCAGATAATAGTGTTGACATTTTTTTATAAAAAGCATAGTTTTTCCAGTAGGTGGAACACCTGAGCTTTCATCTCTGCAAGGCAGGAATCGTTTCAGTGATCAGTTGGAAGCTGTGTGGATTTGGCAGACTGAAGAGACTTTAGCAATAGATCTAGCATTAAATGGGAAGGAACAAGATGCAAAACATGCTCTACCTTTGAACAATGTGGAGGCAGAGGTAGAGCTCAGGTTACGAGGGCAGTTGGGGTTGGGAACTTGGTTAGCCATTGTTAAGCAAGGACTGTGTGGGTCATTAAGTGGGGACTTTACATGATCATGATTTTCAACTTCCTGCTGGCTTTCCCATTGACTCTGCTTGTGGGAAGCCAGCAGAGAACATCAGAAATTGCTATCTTAGGACCACAGGGATGTTGTAATACCTGGAACTGTGAGATGCCTTTGTAAGTCCCTGTCATAACTTTGAATGGTTGCTGAAGAAATGATTGTAACCCAAGGACTACCTGTAATCTTTTGCAGGAATCTCCTGACACCTTTTCTTCTTTATCAATAGTTAGACTGTCATAGTGAATCTAACTCATTCATCCCTCAAAGTGAGGGTGTCAAAGATTTTTGGGGAGGTCATAGCAGGTCGGATGCTATGTTTCAAATAGAAATGTCTGCCAGCTGATAATGAAGAAAATCTTCCAGAAGCCAGGGGAGGAGACTTAGATGTAGATCCTATTTACATATTGAACAAAAATATTGAACAAAAAAACCCATCTCCATAAGCCTATTGAACCTTGACTTTTGAAATATCAAGCTTTTATAATGTGGACAATAGAAAAGGCACTGCTTCACTGCCTTTGAAGTAGGTCTGTACCTGATTTGCTCTTCATGGCCTCCCGTAGTTCCCGCTTTTCCTTACGCAGCTCAATAAGCTCATTTCTAATGGACGCCTTCTCCTTTTCCAGCTTGTCTTTCTCTGTTAGGAACCTCCGAGCATCTTCCTCAGCCCGGTTCTTTCCATACTTGTAATTATTGGCATCTGCACAAACATACACACACAATAGGTATGTTCTTGAGGGGATTAGTGTGTCTAGCTCTTTTTTGGCAGCAAAGAAGTGAATGAGGCTGAGGCTCAAAGAGACACAATTCCCCCTTAAAAGACTCAAACCAAACCAAAGGTGTCATCAGTAATTTCCATACTTCCAACATAGTTCTCTTATTGTTTTCTGGAAATTGCTTATTACTGATATTTCTAGCACTTGATAAATGAATTACTAATGAGCTTGTTACAACTGTAGCCTAGCCTAGCATCCTTTATAAAATGATTTACAGCTATTAGGAAAATGTTTATGGCAGCAGACCGTTCTCATAGACCAAATTTCAGAAGATCACATTGCAGCACAGGAATCCCAGGTGGACTCTGCCCAGCATTCTTACAGCATCATAAGAAATTGCAAAAAGAAATTGGGAACTTTCATTCACACTTTCCTATTTCAAGCCTATATCCCAAGTAAGAAGGAAACACTATAAAAAGGAAAAGATAGTAGCGGTGTTTGCTTAAATTCATAAGGAAGTTGGCCCAGTGCTGCAAATTGGGAATCTTGCATTATCAGAGATGTAAGCCAGTGGCCCCCAACCTTTTGGGCACCAGGGACCAGTTCCGTGGAGAGAGGTTTTTCTGCAGACTGGAGGAAGCATGGTTTCGTATGCTGCCTGCCTCCTGTGGGTGGGGCTTCGCTTGTTTGTGCAGACCGGTTTCTGGCATGCCGTGGACCTGTGCCGGTCCACAAACTGGGGGTTGGGGATCCCTGATGTAAGCAATCCTTATTCATTAAGAAGCAGCATGCAAGTCATATGCAATCAAAACTTTGACAAAAGCAGAAACATCAAACAAGGAATAAATTTATGCCTCGATATTTTATCCTATGCAACTGGATTTCTTTTTATTTTTAAGAATGGGAGTTCCTGATGAATCCCACTCCCCCACCCCCCATTCCCTCTTTCTTAGTTGGTTGATCCAAGGCATAATGCCAAATATGACAGATGAATCCCATCCAACCTACTTGATGCATGACGCTTGACTTTAACTTGTGGATCTATACGACGTGATTTTTCACTGCAGGAAGAGCCATGCCGCTTCACCTGGGATCCTGATGACCACCCTGATTTTTCTGACTGCACAAAGGAAAGAGAGAGCAAAAACAATCGTGATATCATGAAGATCATTATCAAGAAGGGTATCTGTAAGAAATCCAGTTTTTTCCCTAGACTATAGAAATAGTTTATCCTAGTATTTCTGCCTGGGAACAGTTCCCCCCCACAAGTTGCCAAGCAACTGGGAAGGGAGGGTCACATGCAAGCTGGAAGAATAGTGATGTCATGGAAATTAAAAAGAAGAAAGGAAATAGGGTAATATTTTTGCTTTTTATAAACTACCTCCACTTTCTCGTAGGGGACTTCATCATATAATACACGAGTTGGCTCTGTTTGGTTATCAAGAGAGGAACTGGCCCACCTGAGGAGGAAGAAATAGAGTAAAAGAAGCTTTAATTTTTCTAAGCAAGTACTTAATAAGCAAAGAAGATTGGGTTCTTTCTCCACCCTCTGTTAACTGAATCCAAACACTTTTCTGGAATTCACTGACAAATGTCACATCTTACTGTATTTAGCCAAAGCTAGTATTTTTGGTAAAGCAGGAGAGAATATGCCTTTTAAAAAGTGGAAACCCCCCCAAAGTGGAGGAGATAATTAGCTTTTGATTCTTGAGGATATATCACAGGGGTGTCAAACTCAATTTCATTGAGGGCCGCATCAGCATTGCGGTTTCCCTTGGGGGCCGGGTGGGTGTGGCCAGGGTGGGTGCGGCCTACTGGGTGGGCATGGAGTGGGTGTGGCTACTGGGTGGGCATGGCCAGCTCTACATCGTTCTCATCAAGGGTGCCTGTGGGGGCCTGGGCAGGAGTGGAACAGATCTGAGGCTTTCTGGCAGAAAGGGGTGGGACTGGGGCAAGCGCCAAGGCATGGTGCATTTCTTCATTCCTCACAAAGGGTGACACCTCCCCAGCATGCACCCAGGGGGCGGGGCCAATGCGGCAGGGGCTGGTTCCTTGCTGTTTCTGGACGCTAAAACTGAATGCGTTTCAGCATAGATGGCCACCACAAAATCGTACATTGGCTCCTGGCCGGCCTGGGCCAGGGCCAAGGCAGTGGGGGCCATTCCCTCACTGTTTCCAGGATGGCTTCACAGGCCACATGAAACCACTTCATGGGCCGCATCTGGCCCCTGGGCCTTGTGTTTGACATGTCTGATATATCATATAAAATATCATGCAGATTTTCTTTATTCAGACTTTTTAGCTGCATCAAGGTTGAATCCCTGTAACTGTTGTTTATAGGAGTGGAATTGATACAAGCCAGCATTTCTGGAGGGCACAAATATATAAAACATAAAAAATGTAAAGTGTACATCCAAAGTAGAGATAGGATCCCTTGGGATACCTCTCCCTATGAAAAATCTGGGTTTGCTGTTATATAAGGACTTGATACATCAAACTAAATCAAAACACAGCCAAAGAGCAGCCTGCTGAGAGGAGTTCAACTCTCATGAGCTGAAATCCTCCCAGAAAGCATCTCTTTTGCTCTCAAACATTCCTGCAAAATGCTGAAGGATTTTCCCTCCCCTGTTTTCACAGAAGGAAAATCCTTTTTGGGGAGGGGGGCTACAGGAATGGAATTGAAATTCTGAATATTTCAATTCCTTTTCTGCCATCTGTTGAAGGATATCCCCTCCCTTATGTAACCTCCACTTGCAACCTTCCCTGCTGGCTTCCCCATTGATTTTCTGGGGAAGTCAGCAGATAAAGATTGCAAATGGCAGTCACATGATCATGGGGTACCTGGCAACAGGTCCTAGTTAGTTGCCAAGTGCCTGACATGCAGTCACATTATTGTGGGGAGGTGTGGGGGATAGTTTATTGTTTTTCATGTTTTGTGAACTGTAAAACGTTCTTTCCTAGACTGCAACAACTTTGAATGGTTATTTAATGACTCGTCATAAATTGAGGACTATTTGTATCTATATACTTCATACATTAGAGAGTAGTATACAGTTATTTTTTTCTAGGTACAAACAGTCCAAAACCTTTCTTTGGCAATGTAGCTTTGTAGCTTACTTTTAAGAATCAAAGAGTAAGTCAAATATTATGAATATGAATTTATCTGCATTAGGCTGTTTCTTACTAACCATGTCACAGATGACCTAGTTAGCAATCTGTTGCATCATGCTCCCATGATGTTGCATTCATTCTATCTCCAGCCCATGAGTAAGATTGGCTTAAGTCATTCGTTTTAGCAATGCTAAAGCAACATTCCCTACCCCCATCCCATCCCCCCAATTCCAACACCACCCAAGGGCAGCCTCAAGGCAAGCTAAAATCTGCTAGGCATTCATTACCATGAATGAACATCAAAAGTAACTAGCATTGACTGGAAAAAGAGGTAACATCAAATGTCACACTAGAATAATGTTCTGCTGATTCAAAGAAGAGGAAAAGAACTCAGCTGTGGAGACCATTAGCTTTGCATCTTCTCATCACTATATTTGTAGTCTAAAAGGCCTATATATTCCATGTTTGTCCATTTGTCACTTAAATTCAAAAATATTTTAAGAGATACCAGGAAATTTATTATTGTCACTGACCAGGAGAAAGCCATGAAAGCAATCTGCAGAGGTAGATACAGAATCCCTCGTCAGTTTAGCTAAGTCACAAATATATTAGTAAGAGGAGCTCTTACATATAAGAGTATCTCACAGCATTGATTATGTTGGCTATTTTCTCAACATCTACATAATCATAATGCAAGGCCTCTGGAGTGGTCTTGGAACCAGTTTCAACCAGCAGCAATCCAAGCCAACGTCCCAAATCTTCATAGCTGTTTGCCTAAATGAGTAGATGATATATAAAAGTAAAATCATAAATATTTCTTGGGAAGCAATGGGGGAATATTTTCTTCCTGCAAGTAAGTAAGGTAAGAATATACCTTTATAGCAGTACTACCTAATCAAATAAAGACCATCTCCATTTATTTATTTCTACTGGATGCAGTGAATAGATTCAATAACATGCTAAATCATTTGTCTGGTTTTGGTTTAGTGTACTTAGTGTATTGTGTGAATCCAACAAGAAATAATTAGTGCAATATGGCCATTTGCTGTAGCTTATTCCACAAATCAAAGTAAAAATAAACTATGATGGATCACAGGGTATGAAAACACTGAACCTACACAGTGAAATATCCCTCCTAAATGCACATGTGTACAGGTGTAAATAAAAGCATTCTTATTATTTAAGAAAACTGAAAGCTCCTTTACCTCTAAGGCAGAGACTTCCTGTCCATTGCGAAGGATACGAAAAGCAAAGGGATGCTTGGGGCCCAGTCCTGGTGCCACCTCACATCCCCGCAGGACAATGGCATTCACATGGGTCCTTAAATCTGTGCGGTCCTTGTGGAAATAAAGCATGTTGCCTTTTAAACGACACCAACGTTCCTTCCAACACTGGTTAACAAGAACATGCAAGTAGCCTGCCAGGAAATATAAAAGAAGATCAGCACTAGTGCAATGTCCAACATAAGAGAGAGAGGTGGGGGGGGGGGAGAGGGAGAGGGAGAGGGGGAGGGAGGGAGGGAGGGAGAGAGAGATATTTAAACTTTCAGAGATTATTTCCTAGGCTATCAGAAAACGTTGCACTTAGATATGATGCAGTTGGTTCCCAAATCGAAAATTACTTCAGACTAAAGGAGGGGAAACCTGAAGCTGTCCAGATGTAATTGACTCTTAACACTGGAGTTGGACACTTGGATTTAAACAACATCCGGATAGTTACACGTTTCCCCTTCCCAGCATTATTATCAATGAGATATTTTTCCTGAGTACATACGTCTCTATTTTTTTTTACATATATACTGTATAGCATGAATTTGGAATAGCATCCCCTTTGCTCTAAATGATTTGCTATACATCTTAAAATAAGAGAAACGATGTAGTTTCGTAAAACCCTTGGATTGAACCAATCAGAATACGTAGATGTCAGCAGCAAGGTCTTGCAAAATAGTTATAACTATTTTATTGTTTTATGAACATGGAAAGTGGGGGGAGGAATTATCCCAGGCATGCATGAGATTACTATAACAACTTTATGAAGAAATGAGTGTGCATTTATCTGTCACTTTTATTATCTACGTGCAATGCAAAGAAATAGCTGAGATAGCATTTCTATCCCTACTCCCCCCCCCATTTACCCAATGACTGATTCCCTCTTAAATGTGCTCCTACTCATATCCTAATACAAACCACAGCATGGGATGTCTTCTTCTGTAGAGGATGTTTGGGTATCTTCAGGGGAAGCCTTTTTCTTTGAGAAACTGATTATCCTGGTTATTTTCCTCCCAGCAGCTCTACTCACAGAGCCCTTTAGCTCAGCCAAGCCACTTTTTTTGCTTTTCCCTTGGAGAAGGAACAGAACACGGAATTTGCATGTGACTTATCTGAGCCAGCAAAAATTCATGAATAGATTAAAGGTTTTCCTCCCATCCTCCATAGTTATCTAGAGAATATCTCTGCATTTATCAAATAAATAGTATTCTGGGATCATATGCTTTTGCCTCTTAATTGTTTTTCTATTTTTAAAAAATAATCTTGGTTTTCAACTTCTATCTTTTAAAAAAGTATTTGCTTCGTTTTACTTTCAAGGTGAAAAATGGGCAACAGTATGTTGCAGGATAGCCACTCACATATTTTATATTTGTCAAATGAAAAAAAATAATGAAAGGTCTGATTGGTCTGGATGAAGGTGTTGGATTTTGCGGAGCTGAGCTGATGGAAGTAAAAGCGTGTAGGTTTAATTAGGAACAAAAGGAGTAAAATGTATGTTTTATATATAGTATGAACTGGTGTTATCTAGATTGTTGTAGGTGCATGTGAAACTACAGATTTATAAGTTGGTGATAGTTTCATGATGTGCTTCATTTAATGGTGATAAAGAAAGGACCAGAGATAAATTTTAGGAGTACCGAAAAAGTGGGCTTCTTAAAAGCTGATTTAAAGGCGATTGTTTGACAGAAACAGTTTAGGAAAACATCTGTTTTGTATATATCCTTTAAGCTTAGGTCATTTTAGGATCTTTGCTACAAAAAATTTCAAAACAGGTACAAGACTGTACTGCTTCTACATGGATTTCTGTGTGATTCCCTTCCTTTGTTTTCCTTACATTTCTTTTTCTCAGCAAACTCTTTTTATGTCTATTTGGCATCATTGAAGGGATTGTCTGATTAATTTTTTTCATTTAAAATATTTGTTGATTATAATAGGGCACAATTACCCAGTTACCTCTTGTGTTTTAGGATTTGTCTATTTGTAGTTTTTGTGTATCTGGGCTTTGGACAGGAAGATTCAAAACTATATCCCTTCTAGTTCACCTAGAGTTGGGCTGAAGGGAAAAATCCTGAGTAAAAAAAGGAGTAACTCCCAGGTGGATAAACTAGAATGGATCAAGTAATTAACTAGAATAGATTAAGCTTATTGAAATTATCTTTTACTAATGAATTCTTAGAAACACTGGATAGATTTTAAATTATATCTCTGTAATATCAATAAAGGAGAATAAAGGATATCAATAAAGGAGACTAGCTCAGAGTTGAAATGAGGGGTGCTTGGTGCTCTTTGACCTTGTTTTCTTGCAGACATTTCATTACCCAAACTAGGTAATATTATCAACATTAGTCACTATAGTAAGTCATACTGTATGTGCTCTAATTCTCAATTTTTTCTCTCTTATAAAGTGGGAAAATATCAGACTCACCTTGTTCATGGCTCTCTCTTTGGGGTAAAGAAGAACCATTTTCTGCCGTTGCAATGCTGTCCGAGTCAGAAGTATGTTTATCCTGAGATGACTTCTGGTCAAAGAAGAACATACATCCAGGGGTTGTCAGTGTTTTATTTTCTCCAGGGCTTCTCTCCGGGCTCAAATTGCTTATAGATTAATTGCCTTCACTGAGCAAAGCTCATTGAAGAAAGTGATCTTGGTTGCTATCCAAAATAGCACTCAAATGCTCTTTACTTTGAAAATACACACTTGTAAGTCATTCTGGGAAAAGTTAGTTTTGAAGAGCAGCATACTTTGATTAACCAACAGACAAAAAATAGTCATTTCCATCCGCTGTGTTGCTGTTGGATACTTAAGAACTGATTTTTTTTTAAGAGTTTGCTTTATGCTCTCTCAGGGAAGATTAGTTACCTTCTTCCAAAATCCTCATATCAGAGCCAGGTGTCTCCTTTATAAGTGGGCCTCATGCTGGTCTTACAGCTCTGAGATAAAGATTGCATAGTTTATTTAGAGTAGACTGAGAACCACTCTTGGCACTGGAGGGGTGCTAGGAAAGCATTCCAAAAGGGGATGGGCAGATAAAGAATGTAATGCAATTACAGATAGTTCTCGACTTATGACCAGTTGATTAGCGATTATTTGAAGTTACAATAGACCTCTCCACAGGGCTACTCATGACCAGATTGGAAATCCCAACAGCAATCCGCCCCCCATCATCACAGTCATGTGATTGCATTTTGGGTGTTCAGCAACTGGCTCACATTTATGGCTATTTACCCTGTCCTGCAGTCATCTGATCGCAATTTACAACATTTTTGCCCCAAACCAGCATTTACTTCCAGTTTCCAGCAAAAAATGCCTATTATGGACAATGGATTAACTTAACAACCACTGTGTTCACTTAACAACCACACTGATTACTTAACTATCATAGCAAACAAAGGTTGTAAAATTGGGCGTGGTCACATAGTGACCTGCTTAATGACCAATACAACTCATAACCTTAATTCTGAGCTCAATTATAGTCATAATTTGAGGACTACCTATAAATAGAATTTTTCTGATTCCAATGAAAATCTCCTCCTCCAGCTGCTACTTGCACCAGGATGCAGCCTTTTCTTTTGCATATGGGGTATTGTTTAAGTGTAGGATCACAACAGATAAAAAAGGGTTAAATTCTACCCTCTTCCACTTGCTAGTTCTATGTGGAAAAGTACACTTGAACAGTATAAATCTTATGTGCATGATGTCCAGCTTGTCCTGGGAACAGAAGTTTAGGGAATTTTACCTTATCATGGTCCATCTTGTAGGTAAGTGTAGGAGATAGAGGAACTTCACTTCCATTTAGTCCTCCTCCAGTGGGATTGCTTACTTCCTTTATCACCTGGGCAGGAGATAGAGTTTAGAATGACAGTAGTTAATTCCACCATTCTGAAAACAGGAATACACCCAGTGGTGGGATTCAGCCGGTTCTCACAACTTCGGCAGAACTGGTAGCTAATTTTTTGTTGCCCAGGCCCTGAATGGACTTCTAGAAAAGGCATCCACACAGAGAACCAGTTGTTCACATATTTGAATCCCACCACTGGATACACCTCTGTTATAATAAAAAGCTCACTTCATTTCAAACTCTTGCATTTTCCCAAGTACAAAAATGCCGTCCAGGTTTCCTTGCCTTACAAAGGAATACAGCAAACTCTGTCTGGGATCAAAGGTTAGCAACTGAAAAGCCAAATCTTAATCCAGGAGCTATGAATTATGATCAACATTTATCAAATTTGAGGAATAAAAATGTGATCAATTTTTGAGGAACAGAAATTAATATATACAAGCCTTCTAAAAACTAGTGTCCTCCAGATAATTTGGGACCACTCCTAGCTAGGAATTCTGGAAATTAGGAACCCAGCACATGATCAGCATCAGGTTGAAAAAGACAAATCAACATCTACTTTTTCAGCTTGTTTGGAGAATTAGTTTCTAATGTCAGCTATTTCTGATTGTTATGTTAAACTGACATCAGTTTCATGCCTAAGAATATCATTTGGCTAACAGGTCCTAACTAAAGATGTTTTTTCTTATGCCTCCTAACATACCGGTAAAAGGAGACGAAATTATAAAGTTCATTCAATAGCTCATTCATTAACTAGGTTTTGCTGATTTTTATTCTTTCCACTCCCAGTTTCTCTAATATTTCAGCAGAGAATGTTGACACATGTTTTAAGGAGATAAGAGCTGACAATACAGGGCAGTAGCCTTTTCCTTATAAGGCAGGAAGTGCATCCAGTTCCTGCTCTATCTCATTCACGCTGGGTTATTCTCTGATCCCAAAACAACCCTAATTGACTTGGTTATCAGGTATTTTAATTCAGGGAGGTGGTTTTTCAAAAGAAAGTTGGATTTATCCAGCCCATTGAAGTGTCAGGTGGACTAGGGCCAGGAGAGTACTTAACATTCTGAGGAAGGGAGGATCTGAACAGTTTCATATCCCAAGCCAGAGGAGGGAATGCTTTAACTAATATATGCATTAAAGGCAAGATGTGAAAATACTAAAAACAATAACAAAAAAAATTCAGCCAGTAATATAAGAACAAAGACTTAACACTGATCTTCCTGACAGTACTCAAGCCAAAGAACACTTGCTCTGCCAAAACAACATAAACCCCAACTCATTAGACTTCCATCCCTGCAGTTCTGATATAAACTACTTAGTTTATAGATTTCATTAAACTTATCCCAGATAATTGCCCCATGAAATCTCCAAAAGAGTATGTTTCTCCATGTGAAGATGGGCAAATTACAAAGAAGCCAAGCCCCCATGTTGCAGATTCTTTTTTATGGTATAAAGTTGAGCCAGTAGAATCAGCCAACCCCTTCTGTAGACATCTTCTGTCTATGGCAAATGCTGTTAGCATTTGAAGCTACATAAGAAATAGTTACTGTGTGATCAGCTGATGGCACTAACTCAGATATTAAGTAGGAAGCAAAATTTTAAACAAGTCTTCCTCAAACACTGCCCGCCACATGTGTTATATTTCAGTCCAAATAATTATATTGCTTTTGTTGGGAACACATAATGGGATACAAATTAAACATAAAACAACAAGGAGAAGGCTGTTTCCACTATGCTCTGTTTATAAGTATACTGTGGATATTTCACTAATATATTACTAATATAGCCAAGGCCTTTTGGAGCATTTGAAGGGCTAGGGATACAATTTGACTTTCCAATCTTCTAGAGAACACTGATCCCCCCCTCAGTTCTCAATGAGGATCAAGAGTAGAAGAGGAACAAGCAACATCTATAAAACAAACTTGTTCTAGTCCTACTTCAGAATTCCCATAAATATTTTTTAAAAATGCCCCCTCCCCATTATATTTCCATTTTCAATGGCAGAATTTCAGTAATATAATTTTAA
Organism: Crotalus tigris; assembly: GCF_016545835.1. Taxonomy (NCBI): domain Eukaryota; kingdom Metazoa; phylum Chordata; class Lepidosauria; order Squamata; family Viperidae; genus Crotalus; species Crotalus tigris. Next base: position 6,899,163 of record NW_024096478.1, on the reverse strand, counting down.
GACACTGCTATGATTAGAAAGGTGGAGTTTAGGTAGAAATGGAAACAATTTGTCTCCTTCCCTCAAGTTTGCAAAAATACCGAAACCCAAATAATCCTGCCCCAGGAAAATGCATTTCTTGGGCTGCTGAGAAGCCACAAATTAGGTGCTTCATGGGGAGGCTCTATGTGTACAGATTTCCTTTCTTGTCCTAAACTTGTTAGATCCACAAGGGAATTATTATTTTTTCTTTTAGATCATATTGCATTTATCTTCCTAGAATAGGTACTTACCAAAAACAACAATAACCATATCCAAGTCTGATAAATCTTCATGACTTATTAAACTGATTTCTTCAGCATATGGCTAACCACACGTTATGTGGTTAGTCACAAAGACTTGCTTACTTTTACATCTATCAGGCTCATATTTTGCAATCTGCCTTCTCCAATCTGCCATTCTCTGAGTATATTGCGGTTGCTACTCCTGGGGAGGGCAGAGGTGTCACTAGAGAAAGCTGAGTTGAAGGAACTGGTTCTCCAGGAAAAGAAGGCAAATTCTACCTTTCCTAGAGATTCACTGAGTTTATGAGCTCATGCTTGAGAACAAAAGCAGGAAAGACTGAGTGAGGGTAAACAAACATCTGCCCTGCCAGACAATTCTAAATCGGGTGAGGAAGGTCTTCTCTGATGGGTGGATATTGTCTCCACAGCTGGTGCTGCAATCAGACAGGCACGATAAGAGGGCTGGAAAGAAAGCCCTTGCCCAGGGGGAAGATAAATCCCACTTCCTGGGAGATCCATTCTCATTTGCTCAAATCAAAAAGCAACCACGGCAGGATTGCTCAGCATATCCCAGACGTTATAAATAAACAAATCAACAAAAGGATAACAAATGTAGAAAATATGAGCCACAGGAAAAGAAGGGGCTTGCGGAGGAATCACAGCCTTTTGTAGTTGCGAGACATACCTTCAGCCATTCTTCAGCTTGCTCTTTACTTTGCACTGCTAACACTAGGACCTCAGCTCCTGGCAGTGAGAAGCGCAGCTCATGCTTCTTCCGGCGTCCGTCCTTTGGCACATAGACAACATTGCTGATGCTCAAAGGCACTTCAAGGTGTGGCTGTCTGTGCTTGGAGCTTTTGTAACACTAACATTAAAAAGAAGGGACAATTGAGATTTCATTCAGCTAGTCTTTCTTGCACACATTTCTCGCCTGTTCTCCCTGTGGTAAGAACAAGCAGAAGAGTAGGATAGGGTGTTGATGAACATTTGGAGCTGACTGGGATTTACATACCATATGTCAGAGAAAGAAGAAAAATTTGAAGATTACCAAAGCTTAACATTACAGCCTTCAAACCAGAACATTTTGCTACATGAATCTGATGTTCTGTTTGACACATACATACGTCATGAAATACTATCAATGTATGTTAAATTTCTCAGGTGGTTTTAAAGAAAGAAATTAAGAAATATCCTTCCAGAGAGGGATCAGGAAGCAGCAAAGTATATTTGGTAGAGCAGCTAGTCCACTTCCTGACCAAATACTTATCTAAATAGGATAAGAAGAGGTGGATACTGTATTGGTACAGGAAAATGTTAGATGACAAAAGAATTAAACTCTCTCCTACTCTGTGCTTTTCTAGTCCATAATGAACTTTGAAGAATAAATTCCAATTAGAGAATATTGACTGGATTTTTTTCGTTTTCATCTTAAAAGAGGTATGTGGTGAGCTGGACAAGTACATCTTCAGTCAGTGCTACCTATAGATCCCTTAGAGGGAAAAACAAAGCTTTTATCAAAAATGTCTAGGTGAATGCACCAGGAGAGGTTATCCATTGGTTCAGAATAAGGTATCATCAATATGCAGATGATATTCAGCTATACTTCTCTTCCCTGGACCCACTGGGAGATGCAGTGGAAATCAGGACCTGATATATGGAGGCTGCCAAGATCTGGACTCAGTCCAAACAAGATGGAATGGCTGGCTGATTCCAAGATTGTTCCAGCAGTGACTTTGACATTATTGTGCTTCCCCATAAAGAGAAGGCTCGCAATCTTTTTTTTTATTTTTTGATGGATTTGATGGCTTTATTCCTTCAGCAGTTTGAGCGGAACATTCCTGACCATTATATAAGAGCAACAAAGAAGCCATTATCCCAGTACATTTGGACATGGACTGTTCCTTAAAGTGGGCATCAGTAACCTGCTCAGAAACATTTCTGAATGGTAAACGTCAAGTCTGGTAAAGTCCCTTAGTATTATTATATAACCTACGGGAAGGTAATCAGGAACAACCTGGAGTGGAGAAACCCAATTCTGGCTTTTTTCTTCTCTTTCATTGACTGTATTATGCATATCCTTAAAGATGAGGGGATGGCAATAATAATTCCAATGTACAATAAAGTGAGAAAAAGCTGCCACCAAATTAAGAGTCTTTTCAGTCTGTCTAGTAGAGTCAGCAAATCTGTATGAATGATTAGTGGATTGGATGGAATCTGAAAATATTTTGGCAGAACAATTTGGCTTTCAACCAGGCCATTCTGTTTTACACTCAGCCTTTATGTTGCACCATCTGGCAAAAGAACATATCCCCCAACTGCATTTTATAGTGTTTCTTGATTTTAGATACATATTATATCTGACAGCAAGAAATTCTGGCATATATTACTCTCAACATCAAATGAAGTAATTTTGATATCAAAACTTATATTTAAGATCCACTGCAACGTCCTAGGGTACCTCACCAAAAACATTTCAAACTTTAGGAGAATTAGGTAGAACTGCATCTTGCTTCCATTATTGTTCAATTTACATATTAATTCGCTTGTATTCATCTTGGTATATGCCTTTGCATGGGTGATGTGGTAATTCTCCCTAAAACCCAAGTAGGTTTACAAAGAACATATTGTGCTCTTACTTCCTACTTTGACAATCAATCTTTAGAGATTAATTATAAAAACAATGGTGTTCACTGAAAGAACTTAGGCACTAAATTGGTCACTCAATGGGTACAATTTAAAATTAGTAATATGCTTTATTAAAGCCCTTGGAATAATCCTCCATCTTTCCCCCCCATCAGGGGAAGTCTCAATGCCCAAGAAATATTCTTCAAATACTTTGGTGTGCCTAGTGCTGTTCTTTATATGGGAGGAAGACGATTTGAAGACTATTTGAAATAAAAGCCAGTGCATGAATTAACCTTTTCAAATTATGGTACAGACTTGTTATTTTTTTCTTGTAGACCTAGCCACATCTGTGTTAGCTGACCTCTTTATTTGAAATGGGGAAAAGGGCTGGAGGAGAAGTTGTACCATTATCGCCTCTCTAGGCACAGTAATGACAATAGTGTACGATATAGCCAAGAAGAATCTCAGACAATGAATGGATGATAAAGTGTATCAAATTGAGCACAGCGTCATTCCTACTGATGTCTTCTTAAATAACCAAGCCACCATTTATAAGACAGTTAGATATTTTAATCAGAGTATCATACCAAAGTTCTAAAGACATTGGTGATTTTTATGCTGCAAACTTTTATGCCTGCAAACTGGGATTTCAGAAAATCTCAGATAATAAATGCCTTTGTCAATGTACATCAGAAGACTCTAAAACAATAGCCAGCATGTTTCCTTACTGTCAATCCTATCAATATCTGCAGCATAAATTTATCACACCTTCATTAGCACAATATCTAAATGTTACCTATCCTTTTATTCTTAGAGATCGCCTTTTCCCAACAATTTCTGCATATCCCACTTAAAATCTAGTGAGCGCCTGCTAAGGGTCCTTGTTCACCAGGATAATAGCTTCCCTCCTTTGGAATATTTTTTCCCTGTAGCAAGGGGGACCTTCATATTTATGATATTCTAGAAGCAGGTGAAAACATCATTCTTTCTGGAGGCCTTTGGAATTAAATTATAACCAGTGATACTATGACAAATTAATTTTAGTATGTAATTTGGAGAGAAATTTTTCTTCTTCAAAAGGACCTGTCACTGCTCCAAAGGCTGTGGTATTCTAAAAAACCACTGACTCACCAGAAGCTTATTGTCCTTAACGACTGTCAGTTGCTTGGCCCACTGTCCAAAGCGCTTCTTACGCAACAGGAAAGCACAAATCCGGCAGTCCTTCACCAGGTTCATAGAAGCTTCCTCTGATGGCCATTGGTGCGTTAACCTCTGGCCTTTCCCATCCTCTTCCTCCTCATCATAAGATTCATAGGAGCTGCTCATTGCATCAGAGTCATTGTCTATGGGGAAACAGGGAGAATTTAATCCTCCATAATGTCACTTCTAATCTCACAGGACAAGAGAGACCATTTTTACTGAGTCAGACTACAAGTTAATCTACTTTTGTATTACCTATATTAGAGATCATCAGTTCAGTGCTCTTAGGCAGCAAGGTGCCTGCAACTACCTGAATCTACAGAGTTCCAAAGTAAATTATTTTTCTTTAAAAAAAGAAAAAGCAGTGGCTGAATTCTCATAGGATCTAACAAGATTTCAATTTGTTTTTCAAAAATTGTATCTACACTGTTGCTCAAGGTTACACAATAAAGCCAGAAATTTGCTTACCTCTGATCTACACTGACTAACAACGAGTCTCTAGGATTTCAGTATGAAACGGTTCCAATCCTACCTAGATTTGCGAGGAATCACCAGCATCCCTAATATATGTAACAGAATACTATCTCTACTTGAAAGGCTATTTCTCCTAACTTCTCCTAAGTATGTTTTAGAGCAGGAAGCCGTGCCCACCCCAGCTCCGGCAAGAGGGAAAAAGTCAAGGTACATCGCGACATGTCACGTAATGCAGTGAATTTGACACCCCTGTTTTAGAGTTATGCAAGTAAGAATCACATGTTAATTTCTGGTATACTGATAGTTTACAAGATTTCTACTGTTTTATTTAAACTTGTCTTGCAATAGTTGGAGGCTAAGTGCAACCTGCCATGCAAAACAACTTCCAAACTGGCATTTTGGAATTTCAGTATTATAAATATCTGCCTAAAATGTGCCTCTGGGCTCTTTTTTACTGTTTTCAAACTCCTCTCATAGAACTATTGTTATTAAATTCTTTAATGTAAAAAAATGAAATCAAATTTGCATTCTACAAAAGCACCCACCAGTTTCTAACCTAACATATTATCTATTCCCTTTTTGCATCATAGAAAAATATAAAACTTGAAGATTTTAAAAGAGTAAGACCATATAAAATATGATAAATTATGACGATTATTACCCATTGTAAGCATTTGAAAACAGTTAGTTGTTAGTAGTCTTGCTGCTGGAAAGACTGGAAAGAAAATAACTGCAAAAGAACCAAGTGAATTAGGAAGCTGGCCAGATATATTCAGCCACTGTTTGGTGTACCCTCAATTTTTGTATAGCCCAGGATGCTATCAAGTTGTCTGGAATAATCCTGAGATTAGACAAGTAGACATCTCTTCCTAATATTTGTGTTCTACAACACAACTCCTTTGGGCCAAAGTCTGTGTGATGGTATTCAGAAGGTTCAGAAGGACAGAATGGTTTGGTAGAACCAATGCTTAGCTTGGCATTTTGAAAGTGTTGGTGGGCCAGGAGCCATCATCTCTTCTTGAGGTCTCAGAGAAGGTAGGCAATGTATGGATGAGGCAAGTAATCAGCAGCCCTAGAAAGAGTCAGATTTGGGTGTGGATCAGGACAGAGATGTCAGGGTTCAAAACTCATATGTGAGTATATGAAAGGCTCTTTATTCCAAATCAGTTACAATCTATTCAACATATTAGAGATCCTCAAAATATGGTGTCCTAAGACAGGACAGGTTTGGTTTTGCTTAAATAGACCATGTTGCTTCTCCTGCTATCCACCTGTCTGGACATTAAAAGGTCGTTTTTAAAAATGCTACTGTTTTTTGAGGCACTGGGTTAAGCCTTCTTGAGTGCTGCTTCCAAAATACAAACTACTTTATTTTATTTTTTGAGGCACTGGGTTAAGCCTTCTTGAGTGCTGCTTCCAAAATACAAACTACTTTATTTTGAGAAATATATTTGGCTCCCAAACTCTCATGTGTAGAAAAAAAATACACCTTTTTCAGTAGTTTTGAATAGTTTACTATGTGTGTTCTAAGCCATCTGAATTTCTCTATAAGGATAGAAAGAAGAGCTATAAATGAAAAAAGAAGAAAACAAGAGGATTATGGCACTGTTAAAGAAATTTGCAAACACAGCAAAACATAATGATACTAGATTTTAAATTCTGGAACTGGAAGAAGTATAGCACAGGAATCTTTCTGTTTACCATTCCACATCTCTCCCATGCAAGGTTTTATTTCTTTTTTGAACATAGGCAAACTTTAAATCAACAAGGCAAAACAGGCAAAAGAAAGACAATGACAAAGGAAATGTCCTGATGTGATTTAGTGATTAAGAGGTTGATTTACTAACAGTGATTAAGTAGAGTGCTAGATACATAACAAAATCTCCAGAACTGTGAGGAAGAAAGAACTTTAAATAATGAATACACGTGATTAGTAATAGTCAACTTCAAATGAACTCCATGTAAGAGCTAATCTCTTTAGTGGTGGAGAAAGATCCAATAACACTAAGGATGCATTGGAATAATAATGGAGAAGCTGGGAGAGAAATTCAAGGGTAGAAGGACAAGAAAGAAAAAAATACAGAGGTACAGTAGACTTGTCTTTTCCTAAAATCCAAGATGACTATGACTAAAACAAGAGAAATAAGAAGAGGCTTTCCTTCTTAAAGCTACTGTAGCTTAATGGTGACAACATTAACAACAACCAAAAAGATATAAGCATATAATATTTCCATAAAATTGTATTGACTGCCTGAGTCTTCTGCAGTCAGGATGATTCCCCTTCCCCAACAGATGTACACAACACATATAGTTGCAGTGCTACTTACAAGAGTTTTTCTGCTCTCCATTTATTCTGGTGACAGGGTAGTTGCTATCTGCATCCTCATAGTATCCATCCTCTATTGAATTGGGAGGACTGGAGCTGTCTATACAGAAAGCAGAAGGAATATTTTAAATTGTACAAATTAAGCAGTGAGAAAGACTTTGCAGGGAGGTATATGAACTGCACTGTAAGTCAACTCTGAAGGATATAGACAAGTTTTTATTACCAATAAGTCAGCACAAAGACTAACAATAATTTGAGACAATTTTTTTGTATTTAATTTCTGTGCCACCCATCTCACTGATAAATTATGTCATAACTTCAAATCTTCTGTCTGCTTTTACTTGCCCATCTCTTAAGGGATACTATAGATCACAAAAGAAATATAAAATAGAGCTAATTGGGTACAAGTCATAATTATCTGTTCCCAACTGCTTTCTGATCCTTATTCTCACATTCTTTTCTTTACTGCAACCATTATTAAAAAGCACATACTCTGCCTTTAAACAACCTCAGTATGCCATCTACTTTCTTCACATTCATTCATAGTTCCCAGGGGGCTGAGTCCCAGAGCCAAAATCACATCGAAACAACCTCTCCTTCGTGACTTTAATGTAGGAGGGTTTTTCCAGAATCCTTACAACAGGATCTTATTCTTTCTTCATGTTTCTCATGGCACTTATGCAATTAGTCAGCTGCATCAGCAGGAAATCTTATAATGTTCTTGATTTTGTTGCTAGGCCTGTAAATGGCTTCACTAGGGCTCAGTGATTATAAGAACAGGTGTTGGGCCCTTTTTTCTGCCTTCCCCTAATCTCTCAGACAAGCTACGGGAGAGACAGAGTGACATTGTTCTCAGGCAGGCCCTTTCCTTTCTTGTCACTCAAGATTTACTATACATTTCCAGGCAAGTCTGAACAAACAACTACTGCTTGTGACATCTGACCAACCAAAGGGGGGGGGGGAGGGAAGAAAAAACCCAGGAAAGGAACAGGAAAGCCTGCCCCCCCATACCAATTATAAGCCTGTCAGCTGTCAGACACCTCTGGGAGGAGCCTTTATTTTCCTAACTGATAGGAGAGTGTCAGAATGCCAGCTGTTTCCTTCCTTAGCTGGCTCTCTTTAAGGCTTACTATGAGATGTAATGTACTCAGGAGCTTTGCCTGGGCCCAATGGCAGAGCTTCTTCATAATAATCTTCTGGAGGAGGAGTTGTGGGCAATGGTGGAGGTGGCTCCCCAGAAACCTATGAGAAAAAGAATGCAGGGTTCAAATGGGGTTGAATATTGCACTGTCATTATCTGCTCTGAACGTATCTTAGAAATGGAGGTATTTTTGCAGAGAAATTCCTCAGCCTCAGAAGCTTTTGTTCAAGCCATTTACCTTCTGTTCTTGTGTCTATAGTGTCAGTGTGGATAAGATAGTTTCAATGACCGTTGGAGGACCCCATTAAACTACCTAACAGAAGATACCCAATCTAGCTTTCTAACATTAACTGATTGTTCTCAGGTAGGAAACAAAGATAAAAGAAACAATGGGAAAACTCAAGGATATTAGTGTAGATAACCTACCCCAATATCACTCTATAAATGGTGTAGAGCAATTGCACAATAAAATATCATGTTTAAGGGCCCATAGTGTTATGCTAGATGTGTGTGGAAACAAAGGGAAATTATTAGGTCGACCATTGTTTAATCTTGCCCTGAGCAACAAGAACTATTCCATCTAAATAAGAGAGAGATAGTTCTTTGCTTCTCTACAATGCATACACATACAATTCTTTTATCCTATCACAGTTGTTGGATAAAAGTAATACTAACATTTGCAAATATTTGTTGCTTCAGTGGAGTGAGTATGTCTTCATGTGTAGCAATGCTTCTTTTTAACTATTTCTGGCTTAAAGGGAAGAAAAACCACCTTTCTATTTATTTTTTTTTGTCTGATTGCATATCAGGTCTTTTTGTGAAATAAATTTGCCTAAATTTGCCTATAAAAAAGGAATGGATTTTTGTTTCTCTCTGGATGGAATGTTATCATCTAACCAGAACTTCGAAAATAGTTGATGAAATAAATGTTCTGATGGCTTCTTTCCAAGCTATAATGTCTTGCAAATATAAAATAAGCAGACTTTTTCAGATATGATGTGATCCTTTACTTCTTAGCATTTCTTTCTGTCTCTTTGCTTATCTAAAGGGATCTATAATGTAGCTCCATCCCAGGCATCAAGTGCCTAGAGAATTCCACCATGACCAATCTTATAAGAGCCTGTAGAAAGAAATAAAAATGTATAGAAAATGTCTCCTCTGCAGAGTTCAAACCTATTTTGCCCACAAATGGCCTCTTCAATCTATCAGCTAAGAAAGTCTCAGATACAAAATTTTAAATGTCACAGTCAATCACTACAAACCAGCCTTCCCCAACTTGTTGCCCACCAGTTCTGTCAGGATAGAAGGTGCTGATATTGCCAGCCAGTATAGGGAACTATAATTCCAATATTTCTGGAGAGCACCAAATTAGTGAACATGAATATGAACAGCATTGAAGTAGATGGCCAGTGTTTGTCCTTAGTATAAAATAATCTCATGTGTTATGGAATGAGGAACTGAGAATTGGTGGAACTTACGCTTTTAGCTGATTGACTCCTTGAGAGTTCCAAGTTGATACCTTCTTTACCATCTCCATCATCTTCTTGCATGTCCTGAAGGTTGCCCAAGTCACAGTCTGAGAAAAAAAATAGAAGCCAGAGTAGTACAGTAACATGTATATTCATTGTTATATTCAGATCCTAATATATGGGCCCACAAAGGTATGGGGCTATGAGATTTATGTAGCCTCTTTCCTCTGAATCACTATGGGAGACAGAGAAAGGAAGACACAAAGAGAGAGTCAGCTGTTCTCTTACTGAAGTAAAGAGATGATCAAGAAAAACAGAAGATGTCTTGGATGAGACTTGGATAGTTATGCTGATGACAATCTGTGTTGATTCTGTGATATGTTAGCACTGACGGAAATTATAATTTGAAAGTATTAAGTTGGATACAACTATGAAATAAAAGATCAAACTAGATGTGGAAATTCTTCTCCAATACAAATAACTTATTCAAAAGAGCTATTGCCTTTTAGAACTAAAGCAGGGAGGGAATGTATTTGCTCCCAAACCTATATCCAATATTAATAAAATGGTAGTATTTAAATTTGTCAAAATCTACAGGTAAATAATATATATACTGTATGTATATCAAATCAATCAGTTGTTGGAGATGAAGTAAACTGCAGCTCATGAAAGCTTATGTTTTTAAATAAAATGTGTTAGTCAAAAAGGTGATACTAGACTCCTCCTGATTTTCTGATAACATGTGGTTTCTCTGTCACTTATAGTACTTCCATTACTCTTCCACTTCAGATACTGAATGGGACAAAAATAATCACATCTATAGGTGATAATATAATCACATCAATCCACTGTACATACCAAACTTTTCAAACAGTGATTCCACAAAACTAGTACCATTGTGCAGTGCTGTCGTATTCATATACATGTAATTTGCATCCTTCCCTGAAAGGCAGAAATGATACAATAAACACACATAAAATGACATTCAAATTTTAATATTTGACCTTCCCTCTCACAGTTGCAAGTCATTGCTAGGACAACTTCTACAGGAAGCTTAGTTTATGCAGGAAGCTAAACTCTTGGGCTTCTCATTGGTCTGCAATGTACACAAAAAACTGCAGAACATACTTAATGTTTCCTATTGTACATTTTAAAGAAGCAATCAGTAGTAATGAGATAGCATTTTTTAAAATGAAAATTCACTTGCCATGTGTGATCTTTTAACAGGTAAAAACTGGTGAGCATTCATGGAACATAAAGATAAAGAACAGCTTAAACTCCTGTTCCAAATCTATAGGAAAAAATATCCAATACAGCCAAACAGGTATTTAGTCCTTGCAGAATTTTGAGTTCCCTATCTCTCAAATCAGTACTGTTTTACTAAGTTTAGATTTAATTCATAGATTTGTCTATGCCATAATGACTTCACAGAACAGATATGAGACCATACAGATTTGCCCATTGCACTTTAAATTTCTTGTTGGTTTCTATCATGATTTCATAAGACAGCAGTAAAATTCGCACTATCTGAACAAATGTTGCATTTATATTTCCAGCTATCTGAATGAAACTTTTTCACTTAATGTATCTATAGTTCCCAGAACTTCAGCCAGTCTAGTTAAATAGCAATTTCAGACAAAATTCAAAGAAGGTCAAAGGGGGGCATGTCTATCCTCAAGAGGAAGAATTGATATCTGAAAAGTATAAGGCAAAAATGAGGAGACATCACTTTCCTTCAGAGAGGGCCATTTCAGAATTGCTTCAAGTGATCCAGAGTTATAAAGAATATATATGCTGGGTGTTGCTGCAGGACAGAAGAGAGAAATCTCCTGATCAGTGAATGCGAACCATTTGCTCTTCCTATGGAAATCTTCTGTCTCAGCAGAAATCAGTCAGCAGGAAGTCTAATGGAAACATACATTTCCACAGGAAAGAAAATAACAATTCCTGGCCAACTAAAGCAAGGTTAAATAATATCACTATTTTCACTATCTGAGGTTCTGCTCTTCTACACACATAGAGTCACATAGATACACACACATGTCCACACAAAATCACACACATACACAGATGCAGACACTCCATGGATTCTGACAGATAGGCCATCCCATCTGGAAATACTAATGTAGAACTAATTACACAAATTCCCAAAAAGTAATGGGCTGACATGAAAAGGCATGAGATGCAGTATCAAAAATTAAAAGTAGAAAAATATCCACCCTGAAAGGCTTACAATTTCATTTGTCCTATATTGGGAACAATCATAAATATGAAGAAACCCTGTGTGTAAGGCTCAAATGCCTCAAAGAATAGAACAGTCATCTCTTGCCAGTGATTGTTTGATGCCTGTTTATTTCTGCTTCTCAAGGTCATCTGTTGGGGTCCATTAGCATGGAATGCTCCACCAGAGGGAGTCAGGTACTTGTAACAACAAAGGGCCAAGGATCCTGTATTATTAAAACCATAATGGAAACAGATGCAGGAGGGAGGGAGGGATAAGCTGCCTTAGAGAATTGTTTAGCTTTCTGGGATGTAGAACCCCTCCCTGCAATCTCCTGTTCCTGTAAAGAAGACAAAGATACCGTACACATGTTTCATTTGTGAAATCACAAGACACACACTCTCTCTCTCTCTCTCTCTCTCTCTCCTACTTGGAGCAGGATTAGAGCACTGTAGGGCAAGCATTTAATCTGCCCTTATGTACAGTAATGTGTTGGTATCTGCCTCCTTGTTTAATGTTCACAGCAATTACACAGCAGTTGCATTTAGAGAATGTGAAGAGCTGATTGAAAAGGAACAGCTCATTTGCCTGAATTAACATCTTTCATGAAAATATACTTTTATACCTCTCTGGCATCATGGACAGTCCTCGATAACAAAGCCCCAACTTGCCTTTTGCCTCTGGGGCATTTGCTTTAAAAAAAGCAAAACATGACTTGCTGGCCAGGCAACTGATCACTGTCAACTGTCACTGGAGGCAAACAACTGGAAAAATGTTGCAATCTATTCCAGTGATTCCCCAGCACTCAAACAAAAGACTGACACCTGCCGAGACATGTCAGGAGCCAAAACATGACACAATCGAGGAAGAAAACATGCCAAACATATTTTTTTATAGTTATGGTTGTACAAAAAGGGGAAAAAAGGGAAGAAAACAGTATGTTAAAACACAGTGACGAAATATGACAGCGAGGCTTTCCTAACCTGCTGGAGGCTGCAGCTTTTGTAAGATATTTGAAACGGTGTTTTTCTTCTCCACTGTAGTGGCACTCAGGTATTCGTGGTCCAAGAGTTTGAGCAGGACATTCAGCTCAGGAAGGAGCTGATCCAGTACTGTGGGTAGAAAGAAAGATCTTAGAATTAAGAGTTCCACCACCTCAGCCAACACTGTAACTCAGGGGTCCTCAACCCCCGGTCTGTGGACCAGTACCGGGCCACAGCATACCAGCAACCAGTCCACACAAACAAACAAAGGCCCATCCATAGGATGCAGGCAGCACACAAAACCACGCACCCTCCGGTCTATGGAAAAACCTTTCTCCACGGAACTGGTCCCTGGTGCCCAAAAGGTTGGGGACCTCTGCTGTAACTGATACAAAAGTTAGTTCAAATAAAAAAGAACAGAGGAATAGGGATGGAAGTGCTGATACATTTCATGTGGGCCTGGGTTCTTCCCCACAAGAGATGCTGGTCAATACTTTATAGTTCAAGAAGAAACTATAGGCCAGCATTGGCTCTTACACTGCATTTCAATAACAATCTCTTGAACTACCACTATTGCATCTTTCATCTTGATTTCCATGCGTAGCAGATGGACAAAAGTTTGAAGAACAGGGCAACTTGATTAATAAGGCAGCGGGACAGGTATTGCAGCTTCCTTCATTTAAACCAGGGGTAGTCAACTTTGGCTCTTTTATGATTCATGGACTGCAACTGGCTCAGCTGGCTCAGGAATTCTGGGAGTTGAAGTCCACGAGTCACAAAAGAGCCACGGGTGACTACCCCTGATTTAAACCATTGGCACCAGGTTCTAGAAAAGGTCTTTCATAAGCTTCTGAGTAGGTGGGACATTAAGGAATGAAAGATTCGTTAATGTCCCACCTACTTGGCCTTCCAAGTTCTTGTCATTTTTGCATTTGCTCATTTATAATGTTGCTGTAACTCATGTCCATATTAATCTGTCTTAGAATCCTAAAGTCCAAGAGTGGAGAAATCCTTCTGTATCTTCATAGAAATGTGCTCTCTTCCAGTTCACATCTAGGGGCTCAGAGCCATTGGCCATTATCAGAACTTCTGAAATGAAAGGGCAGGAAGGGACATTGAAATAGTAATTCTGTAACACTGCTAGAATTCTGTAAATGCTGTAAGAGGTATTAATCTTTTCCCACCTACTTCACTCCTCTGTCAATCTACATCCTTTCATTATCATGTGCCTTTTAAAAAGGCTCTCCTAAAGACTTTCCCATAGCTTAATATGAAGGAAAGTCCTTGAATGATTAACTGAGAAAGACAGAGTTCACCTACATGCCTCAGAAAAGGTATGACATTTTTTTTTTTTAATTGAAATTTTTCAAAAGTTTTACAAATAAGAATCCACCCCCCCCTCCCCAACCACCCCACCCCCCCCGACTTCCCAGAACTGAATATAGGATTATTTAACAAATATTTTAAAAATAACATTTGCAACTTATAAAATAATTAATAATAATAATAAAAATCACAGTAATAATATATATAATAATAATATACATAACATAAACTTTAAAATGAATAATATATACTAAAAAGAAAAAAAAAAAATAAAAAAAAAGAGAGAGAGAGAAAGAAGAAAGAAGAAAGTAGACGAAGAATAAAGCATATATATATATAAAAAAAAATATATATATGAATAATAATACGTAAAAAATGTATATATATAAAAAAGAAAAAGAAGAAAGAAAGAAAGAAAAAACAATCATTACAAATTATAAAAAGGCTAAATAATATTTTTCCATATCCAGATTTTGTTGTATAAAATTTATCCATTTTTCCCATACCGCAAAAATTTTTTCTTGAGATTGCTCCTTTAAGAAAGCCGAAATCTTTGCCATTTCTGCCAAATACGAAACTTTATGAAACCATTCTTGTAAAGTAGGCAAAGATTCCTTCTTCCAATAAGGTATGACATTTGATATGTATAATTACATACTGTATACTACCTATGACAGTAGAAATAATGTTTAGTGGGGCTATGGAATGCTTCAATTTCAAATCTGTGGGGGAATTGCTTTGGAGCAAGTGAAGTATTCACATAACATTTGTTGGCAGCTCTTTAAAGCAGCTGTGTCTTCCCCAACTGTAGCACCATCCTAGACAAACTTGATTTAAGGATTTACCAAGTATTTACATTTATCCATGCACGTTCTGAAGCACTTCTTTCTTTTTCAATCTGAACCTGGCACAGCCCTAATAAATAATCATAATGACAAGTAACTATTGAGAGACTTATCCTTCATGAATTTATCTAATCCTTCTTAATATGCTGTTTTTGCTCTTGAGTTCTAATGAAGGATTTTTGGGGCACAAACAGCAGCTGTGGCTATTTATGCTCTTGCCTGATATTGTAAAAGAATGGAAATATCATCTAAAGTAACTATTAAATCATCAAGAAGTCCATAATCAGTGCTGAATCATGAAGCCATTGGTGACATGTTATCTTCTCTAGTCTACCACTAGAGCTAGCTAATTGTCTGTTGGTCGATTCCCATTTATTATCACCTCATTTACACACTGAGATCCCATACTATAAAAATACACACATACACACCCTTTATCTCGAATAATTAACATTTCCATAAAGCTATCTTGGAAGGCTTGCTTTATAATCCCCTACTTGCAGTTTAACATTTATTTCCATCACCCTCTCATTTAATATCAGAGCTCAGCCATATTTCCATAACTGTTTAGAATATAATCTGGTATTCTTCAAATATACATTATCCACCCTAAAACAGTTTAGTAAATAACTGCCTTTTTGTTTGAAAATCTATTGCTACATTATAGACCATCCACTTCTAACTATTTGATTCAGTCTTCACTATTTCTTTAACACCATCTGAACAGCAGCATGGTTCAGTTAGCTATTATATCCAATTTTATGCAAAGATATTTACAACGCCAATAAAGAAAAGCACACTGTGAATCAACAGAGCATAACCAGAACAGAAGTGAAAGAAGAAGCAGAGCTGGAAACTGTATGTATGTATGTATGTATGTATTCATTCATTCATTCATTGTATTTATTTATTTATATCCCATATTTATTACTTTTATAAATAATGGAAGATGGTGAACATTCCTAACGCTCCTTCCTCCTACTATTTTCCCATAAGAACTGTGATGTTTATTTATTTAGCGTATGGCAAAAATGTTAAAAAGCAGACCATAATTACGCACATTCTCAATGAGCAAATATGAAATTATTTACTCTATTTGCAAATTCAAAGGTAGACTATTTACTGTGAGGTGAGATGGACTGAAAGAGTGACTGGCCCAAAGACACACAGTCAACTTTCAGAAGGACTAGAACTCATAATCTCCTGGTTTCTAGCCTGGTGCCTCAACCACTACACCAAACTGGCAGCCTTTATCCAACATATTTATATTTATCATCGCTATCATCACTATCAAATACTGAATTAAGCTTTGGGATGTTCAGAATTTTTAAACAGATGGCCTAATACCACCTTAAAATTTAGGCATCGCTTACAATGTCTCATAAAAGATGCACATGCAGACAATTATCTAATTGAGAAAAACGTATTTCAAAAATTAGTAGATGGTTTAAAATGCATATTTCTTTTAAAAGTGGGTACAGTTCTTTTGAGAATACTACTGTGTCTGCAACAGGATCTCTGCAAAATGAAACATTTCAGGTCTTACTGATCTGAGAGAGAAAAGTCAGATACATGCTTAACTTTTCAACTGAGCTTTAAAAGATGTAGGAGTCCTTAACTCTGGCTAAGGAAGAATAGATGTACAGGTAAAGATATTTTTATAGTTTAATGCAAACAGGTTATGCTGTTGTTTAATATGGATTCTTTGTTACTGGATCATTCTATTAAAATCCCTCTTTTCTTGGTGCAACAGAAGACATTAATTCCAAATAATTAAAAGCTAATATATTTAGCCTTTAAAAGAAAAGAGCACTGTGCCAGGCTTTCACAGAAGATCATTCATTTGAGGTCTTCTAAATATGTATGCCAACCTTGAGGCACACAGAGCATGAGATAATTATGTTTCTCTATGGATACAAATTTGTCCCACTACTGTAAAACTCCCTCTGTACGACAGATCTGAGGGTATTTCTAATCCAAGCAGATAGCCTTGTAATTTAGAAGCTAGAGTTCAAAATGAATGTGCTTGTAATAAATATGGTGTCTTGCATTGTTAATTGCAACAAAGAATTATGAGACTTAAGGCAACATAAGTCTTTGCTCTTCAGAAAAAAAGCATTAATAATATGAAATGAAAAGCTTCAAACTCCCAAAATATGGACAGGAGCAATAGAGGAACAGTTTGCATGGAACGTCCTGGAATATGCCACAAATGCCTTGATAAATAAATCCCGTTTTCACATCCAGAGTTCATGATATTAAACCAGGGGGTCTTCAAACTTGGCCCTTTTATGATTTGTGGACTTCAACTCCCAGAATTCCTCAGCCAGCATGCCTGGCTGAGGAATTCTGGGAGTTGAAGTCCACAAGTCACAAAAGGGCCAAGTTTGACGACCCCTGTGTTAAACCAATATTTGGGGGAAATGGTCCTTGACTTATGACTACAATTGGGACCAGATCATTAATTGCTAAGTAATGCAGTCATTAAGTGAGTCATGACCGATATTATTACCTATTTTTGCCATAATTCTTAAGCAAATTTGTATTTCCCCATTGACTTGGGAAAGTTGCATATAGCAATCATGTGACTTTGGGACACTGCAACTATCATAAATATACAATGTGCCGGTTGCCGAGCACCTGAATTTTGATTATGTGACCGCAGGGACACTGAATGGTTTGAAGTGTGAGCATGGATTGTAAGTCACTTTTTTCAGCAGTATTGCAACAGTTGAGTTAGGCATTGGAAGGAACAGTCACTGAATGAATGGTCGCAAGTTGAGGAGGACCTGTATGTATGCAACACAATTCCTAGCTCAATTGTTATTTCCAATGGAAGGATAGAATTACATTGTCCTGTCTTAATCTGGATCTGAACATATAAGAGTTTTGTCCAGATGGTTAGGAAAAAGTCACAGATCCTATCATCTATTTCACACAGGTTCCATTTAGGCCTTAGACCAGATACATGAATATCGAGGAATAGAGCTAGAATTAATTAACAATTCCCTTCCTCAAGGCATTCACAAAACATGTGACTGTGATTTCAGTGTGGATATATACATCACACAGAATATATACATTAGAGGTCTATGATCTCCCAAGGCACTGAGGTGGTAGAAGTAATCCAATTCTTGATCTCAGCGAGGTGTGTAACAGAAAGCAAGCTATGTAGCAAAAAGATACCATGATCCTTCATGCTCATGACTTATTTTTACAAGCTTTGACCTTAAGTTCCAACTCTGTGTGCAGCTGTAAAATACTTTGCTTTGAGTGGATCTGCCACAGATCTGCCACTCAACTGCCACAGATACATATGGCTAGAATAGTAATAAGACTCACACACAGGAATGCAGAAACAAAACTGTCCCTTTCTCTGCAGGAGAATCTGCAATTACAAGAGCTTTGCAACTGGACATTATACAGTTTCTTTCAAGATACTCCAGCCAAGTGAGCCAGGTATGGGAACTGGTTTTTAATCTCTTGAATATGAACAAACCACGATTCCATGAGAATCAGATAATTCTAGCTTATGTCACAACCTCACTAAGATCAAGTTTTTTGTGAGAATGAATCTTGCACAAGAGGTAAGATCTCAGCACTGCTGCCCAAGGTGGGAATTCCAGAATGCTGAAACTCCAGCCTTTTATGGGAAATGGTAAGCAGGGTTATTCAGACACACACTGCACATTCCTATAGAAACACCACAAGAAGAGAAAAACCTAAGTTCTTTTCTGAATTATGTGAGAGGCATATGAACATCCTGTTCATTTACGATGCAAAGGTTTCACAAGGAGGGCTTTACAATGTAGATCTTCACTACAGAACCTAAGAATATCTCCCAGATATGGAGACAGACTGTTTGGGGACCCAATCTAGACCTTAGAAAATGTGCAGGGTACATACACACATCATGCCTCAAGTAAAAACATAATGCTTCACAGTTTGTTCTAGAAGCATATAATTATGTTAACTGAGTTAAGGCTTTGTAGTATCTCATAATCACTTGCACCAAGATGGCACTGGCAAAAATTCATTATAACAATGATTGCCCCCCCTCCCCATGGCCACTCTGGCAAACAGAGGGTAGGGTTTGGCTATGGACAATCAATGTCAGAATGCACCTTCTGTGGTACCCAAGCCTTTTGTTTCAGCTGTTGAACAACTCTCTTTTTTTCTTGGAGAACTGACCCTGTCCTAAACTGACTGAATTTGGTGGTTTCTGTAGTGACTAGTGGGCTTTGACTTGAAAATGCTTGGTAAAGTTCTGGGTTAAAGCTGCTCCTCTCTGCCAAGTGTTGACCTGTATTAGCTATTAAACTGTACCAGCAGCAGGTTCACACAATAGGCTGTTCTATCATTGGCCTGCTGAAGTATGTTGTGTGAATCCTGCCACTGGGGAATGGCAATATTTGTGAGGAAAATTTGAAAAGAAAAAAAAGTAACAGAGAGAGAGGGGGGAGAGGCATACAGAATGATGCTTTCTATCTCAACCTCAATGTATTTGGTCAAGGTTAGAATGTAAGGATTTTCTTTGCTGTGTCTACCTAAACCAGCATGTTATGTCAAACAGTAGCTGACCAGATGTATCTGGAAAACTTCCAAGCGGAGGTTGAAAGTAGCAACATTCTTCCACTGTTGCACCCTTCATATAAAATCCCCTTACATGCACTACAAAAATGGCAACATGAGATGAAAATGACCCTAAATATATATATCCAAAATCTTCTTTTCATTCTGCCTTATCCCTCTCCCTACCATTGGGATGCAAAGATTCTTGGTCTCCTGTTGCTGGGAACAGATTCTGAACCTAAGTTCACAGCAGGCTCAGGATGCCTCTATCATAAATGTTTTCCTGCAGCCACCACTGAGGTGCTTTATCTCCCTAGCCTTCTGTTTCCTCCTTCTTCAACACAGCCAAGCAAAATATGAGAGTTTTAGGTTAGGAGGCTATAAAGAAAGCATATGCCAGAAAAAGGATATGGGCATTTCCAAGGAAGGGCTTATACCTAGGAGAGGCCTACTAGTGTTTTCAGGAATGTTGAGTTAGTCGCCTCAGGAAGAATAAGAGGGGGGCCCTAAATCTAGAATTTCTCTCCCCCCTTCCTCTTCTGATATTGCTGTAAGGTGGTAATTGGAGGCATTAGCTTCTCATTTAAATATAAACACTGTATTTTAATAAATACCTTAAAAAGCAGGTATACTACTGGTTAAGAAAAGGATGGGCAAAGGACTGTACTAAAGTGTCTTTCTCTTAGATGTGCAGTCAAAGAGAGAAAGGGGAAGGGGAAATACTTCATACCTGACCTCATTAGATATTTATTCTCAAATATGGCAGCTTTGAGCAAGCATTGGTAGGCACCTCTTTCTCCTTAGATTCAGTTGCAGTCAATAAACATTTTTGGGAAGGATAAGAATAGAAATATATAGTTCTTAAATTTGTGCCATGTATGCTTCAGTTAGGTCAAATAGTAAGTGGTGTGGAAATTGCATGATTTAAGAGGCATGACACAGAACACTTATTTTCCTGTTGCCATCCATCACCACTAGCCTAGAACTAGCCAGAAGAGAGCTTCTGTTCATACTTGAATGAGTCTCTAGGCAAACACAAATCAAGTAATTAAGTAGAAGATTCAATCTACTGATAACAGCAATCAAAGAGTACCTAAATGAACAATAGAGCCACAGTACAGTAGAACATTGCATATTTTGAGTGTTCCACAAGAGGGTAGCATTAGAATATAAAACAGTATGAAAAAGGGTCTTGGATGTGTGCGGTCTCTCCCTCTCATATGAAATAATAGAGAAGATAGAGAAAGAAAGAAAAAATCCAGATTAAAATATAACCTGGAAGTTCTTAATATAAGATTGTTGACTATAAGATTATTATCTATGAAGTATTAACCATATATATGTCCATAACCAATTACTGTCTGGCTTTTCATAAATTGTTTTCATACTGCATATTTCAGAGAAGTAGAATCCTCTCCCTTTAATGAGGAAAACATTCAAAGGTGGGCAATCTCCATCCACTGATAAGACTGACTAATGTATATATTGAAGGACATGTTTGTGAAACATTATTTGGGACAGGATACACTAAGAGAACTTAATTATTTTTTGAGTTACTTGAGCATCAAGAAATGTGGAATCGGTAGTCCCCAGGTGGCGTTGGACTTCCTATCAATCATCTTTGACCCCCCTGGCCATGATTATCTGTGGTGGCTGGGAAAATCCAACAACATGCAAAAGAGAATGGGACCAGAAAGATTCAGGAAGGGTATAGTGCAATCTTCTCCCATCTCTTGCCTTCAAATGTGTTCAGACTGCTATACCCCCCAAAATCAAACAGATTTGTAACCATCAGATTAAAATAAACTAATACACTGACTTCTTGATCTTCAATAAGGATATTTCTTTAGAACACTAATACTTAAGATGGATGGGCAACAATTAATGAGATGCAAAAGGAAAAGACAAATATTATTTATTGGCAAGAGAATAGCCAAGAAAGATTGAAGCATATTTACTGATTCCAAATAGGTTTCTGAGCTATGTTTTAAAAGGAAACCACATCAACATGTGGACAGGGGCATTAGGACTATGAGCTGAAACATCTGCTTTTTAGATCCATGGCCCTCCTGGCTGGTTAAAGCAGCTTGGGGAGTCCTAATGGTGGTTAATTCTCCCTTCAGTGAGACGAGAATTGTTCCTTTATATCATAAGAAGGTCTGGGTTCATCACACTTCTTATTTTATCCCAGTGCTCAGAGGTTGTGAGGATCCACATGAGGAAAAACAGATTTCAGCTTACTCTGGCAAGACTGAGTGGCATTTTGGTTTGGGGCCTTCTGGTTTTAAGACTATGCCATCTTTGATGTTGGAATGGATGGCACTTTGCCAGATAAGCCCAGTTTGCAACCTGGGGAGCCTCCTAGTGATGACTCCTACTGAAAGAGCAGAGGATAATCATGTCTTGGAGAGCCTTTGCACAGTTTTGTGTTCTGTGCCTGTTGTTCCCATCCCTGTATCAAGGGGCCCTGTTCGCTGTCATTCATGTCTAGTTGTCTCCCAATTGGACTACTGTATTGTGGTCGACCTGTGGCTACCCTTGAACAGTATCCGGAAGCTTCAGCTGATGCAAAATGTGAGGCTCTTATATGTGCCCCTAGAATAAATCATTCTATACTTCTGCTCTGAGAACTGCACGTTGCAAATTTCAGGGTCCAATTCAGAGATGCTGTTTTTAACCTTTAAAGATCTTTAAAACACTTCATGAGGGCCAGATTACCTAATGGACAACCTCACTTGTCCCCAGGAGAATGCATGCTGTGATTCTCATGTTGGCATGTCCGAGGAAGTGATCTTCTCTGCCATTGCATCCATCTATGGAATCTTCTCCCCTGGAAGTGAGATTAGCTCCATCTCTGTTAACCCCAAGTCCCTCAAGGCCTGGATATGTCTTCAGGCTAGGAGTCAATAAGACTTTGCGATGGTTCCCTTGCTCTGGTTAGCATTATCCTCTCTTTTATATTTTTTTAATAGTGAATACTTTTTATTTATTTAATGTTTTTTAATTATGCATTTCACTTTTTTGTGAGATAGGTTGCCATACGGATTACATACATACATACATACATACATACATACATACATACATACATAATATAACATAAAACACTGTGTCCAGTATATTTAAGTTTAATACTTGTATATCGAAACATTATTTCCATCACAGGATTGTTCACTTGGAAATTCAAGCAGCCCGGATAGTATTAAGAACTTTATCTCACTGGAAAGCACACATTACTATAAGTACATATAAATCTTTGAGAGTTTTTTCTGAACTGATACCAATTTTTAAAATGGGTGTCATGAGTAGATATTTCAGTGCAACTTCATTATGCTATTTTAGAGCTCATTAAAATCTCAATTTAACCTGCCATGTAAAAATGTACTTTGTATCAACAATTCTACATACCATCTATGGCAGGCATATCAAACTGCTGGCCCGCAAGCCAGATATGTCACAACAAAACCGCGCCCACCCCATTGCCGGCAATGGGGGGAAAGTCAGGATAGGTTACGAGTTTGACATGCCTGATCTATGGTATTTGGTTGCAGTTTTTTTCACTTTAAGTCAAATTGGCTCAGTGCGACTAACAGGAACGTATCAGCTTTCCTCACAGGACACAGAAGTGATTTGGTACTGATTTCTTCTCACAATCTAGGCCACAGCCTTGGAATTTCCAAGTATTCTGCCACCACATACTAACTAGGGTCAACTCTGCTTAGTTTTCTATAATAGTCAAATGTTGCCTTTGCATTCAGTTTTTTTAGATATTACCAAAATGTCACAATGAAAATATATACCATTTTTCATGTTAACTGGGAAAATCCTTCCTTTGCTCTTTGCAATTACTCTGGAGAATTAGGGTCTCAAAGATTGAGTCCTTATACATAAAATGAATCTTCTCCTTAGTAAAACATTTTTTGATATAGAAAAGAAAAAGAAAGTACTGTGCTGATCAAATAACTGAAGGGATGTTCTTGCTGCAGTATTTAAAAAATTACTGAAACATTTTCCTCACTTCAGCTAGTACGTATTAAATTGTGCTTTAAATTAATCATATATTTATTTATACCATTAAATATTGGTGAATCTATCAGAATTATGACAGCTCTCCTTCTATGATAGCCAGTAGAACAGGACAATGAAAGTAAAAATCCATCTGAATATCTTAAAATTAATGGATATGGGTTGCTCTGTCAACTTGTATTTAATGCATTCTTGATATATGTTAGACATATTGCAACAGTAAAGAAAAGGATGAACATATACCAAGTGTATTTCTGAATGTTTGTTTTCCTAGTAGAAAATAGCATGAGGAAATGTTGTTTTCTACTTATATATGGTTTACCTATGGCTAAAATAACTGTTAAAAGTCAGGTCATCTCCTCAAAAGTGGATCCTAATCATAGGTTCCTAGTTACTAAATAAATACAAAAAGAACAGGTCTCTGATTATTGCAAAACAAATTATAGGAAGAAAAACACTCAAACACTATTCTACCCAATTGTTTTGTAAAGACAAAAAAAGATCCTGTGCCTGCTTTTTCATTTGATGTCAACGAAACCATGCCTGTGACTAATGCTGCTGCTTAAAATAACTGGTTAGAAAACAGTTGACAGGTATCAACATTGCGTTCTGTTAGGTTCTTGGTACACTAGAGCCAGTGATGGGATTCAGCGGGTTCGCACCAGTTTGGCAGAACTGATAGCTAATTTTTTGTTACCCAGGCCCAGAAAGGACTTATGGAAGTGGCATCCACACAGAGAACCAGTTGTTCACATATCTGAATCCCACCACTGACTAGAGCTACTCAAGGATGCTGCAGTTGACACCATCCATACAACTCCTGAGTTTACTTGATCTGATATATAACATAAAACAGTTCTTCAATAATTGGAAGGGTGTACTTTGGATCCAAATCATAATAGGGACAAGTAGCATTCTTATATTAATACTCTTATTTTCCCATATAATTATCTTGTGTAAATACTGTAGTTCTTAGATGATACTTCTTAATGAGAAATGTTTAATAGTTTTCTTTGAAAAGTATTTTTATGGGTTGGTTTTAAGAAATTTTCAGCCAGAGGCAATGTTGTTTATCTAGTATTATTAACAAGACCACCAAAAATCTAAAAAGAAGAAGGTCAAATTAGCAAGGCTCTAGCCAGTTTGGAATTCTCCCTCAAAGATGCAGGAAGCAACTATGTCAATAAATGACATGAGCTATAGCACTGGAATCAGACACGACATCCTCAGAAGTTAAAAACAAACAAACAAATGAAAACATCAAAAGATATTTTTCCATCCTTTAGATGAACTCAACTGCAGATCAGAGTGGGTGGAATAGAAGGAAGGAGATACAGTATAAGCAGGTGAGCAATTGTCAAGGCAGGAGACTCCCAGCATTTTAATCTACAGAAAATATCTTCTCTGGCTCCCTGTAGCATTAATGAAAAGTTCAATGCCTAAATGGATTTCTTTTTCATATGCTTATACCTAGTTTTCCAAAGCACCTGAAGGCAGGAGAAGAAACAACGGGTGGAAACTAACCAAAGAGAGAAGAAACCTAGAACTAAGGAGAAACTTCCTGACAGTTAGAACAATTAACCAGTGGAACAACCTGCCTCCAGAAGCGGTGAATGCGCCAGCACTGGAAGTTTTCAAGAAGAAACTGGACAGCCATTTGTCCGAAATGATATAGGGTTTCCTGCTTGAGCAGGGGGTTGGACTAGAGGACTTCCAAGGTCCCTTCCAACTTTATCATTATTATTATTATTAATATTAGGAGTGTCTCCCCCTCCTCCCCCTTAGGATTCCAGCTGCTCAGAATTGCTCCACTTCATAAATTTATCCTGTATTTTGCTGAGGCAAGAAGCATTTCAGAATCAAGCCTAGATTTACATCTTATTTCTATCACAATCAGATTTTAGGTTATCCACAACCCAACAATTAAAACAAGGTAAAATGAAAACCCAGTGATGCTCAACTTTTAATCCTAGAACAATATTTAAAGTTTATTCTTCATAAAGAAGCAGTTAACTGTGGGGTAATTCACACTGCCTAGTTGCCATGAGGTCAGGATAGAACAAAAAAGAAATTTAGGAGAGAAACAGGTGGCATAAGCCTTCACTCCTCAGTGTTTCCTCACATATTTAACCTTTGGGTGTGGTTTTAAAGCAGTATTTTCCTGCCCTGAATGCTCCTGATGGTTTTAGATATCTGACTTACAACAGTGCATTTAGTGACCATTTGAAGTTACAACATCATTAAAAGTGACATATGTCCATTTTTTATACTTAATGACCATTGTAACATCTCCAAGGTCATGTGAGCAAAATTTAGATGCCTGACAACTGACTCGTATTTATGACAGTTGTAGTGTCCTGGAGTCACATGATCGCCTTTTGTAACCTTCTGATCAGCAAAGTCAATGGGTAAGGCAGATTCACTTAACAATTGTGTTACTAATATAACAACTGCAATGACTCACTTAACAACTGTGGCAAGAACAGTTGTAAAATGGGGCAAAAGTCACTTAACAAATGTCTTGCTTAGCAACATAAATTTTTGGGTTCAGTTGTAGTCATAAGTTGAGGACTACCTGCATTAGGCAAAGTTCTAATCACAGTGTGATTCTACCACTAATGATAAAGGTTCAGAAGTTAGTGAGAGAACACAGCAGCAGGGGGAATTGTGCACAGGAGTGTAAGGCAGTCTGCCATGTGGACTGAATAACCTTGAAATATGTTTATCTTAGCCATAGATGTTTTTTTACTTAAGCCAATTTAAAATTAGGCTGCTATAAGCACAAAACAGGAGCAATTGAAAGTGCTCTATGTTCTATGACAGGGGTGTGCAACCTTGACAACTTTAAGACTTATGGACTTCAGCTCCCAGAATTCATCAGCCAGCTATGCTGTTCTATGATATAAGGCAGGGGGGAAAAGCTTTTTGATTGGATCCATAAAGAGGCTAAATTCTGAAGAAGTGAACACAAAGATAAGATATGGAAAGAGCTATTATGTAATCATCCCCATGCATGTGCCCATAGTGTTCTCTGACTCTGTTTGCAGATTTCTTGATTTAGAATCTTTCAGCTTATTTCAACTTTGGAAGCTCCCAGTTCCTGTTGTTTCCTTCCTCCTTGCAAGCATTTCCTTCCAGTTGCAGGTGAAGGCTGAAAGGGTGGGCCAGGGAATAATCATTGTTTCTAATTTAGTACAAAGGACTTCCTGTTACTCAGGCCTCAAAATAATTAGCTACCCTAGAAATTGAGGCCTATCGTGGACATAAACAAAAGAAACTTTTGGAGAAGGAAGTTCTAGCTTGCTTTCCTAATCCTAAATAGTGGTGTGAATGTGTGTATGTATAAAATTGAAAATTAAGCAAAGATTTTTCAATTTCATGACATGTCAGTATCTTCAGCTAACATGCATTTCTTATTTCTGAGAAAATACAGTGGATGAGGCATAATTTCTAAGAATTATCATTGAAGAGTATTCTAATAGTGATTTGTGAAACTGATCACAACACCACCTCTTTCAATATCTTGATTTAAATTAATCCTTCAAAGTGTTCTCGCCTATTTTTCTAGCTCTTTAGGACTTTAGTCTCAGTGCCCACCTTTGGACACTGAACCCTCATAAACTAACAATAAGGTTGTTGAGTCCGTGGCGGGAAAACAGACACGAGAAGCAGCTGGAGTTCTCAGTTTCATTTATTCAGCGTTCAGCTTACAGGAAGATGGCTTCAGCCTCGCCCAAACGCCTCGCAGCCTCTTATATAGGCAACTCCCGGGTAAATGGGTTACTTTTCCCGCGCCAGCACCCGCGCATGCGCACGGCGCTGGCGACAGCCTGTCTGGTCCCGGGCAGCTTTGCACCTGCCCGGGACTGCCTGCAAACGCCCGAGCCGTTTGCAAGGCTCGGGACATAACACCCCTTTCCCCCGGGCTAAAACTACTACCAACATACAACATTTATTTTATATGACATTTTGCTCCCCAGTGCTCCCACTGTTTACTGGCTTTTGCCTTGCCAGCAATGTTATGTAATCTTCTAGATACTTAGGAGATTTCTTTGCTCTCTGTGACCTTCTTAGCTCTGGGTTACTGGCATAAGTCCCCTGACTGGAGGGAGGCGTGAGCCTGTTCTCTCTATTGTGCCCTGGTGTCTTCCAAGGACTGTGCCCCGATGCCTGGCCTGCTTGCTTGCCCACCGGGCTCGTCAGGCCAGGGCTTCTGTTACTTTGTGACCTGGTTGACCTACCTAGCTGTAGACCCTCAGGCCCCTTGAAGTGATAGCCGCTGCTGGGCGTCTCTGTAGAACCTCCTAGGTCAGTCCAAGACCTGTCAGGAGGCTGTCCATTCCCTGAACCCCATTCTGTGTTCGGGCTCGTGTGGGTTTCTGTACTTTCCCAAAACTCAGGTGTTCCCTGATTTGTGCTAGGGTTGTTGTAGTCAGGACTTGGTTCCTCGACTAGCTCTGTGTATGTTTGACCCCCTGTAGGATTTGGGGTAAGGTCAGGCCAACCTTGGGAATTGTGTGCCAGCTCTCTTGCGGGGAATGATTTGTTGGGATGCCCCCGGGTATCCTCCGTTGCTGGAGTGCTGTGTGATGTGTGTGGAAAGTGAGTATGCCCCCGGGGTGACTCCCTGGCTGGAGTAGGCGTGAGTGCCTGTTGTGTGGATAAGCTCCATGACTTTCTTTTCGGAGCAATTGCAGAACCTTGGGACGAGCCGTTTGTGGCTCCCTCAGTGGAGATGGGCAGTAGCTCTTGCCCTTCCCTTTGCTCCAAAGGGTCCCCCTCCCCCCCTGGAAAAGACCCAGGAGTCTCAGCAGAAAAGTCTCGCCTAGAGCGAAGTTGGTCGATGTGCCGACGCAGGACACGACCGTTGTCCAGGGCAACCTCGTAGGAGAGAGGACCTGTGATCCTGGACACAGAAGCGGGGACCCATGTATGACCAGGCCCGTAATTGCGAGCCCAAACCGGGGCACCCACAAGTAGTTGTCTAGGTGCCCTAGGATGTGAGGTAGATGAAGGCAGTCTGTCCGGATGCAACCGGTCAAGTCTAGTAGTAAGTTGGCGCCCCCAACGAAGTTCAGCTGGACTTCTCCCTGTAGAAGTGGACGGTGTGGTGCGATAAGAAAGGAGAAAGTCAGCCAACCTGTGATGCCAGTCCCCGTAGGTGAGTCTCTTCAAGGCGTCCTTTGCGATGCGCACCATACGTTCAGCCATACCGTTGGTGGACGGGTGAAAAGGTGCAGATGTGGCATGACGAATCAGGTTTGCCTGTAAGAAAGCCTATTCTGGCTGGGAATCTGGTACCCTTCAGGCGTTCTTCTTGGGGTTGAAGTGCTCCTTCAGCAGCTTCTTCAGGTCTGCGTAGCTTACAGACTCTACTGGAACAGGTGCTGCAAGGTTTTCTGCGATTTCGAAGGCGTCTTGGCCGCAAACGCAAAGCAGGGTGGCCGCCTTCAAGCTATCTTCCCTCACTTGGTTTGCCTTGAAGTAGTTCTCCATTCTGGATACGTAGGACTCCCACCGCTCTGGATGTGAGACGTCGAATTCCGAAAGCCTTCCGATTTTCGCCATCTTCGGATCTTCAGGAGACGGGTCTATCAGCCAGCCTACCCCCGAATGCGCACCGGATTGGCGGGCAGCTGCCGAGTCGACGCCGTTCCTTTCGCCGCTCAGGACTCCTTGGGTAAGCTTACACTTCTTCCTTTCCAGGTAGTGCAAGGCATCCCATCCTCGTCGCCAGTGTTGAGTCCGTGGCGGGAAAACAGACACGAGAAGCAGCTGGAGTTCTCAGTTTCTTTTATTCAGCGTTCAGCTTACAGGAAGATGGCTTCAGCCTCGCCCAAACGCCTCGCAGCCTCTTATATAGGCAACTCCCGGGTAAATGGGTTACTTTTCCCGCGCCAGCACCCGCGCATGCGCACGGCGCTGGCGACAGCCTGTCTGGTCCCGGGCAGCTTTGCACCTGCCCGGGACTGCCTGCAAACGCCCGAGCCGTTTGCAAGGCTCGGGACATAACAAAGGTGACCAACCGTCCTCGTTTAGGGAGGACAGTCCTCATTTTGTAAGTTCTGTCGTCCCTTGAAAAGTGTCCTCCTACATGTCCTCCTTTTCGATATTTGAAGACTAATCTGCAAGGCTTTGTTTTTCTCATAGAACGCTCAGAACAGCGTTCCGGCACCTTTTTTTCATGGTTTTTTTTTCATCTTTTGCATGAGCTGTGCTACTCCCCCTATTGGCTTTCGATACCCAATAGGAATTGCTGCTGAGCGCGCCAAAACACCTGGCCTGCAAACTTTGCACATTCAAGTTGTCTGCAGCAAAGGCGAATTGGCAGGAACTTTGCATCCCTCCCTGCTACCCAACTACACCATCTCCTAGTTAGTCCCGAAGAGGAGACTGGAGGAGGAGACTGGAGCGGCGACACCACGGTAAGTTTCTCTTGATCTTCGGCCCTGCTAGGGCAATAATGGCTGTGGGCGCAAAAAGCAGGGGCGGAGGGGCTGCTGCGGGCAGGGGTGTGAGGGGCGGCGGCTGCTGGCTGCCCCCCATGCTGTCGGACCCGCAGGGCCTGCTCTACACAGGGCTGCGCAGGGTGGACGGTGGTGGTGGCGGGGCGGCTGCAGGTGGGGTGTGTCGATGGCGGGCTGCCCCCTGGGGCCAGAGTCGGCACAACTGGTGCTTTGGGAGCCATGGGGCCTACTCTACACGGCGGGGCAGCAGTGCTGGCAGGGTGGCTGCGGGCGGGGGCGCGACACGTAGGCATAATTACAATATAAAATGTTATTGTTACAAATGTTTTTATTATGCATTTATCATATTATAGTGTATTCTGTATTATTGTTGCAATGAATAAAATGTTTCTTTTATTTACAATATTTTTTTCTTCAATTTATTTGTGTCCTTCTTTTCATTGTAAAAAAGTTGGTCACCTTAACATTCAAGAACTTTAGACAGTTTATCTCTCTTGCCAATAGGCCCCCGGGTCTTTTCCATTCATAAAATGTTTTCAATGAGAAAGGAAGAATGTGAATTAAGGCCAGAACCTCTAGGAAATCCTCTACCGAGGGGAAATATAACTCTCCCAGAATTGTTCCTTTGTGCCTGTGGTTTTCCTAGGTTGGCTGAAATTCCAGCTTGTTGAATAAAACAATTTTATTGCCCATTGTCTGCTAACATACAGTGAAAAAACTATAGAAATTACGCTTAATTGTTTTTCTCTTTTGTATTTAGTTGAGTAGACTGCATAGTGCTGACCACACACACAAAATGAGGCTTGAGTGGGAATACTGATGAAAAAGTAAGAAACCACTAATTAAGATGTGCAGATTTATTCAACCAAAGGCAAAATATAGTTATTTTTTGAGATGAATAATTTTGATATATTTCAGATCATTTTGCCTGCTTTCAAATCAAATAAAAAGAATGTTCTGATCCAAAATTATTTTTCTAGAAATCTTTATTTCAATTTAAGAATTTCTTAAAGGATAAAGACTAGTTCTGTGGCCATATTTGCTGCTTTTTGCCCATTATTTTCTTTTTATTCTGTGACGTATATTGGTTACCCAATTACTTATGCACAACATAAAGTCAGATATGGCTCAAAGGTTTTTCAAAGCTGTCACCACAACAAAGGAAAGGTCAATTAAAAATGATCTTATTTAAGAATTGTGTTTTCAGAATAAATATCACTATGTTTTTATGAAACCTCACAGATTAATCTATTTGTCCACAGTGGTGCCTATGATATCTGTTTAAGTATTATAGGTCTCAAAAGAGACTGGAGTCCTTCAGAAATACATGTTAATTCAAAAAATAACTTTAATTTTTATTTGCAAAGGTGGGTGCTCAAATATTTGAATCTAATGTCTTGCTTTAACAGGAAATTTTAAAATAACACTTCTTTTAATATCAAGTAGCAACTTTTCTTGAATAAATTGTGGAGGTTTTTTTAAGGCACCAGTATAAAGGGAATTACTCTGATAATAGAGTAATCCCATTTAAACCAAATAGTGGCAGATGATCAATTAGTTAAAATTATTGTATTGCACGTGCAATTTATTTGTAAACAAAAGTACACACAGAATGGCCACAACTGGCAATTTCTTGCCTAGTGGCATCCAATAATTTCATCTTCATATGACACTTGTTTACGACAAGATGCACAGAGGAACACAAATGTACATATATATATTACATAAAGAACAAATTTGACAGATGGCATATGAAGTATCCTGTTTAATTTGGATTTTTCTGAATTTTCCTGTTCCATTTATTGTTCTCAAGTTAGGATTGCATATGCTACAGATAACTTATTTTTAGTGAACTTGTTTCTCTTTGTTATCATACACCCACCACTTTGCTGATGTTCTACTTCACCTTTTCTTATACTGTACAATTTAGGACAACTTACCTAGGATCTCCCTTCATTTTATTCTTGTAAGAAACAAACCTATGTGATAGAGTCACACAGTAAACATCTTCATCAAATGGAGATTTAAATCTGTTCTACTATTCTTGATCTAATCTCTTATTAAAATAACTCTGTTAGTAAAGCAACTCTGACAACAGAAACAAGTACCTTATGCACACACTATTCCTCTGAGATGGGCTGCTTACCATTTATAGAGGTCTTCCCAATGGAGCTTTCTCTTGGGGCCAGCATACTGACGAGGCTAGATCTAAGAGATCTGGCAGGAAAGTAGCATTTTCCAACAAAAATCCAAACAAATGTTTCTATGCAAATATTCTGATTCATATGAAGGAAGAGTAAGAGCAATAATTTCTTAGACTTTAATAGGTCTGCTGCAGGATTTTGCTACTTAGTGACATGGATACATCATGAGAAGTCCATCTCCATGGCATAGAATGACTATTTGCAAAGGTAACCTTGCTTACATATGAAACTACTGAATATTTTATTAAGTTTTAGGATTACTTATATGGGATCCTTGGTCCATGACCATAGTGAAATGTTGATATAATATACTGTTGATATCATATACTTTTCCCATCCAGCTACAGCACTCCTGTGACTTTCCCTAGAGCCCTGCTGAGCAGCCAAAGTTTTCCTTTTCTCATTGTGGCCCTGGTAGGAATAACATCCACATGGGCTATATTCTATGAGGTCTCTATTTCTATAGATAACCACTGCTGCTGCCACACATCCATGCACATGAACATGAGATAAGGCAGAGAGTGTGGAAAGTGATGAATGAGAACCAAGGTCGTATGACATCAGTGCAGCTACATCAGGAACAGGGGCAAGGAGGAAGGGGGATAGAGAAGCTACTGTGAAGCAATCTGTCAATTCTACAACGAATCTGGCTGCAGCCATCTTGCTCGTTTTAGGCTGCCACATAAAAGGGGGGGGGAATGGAATATCTGTTAGTCTAAACAATATTGTGTCCCATGGGAACTGAGGTCATTCTCTTGCTGGGGAGAAGAGGGTTGAGTGTTTTGTTAGAAAGCCCACTGAACTATTACATTGGGCAGCATAGTTATTGCATAACCCTGAGGTGCAAACTTTTACTTTGCAATAGTGTAGCTCTTTGGAAGGAATTTCAAACTTGGTTTCACTTTTGACCTTGCTGATATTTTGTATCCAATAAACATGTTCTTTGAGGAAGATTCAAACCTCAGAGTTCTGATTTATTCGGTTCTATCTATCGAAACCTTGACACAAGGGGCAGATGGTGAGAGAAGAGAGGAAACTGGTTTGTGCCTTACATATGTTCTCACTTCTTGGGGGCATTTTCAATTTGGTTGCTGCGGCTACTAGACAGGTTCTCATTGAGGAGACCCTGGCTCTTCATAAGGCCCAACATCTGCTTCATCTCCAAAGTCTACTGTAGATCCAACTTTTTCATCTTTTCTTACAAAAGGAGGGATTGTCCTCTTGGTGGGGAAGTGCATGGGGATGGGAGTGTCCTGGATCTAGCCCTCAAACTTTCCTAGCAACTCCCTTGTAGACAGTGACAGTCCCCAAAGAAGCAGAGAAGGAATAGGTGAAGAGAATAAGATAATCAGTTTTTCTCTTTGTTTTTGCACAGGACATGTGCCTTAATTTTGAGGCATAGCAAAAAGAACCTTGTTTGCATCATTTTTCCAAGCAACAGGCTATCCTCACATCTTGAAGACAGGAAGAAAGCACATCACTGGATATATGTGGACAATCCAAAGACTAGTTTCAAACACACTTTAGATTGTACATTATCATTTTTCAGACATGAACTTGCATATGAGATCCTTCCCTAAACTCCTTGTTTGTAAACTTTCTCCCTTTTTTTCATATCTTAAAGTTGGAAAAGGGGAAAGTTGAGTAATTGCATTCTGTATTCTGACTGTAATGCTAAGAATACTATTACTAAGTACCTAAAACTGATTTACAAATAAGAGTATGTAATAAATTAACCAGACCTGCTGACCTCTCAATATTGTCACAAGGAAGAATGAACCTGTGCTATTCATGTATCAATCTTAAGAGATCAAAAAATCATTTTTCAGATTAAAAGAAAAAGAGATGAAAAATTCCATTATGATGAACTCACTGTAAAACAAAAAGAGATCTTTGCCTCTTGTGGCTTTTATCTCTATAGGATCAGAATGATTAATGTTCTATTTTCTGATAAGCCTGACAAAATATCCTTGAAACATGAGTATAAAAACAGCAATTTTTAAAAAAGGGAATAAAAAATACAGAGTGGGAGTGGAGATTCTTACATATCTGTGGTCATGTATAACTAGCCAGCTTGATTTATTGGATCACGTGTCTAGTAAGTCTAGACCCCTCCTTCTTTATTATGAATACTCAAATATAACCTAATGTACAGTAGATATTTTGTATTGGTAATATATGTGCAGGAAAGAGTTGCTTTGCTGCTGGAAGAAAAGTGAGAGGTAAGAACATAGTGTCCATAAAGGATAGATCAGACTACTTTCTGATCTCTCTGTATTGTAAAAATAAGTATCTAAAATGACTCCAGTCATGCAAAGGACTCAGGAATGAAGTAGGAATAGCTTGTAAGCAGCCTGAGTACCGCAAAGAAAGTAAAACATTCCTTTGGAAAACAGAGCACACACAAACTGTTTGATCTTAATCTTATTATTCTGACTTTGTTTCTGGTCAAATCTTAAACAGAAAAGTGTTAACTTAAAAGAGTATAAAGCACACATTTAGTGTGCTCTCTGTGTTTTTGTTTGACACACCCTCTGTGCAGTTCAGGCAATAAAGCCTCCCCTGTATTTTATGTTTACTTGATCTATTCTGGTATGACAATCTTAAATATAGAATTCTTTCCAATTACCATGTTTCAACATGAATATTAGATACCAGGAACAGACTGCTGGAGCAAAGGAGAAATAAAGAAGGAAAGAATGCACATGTCTATGCTGAAAACACTCTGCTTCAATGTAATCAGAAGAAAAATCAAACTAGATTTGTCCTTTGCCAGCTCACCATATAAGCATTTTTTACAACACATTCATTTTAGTTATTTTAATGACAGAAAGATGATTCATGATTGTTCACACACAGAGACCATAAATTTGAGGAGACAGCAGAAGCAGACAAAATTCAGCCATGATTGTACTGTCATTGAGGGTATGAAATTTCTGTTAGTCACATTGCCTTCCAGTTTGTGTTTAATCAACCAGTATACATTACACAGTAGCAATCAAATCCCACAATAATCACCACTACCCAGAAAAAAGGAGAAAACATCTCCAAGCATCTGTAGAGCTTCCAATGTTTTAGTGTTTGTGTAGACAAAGCAAAAAATGTACTGAAAAGCCTAAAAAGATTGCTTGGTCACCATGATGCCAGATGTACAATACATTCCAAAGCCTGCCTGAATTGTGAAGCAAAATGAGGTCTGACTTCAGGTTAAGTATCTTCTTAAATCAGATGTGTTGGGTGGAGGAGACTGAGGAAACAGTACATAACAGTCAGCTGGCATGATGATTTTTGCAAACTGCTGGACCATCTGTACAAATGGATGTGGCCAATTACAAGGAGTGAATTTCAGAAATGCTAATAAATTGTGCCCCCCCCAAAGGGCCAATAAGGATAGTCATTTATCCATAGCCTTGATGAGCCCACAGAAAGGATACTCAGCAATTGGTCAAATATGAAGAAACAAGGATGTCACTGATTGTTTGAAATATCTGGTAGAAATTCTAATTTGCAAACATATAGATGTGCCTCCAACCTGAATATATCAGGAAGGATTTGGGAAAAAGTACTCTCCCCCAAAAAAGATCAGAAGTCTTACTTAATTTACTAAGCATTGCAAAGCTAGGATATGAAAAAATTCTAGGCATGCTAGTGCATTTGGGGAGTTTGAAATTGCTATAAATTGGAGTTTGAAATCTTAGTGGAAAGAATATAGGATTTGGGAGCACATAGATGGACTGATAAAGGAATCTGGATAACAACATTAAGATTGAAGACATATTCATACTTTCATTGGCCCTGTTTTTGATTGGGTTTCTCCAATAAACAACCACAACTAGTGAAATTAATAGAGATATGATAAATACTGTACATGATTGGTGAAATGGTCAGGGAAATAGCTCAGTGGCAGAAAACATAATGTGAATGTTAAAGTTTCAAGTTCAACCTCAGGTATTCCCAGATTTTGGTAGAAAATCAAGACCAGCAACCATCAGTCACTATAGAAAATTCTAAGTAGAAAGACAAATATTTTAATTTGTATACAGTATATTCTATATTGCCCATTTGAAATATATGTACAATAGGGAATATAAAAGTTATTTCTGCACAATAGTAACAATATTTGCCTATATTTTACATCTAAAATAGCCTAAGGAGCACAGATGAAATGTTCTGTCTTTGCAAAGATTTAAACAACTGACATGGAGAGTCATTTTTCATCTTATAGCCAATGGCTTTGAGGAGTATTCCTAACTTTCTTCTTCTGTAGGATGACAGTGAAATTGATATAAACAGAGACAGAGTTTTGCAGATGTTGCTATTTCGGAACTTTGTTTGTTTGCTCCCTAGTCACTTTGTAGATGCATTTAATTTGGTGTTTTGCATTCTGTGCAAGGTAATGCATATTTTGCAGATACAATAACAGGTTATTTAAAAAGCAGACCGGGGAGTTTGAAATGACACTAGTGGTTTCCACCACTTTAACTAAACTTCTGAATGTATTGTCTAAATCCAAGAAGGACTATTTTAAAAAAAAACTGAAATTTTTCAAGACAGCATATGTTGAGACTTTGGAAGAATGGATATTATCTTCTTTGAAAGGCAAAGATGTAGTTTTGCAAACTCCTCTGAAAATGGATACTTATGGACAAGATCAGGTTTTTCAAATGTCCCATGTTACTTTTATTTATTTTTGTTTAAAAAAGTTGTCACTAGAAAGTTTTCCCAATAAGCCAACGATCATCTGTATCACATTTTGTGAGCCATATTTTTCTAGGGTACTGTGTGATTTTAAATTAATTCAGAAAGGTGTTTCAATATATGAGTCAGTTCCTTAAAGTAACTACATCTTTTAGTTACTTGAATGAAAACCTGAAAAAACATACAGCTGCTTTAAAGATCTGCTGCATTTGTATTGCCATGTATTCCTAAACATTCTTCCAAATTATTTCAAAAGCATGTACAATCCTATTTTTCCTTTTAATACTTTATTTGTATATTTCAGACTGATTTGAATGCAATTATTTTAAATAATGAGGTGATGTGTTACGGAAAGAGAAAGACAGTTATCCAGAACAAGTTTTAAAAGTTCAAAAAAGAAATAACCAAGAAATAAATAGTGCTTTTTAAAGAAGGGGGAGACGAGATCACATAATGCTAATTCAATTTTGGATCTATCTATTATACTGCAAGAATCATACAACTGGAATCCAAGACTTCTCATATAAACTATTTTTTTGTATCTATAGAGTGTCTTCATATTTGCTGAAAGCATTATTTCTACATATCAATTGCAATGGGAAACACAGGAGACAATTTTGCCAGATGTTGTTTTAAGTGGTAGTACTCATTTACTGAAACATACCACAGAGACCCAAAGAACACAAAGTATTCTATTTTTATAACCTTGTTTCCCAATGGGAGAGGAAAATGTAAGAACATACCTGCCCATTTTTTTAAACCAACAAGAAAAAAACAGGTTCATCTCTGCTATCCCCCCCCCAAGACGTCAACCACAATGATGATAAAAAACATAACCAAGAAAGCTAGACTAGATGTGCTTATATTTGCATTCTCAGATATCAAATTTCCTAATGCCCTGCAGCAAGTCTAGAGCCTATTTAAGCCTTTGTTTTTCTGCTTCATTGGTAAATTCCATTCGGTACACATTGTACTGGCAAAAATGCAAGGAACTCTGATTTGGCATACGGGTTCTAACTTTGCAAATCTTAGTTAAATTAGAAAAGACTGGTGGTCCTGCAGTGGGATATGCATGAACTGCCACTGCTGGATAGAAGTATTCAGCTGGACAAAAGTATTCAACAATATTATATAGAATAACAGAATAAAGAAACAAATGCTTCCTGCATGCTTGTTCAACTGCTCAGAACAAAAACAAAGTCTAAATTCTAGAATTCTAGAATCATAGGTTGAAAGGGACTTTGGTCCAGCCCTAATCTCTAATTCAGTTCTAATCACATCCTGTAACTGAGGTGGAACAGAAATATGGTATCCGGTCACTCAAATTAGGGGCTTTGTAATCATATCACAGTAGCACAGGTGTTCAGGAAGTGCTAAGATGGTGCTCAGAACTTGATTTTGGCTGTACTTGTGTCTTCATGGCTTTCACAAGAAGTTGCTTGTGAAAAGGAGTGCCCATATGTCTAGAATAACACTGAAAGAGTTTCTCAACAGGCATGAAAAAACTATAGTTCTAAACATCTTTAAAATATATATTTTATTTATTGGGGTATCTTTGAATCAATACTGACTTAGACAAGTTTTTCAGAAAGCTTACCATTGCCTCCTTCCTAGGGCTGAGAGAGTATCCAGGTCAAGGTCACTAGGTGGCTTTGTGCCTGAGGTGGGTGGGCAATTCACATTTTCCCCTCATAGTTTTCTAGACTGATGCCTTAACTGTTACACCTGACTGGCTCTGCACTATACCAAGTCACTGAAGAAATACATTTATCATGGAATAAAACCCTGTTTGCCAATGGGACTTCAATTTAATATGTGTTTGTTAAATCCTTACCCACAATGTCTCCCTGTGTGTTGCTGCTTTTAAATTATTTCCCTCCAGTCTACATTGGAGACAAAAATGATCTGGAGGGGGGCAGATTTTTTTTTTTAAAAAAAGCTGAGAACATGGATGAAAAGTAAGGGAAGGATCAGCTTTGCTCTTCTCCATATATGCCTCTTTAATGTGAAACTATTATCCAGTATCCCATTTTATATGCTATCAGTTATCTTGGGGCTAGATGTTGAAAGTTAAAAATAATGGAAATAACTACATCTGTTTTGATCCTTATCTGGTCAGATTGCTTTGGATTCTCAAAGCATGTTTACTTCTAAGATATTCTTACATATCCCTGTTATAATTAAGACAGTCATTCAAGCTATTGAATGGGTTTGTACATTTTTCTAAGTTTGGCATGTTTTATTGACCAAACCTCTATTGGCTGAGTTCACCCAACATATTAAGTCATAAGCCATGATTTACCAAGCACAATGCTTGGCTTGTCCAACATTCCAAAAAAGAACCAAGCACATAATATTATGGGTTTAGTCACTCTATGGTTGTCTTATGTGAACCAGACTTCTGATTTTTGTCATCACCATTCTTCAGTGTTAACCCATTGCTCAAAACTGTTTTGATCAAAATATACATTGGCATTCATTTACCTTGCAATGATCAATTCTCTCCTGAATTCCAGAGAAAGACAAAGAGGCAGAGAAAATAAAATGATCACAACAGGTTGTTTTTTTGAAACATATACTAGATTGTGTAATTTCAGAGTGTCTCTTACTTAGTTTGTTAGATCACCCTTTTCAAACCTGATGCTCTCCAGCTTTGTTGGACTAGAGTCCCATAACTTCTAGATTAGATTCTTACATACCTCCATCTATGTTTATAGAGGACCAAGAATAGTGATCTACAGTACCTTTAACAGGTATTATATGAGGGCTGTCCTGTCGCAGCAAGGGAGCAGCAAGCTTTTCTCTATTTAACGGGGGAGAAAAGGGTATTTTGTAAACAAGAGTTAGTTTAAATCTCTGTTTCAAGAGATGGCTGTATGTGAGAATTTACACATATATATATTTGAGATCAACAGGATTTTAAGATCACCAATATCCCATGCTTGATCTCCCAGAAAAAAGGAAAACAAACAAAGCTGTGCCAGACTGATGACATAATAAAGAACAACAATAGCCTCACATATCTAGCTAAGATATGGTTTGTTTCTGGCATAGCTAATTGGCAGCTATTGTGAAATGTTCAATCTGCAACATTAGTGGAAGAGTTAATAATTTTCCAAGAGTGTTTTCTGCATTACTTTTGGGATAATGAACATTGGGGTATTTCAAAATAGAATACTCCTTGTGCTATCAATGAAATCATTCACCAGTTCCATCCAAAAGATTGGGTTTAGATTTATACCATTTATTTTCTTTCTTTTGTTCTCTCTAATCATGATCAATTATAAACAATAGAATATTGTAAATGTAAATATAAGCAAATGGAGGGGAAAGATTAGTAAATGGGGGAAAAAGACCTCATCAAGACCTTAAGCTGGGTTGTGTTAAAAGCAAAAATAGGATAATTTCAGTTGGGGGTTTGTATTTGATTTGGAATTCTAAAGAGTATTGTGAATTTTATTCTATTCCTTCTGAAAAACTCAAAGCAGAAAATGCATCAAGGCTGGAGTACCTTAGCTTCAGAAACCAGAACCTGGGAGAAAAAAAAGAAGAGCAACTACCTGAAGGCCAAAGGTGACTTCATCAAGCAATTGGTCTGTTCTCAGTAAGTTAGCCTGTGGCCTTCAGTGTGATAGTGGACACTGTTCTATGGCCAATACTGAGCCAAAATTTAGCTGCCAATCTAGCTGGCTCCAGAATATCAGTGGGAAAAGGGCTGGTCCCTTGCTTTCATTTCAGACATTATTTGTATGGCAATCTGACAATGTCAATACAGTGTTACTTTCAGCCTTACATTCCTTGCCTATCAGATAGACTCTAACCAACATATTTCTACTTGCTGGCTAGAGATCATAGGGTTATGGTACCTAGTCAGCACCTGAAGGGCATCAGATCGAGGAATGTAACTTGTGAAATGGAGAAACCAGTTTCTGGCCTGGTGTGTTTAGAGTCTTTCAGCAATTGAGAGATGCAAAGGCCAGTGACTGAAGCAGGCAAAAATCAAGGGTAATTGTGTTTACAACAAATTATCTGTTTAATCAAGTTCCAATAAGTTTTGCAAAAGCAGTTTAAAAGGAAACAGCAACATTTAATGTGCATGGAAACTAGATTTTATGTACTTTTTCCTCACCACTGGGAATCCGTAACCTCTAACATGCAATTATTCTAATATGCAATGGATACAACATGAAAGAACCTTCACAACAATCCAGGTCCCCAGGTAACCAATATATTTAAATGCACTTTTTTCAATAGTCAAATCTGCACACAAAATCATTTAGATTCATTCCACCAAGTTATGTAGAAGGATAGCAGCATGAACCATATTACTGACTATTTAATGGCTTAACTGTTGCTTTAGCATGGTGTAAGATGAAAGGAATTCTGAACTATAACAGAAAGAAAGAAAGAAAGAAGGAAGGAAGGAAGGAAGGAAGGAAGGAAGGAAGGAAGGAAGGAAGGAAGGAAGGAAGGAAGTTAGTTATTGGAGTCCTTAAAAAAGAAATCTTTAAATATTTCTGTAGTTAGCCAGCAAGAAGTAATAAATGGTTTTGAATCTAGTTCTCTGGGCAGCCCTAATAATTGCATAATGTGTCTTTTGATGATAGATACCAGATTTAAACTATTGCTCAATTAACCATAGGTTATTGTCCTATGTATATACAGCCTCCAAGATGCCTAACCAAATGTATTGTCCCATTTAATCAAACAGGCATCTACTTTTAAGGTTCCATTTTTGCTTATTTGTTTTTTCCCCTTCCGCTTTACACCTAAATAGATTCCTGTTGCATCCCAATTTTCTTCAATTTTATCTTTCATTTTTTAAAAGCTAATTATTCTCTATTTTTACTTTTTTCCCCACCATTATCAGTACTGCCTGAACTTGCTCAAAACTATTTTTTTATCAAATATATAAGGCCACGCATCTCATGCAAGGTGACACTGGGAGGCATACAATAAAACCAAGGGTTAAAATAGTATATGAAACCAATTAAAAGAAATATAAGTAAAAAACATTAGGAATACATTAGAATATTAAACATGATGCAACCAACACATAGGTTC
Organism: Crotalus tigris; assembly: GCF_016545835.1. NCBI lineage: Eukaryota > Metazoa > Chordata > Lepidosauria > Squamata > Viperidae > Crotalus > Crotalus tigris. Next base: position 6,857,259 of record NW_024096478.1, on the reverse strand, counting down.
CTTGTTGGTAGAACTCCAGACTTGCTGGAAAAGCCATGTTTTAAGGGATTTGTGGAAGGTCAGAGGGTCAGGCTGTTCTCATCTCAGGGGACATGATGTTCCAAAAGATAGTTATAATTTGGGAGAGGTGATTGCTCAGATAACTTGGCTCCATGCTATGTAGGGATTTAAAGGTCAAAACTAACACACTGAATTGGACCCAGGGAGAAACTGGTAACCAAGGCAGCTCACAGAACAGAGCATCCTTCCAGGAGCACACATAACTGCCCATGCTACTGCATTTTGTACCAGCTGAAGCTTCCAGATACTCTTCAAAGGCAGACCCATTTACAGCTCATTACAATAATCCATTCAGAAGGTGACCATGAGCAAGGCATGAGTGACATGAGCAGAGCCTTACAATCCAGGTATCATTGTGGCAAACTCACACATGACACAAAGTTGCACAAAGGCCCTTCTGACCAACCTTGAACAAGATTTGTGAGTCCAGCAAGAACCCTCAGATTGCCCACCAGGTCTGTTTGAGGCAATCCCACTCTATCTAGTAACAATAATGGTAAAGTCCCAGATGCAGAAGGCCCTAAAGCCCAAAGCCATTCAGAGTTCAGTTGAAGCCTAGTTCCCCAACCAGGCCCAGCACCAAGACAGGACATCAACATCACCACTTAATTTACCAGGGACAGACAGACAGATAATTTGAATTTCATCACTGTATTAATGATATCTCACTCCATGGTGGCATATGATCTCTCCTAGCAGTTTCATGTAGAAACATAAAAAGCTGATGGCAGAAAAAGACCCAGAGGTCCATCAAATCTTCCCTGTGAAGTAGAGGGAGAAGGCAAGACTTCTCACTCCCGATTAACACCCCTTGGTATCAGGCCCATAAGAAAGAAGAAAACCAGCCCAACACTCTGCTTCCACTCCCAATACTTGGACCCATTCTAGAAGGATATCTTGGTACTATGGTATTGAAAGCTGCCAAGAGGTCAAGTCAAGTCGCACAACTCCCACCAGATATTATCCAAAAGCACAACCAATGTTTCCATCTCAGGTTTGACCTGATACTTGATTGGAAAGAGTCCAAGATCTGCTAAAATTGCTGTGCTATCAATTTCTCCACAATCTCCCCTAAAAAAGGCAGAAGTTGTCCAATAAGGTGGGATCCAGCAATGGCCTCTAAAGAAGCAGGCAAACCAAGACTCTATTAAGATGTGGAGGAACAACCTCCTCTCTCAAAGATGAATTCACCACCACTAGAACCACATATCACCTACCAGGCAGTGTTAACTAACACGATGGACATAGATTTAATGAGTAGGTGGCCAAGCTTGTGGTTGTAAGGACCCTGTCCACTTTCTCAGGCCCACCATACTCAAACTGTTCCCAGATAACATTGCAAAACTATGACATAGGCACCTCCACCAGATCCATCCCAAAGCTGGTGTCTAACTGGGAAGGAAGCAGAAAATTACTCTCTTGTTGATTTCTACCCCATCCTAATTCCCATTCAGAAAGTTATAGTTTTAGAAAGTATCAGCAGTAGTATATCTATTTAGTTTGTATTGGAACTGTGCCATCCTGATGCAAGATTGTATTGAACTGAGCTTCATTTCACACACTGGTGCATACAAATTAGCTCTTCAATAGGCATTTTCCATATACCTTAAAGAATTGAAAGGTACAGTACAGACCAGAAGATTGGTAACAACAGCTGTAAGATATTCTGTCATCCATTTCCCTAAGCATCTGAGCCTCAAGAGTGGATCCACTCTGAAAGCCTCAAATGCTGAACAAGTTTTCCTAGTAACAGTACTCTTTCATTCATCCTAGGCTATTCCTCTGAAACACAAATCTTTCCCAAACCTTTTAAGCCAAGTTGGCAACCTGGGCTAACACATTTTGTTCCATGCTGGGGAACAAAGCTATGGGAGGGCTACAGCTGCTTGAGGTCAAATGTTAGCTGGCTGTACCAACACCCTAAACCTGACACTAGAGAAGCATTAGCCAATGTAATTTACTGTAAGTAGAAAGATATGTATACATTATTGCAAACTCTTCTAGTCTGTTCCTTGACATTTTGCATAACAAAAGAAGAATCAAGGGGCTTGGAGGAAGAGAGGGCCAACCAACACATCCTTTTAAAGAAACAGTCAGCTCTGACTAATGTGTAAAAACAAACTTTTTAAGACCAAAGGGGGAGAATGTTAATATTACACACAACCTAGAGTAAACTAGCTTTTTTAAAGCCAACTCTGGTGTGGGCCTCTTAAAAACAATCACCATGGAATGGAGAAAAGCAGCAGGCTTGCAAGGCTTTGGAGCCATACCCTTCCAGTTGACAGGAGATAGACTCAAAGATAAGAGCACACAGGGGAGATTGGAGACTGAAGTCCAGAACAGATTCTTGGCACAGAACTGAAAGAGAAGTCAGTGCCAAAGGACAGACCCCTGATGGGAGGGAAATGCCATCCCCTCTTTGGTGTTGTTTTCAATCCCCCCCTAATTAAAGCTCCCCCAAGATGCCCAGGGGAATGACATTTCCTGCTCTGGGGTACTCGCTCTTCCTTGTAGCAGCCTTGCTTTTGGGAAGTGGTACAGTGTAAATAGCTTAAGAATAAAAGCCACAAATAGATAAGAGGTTTTGCAGAAAAGACTTGGCAAAAAGCCCTGGCCAAACAGACACAATGAGAAGCAACTGAAGAAGAGCTCAACCAAGATAAGTGTTCATCTTCAAGAGGAGGACAAGCAGCTTCAATTTTTTTCTCTGAGTTGGTGGAGGAGATTGAAGAGGAATAAGCGCCGTGATTCTGCATTGTGACAGAAGAATTTAAATAACTTGCCTGTGGGTATTATTTTGTATTTGAGAACCTTGTCGTGGAATGCTCTCTGTGTTTTTCACAGTTGACTGAAACAGAGGAAAGGCAAAGATGTTTGAAAGCTAAAATCCAGGCGCATAGGTACCTAGTTTACTAATAAGGAGCGTGTCATTATATGCCATTTGTTTGTTTTACTCCTAGCGACCACATAGGTCAGTGGTGGTGAACTTATGGCACGTGGGGCAGAGGTGGCACTCAGAGCCCTCTCTGTGGGCACGCATGCTGTTGCCCCAGTTCCGCCTCCCCCCGCAGGCCCCTCCTCACTAGCAGCCCCCCCCCGGAGGAGAGTCACCCCTGGAGGAGAATCACCCCCGGGCACAGCCTGCATTGGAGCAACACAGCCAAGGACGTGGCAGCCAGGCAGCAGGGACAAGACTCCGTCCTCATGCCTGTCATGCACAGGTGATGCTGCAGGGTGCAGGCAGAGGGTGTGGCAGCCATGGCACTGCTGGGCCACCTGGGCGATCTGTGGCAGGCCATGGGCAGGTGGGGCAGGGCGGTTTGGGGGCACTCAGTCTCTAAAAGGTTTGCCATCACTGACATAGGTAGTCTCCCTGATGATGTGTCCCTAACCTGGTCTTTCAACATTGCATCCATCACCACTGTGTCCAAGTCTATCCACCCTGCAGAGAGTATGTGCCCATACCTTTTACCTGATTTTGATCATAAGGATCCTAATCTTTAACACAATATCACATGTGTTTACTTAGAAACTAATTCTACTGTGACATAAGGGCCACATTCTCAGGTAATTCTCTCATTCCACTGTTCTCCTCCAGAACTCCAGGACATACAACAAATTTAGTGAGCATTTCAAAATCTTATTCCTATTTGTGCTTGCCAATCATTTCTCTGAAATCTGCAAATAGAGGACAGACAGATCATTATAGCATCTTTTATTTATCTAAAATAAAGAGGATTCTCTGCACGTTTGTCAGAAAGTGATAAAAAAACACTTGCCATGCTATAGGTGGTTATTCAAATTGGATTCTGTCACAAATAAAGTTGTATTCTACCTTACACCAAAAAGAGTGATCTATATTTCTAGTTAGTGTCTCTGCCCTCAAATATTTTCTCTGAGCTGTACTGATTATTTTCAAGCCTACAACTCTATTTATATCCAAGCTCTGGGGCAGTTCAATAATTAATTTTGTTTGTTTGGGGGAAGGGATGTATTAGCATTCTAGATTTAATTAACTTTGAATTAGCTGTGTAGCTTGAAGCTCAGTGTTTTCTTTAGATAGAAGGGTACTGGTCTTTAGGGTTTCAAGAGCAACAATGTAGCAATATGGGCACTATTTGCTGAGAGCTGGAAAACCCAGCAGCTCCCAAGACACAAAAGCTCCTTCCACTACAGTGATACAGGAACTGAAAGAACATGGATGTAATACCAGGAAATCCTGCTCTAGCTGATGCTTCCTCAGGGCATCTAAATGAAGAGCTCCACCCAATTCTAGGATTTAGTTCATTTCAGGGTTTTATTTATCTTAAGAATGCTATTGCCAAGTTGATAGCTTAAACATCACTTAGTCCCTGTGAAGTAGAAGCTTCAAGCTAAGTTTTGATATGCTGGGTCTAGCTAATTTGCAGTGACTGTAATCCTCTATTCAATTACCTGGGAGCAAGTCTCCTTGAACCCTTATTTCTAACTATGTCCTTATTTCTCAGGAGACATGGTTAATGTTGTAGGATCAGGATCATCTTCTCCACATTTTAATATTTACAACTGCTTTGATTCAGAATGCTAAACCACAGGCATGTTGAAGTTTGGGTATTTCCAGCCCTGAAGCAATGATAAATTGGACTGTAGGCAGCAGTTTTCTTATAATTCCACCCCTATAAGAAAGAGTTTATTATCAAAAGCAGTGAAAACATTGGTGAAAAGTTGATAAGAGTTTAAAGAGGAATTAAAGCCCCAGGAATGTGGAAAGGCTGTTTTGCATTTGTATATTATGTTACAAAAACCAGATCCTTCTAGTGGCAACAGTGGCTGCTATTAAAACACGGCCAATAAATGCAAGATAGCAGAAAGAAAGAGGTTAATAGAACAAAAATCTCTTGTTGTTGCAATAGTTTGTGGACTCTACATCTTGGATATTATTCTACTAAAAAGCCATGACTTTCTATCATCCAATCTTGAGCACTTGATTAAACAATATAAAGAGTAAAATTTTAGTCCTGTTAGTAATAATAGATTATTTGTTGGTAAGGAAAAGCATTCAAATACAATTTCTGTTGGACAGAGTAAAGCATTGTCCTGCCCCTAATCTCCAAAGGAGGATTCTTTTTTTTTGTTATTGTTAAAAAACAATCCTGCATTCCAACTAAACTAAGCTCCCCAGAGCAAGATCCAACCCAACCAATGTTTAAAAATGATGTGGATTTTTATAAGCACTTCTTACTTCATAAAACAAAAATACAAACAAGAATCCCACTGTCAGATTTTAAGCAGTATAAGACTGTTTCTCTGTGGCATATGTGTATAGGGTAAAGCAATTAAACCTCCATATATAAAGTGACAGGTTTTACCATCCACCTTCAAACAGGAAATGAAAGCCCTTTTAGGCGGGTCTTTAGACATTTCCTATACCAGGCATCAAAAACTGTAGATTCTTGCAAACAGGGCTTCTCCAGGACATCCCTTGGCATTGTGCTGGCCAAGATAGATCATGGAGCAAAGATGACATAAACATCCTGTATGAATGTAATGTTTTCCTCATCCTGGTTCCTTCAGTTGTAATGGGGCTGATGACATCCCAGTTACTATGGCCAAATGCAATGGAGGCAGGGCAACAGCTATTTCCAAACTAAAGATCCATAAATAGATTTGCTTCAAAGAGGTACAGACGCCATTTAACTTTCTGACTTGGTAAGGTTTGACTAAAGTTTTCTTGAAAACCTGACTCTGGTGCTCTTAATTTTACATAAAGATATTTTTCTGAAGTCTATCTAGCCTTACAGGATAATTTTGAAACAGTTATCTTCAAATAAAATCTCTGTGTTTTCTTTTTCAAATGTCCTGATACTCTTCACTAGGCTACATAGTTATATAAACATGAATCCTATGTCCCCATGCAGAGCAATCACGTGGGGATGACAAGTCCCCCACAGGCCTTTTGTCAGAGCAATTTGGAATATGGATGCGGCTTGTGCTATGGTTTTCCTTGACAATGCTGTGTCATTGTCTTTCATAAAATGATCCATTAAGTGTGTTTCTCCACTTTGTCAGCTTTAGGATGTATGGACTTCAACTCCCAGAATTCTCAACTAGCTGGGGAATTCCAAGAGTTGAATTCCACATATGTTAAAGCTACCAAATACCATATTAAAGAGGCACTCAGCCTGGAAACCTGCCTGCCCATAACAACTGTGTGGTAACTAGATACTGTTCTTAGTCTCACAGACAGTGGTAGAGGGCCCGAAGTAAAGAAGCATCCAAATTTACCCGTTGCGTTGTATTATGTAGTTCTAATACAGGATGGGAAGCAGTTTTAGTCTGTTTCCTGGCCAGGCCTGTCATATCCGCCCCTTACCAAGCGCTGCTGAAGTCAGGTGCAACATGAACATCAGCGCTTGTTAAGGCACTTCCTATCAGTGAGGAAGGTTATTGCCTTTTAGCAGCAGCACTGATAAATGGCATTGGATTTGTGAATAAAGTTTGAGGAATGTTTTCCAGGTGGCAATCTAGAAGCTTTGATCGTGTTTAGTTATTTTTGTGACACAGATCACCATACATTGGCTCCTATCTCAGTTTTTCTTCTATAGTGTGAGCAGGCAAGTAGACAAAGCCAAAGTTGGATGAACCATCAGAGTTGTTACTGAATCATTCATGATGCATTTAATGATATGAGTTCCCACATCACAAAAATATATTTATGTATTTATATTGTGGATTTCATTCCAAGAAAATCAGCATGAGACACGTAATGTTTGTCTCCCACTCTCCCCAAAATTATTCCAAGAGCAACCAGTGATATAGGTTAGGCAGAGGTATTAATTACCTGGCTCAAAATCACCCAGTGAGCTTCAGGGATAAGTGGGCAATTTATTTCTGGATCTCTGTAACAGTTTTATGAGCTCAATCAAGTTTGCAAAATGACACTGGTTATTAGGTGGAAATCATACTGTCAGCACAATTTGCAACAATAACTTTCTTCTCGCCCACCCATTTGGACAAAAACACTCATGTTCTATTCCCTAGTTATAAGGTAAAAGCAAAATACTTTTGAGATCCAGGCCTGTACACTTCAAACATGATATGGAAGAAATGTTTTAGATATCATGCAAAACAGCACTTCTCTGCAACTCATTAAAGCAGTCTTTCTTTGTTCAGGCATCCACACAAGCCTGATAAATGAGAAGGCTGCTTTAAGGGGATAGCCTTAAAAGCAGACACAACTTTCTTCAGACTAATGAAGAAGTTTAAAAATAGATGGGATCCTTTAGTAGACAAAATAGGGGTGCTGTGCTCAGGTATGTAAAAGGTCTAAAGCAATTCTCCAAATCATATTTGAAAAAATGCAACAGTTCAAATAACTATTATCAGCATTTGTGGGGACCACAGAAAACCATATCAAAATGACAATGCATGCAAAGGATGTCATCATGCAAATTCTGGCCTTATGGATTGGCAGTCTGACATCTGACAAAGGGATGGCTGTCATGGTATTTACATCCTGATAGTTGTACACATTTCATTATTTGCTGCCCTGCTTTCTCCTGCAGACATCCATACTAATAGTATTTATTTCTTGAAGACATTCAAGTCCTAATTTACAATGGTATAATTATATGCAAGCATGATTACAATGTTCATCACTGCTGTATCAGCAACAGCTAAACAAGAAATTCTGCCTGTCATCTATTCCAGCTGGGCAATTAGACTACATATTCCTTCTGAAAATTGTCATTCCAGGTTACAGATGTTCTGATAATGAAATAAGGCCCTCTATTGTATTATCAAATCTTGTGGTTATCAGCAAATAGAAAGAAGGATCCAAAGGATACTTTGGTTTTTTTCTTTGATTGATTTTGCTGACATCAGCAGCATCTATAGATAAAGAGACAAGTACTGAAAGCATAAGCAGGGCTTGTCTACTTGACAATGAAATAAGTGCTACACAGTAATCAAAAAGCTATGCTATTCTTGGCTAAAAGCTCTCCCACGTGTGAAACTTTGGATCTTCAGTAGTGTTTGGATTTATTTCCACAATTTTGTTCTTATTTGGCACAGCTGATAATAAAGGAAACATTTTCTGACTCATATAGCTAGTATAGGTAGTCCCCAACTTACAATCTTTCATTTAGGGATCATTCCAGATTCCAACAGCACTGGAAAAAGTGACATGTGACTGTTTTTCACACTTACAACCATTGCAACATCCTCGTGGTCACATGATCAAAATTAACAGGCCTGGTAACTGGCATGATTTATGAGGGTTGCAGTGTTCCAAGGTCATGTGATCACCTTTTACAACCTTCTAACAAGAAAAGTCAGTTGGGAAGCTAGAGTCACTTAACTGTGTTACTGACTTAACAACTGCAATGATTCCCTTAACAACTGTAGCAAGAAATGTATAATGGAGCAAAATTGCTTAGCAGTGGAGATTTTGGGCTCAACTATGTTCATAAGTCAAGGCCTACCTATATAACCCACAATTACTTTAAGTTATATTACACATAAATACGACTTGAGTAGCATTACAAACTACCCTCCATTAATCCATCCCGGGGAAAACATGGGGAAAAGAATAAAGGAAGTGGAAAAAGTTGGATTTATGGAATTTGCATGGTAGAAATGTAAGTATACATCATATAAATATACCCATGAATATATAAATAGCATTAGAAGCAAAAGTTAAATGGCAATATTTGCAGTTTCTTGGAGGTTTGTCATATCACCTTTAGAAAAAAAAAAGGAAGATCTCTGTGGTGCCATGAAATCTACATGGTAAAATAATGCAAGAACAGCTTTTCTGAGCTGATGTGAATAAACATTTAGATGACTTCAATTTTCATTTAACACTTCCCGTTTTTTCCTAGTACTCATGTTCACATCTCAGTACAAATTTTCAAAGCCATATAGAGAAAATGGCTTTACATCCTTCTAATTTGGGGGTGGGGGTGGGAAGAGGGAATATGTTGTAAAGAGTTGTCATTGCAATGAGTTTTTGACTAGGGCAGTGGGCTAATATCTAGGGGAAAACATTGTAACAATGTGGGGGAGAGCTTTTTGCTGTTCTCAGTAACAGCTGAGGGGTGATCTTATCCCTTCCCTTCCCATTTCATAACACACACCCTTACATTTGGCTGCATTTTACAAAAGGGTGGAATTCCCATAGTGGATTTTAGGCAACTAATCAAGAATGATTCAGGATTCCTCCCACCCAATCCAGTGTCACCCTTCTTCTGGGGCTGTACAGCTCCATATGTGCATAATAGTCCAAAATGTTAAACCCAAGCAAGTAATTATAAGGTTCCTTACATGACATCACTCAGCTCCTGATAAAATAAAAATGAATAGGCAACTGGAGGAAAATTAATATGTGATAAATTAAAGGCATATACTGTACTTCAATTAAAATATCAAGACTTTGTCAGAATGACAGTACAATAGACAGTAATATATCTTCCTTCAGAATCAGTTGCTCAATTCTTGACCATAGTAGTTTTCTCCTGCATATGTGTAAAGTCAGAGGAGGTATGCTTTTAAAATATACTGCAAAGTTAATCATGGTTTGGGGAAAGATTAAATCAAGAAAATGGCTAAACAGAAAGAATTTTCCTTTTGCAGCTGTGTAACAGCTCCAGACTTACACAACTACTGTTAGTAAATACAAAGACATTTGCTTCTGACTCTCTTACACAGAATCTGGATATTAGCCCACACAGCTTTGTAATTAACTTTCAGTTGTCTATACAGTGGGGCATTTTAAAATAGTATTGTTCATAGGCTTTCTCATTCTACACTCTTCTTAATTGGAACTTAAAACATGCCACATAAGGGATGAATCACAAGGAGCACACATCGAAATATACAATTCACATTATGCTATCAAAAGATTTTAGACAGCCTCTGGCCTCTTAAAAAATGCTTGAGGCTTATACTTCAGCCATCCAAAACAGAAGCAGATAAGTCTGTTTTGACCAGTATATCCAGAAAGGAATCACAAACAAAACAGTGCTGTACATTCAGAGGCATCCACAGGATCCAGCACTTCCATTGCAATGTTACATTGCAAACTCCATCCCTTCAACACCACTTTCATCAATTTAATGAAAACAGCAAGAGCTTGTGGATGTCGTTCGTCATCTAGAACTGCTCAACTCCTCAACTTTTTTTTTTTTTTACCTGTGGCCCCCTTCTAATTTTGTTTTTCTCCTGTTGCTTCCCTTGTCCAGGTCCCATTCTTGGGTATAAACATGGGACAGTGACTGGTGCATTTTCTGACATCAACATGTTAGTACTACCAATATAATACAATTTGATTTTGTGCTGTGGCCCTGTTACATGTTTTTCATCTGTGACCCTTTTGAAATATCCTAGGGCCCCAGTTGAGAACAGCTGATCCAAAAGGGGAAGAAGATGTATCTAATATAGAATTCTGCTTCCCATCTGGAAACCAGCTGCCCCTGCAGATTCACAAGCAAGAGATGAAGGCAATAGCTTCCCCTCACTGCAATTCTCTCTGTGGATTCTTTTCTCTGAGAATAAAAATAGTTCTCAATTTACAACCACAATCAAGCCCAAAATTTCGTTTGCTAAGCAAGACAGTTGTTAAGTGACTTTTGCCTCATTTAACCTTTCTTGCCACAGTTGTTAAGTGAATCACTGCAGTTGTTAACAGATTAAGTTAATTTGGTTAAGTGAATCTGGCTTCCCCATTGACTCTGCTTGTTAGAAGTTCGCAAAAGCTGATCACATGACCCCAGGACAGTGCAACAACCATCATAAACAAATTCCAGTTACCAAGTGTTCAAATTTTGATCACATGACCATGGGGATGTTGCAACAATCATAAGTGTAAAAAACAGTCATAAGTCACTTTTTTTCAGTGCCACTGTAACTTTGAAGAGTCACTAAATAAATGTTTGTCAGTCAAGGACTACCTGTATCTGCAGCTTAGACCAAAGGAAGGACCTTGACATCAGCATTTTCTTGTTTTGTATGGAAGCATTCCAACTTTCTTTGTGCATAGAGAAACAAAGATCTTGTCCTCTTCTTCCCCACTGTTTGTACACATTAAAGGACTCAAGAGCGGGACAAGTTCAGTGGGGAGTAGAAATATAGTAAGTTATTAACATGCCAGCCAGCCAGCATAACTATGGCCCCTTTTTCTTCGAACATAACTCATTATTTGATCAGAAGCCTTTTTATAATGAAGCAAGATTATGGAATTTTCCCAAGAGCGAGGAAAATGTATTTAGGAACAACAGGACATTCAGACAAAGGGCATCACCATTTTACACAGACCCAGTAACTTGTTTTCACAAAGTTTAGTTAAGAGACAATTAAGTTGCTAGAATCAGTTGTACTTTGCAGATGTCTTTCAAATTATTCTGTCAGTTCTGCTTTGGGCTCAGCTCTTTCAGCCACTGTAATACTGAAGTACTTTCATGAAGAAGAGATAATTAATTAATTGCATTTATATGCAATTTACAATCAGAGTCCCAGTTTCTATTTGCTGGGAGGGGATCATTTGAAACTGAGGGAGATCATGACAAAAATCCACTTACATAGTTTTAACCAACCATGACCTTTGCTCCAGTTTAATAGTTATGCAAATATTTCCTTTCCCTATCACAATCTATATATGCTAGTAGTCAAATATCTTACCTGCATTCAGACATAGAAAAAAATCCTCCTATTGTGGAAATAAAGTTAGATCAAATGAGATAGCAGTTCAATCTAAGAATCAATACAACCATTGCTAAATGGTTTCAATCTCTCCACAGACAACATGTCTGGACTTTATGACTCTAATACTTTCAAGCAAGGCTTTTATCATGCAATCACTCCAATACTGCCTTTCATTTGTAACCGTTGTGTGTTTTCTCCCATTTCTTGTATTTTCTTGTACAACTGTAAATTATTAAGACTAAAACACAGGATAGCTATAATATATCTTGGCAGCAGCATCTAATTGAAAATACCTCAAGAAAGCTAGATCATAGACAATATAACGACCAGATTTGGGCTAATGTCACACTTAACCTATATTTTTATACCAACAACAACCATTAATTGGGCATTTAATTATATAGCCAGGGGAATCATGAATCTGTAGGGGTGCATCAAGTCTATTCTTCTACACACTTTGGAAAGAATTCAACCCATTCTATTCACATATTATCCTCTGTTTCTCTCACATGGCTTTCATCAAAGGAAGATAGGTAAGTAGGTTTTGGAAGGATATCAAGATTTTACGTTATCCACCTAGTCAGAGCAGTCCAGATGCCAATAGCAATTTATTATAAATCTTGTTCCTTTTAAGTATGTGAGCCATTGAACTTACCACAGAATAAAAGTCAAAGCAGTCTAGTAGTGTTTAAATAAAGCTAGGTCTACAAACAGTGGCTCTTCAACAGGAGGTTGCTATAGTAATAAAAGTCCTGCAGAGAAGATTAGAGACTGCCACTTTAGGTTGAGATGCCCTATTCTTGATATGTCCTTTCAGTAGCTCACCCAGGATTTCTGTTTCTCACTTCTCTGCAATACTTGTTTTAGAGATTTGGGCTTGAATGTCCATACACAACTTCTACAAGGGAAAGAACGAAAGAGAAGGCAAGAGGAATACACATAAATTGGTTCTAACCTTTTTTTTTTTTTTTGAAGGTGTGATTGTATTAAAGGGCTGTTGGAACCACCAGCCTAAAGAAAAGTTCACAGTAATGCTACTTTAGGTGCTGCAAGTTGCAAAAAAACCCCGGGTGTCTCCAAAGAAAGTACAAATATTGCTACCTCCTAACTCTACAGTAAATAACATACTCAGTGATATTTGAGATAAACAATCACCAAGCTTTGGCTACCTTCTCCCATTTTGCAACCTGTTCAGAAGACTGGAGAATGAGTTTGTGATTATTAATGCATAAAAATGGATTAAAAAGAAGACCCTGATTTATCCTGCCTTGAAAAGAAATCAATAGCTCTAGAAGGTCTATTGTAACTTTGAATACTTGCTAAATGACTGATCGGAAATTGAGATATTTTTATTTATTTATTTTTCTATTTTTACAATCAAGTGCTTAACAGACAATGTGATGACTGAATCCATTTGTATTTCCATGATACATATAAGCTTTTTCAAACTAAATCCAATATTACACCATCCAATGCATCCTCTCTTCTTCCGGTAATAGACATTATTACTATTTATTTGATGCAGTGCAGTGTTTAAGGTTTTGCATGGGAACTGGATAATGCAGGTTCAACCTGCCCTCAAATACAAAAGCTGCTAAAAATCAGGAGTCTGGCAGCACCTTTCTGACTAACAATTTTTTATTAAAAGGCGTAAGTTTTCATGAGATGAAATCAGGTAAAGTGGGCTGATTTCTGTCACTATAGATTAACATTTCTCTCCTATGAAGTGTGCTAAGCTACTTTGGTCAAGTCATTATTTCCTAGTCTAATTTACAGGGTTAAAAAGAAGGAAGACATGTCACAAAGGTTGCCTAGAGCTTTAATAGAAAAGGATAGTTGTAATCATAATACAATGTAATTTAATATTAAAAACAATAATGTGTAATCCAGTCTATATATAAACAGTTTGTGCCAGTAACCAAGGTATACACTTGGTCACTTGCAGATCTATTTCATTATATTTCAGAACTTATTTTCAGTTAAGAAGTTTCTCTACCGAGATCAAGTTGGTAAATAAAACATTTGTAAGAATTATATTATCTGTTCTTATTACTAGGCAACAGAACTGTTTTCTATTTCAGAAAGGTTGCAAAAATGGGGCAGAAAAACTGAATTCCAACTCTGTTATTTTGAGCATCTGAATGGTGAGCCTTGAATTCAGGGTGAAGAAAGTCTTTTCAGAGAGTGATGGACTTTTAAACCATCAGCCCCAACCAAGCAAGGGCTATGAAGAGAGATAATGGAAATAATAATCCAACCCCTGAAAGACACTGGATCTTCACTTTTACCTCAACAATGAATGTGTAACAGGACAAGGGCCTGAATATAGTCAGATAGCAGCTTCAAGGTAGGAGACAGGGACCATTTCCATGTTCTACAAAGGAAGTGTGCCATTATAGACCTTTTTTCTTTGTAAGAAAAGGGAGCAAGGCTGACTTTTCCAGGATTGCAGTATTATTCCACTCTGATTTCAACCCCACCAAACCAAAGATCATATTAGTAAGATCATATTAGTACCACCCTTGTAAGCAGGAAAGAGGAATTTTATTTTCCTATTTCTTGGTGCCAGTGCCCTGCAGACAGCTGCTACAGTACTGTATTATTATGTTATTTTCTACTGAAACTCCTCTTCAGTCAAAAAGTTTTCATTTTTTAGCAGAAGCCAATGGTGGTCAAGTGCAGAAGAGGGTTTATTTATAGTCACATATCATAGCAAGGCTGTCCTCACAGCTGCTCAGACTATTGTTGGAATGTGCACCCTGTATATAGAGGAGATATACATAGCATTTCCAGATATGAACAGTTAAGATTCCATTGAATGCCAGTTTCCAGAGAGAGAGAGTAATCTGCTACAAAGACTAATAAAAAAAATCATGCTGACATCTGTTAATCAGCTCACCAAGACAAGAATGTCTATATCACACCCAACAACTGTTCTATGGATGGTCACTCTTAATAAAGTAATTGTTACTACCTCTGTATCCTTCCTATGAATTTTTTTTCTAAAGTTCTCTCCTATGAAGTATGAGCATCCATCCATTCTCTTATTTCAGAATAACACTTTGTGAAGTTTATGAGAGGGATGTAGCCTGCAAAAACTTATATCAGAATTAATTTCCTAATCTAAGCAGTTCCAAGGTTTGGTTCTGCCTCATGAATGAGATGAAAAGAAGGGCAAAATGGCTATAACATGACTCTTTTGCAATCTCTCTCCAAATGAGAGATAAAAGGAAAGTTTTCAGGACTGATAATGCATGAAAAGTCATTGTCACTGAAATAGTGCAATAAAAAGTGTAATCCCCCCCCAAAATAAACTTAAAAATAAAGGTACAATATCTTTTTCTCTTAGTCCAGTAACTGAATTGCAAAAGTCCACCTCCTCAAAATATGGACACATCATCTCAACCACTATTTCCCAGTTTGAGACCTTTCAGTTATTAGGTCTAACTTTTAGACCAGGCATGTCCCACACGTGGCCTGCATCCGACCCTTGCAGGCCGCACCCACCCTGGCCTCACAAGGGCAAACCAAGCTCTAGAGTCTAGACCAGGGGTTCTCAACCTTGGCAACTTTAAGACTTGTGGACTTCAACTCCCAGAATTCCTCAGCCAGCAAAGCTGGCTGAGGAATTCTGGGAGTTGAAGTCCACAAGTCTTAAAGTTGCCAAGGTCGAGAACCCCTGGTCTAGACCATTCTGGCTGAGAATTATGGGGACTGAAGTTCAAAACATCAGGAGGTTTCCATCTTGGGGAAATGTAATCTTAAAATATTGTGGGGTCCTTAGAGCTTTCTGAGCTTAGTTGTTTCATTACCCAACTTATCCAACTAGGAGAAAATGGGGTTTATCACAAACCAAGGCAGTGTATTAAAACAAACCCCACTCCCTGCAGCCCTGAAAAGGTTTCTTAGTTGGATTATGAAACATCTGCAAGTAAACGACCAAGCTCAGAGGGCACCAAAAGTTCAATTCTGAGCTACAAATATTCTCTTCTTTTGGTAGTTTTAAAATATGCAAAGCAATTTAAGGATCTTCTGGTTGCAAAATTAGTTATGAGTGTGTCTAAGAATGCTTGAATTGACCTTCTCCTCCCTCCTTTTTTTTTCTTTATTCTTCTATGTCTGAAGTGAAATCATGAGGTGAGACATTTCTTTCTTTATTTGTATCCCACCTTTATTTTTACAAATAACTCAAAGTGGCCAACATATCCAACAACACACCCTTCTCCTATTTTCCCTACAACAAACCTATTAAATGAGTTGGCTGAGAGTGACTGGCCCAAGACCACCCAACTGGCTTTCATGCATAAGGAAGGACTAGAACTCATGATTTCTGGCTTTCTAGCCTTAATCACTACTAGACCAAAGATGGCCACAAGATGCAGGTTCTTATAACCAAACCATGATAGCTAATGGATACTTGCATAGTGATACATGAACCCAGCACACACAACTCTTTGAAAAACCTTTCAAAATTAAGAGCAGACCTCTGGTGTAAACTTCCCCAACAGGGGTCTTGCCTCCAGGTGTGTTTGGATTACAGCTCTCAAAATTCTAGGTAGCAGAGCCAACATTGTCTAGAAATTCTGGCAGATGGGACTCCTTAACACATCTGGGAGACACCAAATTGGAGACAGGCTGCCCAGAAGTCAATGGGAACTAAGTTCAGTCCAGGCTGTTTTTGATATGTCTCTGTACCTGGCACCAGCATTTTCAACAGCTATCCCAAAGTAATGTAGCAAAATGAACTCAGAAATAGGAACCAGGTTGGCCATTTTTTAGAACAGTGTTTCTCAACCTTGACAATTTTAAGGCATGTGGACTTCAACTCCCAGAATTCCACAGCCAGCAATGCTGGCTGTGGAATTCTGAGAGTTGAAGTCCACATGCCTTAAAATTGTCAAGGTTGAGAAACACTGTTTTAGAATCACATAACCCAGGTGAACAGTCTCATCTCCTCTTGTCTAGTACTTTTGGATTGGCTTATCTAATTTTATATTTACAACAGTGAATAAATATGGAGTAAATATGGCTAGATCTCCTTGGTCTTTGTACACTAATGCCCCCCCTTCAAAGCTTCAAACAACATTCCTGATCCCTTTTCTGAGGAATTGTTATTGTTTTTTTCTTTTTCGTGCACAATGCATATGCACACAGATGAAGCCACAGTCTTAAGCACGTGACGTCTTCTGGAACCGAGGTTGCCTAATAACACATGCAGCGCTCTATCATTTTGCCTTCTCCATCTCAGACTCAACGTTATGCGAGTCATTGTCCGAGCAGACCCCCCCCCCCCAGTACGTTTAAGAAAGATGTAACCCTCGACGGCCTTTGCACCGAACATCAAGCATTGGTCCCCGACGGATCTTAGTAACGGCAAAGAAACAATGTTGAGGCACGCAGTCAGCCTGCGAAGGAAGTTCGAGGAGCGCCATTTGGCAACCGCGCGCCTCCGCCTCCGGCGTACAGGTTACACAAAGCCCTATTAAGAAGACAATGCCGCGGTGGAAGCTTTTGGGTGCGCACAGCTCGCCTGGCTATGCTTGAGGTCTTTTCCACACAGGAGGACTTCCCATAATTCTACTTTCCCCGTCTCGATGTGGTCACGGCTGCCCGTTTCATAAACGTACACGCACGCGCGTGTACCCAAACGCTTCTGTGGATAGTGCACAGTCGATCTGGCAACCTACAATCAGGCTTCCAATATTTTTCCTGCCGCGCGAATCTTGCACTTCTCCCATGTCCACCTAATTTTCCCCACCCGCTCTATTTTTTCTCTCTCTCTCTCTCTCTCTCCCCTCCTCCCCCTCCCTTCGCGTTCGAGCCCCACAATGGAATTGCCCCACGCGGAACGTGTCGTGAATGCGAGTTCGAGTGGGCGTGGCTCGCCCCCCTCTCCCCGGACCAGACCGAGGGCTCCCGTTCAGGGGGCAAACTGCTGCGCTTGTGCCCAGAAACGAGGCTTCCTATTGGAACTGGTGCAAACAGATAACGCGTGGAGAGGAAGCGCTGGGCCGTCTCGGGATGCGCTGCAGCCTACGCTGGTTTTGAAAGCTGCCCCAGCCCCAATTAGCCTTCCTCCCAAAGCGGCACCCCGGAGTCCCTCAGAGTCAGGAGAGACGGTCTTGCAATATTCGGCAGCACGCAACAGCAGCGGCGCCGTTTCCCGGGAGCACGAACTGACATTTCTCTCAGCCCGCCGCTCCCGCTAAACAGATTTTTAAAAATCTTTGAGACGCCTTTGAGAGGAAAGCCGGAACAGCCCTTGTTCGGGCAAGCCTTACCGCTGAGTCTGTCCATGGTCCGGAGCATGAACGGCGGGAGGCAGGAGACAGCTCGGGCAGCACGTGCGCTCCCGCCGATGTCGCTTGCCACAGCCGGCCACTGAGCTCGGAGAAGCTCCCAGCGCGGCTCGGCTTGGTCCGGCGCCGAGTATGCACAGGGATGCGCGCCGCTCCACGGCACACAAATGTCAACCTCTCAGCCGGCTCCCTCAACAATCGCCGCGCAGTCCCTCCCTGCTGCCGCTTCCCCCGCCTCAGGAAGGCTGCCAGGTCTTAGCGCCGTTCTGCCAAGATGCGCCCTTCGTGGAGCGAACCTCCGCCGCTGCTGGGCCGACTCCGCTCGCTTGCCCCGCCCTTCCGAACCAGGTGCGACCGTCTGTGAAGTAGACAACAACAATGGTCTGTGCTCCCTGGAGCGCGCGTGTGTCGGGGCTCCGGGCTCGTAGCCCGCTGCCCCCCCTCTGTGGCGCGCGCTTTCCCCCTCCCTTCCTTGACTGTGTCACTTTTTAGAGCTGCTTTCCCCATCTCCTCACTCCGTGGGTACGTGTCTATCCACCTTTAGCTATGTTTGCCCAGGCTGATATTGGTTACTTAACTCGCATTTCCCGGTTTCTTCCGGGCAAAAATGCAAAATAGTGTTCAAATAAATATAAGCTTCAGATTCATATAATAGTTGTTCTAAGATTTAAGCATTGAACTGACCCATAGGATACATCTCCAAATGCATTGTTAGCTTTTCCCTTCCCCCATTTTCTGTGTGTTTGACACATACTATTTGGCAGTTTACAAAGCCTAATAAGTCATTAATACATTACTCTGGCAAAGTAAGTTTTTGCCAATGGCTTCAAGAACCATATTTTTCCTTATCACGTGTTAGTTAGTTTTCTAACAGTGCTCATACTTCATATAGGAAACTCTAGCCATGAGGTCATAAAGACTGGGCAGTATGTGATTAATACACTTGGAATATGCCTGGCCATATATTGGAGAGTGTAGGATACTACTTGTCTTTGTAAGTAAAAATGCAATGCACTGGTTGAAGCAGAGAGGATTGCCATTATTTTCAGGTCACTTCTGGTGTATCCCTGTATAGGCAGCAGCCCCCCCACCCCAGTCCTAAGTAGAGTTAGGGCTGCTCTCCAATGCTGAATTCAAGCTCAATCTGCCTTTCTTTGGTTCAGCAGAAAAACTATCCTGGCTTGAAAATTGCTCTCTGCGCCACCAACTCTATCTGAACTGTACTGTCACTGTCCTCTACCTGAATGCTTTCCAAGACGAAACCTAACAGTTGTCCACACTTTGAGACCTCCTTTTAAGACCAGTACAGCTAAAGCACAGCTGTTTCACTTCTAGGCTAGGGATGAGATGAAAACAAGGTTGTGGGGATATGCCAGAATATTGCTAAGGCACATTTACAGCATGGTTAGTTGCAGGCAAGAAAGGTTCTTAGAAATGCCAGCACCAGGACTTATTATACACATACAAATGGGGTTAGAAGAACTAGTTTGGCGTAGTGATTAAGGCAACAGGCTAGAAACTATGAGTTGTCCTGCTTTAGGCTCCAATCCTGCTGGGTGTCTTCGGGCTAATCACTTTCTCTCAGTGCTAAGAAGAAGGCAATGGCAAACTACTTTTGAAAATCCAAGCAGTCACCAGGAGCCAACACTAACATAAAGGCAAGGAAGAAAAAAAGGGAGCTGGGATACATTGCAATCCTATAATATATTTTCTACCCGGATAGGTTGCTGAATTCCAATGGGATTCATTAAGGGCTGCTTGTCCGAAGTGTTTTGTTGCCCAAGAATGACATAGCACATACAAACCCACAGTTTTGTAAAAGCAGCTCCAGATGCAGAATGTGATTCTTCTAGTTCTTCCATCATCACAGGTGATGGAAGAACATCACCCACTACATCTATGGGCAGCAGCCAAGCAAACCAGGCCGAGGACAGATACTCAGTCTATTGCTATTGCTTTCTGCCATCCAGCATCTGCTAATTGAGGCAACTATTCTGATGGGAAGGATAGCCCTTGATGGATGTCTGTACTGTACTATTTTATTTCAGAACATCTGCCTTAAAGGCAAAACTAGAAGGGCTGATGGTAAAACTAATAGTCAGAAATGGCTGGAGACTCCTTAGCATTCAAAGACAAAGATACAGAAGTACAATAATAATGAGAGTTTGCGAAGTTTGGGAAAACAGATTATCCACACCTATAATATTCTCAATAGTAGTAAAAAGTGACTAATACAGGTTTGTTAAAAGAAAACAAAAGAGAAAGGAAAGGAGATGAGAGGGAAGGAAAAGAAAGGAGAGAAAATGCATGAAAAAAAAAGCCTTTCTTTTAGCATTTCTCAGCACCTTAGTGCAATACAAAATCAGATTATTGGTATGATTCACAGACCACTCAGCTTGAAGTCATACCTCATCATTCACTTGAGGGTTTGTCACAAAGTAGCCAATTTGGTGCAGGAAGCCCTCCCGTCCCCCCCCCTCATTTTGTGGTCATACAATCTCTCCCACAGCAAAACTGTGGTGCAGTCATCCTGTTAGCAGTGAATCACAGTCTGAATAAATCTGCTTTATATGAAATATTAATCCCAGGTAAATATGCTAGATTTCAGTCATCCATATTTGTTTGCAAGATTATTATCTTGAATTTAGCAGCTTTGGATTTACCTACCACATTGATTGCTTTATAATATATTATGTTTGTCTTCATTTTATCTGTTATATTTTGGGGTATCTAATTGCTTATATTTTTACTTGCTTTTAATATGCACGCATTAACTTGATACAATTAAAAGTTAAATGGAAATTGAAAAAAAAATGAACTGCAAAAAGAAAGGAGAAAGGTAACTGAAGAGAAGACTTCATAGGATAATAAGATTTTTCCCCAGTGGAATATAACCGTGTTTTAGCTACAACCCTTAAAAGATAAATCTGAAATGTTTCATAACACTATGGATTCCAAATTTTTAGAATATAATTTAACACCACATTCATATGTTTAACAATTAGTTATTTCCCCAATACTCATTTAACAATCTTGTGAATTAATAGTGCCACTGTAAATAACTTAAAAAAGTGAATTAGTCTCTAATCCAGAATATAAATTCCATTATATTGAAATAAAAACCCAAGCCTTACTACCCATTCTCTGAGGTAGTCACTAAACCCAAAGTAATATTTTGCTACCCTAATGACATTTTAAGACCATATTATTAGATTTGTATCCCATCTTTTTTATGGTGAATATATTTAGTAGTCCTGCCTCCTGTTTTCCCCTCAACCCTGCAAGGTGAGTTGGACTGAGAGAAAGTGACTGACCCAAAGCTGAGTGTCTTTCATACCTAAGGGGCAGCAATTCTAAAATTCACAATATCCTGGCTTCTAGGCCAACACTTTTACTACTGTAACCAAACTGGCTTTTTAAAAACAGATTATAGGATATCAATTTATCATTCACTTAAACTGTAAGCTATTGATTTGTCAAAACAGCAGATTCTAATCCTTTATTCTATGTTACTTGCAAGTTTTCTATATATAATCTTAGTAGTAGTTTTGACTGTAAATTTGGAACCTTCAAAATATTTAGTAGTTTAGGAGTTTCTGAAAGACAAATGTATTTGGCCCAGATTTCAAAATTAAGAGATGTCTTAATTAAATCAGTTGGTATTCCTCAGTTCTCATCACCCTAACATCAGATCTTTTAAAGGACTAACAATCAGCTAGTATATATTTTATGGCAGTATACTGCAATGACCTGTTATAATAGACTATAATAAACTGGAATCTTTGTCATCTAATCTGAAAATTGTCTAATAAGCAATCAATTTTCATTTATATCTATGATTTCATGGTTCAGTTTGTGAACCTTTCTGATGGTTTAGATTAAACAGATTAGTAGATTTTTGTGAAGGAGATTATTTTGTGAGTGCATCCATATGTTCCAGGCATACATCATACACTGTGAAGCATAAGTCAGAGATCCATTCAACTAATCCATTGAAAGTGAAATAAAAACAGCAGTAGGAATTATGAAAAAAAACAAAATTCTAGGGCTGTATAGAGACCACCCAATCTGATTTTCATGGCTGAGATTAGGCACAAATAGCTCGTCTTCACTCTGGGGAAATAGCATTTCCAATTTTTTACTGGTTCCAGAGAATGATTTGGGGGGAGGGGGGAGATAGATAGATGATGACAGACAGACAGACAGACAGACAGAAGTTTCTGAATGACAAATTTACTTATTTGTTTTCTGAGAAGTAGGATTTTGCTTCCAGTATTATTTTCTTCTTTTCTTTAGCTGAGAAAGTGATCCATGTCCTATAATGCATTGAGATTTTTTTTTTATCAAGACTAACAAATTTACATAAGAACTAGTTCATAAACCTAAGGGGGGAGCAGATAATTTGCATTTTAATATGTATAAAAATCATCCAGTGATGCAAACGTTTCTAGTAAGTAAAAAATGAAGAATATTAAGGCATGCCATTAAACCTACATTCAAAAACGTTTTCTAGAAGAAAACTCTTTTTTTGCCGCTTATATAAGGCTGATGACTTGGCCACAAATTTCATTACCCAGAACAACAATATTTTCATTCACTTAGTATTATATAACATTAGAAAACTATCAAATGTAATCATCTGAAGCTTGGCAGAATTTATCTTCTCTGAAAAGTTGACTATGCTTAAAATTATTTCTAATTGTGCCATTTTTAAAAAATGATATTAACACTTGCGTTTAAAAGGAAAATAAATGTTTCATGTTCAACTCAGTATATATAATCTTCTCATATGGTGCTATGATTCCTGCAAATTTAGCTCCATTTCAAATTACCTTTAATGGAAAGTGGACTAAAAGCTGACTAGTTTTATTTTGGTCACACAGAGGGAAAAAACAACAACTTGCCACTTTCCCACAGTTATAATTAATGGAGAAACACAGAGGTTTGAGGATTCACATCAAGTTTAAGATTTAAGCCTAAGTCTCTCATATTTCCTAGGGCAGTGGTCCCCAACCAGGGACCCGTTCTGTGGAGAGAGGTTTTTCTGCAGACCGGAAGGGGCATGGTTTTATGTGCTGCCTGCATCCCGCAAATGGGGCTTCGCCATTTTACATGGCCCAGTTTCTCGCATGTCACGGACTGGTGCCGGTCCACAGACCGAAGGTTGGGGACCCCTGTCCTAGGGCCATCTCAGATTGAAAGCAGTCAGCTTGGGGTAGATCCTGTGACTGGATTCTTTGGACACAAGGAGGATATCTTAAGTGTCAGGAACAGAATAGACCAGGCTGGACATGCCTTCTGGTTTATAAGTGAGTTCTGTTGAGAGAGATCTGTAGAGAATTGAGCAGATTCTTCATCAAGGGGCAGAGTATAGCTGGCAGAACCTCTCCCTGCTGGAGGACATCCTTGTTATTGTGGTTTTTGGCGGTAACAGCCTCCTTTACATCATGGTTTCCTGAGAGACATTGCCCTGTGGTTTTTCCCCATCCCTGCCTTATCAAAAGAGTACCAGTAAATTAATTTGAAAAGCTATTGGCCCCAGTGCTACCTATAGCTAGTGAAAATGATGCCCACAGTTTGGTAAGCTCCTTGGAAGAGAAATCATAGCATTTGGATAGTCCTGAGCAGCTACATTGGTAAAGCAGAATATTACAGTATAGCCATTAGTCTGATAAATATTTTCTGTAGATACAAGTTTTAAAGTGTTTGCTTCTACATATTTCATGGATATAAGCGAACAGCATCAGGTTCACCTTCCATACGTAACATTTATTTGTCAAACAGGAAGGCTAAGTTGCCTTTTTGTCATAGAGTACTTTGTAAAGTAAGCCATTAGAGCTGAAAAAGATATGATTACCCAAAAACTTCACCTTTTATCTAGAATTTCAATTCTACTCTCACAGGTTTAAATTTAACTGACTTTCCTTTGGAATAAAGTAAATTCTGAAAATTGTTTTGAATTTGAAAACTGTTCCATAAATATTAAGTCAGGCGATGACTTCAGACTATTTAATGGAAGCATTTACATTCCAGTCTTATTTTACTTCCGTGGAGCAGAAGATGTTTTAAGCAGCTTTGGCCCACCTGGAACTCAGCATATATTTTAGATCTTATACTTCTCAGAATTCTCTGACATCAATATAAATCAATATAAATATGACCAGATACATTTACTACTGTACTAAACTGAATTATTAACTACACTTACAATTAATATTGTAAACATTATTTGATTGCATGAAGAAGTTAGAATATCTGGTTACTGTCCAAGAGATTATCTTTCTTTCTTTTGTTTAGCATCACTAAAGCAATTCTTTGGCATAACCTGAATATTGCCAATTCTGAAATAAGCTTCTTTGAGTCCACTTAGCCCACAATACGTAAGAATAGAGTTATATTTTGGTATAGGAAGAGCGTGAAAATTGCTGTTATGCTTAGGGGATGATGAAAAGCTAGATGATTTCAGTAATACAGTATACAATTTCACTGTGTAAAAAGCAGCATTACTTTTAATACGTAATCAGCATTCTCTCAGCTAGAGTAAGCAGATGCACAGTATAATATAGAATTAATCATTTCTTCCTGGGGAAAATGTGTTGTATTCTTATATAATCATTGATTTCAGAAATGAGAAATAAAACACTGGAATCCTAAAATTATGAGTTGGAGACAGCCTTGTTGACCATCTAAACCAATTGTCAACTTGACATTGAAGTAGAAGAACATCATTAACAAAATGGCTTTTCTTTAAACAGAATCAAAACTGGATACCAACAAAGATGCCACACTAATATGGCATTAGTCTCTAATATGTAAAAGAAGAATGTATTTGTTACATTGCCCTTCCAGAGACTCTGAGCAGTTTAATCAGTTCATACAATATAGAGAGAAAAGCTTTTGCCCACCTAGTTGGAAATCATAGATTCAGCTTTGGAGCTAATTCATTCAAAGAGGAAAGAAACGATAAGAAAACAATATGAGACAACTCACAATTATTTTGTTCAAACAGTGTATTAGGTAAGAAATTTCTTTTTTTTTAAAGAAAGAACAAGCATACAAGCTCCCAAATCAAAACATTCCATGAACATTTCTTCATTTAGAAGTTGATCCTATTGATTTGACACAATGTCAGAAATGTTGCTAGTGACCATGAAAGGCCAGACATACTGTATGCAATTAAATTAGTTAAATTAAAGATGAACAAGACATTTCAAGTGCCAAGGCTTCTCCAAACTCTTTCCCCCCCTATAGTCCAACAGTTTTTATACACATTTGAAAATTCGAAGTTTGATTCCCAATATGATTGCTGTTTTTGGAAAACATATAAAACTCATATAAACGTTCAGATGTAATGCTTTGCACATCACATCTACCTGGGTAAAGCTTCATTCTTTTTCTAACAACCACAGCCAAGGTTTATTTAAAGAACGACAGTGACAGGGTTCACATATCATGCTAAACCATATGATAGTTTATTAGATTTTAATTTAGGATATTATGTGAATCAAGTCATTGTATCTTCTAAACTATGGTTAATGAATTTCCACTATTATGCCTTACTCAACAAATTATTGATTAGGGAATATAACTGTTTTGCTTGAGAATTGGATGGTAGTGCCAGTTATTCCCTGTGATTTTTTCCTATTTTTAAAGTTTGACCTCAAGTTTGTAAGGCTAAGCTATTTCATAGCAATGGTTTTTTAAAATTGACTGCTTAAAGTGACTAGCAATATAAGAGGAAACTGAAATAATGGAAAGGAAGATTATTTTTAATTGGATGTATATCACAGATTGTATCTCCAAACTAGCCTCTACAAACCTGGTGCGTATAGTTCAGTATGAATACTGGAAGTTTTAGTCCAACATGGGTGGAGAGCACTAGATTGGGGAAGGCTGTGTATAGTAGACCTGTGCAAATGTAAGCGATATCCAAAGTTGAGTTAAAGTACAGGTGAGCATATAATGTTGTGTTCCAAGAAACCTAGTTTCCTATTCCCTGAAGGTAGGAGTATCTGCTGAACCAGAATGAATTTTAGTAAGTCTCTTTGTGCCCTGTTTTCTACAGTTCTCTGAAGAAGAATGGAAGACAGCTGCGTGTCACTGTAACTAATAACTAATAACTAATATTTATTCATGGAAAAACAGTTTTAAAAATTGTTACTCTAATAACTATATAAAGCCTCCGTACATCAACCTGATTACTGGATGCTGCAGGGAGGAATGTTAGGTATGTTCATCAACTTAAAGCACATCTTTTTAATTTCCAAGAGTCATCTGGATGTCTGCTATAAGAAAAAAGAATGCTGACTGGATACTTTGGCTTTATTTGTATTCTTTTATACCAACATTTTTAAATCTTGATGCAAAATCTCTCTCTCTCTCTTTCTCTCTTACACTTTGTGTGTTTGTGTGTGTGTGATTTTACATCAAGATTTAAACATGCTAGTATAAAAGGACACAAAGCCAAAGTCTATCCATATATATATGATTAAGATAGTGAGAAAAATAACAGAAAAATGAAACAGGTATTTGTTGAGCTACCATTAGAGACAAAAACCGGTTGAGATAAATCCTTGGCCTGATTGAGCAGCATACTTTGGATATTCTGAAACCATGGGGGAGAGGGGAGGTGTATAAAGATGGTTGGCTCTATCAAAGCATGCCCCCACTTCCATCATCCCATCTCTTCAGATTTGCTTTTAAGAGGCTCATGGGTGAGGTACAATAATGCCCAAGGTTCTCAACACTGATGTAAGAAAAAGAAACAGTTCAGTATAAAACAGGTTCCCACATCCTCCCCACAGTTGAAAAGTTTCCCAAATAACAATTACTCTTTATTAAAAAAACAAAACAAAGAATAAAAGAAACAAAGAGCATAAAAATATCTGTGAGACTTCGGTTCACTCTACAGGCTTCCAAAGAGAACAGCCAGAGATTTTACTCTGTACTATATATACAGAGCTTCTATATAGAGATATTTATATAGTTTTTATATATACTGTTTTCAAAAGAGCCGAGCCTGCTTCTTCAACTCATTCCTTTTCCACAAAGCCAGGCGATCAAATTCAGCAATAGTCATGCCAAACACCTGGTAAAATTCCTCTGGAGACAGATGGCGCTGGAAAGAGAACAGGGAAGTGTGACGTTATACAAGTGTGGCTAATATACATGTGTGACAACAGGCACCTGATTTGAAAGATATGTAAGCTCTGAGGCAACATTCAATTTACACTGTATCTTCAGACTCTACATTTGAGAGAGCCTGAGGGTAGACAAGACCCTTCTTTCATAGTAATCTGTTTCTGGAGTTTGTAGTACAATTATTCACACAATTCCTTTTGTTGGTTTATTGAAAGAGGTTTCATACCAAAGGTGGGCCTTGATGAATTTGGAGATCTAAATATCTGAGTCACTCACCCCAGTCTCTCTTCCAGCCCATTGTCACCTACCTGTTCCAATTCCTCATGAGCACATCCAGACATACAAGGAAGTGTTGGGTGTGCTTTCATGTCTTTTTCTTTATGCATTTTAATTTTTCTATACAAAATACTTCTAGACTCAAAGTAGTGTATCTTCCTCCTCCTCCTGCTGCTGTTATAATATTAACATTTCTGTAATACACAAGATTCTATACTCACAACTTTGGTATTCAGGAATAAAATGGAGGAGGAAGGGGTGATAAATAAGCCCAAAGCTTCTAGGAGCAGAAGCAGTCGGGAATATCCACATCTTTGATGTTTTATGTTTCTGTTTTAGGTTTTTCTCTCCAAGTATTTCTTACCATTTCTTTACTTAGAACAAAATTGACAAAAAGAAGGCCAAATCTAAGCTGATTATTAAAGAAATATAAATTATATTTTTGCATCCACTGGGAAATTATCAGGATGAACCATAAAACTGTAGATCAAAAGGTCCATCTGAAAACAACCTGAGTCTTAATCACCTACAGACAAGAAAAATATTTTATTTATTTATTTATTTATTTATGAGACTTATATACCGCTTTAAGTGCAAGCACTCTCTAAGCGGTGTACACCAGTAAGCAATGTATATATATATATATTACATTGCCCCCAACAATCTGGGTCCTCATTTTACCTACCCCGGAAGGATGGAAGGCTGAGTCAACCTTGAGCCGGTGAGATTTGAACCGCTGACCTGCTGAACACAGTCAGCTAAAGTGGCCTGCAGTACTGCACTCTAACTGCAATATGTTGCAAGGACCATTGATTTGTCTTGTGTTACACAAATGAGGAAAGAAATTGATTTAGAAAGAATATTCTATCAAGCTCTAGAGAAATTAGGAGATTCAAGCAGTTCAAATGAGTATAAAGATTTATTGCAAGTTTAAGCTCTCTACAAGAATCTGAGCTACTAAGGGTCAAGGGAAATTGGCAGGAGTTAAGAAGGCATTCAAAATGGGCTGGACTTAGATCTCTTGTTGACATGCAGGGACTCATGACTGATGATGTATTTGACCCCCTCCCTCAGGCTCAGTCTGGTTTTCTCCTACACATTTATGATGCAAGGCAGCTATGAAAACAGAGTAAAGGCAGGGAATCTTTTGGTTGCTATTGCTGGCATCTAAGATGGCAGGGAAGGAAGAAAACTGCAGTGGCTCAAGCCACGGCACTCTTATAGAAAGCACAGAAATTTTTATTTTCCTTTCATGTAGTGGGTTCAGTATTTTCCCCTTTCTTGATTAGCTCTGTCTGTCTATCTACTCCATCATCTTCTATCATCTATCAATCAATGAATCAATCAGATTTATAAGTTGCCACAATCTCAATATTGTGGCAATATGGCTCTGAAACAGCACACTCCTTACCTACTTGAACTGATAGTACTTGTATAGTTAGGCTGTATGTATGTATATATATATATTATAAAGAATGTCTACTCCCCTTTCCAAAGTGCTTTTAAATCAGTCCACAGAGTGATGTAGTAATTGTAATGATGTAGTGATGAAGCAAAATAGGGATAGGAAGGGGTCATGGAAGGCCTTGGTTCAAAGCTTATCTGCACCATAAACACAATGGCTTTAAGAAAGCCTGCTTCTTTCAGTTTCTGCCTGAAACTGGGACTACCCACATTAATCTATGATACTTTGTTCACCCCCTTGGTGATGCTATGTGCGCTTGAAAAGCTAAGCAGGGTCAGGCCTGAATAGTCCTAGGATGAGAGAAAACACAGAAATATCAGAGCTGCAAAACTCATTTTAAAAAAATCAAGAAGGTCATAGCAAGCTACCTTTTATTGTTGCCAAAAGAATTAGATTAATATATTTACAAAACCCCCATCAAGAATCAGACTCAACTTGAACGAAAAATTTTAAGCAGCTTTATATTACTGTTGTATGGCTTACTAAGAACATGTAAGGAAGGAAAATATTTTTCCATCTCCCAGTTTGAGTAAAGTACTTCTTTTCTAAGGGATTTCTATGAATTGGGGATTTACCAAATGCAGCAGATTTGCTGTCTTTTATAGTAGATCTCCCTGACACTAAAAAATCCAAGGCTGAGAAGAATGGAAAGATTCAGTTTAAGAGGTTCCAGAAGTACTTGGAGGTTTCCAGATGCTGGGTTTGACTTACTTCTAACCGAGTTCTGTCCACATCTTTGGGCAAGCGATTTTTTCCCCTGGTTGTCACCAAAAGCAACTCATAAGGGTATATCTGCAAAAGAAGGAGGGGGAAATAATGCTCGATCAAAGAATCAGAAAAATAAGAATTAGTTGAATATAGTTTTGAAAAAATGTGTAACATGTATGGGAGCTTCCACACCAGCATTTTGAATCATTTTAGGATTAGCCCTGGATCTGATTGATCTCACAATATTTTCTATTTTGGGAAGTGAGTTTATTTATTTTTGACTCTGTTCCAGCTTATTAGAAATCACAGCAATGCTGCTATTTCCTACCTACTGAAATGCAGCAGCTCTGTCAATTTTGTAAGTAGTCCATTTTCCTATTGGGGAAAATACTTGTCATACTGCTTTCTAGCACCTAGCCATAAGCTCTGTCCATAGAGATTTAGCATCCCATTTGGTAGTGTCATATGACACCTATCACAGTGTTCTGTTGGAAAGGTTGCAAAATTGCTAGCATATTTCATATTTCATTTACAAATTTAGAGGGGGTTTTAATTGTCACAGATGAATGGTGGAATGTGGTCAGGAAGCCTTTACAGGGAAAGAGCATTTAAACTGACATGAAAGGACTTCCGGTTTGCCATCATGGCCACCGCAGCCGCTAGAAGGCGAGCTCCATCTTGCACGGCCACCACAGCCGCTGGAAGGCGAGCTCCATCTTCGTTCCGCTGGGTGACCCTGGAAAGGGTCGAAAGTCACCTTGTAGGGGCGATGAGCAAGAAAGGGACCCCTGCTTGATCGTGGGAGGGAAGCAGCCCTCCCATTCGATCCGGGAAAGCCCTCCAAACTGGCAGAGGAAAGATCGGCCATAGCAATATGGCTCATCACTAAGCTGCAGACAGCCGAAGTCAAACTTACCATCAAGCACTTCTAAAGCAATGCGGATGAAACTGGGTGAGATCCGATCTTCTCTTTAAGATCCTAAGTATTTACTTTTCCTGTAAAAGCTGCCCAAAGTATCTTTTCCCCATGAGGAGAGAGGGAAGGGAATTTCTACCCCACTCTCTAAGAACAGTGGCGACTGACTACCCAGGGGAGTTAAAGCACTAAAAGAACAATTTTAATCTAATAGGATTTATGTGTTTCTGAAACTTGGGAACCAAAAGTTTTCTCCAGTATTTTTACTGGAGACTTTTGTTTTTATCTACAAAAAAGAAATTAAATTGGAAAAAGGATTATAAAAATGTTGGACTTAAAAAACTTTAAACGGCATTGTTGACATCTTGTGGCAACGTTTGGTATTACAACTTGTTATTGCCTAAAAGAGACTTGGCTTGAAGCCCAGACTTCAGATAAAACTCTTTCGACCTTGATAGATACTACCTGTGAGAAACTCAGCTGTAAAGAGAACTTCTGGCCTGCTTGAACTATGAATGTAAACCTTTATTGACTTTCAGAACTATATGTGGGGAATTGCTTTCCTATTTCTTTATCTGAGGAACATTGGTTATTATATGAGATGATAAAATACCTTTGACTATAAAATCTTACTTGACAAATGACTTCTACTATAAACACTACCTATAAACACGTGAAATAGAGGTCCCATACCTAGTTATAAAATTATTTTTAACGTCTGATTTTAATGTCCTCAACACACTATTAAGAGAATATGGATGAAGACCAGGAAAGGATCCTTTCCATGTTGAAAGCAATATATGAAACCATTCTTTCAGCTTGTGACAAAATAAGATGCAACATAAAAGAACAAGATGCCAGCTTAGATATACAAACCCAAATTTTAACTACAACCAAAGAACTAACAACACAGAAGATAACAGAAGTGGGACAATCAAATATCAGAGGACTCAATTGACCAACAAATACAGTTAATGGAAAATCCATAAAAGGGAGTGACAACACTGAAAATGGAAAAGACTTTCTATATAAATCAGAAAAAAATTGAGGAGAAAGAAGAACAGATTGAATGGAAGATAAACATATCAGGACAATCATGGGGAATTGGAATAATAGGGAGATAATCTAATGAACACAAATGGGCTAGCCCTTCTCAAAAAATGGCAACTAAATGGTCTCTCTTATTTCAAATAATATATATAATAATAGAGGGAGATCTATTTGATGATTTAAAAGCACTGACATAGAAGGCTAGTTGGCAAAGGAAGAAAGCCAGAATAAGGCTGAAGAAAATTGGGGTTTTGATTTATTAGAGGGGATTTCATATTACTAATTAGAGGGTTAAAGAGAGAAGTTGAGATAAGGGGACTTTTTGGTCATGAAATTTAAAATATTTGGAAACTAGTTAAAAATAAGGATTCTATTTGTTTAATATTTAATTAGACCCAAAAGAAAAAAAAATATGAATATGTTTGATTTATTAACCCAGACAATATATATAATGGTTTTGATTTATTAAAGGGGATACTGTATTATTAATTAGATGATTTAATATGGTGGGAAATAGATAACTTTTAGAAAATAGAACAAGACTATACTTAAATAGATAAGATGTATATTTTGAATATTAGATTCTGTTATGAATTGAATTGATTACCTAAAGCCTGGAAATTATAAATATCAAATGTTAAATTTGAATATTGATGGGAAACTAAAAATTGGGAAAAAAATCAATAACAGGACATTGATTGTCTATAAAGACTGAATGTAAAAGTAATAAAGATATGTATAAGCTAAAAATTTATTGATAAATGTAATAATGATGTTTCTACTTAGTTGATATAATAAGAACTGGATTAGCTTAAATACAAGATAGATATTAAAGGAAAAAGAGAGGAAATATTTGATGTTGTAACTTGAGATTTGTACTAAAGATTTTTGTATGTTATTGAATTATTAAAAAAACTGACATGAAATTATCCTCTTCAGATAGTTTTCCATTATAACTTTTTGGGATTCTTTGTTTTGGAAACACTAAAGAATTTAACATACTGTAAAATATGGATTGAGTTGCTACTAATTTATTTCCTTTTCTGTGTGACATGGTGATGATGTGATTTTTATTACTCCATGTCCCATGATAGTTCAGCATCAGGGACATTGGTAGGATGTCTTATTTTTCATCTCCTATTAATCAGCTATGAAGAAAGAGAATGAGTACTGAAGATAATCATGGCTTGGTTTCATACTGCTTTGTGAAGCAATCAGGGTAAAAATGCTGGTGGATATGAAAATGTATTTGTTTATTTGTTTGTTTATTTACTAATTTAATTAGATTTAAGCACTTTTCAATTGTAATATGATTCTGGCAACTCACAATTTAAAGCATGCCATAAGAGAAGTACAAGAATATTTTTGGAAAATATTGCTGCTTTCTCTGATTACAATATAGTGATCCTATTCAGTGTAACACTGATATTTACAGTTTCTGTTTACTCAGAATAGCAGCAGCACAAGTGATGCCATAATGATAACAAATAACAGAGCTGGAACGGACCTTGGAAGTCCCCAACCCCCGGTCCGTGGACTGGTACTGGGCTGCAGCATGCCAGCAACCGGTCCACACAAACAAGCAAAGCCCCACCTGCGGGATGCAGGCAGCACACAAAACCATGCACCTTCTGGTCCGTGGAAAAACCTCTCTCCATGGAACCGGTCCCTGGTGCCCAAAAGGTTGGGGACCTCTGTTCTAGTTCAACCCCCTGTTGAAACAGGAGACCTATACCATTTCAGACAAATGGTTGTCCAATCTCTTCTTAAAAACCTCCAGTGTTGGAGTACCCACAACTTCTGGAGGCAAGTCGTTCCACTGATTAATTGTTCTCACTGTCAGGAAATTCCTCCTTAGTTCTAGGTTGGTTCTTTCCTTGATTAGTTTCCATCCATTGCTTCTATGATCAACTAAAGCCCCAAAAGATGCAGAAATCACTTTTATATTATTACTATTATGCTGTAATTATTAGTAATAGTAAAGTAATGCCTTCCTTTGTAGAACATGGTAGGCTGTATCTCAGTAACAGAGGTCATGTTTTACATATACAAAAAAAAAATATCAAGTTTATTTCTCAGCCTCAGGCAGCCTCAGGAAAAGATTTCTTTCTGAAACCCTGCCAGCCAGTATAGCTCATACATCATAATTTTAGATATACTGGATGTCAATTATTGTACTCTTCTGTCAGCTTATACTTTAGGAATTGAAGTCAAAGATATTTGAGCTGCACCAGGTCACAAAATGCTAATTTGCAGAAAGACATTTTATAACCTCTAATTATACTTTTTCAGTGTAAAGATGCTCTGGGAGAATCTGATTCAGGCTGATACTGGCTCAAAGCAAAAGGGCCAGATATCTGTTACCAGAAGAAACCAAGGGATTCCAGAAATCGGAAGGTGAATTATGATATTACAATCCAGATGGGATATAATTGCAATATCTATGGGAAACGATTTATTTTCATTTGTTTATTGGCAATTGGATGGAAGTCGGTGTTCTAGGCACATAGGAAAGAAGCTTCCAGCAAGTGTTAAAAATAAAAATTAGAGGCAATGTCGAGCAACAGGTTCATTTTCATCCCTTTTTTACTTATAATGTTCTTTACTTAATTCCTCAAATTCCCTCCTTTTTTTAACTTCATTTTATCCTTTAACTTCCCTTAGCATTCCTGCAGCAGTATTCCCATTGCTAAATCTATTTAATTCTTCAAAAGCACACACTTTCACAAAGGATCTTTATCATTCATTCATTCATTCATTCATTCACTCATTCATTCATTCATACAATTCTTATTTTTTATCATACAATTCTTTTTTATATGTCTCAACTATAAGGAATACTAGGATATCTTTCTAAATCATCAAATTCAGCTCAGCATCATCATATAAAAAGTTTCATAAACCAAAGTCAGAATCTTCCAAGGCCATGTTAGTTTATGATCATGGGAATTCAGTATATCTGAAGTTCACAACTTAGGACTGGGTTTCCCAAACTGTAAGCTATACTTTTTTGGGAGAGCTACAGAGACCAGGCAAATGTGAAGGAAGCATTTTAGTTACTTTATTACAATAAATCCACCATCCAAACACCAAAATGAGCACAATGAAAACAATACACTGAAACTTGTCATGTTTCCATTGTTCATTTGTGCATTTTGCTATTTAGATTTTTAGGGGAGGTATGTATATTAAGATACACTAAAAGGAGCTTGGTGGCAAAAGGTCGAGAAACTCTTGACTTAGTAAGAGGCATTGATGATGACTTTATTCAAACAGATGTACTCAAGGCACCAGAAATAGTAAAAGGGAACAAGATCAGATTCTCTTTTAACTCAGCTATTAATGCAACTTTTTCTGGTTGCTATTTACTATAGTGACAGCTTCCTGCTTTTCAAAGAAAGGGCATCCATGTTTCTACAGGTCTCATAAGATTCTTGAGAGCATGTTACCTTGTATTCTGAAAAAGATAAGACAAGAGAGAGGGAGGGAGGGAGACAAAAAAAGATAAGTCAGTCTCCAGTCCCTTTTGTTCAACAATGGCATCTTTGGCATTTGCAAACCCACTTGGGACTATTACATTAAAACTTAAAAGCAAAATGCCCTCCCCCATTGATACTGTGGTATTTGCAAAATTAGGCATTATTGGGGCCTGCTTGATCATAATTGGTAGCATTATAGATTACCTTTAAAACAATCTAAAACAAATTCACTGTAAAGCTAAATTTGAGGACAGGACTTTGTAGTCATGTATTATAGATTTGTTTAGTTCAGTGTTTTCTAAACTTATTTGGCCATGGACCATTTTGGGGATTTGAATATATTGATAGAACACATATGTGGTTTCTAGAGATGGAAGCCTTTTATCCTGATGCATTTGATTAGTATATTATATTTAAAAAATGAATAATTCAATCTTTGAAACAGTAGAAGCTAATAGTAATAGATATGAGTGTCCCAAGTGCTTTCTCTTACAACTGCCACTATATGTCAACAACAGTGTTTACTATCCATAAAAGATTAATACTGGTAGGATGATTGTTTTTGCTTCTGTTAATGACAATTTTCCTTAACATTAAATCTTAAAACTTTATATCAGAAGCCAGTAACATGTGGGCTTCATGTGACATTTGAATCTAATCAGTGTTATATTTCCCGCCTTTAATTGTTGGGCAGACTGTGAACTGCAGATTGATTTCACAGGAACCACCAATTTGTAATAACCACAATCAATTCTGTTTCAGTTTGTAAAGTTTTGGAATCCACTTTTTCAGAAATATTAAGAACACAATCTCAGGCCAGTATAAATCCTGATAGGAGAAAATCTGGGAACATGTGAATTAAGATTAAGAATTAAGAAACACAGTATTTACTTAGTTAGCACATGGATGTGCCACACAATCTTAGACAGCTTTCGCCTATCTAAAAACAGTCATCATCATAATACATTGATAAAATCCAACTTATCAGTCAGCAAGTCTAAAAATCCCCCCCCCTCCCAAAAAAATCTGTCCTAAGGTCATTCCACTCACCTCGCATTCCCCAGTTGACGGCATTTGTGCTGTCGTAGTGGAAGAGTTCAGCGCTGGGAGGCTGCATAGAAAAGTATAGTATGGAGGAAGGAATGGTCAGTAAATGGAACAGGAACACAATCCTGTTAAAAATCCCTCTATTTTTTTATAGCTGCTTACAGCAAGAAATATATGAAAACACTTGCTTGGTTCAATAAAGATGTTCATAAACCTGCCCTGCCATTTGTGTGTACTGGCAAAGAGAGTGCAGATAGGGGGAGATTAATCAGATAAATAGTATAGGATGAGAAGAAAGAATAAAAGTGTCTGTGGAGATTCTCAGTCATCCAGGTCATAGTTGTCTCAAAAGTGCTTTTTCAAAAGGCAAACTGGAAGAAGAAAGAAGAAGTAGAAATAGATTCACTTCTCATCCAAGAAACTTTATCGGTTCTGGCCAGAACTAATGAAGCTTCTTGGATAAGAAGCGAAATGACTTTTTCTGCCTCAAAACAATCTAGGTGACTTTTATAAACGTCTTCTCCAAAATCAGTTGCTTAGCTGTTTTTTAGAGAAAATATGCCAGAAGGGTAACAACACATTAATCTGAGGAATGAAAGTTGACTTAAAGCTTCAATTTGGGATATTTTGGCTATATATTAATATTCTCCCCAGGAACCAGTATCATTTTTACTTGTTTATATTCAGTTTTGTATGCCAGTCTGGTTCAAGATAATGTGCACAATAACAACGTTTAATGTTATTCACATAATCATCTTTTGAGGAGGTTTATCTAAGTGTCATCTTATTGATTGTCCAAAGTCAGATGTATTAGCATGTCAATAATTCTCAAGTCTTAATGAAATTGTTTAGTTCTGAAATAGGCTACATATTAGCTAAAAATTGTAAAAGTTTTGAAATTACAAGATTGGTTATGAGTAGAGTTATCCCAATACATTGCATCCTTTGTGGAACTTTTTTAAAAAAATTTCCATTGACAGAAACAGGCTGGATTTGTGAAGATCCTAACCAACAGTACTAATGGGATAGTGTCCCACCACTATACCTGTACAGAAGGCCAAATTAAGGAATGCTGGGCACAATATAACTCTTTCCTTATCCTTTCCATCTCCCAGCTGTATCAGACAACCTCCACATTCTGGCAAGAGAGAGGACTAGCAGATTTCCAGGGGAATCTGATCCAGGATTTATTCCAATGATGTAAACTTTCCTCTCATTTAGCAGTGGCTTGTGCTACAAAGCCATAAGCAAGCTCCATGGAATACAGTGCATAGGCCTGAGCTTAGATCATGAAACTGCTGCTCAAGCAGAAACTTTATACACTGGACAAATGCTTTCCACTCTAGTTAAAGAAGCCATTCAAAGGCACCAGCTATTCTTATATATGCAGGAGTGGCTGTGGTTTTCTAGTCCCAAACTCCCACTGGTAATCTAATATGTTCATATCTTCACCAGGAGTCTCCATAACTGTTGCTTAGCAACTGCCCAATACTCTCAGCATAATGCTTGTGGAAGGACATCAATCCCATTTCTGACATTGACATGACTCTCAACATTAGCCCAGAGAACTTCTCATTCTTACAATGAGAAATAATCATAATGGGGAGGACAACGTTTATTTTATTAAAGTTTCCAGACAAATAATTGGAAATACTTTCACTTGGGGCTGAGATCAGTGGCCACTCTTACCCTATGCATCCCATTCCTTCTGTAAGCAGGAAGAGAAGCAGATTTTGAAATGAGGGGATCTGAGGGAGAAAAAAAAAAAAGAGAAAGGACAAGTCAGAATTAATATTTCCAATGAAGAAAAAGTATCTTTCTTGTGACCAGCTACAGAACAGTACTAATTATCAGAAGAAACAGAAAGAATGTCCACCCATAGTTACTACTATTACAGATAGTCCTTGCTTAACAACTGGTCACTTAGTGACTGTTCAAACAGGCTATCCAAAGGCTACTTATTGTTCAATAGCTGCACATACCCCTGCAGTCATGTGACTGCATTTTGGGCGCTTGGCAACCAGCTCACCTTTATGGCCCGGTTGCAGCGTTCTGCTCGCACGACTGAAATTTACAAACTTTTTTTGCTGGTTTCTAGTCTTTTCAGCCAGTTTCCAGCAAAAACAAACACCCATAGGAATAGTTACACTTAACGATCACAGCATTGCTTAAAGACAGTTACAAAAAATGGCAAAAAAGTGGATCTGTTCATGAGAGTACCTGGATTTATGACTGAAATTTTGGGCTCAGTGTTGTAAGTCAGAGGTCCCCAACCTTTTGGCCACCAGGGACCGGTTACATGGAGAGAGGTTTTTCCGTGGACTGGCGGGGGTGTGGTTTTGTGTGCTGCCTGCATCCTGCGGATGGGGCTTTCCTTGTTTGTGTGGCCCAATTGCTGGCATGCTACGTCCCGGTACTGGTCCACAGACCGGGGTTGGGACCCCTGTTGTAAGTCAAGGACTATCTGTACTGATATTATTTTTAAATCTTGCCTTTCTTCAAATAAGCATGTGGTAAACTATGTGATCTTTTACCAATTTCTTCATCATTAGTTGGGATGACTGCTAAAAGGTGATTAGTTCAAGGTTGCCTAATCAAATCAAGGATCTGATTTTGTTCTTTCTTATGTCTGACTCCTTATTTATTTCACCACATTTTCTTTGAAAGAACTGCATCCTCCAGAATAGCAGAATAATCTCACTCAAGGCATGATAAGGGAAGTTATTCAGAACATATAAACACAGTCCCATTCCCATTCCCAATATACATTAATGACTTTAATAACAGATAATAACCCCATGAGAGCTGCCTCTCAAGTTGGTTTAACTTAATGTTTCTCAACCTGAGAGCAGTAGCCTACTTCACTCTGTTTAACAGTAGTGTTGCCATTTCATCTTTACTCTTGAACATTATAGATGCACATATGTGAAGCCATAGATCAGTCCATAAATATCACCATCTACTTACGGGTAAAGAGTCCTATAATTAATCTAGTCCAATTAAACCCCATCAGAGTTCTTGGGGTAAAATGGATTGAAGAACACAAAGCAAAAGAGGCAGGAAGTTGAGAAACACATACCACTGTCTGCCAGGTAGTGTGACCGGGGTGCTGTAAAAGGAGACAAACCAAGATATCAGGCGCATTGTTGGAATATTTTTTTTTCCTAAGAGCATTAAATTAGATACACTCATGCAAAAAACTGTCTTAGGTGATGGCACAACTATGAGAATAATGTCATGATATTTTCCAAGCAGTAGGTGCCACTGGAGTACCTTGTATCTGAGTAGAGTTGGGAGTTTCTTGTTATCTTCTTGTTTTGTTTCAGAATGACAATATTCTTATCCTGATATACTCTATAAACTGTATAAACAACAGTGTATGCAAAATAAATAATAATGACTTTAGAGAACTCTGGATGAATAAATGTTGTCAGCAGATTCCCTGACTCCCACTTCACAAAAGCCATAACACACACGGACACACACACACACCCCTTCCGTCCCTCCAAAATGTTCCTGTCTGCACACTAGTTGATGGAAAAGAATGCTGGGGGAGGTGAGAGAGAGAAAGAAAGATTTGGTGTGAAAGCATTTGCTGGTGCAATCTGATATTCTTCACAAATTTCTGAGCGGAGTCCTTTTTTCAGAAGCCCTGGATCCAAGCTATTATTTTTCACCTGGCTCTGGATAATGAACTTTAGGCCTCTATTAACATAAACAAACAAACAAACAAACAAAATGAGCAATCCTGAAATTTGCCAATCATCAAAGAGGCCACTAGTTCTCAGAGTGCAGCACATACCTCTGCAGTAGCTTAATTGGAGCCCATCCTGAATACTTTCCATCCATCTGCACTTGCCTATTTGCCACAGTCTTACTTTTAATTAATTGGACTCTTCCTAATCAGCCAGTGACTACAGTTCCCTCTCAGTGTAGAAGACAGACCAATTATTAATGCAAATCCAGTTTCTGCACTAAGAAGTTCTACAAAAAAATGGTGCTTGCAACAGAGTACTGGCCAGAGTGGCACCAAATGAGCCTAGGGGTTCATGGGAGGAATTATTTGCAGGAGTTTCAACTCTCTCAAAAAAACACAGCACTGATGGACCATGAGACGTTGTTATGTGTAAATGCATGCATATACATGTATATGACTCTATACATGACTATGACTGCATGTACAAACATTGGACCCCATGTTGCTTTTGCTGATGATTTGGTTGTAACATTATCTCAACCGACAGATTTGGTTAGGGATTTGGTTGAAATTTTAACTCAGTATGGGAAGGTTTCAGGTTTTAAGGTAAATAATAGTAAGACTAAAATATTATCGAAAAATATGTCTATGAAGGAAAAAGATATTATGGTTAGATTAACAGGTTTCGAAATAGTGAAAAAGGTTAAATATTTAGGAGTTCATTTAACAGCTTCTAATGCTAAATTGTATAAAAATAATTATGAGACATTATGGGTAAAAGTGCAAAAAGACTTAAATGATTGGAAAAAATTACAATTATCTTTGTTGGGGAGAATCTCGGCAGTTAAAATGAATATACTTCCACAGTTTCTTTTTTTATTTCAGATAATACCTATTTTGAAAAAAGATGCTAACCTGGAAGAATGGCAGAAGGGGATTAATAAATTTATTTGGGCAGGGAAAAAGCAGAAAGTTAAATTTAAAATTATACAGGATACACGGGAAAGAGGAGGATTGAAGGCACCTAATTTAAAATTGTATTATGATGCGGTGGCTTTAACGCTTATTAGTGATTGGCTCAACTTAACAAATAAAAATATTCTTTCTCTTGAGGGATGGGATTTATTATATGGATGGCACGGGTATTTAATTTATGATAAAAAAGTTGATCAGGTTTTTAAAACCCATATTTTGAGAAGTGCCTTGTTGCATGTCTGGAAGAAATATTATTATAGGTTAAATTATAAAATCCCAATTTGGGGGGCTCCAGGATACGTGATTGAGGGAGTATCTAGGGGAGTAAATTTGGATAAGATTTCTTATAAGGAATTACTTAGTTTGGTTGGGCAGCATTGGCAATTAAAGTCTTTAACTGAGTTGAAGCAAGAAAATATTGTATATTCTTGGTTTTATTATAACCAATTGTTAGTGAGATGGAGTATAGATCAAAAGGTTGGTATTACTTTAGAGGATGTGAATTTGGTAAAACAGATTAAGGATCAAAGTCGAGCTCATATAAAGAGAATTTATAATGTTTTAATAGAATTGGATTCTGAAACAGAGTTAGTTAAAGACTGTATGATCAAATGGGCGCAAAATATTCAAGAGCCGATTCTATTGGATACATGGGAGACAATTTGGGTTAGAAATGTAAAATTTACTCAAGCGCAAAATTTAAGAGAAAATTTTTATAAAATGTTTTATAGACGGCATTTGGATCCCCAAAAGTTGTCCCGCATGTATCCGAATTTATAGCCCAAATGTTGGAGATGTGGAAATTTAGATGCAACCTATTTTCATATTTGGTGGACGTAGAGATATTAAAGCTTTTTGGATTAAGATTTGGTGGAATATTCAAAAGATTTTTAAGAGAAAGATAAAGTTTACTCCGCAATTATTTTTGTTGGGTATTATTGTAGATTTTGATGTTAAAGAAACTAATTTGATGTTGAACCTTATAACAGCTGCAAGATTATTGGTGGGGCAATATTGGAAGAAAAACTTATTGCCTACTTTGGAAGAATGGATACTTAAAGTGTCTAATTTAGCAGAAATGGTGAAAATCTCCACCTACTTGAAGAATCATTCACAAGAAAATTATATTATGGTTTGGAGAAGATGGATTGATTACATTCAGAAGAAATATGAAATTGAAAAGTATTATCTTGCTTTTGAGTAGATTTTAGATAATTATTATTAATTATATTATTATTTTTGACTTAATTTGTTAATATTTGTTTTGAGAAGGAGTTAAAGTGTGTTATGGTTTTGATTGATAGTATAGTTGGTTTATGTTAGTTAGATTATGTTTGTTTAATTTATTTTTTACCCTGTAATCAGCTCTGGGAAGTGGGGGAGGGGGGAAGGGGTGGGGGGTTTTATATTGTAATAAATTTATAAAACTTTTAAATAAAAAAAACATTGGACTCCATGTTTTATATACTGCCATGTATTAGCATAATTGTAGTATACTGTATGTCTCTGTTTTAAATTGTTGCTCTTATATAACATTTTCTGCTCAAAACCTTCCCCAGACAGGGTACCCCTGCCTTTTTTATGATCAAGAGTTAAAAATAATGAGTTTTGAGTGAGACTTTGTATTATGGATGCCAGGTACCTATCTCATTTATCTGCCTCAGTCCAACAGCCCTTAAGGCTGCTTTGCATTTATTTTTTTTAAGAGTGGCAAAAAGATGCACACACATGCCAGATCCAGTTTGACTTTAATAATAATTTAAAAAATTGAACAACTGCTTAGCTAACAATAGTCCCATCTGGTGGTCAGTGGATGCTATTGTTGTTGCACACCTGTAATTCTTCAACTTTCATTCATACTCTACTTGTCTATCAAAATAATGTAGGTGAGATAAAGTAGTTCATTTAATAAAAATCTATTTTGATTCCAACTTTAGTAAGGTAATTCGGGTGTATTATAGTGCAAAAGTTAATGTTGCAACAAAATGTATGTAGTAAATCCACATTGCATCATTGAAACACAGCGATACATACAAAGTGATTCATATAGTCAATTAAATTCAAGTGTCTTGGAATATATGGCTTTGGTGAGTATGATTTTATTGTTAGATGCTTAGTCTTGACCTCAAACATTAGAGAGCAGTCTCTTAAATTTTATTTTAGCTTCCTGAAATAGATAACTACAACAAAACACAGACATATGAATCACCTAGCCTGGTACAGTATGTGTGGCACACAACCAATAGGGAAACAACCAGAAATCTTTTCAGACATCTAGCTCATCTCAGCAGTAAAATGGATGTACTTAAAGGCTGCTTCTTGATGTTCCTTAGCATTAGTAGGGGATATTTTGGATCTGCAGGAATTACTATGAGAGCAGTGTTCCCTAATCAGAGCAGGGGCAAAAATGCTTGGGAGTTAAGGGGCAATTAAGTTATAGAGAAATAGAGATGGAGTAGGGACGGTGGTCATGAGCTGGATATATGCATATGGGAAAGGTGAAGTTCAAAGTTACATTTGAATTATTAACAGGTAAAGGTTTTAAGAGCTTATTCTTTGGCTTTTTCTTTGAGAATGGCAAAAAAATCAGATGGTTTGATCAGGCAAAGAAATGCAGTATAAGAGTCAGAAACAGCATTAAGCAAATGGACTGATTTGTTTAATCACTCTGAACATATAAAGTTCGTCTTCCATGGCTGCTGTTATTTTCTTTCTTTTCAGGGCTCTTTTACCTCTAAAGTCAGTTCCCACTAGCAATTTTTAGTGTGGTCCAAGATTTTTGAGCTGATATAAAACTTGTTTTCATTCCTATTATATCACTAGAAATTATAATAATTTGCTAATGGGCATTTAGCCCCAGTTTCATCACCTTTATTATGTTTTTGTACAGAGCAAGTAAAATCTAGCTGGAATAATCACATCCATAGTTCTATTCAATTGTACAAATTTCTTCAAGTCTATTCTTGGTTGGCATTGAGCTGTCAGCATTGGAGCTTTCCAGTGCTAGCAGATTGAACACCTGATCTCATCTGATCTCAATACTTTAGTGGGAGATCAGTGCTCTGGGATCCTCACATACAGTCATGGCTCCTACAGAAAGTCAGCTAATGACTATTCAATCTTTCACTGTTGGGTGTTCCTAAAAACAGCCCTCTGCTGGTAGGCAGAGTGGTTGTGATGTGCCTGCTGTTGCTTACAGCCATTTAAGGAGCTCTCGTAGCCTGCTGTATGAAGAGCTTCTCTGCTGCTTGCTGAACTGCGGGGAGGCGTCCAAGGGTCCATGTATGAATTAGCACGGGCCTTCATTTCTTCCTTCAGTATCAATCGGCCAATTCCTGTCTGGATCTACATATTTTAAAAGGTAAAGGTAAAAAAGAATAGGAGGCATAGAGATAAACTTTTTCTTTCAGCTATATATAAAATAGAAAATAGAGCATCTTGTTTTTCCAGAAAGATCTGCTTAAGACTAATATTTGGTTAATATTAATAAAATGATCTAAAGCAGCCATACAATTACAATACAGTACAATAATGTGCAGAAGCAACTTCTTGTATGAGATAGGTCATTGTTTTTAGCAACTATCAGTGTTAGATGGGATGGTGTTCAATTTCCATATTATCCAGCCAACCATATGAATTTTGGAAGACCAGCATATCTGACAGTCACCAGATTGGGGAAGGCTGGACCACCTCATCCTAGAGGAAAGTGGCTTTATCTGAGGCTATAGAGAAGATAGCTGAACTCCTTGCCAAGTTGTGAGTCCTCTTTTCGAATGCACTAGAGCAGTGGTTCTCAACCTGTGGGTCAGGACCCCATTTGGGGTCGAATGACCGTTTCACAGGGGTTGCCAAACAAGGCTGCTGCCATTTTTCCCCCCTTTTCTTTGGCCACGCCCCTGGCACCCGGTGATGTATAAGTGGTTGGGGGTCACCACAACATGGGGAACTGTATTATGGGGTCGCGGCATTAGAAAGGTTGAGAACCACTG
Organism: Crotalus tigris; assembly: GCF_016545835.1. Taxonomy (NCBI): domain Eukaryota; kingdom Metazoa; phylum Chordata; class Lepidosauria; order Squamata; family Viperidae; genus Crotalus; species Crotalus tigris. The sequence goes on along the minus strand of NW_024096478.1, from coordinate 6,812,478 downwards.
CACTAGAGGTCTTTATAGAAAAAAACACTGAAAGTTTACTACCCCAAAGAGAAAAGGGTCTTGGGGAGCTGGTCTGGAAAGAATATTGTCTATACCAGTATAACAGCAGAGGCAAGAGTTAATCAAAGCTGAACACTCACTCTGTGCATCCCTCGATCAAAGCTATCTTCTTCTCCTCCTGATGAGAATCTTCGAACTCGGGGAGCTACAAGCAAATATAGGGAAAGCATTCAGTTCGGAGTTTGCATACAGAGTAAGGCAAAAAGTTATTAGTGGATGAGCTAAGATTGATTTCTGTTGCCCTGTTGTGATCTATTCTTTTCAGCAGGGCCATCAAAGTCTGAAGTGCACTGGAGTGAGAGTGGGAAGTCAGGGTGCTGTTAAGAGTTGAAAGTAGATGGGTCCAGAATAAAAGATAAATTTTGTGTGACATCACTTATGTTCATATTTCAAGAAATCGAATATGTATTCTCCAGCCGTACATGCAATAATTCCCTCCTTATATCATATTACAACCTGGTAATTAACTTGGACATATGCGGGGACTGCATCGAAGGCTTTCAGAGAGCCAAGGTTATTTGTCAACAAAAACAAAACAAAACAAAAACCCCACCTTGACATTCCTTTGGAGATCTCAGATATAATCTCCCCCAATATGTCCTTGACATATGGGGTAGAGTTGGAATATAAATATTTTAGTGTCCTGAATTCAGAATTGTTACCTTTGGGTGAACCTTGAAAAGTCCAGTACTCTGTTTCTGAGTGATAATATGGATCTGGAGAATAAGCTGGACTATATTTGGAGGTCTGAGAGATGTCTTCACTAGTTTTGCTTTTTGTAGCTGCAGAATGGGAATCTGAAAAAGCAACCAGGGAAAGAATCAGCAGAAGTGGAAATCAAACTTTAGATGCTCTGGATCAAATAATGTAAGATAGCAGATAACCAACCTTATTTACATTCATCCTGAATATCCCAATATATAAACTGGAGAATCAGATGAAGAACTTTTTATGCAAGGCACAAAAGCCAAATCTACTTCCTACCCAATGCTATGTTACCATAAATATTCTGTGGTGTTGGAGGTCAGATATGGGAACACTGTCTGGGAGATCTATGGGGAGAATTGAACCTAATTCAGATTTGGCATCTCCTTCCTGCCCAAACGCTTATAATTAAACACGGATCCTGTTTATGTGTAATTATAATAGATCCAATTGGTTCTACTCCTGTCATGACTTCATAACATATAGACTAGAAAAGAATAGAATAGAATGGGACCTCGGAGGTCTTCTAGTCCAGCCCCCTCCTCAAACAGGAGAACTATACCATCTCAGACAGGTGACTGTCTAACCCAGTGATGGCGAACCTTTTAGAGACCGAGTGCCCAAAACCTGGTCCCGCCCCCACTCCACCTCCTGCCCCGCCCCCACCCCATCCCCACCCTGCCTGCCCACAGGGCCATTCACTGCCTCCAGGGCCCATTGCAGATCACCCAGCAGCACCATGGCAGCCACACCCTCTGCCTGCGCCCCACAGCATCAACTTTGTGCGATGGGCTGTCTACGCTGCCTGGCTGCCATGTCCTTGTCTGCGCTGCTCTGCATGGGCCATGCTCGGGGGTGACTCTCCTTCAGGGGGGCTGCTGGTGAGGAGGGGGTCACGGGAGGAGGCAAGACTGGGGCAACGGCACATATGCCCACAGAGAGTGATGGCACCCGTGCCATAGGTTCACCACCACTGGTCTAGCCTCTTCTTAAAAATCTCCAGTGATGGCCATGATTTCTGGAGGCAAGCTGTTCCACTGGTTAATTGTCCTCACTGTCAGGAAGTTTCTCCTTAATTCCAGATTGCTTCTATCTTTGATCACTTTCCAACCATTGTTTCTCATCCTTCACGTGAATAACGTGACCCCCTCTTCTTTGTGGCAGCCTCATAAATACTGGAACACTGCTATCATCTCTCCCCTATTTCTTCTTTTCTTTAGACTGGCCAAACCCAAGTCCCATAGCCATTCTTTGTATGTTTTAGTCTCCAGGCCTTTGATCGTATGAGTTGCTCTTCTCTGATTTTTTTCCAAACTCAACATCTTTTTTGTGATATGGTGATCAAAATTGGCTGCAGTATTCCAGGTGTGATCTTACTAGGGTTTTATAAAGTGGTACTAATACCTCATGTGATCTTGATTCTATGCCTCTGTTTATGCAACCCAGGATTATATTAGCTTTTTTTGGTTGCTGCTGCACATTGCTGGCTCATAGTCAAGTGATCATCCATTAGGATTCCAAGGTCCCTCTCACAGTTACTGTTTTTAAGCTGGGTCTTGCCCAAACTGTACTTGTACCTTTAATTTTTCCTGCCTAAATGTAAAACTTTGCTTTTCTCCACACTGAAACTCCTTTTGTTTGATAGGGCCATTGTTCAAGTTTTTCAAGATCTTTTTGGATCCTTAGTTGGTCTTCTGGGGTGTTGGCTACTCCTGCCAATTTGGTGTCATCTGCAAATTTGATGAGATCCCCTTCAATTCCCTCATCTAAGTCATTGATGAAGATATTGAAGAGTACTGGGCCTAGGATGGAACCTTGTGATACCCCATTGCTTACTTGTCTCCATGTGGATATAGCGCCATTGAGGACTACTCGTTGAGTTCGGTTTGCCAGCCAGCTACAGATCCATCTGATGGTGATGTTGTCTATTCCACCTTTTTTTAGCTTACTAAGGAGTAGGTTGTGATCTACTTTATCAAATGCCTTACTGAAGTCTAAGTATATTATGTCCACAATATTTCGCTGGTCTATTAGTTTAGTCACTTTGTTGAAGAATGAAATAAGATTGGTTTGGCATGATTTGTTTTCAACAAACCCCTTGGTAGCTACTAGTTAAAACTTTGTTTGCTTCTAGTTGTTCGCAGATCTGTTTTTTGATTATCTTTTCTAGGATCTTCCCAGGTACTGATGTTAAACTGATTGGTCTGTAGTTTCCTGGGTCCATTTTTTTCCCTTTCTTGAAGATTGGAACCACATCAGCCCTTTTCCAATCCTCAGGTACTTTCCTGGTGCTCCGGGATTTATGAAAGATGTGGTGCAATGGTTCTGAAATAACATCTGCCAGCTCCTTCAGAACTCTGGGATGTAATCTGTCAGGCCCCGGTGATTTATATTCATCAAGGTCGGATAGGTGTTCTCTTATCATTTTCTTATTTTAATTTTTGTTTCTAATTTGTCTTTTGCAGTGGTTTTGGTATATTGGGCTATGGTTTCTTTTTGTGTGAAGACTGATGTAAAGTATGAGTTAAGCAGCTCTGCTTTCTCCCTGTTGCCTGTTATTTCTTTGCCATTTTCTTTCTTTAGTGTATCTACAGTTTCCTTGACTTTTTTCTTGTTAATATGTTGGAAGAAACTTTTTTTATTATTATCCATGATTTCTGTTGCAAGTCTTTGTTCGTTCTGAGCCTTTGGTTTCCTGACTTCATCTTTACACGTTCTGGCTGTCTGCTGATAATCAGCCTTAGTTATGTGCTCCTCTTTCCATTTTTTATATTTGTCCTTTTTGTCTTTCAGTTTGTCAGAGAGATGTTTGTGCAGCCGTGCTGTTTTCTTTTTGAATTTCTTGTTTTTCTTTTTCAGTGGTATTGTGCTGGTATCGGCTTTTATGTTCACATTTTTGACAGTTTCCCACACTTCTTGGGTTGTTTTCCGCTTTAAGATTTTCATCCATGGGATCTTTCCTAGATTCTCTCTGAGTTTGTTAAAGTCAGCTCTTTTGAAGTTCAAAAGAGGTTGGATTGTTTTCTGTTGTTAGTGTTTGTGTTATATTAAATTCCAGTATGACATGGTCACTTTCGCCCAAAGTTAAGGCAACTTCAACTCTATCACTTCTTCTCTATTAGTTACAATTAAGTCCACTATGGCTTTACGTCTAGTTCCCTCCTCCACCTTTTGGATGACAAAGTTGTCGGCTAGGTTGGTTAGGAATCTGTTTGATATCCTGCTCGTTGCAGAGTTTGTCTCCCAGTTGATATCTGGATAGTTGAAGTCTCCCATTACTATTGTGGTACGCTTCCTACATACATTTGTTAACTGGTTGGCAAAGAGTTCATCTATTTCTTCTGATTGGTTGGGTGGTCTGTAATATACACCTACGGTAATGTCACTTTTTTCTCTTTTATATTGACCCATATGCATTCTGAAGAGATTATATCTTTGATCATGTGCATTTCTGTAGATATGTAGTGTTCTCTTACATATAGTGCAACTCCCCCTCTTCTTTTTGTAGACCTGTTTCTTTTGAACAATTTGTATCCATCCATCAGTCCATTCCATTCATCCACCCCACTAGGTTTGTGTAATACCAACTATGTCATACCCTCCCTTGTGTACTATTGCTTCTAGTTTGCCCTGTTTGTTCCCCAAGCTTTGAGCATTTGTATATAAGCATTTAAGGTTTTTGTACCTATGCTTGGGTATGTTTCCTGCACCTCCTGAATGTTGTTTGAGTTTTTCTTTTTTTTAATCTCTGCCCACCTCATTGTTTGATTTGTTTTCTTGGGATTTATGATTGGTTCTAGAGATTCTGAATATTGGTCACCCTTCCCCCTCAACATACTAGAGAACAATTCTGTATTCTAATATAAGATGCTCATTTCCTGCATTATTTCTGGCTGCTTCCAAAGTCAACTTCAAAAATTCCAGTCTAGATTGCAGTGGGTTGCAATGGAACCAACTGGTGTTTAGTCTGCAGTACAACCACTGTAGGTCCTGACTGGTCATGTCCTTCCCAAATCATACAGGAAAGGCATGTGCCCAGCTTTTGATTCAGAAATTATGCCTTCATGTTTTTCCTAAAACTTCTTAGCAAGGAAGAATTGATAAGTTAGCTTCATAACAATAAAGTTGCAATATTCCTGTGTTGCAATTTAAATACGGTATATTTTTCAAAAGAAAAAACAAAACATTGCAGTCCTGTAGGCAGACTGAGAAAGCAAGAGAAGCATGCTTCACCCAGTTGGACAGAAAAAGACTGCCTATTGGTAGGTAGATGAATGGGGCATTAACCTCCAAGGTTGAGAGTATTTGAATGAGTTAATGGGCTGTCATGAGACAAACATCAGATTAAAAAACCAAACTGCAACTGTAGACCAGCAGAGAACATAATTGCCTGTTATGTTTGTCAGCCCAGTGGCCAGCCAGAGGAGGGAAGAGAGCATGATAAACACTGCAGCCAATCAGAACTAGAGTGCTAATAGACTGGAACAAAGCTCTGAGAACAGCTGTTTTGAATGGAAGCTGGAAAATTCCAGGCAGGGATGCATGTGTGAAGGGTTGGGAGTGGGACAAGGATGATGTCATCTGTTCCTACAGCCTGAAAGTAGTCAGCGGCCCATACTGGCAATGGGCCAAGCAGAAAGTGTGGATATGCCCATACAGAATTGAAATTACACAGTTTGCCATTTGTCAGTAAAACTTGCCTAGTCAAATCTACATCTGCCAAACTGTACTGTATCCAGGGAATGGCTCCAGCTTTGGAACTGCACAGAAATCTAAAATAGAACTGGCTGCATTTCATGTCTGTTGCTGCCATTTTTAATTCTCTGAGTTCAGGAGGGTTGTGTTTTTTTCTTGTAGAGAATTCAATCTCAGTTAACAACAGAGAAGACAGGGAAGACTCCTGACTGAAACTTTGGAGCCCTCTTCCCAGGTGTTACTTGTAGACATCCTTTAATTAGGTGGACCAATTGATTGACATGGTAAGGGGCAATATGTCAAGTTACCATGCTTTATGTCCAAAAAAAGTAGGGTTTAGACTCAGTAGGTAGCAGAAAGGGACGAGGAGGAGGAGGAGGAGGAGGAGGAGGAGGAGAAGGAGGAGGAGGAGAAGGAGGAGGAGGAGGAGGAGGAGGAAAACAAGAAAGGGACTAGGCAAGTGGGGCACTCTTAACTGCTAGCAGAGCTGAGGTAGCAAGAAGCATTATGTAGTAGAGCTGACATGCCACTTATCAATCTATAGTCCAGGGTTCACAGAGTAGAATTCCACTTGAGCATTTGCAAGCCAAAGCACACAGCCTAGGTGAGCTTCCACCTCATCGCTGGTATCATTCAAAAGATGCTAGCTATTGCAGACATTTTTGCATTCAGTGCAAATGTCTGAAGTAGGAAAAGTATATTAGTTCACATGAACGCCAATATGCATATAATCATACCCATGAAGATGTTGCAGCTACACTCAGTGCTCACTGCCTACAGCAACGACCCATGTCTTTAAAGCCAAATTGATGGGGAACAAGTTGAGGAGGGAGGAAGGAAACATTAATCTTAGTGTCAAAGTCATTAGATACTACTTAAATAACTATCAGTTGTGTTGTTTTTGAAAACTGAACAGCATAAACAAGGAATTTATCTATATTGGAATTTAGATGGTGGCTTGAGATTGGGTTCCTTAGATTTGATGTTTTCATGGGGAGAAAATTTGAAAGAAGCAAACAGAAACCTAGCTTGGAACTATGTTTGTATAAATCATTAAAGTCCCCTACTCTTAGCTAGGATCCTAATTCTGATCTACCACTCCTGAAAGGTAATTATTTTTTTAAATTTCTGATTGCTTGAATAGCATCTAGTCCAAGATGACCCTCAGAGAATAAGGATAGGAAAAAAAATTGGTATGTGATTTAGCAAAAGGGTTTGAGTGAAGAAGTGCATTACATAATGAGCCACCTTATTTAGCCTTTAGTTAGTTGCTACACAACATGGGTTGAAAGCATCCATTCCAGGTTTTCATCTCAAAAATCCACAGCAAGTAAGAAAAATTGAACAAAGATTTCTTCCCTTTCCTACAAACACCTCCACACACAATTAAAAACATTCACCCATTTATGCCTGATCTGTTTGGGCTGTAAGGTTGGAAGGGGATAATAATACTTTGAGAGAAAGCTAGAGATGATTTGGGGGCCATGCTATACATTATGAGAAACATGCATCAGCATTGCTAAACTGGATTCTTTTATATAAGCAGCTTTAAGTCTCTATATCTGGATGATGCTCCCAGTTGGATGTGGCTGTGGCAATAGACTTCATGTGTATGTACAAAATTCTATTCCTTTTTTAATGTTTCAATTAATCCATGTTGTTTTTATTTCAGATAAATGCAATTTATTCCTACTGTGATGCTCTAAAATGAATATGTAAATTGAATTACTAGATAACCAACTATAATGGGTTTCTCAAGTATTATGGGCAAAACTCCAGATTGCATGCATATAATTTACAAGTAAGTCATCTTCATTGTGTGATTTTGAGTAAAAAAAAAACCAGAATCCAAAAGGAAAAAAAAAAACCTATCTGTAAACTGCCAAGAGTTCATTTAATGAGCAACTAAGAGCTGTGAAGTACACAAACTCCAAGTCTTGCTGCAGGAAGTCAGAAGGTTCTCAGAAACTTGCTGCTTCAAAGGTGAGAGCCAAAGGCAGCTACTTACAATGCAGTGGGGTGCAGTCAGCCAGCAGGCAGGGAGTTATGAAGATAGCACATTAGGAAAGGGGGGAAAAAAGAGAGGAGGAGACACCTGGTTACCACATTAAAGGAAACGTCACAAGACTTCTAAAACAAAAGCAGACTGTTGAGAAGCTCAGAGGAACAGTCTTTCCTCTTCAGAGCTCCACCTTCCATCACCTCAGAGCTCTGCCTCCAAAGGTGATGAAGAGAATTGATTTCTGTAACTTTTCCTGCCATACAAGAGCACGGGACCCCTGGCTTTGAAGCAAGTCCGGCCTTGCTCCTTTTGCAAGATCTGTACCTGCATCCTAAACTGGAGTCAGACTATGTTTCTGGCCTGTTTTTACAAATAGTAAAAGGCCGAGAAGTAGGGTGAATATTCTGGTGGTGTTCATTGGTCTTCAAAAGCAGCCAAGTAATCATGATACAGCTCTTTAATATTGATATCCTTTGCTGTATATTTTGGTTAAGCTTTACTCTTTAAACATATACAGTCTTCTAAATCAATGGTTGTTAGAATTATGCTACTTTTCCTAAGGACCTATAAATAGACAAGCTTTTTCTGCTTAGCTGAGAGGGTAGGTAAGTACAAATTAGAGGTAAATGAGCTGGGGTTCCTATGAATGTTTTGGGCCTATTCTCAACCAGTCCAGCAGCAAGAGTTTTATAGAATTGGGACACTTTTCCATGTATCTATCTGATGATGTTCCAGCAATTTTTAAAGTTTTGTAATAGATTTATATGGCTTATACTTTATACATATTAATACCTTAAGATTATGCCACAGAAAAGTATAGTGAGGTCCATATATTCACTTTGTGACATTTTTGCTTCAATATATTTTTCAAGTTCAAATGTGAACTTACCATTCCTTCTCTCATCACCTTTTTAAATATAGAAAACCATCATATCCAACTACCTCCTTAAGCGAGCCTGGAGTCTTTTTTAAAAATATTGAAATTCATTTCTCTTCTGTACTCCTATGTTTAGCTCATCATATAACTAAGTCACTTCTGAACTTGGCATGCAGTGTTAAAAGAGAGTCTTCTAGTTGATCTTCTTGGCTGAAACTCTATATGTTGGTCATCTTTTTCCTTGATTACTGCAGACTTCACTCTGATTCCTACGATCTCAACGTGAGATCTCTCAATACCTATCTGACATTCTGCTGCCCAGATCATCCACTTCTCTCTTACTCTGACTTCTTTGGTTTCTTGTACCCAATTGGGTCCTATATAAACCTCCTAATGTGTAGATTTGAACTCCTATAGGATTGTCATCCCCCTACCACAAATATTTCTTTGTAGTTTTCTAAAATAACTCTTCATGATTTTTCACTTTGCTGTTCAAAGGTTCTTCTCTTCTGCCAAAGTTCTCGTTCTGCTTTCCCCTTTCCCCCGCTCTTCTATTTTCAGCAAAATATTTTGTTCCCTTTGTTTTTGTTCTTCCCTCCATGGAAAGCATCTATTTTCATACACTGCAGAGTTTCCAACTAAGGAGCATCAGTAGCACAGCCACAGCATCTAATGGCATCTTAGTAAGCTATATCGTCCTGCTTCATCTCATATCCTTATGTTTTAAAAGTTAATGGACAATAAGAATTATCCACTTAAAAGCAATGTGCTATTTGCCTGCCTGAGTTACATTGTTGAGTGTTTACTTTTTCTGAACACATGGAGGCACCCTAAGATAAGGGATCTAGCAAGCCAAACTTTTCTGCTCAGCCCTCTTCTCACAATTCTGAAAGGCCATTATACTCTCATTCTTTTCAAAGTCTACTATGTCCAGGTCTGGTACTGCCACCAACTTTTGTATAGTTTATTTAGCCATTTCCAATGCACACCACCAGACCTAAGCAGAACTTTGGTTTATTCTAAGTTGCATGCCCATATATATATATATATATGTCAAAGCCATGCCCAAACTGTACCGTGTCTTTTATAGATGGGTGGTTTCCGGTAGATGTTACTCTCTGCAGCAGCTGGAGGTAAAGAAAGAAGAATAATGAAGGAAAGAAGGAGATAGCAAAAGAGGGGAGCCAGGGTGTGAGGCTTAGAGATACAGGAACCTGCCTGTCATTCTTGAAGAGGGGTGGTGGGAATCTTCTCCGTATCATTTTGGCAGCAGAAGTAAAAACATATATAATATAGAAAAGGTTAGCATGATCCCTATACTAGTCACAGGAGCCACCAGATTTGCAAATAAAATTGCCTGCCCAAGATTACCATTGCCTGCTTAATTCGTTTGATACTTTCCCATCTTAAGATAAAACAGCCTTATCTTAAATACCTGCAGAGCGAACTTAGGCTGGGAGATGGTTTAATGGAGGGAAGAAGGAATTAATCCTCTTTGTGAGCTATTTCAACAGCTATAAGACAGTGAATGTGTGCATGCACAAGAGGTCATGCTGTGAGCATGCTCACTACTGACAGCATGCAGGGTCAGGCAGAGAGAGTTGGTAGCTGGCCTCAGCTCCGAGATGGGAAGGCCTCCTTTGGTGAGTGCTAACGGCCATTGTCTCCTTGGCTGGCAATGGCACAAGATGATTTATGAGTTGGTTACCTAGAGATACCGGGACAAAAATCCCATCCTTGTTCACGAGTCAGCCATATTCTCTTCAAATAAGAGAGAAGCAAAGCAAGCTGGGAATAGGAGCTACTCTATCAGCACAGACGCTTACTGATGGTGTAATCTGGTGTGTAGGCAAAGGGGCCATCCATAAAAGACACAAGCAAAAGCTACAGGAGCAGTAGCCATCACAATGACCTTTTCAATAGGGCTAGTGATGAAAGGGGCATACTAGGGCAAGGAAAATTCTAGAAGGCAAATCAAGGCAATTCAGGCCAGTTACATCAGCTGATCGTGCTTAATTCAGGTCAGTTTCACTTTCCTGCTCTATGTCTCTCTGGAGATGCCTTGCAGAATACACTAAGGTCAGGAGATTGTAACAAACATGTGTAAATACTTAACCCCAAACTGTACATTTCAAGCATTTCTACAAGGACCAAAATCTATCTGGAGTTTGATAACTTAGGAGATGAATGAAAAATAATCAAATCCCAATGCTGAACTTTATCAGCTGACTGACTCTATCATGTGTGACCTTAATGGAAGCCAATGAGATCCACATATTTCAGGCTGCATGGAAAACAAAGAGCTTCTTCTTCTTCTGTGTCTAGATCAAACTTTAAACTGCCAGAATGAAGCCACCTTCTTGGCTTTGTTGTTGGCCCAAAATTATCAGAACATACCAAGAGCGAAACCTAGAAAATAGACTGTGATTCCATTCTGGTAGGAAGATGTTTCCAAAGGAATAAATCTCAATCCTAACTTGCCCTAATTCTAGGTCAGGGTTCTCCAGAGTGGTCAATTACTGTTGTTTTATTGCTATTGTTTTTATTCACAGTACTATTAGTTAAATTAGTATTTATTAAATTATGTTCATATAAAGTTTGAGGATTGACGAACAATCTATAACTTCATGAAGGGTTTGATGAACTGAAGAGTCTGAGGACTTCTGTTCTAGAGTGAAGGAAGGAAGGCTCCCACAGCTGCCAGCTTTGGCACAGGAATGGTCCTTACATGTTTTGACCAAACAAATGAGGCTCAATTTACCTTGTGAGCAAAGCTGGTTGCAGATTGTGCAGGCGGGCAAGTGGGGAAGGAATTCAGGTCTCTACTTGCAGCCTGACAAGGGACAGAGGTTGACTTTCTCCCTCCCCCTCTGCAGGAGGGGTGGGGCAGTGGCCCTTACCTGGGTCTCTGCTGGAGGGGAACAGCCACCTGGCAAATCCAGAGAATCTGGGGGAAAGGTGCAGCGGGCCCTGAGGGGAGCAGGAGTATAAGATAAATTATGTGTCAAAGATGTGGGGTGTAGAAAAAGCTGACAGACAAGCTTTACCCTCTGGCCCTTGAGGTACGAGAAGAGAAGGAGAGGAAGAGGAGAGTCTTTCCTTTGTACAGGGAAACAAGCTGCGGGGGCAGGGGAATGGGAGATTTTAGAGAAGGAGAGAAGGCTGCAGGTCTTGTTTATGGATGGCCTCTACCATGCAGTTGTAGCTTGCTGCGGCCAGCTTACCTTAGGCTGGCAACAGCACTACTCATGCAAATAACACACTTGGCACAAGCATGCAGGCTAAAAAAAAAAAAAAAAGGTCCCATACAGCACTCCTTCACTGGCTGACCAGAGGCCTCCAGAGCCTACCTGGAATGTGGAAATGCTTAGGAGCTTGGTATGAGGTTGGTGTAGAAGACCTCACATCTAACTGGCTATAGTAGGGGGAGCTGCGTCCACTCTCTGTCCCTTGAAAGAGCAGATTGGAGGGAGCAGCAGAGAAGAAAAGAGAGAGGCAGAGGAAAATTGATGTTAAAAACAGTATTTTAGAAAATTAGCAAGCCATCTGTGAATTTATGGTGAGAGTACATGGGTGGAGGGAGGTGATGGTGATGACAGTGCTGATTCTTTCAACACATAACAAGAAGCCTGGGTTGTTCCAATCATTCCAAAAGTATTTCAAATTCAAAATAACAGGGTTTTGAATTTGAAACAAATTTCTGAGCTGGCAAAAGGGATGTTCCTAGTTCAGAACACTCCTGGAGGGGTTAGAAAAACCCATCATGAATTCAGGACAAATATTTTGCACATCTATAGTTGCTTCCTGTATCATCTGCTTCTTTCCATTTCTACTCTGCCACAGAATTGCCACTCTGAATTTGCTTAGAAAAATGAAAATGGAGCATGACAATGGAGTGAAGTTCATCACAACTCTTTGGTATCCTGAAGACAGTAAAAAACAGAGCTAGACACTTTGCCTACCATTCTGTTAAGGAAAGAACCTATGCAATGGGGGACACTGTACCAATGGAACCCTCCTTGTCTCTCTGATTTCACGTTGAGGCCATTCTGGATATACAAAATGCTTTGGCAGCATGTATGGCCCTTGGAGAGAAGTTGGTCTGTCCTTCTAAGGATGTGTTAAAGCTGAGTTCCGCTGGGCAGATGTCTTTATTTGAATCCTGATGGAGACAGCCATGCCCTACCTGAGCGGTAATAATGATGTGGAGAACGTGGGATGGTGGGAGATATGCCTTGGCGACTGTAGGTGGGTGAGTCTATGTAGCCTGGGCTGGATGCTCGCCTCTGCCTGATGTCCATGCTGTCATAAATATCCTGCAAAAAATGCAAAACCTTGTTCATAAAAGAGCCAGTCCCAGGAGGGTCAAGGTGTACGTACGTTAGCATGCATCCTGGCCCTCTGAATATTATATTCCTTTCCCAACTGAAGGCATCTTTTCCCAATGTGCACAAATATATGACACCACAAAGATAATATGCTTTGCCCAAAGCATATTTCATTTAATAGCATGGGGGGGGGGAGAGGGGGAGACTTTTTACAGGAGGTTTTTGCTAACCCGGCTCTCCTCAAATTCTCTTTCAGCTCTCATTGCATGAACCCTAGAGATGTGAGCCTGCAATTAGTCTTACGTGCTGTGTGATTACCTGAGAATATGGAGACAAGGTTCCAAGAGACTACAAGTGACAGAAGGTCAGAGACAAATCGCCAGGGAATAAAGAGCAGGGAAAAAAGAGATAGAGAGCAATTGATTACAAGCTGATCTAATGTTTGTGTATCACAAGCCAGTTCCCCCAAATTCACTTTACTAAACTACAACCTTCTCAGAACTGCCAAGGCATTGAGAAAATTTAGGAGAAAAAGATTCTGAAACACCAAAGAAAGAGAAGACCAATCCCATAACTTTCCCTAGAATTGTGAGAAAAGCAGCAAGACAGCTCAGGATTTCATTTCCCTTCAATTATATTCTTGTCACCTCAAAGAGACATATGTACCTGCTTGGATTAACCCAGATTAATTAGCTGCTAATTGAGCCCTTTTCTCATGTGCTCTCCATTTTACAATGGTTTCTTTAAGTAACTGAGAACCAAATCGTTGTGTTTGAACAAACCTAGCTCTGAAAGTAATGCACTTAAGATAATATACTCAGTTTTTAGGCAGCACATAAAATAAGAAATGAACCTTAAAGGGATTCTCTTAGAACAGTGATGGCGAACCTTTTAGAGACTGAGTGCCCAAACTGCAACCCAAAACCCACTTATACATCGTCGAGTGCCGGGTGGGTGTAGCCCATTGGCTGGGTGTGGCCAATTGGGTGGGCATGGGTGCAGTAGGTAATGGCAGACTGGGTGGGACTAAAAAGTTCAATCAATCAATTCCAACTTTGCAAGAACTTTGCAAAGTAGCGGAGGCCTAAAACGAAAAGGTTTTATAAAACCCAGCTGAAGGCCTAGGACTGGGTCGACGACGCGCGTGTCCACAGAGAGGGCTCTGAGTGCCGCCTCTGGCACCCGTGCCATAGATTCACCACTACTGTCTTAGAGCAATTATATGTGGAAGACATGACAAGGGCTGATGCGTGAATGTAAGAAAACAGTGGAGGACCACAATTTTCTTGTATAAGACTCACATCTTCTTGGAAGGGTATGACAAACATGTAGCAATTAAATATTTGCATGGTTCCCTCTTAATCATATTTTTGAAATTAACATAGAAACATGCCTACAAGTTTATTTAAGATGCTCCTCCTTAAATTATTAAAAAGTGTCTTTTAAATTATTAAAAAGTGTCTTTAGCACAAATTTGCTTTGGAAAAGTAGGACTAGTTTATTTTATTTATTTATTTATTTTATTTAATTTATTTATATGCTGCCCAATCGCAAAGGACTCAGGGTGGCGTACAAAATTAAAACAATCATCGAGAATAAGACAATAAAATAATTCAATCATACCGCAAGTCCGATCATGTCCCACCCCCCCTCGGGGACATCAGCCCAGGCCTGCCGGAACAGGAGAGTTTTAACGGCTTTCTTAAAGGCCGGCAGGGTGGGAGTTGTTCGAACCTCGGGGGGAAGTTGATTCCACCAGGTCAGAGCCACCACAGAAAAGGCCCTTCCCCGAGGTCCCGTCAGCCGACATTGTCTGGCCGACGGGACCTGAAGGAGGCCCAATCTATGGGACCTCACCGGTCTCTGGGAACTGTGCGGCAGTATGCGGTCCTGTAAGTAACCTGGCCCTATGCCATGAAGGGCTTTAAAGGTGATAACCAACACCTTGAATTGTGTCCGGAGACCCAAAGGAAGCCAGTGCAGCTCGCGGAGGATAGGTGACATGTGGGCGTACCTTGGCGAGCCCACAATCGCTCTTGCGGCTGCATTCTGAACCAACTGCAGCCTCCGAACGCTCTTCAAGGGTAGCCCCATGTAGAGTGCATTACAGTAATCCAGTCTTGAGGTGACGAGGGCATGAGTGACTGTGAGTAAAGCCTCTCGGTCCAGATAAGGCCGCAACTGGTGCACCAGGCGAACCTGGGCAAAGGTCTCCCTGGCCGCAGCCGATAGATGTTGTTCCAAATTTAGCTGTGAGTCCAGGAGGACACCCAAGTTGCGTGCCTGCACTGAGGGAGGTAAATTTGCCCCCCTCCAGGACTAATGTTCAAATACAACAAAAAGCAAAAGGCAAAATATTAAATGGCATCACTTTTTATTTTAAAAAAATTCTTAGACCATTCTTGAAGGTCTAATTGCACCAAACTGGTTCATTTAAGGACAAGCATAGTCCAGAGCAGGGGTGTTAAACTCGCAATGTCACATGATGTCTTGTGACATATCACAATTTTTTTTCCATTCCCGGCAATAGGGTGGGCGCGGTTTCAGCATGATGCATCTGGCCTGCGGGCTGGCAGTTTGACACCCCTGATCCAGAGCATAGGTAGTCCTTGCTTTAGTGACTACAATTTTGTTACTAAGTGATACATTCATTAAGCAAGATATCATGTAATTGCGGCAGACTTTTGACTTCATTTCTACTGGAGTCATTTAAGTGAGTCACCACAGCTTGTTAAGTGAGAAATCATGTGACTGCCACATGTGATTTTACTGCCGGCCTCCCCATTGTTTCTGCTTGTTGGAAGCCAGATGCAAAGCACACAAATGGCAATTGTCTGATCACAGCATATTGTGACAGTCATAAATGCCATCACAACTTCAAAAGATGGCCAAATGAGGCAATCAATAAGTGAGGTCTATTTGCATTGCTGTGCAAATAAGAAGCATTCTGAAGAAGCTCCTTAATTGCTGAAGTGGCAGAAAAGGCAGCTGAAGTAGTGCTGGCAAAGAAGTCACTAGAACTGAACACAGATTAAGTGCTCAGGTTCAAGCCTACACCATGGTATGATGAGTGGCAAAAGATCAACATTTCTCCATGGAGCCTAATGAAGTAGACAGAATCTTCTGTGATATCAGCTCTGCCACTTGTGAATTAGATCCCTGCTGCTCCAGGTGGCTGAAATCCTCCAGAGAAGAGGCAGAAGGATAGAATAGATAGCTAAATCTCTAGATAGGCATGGCATATAGGTGTGAAAGAGGTTCTGATGCAACCCCTACTCAAGAAACCTGCTCATGAGTACTTACTCATCCACTACAACTATCCACCATCTCAATCCTCCTGTCCTTTATCCAAGAACAGGAAGGTGGGAATAGAAGGGTAGAGAATGTTTGACAGTAACTTAGTTGTTGAGGCAGCCCTTGATGAAGTTGACCCCTGCATTATGGGGTGTCTTATAATTTGATCCTCTTATTAGGCCACCGGTAGAGATTATCCACTATATGGATGATACTGAGTTTTACACTTCTACCTCGGGCTGAACAGGAGATGTTGTTAAGATCCTTCCCAGTGCCTGGAGGCTATTAGGGACTGAATGGAAAAAAATGGATTTAGACTCAATCCCAACAAAAGAATATGACTGTAGGTTTAGAAATTGAGGGATTTAATAGAATTCTGTCATTGGCACTGGACTTCATATTCCCTTAGGCAGAGGTCATTTATAGTTTGGGTTCTTTAGGACCTACAATTTTGTATGAAGAGCAAGTAGAGGCCATGACTAGGAGACTGTTGTACAGCACTATCTTGTGCATCACTTACTGTCATTTCTAACTTGGGAGGCTTTGACAACAATCACCTATGCTTTTTTCATGTTTGGAGAACTTGCTATATATCAGACTGTTCTTAAGAAGCTACAGTTGGTTCAGAATGCAGTGGGTTGAGTATCAATGTGTGTGCTGTGGTTCACCCATGTTACACCATTACTTTGCGAGCTATGCTAGTTCCTGGCAGGGTGCTGGGTGGAATTGAAGTTGTTAGACATATGGTCCTTTATGGTTCAGGACATGCATTTGCCTTTTCTGCTGGAATGTACCCATCCATTAAGGTAGAAAAGGCTTGCTCAGGATCCCATCCCACTGATTTCAGCAACTCTGAGAATGAGTCCTATGTGTTAGCCCACCTCCTCTGGAAGAGCCAACTCCTAGAGACAAGGGCCGCAGCATGCCAACAACCGGTCCGCACAAACAAGCAAAGCCCCATCCGTGGGATGCAGGCAGCACACAAAACCACGCCCGATCCGGTCCGTGGAAGAACCTTTCTCCACGGAATCGGTCCCTGGTGCCCAAAAGATTGGAGACCTCCGTTCTAAAGAGCCTTTGGGAAAACTAGATACTTGAATGACTACTGAAAAAGTAGCATTGAGGTGTGTTGGGATTAGTATTGTTACAATGCCTGTCAAGTTTAATTTATTCCTAGTTCATGGCATTTGACAGCTAGATAACATAATGGATACTTGGTGCCCTTACTGTGGCTAAAAGACTCATATTGCAACATTGGAAAGATAAATGTATGGCCTCATTTATTCAATGGATTGAAAATTTGATCACACTTATTATGTATAAGCATACTGCATAAAGATGTAAAGTTTGTATATAATAAAATATTTGATTTATTTATTTATATTTATTTATTTAATTTATATGCCACCCATCTCACTGTCAAGAGATTCTGGGTGGCTTATGAACATCGTAAAAACTAAAGTACAAGACATTAAAAGATGAAATATTAAAAGGAACAGAGATGAAATAAGTTAAAAAAAAATACTAGTGGGCGGAGGTGGGATCTTCTTTTTAGTCCACTAACCAACATTCCTCCAATATGGAATGTCCTCACTGGGCCCAGTCAACAGAGCCAGGTTTTGAGACTCTTACAGAAGGCCAAGAGGGTGAGAGTGGACCTCTTCTGAAGGGGCATGGTTTTTCCAAATGGAGGGAGCCACAGCAGAAAAGACCCTTCTCCTGGACCTCGCTGGGTAGAATTCCTTGACCAATAGGATCCACAGCATGTTCCTTCTGCCAGAATGAGTGGGGCAGGCCAATACTACTGAGGTGATATGGTTCCTCACAAAGGGCTTTAAAGGTCATAACCAATACCTTCAATTGGACCTGGAAATAGATCAGCAACCAGTGCAACTTGTGCAACAATGGTGTTTCATAGGTCACTCTAGAGCAGTGGTTCTCAGCCTGTGGGTCGGGACCCCATTTGGGGTCGAACGACCATTTCATGGGGGTCGCCAAACAACGCAGTCCGCCATTTTTTTCCCCCTTTTCCTTAGCTGTGCTACTCCCTTTTATTCTATTGGCTTTTGAAAGCCCATAGAATAGACTCTCTTGAATAGAGTCTAATTCTATGGGCTTTCAAAAGCCAACAGGAATTGTCCAGGCTGTCTCTGCCCTGCTGAGCCTGCCAAAAGTCCCATTCTGCAAATGGTGCTGCACCAGTTGAGTAGTCCTCGACTTATGACCGATTGAGTAGTCCTCGACTTACAACCAGTTGGGGGTCGCGGCATTAAAAAGGTTGAGAACCACTGCTCTAGAGCTCCCTAGAACCACTTGCATGGCTGCATTCTGCACAATCTGTAGCTTCTGTATACTCTTCAGGGATAGCCCCATGGGACTTTTTATACAAAAATATACAATAAGTTAAAAACATAACCATATAAGTGTTTATATTCCATTTTGCTTGATTTAAATATATCCTGTTTTCCTTGAAGATGTTAAAAAAAAGTCTTGTGCCTTACTAATAGCACTTCTTTATAATTCCAAAAGTTGTTGGGGGGATGAAGCTCATGCCTTCATTTGCCAGGGAAACATGGAATATAGGGCAAGGCAAAACTCATTGATTCTTTCTGTCATGCTCCCAGTCCCCAGTGAGATGTATGAGTGCAGCTGGATCAATGGATATCATCTGTGAGAAACTGGGATAAGAAGCTTAACAAATTTGTGATTTGATGCGATGGTTAATAAGGAGCTGTATTAATTTTGTTGCTTCAGTCATTTATTGCTATAAAATATTTCTGATAAGGGGTGGTCGCCAATTACTAAAAATCCTGTTGCTTTGTAGCTCTCCTGCCTTGTGCTGTCTTCTGCCAAAGGTCCGGTATGCTTCTGTCAGAAACAATTCTGTTTAATTATCCATTCTTTTTTTCAGCAGAAGCCAGAAGGCTGACACTGGACTGGCTCAGCCTAGATATATACCCCACCAGTAACCTAAAGCAAAAGCAAAACCTTTTACAAACATACTGCAGATAACACGGTAACATTTCCAGATTGGTCAGAATCTGATCTCTAGCCCCATAAAGTACAGACTCACACTAGCAGACCTGCCTCATTTTCCATTGCACCACTGAGACATCCATCCTTCTCAGCTCAACAAGGACATAAGACCTGTCCAGTTGCATTTGAAGCCGAGGCATAATCTTTGTACTTAGTTCTATTCACCACAAGCAAATTCTTATTAGATTCATTCTTGGCCATATGTTATTCTATATGCAAACTCCTCATGTGGCTTTTTTTTTTTTTTTGGTTCGGTTCCATATGTTCTGTCTATTCAGGCATTGTATATAGTTAAGGTTTAGCAACCATCTATGATTAAATAAACAATAGTGTAATGTTTGTCTTCAATCCACTTTCCAATCTATACTCGGAAAGTGCTTTTGTGTTTTCCCGGCAAATAGTTGAACCTATGCTTTCAGATCAGTCTTACCTGGATACCATTTTGGAATGAGAGATGGCTATTGTTAATCTCAAGCATTCTCACTGAAATTAATGGGTTTTACAGCCAGAGGATATAGACAAGTCTCTGCCTCCAACAGAGACTTCATGCATTGTGTACAATCCAGGTGAAATGGCTTAGAAACTGTACCTCCCCATAGCTATATCTCTCCAGTGTTTCATCCGAAGTGTATCTGTGATAGGGCTCATAAGAAATGAGGTCAGGGCGTTGCACCTCGTAGATGGCTTTAATCTTGGGAAGAGCAGCCAAATCTTTGTAATTAAGGATTTCATTATCCACTTTAGCCTATGGAAAGGGAAAGATATCATAGACAACCACAGAAAGAAAAAAGGAACAGGCACTTGAAACTCAGAGGAGAAAGAACACATCACAATGCAAGGTTGAAGGAAGCTTCAGAGCAAACAGGGACAGATACTTACGATGAAGGTGAAAAGAAGAAAGGAAGGAATTTTGAAGGGAATGCCAGGGCTATCCCTGTGTAGATGAAGCAACAGTGGGAAGGAGCAGTTGGTTCAGGATTGAAAGTGGTGCCAGGCTTTGCTTTGACTACATGCATCTGAATTCCTCTGTAAATCAGATGATGCTCAAAGGCACAGTGTGGCATTAAGCAGACAGATATTCAGGGATGGGAACAGACAACTCAGGCTGAACTTGCCAGATGCTTTCCTTGGCACATATTTGGCTTGGAAATCTGTTCCAAATCTGAAGGGGAGCAGTCCTCAATAGATATTTTATTTTATCAGTTGATCTCTTCTTCTCATCTCATCTAGGATTCACAGGGCATGCACTTCCAAATAACTCCCATGGGAGCTGCCAACTTCAATTCTTGGCTTTCCATGTTGCTTCTGCCCCATGTTGTGTATACTTACACAAATGACCCGGTTGGGGGAACCAATGCTGGAGCCAGGAGGGGATATGGATGTCTCTGAAGTTCTTCTGTGCTGTATATACAAAAACCGATAAGTTACTTGTTAAAATTTCCTAGACTTTGCTTACACGTAGTATTGAAGAAAAATTTCAAGCCATGCTGACCAGAGTTGCCAATATAGTAATGGCAGAAAAATCACATACCTGCATCTGTTCCTTCTGTTCAAAAAGTCTTAATCCCTATATATTTGGCTGCACTTTGCTACTTGCCACTCTAGGCTGCTAGCTCACTTTCTCATTCCATGCATATTATGAACACTCTATTTCAAAATTAAATGTTCCAGCCAATGCTATCAGTTACTACACCTTACATCTCCCTCAATTACTTTCAATTAAAGCTAGTATGCTGGAGGGCCTAACAAGAAATTATAGTGTAAATGAGCCTTTCATCAACTTTCCTTTTGCAGTATGTTACTTTCCAGTAACATTTGGTAAAAACCAACCATTTGGCACCTGTCCTCTCCAGTTCATTGCATGACGTTGGCAATCACTCAGTATAATGAAGAAATGTCACTTGCTTTCTTTCCTAGACACTATTGAGGAGGTACAGTACAGGTAGTCCTCGACATACGACCTCAACGGAGCCCAAATTTTCTGTTGTTAAGTGAGACATTTGTTAAGTGAGTTTTGCCCCATTTTACGATTTTTCTTGCCACAGTTGTTAAGTGAATCGCTGCAGCTGATAAGTTAGTAACCTGGTTGTTAAATGAATCTGGCTTCCCCATTGACTTTGCTTGCCAGAAGGTTGCAAAAGGGAATCACATGACTCTGGGACACAGCAAAGGTCATAAATATGAACCAGTTGCCAAGCATCTGAATTTTGATTACATGATCGTGGGGATGCTGTAAAGATTGTAACTATGAAAAACGGTCAAAAGTCACATTTTTCAGTGCCGTTGTACGGTCACTAAATGAACTGTTGCAAGTCGAGGACTACCTGTACAGAATGAGGTGTTTGTGTATGAAACTGAAACAGCTATGCATCTTCTGTAATGTATAGTGGTGTCCTGAGTCTTCCAGGCAATTGTCTCCAGTTCTCCCCGATAACTGACTAGATTGGCTATACACAGATCTACTTTATGGGCCTGGATAGAAAGATGGCAGCTGTACAATGTTATATAGAAAAGTAATTTGCAGCTTGGACAGGAAATGAGATTACCCTAGCTACACTGGGGTTACACTTTGATTTGAAGCTATGCATCCCAAGTAGACAATGAACATACAGTATACCAAGCATCTGGTGTCAAATGCTGAGGTTTGAGAACATTGGTTCGTATTTGCCAGTTTACAACATTATCTGGGAAACACAGCCACAGTACAGAATATATAGATTTCAGGAACAGGCATCAAGAACGTAGTTATGGTTCAGACCCCTTGACTATAACTTAAAGATATCACTTTCATCTTATTCATCATGCACATACCTCCCTGCAGGCTGAACAGTTCAGATCCTCAAATTCAAACCTATTTCTATTCAAAGTTATCTAAACAAATTATTTGGTTAACTTGCAGTACCCATTTTAGCTAATACCAGCCGCCACGAATAAAATTTGGCTGCCTGCTGTTCCCCAACTTTATTTTACCTTTAGCTTCTTTTCTGCTCTCGCTGCTTGTTTGCAGATTGGATGCCACACTTCTGAACCTGCGAAGGAGGACTATGTGTCAGAACTACAAGCTGCCCATCTGCATGTCTACTTTACCCAACATTACCTAAGTTTCATAAAGAAAAAAAAATACCATCGAAACCTTTTAATATTTCTTTTATAAGCAAGTGGCTGCTCCTTTTATTGCAAGAAAATCCATTGCTTTTTGTCAGCTGATAATGCCATGGGTATTTTCGTTCCAAAGATTTAGTTGGATTGGACAATTTTGAATTGCAAACAGGCATTAGGGAAATTTGCATACTTTGACCACTGTCCTCATTTTCAATCCCCAGACTCTTAAAAACATTTTCAAATTAGAATGTCCTCAACATATCCTAGTTCAAAATGAAAATAACCCCTGTTGCTATTCCTTCCAGTTGACCGATAGGGGAGCATAAAATAGTTTTCAGCCATGCTAATGTGTAAAAATCAGGACTATTGGTAAAATGGGAAAGCTACTAAGGCATAATCTCTCTGTTTATAATGCAAAAGAAAAATTCAGGCCGGTATCTCAGCATTATGCTAGTTGACATTCTGTGGGGAATGTGGAGAAACTAGGAGCATTCATTGCCCTTGTAGCATTAAGCAAACAAATAAATGCTGTCAAATGCTTTGAGAGTTTTAGGTCTCAGTAATTGGTGGAAATGAACAAAACATTGAATTTTTGATACTGTTCACAGCTACTATTCCCTTATTGTTGTGTAAAATAATCAGGGATGGCCATTTAGAGGAGAATATGAATTAATGACCTCATACAAAATACCCTCTTTGTTGGAGGTGTGCCGCTTAATTTGATTATGGAGTTCATGGTGGTCTCTGAGCTTGATTGTTTGCTTAAAGATGTTTTCTTATCCAACCACAGTAGCCAGACAAGCTATGTTCTCTTCTATTGGAACTTAATTTTATTGCTTGTCTCTCCCTTTTAGCACAGGGCTTATCACATCTTTATAGGTCTGGCTGACTGAAAAAAGTTGTAAGGCTGTAATATAAATACATCCAAGTACTAATTGTTTAGATAAACTTTGAATCAAGTCTTTACTCCTGGATGTTACTGAAACTGGCAACACTGTCTGTTGGAAACAGGAATGAAAAGCTAGAACAATAGAAAAGTATCAGGTATCTTAAGAGATAGAAGAAGGAATCAAGGACCTAATATGAATAAGCAAAAGAAAAATACCTTTAGTGCAGTCTAGTAATAATGATTTATGTTAGAGCTAGCTTTAAGACTAGACAATACCATGTTAAAAAAATACAGTATTTGATTTTGCCGGCAGAATATTTATTTGCATATGTTGCACATTCATATATTTTTCTTCTGCTTATGCATGTTGTGTTTTTGATGTATATATGCAATGAATAATAGTCCTCAATCAATCTAGCCTCCTCTCGCATTTCTGAGCTACATAAGAGAGAGAATGCTTTCAGACTTAGGGATGGTGTTTCCCTATTCTTGATTTATGGGCTTTAATGACTTGTACTATCATCTACATTTAAAGGATTCTAGAAAGAAATATGAGAATACTGTTATTATCACATCACATATTTCAAGACCGTGGCCAGATCATCTTCCCAGGAATATTGTTAAATGTATTAAAATTCAAAATTAGTTTCCTGATAATATAGAGGTCATTGTAGGATCACAAGCATTCTCCTTTTTTCTTTTGTTATGGGTACAAAGATCTCTATACAGTTTAAATTAGATATGCTTCTTTTCCATCCTCCTGGATAATTTTTCAGAGACTCTAAGTTAAAACGAGTTGCTTGAGACAGGACAAAAAAAAAAAAAAAAAAAGAACAAAAGCCAGCTCCCATTTGTGCAGCCTGAAAAATGTGTTTTGAACTGCAAGAGATGAAAATAATTTTGTTGGACAGTCTGCCTACTCCTTGAATGTAACAGAAGGTTCCTCCACATATGGCTTATGTCCAACCAATAATCAGGGTCACATATGTTATGTTCTCCTAATGCCACTGGTCTTCCACTGAGAAGATAAATAACATCTGATTCAGCTTGTGATGCAGGAGACTCCACTGGGAGAAAAGTGTTAAGCCTGAAGTTGTCCAGGAGGTGGTTTTCCAAAGGTAGCAACTTTTTAAACTTTTATCTCATCCTATTTCCTGGCTCTCTTTCTCCCTGCTGAAATCAAGCCACCTTTGCACCCTTTTACTGTGTTTCTGAAAGACCAGATTGTGGTTTGGGAAGGCAAACATGAGGAGGCAACAAGGAACATCGGAGGAAGGTGGAAGGAATTCTACAATAACTTATTTCTGTCCTCTATCACTGGCCAGTGGAGGGAATACTGGTCAGCTCATGGGAGCTAGTGAGCATTTTGAAGGTGACGAATACTAGCTTGGGAAGTAACATCAGTGACTATGTAAAAAAGCCCAGAAATGATGCACACTGGCTGAGAAATTCTGGGAGCTGAAGTCCACAAATCACAAAAGGGCCAAGTTTGAAGACCCCTGTACTAATCCAACAGAAATGAAAACATTAGAACCAGTTGTCAAGTAGTCCTAATGATTCTCTTAGAGATCCTCCATATTGGTTCCTTCCTGTTGCTTCTTTATTCATTTTAGGCAGAAATGCATCCATACAGTATGATTCAAGGTTGTTCTTGCTCTTCTTGGCTAGGGTAGCAGAGTGAATGAATGTGGCTTCTCTGAACATGGAGGTTTCTAAATTTAACTGAGTCAAATTACAGCAATATAACATTACCATACCTGACATTTATTGTAAAGTTCCACTTAGATGGCTAGGGAGCAAAATGGGGAGATACTTTTGTGAGCAATTTTTTTTGTTTATCCTTGGAATCAGCCCAGTTTCATACAGGAAGAATAACTAGCTTCTCCAGCAATCACTGCCACCATTTCCCATCTTCTCACAGTATCCTCAATTTTAGATGCTCTTTAAGATCATGCAACAGGACCTTCTCATAAGTAGTATTGGGACAGGTGCAACACTTTGAAAAATTTGCAGTTCTTTCATGCTCATCACTGTGGCAGGCTTCCTACTAATTGATCAGCCAAAGAGGCATTAATGATGCCTCCACTCCTCTAAAACAAGCCAATTGTTAATTGCCATCCCACGCAGAAAACTGCCAGCAACTAAGCCAACAGTTCTTGGAGTGTGAGGGTGGGGGAAAAAATTCAGCCCAACAATTAATGTTGATATACAAAGGGTAATTAGTGACTCACAATGTCAAACACCAAACGACTGTCTACGAGACTCTCTCCTTGCTGAAAATAGATGTACAGGGAGGAGAACATCCTAACCTTATATTAAGATCTAGTCATCTCATTTCTCATTGCAACTAGATATTTCATAAACATGTGAATACACTAAGCCTGTTGCAATCAGAAAATCAAAATATTGTTTTAAGTTCATTCAAATGCCTTGTTTGAAAATTTCAGCATGAAATGGGATTGATAATACGAATTCCAGTTTCATGTAATTTTTAGAGAAGGTTAATCAATTATTCTCTAATAAAATCTGAATCTATTATAATGAAAGACTGAATGTTCTTCAGAGAGGCCCAGCATGGCTCTTAAAATATGTTCATATCATGTTTAAGTTGCAAGGACAAGTATTAAATTTGCCCCCTATGGATTAGAGGAGATTTTTTAATTCTTAATGAGATCTTTTGCCTCCAATAGGTGCTCCTACCTGTGAGGTACATTTCTTCCCCTTCTGTGAACATTTGGTGACATCGTACACATCTGGCACAAGTGGGATGATAATGCTTTCCTCCTGCCTACAAAAACAGTGAGAACACAGGGTGGTTGAACAAAATAGCCACATGCCAATGTTCTATCTAGCCGAAGACATGACTGTCTAGGAAAAGTGATGTTTCTTTGATTTAGATGAAACAAAATTTGGCAGTAATACTATAATTTATGTCACATTTTCCATCACACGTGATTGATTGGTTATATTTATTATACATTTCTGCCCAAAAATCTTTTAGGGCTTTATATTCCAACCACACATTAAAGTTTGTTGTTAGAGTTTCATAAAACATCAGAGTAATCCTGCTATAAATACTGTTTCGAATCAAGGAGACGTACCACTTATAATTATATAACACTACCTAATAATTAACACACCTCCTCTTATTTTTGTTTAAGAAAAATTAAATGGTTTCAGTGGTTCCATTATTGTGCTAAATTTGTCTTCTCCACAATAGACTATGCCATACGGCTTTGAATTTCCTGCACATTCTAACTTTAATATTTTGCACTTTTTATATCTTTCAGTTTAAGTTTTTAAAATACTTGAATGGATCATTGGCCTTATTGGCTTGATTTTTTCTAAAGTATAAACATTGAAATAATCTATATAACTTGATTTCTCTGAAATTTCTTTCAATTTTTATGCTTTTAACCTTTCTTCCATCTTTTCTTATAATTTTATCCAAATTCTCACCGTATGTTTTCTTGCAGAAAAATTGCAGAGATATCAAAGCATTTTGAGATTAGAATCCTGTGGTAATCTAAGTGGATTGTTCTATGCAAGGCTTAACATTAAATTTTATTATGCTTCTGGAACAACATGAGCTATATGCATTCATAAATATTTCACTTTCTTATTTTCCCCTGATTCCTTTTAATAGATTTGTTGCCTGTTTCATTTTGTACTCATACGATTTTTAAAGATTATCTGAAGCCTGCAATCATCATAACAGAACACAACAGAACATTTTCTGCAACAGAAAACATTGCCATAGTGTTGGAATTGTATCATTAGAAAATAGAGGGAGTTTGTGTAAAGTTACATTACTTTGATATTCCCTTATCTGTATAATTCTATTTATAACACAGGTTATTTTTATCATTATATTTTCATGTTGTTTGAAAGAATATTTTAATTAATTAAAAAATCAGCTATTATCAAATATGGCTGATAATCGTAACATTTTAAAGGATCATTTCAATTTGGGACAGATCCACTGTGAAACTGGAATTTGCTCTAAATTAAATCCATAATTCTATGTCCTTCACTCTGGAGTAAGAAAAAATAGGTCTTGACTTTCTTCTATGTATTATCCTTTCAAGACACCTACTGCGTTCCTCTTTGATTGTCTTTTCTCAATGCCAAAGACACTCAGCCTTTTCAATTTCCTTTCATAGGATTTAGCTTCTAGTATTCTTATTGCTCTTTTCAGAAAATTTTCTGATTTATTAAAGCACGGTGCTCAGAACTAGACACAGTATTCAAAATAGTTCTATCTGAAGAACAATTAAGTGCTTCCACCATTTGGAAAGTATACTCCAGTTGAAAAAGTCTAAAATTGCTTTTTCTTTATTTTACAGCCATATCACCCTGCTGATCATATTCAAATCATATTCAGTTTGATTTGAGCACTAGTACAAAATCTTTTTTCGTAAGTATTAAGCTAGGTGTCCTTCATCATAAACTTATTCATTTTAATCTTGCTTCATTAGTCCAGAACTTTTCATTGTCTCCGTTAAATGTCATTGTCTTATTTTGAGCCCATTTTTCTAACCTATTAAAATCATTCTGGATTGTATTTCTGCCTTCGAATCCAAATGCCTGTTATCTGTAAATCTGATACTATTCCATCCACCCCTTCATTTAAATCAGTAATGAAAATATTGAAGAGTAGAGGACTTAAGATTGAACCTTTTCGTATACTTCGGTATCTATAGTTTGAGGAGACGTTGACAAGAACACTTTGAGTGTGATTTCTGATCCAACTACATATTGATTGAACTGCTATGTTATCAAGTCCTCACTTAACTAGCTTGCTAATCAGCATGTCATGGATCCTTAAAATGCTTTTAATATACAAAGCGGTTTACCTAGTTAAAAAAAAGGAGTACAGAAAGAAATCTGCCCTAATTGGTCAGGCTGTTAAAAAAAAAAGATGGTGGAAGATTTGTACTTTTGGACTAGCAATATTGAAGTCAGCCCTCAGAGATGAATCAAACAGGGAAAATAATCAGATTTGCTAATTTTGCTTTATTATAAAGCAAATTAACAGATTCTAAATTTCTTACTCCATCTCTCTCTCTCTCTCTCTCTTTCTCTCTCTCCCTCCCTCCCTCCCCCCCCTCTCTCTCTCTCTTCCCCCACCCGCTTTGTCTGGATCATTCCTTAGGTAGCATTGCTTCTCCTAGTCCCTCTAGGTCTAGGTTATTCCCACATACTATTACACAAATTATACTCATTCAGCATAAACAGGTATTCCCTGACCATGTTTATATCAATCTCAACCTGCAAACATTTCCCTTCATCTTACTTTACACAATTCTCTGATGGAACACAAACTGTTGGAGAAGACTGAACCAAAATTGGTGCCAAGTATATCTGCCTTTTTAACCTAAAATCGGATAGAAAAGGCATCTTTAGAGAATGCTGTGGTTTTTTTAATTATGGCACAATTGATGAGAACTAAGATGCACAGCCCAATGATTGAGCAACTAACTGTATTAATAAAAAGTATAAATCATACATGGAAATTATATACATATTCCCAATAGGACAATAAGCAGCAAACAAAATGCAAGGGTCCGGAGTTCTTCTGCACGAATCTTAGTTCTTACATGCAATCACAATAAAGTGGATGCAAGTTTGATATAAAATATGGCATCAGGATTGTGGCAAGTCATAGAAACCTAAAGTTGTATTTCTAGCTTTTATCACTGCAGATGGCTTTGAAATCAGTAGAGCCACCCAAGGATTACAATGAGTGACAGCTTACTGGATCCACCCTGGTATCAACACTGTTGTAGGGAGAGGCCAAGTGCCCAGTGCTGTCACTTTGATTAAAGGGACCATTATTTTCTACCAATTTTCCACTTATTTCTATCTAACGGCTTTGCTAGAACTAGGCAGAATAACAGCATGATCAAGTCCAGAGAGATATTGAAAATGTAAGCAATCCCTGGAATAGCTTGACAGCCCTGTTTGCCAGCTGTCACTAAGTAAACTGTCATTGTTTCTGGATAGTGGAGAGATCTGCCATTGAGTTAAGAATAAAAAGAAAGTATTCTCATTAAGTGTCCAGTCCTATTTTTCTCTTGAGACATTCTTGTAAGAAGGCAACTTTTTCTTCTGCCTTCAGTGACTCTGATACTCCAAGATTAGAAATAACATCCTATTATTTCGCCCACTTGCAATGCATCAAGGGTGTTCTCCCTGCTCTTTAACAACGATAATAGGTTTAATTGGTATCTTGTTTCCTTTCAAAAGGAATTTTGGATTTCAATTACAGACACGCTTTCTGAGCATCAGAGCTCAGTTGCAGCCACTGGTTTAACTTGTTGCCCTCACTTATTACTCCATGCAAAGAACTACTCCTAAAGGGGCTTTTATAGGAAAATAATAATGGTGACAATTGGATTGATGATGATGATAATGAAAGAATAAGAGATTATTAAAGAGTACCAAGAAGAAAAGGACAACCAGGACCTTTAATTAGAGGCTGAACTTTTAAATTAAGGCCAGAATTGACTTGAATAATTGTTTCAAGAAAGGGTTGAGTTTCACATCTGCAGAATTCTTGGTTAGATTGTCAGCAATAGATCACTACTCTTGTCAGTTCAGTCATAATATTGCTAGCCAAAAGCATGAACCAAAGTTTGCTCCCCTGCAATAAAATTTAGGTTCTCGGCCTACGAATACTAGCCTTCTGTTTCAGGCCAGTGACACAGATCTAGATTTGCCTTTACAATACAGCAATCTGCCCCAAAGGTGCTTTTTTTTTTTTTTCCAAAAGGCAACTGGATTTTCTTGTTTTTCTTCAAAGACATTTTGCTTCTCATCCAAGAACCTCCTTCAGCTTAGAGCTGAAGAAGCTTCTTGCATGAGAAGTAAAATGTCTTCAAAGAAAAAATGAAGTCCAGTTGTGCCAATAATATCAAAGTCACTGGGATTCCAACCTCTGGGATTTTTCGGAAAGGCAGTAAAGGCTTCCCATCAAAAGGTTATCCTCCAAAGTTTTGCAATTTGAAAAATCTTGTGGTCATTGTCCATTCAACCATGAATCTCCTTAACCCAGGCAGTTCTTACTGATACAGCTTTGTTCTATTGCAATTTTGTTTTATGCAAGAATTACTTTACTGCTAGTTCAAAGTAGTGATAATTTAGTTCATATGAACTAAACAGCAACTTGTATTTGAGCAAATTTCTTACATATACTTTTGATGCTAGTAGTTTGGATGCATGAAATTTTGGAATATCCATAAGCTCAGGCACTTGGACAGTTCTCACATTAATATTTGCTGCTCTAAATGAACAGTATTAGCAAATAAAGAGTGATTGCTGGAGTGGGATGAGGAAATAGCCAGTGTAATGTAAATTATTAAAGAAATTACGTTTTTTTTTTCTCATTCTAACTGACAATTCTATCACTGCTCCAGGAATGTGCTGTCTGGAGGGAAGTTCAGTAACAAGATCTATTCAGGAATCCAATTTAATTAATTAATTAAAAGCATTTATAAGACTGCCCACCTCAAATAATGTGATTCTGCTAGCATACTGTAATCCAACAAAGATGTCAAAGATAAAATAATCAATAATGGCTAAAAAGAGATATAAACTATTAAATAGCAATCAGGTACTCCAATGTATTTTAATCTTCCAGACATGTCCCCAACATCAGGAATTGCACTGAAAAAGAATGACAAGAAAGGCTGCTGGGAAACCAGCTTTGGAATGCAAACTTAAACAGATGTGGATATAGAACAAAAATAATTAAACTCATCCAATTCTAATCCCAATCTCTCCACAAAAGAAAAGGGACACTTGGCTATTGTGAAAACAGATATCTTCCTCGTTCCTTCTAAGATACACAATCTGATTCATAACTTCCACTCCTTTGGAATGAACTGGAATAACGGTGGAGAAGCCCTAAGTGCAGTAATGTGGCATTGCATTTCTTTCACTAGGCACTTTTGAGGAGATCATCAGGAGTTTCCTTGCATTGTGTCAAACAAATTGTCCAGCAGGCATCATTGTTTAAACTACCATAATAACAGAGATTGAATTTTTGCCAATCTTACCTGGATAATTTGGGGACTGAGCTTCAAAAATACATTTCTGATGAATGAGATATGATTTCTTCAATCCCTTCTACTTTACCCATATTTTATGGTTATTAATTATTTTTCCTGATTACTACAACGCTGGAATAGATTCTCTATTTTTCTGCAGGTAACACCAGTCCTGCCTTATCCCCCTTTACATCAAAGCAAACAACATTTTATGGATCAGACAAAAACTTCTTTCTACATTTCCCATTGCCCAGAAATGCTGGCCTATTTTTTTTTATTATTATTCTAGGCATTCTCAACAGTCAATTTGTCCATAATGCAAGATTCCTTCAACTTATTAAAAAAAGAAAAGAAAAAGACTGAGCTGTTCAAAAATCAACCAAGCACAGCATTTCAGGCAGCTGCATTATCTGATGTCTCTGCCTCACAGTTTTATAGTTTGAAAGGGCGGAAATTTGGAAATCAATGGTGATCATGCAAATGGAGTGAATGAATCATTGAAACATTTGCAGCTGAAAGCAACAAATCTCTCTCTTTCTCTCTCGCTTCTTCTCACCTCTCATAAATATTTCGGTGCCTTCAGAGACATGTTTCTTTCTAATTCATGCATCTTCTAAAACTCCACTGAGATTTGTGAGACTTTACTAGCTGAGCTACTGCTAGATTTGGCAATCACTATAGTAGTATTGTCTCAAATCTCATAGTATAACACTTCTGTTGAATGCAATTGTCTCCAGGAAGCTGGCCAGGGGTTATCCACAGAAGAAAATGAAAATGTCCTATGGGAATTACACCCTGATCCTATGAGCTATTGGATGCAGCTCAATGGCTCAAGTACCAAGCTTCCAGTCTTCCTATGAAAACAGAGGCACTCACTCTACCAGTGCAATAGCATTCATATTTTTATGTTTTCTCTTTGCCATTGTTTAGTGTGTCAACACATTATTGTGTTCGTCCATGAAGGCAGAACATTAAGTTCTCCATTCGCCATTTTCTTTTCTGATCATGGGAATCCTAAAGTTGAAGAAAAGATGTGGCTTAATCTGGATTAAATTGTGGAAGAACTCTCATAATTGGTACCCACAATATCTAAGTAAAGAAAGATAAAAATAGATGCCTGGCAGATCTATTGCCATCTCTGAAAGGAATGTCTATTTAGCCACAAAAATATAGGTTACAGGTGGCCTTTCTGTAAACTATGGCTTTACACTGTTATAAGTATAGTGGATGTATATATAATTTACCCCAGAATATAGTTCCTTTTAGTCTTTACTCTTTAGTCCTTCCAATTTCTTAGTCTTGAGTGTTGAGAGAGATATTGGTCTTTTTATTTAAACTATTTTTGTCTCAGATACAAAATATAAAATGTGTTTTCCTCATCATTTGGATACATGGAATAGTTCTAGTGAGACACACATTGTATGAATGAATATTTTCAAAAGCAAGTGATCTAAGCAAATAGAAATGGCTGGTTTTCTCAATGCACTAATATGACTTTCTCAAAAAAGAGGTCCTATAACAAAAGATACCTGCAATCCAGTTTTATAGATTATGAGATCAGAAAATATTTCTGCCTTTTGATAGATACAGAATGCTGATGATGTAGCTAGAATATATGACTGTACCAGGCGGCAGTATATATAGTATTAAAATGTAAAGCCATTGAATCAGAGTGTCTATCTTTAAGTGGACGTGCAGAGAATTAATACTGTTAGTTTTCATTTTATTCAATTGCAGAGCCAGTTAAAGCCTTCCATGAAAATAAGCTTCATAATATAAGTATCTTATGCATAGAATTCAGTTTACCTTTTGTGAACTTATAATTCAGAATTAATGTAACTAATAATAAACATCTGAAGCACTGCCTGAACACCATCAGCACTGACAAAATCACTACCAGTCAATTACAAAGGGCAACTTTTCTTGCAAAAGTTTGCATCCTTCAACATTTCTTTTAATATTATTAAACAACAAAATCTGCTTACGCTTGGTCCTTCGAAAGGATTTGATAGATGGACAAAAATGCCAAATACAGTCTAAACATCTGTGTTGCCCACCATAATTTATTAAATTTAAATGCTACCCGACTGCCAGGAACTCTGAGTGGTTATGTTGGCTGCTTAACCTCTCAGCTACCTGGCAAAGTATCATAAGTAGTTGCATTTTGGTTTTGTTTTAATCACTCCCTAAAGATCCATCGTAGTAGATAGTTTGATCACGAAGAGGATGCAACTGCCCACTAAACCAAACCACAAGAAATCTTGTTGATTTTACACTAATGAAAATTACAGGCCATTGTATGAATCTAAAGTTGCCAACAGTGAAGACAGACTGCGAATTATAATTCAAAGAGGGAGGGGTGTGTCATTCTTTAAGACTCATTAATTTTCTACACTGGCTACACAGCTTAAAGCCATCTGGGACAGCCAGAGGCTTAAACATATGAAGGCTGATTATGGCTGAAATAGAAGGCTTTCATACTATATTTCATTGAGACGATGGGAAAATAGCAGCTGCCTATCTTGAGGGAAATCAGGAGCCTTGGCACTCAGTAGGTATCAAATTCTACAGTAACTTGCCATACGGTTTGATTTATAATCGTGATTAGTTGGCTTAGAGATCAAATGTTTCTACCAGCATCATCAGGGAAAACCCTGAGAGGTTGAGCTTGTAGTCCATGAGACTTCTGGGACTGTAAAATAACTCAGTCTTGAATATCTCCAAAGATAGGTTGTACCTTGCCCATGAGATTTCTGAACCATCCCATGGCTCTTGTAGATTTTCCTATGTAACATATCAAACATATCTCCTGACTTCATACCAAGTTGCAGGCTATCTGCTGGCCTATATGCAGTCACTCCTATCCTATGATTTTTGCAATTTCCCTTGGCCAAGGTATTAGAATTTCAAGGCACATAGTTCAACAAAAGTAACTATCTGTCAATGGATTATACCTGTACTCACCAACATAATGTACAGAAAAGACCAGCGTGGCTGGAATAAATCCATATGCAACAATTTCTTTCCAAGGTTTATCTTAAAGACAATTTCATTAGCTTTTCCCATTCCTGCGAAACAACTGTTAGTCACCGTGCATGACTGAAGAAAATAGATCTGGAGTGAAAATCCTTTTGAATTAGTGCTATCCAGTTGTCCTTTAATCTACTTTCTGTTCCAGAAAACCTTTCAGGACATCTGTGTCTTAAGCTGATGCAATTTTCAGGAAGTTGGAAGTCTTAATGCCACTCAAGAGCAGTAGCACCTTTCTGAATGCAATCACTTGGCAGAATTATTTTTAAAACCTGCTCCAAATTATCTTGGTTTGACTGTCTTGGGCAGAAAGGTGGAAAATGAAAGCACGATAAAATTACAGCCAACAAATAACATTTAAGCCTAAATACCTGGTCTCTTTTGCATTCAATGAATTTCAAGAACTTTTTGGTGCATGGGCTAAATTAGGTTGCTAGATGCTTGGCAAGTTCATACCAACTTATCTCCGGATGAATATTAGATAAAATCTGAAGTAAATAGTTTATTCAGAATCTGAGAAGGGGAAAAATGGCACAAAATGGGCAAGCTCTTAACAAAGAAATGATCATTTCTTGCTCATTGAGAAGACTCCTTTCTTCTCAATTTTAAATATTTGAACAGCCACTGCCAGACTCCAAGACAACTAGAGATTCTAGTCCTTTACCTTCTCCTTTACTGATAAATAAACTTAGATGTGCTGCAATGAAACCTCTCCTTGAGAAGGTCAATTATCAGTTCACGCTCAGAGGACTTTTCTTTATTGTTACTTCATAAATTCCAGTACTTCATATAGTACTAAAAACCAGTTCT
This sequence comes from Crotalus tigris, assembly GCF_016545835.1. Classification (NCBI taxonomy): domain Eukaryota; kingdom Metazoa; phylum Chordata; class Lepidosauria; order Squamata; family Viperidae; genus Crotalus; species Crotalus tigris. Next base: position 6,777,599 of record NW_024096478.1, on the reverse strand, counting down.
GCCTCTGAATCAGAGCTCCATGTTAACTGCTGCTGAAATTAATTTTAGCTGCATGTGTTAGTAGTAGGAAAATAAATTACAAGAGGAACTGTTGAAAAAAATATGCAGGGATGATGAGTGATTTTCCATAATTAATACTGAAAACAACAACATTTTAATTCATTTTACTTCTGTCAGCATTACTTTAAAGCCTCTGTTCATTATTCATTTCAGGTACTACTTCTGTTGCAGTTTATTATTGGGGAAGTGATGTGTTGGAGAGAAGAGATAGCATTAGAATGGATTATTTGGAAGTTCTACTTAAACTAATATACCCTGGAACCTCTCCTGGTACAAATGGTAACATTTTCCCTTCTTTGTCATTAATGTCTCTTTTATTTAATTATCTCATTACATTAAAATATGCCTGGTTCACTTGTTTCATTCCTAATATATTATTTTGGTATACACACTGCAATTTTGCCAGACCTGATTTTGATTTTCTTATGAATGTTTCATGATTAAGGTGAGCCACCCTTCTGCTTTTCTCTATTTAGTTAGATCAAACTTCTGTAATTTAGTGCCCTCCAGATGACTTTCAGTTTTTAGCTGAGCTTTCCTTTTTACTCATCAGAGCAAGGATGAATTTAGACCCAGGAAGAATCTACACTTACTATCCAATTCTATAAATTCCACTGACTTCCCTTTTGCGGTAAAATCTTTCTACCATTACATAGTTCAGAGGACCTATGTCAGTGGTGGCGAACCTATGGCACGGGTGCCAGAGGCGGCACTCAGAGTCCTCTCTGTGGGCACGCGCACCGTCACCCCAGTCCTAGGCCTTTAGCTGGGTTTTATAAAACCTTTTCGCTTTAGGCCTCTGCCACCATGTGCAAAAAAAAAAAAAAAGTTCGATCAGTCAATTTCAACTTCTCGCGGGAAAAAAAAGATCTTGCAAAGTTGGAATTGATTGATTGAACTTTTTAGTCCCACCCAGTCTGCCATTACCACTGCAGCCACGCCCACCCAATGGGCCATGCCCACCCAATGGGCCACACCCACCTGGCACTTGATGATGCATAAATGGGTTTTGGGTTGCAGTTTGGACACTCAATCTCTAAAAGGTTCACCATCACTGACCTATATGAAACAGGTAGCAGGTGCATTGAATTCGTTGCCAAAACCACAGGAAGGAGTATGGTGGAATTTAACTACAAAACATTCTTCCAGGTGGAAGGATGGAGAGAGCATCTGAATAAAAAGGTGTCACTGACACTTTCTGCAGCCAGAGAAAAAAAATTACTTTTAAAATGCCTAAAGCGGGGAAAGAAGATATATATATTATCTTGAATGTTTTGAAAATATTTTTGAAGAACCAAATGGGGATCTTCAGCTGATAGTCCTTCAAATACAGTTTGATGCAAATGGCTTATTAGACAAAATATACCACTAGCCTTCCATACTGATGAAAAAGAAATAATTAAAATCTTGATATAAATGTACCAGCGCTGTACTACAAAAAGAATACCGTATTGATGGACCTGTTCACAGCTGCATAACTGAAGAAGTCATAGGACTGTATGAATTCTCCCATTAAAGAAAGTTACAAAATCTTGAGATTGTTTTTTTAAAAAAAAATAGGAGGAAGGGGGAAATGCTATGGTAAGATGGATAATCTTTGACTTAAAATTACTGATTCAGCGACTGTTTAACATTATGATGGCACTGAATGCGGAGGACTTATAATTGGTCTGGAAAGCTGTGGCTATTGCGGTGTCTTCATGGTCATGTGACCATAATCTAGGTTCTTGGGTGCCTGTTTCACATTTATTGTTTCAGGAGCCACAGTCATGTGATTGTAATTTGCAACTTTCCCTTCCAGTTTCCCAAGGAAAAAAGTCAATGGAGAAGACAGTAGGGAAGGTTTCAAGTTGATCCCACTGCTTTTTCTCTTAAACCCCCCCCCCCACTACAGATCCCTGGGACCCAGTGGTGGGATTCAGCTGGTTCGCACCAGTTCACCAGAACCGGTAGCTAATTTTTTGTTGCCCAGGCCCAGAACAGACTTCCGGAAGCGGCATCCACACAGAGAACCGGTTGTTCACATATTTGAATCCCACCACTGCTGGGACCTCATACTCTGTAATCCCCAATTGACTGCCTGAATTCCATAGCGCTCTCTTACATGGCATGTGTCCACACACAGCAGCAGCCCCACCCATTTTTGCTTAACATTTTTGCCTAGTCCCAAGGTTACAATGGGACTACAACTCCTGTGATTGCTGTCACTATGCGAAGTGATCGTGTGACATTGCACTTTATGATTGAATCACTTAGCAATAGCAATCCCGGTCATCGTAACTCGAGGACTGCTCTATCGGAAGTTACAATTGCCATCATAACTTGAGGACTGCTGTAACGGCAGCATGACTGAGATTTATAAGATAGGTGCGTGGAGTGAAGAAAGAATGAATTTTTCTTCCCACCTCACGCTTGCCGCAAGGGTCAACCAAATAATTTTAATACTGGGAAATTCAGAACAGAGAGAAAGAAATGTTCCCAATTATGCGTAATTAAATATGGAAAGTCCTTCTGTAAAATGAGGTGACAGATTTACTGGCAGATATTCTGAAATGGAGTGGAACTAGTATCAACATTCTTTATGATTTAGCAAATGATCTGTTCTCATAGGATTTAAAAAAAAATTCTGTGACACGTGAGGGCTTGAAATGAAAGTAAACAAACCCCCCAAAATGTTGTTTGGCTTTTATAGGTAAGATTTAACTATAGCAGATTCCAATAAGATGCATGCTCTCTTGTTCTATAGTGCTGACATAGCCATGCTCGATTTGGGTGCATCAACAATAAATTCAGCAACATTTAGTATCCATTAGGCTTCCTCATATATTTGTCTCACGGCTTATTTTCTCTTGTGCGGATTCTTCAATTTATCAGGAGCTAGTTCTTTATCCAACCTCTAAAAAAAATACCAGGTGGGGGAAAAAATCCTAACACTTTGGGACAAATAGCAGTTTGTGAGCTCATCCCATAGTTATCCAAACATCCTTTGCAAAGAAGCATGCTATGGATGCTACTGCCATTATTTCAGATTTGGTTCAGTTAGGGAAAAAGAGCAGGATCTCTTCTGACTATAGATAAGTGCTTGGCTGTTTCCTGTTTTTGTAACTCCTGTCATAATAAAGACATCTCTTTGCACTGGACTCACCTCTAAGACTCTGCCGCTAATATACCGATTGCAAGTCTCACACTTAATACCAAATTGAGCATGATAGTCCGCTTCACAATATGGAACACCATCCCTGTGAGAAAAGAACAGGCTGTGAGATTTCAAAGAGAGAAGGAAAAATGAAGCACAACCCACCCGAAGCACAAATGTTATAGAGATCGTCATGGCTGGATGCTGCAACACCATTCATACTAAAGTGAAGGCATTGTGAAAACTTTCCCAGACAAGTCAGTTGCTTACTTTTTGCCTTCTAATCTGTTTTTGCTCCTAATCTGCTGGTTTTGTGCTGGGTCTATCTGCAGTTGCCTGACAGCAGCAGGGCCCTTGAGGCCCAGGGTCTGAGTCCAGGAATGGGGCCAGGAGAGAGTCCTTTGACCATTTCTTTCTAACCACTTGCTCAGTTGGATGAGATTGATTCAGAAATATACAGGAAGGGCGAATGTATGTCACAAAAAAGGCAGTTACACCCACCAGCACAAAAGGTAGAGGGCGGAAGGACGGTTTGTTTATTCAGTAGACAGTGAGCCTCGGATGCAAGCCGGAGTCAGCAGGAAGGCTCAGGGGAGCCAAAAGGAAAAGACGATACGGTGTACGACCAAGATACATTTGACATCGGCTGCTTCACATACAGGTAGTTCTCGACTTATGACCACTTACAAGCCCATGATTTCTGTGGTTAAGCAAGACAGTTAAGTGAATTTTGCCCAATCTTATGACTTTTCTTGCCTCATAGGTTAAGTGAATTATTGTGAGCCGAGGTGGCGCAGCAGTTAGAGTGCAGTACTGCAAGCCACTTTAGCTGACTGTGTTCAGCAGGTCAGCGGTTCAAATCTCACCAGCTCAAGGTTGACTCAGCCTTCCATCCTTTCGGGGTAGGTAAAATGAGGACCCAGATTGTTGGGGGCAATGTAAATATATATATACATTGCTTACTGGTGTACACCGCTTAGAGAGTGCTTGCACTTAAAGCGGTATATAAGTCTCATAAATAAATAAATAAATAAATAAAAATTGTAGTTGTTAAGTTAATACCATGGTTGTTTAAGTGAATGTAGCTTTGCTTCTCAGAAGGTCACAAAAGGTGATCACATGACCCCCTCCTGGACACTGCAACTGTCATAAATGTGAGTCAGTTGCCAAGCACCCAAATTTTGATCACATGACTTTGGGGATGCTGCAGTGGTCGTAAGTGTGAAAAATGGTCATAAGTCAACCTTTTTTCAGTGCCACTGTAACTTCAAACAGTCACTAAATGAACTGCTATAAGTCGAGGACTACCTGTATCATATTTTCTGCACAATTGTTCATATTTATTTCAGGAAATTAAAGCTTGAAAAGCAGAATGTCAGAACAACCGTGGGCCTGTTTCTGGCTGTTACCTGGTGGATAAAGTCACCCATTCTGCTTTTATTTCCTTACTGAGCAGAACCATTCTTTAAGGCAGTGTTTCTCAACCTTGACAATTTTAAGGCATGTGGACTTCAACTCCCAGAATTCCACAGCCAGCATTGCTGGCTGTGGAATTCTGGGAGTTGAAGTCCACATGCCTTAAAATTGTCAAGGTTGAGAAACACTGCTTTAAGGGATCCTTTGTTGGAATAGGCTCACGGGTTGCTCCAGGGCTAAAGGTACTCAATGATTAATCATTGAGACAGAATAATAAAACCATTAATTGCACCATAAATGTGGCTTTTAAATTGGGTTTTAACAGAAGTTATCCATGGACTTTCATTGCTAATGGCAGTTTTACAAACAATTATCTTTTAATGAATTATAGACAATGTTACCCCCAATTAAAGGAAATCCACTGTTTTATTTAGTCTAGACAAAACATTGCTTTTGTTTAAACAGCTTCAGATATTATTTGGCACTGGGATTCTGCAACATCATTTATTTAATTCTCCTTAGTGCAGATATAAGCATTTAATGCTGCAGCATTTATGCGCTCTGTTGGATGACACCTGCATAAAACTTGATCTACATTCTCTCTCCAGAGAGAATTATTTTCTAGTACCATTATTACCTGATTATCCATTGAAAGGTCTATGTACAGCAAGATCATTGTCAGAAACATTGCTATGATAGAGGATCTAAGCAAAGCTATTGTAAATGAGGATTAAATACACAAAATTTAAAAGAATTACAAAGAATGTGCTGTTGAGGATGTAGAAAATAGAATGGTTGGATAGGGGAGTAAATGAATCAGGACTAATTCCTGAATTAGTGGCGGTCAGACCATATGACCTTTGATTGAATTAGCAAATAATCAAATAAATAGATAGACTAGTTTATTCCAGGAACACAGGTATTTGCAACCATCCTAGAGCCTTCATGTGTAACTACCCAAAGAGTTGAAATTGAAGATAGTTTTGGAATTCTTACTGAGCAACTGGAAAGCGTACTGATTTTACAAAAACTAGAAAATTGCTTTTTAAAAAAACCCCTCTTCTTTATGAAGTAAGGAGTTCTCAAAAGGTTGCCTATATTCCTTTCCAGTAAATCCATACAAGTGAGGCAAAAGGAGGAACAAGTGGCTCGTGCTTCCTGCAGAAGTGAAGGTGATCCATTATGTGCACTGAAAATGCACACATTCCATTTGTACATGAAATTATTAGATTCTAGTCCAGGAAGATATCCACATCTCACTTCTTTGCACATTAGCCAAGAACGGTAGAAGAGAAAGTACAAATCTGTTTTGCTTTCTTTCTCTCTTCTTGCTTCTAATATACATAGTGGTACAAAAGTCTCAGAATTCTTCAAGAATACCATCCAATGCTTAGCTGTGAAGGAATTCCCCACCCATCCAGTTTATAATGTGCATAGGGAAGAGGTGAAAACACGCACTTGCTAATGTATTCTCCAGTCAGGATGATTCCACAGGTTTGGCACTTGAAGCAGCTGACATGCCACTGTTTTTCTAAAGCCAGGAGGGACTGACCTTGCTTGATTTCCTCTTTGCAACCTGCACATTCTAAGGAATAAAAGAGACAAGAACTAACCACACAGCAGAAGTAGGAACATCCCAAATAGATTTAAAATCTGTGTAGAAGACAACAGGGTCTACAAATAGCACGCTTACTGCAACCATAAATAACAATAATACAAATGACGGACATTAAGCAAAAGGTTCCAGTGTTCAAAATGGTTTGTCATACATAGGCTATCTCCGTTAAGGAAAAAACAAATGACTAATAGGAAAGGTCCTTTATTTTGCATAAAAGTCAATGTGGAGAACCTCAGTTGTATAATTTCCTCTACAGTTACATGGTTTTCTCTTTGGAGAGACAGCTATCCAAGATTGTGTTGTCCATAGGATGGATTCTCCATCCCTGATCATGATTGGCCATATTGGTTAAGAAGGTTGATATGCTGATTCTAACATATTTTGAGACCATTCAGGTTGGAGAAGCCAGATATATGAAAGTCATGTGAATGCTCCTCATGGGTATCTTGTCTCTGCATATGTTCTTGGATTTGTTGATAAATCACTGTAACTCTAAACAACACTTTGTTTATAAAGTAGCTGCTTACAGCAGCATCAGCAGTATTGTTATCAGAGTGTGTAAACCTAGTGGAATATTTAAAATGTTCAATATTGCATCCATATTATGAACCATAACATTGGGAGTCTTGGAAACTATTTATACATATAAATTTTTATTCAGACCTCACCTTTGGCAAGATTCAGTCTGTGCCAACTGAATAAAATAAATAAATCAAAAATACATAAAATGCACAAAATAGTTTCAATATGAAATATATTTACCTCTTTCACACCAAATTTAATTATTCTGAATAATTTTAATTGTAGGATGCAAATATTCCACTCAGTTTATACAGAAATGAGTGATTTTGTGTTTTAGTTCATTTTTATGGAATTGTTTTTCCTTCTTTGGTTGCTAGCAAATATAAATTATGTTAACACACAAAAAAAGCCTGACACGTTGGCATCTTCCTCTCCTGGAGAATTACAGTTTGTCATTTCAATCTTGATCCTTCTGTTTGAACCAATTTAGATAGGATAACGCAGTGGTATATTTGCTTTAACAAAAAAAAAATTAAATTAAATTAAAACCTCCTCAAAACATCTAACCAAGACTCAAGGAGAATCTGGCACGATTGCCAAGGAAAGCAAAAAACAGCTATACTGAATGTTGACCTAATACCAGAGTACTTACAGATCTGCCTTGTTTAAGGGTTAGACCAAGTTGAATTGCTAAAGAACAAGAATGATGGGGTTAGGATGGGGAGGAATACATGGGTTAAATATTTATGGAAGGCTTCCTCTGTTTTAGAAAATCTGGACTAGAAGGAGATATTTGGATTTTAGCCAGTGTAGTAAAAACTGCTTCCTAACCTCTATCACAATCAGATTTGGTGTGTGCCTAGGTATTTATCCTCTTCCTTCCTTTCATGTTTCCTTTGCTGTTTAGTCCATTAGCAGAAAGCACATGGGCCTGAAAGGGGTGACTGTCCCAGCTATGATTGGCTCTTTCAGTCTTGTCAGCATTCGAACATCCCTCAGATTGTCAAGGAATCACTAACACATAGAGTGCTCATTGGTCAATAGTTGAGAAAAATCTCATTGGTACAGGCTATGGAATAAATAAACTGTTGCACCAAAAGTATTTCATGAAGCCACTCTGACTGCTGCTGCATTTTCACTTTACACACCTGCTGGAGGGGCTGTTTAAAAATGCAAGATAGACTGACAATCTCCTCTGATGGCTTTTCTCTCTCATCGCTCACCTGTCAACACAATTCCCGGTTTGCCACTTGTTCTGGCAGTGCATTCCACTGCTAGGGTAGCTCCAGGGAACTTTTTGCCATGCACGTATATCAAGCAATACTCTAATCCCAGAATCTTGCATGCTAACAAGGTTCTCTTCCTGCCTTGCCTACTGAAGTCACAACTAGTTGTCACTGAGTGGCACCCATGGAGATACAGTGAAAGCAGGAGCTAATGCAGAAAAAAAAAATATTGGGGAGATGCTGTTCTTTGCACATTATATCCTGAATGTTGCTTGGCATAGTTATGAATTATCTATGGAGCCTTTGTGTAATCTGATCTGTACATCTAAGGTGAAGATTGAATTTCAGGGGAAGATGCAGACTTCATGTGACCTGGCAGTGTTAAAGAGAATGAGGAGGAAAAGTGCAGGGGACGGGGAAGGGAAAGGCAAAAAAAGATATTGTGGTCTTGTTGTTTTTTTCCTCAGGGGCTTCTTAACAGGTTCCTGGAAACTGAGTAGGGACAAAGGGAGAGGAGCCTTTCTTTGGGTGCTGATTCAGCAGATTTGTCCCATGCAGCTCTATTCACTGTGGCTTGTTTCTGAACTTCCAGTTGCAAAAACAGCTGGACTATCTGGTTGGATGCAGTGACAGATCTCTTCTCTTTGAGAAGTGGATATTCTTCTTTGCTCTTGTGTAGGTTTACAGGATTGCCTTAAACCAGTGATGACAAACCTTTTAGAGACCGAGTGCCCAAACTGCAACTCAAAACCCACTTATTTTTCGCCGGGTGCCAAGTGGGCATGGTCCACTGGGTGGGCGTGGCTGTGGTGGTCATGGCAGACTGGGTGGGTGTGGCCAAGGTGGGCATGATCACCTCAATGTTGCTTATTGGGAAGGATGCCTGTGGGGGCCAGGCAGGGTTGGGGGAGATCCAGGGGGTCTCTGGCAGGTGGGGCGGTGGGCAGGAGGCTCATCCTGCAGGGTGAGGTGAGGCAGGGTGGGGTTGTCATTGTCACAGGGCAAGGTGAGGCAGGGGCTGGGGCAGCTGCTGCCTGACACCATCGCCCCCCCCACAGAGGTCGGCGAGCGCATGGGGGCCGACAGTGTTTATCAGCAGCCACAGTCTGCCGGCTCCTCAACCGGCGGACGCTGGGGCTCTACAACCCACCACCACCAGTTCAGAAAAGCCACCTCTGAGTTGGATGGCTGGCTGACAGCTGAGGAGGCAATGCAGTGAGTCGTGCCCAGGAAAAGAAGAGCATGCGAGGCCAGGAGGGATGGGACAGTGGGGAGGGAAACCAGCTGTGGTGGGATTCATCTGACCAGGTGGGACCTCAGGGAGTTAGCGGGCAGCTGGTTGAAGAGTGACGGTTGCCATCTCTGGGGCATGGCGCGTGTGCCCACAGAGAGGGCTCAGAGTGCCGCCTCTGGCACGCATACCATAGGTTCGCCACCACTGTCTTAAACAGCTGCAGTTTGAGGAAAGCTTATGTAGTTCAACCTTATGGAACCTCTAAGTTATCTGGAACATAATTATAATTCTCAGTATAATTTTTATAACATAATTTGCAACTAAAAATAATGGGAATGATACATATAGGAGGAAAATGTATTAAACCAGGAGAGGTTTCTTGTGTCAGGTATTCTAAAAAGTGCATGCTATAATTGGCAGATACTAAGAAAAACAGGTACAAAGTAGACTGTTGAAAAAAAAAACAGAAATGGGACAGAACAAAAGTGTAGAAAGGGGGGGAAAGCAAAATCTATTTTGACAGTTGTATCTATCCATACGCCCATCCTCCTTTCTAGAAAAAATATTAGCCAGCTTCACAGTATCTTAGCAGCTTAATAGGATTACATTTGTCCTATGCATAGTATTACATAGCACCCTGATTTTACTATGTAATAGAGTAGAGCCAGAGTAGGGCCAGATAAAAACGTTTTGAAGTAAAATGAATCCCAGTGATGCCCTTCTTTTGCTAGTTAACATGGGACACGATTCAGCAGGAGCCTCTTATGCACCAACTTGCACAAATTTTCAGATTTTGCACACAATCCCTATATGTTTTAAAGGAGCATCCTGTGAATGGCATTTGTAAATCCAACACACACCATTTCTAACACCATGATCAGAAACCAAGTCAAGAATCCACATCATCTTATCCATGAGTAGACACCTTGAAGTATTTAAACCTAAAAGCAAAATTGCCACTTTCATTGTTCTAAAAAGTTCATTTCAGGGACAAATATTGAACCAAAGGGTAGATAAGAATGACATTTAATATTCTATCACCTTCTGTGGCACTAGTTGATTTAATGATTTAATAAAAGAAGATTATTAGAGAAAAGTTGATCAGAGAAAAGAAGGACTAGGTGTGACATGATAGCAGTGTTCCAGTACTTGGGGGTCTGCCACAAAGAAGAGGAGGTCAACTTATTTTCCAATGCACCAGAGGACAGGACAAGAAATAATGAATGGAAACTAATCAAGGAGAGAAGCAACCTGGAAGAAACTTACTAACAGTGAGAACAATTAAAAACTGAAACAGCCTGCCTTCAGAAGTTGTGGCTGCTTCAAAACTGGAGGTTTTTAAGAGACTGGACAGTCACTTCTTTGAAATGGTGTAGTAGGGTCTCCTGCTTGAGCAGGGGGTTAGACTAGAAGACCTCCAAGGTCTCTTCCAGCTCTGTTCTGAATTGAATTAATGAGGTATCCTTTATCAAAAAACTAAGGCACAATAACAACAGTGCACCAATTATCTGGAGCTACTATAAACACAGAAACTAAAGGGGAGAGGGGGCTCAGTCTTTGAGTACACATTTCCACTTTCTGTTATTTTAACAGTTGTAGTCCAGTGAAATTGTAAGACTTGTCCCTCCTCTGTTTGGCCCCTACAGAACATCTGTGTTTACATCTTCATGCAAACTTAAAAGCAAAGCAAGCCTGTCTTGGACAGCTTTTTCTTTGGCTCAACTCAGCTGATCTGGGAAAAGAAATATAGCACCTCCACCCTTTTTCCTGGAAAAAGGGTGAGCCAACACTGCGGAATTCTTGTTGACTTTGACTCTGTGATTTTCCTGCACTAAGACAGCCTTTTAAATATTGCAAATGGGAGCATAGAAGAAACTACCTTTTCCAAATGCAGCTACACTACAACTGTCATGTTTCTGTAGAAATGAAGACAGAAATGTGACTTTTACCACCTTGGCCCATACAGGCTGCAGTCCAGCTGGGAGTTCTGCATGTATCAGGAGCTTAAATCAACAGGCTTACGCGCTCTTAATTCTCTGTTGAATTGTGGCCACTCTGTTCTTGTTTGGCAGCTTCGAACAGCTCTGCCAAGAGCCAGCTGTCACAGGGAAGCACTGTTTTGTGATTGTAGCAAGGAATACTGTGTCATTCTTCTCTTAGTAATCCATGTGTCTAAGGAGACAGTAACATCTATTGCCTCCACTGTGAGATCATACAGCTTGCTGTGCAATGGCATCCAGCTGGTAGGCAGCCCAATCGAGATTGCTCATTACAAGGCTTTTACAAGAGTTCCCTGTCTGTATGTTCAGTAAGCAACAGCCTTTTTAGCATTGTTGGGCAAAGAAGCCATCATATAACCTGAAGGTAGCTTTTTGCCTTTCTAGTCTACAAATTTCAGCATGATCTATCAAGCCACAAGCAGAGAAGCTCTCTCCCACACTCCCTCAGTCTGGGAAGTGGGGGCATGACTCATTCAGGGCATAACTGAGGAAACAATTCTGAAACAGGAAGAAAGCAAAGGAGTTCTTTTTCCTCGCCCCACAGCTTTCATGGAAAAACTTGAGGTAATGGGAAGGGGCCTGAAAAGCTCCTGGGTTGTGGACATTTCATAAATTCATCAGTGCTTCAGTTCAAAATAGGTCAACAAGTATAATGGTATGTTGGGATGAGTTTGCAAGACTGAGCCCAGTCATGCTGCTTAGGACTGGCCAGATAAGAGACAGCATGGTCCATAGTGCCGAGGTGGCGCAGCAGTTAGAGTGCAGTACTGCAGGCCACTTTAGCTGACTGTGTTCAGCAGGTCAGCGGTTCAAATCTCACCGGCTCAAGGTTGACTCAGCCTTCCATCCTTCCGGGGTAGGTAAAATGAGGACCCAGATTGTTGGGGGCAATGTAAATATATATATATACATTGCTTACTGGTGTACACCGCTTAGAGAGTGCTTGCACTTAAAGCGGTATATAAGTCTCATAAATAAATAAATAGTTGGAGAGAGTCTCGAAGGAGACCCTCCCAAATTTCTCAGGGTAAAGGAGATGGGAGAAGAATTGTACTTTCAGACTTGCAGAATTCTGTTAATGTAACCCTAGAATACAGTAGAATTGGTTGATCTGATTGTGCTTTCTGCCTGACAACAAGGGAGAAACCAATAGCAGCTGCCCCACTCGGGCAATGCCAATTGTAGGCACTCCTTCAAGGCAAAAGACTTCACCAAGGCATGAAGATTATTACAAAAATACTCTATTCTAGCCCACTGAGTCTCCCACATCATGAAATCAGAAGTCAAATCAGAAGTTCGGCATAACCAAAAGAATAAAATGTGCAAGGCTATAATTAATGTAAAACATGAGTAAATTGTACCTACTCCCCCCCCATCCAAAAGAAAAAGTTAAATACGACTTTTGTCCCGCCATGAATATGCAGGATCACATTTGTATATTATTTTTATTTTTTATCATGATCATCATCTACTTTGGTTTAATCTGAAATTTAATGATTGAGTATTGTAAATTATGTTCAGATTTTTCTCCATTCAAAGTGATAGAGAAGTACTTTAACTAAATCACGCTGGGAATGATGGTGATGGTGATGATGAAGACCATCAGCATCATCATTATTTATAAGATATTCAACTTTCTTTTTTCAGTTAAGAATTCCCAAATAGTTTGAATCAGCAAAAGAATTCTTGGAGATATGTTCTTTCAATAAGTCTCAATATTTAGTATTGTTATAATTTACGCTGGACGCCTTTTAACATTTTGGTACATGGGGGCAAATAAATCCAAATTATAAATTGTAAAATTAGTTGAGGGCAAAAATCCTACTAGATTGCATAAAGAAGCAATAAACAGTTCTAAGTTGCTAGATGACCTCTGGTTTTTATGGTCTTAATCTTCTTTGGATGCTGTATAAAAAGTGAAATCAACCTGACTTACGGCTTGGTCCATGAATCTTGATAGGCTTGTTGCTAATCAGTGAATGGGAACAAGTTTGGCAAACACAATCCTTGCCACTGAATGTCACTTTATCTCCAATAGGAAAGGGCTTCCTAAAACAAGGAAAAATAAGCAAGACATCAGAAATGCATAAGTTAATACCAGTATGAACCGATATTTCACCAGTTATTATTACACTTAGTCAGCTATTATAGTTCATGTGTGTTCTATTTTCTGAAGAGTCTATTAATGAAATTTGGAATTTAATGCTTATGGAAATAAATGAAGTATGGGAAGTCTGCTTGTTTGTTTGGAAACATTTGTTGACAATTCAATTGTCTTTTGTTATTTTTGTGGGTTTTGATGACTCATCTTGGGATAATTCTCACTCTTGGTTAATTCTGGTTGAGTTGAGAAAAGCAGTTTGATGCATATCACAGAATTAATTCCTTGTTGACTACCTTAAATACATGGCAGATGAAAGATGACATTTTTGACAAATGAAGATCTCAGAGAACTTGCCCATCCTGTTTCTGAAGAAAAAATGTTTAAAGTAATTCTCACTGGCCCTGGAGCTATATTTGAATTTGTTTATCTGCTACAACAGTGGTTCTCAACCTTTTTATACGGCGACCCCAGTCATAAGCAGGCGGCGCGCATGCGCGGCACCGCCCCCTGCGCGGCACGCATGCACGGCGCCGCCCCCTGCACGGCACGCATGCGTGGTGCCGCCCCCCCGCGCTGCCCCTGCGCCGGCTGACGAAAAAAATGGCGGATCGCGTTGTTTGGCGACTCCCGTGAAATGGTCGTTCGACCCCAAATGGGGTCGCGACCCACAGGTTGAGAACCGCTGTGCTAGAATCACCTCTTAGAAAGAGTCTGAAAATCACCACGAAATGAGAGGTTTTTCCTTTTACCATAAGATGAACCAGTTGGGAAGTCTCAAAAAGAACAAAAACAAAGAAACCTAGTTAAACAGACAAGCAATCATGTAAGTATTTCCAAAATATGCTCACAAGAGCAAAAGAAATAAGACACCTACATCTATCCAGAGAGTGGACTTTTTAAACATAAATTTAATGATTTGGGATTTAATATTTCGTTTTATAAAAGGGGAGACTTTTGTTTTTACTTCAGACAGGGATAGCACAGCATTGTTTTGAGCTTGAGTGTCTTCCAAAAATATTCAAAACCACCCATTTTGCATTTAGAATAGCTGTTTCATGCTCAAAATGGGCACTGAAACAAATTTGCTGTGAATCTGAAACAGTTTGATTCAAAATTTTCTGAACACCTCAGGAGAAACCTTGGTTATCTCCCAGGAAAGAGAGTAGGGTATCCACATTTCCCAAACTAATAATGTTCCCCTGCGTTCTTAACTGCTGAGAAATGATTTTTCAGCACAGTTTGAATGGAGAAATTCAGTCCAGTGTTATTTATTTTTAAAACACCGAGATAAAGTTTCAACTGCAAGTGACTTCATGGACATATCCACATAGTTTTCTTGGCAACAATATGGAAAAAGCTTCTTGTTGCTGGATGGCCTTTTGATTTCCAAGTCTAACCTACAGATATTTCCTAGTTATCTGTCACCCGGACACTAATTTGGTTTAACACTACTTAGTTTTTCAAAACTAACCCTGATTCATTTGTTTGTCACCATTTAATTCAAGTTATCTTTAAAGCATTATAAGCTACCTATGCACCACCAACAACCCCTGGAGGTTCTAATGGAGGCCTGCAGAAACTTTCATTGTTTCTGTAAATTGGCTGCTAGAGGAAGGATGTTTGGGGAGATCTCTCCTTGTCACCTTCTTCCTTGGAATATAATCTTTCCACTGCTAATCAAACAATTGTGTCCTGGAGACCCAAGAGATGGTTTAGATCAGTGGTTCTTAATCTTTTTGAGCGAATCGCCCCCTTGAGCCAATGAGGAAGTTGTCATCACCCCCTCCCCCAACATAACCTCTCAATCACAACATAGGAAATAATTCTTCAATTTATGCAAACACTTGTTTTGTTTTCTTTAAAATTGTCATCAAGACATATTGATGCAAATAATTTATTTCCAGTCTTTTTCTCATATCTCCCATATTCTGGCCAATGGCGTGCTGTGCAACGCGCATGAAGATAAGTGATGCGTATTCACATATGTATGGTGTTCTGTACTGAAGCTAGGAGGAACATTTGAAAACACAATTCAATCCACTAATAGCGAGCGATCTGATGTTTTTGTACGACAGATATACAGCAATTCACTGTACGAAAAAGTCTCAAAAGTGTCCCCAAAATGTCTCGCTCCATTGCCCCCATATGGCCCCCTTTTTGTTCCTTCACCCCATGTCACCCCTTTTTGTTCCATCGCCCCCCTGAAAAATGAAATCACCCCCTGGGGGGCAATATCGCCCAGGTTAAGAACCACTGGTTTAGATGGAGTAGGCACAGTGTGAGGCTGCTGCTTCCTGTATACAAACTTTCTCTAATTAAGCTGATGGATAGACCTACAACATCTCAGCATTCAGAGGAGGAAGGTTTAGACCTTCCTATCCCTGGATGTCTTTTGTGGCCAGGCCACAAAGTATCCCTAATCTGTCTTCATTTCTGCATGTGGCTTTGGGATTTGTTGGGGAAAAAACTCTTGCTTACATGTCCTTTATGGACACTCTCTCAAGCATGGACTTAAAAACACACAATAATACAGCAAAAATAAAATAAGCACCAGAACAAACATTGCAGATTGCAAAACACAAACAGTGATTTAGTAGTTGACAACATATAAACAAATGAATGAAATGTCTTCAGCTAAAAGTCTGGGAAGATAAAATCAACTCAGAAGAAAAATTAGATGCACCTTTAACACTCTTGCAAATGCCTGCTAAACTGTGGCTTATGTGATAAAAGCCAGGTGACAACTGATTCCTGATGCACAAGAACATTTGGAAGAAATCTTGTCTTGTTTTACTCACTAGTCCATAGTAAGTTAAGCAGAAGCATATCCAATGCCAGCCATAAAGCAGTGGCACTGGTCCCACTTCTTGAGTTATCCCAAGCCTAAGTCACAGAACTTTTAAGGATCAAAACCAGCTCTTTCAATTAGACTTGGAAAGTAAACCAGGGTAGTGGCTGCAATAAAGGTATTACTTGAACTGACCCTCAACACCACCTTTTGGGACCACTCGTCCTGGATCCTCAGGCTTTTTAAGCTTCACACACAAATATGATCCAGAAAGATACTGTGTCTGATAGTCATGAAAGCTTCTAAAAGACTGGGGAGTCAGAAGAACTGCAAGGGTCTATCCCTTGGATTAAACGGAATGAATGCAGCTAAGGTTTTCTCTTGTCTAAAATGCACCTGGAGCTAATGTTCATCAAAGATAATTTCCATGAATTGCCTTTCACTTGATGTTATTTGGGAATGGGGTGCTGCACTACTTTCTTATCTGATTAAGAATATAAGAAAATTGGCTCATTAAAAGTGAGCCTATTAGGCTAGAATGATTAGTAGATTCTAGAATAGAAGACAATGAGTTAGCATGAAATCCTGTGGATGAATGTAATTAAGAGAAACTCAGTGCTGCAATTAATACGCTTATGTTCATGTTTCTTTAGCAGATAAAGGTATTAATCCAAAGGTATCGGGTCACTGCAACTTTGGGCTTTTTCACTTATATCTAACTAAGGCGCAAATATGTCCTGGCAATATGTATTTTTTGCCTTACTCCTATGACCATGTCCTTATCCTATCCTTGTAGCAAGACAGGCCAAAGTTATGCATATTTGTGCAGTATTGTTTCCCTTATTCTGACACTGTTCAAAAACAGCTTCAAAGGAATGTAAATTGTTAGACTTTGTCACACATCAAGTTGGAGGGAAATCAGGCAACAGGCAGGTACTGGGAAGAGAAACAGAACAGCAACAATTAAGGCTGATGAGCAGTAGGGCAGCAAATTTCATATCCACATGGATTTTTTTTCTTGTTCATGGTGGAATTCTACTAAGTAGTGGGGAAGGATCCTCTGTAAGCAGCTACATTTTTTTAATGGAGTGTGCCCAAATTGCAGTTTCCTTGATGTCCAGAAAATGTATTTGAAATCTCACGCCATGCAAATGTTTGCTTGTTTCAAGTATTTATAAGATTACCCAACAATTTGATTCTGAGAACTGTACAAAAGGAATAAAATTTTAGCAAAAAATAACCATAAATTGTTATAAAGTAATCCAGTATATAAAACAGCAAGCCAAACAAAACAATTAAAATAACCAAAAGAGCACTCCAAGTCAGGACTTCATTGCTTTTCTAAAAGCAAGCCAGTGGTATATTGGAGGGAGCTCACTCCAGACTCTAGGAGCAGCCACTGAAAAGGGACACTTCCTAAATCCAATAAGACGACAGGGTTTAACGGAAGGACAGACAGAGGTACTTGAGAGCAGGCAGTTCAGCAATTTCAGTACCCACTGGTGCTTTTCCATCTTTCTCCTTATTTTGCTATGAGATTGCTCTGTTTTCCTTCAACACCTTGATGGCTTCAGTGCTTTCTTCACATCCCCATATTTTCTTAAAAAAAGAAGATAGAAGACTGACTTCATTGCAAACATGATGACAGTTGGGCAAACTTGCAGAACTGACTGTTTGACATCAAATATCATGGTCAAAGAACTGGCAAACCTCTCCCAGACAGTTGAAGAATGTGATGCAGACAGTGGAATACTTTAAAATACAAAGAGTTTGCTTTTCACACAGATAAACAAATAGTGCAAGAACTAGCAACAGCTATTATTTACGTGCACTCAAGATGTGCATGTATGCAAAAGGAAATACATGAGATGAAATGGGCTAGAATACAACACAAACACACATAGAGATAGGTGTACATATCTGCCAGGAGACAGAGAATTAAAGGTGCATGGTTAAACGATCAACCTTTCCTGTAGAATGTAAATACAGAAGCTTGCCTTAGCAGAGTTAAGAAACACCTATTTTAATAGTATTCTGCTCTCTCTCCCTCCATAAGATTAAGCAAGGAAAATACTACAAAAGCTACATGAACCCTAAGAAAAAAACATGAGAAATCCTAGAATATAACACCTCAGAACAATTAATACTTTAACCATACTTCAATTTAAATTGGTTAAACACTAGGAAGAGGATAACTATCTTCTCTATGAGCATAAATGACTGGAGATAATATTAAAATCTATGTTTTTGAAGGAACAGCAACTATTCTAAATTAATTATAGTAGAAAGAAAGATGAATTTAAATCTGAGTTGAGAAATGCAAACTAATTACTCTCCTCCTTAGAGACAGATAATTGGAGATGTTAACCCAGAGTGGAGGGTATATAGTGGCTGCAAATGACATTTCATCAGAATGAAGGGAAGGATTCTTATATTTCTTCTAGATCAGGGTTTCCCCAAAGTGGTCATGGGACTATTTAAGGAGTTGTTGTTGTTGTTGCTATTATTGCTGCTACAGTTAGTTAAAGTAGTATTTTTATATAATAAATGTTTGGTAGTTAATGGACAATCTTAAGTTTCATGAAGGGATCAATTAGGTTGAAACATTTGGGGACCTCCTCCCCTAGATGTATAGATGTATATAAAAACATCTTGAACACAGACGCTGGGAAGATTGGATTTATTTCAATGTATTAATTTCCCATGCAAAAGAACAAGGGTAAGGCTTTACTAAATGCCAGTTTTTAAGCTTGGGATCAAATAGGCGATCATTTTGTATCGGTAGAAATAATAATACCCCTCTCATAAAGTTTAAGCAAAGGAACTTGAATACAATGAGATAAACTACAACCTGAGCATTAAGTACCAATCCTTGCCTTTTAATCCACTACCACAGGTGATCAGTGGAGATACTTATTTTTGCCCAGTTTGTGGGGGGGGGGAAACCTTTTGGAAAGTGATCAACATCAGACTTGCCAAACTGCTCACAACTGCTCAATCATCTGGGAAATCTAATCTGAGCATCATATCCACCTTACTCAACTTGTAAATGTACCTCTACCTTGCTCAGCATTCCTCTTAGCCTGTACTTACACTACATTGTGGTTTGTTGCTATTGCCATTAAATACTGGGTCAATTTGAGGATTAGCTTACCAGCTATTTCCTGGTAATGCTTGTAAGAAACAAATGGTATGGATAGCATCGATAATAAGGTGCTTACTTCCCACACAAGTATCACCCTACCCTGAAGGTTAGTGATTGATGCTGGACTAACAATGCCATTTAGGCTAAGTGGAAAACAGCCTTGGTTGCTACAGAAAGGGTGGTACAGATTCCACAACAAAGAAACTTCAGTTTAGTGATTCTAACAAAATACCGCACGGGTAATGGCAGCAATTTGTAGGCATAGACACATAAAGCTACTAGGGTTAATTTAAGGCTATCTTTTCCTGTTATTCAGTGACACTCTTTCTTAATTCTAATGTTTCTCTAATACAAAAGCCAAACATTAAAAAAAAAAAGACACAGTAAAAGACCTGTCCTACTGGAGGATTTTTGAGACCTAGAATCATTCATAAGCCACAACATTTTCACCACTCTCCTGGGAGGATGCTAATCACCCTTCCTCTTGCAGGGACATCCAACTGAAACCTGAATTAATCATTAGATTGTCACTACAATCAGAATTAGCCCTACACTTGCTTCACACTTGCTTCATCTCATTAATGCCACATAATCATAACTTATGGAGCCAGTTCCTGCCTAATTATATCCATCTTGTTCTCTCCGTGTGAAATTATTGTCTGCAAATTGTGAACATGCATTTTGTTTGTGATTCTCTTCCTTTAGAGAAATGACAAATGTGCACCACGGCTTTTGTTAGGAGGATGCAGACTTCTTCCCAGCAGCCTGTGCAGAATTTTTTTTTTTTCAGCACTCGGTTTGCAATTTGGTGCTCCCTTCCCTAGCAACTGCCTCCATTGCCAGTAAAGACAGCCGCAATCAGACAACTGCTATGAGAACCCACGGAAGGTGTATCTGTGATACCATTGATGATAAGGGCCGTTATGTCTTCTTCAGGTCTTTATGCTTTCTAATAACTCTTTTTTTTTTTTTTCACATTAAGGATTTGACTTTGCAAGGGGGATTGAAAAAAGCAAAGCAACACATTTTTCCAGGGAGGCAACTTAATTTGACTAGGGGAGAAAGGCAGGATGGCGGAAGCTTTTCATCATTTTCCACTCCTTCGCCATCCTCCTTTATTTTGCCTTGCTTTTTAATTATCAGTTGCATTTCTATTCCAATATTTCAGTATCAAACCAGTTAAAAACAAATATTTGAATGCAATCTTTGGGCCTTTGTTGCTGACCCTGAGGCCTCTGCTTGGAATCTCTTTCATGGCCTGCTTCGTCCTTCAGCAAAGCCTTCCCCAGTATCACTGCTAGTGAAGGATTATGGCAGTTTAAATCTGAGACAGGGAAAGATACCATTTGAAGCAGCGGCCTTGGACGGCATCATATGTTTTGGAAAGTATTTTTTGAGGTAAGGACCAGGAATCCATCTCCCTTTCACTCAGTATAAGCAGAAGAAGCTGATTCAGGTAGTCCTCGACTTACAACCGTTCAACTACCTCATAGTTCCCTATATCCGGTTAGATCCCACAGGCTGGGCCTCTTTCAGGCCCCATCGGCCAAGCAGTGCCATTTGGCGGGGCCGCGGAGGAGGGCCTTCTCTGTGATGGCGCCCACTCTTTGGAATCAGCTCCCCCCGGAGATTAGGGCTGCTCCCACCCTGTTGGTTTTCCGTAAGCTACTTAAGACCTGGCTTTTCCGGCAGGCCTGGGGTTTATAAAACCTTACCCCTGGATGATTGTTTTTGTATTGTTGTTTTGTTATGTTTTATGTATTTTTTATTGTTAGCCGCCCAGAGTCCTTCGGGAGTGGGGCGGCTTATAAATTTTAAAAATAAATAAATAATAAATAAATAAATAAATAAATTTAGTGACCGTTTAAAGTTACAACGGCACTGAAAAAAGTGACCTATGACCCTTTTTTCACACTTACAGCATCCCAATAGACTGTAAGTTTAGACACTTGGCAACCGGTTCATACTATGATGGGTTGCAGTGCCCCAGGGTCATGTGACCAACTTTTGTGACCTTATGACAAGCAAAATCAGTGGGAGAAGCCAGATTGACTTAACAACCAGGTTACTAACTTCACAACTACAATGATTCACTTAGCAACCGTGGCAAGGAAAGTTGTAAAGTGAGGCAAAACTCCCTTAACAGATGTCTCACTTAGCAACAGGACCACCTGTATCTAGTTTTAGAAGAAGAATACCAGTGGTCAGAAGCAAGTGACAGATGACCTCTGGCGAGCCCGGGATAGGGGTCATTCCTCTATCCTGGTGCTTCTTGACCTCTCAGCGGCTTTCGATACCATCGACCATGGTATCCTTCTGCGTCGTCTCGGAGAGGTGGGGGTGGGTGGCACCGTATTGCGGTGGTTCTCCTCCTACCTCTCTGACAGGTCGCAGTCGGTGTTGGCAGGCGGACAGAGATCGACCCCTAGGCGCCTCGATCATGGGGTGCCTCAGGGCTCGGTCCTGTCCCCCCTCCTGTTTAACATCTACATGAAACGGCTGGGTGAGATCATTCGGCGACACGGGGTGAGGTATCATCAGTACGCGGATGATACCCAATTATATATCTCCACCCCGTATCCTTTCAGTGAAGCAGTCGACGTGATGTGCTGGTGCCTGGAAGATGTGAGGGTCTGGATGGGGGTGAACAGGCTTAGACTCAACCCTGACAAGACCGAGTGGCTCTGGGTCTTGCCTCCCAAAGGTCAACTGGATGGTCCATCATTAGTCATGGGGGGGCAAATTTACCTCCCTCAGTGCAGGCACGCAACTTGGGTGTCCTCCTGGACTCACAGCTAAATTTGGAACGACATCTATCGGCTGTGGCCAGGGGGACCTTTGCCCAGGTTCGCCTGGTGCACCAGTTGCGGCCTTATTTGGACCGGGAGGCTTTACTCACGGTCACTCATGCCCTTGTCACCTCAAGACTGGATTACTGTAACGCTCTCTACATGGGGCTACCCTTGAAGAGCGTTCGGAGGCTGCAGTTGGTTCAGAATGCAGCCGCGAGAGCGATTGTGGGCGCGCCAAGGTACGCCCATGTGTCACCTATCCTCCGCGAGCTGCACTGGCTTCCTGTGGGTCTCCGGACGCAATTCAAGGTGTTGGTTATCACCTTTAAAGCCCTTCATGGCATAGGGCCAGGTTACTTACAGGATCGCATACTGCCGCACAGCTCCCAGAGACCGGTGAGGTCCCATAGATTGGGCTTCCTTCAGGTCCCGTCGGCCAGACAATGTCGGCTGGCGGGCTCTCGGGGAAGGGCCTTTTCTGTGGTGGCTCCGACCTGGTGGAATCAACTTCCCCCCGAGGTTCGAACTACTCCCACCCTGCCGGCCTTTAAGAAAGCCGTTAAAACTCTCCTGTTCCGGCAGGCCTGGGGCTGATGTCCCCGGGGGGGGGCGGGATATGATCGGACATGCTGTATGATTGTATTATTTTATTGTTTTATTGTTGATGATTGTTTTAATTTTGTACGCCGCCCTGAGTCCTTTGGGATTGGGCGGCATATAAATAAAATTAAATAAATAAATAGTCCTTGACTTACAACCACAATAGAGCCAAAATTTATGTTGCTAAGGGAGATGGTTGTTAAGTGAATTTTGCCCCATTTTGTAGACTTTTTTTGCCACAGTTGTCAAGTGGATCACTGAAGTTGTTAAGTTAGTAACACGGTTGTTAAGTGAATCTGGTTTCCCCATGGACTTTGCTCGTTGGAAGGTCACAAAAGTGGATCATAGGGCCCCAAGACCCTGTAACTGTCATAAGTATATGCCACTTGCCAGGCATTCGCATTTTGACAACCTGAGTGCTGCAATGGTTGTGCGAAAAACGGTCCTACATCACTTTTTTCAGTACCGTTGTAACTTCAAGTCATCACTAAATTAACTGTTGTAAGTCAAGGACTACCTGCAATTCTTGCAGTAACAGAAAATATATGTAGCTCAGGATTGAATTTTTCCACTTCTATGTTTTCATTGCCATGCTGGTAACATCAATTATTTCACCAACTGCTGAAAAGGAGAGGTTTTTATGGGCAGGATAAATTATTATTTGGAGAACAAGGAAGAAGAAAAGGAAACAAGCAAAAACAAAACGAAACAAAACACACTGTTGATGTTGAATTCCAGGGGAGCACATCAGGCTAGAAAGGCAAGGCATTTAGGCAACCATCACTTTCCAGAGAAGATCTGCCAACTGGGGAGCAAATTCTAAGGGTGGAGGCCAAGCTTCTCCTGCAACTGCTGGACTGGGATCAAATCTTGGTACCGGCTGAAAGGAGATTCCAGTCTAGATTCTGTTTTTCCCAAATAAAAGGAATCAAATTTGACAACTCTACCCTCCCCCGTGTCTGATAAGATGCAGAGGCAATGTACAGGTAGCCCTCAACTTACAACAGTTCATTTAGTGACCATCCAAAGTTAAAACGGCACTGAAAAATGTGACTTATGACCGTTTTTCACAGCTACCACCTTTGCAGCATCCCCAATCGTCATGCGATCAAAATTCGGATGCTTGGCAACCGGTTCATATTCATGACCTTTTGCGACCTTCTGGCAAGCAAAGTCAATGGGGAAGCCAGGCTCACTTAACAGCTGGGTTACTGACTTATTAAGTGCAGTGATTCACTTAAGAACTGTGGCAAGAAAGGTTGTAAAATGGGGCAAAACCCGCTTAACAAATGTCTCACTTAACAACAGAAATTTGGGGCTCCGTTGTGGTCGTAAGTCGTATGCTGATTGCAACAAAGCTGTAATGCAATCTGTGGTTTAACATGAATACTGCATTTTTCCCCAAGGGGGATTCTGCTCACCATCGTCGTCACTCCTGAGGGGTTCACATGTTGCTGTCAGACAGTTGACTCACCTGCACATGCTGCACACAAAACACTTGGGATGGTAAGTCCGGCCCAAGGCTGAGATAACTTCTCCAGTGATGAAGTCTTGGCAGCTGTCACAGCGGGTGCCATAGAGCTGCTGGTAGTCGTGGGTGCAGATGTATTCCCCATTTTTAAAGAAGAAGCCAGACTGCGCTAGGTCACAGCCACACACTAGAGGGGAAAGTACATGCAGAGATTAAAAAAAAAGTCAGTCCTTTCACCTCTCCAAATAGGCACCTTTTTGTTTTAAAACAGCAGACACTTCTTGAGGTGCCATCATAAAGATGGGGTGTCTGTGTCATGCCTAAAGCCTCGTTTGTCAATCAAAGGGGAGACATTTAGGAGTTAAACCTTGTCCACGCTTCACAGCCAAGGTGAATGGATCCACATTTTGTACAGTAATTTTATTGGCATCAGCCCCATTGCTTTTCCCAAAATATAAGAGTTGTGTTTCTTCCACAAAACATGACAAAGTCGGAAGGGACCTTGAAGGTCTTTTAATCTAACTTCCTGCTCAAGCAGGAGACCCTATACTAGGGGTAGTCAACCTTGGCTCTTTTATGACTCGTGGACTTCAACTCCCAGAATTCCTGAGCCAGCTAATTCCTATACCATCTCAGATAAATGGTTGCCCAATCTCTTCTTAAAAATCTCCAGCATTGGAGCACCCAAAACATCACTTTTAGGAAGACCAAATACAGGGGGACCAGCCATACTTAGGAATTCTCATCAGCCAGTCGAAAACTGACTTCCTTCTTATATCTATGACCCCTGGCTAATCTCCACTCAATGTACTCGGTCATTCATTTCACAAATTGGAATGGCTTAAATGTGTCTTCCGAATCACCTCCTATCAACTCAGCCTATTCGCTCTCTAGTATCTAAATATTAGATAAAGCAGCCTGACGCAGGATTATCTGAAGCCGCCACCTGTTTTTTATCCCCTCACTGACACCTGAGGCTTGACTGGTGCCGGCATGTGAGAGGGTCTTTCCATGGCGCAGCTTTGGCAGGCCCTACGACTCAGGAAATCCTTTGGCTTCTCCCTGATGACAATCTCCCTGATCAAGCTTGAAAGCTTTTCTGCTCCAGCATGCCTTCAGCCAGTTTTTGCCTTCTGCTCTGTCAGTTCCATCTTTGCTATCCAAATTACATGTTCTGCTCTCTGTTTTTGTTTATTGACTTTTTTCATGTACATATTTGCTGGGGTTGTCAAGGGCCACTGTGTGTGTGTGTGTGTGCGTGCGCGCACACACACACACACACAGGATCACATTATGCAATGCTTTCCTAAGGAGAGGGTGTGTCTAATGAGATGCTTATGTGTAGGAGTTTGTGCAAAACAATCTTTAGAAAACAAGTTGGACAGGAAGCCATACAAAATAATTATGGAGGTACAAGGCTGCTGCTGCTGCCCCCTCTGGATGACTGGCACTGGGCAGTGTGATCTCAGTACACTGATGAACTCCCTATGTGAAAGGTCCATCTGGTGTGTTAGAATTGTATCAGTGTTCTCTGGTCACAGGTCACCATTAGATACTATAGAAGTGCCTGAGCCAGTTTGGAGTTTCTCTGCAATGATGGACTCCGAGTCACCTCAGTGAAACCATTTCTTGAATTGTAAGGATAAATTTCCATCCTTCTGCCACCCTCCTCTGCCCATCATCAAATAGTAACTTCTTATCTACCATCCCTACTCCCTACAGACTCTAGGAGGGCAAGATACATCTTGTAATGTTCTATAATGCCTCTGTTGTGTTGTTAGCACCATACAGTGAAAATAAAGCAAGGTGAGGGTGGGGGAGATGTTATGAAGAGAGATTTCTGCCGAGAGAAAGCCTGGCCTGGGGAATTGGCTGTGAGCCTTGGTGCATGACGGCAACAAGATGTGCCCTTTTGATTGACTACAACCAGACAGGTTGAGAGGCTGAGTAGGCTAGCAGAGGGGCCACTGGTGTATTGGATCTTTAATGGCAACTGGTGCCATGGGAAGGAATGAGAAATACATTGAGTGGAGTTCTTGTCTTTTCAGAGACCTTGGCCTGTAATTCTCCAGTGAGGCAAGGGAGAGAAACAAACTGGCAATGCAGTGAAGAAATGGCTCAATTACTACACTCACAAGATATGACCCACTGAAAGACAGATAGTCCGAGCAGTAGTTTTTGAAGCATTTTGCAATTTTACAGTCACACAGGCAAGCTTGCCTCAATTTACCGCTGTCAATCTGTAGTCGCCAGTAAGAATATATTTGGGAATTTTACTCCCGTTACATCAGGAAGACCCAAACTGGGATAAGTTCCTGAACAATTTTGGAGTGGGAGAGGGAAGACTACATTTATTTTTCAAATATAGTTTTCTGGGAAGGTTAAAAAGATGAACGAGATCAAGATAAAGCAATAGCGGCAACATGACCAATGCTGAATTTAATTTTAAAAAACAGAGTTAATTCATTTTCACCCCACATCTACATGCTGCTTCTTACGTAAGACTTGCCTCTCTCCTTTCAGTGATCTCATCTGCTTCATCCAACTACAATTTTCTCAATATTCCCATTCCTCTCAATCCATTCATTCCTCTTTGATATATGCAACATGCAATCTGATTCTTGTTGACCAAAACATCTCCATATACTTTGTTGGTATATAATCCATATTAATTCTTGAGGCTCTTCTTGTTTTTTTGCCACACAATTGCCACTGAATTCTATTTGTTTTTATGTTTCTCCTGACACACCTAATGCTGATTTCCATATGACAAACTTGACAGAGGTGCATTCTTACATGCAGATACTTTCATTTTTCACATTTCATTCATCTCACATTATCAGACATCTTCTATAAATCAATATTTGTACATTCCCACATTCATGCATCTCTGCTTCTGCTAAGGAAAAAAAAAAAAAAGCCAGTCTGGACACCTACTGTCTGGCACAACACATCCAAAACTTTGCTGTTTCCTTTTTGGGCTCCTTTGATTAGAATTCTGATAAATAACTTCCAGGTGTACTAAACAAACTAATTTCCCTGTAATTCATTTTTGTTACTGCTCCCTTTGTGCCAGAGAACAATAATGGCATCCCTTCTATTGTCAAGCACAAATATAGCATACACATACACACACACACACACACACACACACACACACATATGTTGTGTGCAGCCATTCCATAATGAGACCATATTCATACACATCGTTCTTGGCTTACGTCCATTCATTCAGTGACCATTACAGTTACAGCTTGGAAAAAAATGGATGTACACAGTGGTGGGATTCAAATATATGAACAACCAGTTCTTTGTGTGGATGCCGCTTCCGAAAGTCCATTCTGGGCCTGGGCAACAAAAAATTAGCTGCCGGTTCTGCTGAACTGGTACAAACCGGCTGAATCCCACCACTGGATGTATGACTGGACTTAGAAGCTCTGGCTATTATAGCAACCCCATGGGCATGTGATTACAATCCAAATGCTCAAGATTCTCAGCTTGCAATTATAAGGTTGCAGATAGTGCTGGCTGATCACAGGCAAATTCAATGGAAAGCCAGCAGTCAAGGTGCAGGTCACTCCAATACGACACTCTTGTTTTTTCTGTCTGATGCACCACCCCCCTCACCCACACATGGCCTGCATTGACCCTCCCAAACCCCCTCCTGACTTGCATGTGGCCTGCACCAGTCATCCCAGCTCCTCCCCCCAGCCTCTGACTTCTATCTAGACCAGAGGTCCCCAACCTTTTGGGCACCAGGACTGGTTCCATGGAGAAAGGTTTTTCGGTGGACCAGGGGGTGCGTGGTTTTGTGTGCTGCCTGCATCTTGCGGATGGGGCTTTGCTTGTTTGTGCAGACCGGTTGCTGGTATGCTGTGGCCTGGTACTGGTCCATGGACCGGGGGTTGGGGACCCCTGATCTAGACTGCACTGGCCTCCTCCAAACCCTGTGGCACTCTCAGGCTCCTTACTTGGGATTTATTTCATGACCTGCTGTGCATCTTGGGGTTTACAGCAGCAACTGGGACTGCTGAGACTGCCATTGCCAAAAAATATTGTGCTTTATGGCTGCATTGCTTAGTGATTACAATCCAGGTCCCAATTGCCATTACAATCTGAGGATTATTGGTATCCTAGATTTCTCCAAGTATGTCAGCTACACCTGCAGAGCCAATATTTTCCTAGCATTTATGTTTTTCTTGCCATTGTTTTTTTCTTGGGCATTAACACTTATAGCATTTGTTTCAATCCCACTTTTTGATATACAGCTGTCTTTCTCATTTAAAGCATTTTTATTTTTGATGCCACTTTTCCTGCTCAATGATCTTTGTTTACCCTCATCAATCACTTCCAAAATAATGTTTACATTCCATCAAAGAGTCAATCTGATGTAGCAGTTAAGGCATGAGGCTAGAAAACAGGAGACTATGAGTTCTAGTCCTGCCTTAGGCATGAAAGCCAGCTGAGTGACTTTCGATTAGTCCTTCTCTCTCAGTCTAACCCACCTCACAGGGTTATTGTGGGGAAAATAGGAGGAGGAAGGTGTATTCGATATGTTCATTGCCTGGAGTTATTTGTAAAAATAATTAAGATGGGGTTAAAAAATATTTTAAAAGCCCCAATCTGCATTTTCTTTGCCTCTTTCAATCCTTATCTCCTCCTTGTTCTCCTTGATTGCACCTATATTTTCTCTCTAGACCTATTATTCAACAATTCTCTCTTGTTTTCATTTTTTGCAGCAATCTTCATTTATTTTTTTCCCTCAGTCACTTCATCTTTCCACCAAGCATCCTTCTCCTTACTTCCCATTAGGGAATAAGGATTTCCTTTTGCTTTGGAAGCAAATAAAGAGGGCTGCCAAGTTCTCTCCTGGTGGTTCTAAGTACCTTTTGAAGCTGGAGACAGGCTGAAGTCTTTGTCTAACAGAATAATCAACATCAAACTCCAGGGGGCTGGAGACATACACTTTTCCTGTGGTGTTCTGAAAGCCAGCAGAGCCAATAAAGTCTAGGAGCATGAGAACATTCAGATTTGCTTGAATTCCCCCCCCCCCGTACATAAATCATCCATGTACTGCTAAGAGAAGTTTGTTTTGTATAGACTTCCCTGGTTGCAACTCAATGAATCAATCAAGATATTGCCCTTGGTCTGACTTATGGACTAGGTCACTAGGAACTCATAATACAGCTGCAATATGACATGCTGATTCTTTTTTTTTCATCTGTTGTTCATTTTTCTCCTTGGAGGCTGATAAACAGGATGATAATACTGCCCCACAAGTAGGCTATAGAAGAGTTTAAGTGTATATGTGTGGGGGAGTGGTCTTTCATGTTGAAGGAAATGTTTACCAGTTAGATTCTCTGGGCTATATAACATATTACTTAAAATGACTGCAGAAATAATTTTCTCAATGAAAGTCCCACTCACAACCACAGAAGGCTGATTTTGGGAGATGGGTATGTCTATTATATTTGAATAAGTGAATAAAATTTTAGGGTGGATTAGACAACATGCATTAGTTAATTGCACAACTATGCCCCTATCATGCTACAGCAGTGATAATAATTCTATGTTCCTGCAATAAAGAAGACTTCTTTTATTAAGCACTTTCTACATCCTTTTTATCCTCAGATATGATTATGATTAAGATCAGTGGTCAGATATTGTGGATGTTTATGCAACATAAAAAAAATCATACCTGGGTTTCTCTAGGTGCTTTAAACTGCTGTTGATTTCTTCATTTACTGTGATTTGTTTACTGAATATTTGTGGAAGATAATCTGAATGAAATCACATTTATTTTCCAAGCTGAGTGCACCAACTTGGAAAAAAGAAGAAGCTAGTAATGAATTTTTTAAGAGTTGTAGAAGACTGTTTCTTAAAAAGGGGTAAAAATGATTTAGTATATGAACAAATGCTCTTTGGAGCTACTTTCTCCAGGGGCTTGGCATGTGAACGTTCCAGTGCACTGAATTAGAATAGAATAGAGCTAGAAGGGACCTTGGAGGTCTTCTAGTCTAGCCCCCTGCTCAAGCAGGAGGACCTATACAATTTTAGACAAGTGACTGTCTAGCCTCTTCTTAAAAATCTCCGGTGATGGAGCGCCCACGATTTCTGGGGGCAAGCTATTCCACTGGTTAATTGTCCTCACTGTCAGGAAGTTTCTCCTTAATTCCAGGTTGCTTCTCTCTTTGATCAGTTTCCAACTATTGTTTCTTGTCCTTCCCTCTGGTGCTTTGGTGAATAATATGACCCCTTCTTCTTGGTGACAGCCCCCCAGATACTGGACCACTGCTATCATGTCTCCCCCATTTCTTCTTTTCTTTAGACTAGCCAAACCCAAGTCCTGCAGCCGTTCTTTGTATGTTTTAGTCTCCAGGCCTTTAATATCTCAGTTGCTCTTCTCTTTTTTGTGATATAGTGACCAAAATTGGCTGCAGAATTCCAGGTGTGGTCTTCATTCCCACTTGCTTAATTTCTGGACCTACGCAAGTGTGTTCATTGCATTCAAACATGTTTTGCAATTCTAATCTAAAATCTTGTTTAAATCAGCATGCATCCTTTCTCATCACAATTAAAACAACTCGCACCTACTCTTTGGGATTTGGAAAGATACTATACAATTAGATCTCAGTTTCAGTGGCTGTTTTGGATGACTGAGGACAACTTGGGCAATACATAAATACAGTGTTACAAATAATCAGTTGCATGATCTTGCTTTCTGAGATCCATTGGGTGGGTGTGGGGATACTCAAGTGGCTTTCTGTTATCTAGATTGAAGCCCCAGGTTAAGGTTCTTAAGATCCCAGGAGAAGAAGGAGGTGGTGGCAAAGGTCAAAGAAATATGCTCATGTACATAGCAGGTCCAACAATCTTATTCTTATTCTCCTTATTCTCTTATTCTCCTTCATTGGTACAAACAATCTTGGTTTGGCAGAATGGCTGTGAACCTTCTTCTCATTTGTCAGCAAACAGAAGGAGGAAGAATTATGGCATAATGGAAAAGCAGGTGTCTTTCTATTTACAGGGCAAGACATCCTGGGATTTCTGAATGGAGAAATTGTAGGGTGCCGGTCAGTTGATGTGAGTTCTATTAGAATAGCTTGCTAACCACCTTTAACTGAATTTCCTTGGGTAATTTGGATTTGAGATAGAGGTGGACAAAAAATGTGTACAAGCTACAACTTCCTGATTGTCCTAAAGATTTAAATATGAGGAAGTTTTGTGGTTAATTATGGAAGCTTCATATAAGATGAGAACAAGAGACAAAATTTCACAGAAAGACTATTTTTGCCCTTGTTTTTAATTTAATTGCAAAAACATCTAGCAAGGTTTGGATGGAATTCCTTGGGCAATCTGAAAATGAACTGGATATATTGTACAATTACATAAAAACCCCAGGCAAAAACAATTCCCATGAAACACTTTTAGAATGTGACGTGCAGCTTGTATATGAAAATTGCACTTCAAATCATATATATTTGGTTAATATCCCCTTTAAACAACATTTGGCTGGTATTTTAAATAGCTATTTCTTGTGTTTTATGTAACGGTATAATAAGTTGAATTCATTTTTGAACTATCCCTGTGGAAGAAGTTTTCTTCCGAAATGCATTTTGTATTTTTTTACTTTGCATATAAAATAACAAATAAAAAGGCAACAAAAATGTTTTGTTTTCCTATGAGGTCTTTTCTTTTCTGTATATTTATTTAATAGCTAAGCACACTTTGTTCCCTTTTAGAGTAAATACCAAAACAGGCAGCAGGACCAAAGAGACATTGCTTTGCTTATTTAAGTAAATTGTTACTGTTCATGACCATTCTATAGTTTAAGAACTGATACGATGGTACTTCTATGCTTGTTTTTCACCTAGGTTTTCATGTATTAGTGCATGTCCTCATTTTCTTGCCATGCCATATAATGCCCGTCATGAAGCTTTGACTGTCAGGAGCCACATGTGACACTGCATACAAAAGTCTTGGCCATCTTTGGAATTCTTTTCCATATCTGTTTCCTGTTACATGGGATAGTTTTCAAATGCCACATGTGATCCTGAACGTATTTGGAGACTAAATTGCCTTCTGCTGAAAACTGAATGTTGTGAAGTACTAAATTATGTCCCTGCCCTACTGATGGAAGGGTGAGTGGGAGGAGTAAAGCAAAGAAACTGAAAAATTAAACCCAGAACAGATGTGAGTGGGCTTCTTGCTGCATTTATTTGAAACAGCTGCTCTAATGAGTAGTAACCAGAGCTATAAAGGGTACAACATGAATTACAAAAGATTCATCCCATTCCCAATTCACCACTTCTATTACTTTAACAAAACAGTGAGTTTTTCTCACATTAGCTAGCACTTGTGCCTATCATCAAACAACACAATGGCCTGCACCAACGCATGCATACAAATTTATTTGAAATGATCTCTCTGCCTGTTAGAGAATAAGCAATGGGGAACCTGAGGTCCTGCAGATATGTGGGAACTGCAGTTTCTAGTATCCCTTGCAACTATCATGTGGGTCTGGAGATGCTAGGAGTTGCATTTATGTCTAGAGACACACATTCTCTGGGTACCGTATGTCAGAAAGAGACAGAGAAAATGCAGAATTGATCTTGGACATAAGGAAAATGTTGAACAAGCTGTTATCGGGGGACTTGCAGAAAAGATTAAATAGTTCTGAGAAAGAGGAAAGTGGAAGGAAAGAAGCCCAATGTAATCCCACCTTGCTTTGTTTATTATATGGTGGAACAAAGAGAGATTTGGATAGGCTTTCAAGACTAATATCAGAAATTCCAGGATAGCTCTTGGTTATTCTACCTTACAATTCGAGGGGGAGAGAGGAAGGGAGGGAGGGAGGGAGGGAGAGAGAGAGAGATCATTCTTAGTATAGTTTTTTTCAGATTAACAGGCATGACTTCCTCCCGAATATCTTTGAAATTACACATCAATGAAGATTCTTAGACTTCTACTAAAAATCTCTAGGTAAATTCATGAAAATACCATTGTGGAGGCTTTAGGAATGAGTAATAGACTGGCTTTAAA
This sequence comes from Crotalus tigris, assembly GCF_016545835.1. Lineage (NCBI taxonomy): Eukaryota > Metazoa > Chordata > Lepidosauria > Squamata > Viperidae > Crotalus > Crotalus tigris. Next base: position 6,744,445 of record NW_024096478.1, on the reverse strand, counting down.
TGCACATCTCCAGTTTAAGCAAGAACCTTCTCACTTTTCCTAACCCCAATTAAACCCAGGTTCCTTTTTTTTCAAATTTCTGTATGCTATCAACTCTACCTACTGACCTATATTGTGGCCAAAGGAACTCATTTATTGGTACTCTGCAACTGCTTAAGGACATTCCATTTAGTTTGCACTGTACTTCTTTCTAATCCTAACACCAAGTTTTCAAGGACCAAGACATGCCTCAGTTAAATTACTTACAATTCAAAAAATATGCAATGAAAACATTTTAACTGAGGCATGTCTGTCTTCTGTCTTGGTCCTTGAAAACTTGGTGTAGGAATTAAATAAATAAATAAATAAAACAATTATATAATTAAATCAATCTAAAATAAATAAATAAGTAAGTAAAGGCACCATAACCTCTGGCCCTTTCTCTTCACTCTGTAAATGGACCTACTGGCATCCTATACTTTAAATAGGTTCACAATCCTGTCTCAGCTTGGAACAACATGGAGCACTTACCCTGGCATGTGAAACATCTGATGTGGAAGTGATTGTTCTGGACACGCACCACCTCGCCTTTACAAGTATCTCCACAGCGATAGCATTGAATTATGGTGGGACGCCCCCCAGAGTTGTATGGGTTTTGTTGAAAAGGAACTGCTGGTGAAAGTAAAACATACAGCTTATTAGTGGGGCACAAGAGGGGCTATATCCCAAACCAGTTGACTATTTAGCTATTTGCTCTTTACCTATACACACAAATACATACAAATGTAATTGTACTCTTAGTCATGTCTTTCTTCAGATGTTCCCTATAGTGAAAATTATTTCCTGACTATCGAAGCCCATTTCCCCTAGTGACTTGCAGCTTATCATAGAATCAGTCAGTCATCACCGAAATGACAGAAAACCTGCCCTCATTGCAATTATTTTGGCACAATGATAGTTGGAGGACTCTAGCAGATGCTACAAGTCACCAATGATGAAGTTACCTAGGAGAAGGAGGAGCTAGCTAGCCAATCCTTTGTTTCAAGTAACAGAAAGATCAGAGGCAGAAGCTGGTTGAGAAAGCAGGAGCAAAGACTGAAAGCAGTTTATGTATTTTGCCTATTGTAAACAAACTCTTGTTTAGCTCAAAGTCTCAAGCCAATTTACAAAGAACAAACATTCCCCACCCATTCTTCATAAACGAAGGCTGGAAAGAACACTTGATGAGAGCTATTTCAAGGACTGCCATTTGACATGTATTGCTGTTCCTTGGAAAAAGGAAAGGCAGAAGGTCAAGAAGTTATTTTGTCTGAGGGGTTGCCTGCTTGAATTCTCCTGGGATTCACACAGCAGATGCTAGGGACTGATTTGTTCAGGTTAGTTCAACTAGACCTGAGAATTCTTCTCGAAAAATGTCTCTGCGGGTATGTGTATCACAGAAAGAGAAGAGAGAAAGAGAAAAGTAAGCTGTTGGTTTTAGAAAGCCCCAAGAGACTTGGCTGAGAGATAAGCTTTCCTGTTTCTTTTCTCCTGAAGTTTGCTCAGCAAAGTAATCTGTGCTGCAGATTACTGGAGGCCTCTCAAAATGACCAAACATTATTCCCAGACCATGCTCTTGAGAGTACAGCACCAACAATAATGCCATCCTATTAGAGAAAAGGAGAGAGAAAACCCCTTGTTATCAGGGGGATCATTTGAGGACATCTGAGGACAAGACAGCCTGTTGAAAGCCTTAGAAACTCTCTTTCTCTGACACACACGTGATGTACTTTCAGTCTGGCAGTCCTAGCGATTCCAGTCCATGGTTTTTGTGCAGTTAGTACACCTTTTTCTCCTTACAAGTTAATTTTTAATGTGTGGTAATGGGGGGGAGGGAGGAGAGAGAAAAAGTGATGGAAAATATTGGAAGATTATACATGGACAATGATAACTGAATCTCGTAAGTGAGTCAGGAAATGAGATAAGCTCGCATATTCCTTGGTGAGATCTATGTGCCTCAACTAGAGAGGGGAAGTGCTTAGCCTTCAAAAGCCTATTAAGAAAAAAAAAAAAAGACAATTCACCACTCAGTGGTGGAGGGGGCTGGCTTTTGTGCCTGTGCATCCCCAATCATGTGCTCAGAACTGCATAGCACACAACGTTCCGGCAACTGCGACAAAAATGCTTCCTATTTCCAGTGACGAAATACTGCAATGAGATTGCTGAATAATGCACAATACACACACCAAAAGCATTTCCTTGGGAAAAACATGTTCAGCTTTCCTAAGGCAGATTCTGTGCATTGCCTGGAAATCACTGTAGTTTTAATTTTCCTTCCTTTCCACCTCTACACCAGACTGTTTGCTTTGCCTGCCTTATCTTTCTGTCCTCTGATCTCTGAATATGTTCCTTCCTAACTCCTCTATTTTTCCAAGATCCTCAAACTGTAGGTAACCAATGGTCTCCTGCACCTTTAAATGAATTACAGAGTTGGAAGGGACCTTGGAGGCCTTCCAGTCCAAACCCCCACTCAAGCAGGAAACCCTATACCACTTCAGACAAATAATTGTCCAATCTCTTCTTAAAAACTTCCAGAGTTGGAGCACTCACAACTTCTGAAGGCAAGTCATTCCACTAATTAATTGTTCTAACTGTCAGGAAATTTCTCCTTAGTTCTAGGTTGCTTCTCTCCTTGATTAGTTTTCATCCTTTGCTTCTTGTTCTGCCCTCAGGTGCTTTGGAGAATAGCTTGACTCCCTCTTCTCTGTGGCAGCCCCTCAAATATTGGAACACTGCTACCAGCATCAGGTCAAGGAATCAAAGCTTAAATATGTTCACATCCATCCCTTTCTTACCTTACCTTTCAGATGTTTTCAACTACAACTCCCCAAATTCCTAATCACTGGCTTATAAGTTTGATATCTGGAGGATACTAGTACTCCTAATTCTGTGCCACACAGTTGAAATTAATCTGTAAATTCCTTGGGGCAGGGAATAGCGTTTTGCCTACATAAATTTTCAGTTCTCTATGCAATTTGTATACTTGTTGTCAAATTTCTCTTCAGATTCAGTTCCATGCACACCATAATAAAGTGTATTTATCTGTTTGTGGGTGTGTAGTGCCTTCACATCAGTTCTGACCCTTGCCACCATATGGATGTCCTTGAAGAGTGTTTTGCAACACTTTCAGATGGGGTTGGCTGTTGCCTTCTTTCTAGGGCTGAGAAAGAAGAACTGAGTGACCCAGTTGGTTTCCATGCCTATAGCAACACTAGAATTTGGGTTTCCCCACTTCTAGTCCAGTGTATTAACCACTATCTTATTGTAAACAGCCAGTGCACTATAATGGCTAAGAAGTTGAACCTGAACTTGGAGACCAAGGTTTAAGACCACCCTCAGCCATGGAAGTAACTGGACAACTTTAGGTATTACTGTTACTACTAGTAGTACTAATAATAATTATGTCCAGCATTTCAAAATGATGAGAACTTAGTGGTACAATTCTTCCATTGTCTACTTTCTGAACTAAGAAGAAAGAATTGCCAAATGTTCAGAGAAATCCCTTTTGCATCCAAGCTGTAGGCAAGAACAGATGAAGGGTAATTAGAGTCAAGGAAATAATTTCCACTTAAACAAATAAACACACCAAAAATATCTTTGTTCAATGATGATGATTACTGTGGAATTCTGGTCTCTAGGGAAAACTTTTGGGTGCCAATAGCCACTAGTCACCAAGCTGAGGTGCTTCAAGGTTGATAATGCAAGACAGAATGAGCATGATAAGGACAGGTATGAGGTCAGGGAAGTGAACTGCATGGTTGAAGGTTTAAATTAAATGTCAAGTCAGGCACTATGGCTCAGATTCTTAGTGTATGAAAACATATGCTTATACCACCTAGTGAAGACAAGATCTATCTATGGGCACTGCTTGTTATCACTGCTCAAATGGCCATTCCCAAGTTCAGCATTAAAACTAGACTTCTGGTGGATTTTCTCTTCCTCCTATACCTAACCTCCATTGTTTCCTTAATTTCCAACTGTATTCCAGCAGCTTCTTCTTCCCCCTTTTCTGCTCATGGCATTGCTGTACATCATGTTATTATATCAGAACAATCCAGTAAAAAGGTAAGTAGCATTAGGAAGTATATAGGATGTGAAATTAGAAGGAGGGAGGAGAAGGAAGGGAGGGAGGGAGGGAGGAAAAACAAACCAGAATGCCATTAAAGCATGCTGGTTTATTCCTGCCGTGAATGGATGTGCTTACAAATTCACCTTATTATAGTTAATGCATTCATGCTTTTTTTGCAACAATGAACAAAACTATGTGGGATATATTGCTCTATGGTACAACTTGATTAACCCAAATGGTTGATCATAGATAACGAATGGGAACTGATGTGTTGCAAACAATTTCTGCAAATTATCACATTTGCAGAAATGGCTAGAGCTGGAAATATTACGGACAGCAACCATTCTGCCACAACTGATCAGCAGACACATCATGTCTTCAAGCATTAGAGGCGTTTTCTATAAAATCAATGGTACAAAATATTTGTATGGAGATGCCATCCAAATGATTTTGTTTGGGAAACAGGGATGCCCACAATGTATGTCTGTGTGAGGGGTAGAATTAAAAAAGCCAAGATGATAGCTGCCACTATTAGATTGAAGCCCTTCCCCCCCTTTTTATTTGCCCTCTGCAACATAAAAGGACAGGGGCTTCAACTGCATAATTACAGGTGCCATCTTGAGTTTTTTGAACCTGGCCCTCCAATGGCTGACATTGTTGGGTAGTAAACTCACTTTCCAGCTCATACTATTTAAAGCACTCTTCCCAAAGCTCTTCAGATGTTTTAGACTTCAACTTCCATAAAGAATTATGTTCTTTGTGAGTTTCTGGAGACATGTTGAAATCTAACATGTCTCCAGCAGCTCACAAAACCTTTTAATTTTTAGGGAAAAAAAACCCACAGCTTTGACTGGAATCAACAGGCAAAGCTCTAATGACGGGAAATTGGTTGTTGTAGTAGTTTAATGGATCTCTCCCCACCCCTTATCCTCCCACGGAATCCCATCAAGATCTCATAGAATCCTTAAATTCCACAGAGCACAGTTTGGAAAAGTCTGATCTAAAGGATGCCGTGTTTGGAATACTTGACTGAAAACTATTTGCTGCAGGAGTTTAGAATGTGGGGCAAGAAAAGAAGAAATGTTCATACTGCTAACATAAGTAATGCAAGAAAAAAGGTGCTTATTGAGGAAAGGTTTGATTGTGCTTGAATAAATATAATTAAATTGGGATCTTAGAATCATGGTTACTAACTCTCACTAACAAAAGCTAAATATCAATGCTTTCTGTTTTCAGAAATGACAACTGTTCTGAAGAACAGCCTCTCTGGAAGTTAAATAAAATGCTCTGGTTGGTTCCTCCTTGGTGGGCTTCTAGAAGTTGGTAAGTTGGAAGTCATTTGGGGGCGTAGGTGAGATCTATGCTTATTATTAATGTTAACTATTTATTATTCCATTTAAAATTGAATTAAGTTATCTTGGTCAGTTACATATTCTCACCATGGATATTTTCATTTTTGGAATTAGTATTGACTATTGTTTTAAATGGCTGTTGTAAACTATTGGAACTCCCTGGACATTTCAATAGTATACAGATTTGATAAAGAAGTATGTTCATTTGTTGCAAAGACTACTTAGTTGTTTTATCTTCTCATATGAAATTTTGCTATATACTGAACATGTAGACAATACTGCTCTTGTCACAGCACCATTACAGTAAAGTCTTCCATTCTAGCACAATTGCTGTTTATTTATTTGTAGAATAAATTAATTAAAACTTAATTCCTCTATCTCTCTGGAATAAGCCATAGCAAACTCATGGTGGGATTATATGTATGCATGTGCGGGTCTATGGTGCAATCATATATAATTGCATATATATATATATATACTGCATGAAATATTGATACAATGGATTATTAGGAACAGAATCACATAGAACAGCACCAAAGTATCTGGAGTGCTGTAACGAACAATTTGCTTTTGAAATAGAGGGTCCATCTAGGGCAGGGGTAGGCAACCTAGGCTCTTTTATGACTCATGCTGCCTCAGGATTTCTGGGAGTTGAAGTCCACGAGTCATAAAAGAGCCAAGGTTGCCTACCCCTGATCTAGGGCATCATTTTGCATATTCAGTGTCCCAGAAGAGGCATGATGACTGCCTTAAACTGATACATGAACAAATGCAGGATGTGTGATTTTCTTAAAAGCTACAAAGCAACAGCATAACAGACAGAAACGGCGGCTGTAAAAAGAAATCTATAAACTGTAAATCTATAAACTCATTATGCCTGACTTAATCAATTAATCACCTGGTACAGAAGTGCAGTTCAGAGCAGAGAGAACACAAAATAGCTTAAAAGAGAGATCAGAACAGACTGAAAAGAGACACAACAACTTATTGGATAGCTGGGAAATGGTTAGGTTAAAATTGCTTCATGTAGCTAGATTAAACCTAGGACCTCATGTCCTGAACTAGATGAATGCAGACATGTGGGTGTGAAAGTGTGTTAAAAACACTGGGTAGCAGATGGAGCACAAGAGCTAAACTACACGAAGCATTACACCCACAGTATGCAGCTGCCCTTCTGTTTTTATTTATCTATTATGGTGGTAGATGAGATAAACTATTATTCTTCTAACAACTGCAGCTGGCCTGACTATGGGCAAGGATTATGGAAGTTATCATCCAAAACAATTTCAAAACACAAAGTAGTCTACTCCAATAACATTGCAAACAAGAGACCAATACCCTGTTCAGAGCATACCCTGTCTGCCTCCCCAGCCCTGCACAAACCACTATCCTTTTAATTGCTTCTGTTATTTCAGAGGTTGTTATTGGACTGTTCAACATTTGCTTATAGTTTTCTGATAATTTAGGAAGATTTGGGATTGATATATAATTGTTAATACTTTCTAAGGCAGGGCTTTTCAACCAGTGGTACAGGTACCATCTGTGGTACATTGGCACCTGGCAGGTGGTACGCAACCATCCTAGAAAAGTGGTAGCAGGGGAGGGGAATGAGCTGAACTGGTGGCAGCACCACACAAGCCTGAGTGAGAGATGGCTGAAGCTGCAGAGCTGTCAGGGCTCAGCGGAAGTGCCAGGATCAGTGCCACTTTCCAGTTGATCAGTGTTCTTCGGGACTGTCAGGGCGCAGTGGAAGGCCAGGATCAGCGCCAGGATGCTGAGCCCAGGAGAAGCACCAATCAGCTGGAATGTTGCAGCATCTCTAGGGTCTTGTGATTTACATTCAGATGCTTGGCCACTGATTCATATTTATGACGGTCACAATGTCCCGGGGTCATGAGAAGTGACCAAAACCTGCTGCAACCACCCAGAAGACGGGGGGAATAAAAACCAACCCCCCCACCCCCCCACTGCCAATCCTCAACAGAAATGCTCACAACAATAAAAATCTCGGACAGGAGAAAGAGCGCCACCGGGCGGACAGGCAGGTAGATGTCTTGCTCGGTTGTGGCTTGGGGGCACTTTTTTCAGTGCCATTGTAACTTCGAACAGTCACTAAGCGAACTGTTGTATAAGTCGAGGACTATTTGTACTTTATCACTTTTTTCCCTTTTGGGGGGGGGTCATCAAGTTTTTGAAACCTTGCTAGGCGACTGGTGGTACTCGGATGTTGCCATATCCTAAAAGTGGTACAATGGGTGAAAAGGTTGAAAAGCCCTGTTCTAAGGAGATGTGATGTTTCTTATATAAATTAGTTTAGTAATTCCAAAAATGTCTTTAATTTTATCCATTTAAGTCTTGTTTCCTCCTTGTAGTTTAATTATTGGCTTCTTTTCCATTTGGTTTTTTTAATTGTGTGCCAACCAACTCCCTGGTTTATTTGCAGGTTCAAAAAAAATGTTTCATATGTTTCAATTTCTTTTCAATATCTGAAGCAGTCAACAAAGAAATTTGTTGTTGCAGCAATTTTAGTTGATTAAGCATATTGGAATCCTGAGAAAAGGGAGGAGCAATATTTTATTTTATTTTTGAGCAGAGGCAAACAGAGTTTTGCAAAGCAAGTAGCTGGAAAAATAGGTGGCTCTCTTACGGATGTTCCGTGGTTTTAATTACGTAGGATAGAATGTTCTGCATTTACACTACCAGAAGCAACAACAAGAAAGACAGTGGCGTGGTGTTTGTTTAATGTTTCATGTCATTTAGCTCTGAGCAGTACAAAAGACAGGAAGAAGCTATTGATTATTATAATCTTTACCAGCTTTCCATATGATTACAGTACAGTACAAATCAACTTAGGAAGATACCAGCTTTCCATATGACTACACTACAGTACAAACCAATTTAGGAAGATGCCGTCATTCTCAATTTAAAATTAAAAAAAAAATTAAAATTGTTTTTTTTAAAAAAAATATTAAATAATTAAATAATTATCATACCTATTCTTTTGATTTCCAAGCATTCCTCATCTGTCATACATTTCAAACCTGTCTTCACTTTGGAGTTCCACAAAGATGCAGAAAAATGAAAGCACCAGAACCCCCAACAGGAATACCTAACTGTAAACTTATCCTGCCTCCCAAGCAGGCAACCTACTTTATAATTCTGTCCCTGGATGATGCCTTGGCATCTCTGAGTTATCTGCTCTCACAGCAGTACAGCCGGCTTTAATTAACTACCTGTAATTAATTTTTGTGAAGTGCTTGGAAGGAGGCACTTGATGATGTGATAGGCATGCTGAATAATCTGTGTTGTGGGATTATTTGTGGCAGATTTAATGCACATCATCCAGATGAAGGGTGAAAAAGGGAGTATTTTTTGAAACAAAACACAGTATATATATACTGTGAATATGAGGATGATGAGGCATGTGCTGCAGCTTTTGTTTTGATATCTTTGAGTCAATAATTATTGGACACGTCCCTGTGGTTCCTTGGCAATATTTTTAGAAGTGGTTTTTGCCATTGCCTACTTCTTAGAGCTGAGTAAGAGTGACTGGCCCAAAGTCCCAGCTAGATTTGTGCCTAAGAGGGGACTAGAACTCATACCGTAGTTTTCCGATTTCTGGTTTGATTCCTTTAAACATTATACTAAAATGGCTCTCCAGCAGTTAATGTAATTGCACTGAGTTTACCTAAAAGGAAGGCTATGTTTTTCCTAAAATAAATTGTCTTTAAGATAAATGTGTTATCACTGTGATAATGGTAATGGAGCTAATAAATCTTTTTGGTCTAATTGTTCTTTTTTTAGGGAAATAAAAGGTTCACATTAAATTCAGGATTGACTTCTTTTTGAGTAAATATAGCATTTACTTCTAAATCTGCCTTGCAGTTTTCCAGAAGATTTATTCTCCTGATGAAAAGGAAGTTTTTCTTCCTTTTGTTCTGTGCTTGAGGATTTTTTTTTCCTTTGAGTTAATTTTATAGGTGGAGTTGGTGAAGAGTGCCACATGGTGCCACTCATGATTGGTCAGAGCATTTATTTGATTCATCACATGTTATTAAAGCTTATTTAAACAGCCACAGGCTGCTGAGGGGAGTCATCTAGTTCTGCCATGTGATCCTGGAAATAGATGCCACTGCCTTTAATTAAACAAACAGGTGTTGCATTTGTACTCCTTTGTGTTTGCAAGTAGTTACAAATCAAATATGAAGCATGCATAACCCAACTCTTGATGTTTCCATTTTACATTACTGTAGCATCTTTCCATTACTATGAAATCTCCCTGGCTGTGCATACTTCCCAGTCAATGGAAGCTCAGAGAAGTTCTCCCATGGTGTCTTTCCATAGGATTTGAGACTTACTACAACAACAACAACAATAATTAATAATGATGATGATGATAATAATAATAATAATAATAATAATAATAATAATAATAATAATAATAATAATAATAATAATGTTGAAAGGGACCTTGGAGGTCATCTAGTCCAACCCCCTACTCAGACAGGAAACCCTATACCATTTCTGACAAATGGCTGTCCAGTCTCTTCTTAAAAACTTCCAGTGTTGGAGTATTCACCGCTTCTGGAGGCAGGTTGAGAATATAGAGACTTGCAGACCTGTGCAGAGGGGATTCTTCTATGAAATGTAAGTCATCCCCATCTCTTAGCTAACTTGTCAATACATTCTTGCAAGGATCTCACAGACCACCCATATGAATATCTTCAAAACTGTCTTTTTCTTTGAAAGGAATTTCAAAAAACAAACTAAATGTGAATTGACAAGAAAAATACAAGGTATTTTTTCAGGACAGCACTAACTGCTTTTTGTAGCAATAGCAATGGCAATAGCTCCTAGACTTCTATACCTCTTCACAGTGCTTTACAGCACTCTTCAAGTGGTTTAAAGAATCAGCATATTGCCTCCAACAAGCTGGATCCTCATTTTACTGACCTCAGAAGGATGGGAGGCTTAGTCAACCTTGAACTGGTCACGATCAAACATCAGATTGTGGGCAGAGTTAGTCTGCAATGCTGTATTCTAACCATTGTGCCACCAGGGCTGTTTTTGTGCCAAGGTATGCCCATACATTTACCAATATGTGGCACATAATTACTATGCCCATTGATGTATATATATCAGCAATGGGAGGTAACATAATTGCATATTAAAAGACCAGGAACCCACCAGCAAAAGGACGTTAGATGTGTGATAGCCTTTTCTGGCTTTTTTTGGTAAGCAATCTGCCAACCTTAATCACTCCTGAGTATATAATCTGAAGGATAAAGTGTCCTTCAGGGAACACTCAACTTCTAGTGATTTTTTGGTAAAAGAACCATTGCCTGATTCTAGGATTTTGTTTTCAACTTCCTGCTCACTTAGTCTACCTTGGAGATATTAGTATCCCCAAATACTAACCAGGTCCAGCCCTGCTTAGTTTCAAAGTCCAGACAAGATCAGCTAGGAAACACATAGAAGGCCCTTTTCATAACTATTCTTTCCATTGCTTTCATTTAATGATGGGATCCGGAGCTAATGAATGATTAATCACATTAATTCCAACCCATTTTCTGCAGTAATTGGCCTGTAAATCATCCTTTTAGGAAAATCCTCATGGCATGGCAGTCCAATATATATGCAGCAGTATACAAGCAAGAATGGCTCAAAGAAGGTGATAAAGATTCACCCTTGGGTAGTTCAGAAGAGTGCTTCAAAGAAGCCAGGGCAAAAAAGTACCAGCTTTGTCATAGCCCATTAAACATCTATAATCTTCTCACCTGGCTTTCGATAGAAATGTAAATTGCACAAGAATAATTCCCTTTGAAGTTTAAATGTGTTGCTCCCTTTTATGCTATAACCATGATAGCTAAATCAGGGATAGAAACATTGTGCCTACATCAGGTGTCTTCAAACTTGGCCCTTTTATGACTTGTGGACTTCAACTCTCAGAATTCCTCAGCTGGCCATGCTGGCTGAGGAGTTCTAGGAGTTGACGTCCACAAGTCATAAAAGGGCCAGGTTTGAAGACCCCTGGCCTAGATGTTCAGTATCTCATTTAACTTTCTTTCTCCTTCTCCCCCTCCCCTTAAACATAAGAAGCCTGCCTACTATAAATCAAAGCAGCAACTATAAATCAAAGCACCAAGCTTCCGCACTATGTTGACTTGTATCAATAACACTGCTCCCTAGCCCCAATAAAGGCTAGTTTACCTTTCAGTCAATGGGTGCTTTGTGACAATGTGGGCCTGCTTTGTTTTGTTTTTTGATGATTGGCCAGGGCCACAATGGCCATCATTTTGTCAGTGGGTGAAATTAAGGTTGAAAAAAAGTTATATATTTACTTAGAAGCCATAATTAGTTGCCTCCCCATTTATCAAAAGGGACTTAAATAGGTCAGTGCTCCAACCAGTCAAAGAGGCTACTACATAATTTAGATTACTGTTCACTTAAATGCAGTCTAGCTTCATGTTCTGTGTTGAGGTCCCTTTGACCCACGCCATCATTTACATCAGAACATGTATTCTGGTTTAATTTGGTTTTGCTTGCTTCGCCGAGTCTTCAAGTGAAAATTAATTCCCAAGATCTGCATAGGTTTTATGGCAACAATAAGTTTTCTTCTGGGATATTTTTTTGAATTTTGAATAATCTACCAGCTTCTGTTTTCCTGGTGTTCTCCCATTTAAGTAATAGCCTGGTACTGCTACCATCTGGAGCTAGACTTTGCCTCTTAGCAGAGGTTGATAAATAGAAAAAAAAAGTCTATCTTAATTTGGATGCAACATTGGCTTTTTCTTGTAAGTTACCAGAATGTTTCACTCTGCTATAGGAGCAATCAAAAAAAGAAAAAACAAAATGTTCAGGGTGCAAAGATCATGAACAAAGGCTTGAATTCAGGAGTTAAATATCCTGTGATTGTTGGAGAACCAAGAAATGGATTAGGGAAATACCTCCCACTGTTTAGTGTGCATATATACTGTATTCAATGAAATAGTCACATAAATTGTATCTATTTTCATGGTATTGTAAGAAGGCCTTTCCTATGGGGCAACTTGAGAATGATTACTAGATCCAAGAAGAGTGGAAATTTTGTTTATAATAATAATAAAGTTGTAAGGGACCTTGGAGGTCATCTAGTCCAACCCCCTGCTCAGGCAGGAAACCCTACACCATTTCAGACAAATGGCTGTCCAGACTCTTCTTAAAAACTTCCAGTGTTGGAGCATTCACCGCTTCTGGAGGCAGGTTGTTCCACTGGTTAATTGTTCTAACTGTCAGGAAGTTTCTCCTTAGTTCTAGGTTGCTTCTCTCCTTAATTAGTTTCCATCCATTGCTTCTTCTCCTGCCTTCAGGCGCCTTGGAAAATAGCTTGACTCCCTCTTCTTTGTGGCAGCCCCTGAGATATTGGAATACTGCTATCATGTCCCCCCTCATCCTTCTCTTCATTAAACTAGACATACCCAATTCCAGCAGCCGTTCCTTATATGTTTTAGCTTCCAGTTCCCTAATCATCTTTGTTGCTCTTCTCTGTACTCTTTGTTTGTTTCCCCCCCTTTCTTTCTGGCCCTTAAGGTGGTCCAACACCTTATTGGAAAAGAAATGAAAAAAACCTGATCTGATTTTTTTCATGAGAAACCAATGAATTAGACCAGTGTTTCTCAACCTTGATAACTTTAAAATGTATAGGCTTCATATTCCAGAATTCCCCAGCCATCAAGGCTGGTTGGGAAAATTCTAAAAATTGAAATCCACACGTCTGAACATTGCTAAGGTTGAGAAACACTGCATTAGACTAATCCTGGAAAATGCTGTATGGATATTTACACGTATTGGATTAAAAATAATTGAAAGATATAGTAAGGAGTTATTAGTGACAAAGCTGAAGTTATATTCTTGCAATTCTTTGCAATTTAGTCAGTTTTTTAAAATTTTTTAACAAATGCTATTGTTTTCCTCCTTACTATAACTGCTGTTGTCAAAAACATTTCTCTCCTCTCATTTTGCATATAGTTTTTTTTGGAAATATAAATACAAAACAGATAGAGAGACAAAGGAGAATTGCTATTGACATTTGGGTTTTGGTGATTTGATCCAACTAATGGATGGGATGATTGTTTAGATGCTATGTGACACTTTTATGATGTTTAGTTTGCAAAGTGTCTGGAGTCCTGGGAGCTGGATGGTATATAAACAAACAAAAATACTGGACCATCCTTGCTAATAAAATAGAGATTTCATGCACGTGTGAAATGGTCTTTAAACTCAGTGCTTATTTAATGAAAAGTATATGAACCATCTGAGCTTGGATAATCAACCTAGACCATACGTATAGCAATTTAATGTCCTGTGGATAATCACATTAGAAATGTTATAGAGCTGAAGATTGCTACAGTAATGAATGTTGATTACCACACTTCATTAAACAAATGAAAGGTTGATTGTGAAGATCCCTTTCTTCTCCTATATGTCTCCATGGTGATTGATGTAGGTCCCCTTCACTCTTTTCCAGTGATGTGTAATGCTCTGTCTTAGGACAAGTTCCAGATTCATTGTTTTGTGGTGTGCCATATGCGTTATAAAAACATACATAGCTATAGTAAGACAATATTTAAAACAGATTGCATATTATCACAAAAGCAGAATGCAGACATTTCCCCTAAAGATAGTGGTTAGAGATAGAAAAAAACATCTGTAGCAGATATGGTGAATGTTATTTCTATGGCCCTTGTAATTAAGAATAACAATCATGCTAGAAGTATGCATGCTGACCAACTTTTTCAACTCAGATGCTTTCCAGATATGTTGTCTATCAATTCTCTGCATAGTGAGCTCTGGTGGCACAATGATTAGAATGCAGTATTGCAGGCTAATTCTGCTGACTGCCAGCAATTCGATTCTCACGGCTCAAGGTTGACTCAGCCTTCCATCCTTCCGAGGTCAGTAAAAGCAGGACCCAGATTGTTGAGGGTCAATATGCTGACTCTGTAAACTGCTTAGAGAGTGCTGTAAAGCACTATGAAGCGGTATATAAGTCTAAATGCTACTTTTATTGCTATAGTATTGGGAGTCAAAGTCCAATGTTCCACAGGCAGGAACATTGGACTTTGTTTTGGTCAAATTTTTTTTTTAGAAGATTAATATAATATAAAGAATGAGAATGATAAATGCATTCTCAACTTACAACAGTCCTCAACTTACAACAGTCATTTAGTTGACCGTTCAAAGTTACAACAGCCCTGAGAAAAGTGACTTATGACCATTTTTCACACATACTGTTGCAGCATCCCCATGGTCATGTGATCAAAATTCAGATGCTTGGCAACTGACTCATTTTTATGACAATTGCAGTGTCCTGGGATCATGTGATCCCCTTTTGCGACCTTCTGACAAGCCAAGGGCAAGAAAGGTCATATAATGGGGCAAAATTCACTTAAGAACTGTCTCACCTAGCAACAGAAATTTTAGGCTCAATTGTGGCCATACATCGAGGACTACCTGTGTAACCTACAGCAGGGCTTTTCAACTTTTTCACCCATTGTACCACTTTTAGGATATGGCAACATCCGAGCACCACCAGTCGCCTAGCAAGGTGTCAAAACTTGATGACCCCCCCCCCCAAAAGGAAAAAAGTGATAAAGTACAGGTAGTCCTTGACTTACAACAGTTCGCTTAGTGACTGTTCGAAGTTACAATGGCACTGAAAAAAGTGCCCTCCAAGCCACAGCCCAGCAAGACACCTGCCTGCCCGCCCAGCCGTGCTCTTCCTTCTGTCCAAGGTTTTCATTGTTGTGAGCATTTCTGTTGGGGATTGGCAGCAGGGGTGGGGTGGTAGTGTTTGGTTTTTATTCCCCCCGTCTGCTGGGTGGTTGCAGCAGGTTTTGGTCACTTCACATGATCCTGGGACACTGTGACCATCATAAATATGAATCAGTTGCCAAGCATCTGAATGTAAATCACAAGACCCTGGAGATGCTGCAACATTCCAGCTGATCGGCGCTTCTTCTGGGCTCAGCAGAAGCACCAGGATCAGTGCTGCTTTCCAGCTGATTAGTACTTCTTCAGGGCTCAGCAGAAGCACCAGGATCAGCAGCGAGCTCCAGCTGGAGCCTGGCGCTGATCCTGGCACTTCTGCTGAGCCCTGACAGCCCTGCAGCTCTAGTCATCTCTCGCTCAAGCTTGTGCGGTGCTGCCAGTGGTTCAGCTCATTCCCCTCCCCCGCTACCACTTTTCTAGGATGGTTGTGTACCACCTGCCAGGTGCCAATGTACCACAGGTGGTACCCGTACCACTGGTTGAAAAGCCCTGACCTATAGTATATCAGATGACCGTATATAACTTGCTGTTTACAGCTGAGCTGGTCATCGTGATTTGTGAAAACCCGATAAAGCAAACTAGGATAACTGAAATACAACCACACTGAATACAAAGAGCAAAACTGGAATAGGAAATCTGGTCTGCCCCATATTACTTCCACTAATTGACCTTTATTTATTACAACTACAAAAAGTGCTGCTTGTATGTACAATGGAAAGCACAGCATATGCTCTCCTCTGAGTCATGCAATCAAGAGGGAAAGAAAGGGATGGGGCTTAGAATGGAGCAGTCGCCAACATGCTAAGAGGTTGCCCAGCTGCCTCCCAATGGATAAATGAGTATTTTCATGTTATTTTTTTTCTGGAATGCTTTTCTTTGCAGCCCCAGTGAGATTTAATTCACTTTTCAATCTCCATCTTTCTTTTGGTGGCCTCTCTCATCACACCCAATTTGGTCCTATTCTGTTATGTTTTTGAAAGACTATTATATTGTCCATAGTCCATAACATTCTTTGCACCCTTTCTTTACATTGTGGGCAGTAAAATCCAAAGTTTTGCTTGGCAGCATGTCACATGCGCACACACGCCCACCCAAAAAAAGACAAAGGTAAGTCAAAGTGATAAAATCCAATTGGGAAGCTAAAGAGGGTGCAGAAATTAACTTCATCACTTTTCCTTCAGGTAGATCCCAGTTGTGTGATTGGCCATGATCAGTCTGGCAATTATAATGGGAAGGCACCCACAACCCAGTTCAACCTCTACCTGTGAAAGCATAACCCAGTTTTGATTTTGTCAAGATTCAAATATGGTGTCCATGTCCAAAATGGGAAAAAGATTGTGGGATTCTTACCAAACTGGGTTTTTAATGAGTACTTCTGAAGCTAATTCAGTGTGAAAATAGATGTAAAAGAATATTTATATTCCAAGGGAAATTAATTTCTGCCATTCCATCCAACATAAAACAATGATAGGTTGTTCAAACCAATGTCTATTTGTGTATTTGCAGCAGGAGCAATCAGTACAAAAAACAAATCTCAGGATTTCATAAAGTATTTCAGTATTGCATCCCCACAGATAAACTCCATTGTACATGATAGCAGAAATAAATCTGGATTTAAATCTGCTCGCAGAATCATATAGGCACCAGTGGGTGCAGATTTCCTGAGCAATAACACCTCCTTCCCCAAAAGCCTACAAAGTAAGCAAGCAGTAAATGGCCTATTCTGCAAGACTTTCCTCCTTTTATCCCTCAGTAATCTTGCCCTCGCTGACAGCTGAAGCCTCCCACTTGCTTGCTTCCATGTAAAGAGCAGCATATGGTCCCCAGAGCAGGAAACCTCCAGCCAATATGTCTGCACTCACGTGTGGAGTTCAACAAACACCAAGCCAAGATGGATCTTACTCACACAGTGGCATGCAGCCAAGAACAGATAGGCTGGAAAGGGCATCAATAGTTGGCATGGCACTGGCGGAACCAGCTGAGAATCTCGCTTTGAGGGGGTACATGTGTGCAGGCAGCAAAGAGCTCATTCAGAGTTAACAGGGAAAAGCTGCCATCCTCAAGCAGCCTAGACCTCCGCTGACTGACTGACTGACTGACTGACTCAGACCTTTAGCAGTTCCAGAGACGCAGGCTTGCCTTTCTGGTAATCTGTTTCTCCAATCTTGGGAGCTCAGGCTGTGTGCAGCCACCCAAATGAAAGAAACACCTGGGTTCAGAAGAGGAGCCCATCCAGATGAATGTGCCAGATTTAACAAACAAAGAGATGCACATCTGAGGATGAGGTTAGGTTGGTTACAAATTAGAACCAAGCACAGCCTCTTCATGGAATGAAGGGAGGAGAGGTTTACCTTTTCCCACTCCTCCCTCCCAGCTCCTAAATATCTTACTTGCAACCCTCTACCCATTCCCATCAGTACCCCTTTTTTTGTATACAAAGGAAAGTGGTTCAAGTGCTTGTCATTCGGATCGGGTTCCTAGTAGTGGGCTTTAATTTTTAAAAAATTCTATGAGGCTCCAAGATTGGCGGTCTGCAGCTCCATTTAACTCCTCTCATTCCTCTACTGCAGGGGTGTCAAACTGCCGGCCTATAGGCCAGATGCGTCACACCAAAACGGCGCCCACCTCCTTGCCAGCAATGGGAAAAAAGTCGCGATGTGTCGCAACACGTCGTGAGTTTGACTCCCGTGCTCTACTGAACCAATCAAGAGATCATGGCTATTGTTGAACTATAGCTCTCAGCATGCATAACCATTGATAATATTGGCCACAACTGTGGGAATTTTTCTGGCCAATTACCATCTGGAACCAGTTTCATCAATGAAATGAAATAGGGTAGTCCTCAACATATGACTACGATTGAGCCCAACATTTCTGTTGCAAAGTGAGTCAGTTGTTAAGTGAATTTTGCCCCCATTTTACAAACTTTCTTGCCACTATTGTTAAGTGAATCACTGAAGTTGTTAAGTCAGTAACACGGTTGTTAAGTGAATTTGGTGTCTCCATTGACTTTGCTTGTCAGAGAGCCTCAAAAGGTGATCACATGACCTGGGACACTGCAACGGTCATAAATACGAATCAGTTGCCAAGACCCTGAATTTTGATCACGTGACTGTGGAGATGCTGCAATGGTCATGTGAAAAACGGTCATGAATCGATTTTTTTCAATGCCATTGTAACTAATTTAGCAGTCACTAAATTGTCTGTTGTAAGTTGAGGACTACCCATATTATGGCATGGGAATAGCATATGCAAGTGCACATGTATACATATTTTAGATGTTTCTCATTTTAACTGTGGGTGTTTTGTTATTATTTATCCTGGGAATTCCTAAGACTCCTTTGGGACTGCAGCATTTATTTATTTATTTATGAGACTTATATATCGCTTTTAAGTGCAAGCACTCTCTAAGCGGTGTACACCAGTAAGCAATGTATATATATATATTTACATTGCCCCCAACAATCTGGGTCCTCTTTTTACCTACCCCGGAAGGATGGAAGGCTGAGTCAACCTTGAGCCGGTGAGATTTGAACTGCTGACCTGCTGAACACAGTCAGCTAAAGTGGCCTGCAGTACTGCACTCTAACTGCTGTGCCACCTCGGCTCATGACAGTTATTATTTATTAATTTAAATACTTTGTTAAAACATTTATATTGCTGCTCATCTTTCAGCCAACTCTGGCAGCTCCCAATCAAAAATTAAAAAAACATATAAAATCATTTTAAACCTATAAACCAATTTGGTCTGATTTAAACTAAACAAAAAAAAAACCCCAAAAAACATCTATTTAATAAATTTATACATAAACATAAATATAAATTACCTCACTATATACTGTATAATATTTGAAGATTGGAAGTTAATTTTTAAAAAATGGGAAGGAGGAGGCATCTCATGCTGTATTATAGAGCAGTCTTTGAAGTGTTTCACATTGTTTTCAGATCTTAAACAAAACTTTTACTAGTGTTATAAAATGAACTACAGCTGAACGCTTCTGTTTCTTGAGCCTAATGTCCTTCAGATATTGAACCTCCCTTGTGTCATATAGCACAGTTGTGCCTGGTGCCAGGTTACGAAAGACTGGTACACAATATAAAAAAAATCACAGGTCCTCTCTTAAATCATCTTCAACTTTCTTAAAATCTGTTGTCTGCTATTCATTGGGAAAAAATGACTCTCTTGTTGGGAGGAACTCGTCCTCCCAATACATACGGATATCCCATGCTTGTACTTCTCCAAAGTGCCTGAGGGTGGCTAAGGATCTGTAGCCTAATTATTATTTGTCCCTGGTAGTTTGCTTTGATGGAGTCTTTCTGCTCTTTTCTGCTTTTATTAAGCTTTGAATATATTAATGGTAGTTAAAGGAGGAAGGCTGCAAGACAGGACAAAAGAACTGCCTGAATTGCATAAGGCAGAACCGAGAGAGTTCAATTCACAGGGCAATAGAGAAGATGCAGGGAGAATCCCTAAACGGGGAAATTGAATGATTATTTGGGGATTCGTGGTATTAGCTACAAGTCTGGAGGAGTAGGAAAAAAATGCAACATAAACTTTAAGCAAGCCTGTGCTACGTTTTTCTTACACATCATCCATCAGAGGCTATATCTGGTGCGGATCAAAACATGGCATTTCCGTGTCACTGCTTCCCTTCTGGCCCGTGGCTTCCCTTAATTAGATGAGAAGCAGCTACCGTGCGCACCTGCCTTTCTTTCTTTTATGTTGTGACTGTCACCAACACATAATCATTTCTTCCTCCTGTAAACAAAGGTGGGTGTGCCTTGCAAGGAGGCCATGGAGGGCACCGAAAGGGTGGATGCTCTCCTATCCATCTGAAAGCAGGACAGGAGGGGCATGAATAAGCAATCAGGAATAGAAACATCCATTGTAAGCCCTGGGTGTCTCCTTCTGAGAAAGGGAAAGAGAAGGCGCATCCCAACCCGGAGCAGGCAGCTCGTCTCCTCAGATTCCCCCCTCACATAAGAATTGCTTTTCCTTTCCGCCTCTGTCCTAAGATTATATTCAGTCGTTTTCTACTGAAGTTCATGCCTTTAGAAGTACAGGCAGTCCTCAATGTACGATCACAACTTGAGCCCAAATTTTATGTTGCTAAGTGAGAAATTTGTTAAGTGATTATTGCCCCATTTGACGAGTTTTCTCACCTCATTTTTTAAGTGAATCACTGCAGTTCTTAGATTAGTAACACGGTTGTTAAGTGAATCCGGCTGCCCCATTGACTTTGCTTGTCAGAAGTTCGCAAAAGGGGATCACATGACTCCGGGACACAGCAACCGTCATAAAACTTGAGCAGCATCCGAATGTAAATCACATGACCATGGAGATGCTGCCACCGTTGTAAGTGTGAAAAATGGTCATAAGTCACTTTTTTCAGTGCCGTTGTAACTTCAAATGGTCACTAAACGAAGTGTTCTAACTTGAGGATTACCCGTACACCTGCAAGATTACCTAAAGGCTGCTAGAGAATATCTATAGCACCCAATGATTGAATCCCTCTTGTCTTTCAAATGATGGGTCCCTTGTTTTATCTCTTGGCTGGTCTGAGTTCCACTGTTTTTAATCTGGATTTTACTGACTTTGAATTCTCACAGGGAAGTTTGTTCCTCCCCTTTTGCCTAAAATGAAACCATGCCCATATGATTTGGAGAAATGATTTTGTTTGGTCTTTTGCTAATAAACATTCTCACAAATTACAACTACTTGATAATCTTGGACATAATCGAATGCAGTAGCCTAATCTAATGCTGCTGAAAATTCAGGCAAACACTAATGAGCAAAAGATAAATTAAGGCAGGAGAACTTTACCTGACAATGTCTCCTTTCTTAATCTGTGAAGAGCACCTCATTTTTTTATGCATGCTGAACACCGAGTAGAAATTTCCACAGACTTTTATAAAAGAACTTAGGCCTTTACCTTTGCCCTGGGTGCATTAATGTGAAATCTTTTGGTTTTATTTAACAGGACAAAGGAAAACTTCCTTATGCTAAATGATCTAGTGGTTTAAGGCACCAGGCTAGAAACTAGGAGACTGTGAATTCTAGTCCTGCCTTAGGCACGAAAGTCAGCTGGGTGACCTTAAGCCAGTCACTGTCCCTCAGCCCATCTCACGTCACAGGGCTGTTGTTGTGAGGAAAATAGAAGGAGGAAGAATATTAGATATGCTTGTCACTTTGAATCATTTATTAAATAATAAAGGCAGATTATAAATAAATAAATAATAAATAAAATGTCCTTGGGGCAAAATGAATAATATTCACCTTGCTTCTGTCTATAAAACATGCATCTAATCTGCAATAACCCTATGTACTCATCAATTTGGTCAAGGAAAGTGAGGCCTCTGTATTCAACATGCCTACTGCATCTCTAGCAATGGTCTCTGGCTTCAAAAGTATGGACCCAACAAGCTGATGACAGAGCGTATGCACCGGAGACAAATTCCTTGTGTGTCCAATCACATTTAGTCAATAAAGAATTCTATTAAATGCATTGCAAGCAGTAGTACGCATATAAAAATGGATCAAAACATGGCAGTTACCCAGTCACTCCCACCATTCTGAAACCAGAGACTGGAAATGCCCCTGGAAAAGAGCACAGCATTACCACTGGTCAAATAGTTTTCTGTTCCTTTTATAATTCAGAGGTTTTTTTTCCCCCGAGCTTTTTTTCCATTGGTGTTCTCCATGCATCTCTGCATTGGCAGAAATCTATATTGGCATGAAATTTTCTGTCCCTATTGTCAATCCTTATCCTGCCTCGGTTTCAAATCACTGTTATTTTCTGACTTTCCTCTAAAATAATGGGTATGACAAAACCTAACAGATTTTATACATTATACAAATGCAGGCTGTATTTGGACAGTAAGGTGGAAAATACTACTTTAACAGGAGCACAGCTAAAGGCTGCTTAGATCTGTTTCGCTCATGGGCCAAGATGAAGAGAACATCATACAGATGTGTTGGAAAAAATAGTACTGCCAGGATATGTCTTGGTTGTGATCAGATGCAAGTGAGAAAAACTCCTCTCTCTGGAGAGGGAAAGAAAGAAACAACATCCAGCTTTCTTGCTTTTGATAAGAATGGACATGTAAGGCCTCAGAGGTCATGGAAATGGAAATAATCCAGTGCTTGAACTTAGTGAAGAGTTGGGAAAAATATAAAACAAATGCTTCCCTCAGGGATGTGCACAATTCCAGGGCAATACAGGGATGTATTGTTATTGTTATGTACAGTATGTGTAAGCCATCAGAAACTTGGCATTAACTTTAATATTATTACTGCACAGGAAACTTCTGGTGGATGATCAAAGGGCAAATCAGACATTTATGCACAATATTATGGTATGTATTTCACGCAATATGCACATTTCTGCATACAGTTACTTCTGCGCACACATCTACAAGTACATCTGTTTTTAATAAACATATTTTTGGCTATGATTTCTGAGCTGCAATTTGCAGAGAAATATTTGGAAATCACGCGTCTTGGAACCCAAGTTTTTGTGTTTGCACATAGGCCTGGAAATATGAATGAGATACATTCCCATAAAAAAATGGTGGATGAACACTTTTCCTCAGCATCCCCAAATCCCAGGATAGAGATAGTTACAGCACAGTGCTGGGAAGGAAAGGGGGAAGGCAAGAAGAAGGAAAGTAAGAAAACTTGAATCAGAGACTAAAATGTAAATTAAAATCCAAAATGGTCCAGTAAAGCCATTAAGATGACAAAGTTGGCAGAAGGGAGAAGGAAGCCAAAAACAAGAGAGACAGATGGGGTGGTGGCGGTGAGGGTGAGGGCCATGGCTTTGTTTCTGGCTGGGCTCCAGTAAATTGTTCTCTGAAAGTTCTCAAGTGGTGAAGGAAGCTGACCACTGTAGTGAATAACCCTCCCATGGCCCACTACCCTCCCATGGCCCAGTCCTTTTCCAGCAGGATATTTGCTTCCTCCAAATTTGACATACTGCAAAGGTGGTTCACTAAGGGTGAGTATCCAAACCCTGAAGTCTATTTCATGAGCTTGTAAGGAATGTTGACATAAATTGCCTTGTTTACTGTGCAATTTATAATGTTTATTATGGACTGCACTGCACATGTACCCAAGGATTTCTGGATCATTTGGGATCAACCCACACACAAGGAATCAGAGTTTTATCTCATACTGTACTAAATTAGAATGCACAAGAATGCATACCAAGTGATGACTTAGACTGATTACATGAGAATGCTTCGTCTCAGGTTTTCCAGCAAAAAGCTGTAGGAAACTCAGACTGTGTTGTTGCTAAGCAACAATGACATCCCTTCAAACACATACCCATCTTTGAAGTTGATTTTGAAGGTGCTGCACAGGGTTTTGTTAGAAAGCAGGAGGGGAAAAATAGTGCAAGGCACAGACATTATAAAGAGAGAAAATGAGCACACAAGTCTTTGAACATGGATAACTGAGATGCCAAACTCCATGCATGAATGGCTGTTTCTGCATTCATGAAAACCTTATTAAAAATGTTTGGGTTGGTTAAAACTACTGCTCTGGGATTAATTCATAATTGGGACATTGCCTGTTTGGAAACCATATCACAAGCCTGGTAGTTCTTAATCATGAAAGTAAGAGATTAAATGTTCTTTCTTTCTTTCTTTCTTTCTTTCTTTCTTTCTTTCTTTCTTTCTTTCTTTCTTTCTTTCTTTCTTTCTTTCTTTCTTTCCCTCCCTCCCCTCCCCCTCTCTCTCTCTCACACACACACACACACATATTTTTCCATTCTGACAAGGAGGCGAACCCACTTTCGAAACAATGCAAAACATAAAAAGCTTTAAATACAGGATTTAAAAAATGAGAAGCTACACTGCAATGAAGCAGCCACTGGACCACTAAGCTGACACCGATGACACTGATTGGGTTCAGGCTCTGAGGATTAGTGCAGCTTTTTCAGCTCTACCTGGGGATGCCAGAAAAGAGGTAATGCTTTGTGAATGACTTTGCATTAATCTTCCCAGCAGTGAGAAAAGGTTCAAGGAGACAGGCATTTCAGCACAATTCAAAGATTGTGGCAGTATCACATGACACACATTGTGGAAGCTTCCCCCCCCCCTTTGGATTCAGTTTTTAAAAAATAGCTACATGGCGCATTGATTGCATGAAGCTGTGTCTGGATTTTACTGCTTCAATCAATGTTTTTTTAGCACTATACAATGATTGGCAGAAAATGTGTCCCAAGCTGTGGAGACACTCAGATGCAAAAAGAGGAGAGTTTGTTCTTTTGCTGAGTGGCAAAGTAGTGGAAGTTACTCAGGGGCCAGAAAGTTCAACAGCATCAAAACACAGAGGCCAATAAACCTTTTGGCATTAAGTGAGACGGTCTTTCTTCTTTAGAACAAGTAAACTGTAATTGACATTTTCCAAAATACAAATGGACAATGGAGGTGTATTCATGTTGTAAGAGACACCAAGTATAGCAGAACAGCATGCGAATAACTTTAGCCCAAGTCAATCCAGAGGAGACCTGTGCAGAATTTTTTGTCCATTCAACTAAGTACACTTTCTTAAACCCCAATACTGTACTTAGCTTAAATTTACAAAAGAGCTGCTGCAAACAATTAGTATTTTATATCAAAAGTGGGGAAGTGTTGGCCTGCAAGGTTTGTACCTTTGTACCTGGCCCTCTGGCTTCTCCACTATCTTGGCACTGTCCCCAAAACAGCCTCTCCTGCCAGGTCACTGACAGGTTTTACCACAATTATAATAGCTGAAAAAATTACCCTCCCTTTCCTGTGCATAGCAAGATCAACAAGAATTCTTAGCCCATCATTTGAATAAGAAGAAATTTCCCATTCATTCTAATGAGATGTTTTGCCCTAATCCCAATTAAATAACATTTTCTACTCTCTTTTAGCTGAAAATATTCCTGGAGTGCAGATTTACAATGCACAAAAATTGCCCAAAAAAAAAGGCAATAAAAGGGAAGACCAAAAAGAAATTTCAGGATCTATCTCTTAGTTACAAAGTTTGACCCCATCAATACTACAGATTAAAGGCTGGGAAAAGGCTGATTCTCCTTGATTTCTGCTGGTGTTAACAAAGACAGATGGTGACTGGAATAGGAGAGAGTTGAAGCTGGTCACTTCAAACCTCCCCCACCCGCCCAAGTGGAATATGAATTTGTATTTGGGAAATATAGAATAGTGGTGGGCAGCTGGATGGATGTTCAATGGAATACGTTTGTGAGAAAGAACAAACAAATCAAAACATAAACATCATCACATTTAAGTTGCCTTCCTGATATTCAAATAGATATTGCTCTTTTTCTCCCGTGTTCATCAGGGAATTAGAACAGCTTTGTAGGAGGGGACAAGCCAGGCGAAGCTGAGCAGAGTCCAAGAGGTTATTTGACAGAACGTTTGATTTCTCAGCAGAGCAGGCTTTCATCTTTAATCAAAATACTGGCCGTTGCTAACCAAAACAACTAAATAAATGAAGAGGCAAATAGGACATTG
The DNA here is from genome assembly GCF_016545835.1 of Crotalus tigris. Lineage (NCBI taxonomy): Eukaryota > Metazoa > Chordata > Lepidosauria > Squamata > Viperidae > Crotalus > Crotalus tigris. The sequence goes on along the minus strand of NW_024096478.1, from coordinate 6,718,693 downwards.
CATATCATGGCGGCTCAGGGCACGCTGCCACTTGGCAAGCTCTACATTTCAGGAGTAGCTTCTGCTGTGCACGACTCCCTTGAGAGGCTCTGTTAATAACTTGGCTTTCCAATCGAAAGGGCCTGCCGGGAAACTGTCAGTTGCTGCCTGGTACAGGATATGTGTGTCACACCACATATGGGTTTTAGATTCCTCTTGCATTTTGCTCGATTGATGCATGTGGAGCTTTGTCTTCCTCAACAACAATCATTTCAGCTTTTAAAAAATACAGAGTGTTCTGGTTTCCCAAAACTGTTTAGAAGTCTAAAGCAAGAATCAAAGAAGATCTGATTTTCTGGTCTAGGATAACCCAAGCATCTTTATGTATCTCCATGCAAACAATCTACCGTAGGCAAAGAAAAGGTTTTGTTACTGTCTGAATGGTCTTGCTATTTTTTTTTATTATTATTCTTTGTTTGCATTAAAATAAAGTTTTAAAAATGCATGTATCAGAACACATATCTTGTGATAGCAAGGAAGAATATTGAAGCTAGCGTTAAAAGCTAACAGATGTATTGGAAGGTAATGGTAGTTTTGTGTTAGTTCATCTAATGCAGTGGTTCTCAACCTTTTTAATGCCGCGACCCCCAACCGGTCGTAAGTCAAGGACTACTCAACTGGTCATAAGTCGAGGACTACTCAACTGGTGCAGCACCATTCGCAGAATGGGACTTTTGGCGGGCTCAGCAGGGCAGAGACAGCCTGGACAATTCCTATTGGCTTTTGAAAGCCAATAGAATTAGACTCTATTCAAGAGAGTCTATTCTATTGGCTTTCAAAAGCCAATAGAATAAAAGGGAGTAGCACAGCTAAGGAAAAGGGGAAAAAAATGGCGGACTGCGTTGTTTGGCGACCCCCGTGAAATGGTTGTTCGACCCCAAATGGGGTCGCGACCCACAGGTTGAGAACCACTGATCTAATGCATGGGACATTCCTTCCCTTTCTCTCCTTCTTATTGGATGTATATAGTCCTGAAATAATATCGTAGATTGAGAGGACTGCACATCAGTTAGTGATCTTAACTATTCTTTAATGTCACTGCCCTTTTTCAGTGAAAGGCAAGGAAGTGGGATTCAGGAGAAGAGAAACTGAAAAGTTTATCTCAGAAATTTGTTGGCTGGAGGTCCATTATCTAGGTCTCCATAATGTGTCAATATATATTCTGTTCCAATAAGATCTAAATCTTGATTTCTCTAAAATGGATGCAAAAGTTAATTCAATCACTGCAGTTCAGAAAGAAATTCTTGTTCCTATTAGTTTTCAGTTGAATAAGACCATATTAGTAACACAATGGAGGTTCACATTTGCTAAGAAATGATTATAAATCTGATTGGCTCTAACTGGCTGAATCTCAGCAAGCCTTTCTTTCCCCAGGGCCAATGAATGAAATTCTTTTGCAAATGCTGATAACGTTTAAGAATTGTTTGTTGGCCTTTAAGCTAAAGATTAAGTCCACTCTGTTTCTGTCCTATTCCAGAAACAGTTTCAGTCTGCCTTAAGACAGCAACACAATTATTTTCTGCAGAAGTTGCAAACAGCTGTTTATCTTCCTTCCTGCAAACACACCCACATTGCACATAGCTTCCTCATTTTCCACTGCTCTTTCAAGACATACACTGGCCACTGCTGCATAACGCAAGATACATGAGTGAGTACAGATGAATGCAACTGGATGTGAAGTCACACATATGATTTTCCACAATTGATAAACTTGAGCCCATGAGTATTGATATTACTGTATTACAGGAAGAGATTGCATATTGTATAATTCTGTCTTCGGACGGTTTAAAGAACAACAAAAATTGAAGTAGACCAAATAACCTATGGATTTATTTGGGAGCTAGGGCTGAAACCTTCCATTTCAGATAATTGGAAAAATGAAATAGTGCATAACCTTCTATTTACAAAGCAAGTGTTATAACCTTTGTGCCATTACATATTCATAGTATATAATAAATAAATCATAAAAACATTTAGAGATCAACGGGTACATCCATATCTATAGAATATATGGAAATTCGACAAATACAGGTAATCCTCGACTTACAACTGTTCATTTAGTGACCGTTCAAAGTTACAACGGCACTGAAAAAAGGGACTTACGACCATTTTTCACACTTATGACCATTGCAGCATCCCCATGGTCACATGATATACATTCGGATGCTTGGCAACTGACTCACATTTATGACGGTTGCAATGTCCAGGGGTCATGTGATCCCTTTTTGTAACCTTTAGACAAGCAAAGTCAATGGGGGAAACTAGATTCACTTAACAACCGTGTTAGTAATTTAACAACTTCAGTGATTAGCTTAACAAATGTGGCAAGAAACGTTATAAAATGGGGCAAAACTCACTTAACAAATTTCTCACTTCACAACATAAATTTTGGGCTCAGTTGTGATCATAAGTTGAGTTCTGCCTGTATACGGAATTTGACAACTGGACAATGTGAATGAATTCTCCATGCCCTTATTTTATTATAGCAAAAATACTGATAATGAAACATTAGAAAGATAAATGTAGGGCTCCACTTACTCAATGCATTGAAGACATGGTGACAGTTGCTATCTTATGAGTGAATTGCCAATGGATATAGACCTTGCATTATAAACATAAGGAACTATGGGATTCATTTTATACCAACTAGAGTAGATTAAAAACAACCATGAGATCCACAGGGCAATAAGAAATGAATTTTTATTTTAAAACTGTGTTGTGCCTATTGTATGTGTTTGGATGTCCAGACTTGGACACCTTGCTAGTTGTTGTCGAAGTGTCTCAATCTGGACAGGATTTTCTTAAGCCAGTTTACAGTCAAAAGCAGCTTATATGTAAAGTGTGGATATGCTCCAGAAACCGCTGTGCTGAATGTAGTCTAAGCAAGCAAACAAAATGGTACAGTGACAAAGAGTAAGAGCAGAGAGTAAAAGTTCCAATCTGAGAAAAACAGCACTGGATAATAACAAAGAAAAGAAAGAAAAACAGCTGAACCCGATGGTCCTAAATTACATTTTCCCTGCCAATTTTGTCTTATTGCTTCCAATTATTCCAGAACTCTGAAGTGTTAGACCTGATCCCCCGGACCAATCAGGAAATTCGTTCCTAAAGACATTGCTTCTTTGAGGAGTTTTCAGTCCTTGAGGACATAAACTTCTAAAAAAAAAAAAAAAAAAAGCTTTGTGGCAGTAGCCACAGAGGTCCTTTGTGCTTGTCCCACTATGGCAGTGTTTCCCAAACTTGACAATTTTAAGGCATGAGGACTTCAACTCCCAGAATTCCACAGCCAGCAACGCTGGCTGTGGAATTCTGGGAGTTGAAGTCCACATGCCTTAAAATTGTCAAGTTTGGGAAACACTGCACTATGGGATGGGACAAGCACAAAGGATCTCAGTGTAGGAATGTTCTGTCTTAGGAAGCAGCATAGTCAGGGTACCAGTCTTTTTATAGGACAGATACAGTGCTTTTTTTCTAAAAAAAAAAAAAAAAAAAAGGTGCCGGAACTCACACATGTCACACAACCTGCCTTGCCTACCCTACAAGGTTCCATCCCCCAAAAGTGCCGGAACTCCGTTCTGGGTGTTCTATGAGAAAAAAAGCCCTGGACAGATACAAAGCTGATAGGGGTTGTAAAATAAAAGTTACCTCCCTACATCGAAAAAATCAGCAGGAAAAACAATGTTTGCAAAAATACAGCAATATCTCTATCTTTGATTCATGGCTGTAGAGGATTATGGAGATGGCCTTGAAGAAGATATGTGGCAACTCTTAGCAAAACCTGATCTTATGTGAAAGTATGTGAAAGAAACTCAAGACTGCCCTGTCTTGATTCTCTTTAAAAAGTTGGGAAACAGAACTGTCAGGCTTTTTACACTATGGGTACGATATCTTATATTAATGAAGCATTTTTTTCTCGTGTTTGTTTCCTGATCCTGGACTACTTCAAAGAGCTGAATGTGGCTGAGATAGCTTGTCTTAACAACTATTTTTCCTATGGCTAACTTAAGAATTATTCAGGTAGCCCTCAACTTACAACAGTTCATTTAATGATGATCCGGAGTTATGACAACACTGAAAAAAGTGACATATGACCATTTTTCAGTTACCACCATTGCAGTATCCACATGGTCATGTGACCAAAATTTGTACACTTGGCAACTGGTTCATATTTATGATGATTGCAGCGTCCCAGGGTCACGTGATCACCTTTGCAATCTTCTGATAAGGGAAGTCAATGGGGAAGCCAGATTTACTTAAGAATTGTATTACTAACTTAACAACTCTAGCAAGAAAAGTTGTAAAATAGAGCAAAACTCATTTAACAAATGTCTCACTTAGCAACCTAAATTTTGGGCTCAATTGTGGTCATAAGTCAAGGACTACTTGTATTAAATTATATAGTCTATTTGTATACTATTCAGTTAATGGAAACTTGAATATTTTCCCATTCAATCTATCTCATGTTAAATCATCACATATAACTTATATATGATAAGAACACATCTTATACATTTTTATATTTAACCATTTCCCAATTTTATGCACTATATACAGATAGAAAACTTGCAGTGCTTCCATGTATGTATTACTTTTATATTACTTCTTCATACACATGATATCTATTGCTTAGCATGTCTTTTTGTGGAATTTGAGAGGTCCTAAAATAACATCCCAACATTTGCTTGTTAGTTTTTAACTCACAATACCAATAATAGCCTTGGACTAGTCTAGCCCTTTCTATAGGAAGCACAATTAATTATAGTCCTTATTCAGGGCTCAGAATCACACACCCACTGCCAACATAAAATGTAACAATCAAATTTCAAAACAGCAACTGACAACTGGAGGATGATAAACGGGCCAGAAATAGCTGCTATGCCAAGATATAGTAGTATCAATAAAGTTAGGTTGTCTTTCATTTCATTCACTTCAAATATCACCTTTTGACATCTAAATTCTGTCCACTGCTGCAGCATTGTAAGATGTGCTTGTTGTATTTTTTTTAAAAAAAACAACAACCACAAATATGTATCATTACTACTTGTTCTCTATGTTTCTAGGAATATGCCTTTGTTCTAAGAATGAAAAACTGAACTTAGCATAGCCCACTCATTTCAATTTACTTTAGAATGACTGTTACATACTACAAATACATCATGCTGCCCCGTTTTAGAATTTAGCAACATTATGCAGAGTAGAGAAAAGGAGCACCAAATAGTAAGCTAAAGAAATGAAAGGCAGGAGATTAGAAAAAGAAAAGGAAACATAGCTAAAATTACTTTATACTAACGCCATTCGTTATGGTTCTCCATATCTTTTTATTCTGGTAAACCATCTTCACTTCTACAACATTCATTCATACAGCCCTTTTATATTTGCAAAACCTCTTACAGCACCTCTCTTTTTTGCAGGACCTCACCATCTAACCAGGATGTTCTCTATCCTCCTTTCCTCCCACTCATTCTTTCTTCATATATATGTTTTGCAATTCTATTCTCATTCTTTTTCTCTACATGACCAAACTTAAAAATACTTCTTTCATATTGGCTATTATTTCTGTATACAGTTAATATTCTTTCAGTACCCATTCATTCCTGATTTAATCCCTACCCTTTGTTGTATTTGCATTCCATCTTTGGATACAAGTTATGCAACTTGTGGGACCTGCCTTGTGATGGCGCAACACATATTTTGTCACTTGATCTTCTCCACAAGAGCCTATGGACACTGCTATGTGTGTTCAGCTTTATCTTGACTGTATTATTTATTATTTTTATTTAAATCAATTTATACAGCTGTCAATCTCACAACTACAATAATAATTGATTAAAATTATTGTTATTGTTGTGAGATTAGCTGTTGGTGGCTAACGCAGAATTAAAACTCGAACATAACCAGACAATATTAATGCATTTACATAGTGGCAGCTGAGAACAAGAACAGTCACTACAAATGAACATCCATCTTTGAGTTTAATTAATGTCTCAACCAGGTCTTCTCTACTAGCCATGTCTGCTGATCTAGAAAGTATCCTGTTTACTTATAAGAAAAATGTGGGGTTAATAAAATTGTTGTATTTCAGTTTGGGGACCTGCCAACAGGAAACATCATAAGCTTGGCTTTTATCACTTTGGTCACCATATGTGATTTTCTTTCTCCTAATCTCTAAGAAAAAGTCAAAGGTGGAGGTGGAGCAAATAACTTGGAAAACAAAAGGATGAAAAGTGGCTGCAAAATAGGCTAATACAGCCATAATATCAGTTTCAGATTTTATTCATAGATCACCCAAATGAAACTCTACTAGTAAGGCGAAAAACAGCTTGATTTCAGGCATTACAACTAATAATAATAATAATAATAATAATAATGATAAAGTTGGAAGGGACCTTGGAGGTCATCTAGTCCAACCCCCTGCTCAGGCAGGAAACCCTATACCATTTTGGACAAATGGCTGTCCAGTTTCTTCTTAAAAACTTCCAGTGTTGGAGCATTCACTGCTTCTGGAGGCAGGTTAATTGTTCTAACTGTCAGGAACTTATACAGAGTTATACTTATACAGATAACATCTGTTTGGCACTCGCTTTATCTTCAGTACAACCATCAACTTTATAGATAATGGCGGAGGGGTACTTGAGAGGTGGCTGCTTCTAAAAGTCTCGCTGATGTAGTTTGTGGAGCATTTGGAGGTAACCTTTCTTTGCAGTGGTTCGAATGCATTACTGCAGGCTACTTCTGCTGACTGCCAGCTGCCAGGAGTTCGGCAGTTCAAGTCTCACCGGCTCAAGGTCGACTCAGCCTTCCATCCTTCTGAGGTCGGTAAAATGAGGACCCAGATTGTTGGGGGCCAATATGCTGACTCTGTAAAATTGCTTACAGAGGGCTATAAAGTACTGTGAAGTGGTATATAAATCTAAGTGCTATTGCTATTGCTTATTCAGTTTTTTTTTTCTCTTGAGCTGCAAAATTGTGTAAGAGATCTTCAGATTCCAAAGGATGGATTAGATAGTGAAATAAACCGGTATTGCAACCAAAACTGAACCAGTATTGCAACTCAGAAACATGAGTTTAACTGCTTTTGCTGAGTTTAACACGAGTGTATTGCTTTTGCTGAGTTTAACATGAGCTTATTGCTTTTGCTGAGATGATTAAGAAGCAGGTTTGTCAGATATTCAGCAATAAACTCAGCAGTAAAACAGTATAAATCTAGTTCTAGGATCTGTGGTTCCAGCCTCATGGAATGAATAATAATTCATGGAATGCAGTTTTGTTAACTTCGCAATTGGAAAGGAAAAAGAAAGAAAGATCATCACATATCCCCACTGGGAAAAATAAAACTGCCAGTTGCACTTTTATTTGGTTTCTCAGGTTTTTGAATACAGTATGCATATATGTACTTGCATCAGTTTACGTATACAAAAGCCCGCACCCAAACCACCATATATATTCACATGCATATTATTCCAATTATATATACTGTACATTGTTGTATGCACTTTCCTTAACATATACAATGATTCCCAGTGAGTTACCGCTTGAACTTGGGTCCTTTCTCTCCTAGGCCAACACCTTAACCATTATTCTGATGAAGACTTTGAAGAAAGAAATGCAGAAGATATTTGTTTGCTTTAATACAATGCTGGAACATCTGACATACAGTTCACACTGTGAAATCTCCAAATTGTCTACTGGATTCCTGGAACTTTGGGATTCTTGGAGTACATGTCTCTGATCATGTCCTATTACTGTTTACCTCTGATCTTCTTGGGCTTGCTGAGCTCTAGACTAAGTTCTGAGTTTTGCACTTATGGATTAATTTTGGTGTTGGTGATATGCCAAGTGCCCTATTTCTTGACCTGCGGATTTTCACCCTGGAACAAGGCAAGCTGTTGCAAATTGAGTGACATCATCCAGAAATTCAAGGTAATTTTTTTATTCATATATCGTTATATCCCAAACATTAACAAACAAACAAAAATCCCCTGTTAAAGTCCTAGAGTTTTAATTGACATGATTCCTTCATAATGGAATGCCCATATAAAAACTTCAGGAACTTTGTGAGAATTTATTATCTCAGCTAATAGATTTTGGAGTTTGAAAATGTTATATTGGGAAAACTACTAGAAATCACGCTTTTATAAAGGCTGCTGCTCTTGTAAACTCAGATCTTTGTGGGTAGCAAACGTGGAGCTTCTCCATGCTGTTCTCACACAAAGAATGCAGTTGTTTACAGTTCTTTGTGAGAGATACACATATTGGGCTATTGTAGTTGTTATCTCTGTACGAAGAAGAAAAGAGCTACCACGGCAAATGGTTTAAAGTGGCCTCTAAATATGTACTCTATTTAGGACTTAGGCTGAAAATGGCATCCCTGTCCAGTTCCCCTGAAAAGAAGAATGTGACATGGAAATGACTTCAAACAAGAGAGATCTTTCAGGTTGCACTTTATTTGACAGAGCCACTATACTTCATAGGTGTACTTGTTTTTGAGCTACTGCTATAGTGGGAGTCTGCAGGTTTTCTTCTGATGAATAATTCAGCTACTCTATATTGCATTTGAAGACTACTTGCAATGGTGCACATAACATTTGTCCTGGGATTATTTTGTGAATTGGAATATTGGATCAGGATATTTCCACATCAGCATCATTAGACCTAACATCATTCTAGATCAGTGGTGGCGAACCTATGGCACGCATGCCAGAGGCGGCACTCAGAGCCCTCTCTGTGGGCACACGCACCATGCCCGAGATGGCAACCATCCCTCTTCAACTAGCCGCCCACTAACTCACCGAGGTCCCACGTGGCCAGATGCATCTCAGCACGCTGGCCTCTGGGTGTGGGGGCCGATGGTGTCAGGCAGCAGTCACCCTGGCCCCTGCCTCACCTTGCCCTGCGACAATGGTACCCCCACCCTGCCTCACCTTGCCTTGCCTCACCCCACAGGACGAGCCTCCTACCCACCGCCCCACCTGCCAGAGACCCCCTGGATCTCCCCCAACCCTCCCCATGAGCAACACTAAGGTGACCACACCCACCTTGGCCACACCCACCCAGTCTGCCATGACCACCACAGCCACATCCACCCAGTAGGCCAGGCCCACCTGGCACCCGGTGATAAATAAGTGGTTTGGGGTTGCAGTTTGGGCACTCGGTCTCTAAAAGGTTCGCCATCACTGTTCTAGATGATCAGCCCTATCATATGAATAGGTTTATTTAAATTGTAAAATGTTAATTTACCCAGTTTATTATCTTTGCAATCTCATTTTTATGCAAGTTCATAACAGCATCTTCACTTCAAATTGATGAGTCAAAACACAGAAAAATACAACTTTTAAATGTGGAGGCAAATTATTTTTGGGAAATTTTTTATAGCTATATTTTATGTTTTTGTCATCAAACTTTTTTTGCTCTGTTCTTGCAAAGCAAATTGCATCACAGTTCCATTAAAATATAAAATTACAGGATATTAGGAATAAGGTTATTAGGTCCATCTGAAATCATTGTGTGTTTATGCTGTTCATCACTTTTCTTTCTCCCAGATTTTGCAACTGACTCCTCCATAGCCTGGACAGATGTTCATAATATTACAAAATCAGCATTTTGGGATGGGGAAGGGTTTGTTAGATGCAGATGGAAACAGAATCCCATGGAGCAGCTGAGGATGGAATTTCATTGTTACATCTGTTTCTGCTCAGAAGTTTTGCCCAAGATGTTAATATAATATACTGTTTATTTGCATTGTTAAGACAGTGTGTGGGGTGTAGAGTCGACTCTTTTATTTTTCCCTGAAGAGCTTTGAACTTCTGAGAACTCTCAATATTTTGTGAAACAGTAGTTAAACGAAGGGCAGGCCATTATTCTCTCAGAAACTACTCTATTTTTTTCCAAATTAAACTAACATGGAAATATGAGATAAATAGTTAACTCCCTCAGATGGCTGTGCTCAAGATCAAGTTGGGTGATGACAACTTAATAAGGCAAAATGCTTTTTGAGAACTGTCAGAAGATTAGACTTTTTCCACCTGATTTACATTAGTGGACTTGCTCAGTCCAACAGTGAATGAACTGTTGCTTTGCAGGTGGAAACCAATGAAACTTAAAAGCAAAATATTGTAAGAAATGCAGTTGCTAAGGTAGATGTGGCAGATTCAAACAGTCCTGAACAAATTTTGGGTTGTCCATTAAGAAAAAGCAATCAGAAATTTAGAGCTGAGAGGGTCCTGGATTTCTAGAGCCTTCAGCAAAGTGCCCTCTGGTGGGCTGTTTTCTCCATTACTTGGCTATCTTAGTTGGTTAAAGAAAGTAATACAATTGACTGAATCCATTATATAGTTATCTGATAGTTGGAAGAATTGACAGCCCTAGGTTTTTCCCACCATGCTCTGGAGTGGCAATTGCATGAAAGACATTATGAAATTAAAAGGATGGTTCACTGACTGAGACATCAGGGAAGTGCCGAAAGTGATCATTCCAGCAACTTCTCAATAGGCTTAGCTATCTTGTAGACCAGTTGCCTTTATAAAAAGCAAGGAATCCATCACACTGAAACTTATCAAATCATTTGACCTGCTTTCTTCCTCCCATATAATTTTCATTACTGCTACCTCAACGCATAGACATGGGAGGCTTCCCAGAGCAGTTTAAATGTGCATTGCCACATCATTGTTACTCAAACTGATAGAGATCACAGTAGATATGAACTGGACTCATTAAACTTTATGGGGATATTTTTCATCTGTTTGTACTTGCATGTCCTCTGGTCTGAACTGACTCCTATGTGAGGATTATTTTTTAAGTTCATTCTCGCATGCCAGATTGTGTAGCATAATATCCCTTAAACTCAAGGAGAAGAATTAAACAGTAAGCTCAGTCACAGCACCATTATTTTTCCATTTCCAAATGGTTTACAATGGATTTGAAATCCAACCTTCAATTTCCCATCCCATCGTCATTTATAGACCCCTAATCTGTTTAGGTGGGCCTAGAGTTCACAACAAGCACTTTAATCCAATCGTTGCTTTGCCCAAACTAGCCTAAAAGCAGAACTTTAAAACTGTTGGCCGATCAGCACTTACTCTCTCTGCTTCTAACTTGCCATTGTATTCACAGGTTGATTCCAATTCACAGAGAGCTTGTAGCACTCCATGAATTAAAAGTTTCTCTCTTATCTTTCATAAAAAAGAGAAGCAAATTAAAATAATTTTTTAAACAATCAATTCAATCTTGCTTGATTCTAGCAAGCTCTATAAAGCTATACATATCCAGATTATAATACCATTAATTTAACTGATGAGCCTCAATCAGGCCCAATTGCATTTGACAATATGAAATTCAAGAGGGTGTAATGTGATTCAAATTAGTGGTTCAAAATTTATGATATTATTTGAGCCAAATTTGAGATTCTTTTTTTAAAAAAAAACAACAACAATGGAGTCATTGGGAAATCATCAAGCCATCTTTAGCTGTGCATGGATTTTTTTCCCCCTGCAGGAGATGAAAATAGCAGTGATGGTAGAGTAGAGGAGACATTAAATCTTCCAAGTTTCAGCTGATTTATCTTTAGAGATTTCACTGCAATAAATAACTGAAATATTAGTCCACATCTCTTTTAAGGCAGACATAGGATGGATGAGGAATGGATAGCTCAACAGCATTTAGACTGAACAGCAAAGAGCCTAGATGTAGTCATACAAAATGATTTTTCACTATAAAAACACTGAAAAGTTATTAAATGTTCATTGGTTTTCCTAAGGTGCCAAACTCAGCATGGCACTGAGGACTGCCCATTGATTATTTTTTATTTTATTTTTTTTGGGTCAAGTTGTAAAATGTACAGCTTTGCTCACTCTGATCATTGAGTTTTGTGGTTGGCATAGTTGAATGGCAGTCTTGGCCTCCTAAGAAGGTTGCAGTCCTCACCAGTTTTGGTGGAGTGCCAGGCTGGGCAAAACACATTACAAAGATTTGCTTCATTAAAGCAAGATTCAGCTGTGTCAGGATTCAAACAGAGGCAGGCTGGAACAGCGAAATAAAATTGCATAAACTGGCACAGAAAAAATAGCATTTGCACCTCTGCTGCTTGATATCCTTAAAACAGCAAAGGTTTGCCTTATCTCCATATGCTCATTGATGAGAGATTTAAATATGTCCCAATTATGTAGAATTTTAGGTTTGAGTTGTATGTGCACATTCAGTCTTGAGCCATATTCCTGAGTGTTGAGAAGTTAGTTGAGTTGCCAGTTGTGTTAGTGGGATTAGCACAGAAGTGTCACATGCCATTAGCCCAAGAGAGAGTAAATTTAGAGCTTCCGACTGGCCATATAATAGGTCTGAGTTAGGCTGAGTGCTTTAATGTGGTGACAAAAACTCAGGACCCATTTATCTATGTCAATTGTACCGATCAACACTACTTGGCATTCTCTATATATGGAAGTGAAGCTGCAAGGCTTTTTTCCTTTAATAAAGTCTAGTGGTGCATCATTTTATCATTTTTCCAGTTTACCCTCACTGTTCACCTAGCCAAAATAATTTATGTAAAAATGATGAAATGCAATACTATTAGCCTTTTTTAAAAAAATGCAGAAAAGTAGGAAGCTTGGGAGGGGTGAAAAAAGTAATTAACAGAAGAAAGTTTCTTCTGTTTTGAATCCAGCAACCCTTTATTGACAAGGCAAGAGTTATAGCCAACATGCTCTTACAGTATTTATGACAAAGGTTGTTCTATTGGAATATATTGAACTATTGGAATATTCTTTATTGGCCAAGTGTGATTAGACATACAAGAAACTTGTCTGCGCTGCAAAAGCTCTCAGTGTACATACAAATAACAAAATGTTAAGTCATGGACATACAGGGATAGGCAACCTTGGCTCTTTTATGACTCGTGGACTTCAACTCCCAGAATTCCTGAGCCAGCATGGCTGGCTCAGGAATTCTGAGAGTTGAAGTCCACAAGTCATAAAAGAGCCAAGGTTGCCTATCCCTGTGACACAGAACATAAATTATAAGATACAAGCAAGTGATAAATCATAAGCTGTGGTAGAGACTATGGCAAGCCTTAATTCAGTTGAAGCAGTATTTCTTTCTCTGCAAAGTAGCCAATCGACTGGTGGATAGGTGTGTTCAAAGGTGCATAACATAGAAGGAAAGCATACTTTGAAAATGGAGGAGAAAAAGGTGCCTTGAGATTATTTTGATACTGGGGGGGATTAATAGAAGATGATAGTTGTTGGACTATTCTGGCAATGGGGCAAATAGTTAATATGAGGGAACCTAAAGTCTTTTTTATTCCAATCTCCATTTAAGCAGTTAGAGACATCACGTGGGTGTGAGAAAAGTTTGAAGTGGAAGTGAATTCCTTATTCTCTCTTTGTATTTCACCTTTTCATTCCAAATATAATGTTTACGTGGAAAAGTACCAGTTTCCAGTGCATGAAAATCTGTGAAGTTCTGTTCTGAATGGAATAGAAAGCTAGATGAACAGGAACTGCGGGATATGCCTGTTTCTTGACATTTTTGCTGGAATGGAGAGGCTGATAAAACCAAGTTAGCACATCAATCTATAGTTTCGTTGTGCTCACAACATTAATTTACTTTTTTCAGTTAACCCAACTTTTCAGTTTACAATATATATTAAAAATAACTTAGTAAGCTGGTGTCACAAAACATGCAAACCACATCAAAATATTTGAGATGAAAACTAATAAAACTTCATCACTTTTATAAATACAGCTACTAGGCATCTGCTAATTCAGTTAATCTTGTGTGAATTGATTATATATATTATAGTATCTTATTTTTCTACCAAGCTGAACTGATTTGGGTTGGTTGGCTGGCTGTATGAATTGTTGTATCTGAACTGTAGGTCTTTCATATAAAACGAAGCCTCCAGCTTGAATTAGTAAATAATCCTTGAACATACAAGCTTCAGGAATGTAATCAAGTGTCTAAATCATTGCTGCCTCACCTATTGCCTACTATGAATTCAATTCACATATTTGTCTTAGTTCTGTTTTACATACCAAGTCATGATTAAACAGAATGCCAGTTTCTTGATGACTGTGCATGATTGTTATCTCACCAAGTTTGGAGACTTTTGAATGCTATAACTCCAAGCATCACCAGCTGATAATAATCAAATGGGGAGGTGGTGGATTAAGACAGACATTCCAGATGGAAACACATCTGCCACATAACCCTTCTGGGTATTTGTGTTTTTTAAGACAACAGGCATCAGAATAAATGAGAGCCCTGGAGACAAATTTGAAGGGAGAGGATGAGTTGACCTTGAAGGCAGATGCCCCCAGTCACTCTATGCATGAGCAACAGCATGGGAGTGCGAAGTGCACATGAGAACATTTAACAAGCAAATGATGAAAGCACAACTGCTTGTCTTTCAAAGCGGGATTTGACACCTCAGCTGTTGATAAATGATGATAGAAAAAAGTCTAAGCAAAAGTCTCATTGCCATTCAGCAAGCAATATTTATGCTTGTATCCAGTCATGACTGTCTAGTCAAAACTGTTATTAATTCATTGAAACAGATGGTTGAATACCAAGAAGGTGGCTACTTGCAGAGGAAAACAACCGAAGCTGTTTGCTCAGTATCTAATGCACTTCTGAAACAAGACCTAACAAGAGCATGTGTGGTTATTGACTTTGGGCCAATTGCTATTTCTCAAACCAGCCTAATGACTGGTTTCCTATTAGGGTAAAACAGAAAGCAGTATGGACTGCACAGAGTCCTTTGGATGTAACATGAAAGAGCTGTATCATAAATAAAAGCAGTGTCAGAGCTGGTTTACATGTGAATATGAGTTATTGTGCTTTTTACAAACAAGTACAATAAAACCACATGGACAAAACAATGAAAAACTGCTCCTATTTGCTTACTTTAATTTTAGAATTTAAGATTTAATTGTCTGTGTGAACATCTGAGCTGAGTTTTATCTACATGACAAAGCTATTGTGAATTTAAAAAGATGCTCTTTGAAATTCAAGCTATACAGATTATTTCTGGTGAGGAATCATGGTGAACAAGATGTTCCTAAAGGAGCAGGGATGGCACTGCAATGGTGATCAACAATCAGTTGATAAAATGTGGCCAGAGAAGTCTCTACTGGAAAAAGGAGAGATTGTGAGATCACCCTTTTGTTCTCTGAACAGCTGCTCCTCATAAGTAGAATGCAGGAACTGAGTTTTTGTGGTTGACTTGTGAGTCAAGCAACTGGGAGTGGAGGGATTCCAAGCAAACTCACAGCCATAATGCAGTCTATATAGACACAAGGTTCATCTAGCCTCATTTCTTAACTGCTTTTGGTAAGGTGACCAACTTTTTTACAATGAAAAGGAAATAAATTGAAGAAAAAAATATCGTAAATAAAAGAAACATTCTATTCATTGCAACAATAATACAGACAACTTGCATGTGCAAAGTTTGCCAGCCAGGTGTTTTGGCACACTCAGCAGCAATTCCTATTGGCTTTCGAAAGCCAATAGTGCGAGTAGCACAGCTCATGCAAAAGTTGAAAAAAAAAAACATCAAAAAAAGGTGCTGGAACGCCGTTCTAAGTGTTCTATGAGAAAAAAAAAGCCCTGCAGATTAGTCTTCAAATATCGAAAAGGAGGACATGTAGGAGGACACTTTTTGAGGGAGGACAGAATTTACAAAAGGAGAACTGTCCTCCCTAAAGGAGGACGGTTGGTCACCTTACTTTTGGAAATTGCTACTTAACTATTTTTCAGCTATTAGGAACCTTTAGACTGACAGGTTTTATAGCACCAGGTGAGTTTCCTTCAATCCTTAGGGAAAGAAGTTTTAAATAAGATTTTGAAATTAATTATAACAACCCTTTCTGTGGGAAAATGCTGTTGTTCTGAATTCTTACAAAACACATGATAGAATGCGACTTTGAAGGAAATTAGAAAGAACTAACAATTACAATTAAAGAAGTACACTTAAATTTAACTTACTAATTCAGAAAAGAGCGAAATACTTTAATGTTGCATGTTTTTAAGGATATTTGTGAACAATGGATCCAGAAATTAATTTTAAGAGTGTCTGCCATTACACATAGATTGTCTTTAAGACATGTTGTGGAAGAGGAACAGGTTTTACTGGACAAAAATGAGACTAATTTTAGAGTGGATTTTAAAATGACAGGTTATAAGAGTGATGTGGAAAAAGATTCTACAATAGATATACAAATGAAATCAGCCAATGTCTTATTATTAAAAGGGATATACAAATTAAAAAACCAGAAAGTAGGTTTTGAAATGACAGGCTATAAAAATGTTAAGGGAAAAGATGCTAAACTGGATATACAAATGAAACTTGGTGAAGCCTTTATAATTGAATTAGATATACAAATAACAAAATAAAATAATGCCCTGGTAACTTTCCTATGTTGAATTTATAAAAGAGAATTTTGTAAGGATTTTGTGAGAAGGGACAAAAAAAATGAAGACAAGTTCTTGAACATTATTTGAATGGATTAAACACCAAGACTGTTAAAAATAAAAGGAAGGAAAGTAAAGTTGGCTTATTTGATTAAGATTATTAAGATTAAGATTATTTAATTAAGATTAAAATAGATTTGTTATCACTAGTAACTTTTAACAGTGTTTTGCTGCCTAAGACTGAACAATGATGCTTTAAAGATTTGTTTATATATAAGAGATGAGATATGGGAAGAAAAGATCATTTGTTGTATTTTAAGAGCAGATAACTTACTAAAATTGTTTATACCTGTTGTAATAAAGGAAGAAGTGATTCATTTTATATACTTCTTTGCTTTTGATTTACTATATTCTTTTTTCTTTTTATCTTTCTATTTACTTTTCCATTCTAGTTTTAGTTTGTATCAGTTTGTATTTTTTTAATTGAAATATTTAATACAATTAAAAAAAGAAGTTTAAGACATAAAGAGATTAATAATATGGGGCAGAAGATGAGGTAGACAAAGAGTCAACCAAAGGTTTAGTGGCATAACATTTCCAAATTGGCACTTGTCCAAAAAGGTTAAAAGTAGTTAAGAGAAGCAAGGAATAAGGACAGTCAGATAAATAACTCATTCTGACCTGGTACAACAATAGCAATAGCACTTACATATTACTTCACAGTGCTTTACAGCCCTCTCTAAGAGGTTTACAGAGTCAGCCTATTGCCCCCAACAATCTGGATCCTTATTTTACCCACCTTGGAAGGATGGAAGGCTGAGTCAACCTGGAGCCTGTGAGACTCGAACTGCTGACAGCTGGCAGCCAGCAGAATTAGCCTGCAATACTGCATTCTAACCACAGTGCCACCACAGCACAATACTTGTGGATATACTCAATATTACTATGGATTAGAAAGGGCATTATAAATACATTTGAAGAATTGTGTGCATGTCAAAATGTTAAAAATTCCAAGGAGACAAATCAGTTTGTGTCCATTCTGTGCCTCAAGTGTGTACCTCAGAATCTCAGCCTCCATCTCTCTTCCTGACATCCCTTTTACATTTGCTCCAATTGTGTCTGGTAGACAGAGAAGAGGAAAAGTCATAAATAGAGAATGCTAAAGTATAGATAACATTAAGACTGAAATTTATACTGATCTACTAAAACAGAAAGTAGCAAGGATCACCTGGAGGCAAGATGTAAGGAAATAAATCAGCCCTGTTCTCCTATTGTGGTTTTGCAGTACTAGCTAGGAAGTATACTATTTTTTTTATCAAGCAATCAGATTTAACGAGTCAAGAAATAGTTTCTTAAAGACCTGGGTTCAAACACGGCCATAATTCTTATTCTCGGCAATTCATTCCTGCCTTATTTCTTATCAGTAAAATGGGCATATTATCATCCCTCTCCAGGCTTCTATAAAGGAATAATACAATCAGGACTGTTCAATGATTCGCATAAACTATGTTGTGCACATTGCAAATGTTAATGTTTTTTTACTGCCTTTGTTGAGTAATATTTCTCATGTGAACTACATTTGGAGGAACACAAGAATCCAAAAAAGAATAAAAATGCTTTTACAATAAAGTTCCAAAAACATACTCCAGAAACATCAGTATCCTAATATGCATGCCAAATTCTTCCTTCAAATGGTATCCAAACAGTGCTTTTCTGAACTTTGATGATTTCCGGTAAAATTTGCTTCAGATGTTACTAAGATGACAAAGGTACATGGATTGTATTATTGAAATTTTGACATGACCTCAAGCAAAGGGTAAAGCCAAGAATCCATAATGAATATAAAGGAATGGCTTTGGATCCAGAAACCAGACTTTGGGGACCAAATTACCAATCCTAGATTACAACATTTAAAAATCAAAGACAGAGAGGATGCATCATAATAAAGAAAACCCTGGAATGCTCTTTGAATAAGTTATATTAGCCAACATCTTATGATATAAATGTGTTCAGGTACCTTTGGGGGAAAAAACTGGAAAGAATGAGATAAAATGATGTAAAAGCTCATTAGGTACAATATCCAGGGATGAGTCAGAAAATCAATCGATGGACTTCTAATGTGTTATGCAGTAAGTGGGGTCTCTTGTTACATAAATAGGATATAATAGTAATGTAATGTTATGAAATCAATGCTTGCAGTTATGATTGTGAGTTCATGAATTAAAAAAAACAAATGCATGTCCTTTTCTTTATGACCTGCACACTCACTTTTATACTGTATATAAAAAAGCATTAGTCTCTGAGTGAAAGTTACATGTGCATTTCTCATTATTGTACTACATAAAGTACAAATCCTAAATCTGCTGGAATTGAGATGCATCTTTGCTATTTTATCCCATCTAACTTGACATAAACAGGAAAATCTGCAGGATCAGCCTGAATAATTGAACTACTGAAAATAAAGTGTCTGATGCACTGTTTTACCTATGGCTATCTATTCAGCAAATGCTACTGAAATTACTGATAATAGATACTGGACAGGATATAGTTATAAGTATTTTTAATGATTAATCTCCAATAGATGTTCATTCAAAAGCACACTTTTTTCATGGTTATAGAATAGAATAGAATAGAATGTTATTGTCACTTTAAATGTACAAATCAGCATACATTAAAATGAGATTTCGTTGCATACAGCTCTCAAAGCTAACCACCTCCAATATACACTATATAAGCATAACAAAAATAAATAATTAAAATAAAATTTGCATATACCCACACACACACACATACATGACCCAAAGAAACAGCACAGTCTAGTTCTTATGTATAAATATACATGGTGAGAAGATACAAGAACTGTCTGGATGCTGGAAAAAAAATACAGGTAGTCATCGACCTTTAATCATGATAAGAGCACAGAATAATGATTGAAACCATGTCAGTTATTAAAGGGGTCACTATGTGACTGTGCCTGATTTTACATCTTTTTCTGCAGTACAGTAATTGTTAAGCGAACACAAAGCAGTTGTAAAGTGAAGGCTATGGTTATAAAGTAAATGCCACAATTGTTAAGGGGACATATTTTATTGATTATTTATTTATTAAATTTAAATGACATCCCTCTCCCATCAAGCGGCTCTGGGCAATGAGATTTCTTTCACAGAAACCAAAAAGTTGCAGATCATAGTCATGTGACTGTGGGATGCAGCCAATGGTTGTAAATGCAGCCAGCAGCCAAGCACCTAAAATGCGATCATGTGATCTTGGGGATAGGGAGGTAAGCAGTTGTCAGAACTCAGAATCTGGATTGTCAGTAACCCTGGGTAGGTTTGTTGTAACTTTGAACAGCCACTAAACAATTGGTCATAAGTCAAAGATTATCTGTATTTCTGGAAATGGTTAATATGTAGCAGAGTGCAATTTTATAAATAAGTGCACAGGATTTACTTCTTTCTACCTTAAATTAGGAAAAATAATATTAGTTATGCTTTAGCACAGTAGTTCCCAACCTTTTTAATGCCGCGACCCCCAACCGGTCGTAAGTCGAGGACTATTCAACTGGTCGTAAGTCGAGGACTACTCAACTGGTGCAGCACCATTTGCAGAATGGGACTTTTGGCGGGCTCAGCAGGGCAGAGACAGCCTGGACAATTCCTATTGGCTTTTGAAAGCCAATAGAATTAGACTCTATTCAAAAGAGTCTATTCTATTGGCTTTCAAAAGCCAATAGAATAAAAGGGAGTAGCACAGCTAAGGAAAAGGGGAAAAAAATAGTAGACTGTGTTGTTTGGCGGCCGCCATGAAATGGTCGTTCGACCCCAAATGGGGTCCTGACCCACAGGTTGAGAACCACTGCTTTAGCACAACAAAAATGATGGTAGGGTCATGGGGCAAAATCACAGTAACCCTCCATATTAGGGGTACCCCCAGGTTCTGTTTTAGGCCCAATACTCTTCAACATCTTCATCAATGAATTGGATGATGGGATAGATGGGGAACTCATAAAGTTTGCAGATGATACCAAGCTGCCAGGAATAGCCAACACTCCAGAAGATAGGCTTTAAGATACAGAAGGATCTTGATAGACTTGAACATTGGGCGCTATCTAACAAAATGAAATTCAATGATGAGAGAATAAAGTTCTATATTTAGGCAAATAAAACCAAATGCACAGGAACAGTATAGGTGGTACCTCGCTCAATAGTAGTAACTGTGAGAGGGATCTTGGAGTCCTAGTGGACAATCACCTAAATATGAGCCAGCAGTTGCAGCTGCCAAAAAAGCTAGGCTGCATTAACAGAGGGATAGAATCAAGATCACGTAAGGTGATTATTGGTGGGTCAATATTGGAAGAAGGACTCTCTGCCTTTTTTAGAAGAATGGGTATTTAAGGTTTCTAATTTAGCAGAAATGGCTAAAATTTCTGCTTATTTAAAGGACCATTCACAAGAGAGATATGTT
Source organism: Crotalus tigris (assembly GCF_016545835.1). Classification (NCBI taxonomy): domain Eukaryota; kingdom Metazoa; phylum Chordata; class Lepidosauria; order Squamata; family Viperidae; genus Crotalus; species Crotalus tigris. The sequence continues at coordinate 6,697,792 of NW_024096478.1, read as the reverse complement.
ACTGTATGGAGAAGATGGATAGAATATGTTCAGAAGAAATACGGAACTACAAAGTTTCATTTATTTTATGAGTAATAGATTTGTTTAAAAAATTATGATGTTAAAGTTTGAAGAGAGTTAAGGGTTAGTATGATTTTGGTTATTGTATAATTGGTAAACTTAAATGGATTATGTTTAATATGTTTGTATAACCCTGTACTTGGCTCTGGGAAGTGGGGGGGGAAGGAGGTGGGGGGAGGGGTGGGGGGATGGGTTGAAGTTTAAATAGCTTAGATAAGTAGAAATCGTTTCATTGTATATAATATTATGTTTTATTTTGGAGAGAGGAATTGCTCGGGCATTTCTCCTGGACTGCATCCAGAATGAGAAGATAGGAGGAAGGGGAGAAGTAAGTAGGAAGGTTGAGGAGAAGGAGGAGAGGGGGAGAGTGAAGAAGAAGAGGGAAAGAGGGAAGTGAGAGAAGAGGTTAGAGGGTAGATGTGGTTTGGGGGGAAATGGGTGAGCAATACCGAAAGTTATGTGTATAAATTTATTTTACTCTTTATCTGAAGTATTTTTTATGATGTAATGTAAAATTGAAAATAAATTTTTTTTTACAAAAAGATCATGTAAGGTGTTAATACCACTTTATAACACCTTAGTAAGGCCACACTTGGAATACTGCATCCAGCTTTGGTCACCACGATGTAAAAAAGATGTTGAGACTCTAGAAAGAGTACAGAGAAGAGCAACAAAGATGATTAGGGGACTGGAGGCTAAAACATATAAGGAATGGTTGCTGGAATTGAGTATGTCTAGTTTAATGAAGAGAAGGACGAGGGGGGACATGATAGCAGTGTTCCAATATCTCAGAGCTGCCACAAAGAAGAGGGAGTCAAGCTAGTCTCCAAAGCACCTGAAGGCAGGACAAGAAGCAAAGGGGGGAAACTAATCGAGGAGAGAAGCAACCTAGAACTAAAGAGAAATTTCCTGACAGCTAGTGGAACAACCTGAGTCCAGAAGTTGTGAATGCTCCAACAGTGGAAGTTTTTAAGAAGACATTGGACAACCATTTCTCTGAAATGGTACAGGGTTTCCTGCCTAAGCAGGGGGTTGGGCTAGATGACCTCCAAAGTCCCTTCCAACTCTTGTTATTCTACTCTATTATGGTTCCATATAATGTACCAGAGCAATTTCTAAATTTGCTCTGTATTTCACTGTCATCTGCAGAGATATGGGTGTGACCTAGGGACTTTGTAAGATCCACCCCCATCTTTCATTCCGTCTTATTTACAATGCTCCTCAATTGCATTTTACTTCAGTATTGGCAATGGGAAAGACCACATTTTCCACTGCATCTGAGAACAGCAGGCAGCTTCACCAATGTTAATTCAGTTGTAGCACAAACCTTCTTTTTTAGTGACCTGATTTGCACATCACATTAAGCCACGCCACATTTATTAATGGTGTGTTGAACAATTATTGGTTGTTAGATTGCTGGATTCGTACCATATGCTTAGCCATAAAACCATAAATCTGAAGAACAGAATATCTGGATTCAGACAACCAAAAGCAAAGAAAATTTAGAGTGGCTTTGTAGATGCGCAAAGCTAGCCAGTATGCAAAACTCTCTTGTAGTGATAGTGATAGCAATTGCTACCTGATGATTTTGTTTTATTGTTAGTTATGGCTTAGACACTATTCAACATCAGCAAATAATTGCAGAATGTGAAAAGGTGGCTCTTGCAGAGACAAGCTGTAGTACCAGCTGAGCTTCCTGTATCCCAGTTGTGAAATGGACCACCCTGGAAAACTATAGCATTGTAAATCACAAAAGAGACATTTTGCAATTTGTGCTGTACCACAGTTGCCCAAGGAAAACTGTGTTGTGGAAATATAGGCATAAATGTTATGTGTAGATGGCTCCAAAAGCTATTAAAAATTTGCACTCAGCTTTTTATCAATCCATAGAACTGATGGACCTTGATCAATTCAACAATCTTCGGGCAAGATCCTCGACATTAAAATTGACATTCATGTATATTGAAATACCATTAAGGATTTTAAGTACATTCTATATTCTATGTCACACTGTAGAACATGTGTTGGAGGGGACCTCAGAGGTCTTCTAGTCCAACCCCCTACACCATTTCAAACAAATAGTTGTCCAGTCTCTTTTTGAAAGCCTTCAGTGACGGAGCACCCATAACTTCTGAAGGCAAGTTATTCCATTGGTTAATTTCTCTCATCATTAGGAAATTTCTTAGTTCTAGGTTGCTTCTCTCCTTGATTAGTTTCCAACCATTGTTTTTTGTCTTTTTTTATATTATGGTGACCAGAATTAGATGCAGTATTCAAAGTGTGGCAAACTTGTTTTGGGCTTTAGAGTGTGGTTTATAACTGCTACTTGGTTTATAGACCATTGTTTAGGATCTAGGTATTCGAGTAGATCACAAGTTCAACATGAGTTAATAGTGAGATGCAGCTAATACAATGGCAAATGCTATCTTGGGATATAATAACAGACACATAAAGTCAGATAATAGAAAATGATTGTTCCATCTTCTCTGCCTTGGGAAGCCCCCATTTGGAATACTGCATCTAGTTCTTGACACCACAATCTAAAATGTACACTGACAGGGGGAATGAATCTAGAAGAGAGCTATCAAGATGGTGAGGAGAGAAAAAACTAAATTCTATTCAAAATGGTGAACTGCTGGATAGCTTAGCAGTTATTTAAACTTAAGGGTTATGATATACAGGTGGGGATGTGTTAGCCCCACTAGGTAGATGAGACCAGGTTAATCAATTCCACAGGAAAGTTAAAAGCTGAAAATTTTATTCTTGACTGAGGTTGGCTGTACCAACTGAATCCTACAAGTCTGACTGGGCTGTACCTTCTCCTTCTTATACCTCAGGGAATAAGGGAAGCATCTCCCTGAGCTGCTTCCAAATGTTATCTTTTGTGTTCTGGACTTAAAAAAAAAAAGTTTCAGTCCTTTTGCAAAGTGACAGTTCCTTCATATTTCTGTCAAAGGTTTTCCTTACTCTCCATACAACGGATGGGTTCTCTCTTGCCCCTGCGAGGGCAAAATTACAATCAGTGGGTTCAAACTGGCAGGGAAGTAGATTCAAAAGGAATTTACTAACAATAAATTGTCAACTAGTGAAAAAGATTATTTTATGAAAGGTATGCTCCCATTCAATAGAGGTCTTCCAACAGAAGCTGGATTGCCTTCTTTCTGAAATTGTGGTGTAATCTTTAGTTAGAGCAGAGAGGGAGAATAAGGAGGCTGGCTTGTTTAGAGTCTCTTGACTGGAGAAAGTGACAGAAATTAGACTACTGAAACGTTTATTTGTTTGTTCCCAAGAGAATGCACTTAGTCTGGCAAGATTCTTGTAAATAACAGAAAACAATAAAGAAGCTACTTTGACCTGTTTGTAGAGTCATTCTGGTTCCTTGCACCTGACAGAAATGCTTTAGAAGGAGTTTTGACTACATTACCTCTGAAAGTAATTTCTGAGTTCACACAGTTCTAGGATTATATATGTATAACAAACAACAGTCAGTTGGGGAAAAAAATACAGGAGCAAAAGTTTCCATCTCCTCATGGGGCACCAGAGCAGAAGAGAGAAAGTGCATGAACCAGAAGACTGTGAGGAAAAAAAACCCTCAACACCAATATTGTTCCCATGCTAAAGCTACTGATATGTTCTCAGAATGTATTCAGTAAAATCAAATGGCCAATCAAATCAAGCTTAAAACAAATTATATGTGGTATTTGAGGAGGAGGAGGAGGAGGAGAAGGAGGAGGAGGAGGAGGAGAATGAGAAGGAGGAGGAGGAGGAGGAGGAGGAAGAGGAGAAGAAGAAGAAGAAGAAGAAGGAGAAGGAGAAGGAGAAGGAGAAGGAGAAGGAGAAGGAGAAGGAGAAGGAGAAGAAGAAGAAGGCATTTTCTGTTAAATAGCAAATATGCTCTTAGCAATAAAGAAAAAAGTCTCAGACTCTCTTCTTGGACGACACTTGTAAACATGCTTCTGAAATAGAAGGGTCTTGGAAAAGAATTGAGAGTTTATTCTTCATCAGAACACTTGGGAATCTCGTGGTAAAATTAAACAATTTGAAAGCAACATTTGACACAGAACTTTCAGGAATCACTAGGTTGTTGTTAGAAAAAATGAAATTTGAAGCAGATTGGGTGGTGGTAGGGGGGGATTCCTCAGGTGAAACACTGAGGAATTTGGAGGGAAGCCAATGCAATTTAGATAAAACTAGAAATATTTCATGAGGGTGTTTTCCAGACATTCCCTGCCCAGTGTGCCTTCAGCCTCTGTCCTGTTCTTGCATGCAATTTTGAACAGACAATTGGCAGCAGTAATGTGCTGAAAAATATTTTAAAGACACCTGCCATCCTGTTGAATTATGCATTTTTATGTTCAGAAAAGCTTATAAAAACAACATGGACACACCTCTCCCACACTTCAGAATTCTTTCCCCATCAGCGCAAAAGGAATCTGGCAAAGCTTGTCCTGCAAACTCAGCTCAGCCTAATAAAATACATTTCTCCTGAATGGTGTTTCTTTCCATTACAATAATATTTACACCAGTTGCAGGTTTGTAAGAAGAAGTGAGTCACAAGCTGGATCTTTCTCCTTTGTAAATGGGCATAATATTATCATATACTTTTATTTGCTAACATTATGAAATTGACACACCTCTTAAACAGGATATGAAACATCTTTCCAAACATAGAGTGGATGTTTAATGTTGTCTAGAAACAAAACAGAAAACATGAACTCTTAGAACATTCCTATTATGCAAGTATCCTTTCTGGTTGAAGTGACTCTTGCTGTTGAGCTGCCCAATGAACTAAATTTTGCTTATTTCATAACACAGGCATTAGCAGAGTGGAAGAAAAAAAGAAAGAAAGAAAAGTCAATAATAATTATAGGTACTAAAAGAGCCTTTAATTTAATGTAGACTTTTTTCCTCCAATAGCAATAGATACCCACCCCAAAAAGTATCTGATTTACCAAGATTTAGCAGCTATACGGGAGATTAATGTCACTTGCAGAATTTAATCCTCAATAAATATATTTTGGGATTTTCCCCGATAATCAGCTGTTATCATGACCATTCTTGTTAACAAGCATTTTAAAATTACACATTTCTTCATTTTGTCACAAAAAATCCACTGTTAATCACACTTCAAGCTATGTCCAAGAATAAATATAAGACAAGCAAGAACTTTAGCTGAATCAAATAACCATGACAGTCACTGGGATAGGATATACCTAATCCCTTGGAAGGGAAACCAAATTTGCACACTGATGTTCTGTTCTTTTTTTTTTTTAATGAGCAAATGGTTCAACCTGACCTTTCTCAGCAGTTGCCTTTTTTTTTTTAAAGATAAACTGCACTACCTTGTATTGTATACCAATTTTGACCCAATGGAGAGGGATTTGTGAGAAAGGTATACAGATAATCCCCATGTAATAATTACCTCATTAAGCAACCATTCAGTTATATAAAAGTAACTTTGTGATCAATCCTCACATTTATAACATTTACAGGTCTACCAAGCAAAGGAAAACTGAAGAAAGATTATTAAGACTATTAACTAGCAGTTTCACTTAGTACAATTGTGTTCACTGAATGAGGACTATTTGTAGTATCTAATAGTACACAGAAAGTTCTGCATAGAATTGCTTCAGTTTACAATTTCTATTCCTCACTTCATCTACAAATGAATGTGGAATGTTTTTGTCTGGAAGTGCTACACCATTAGAGTGGATTTTCTCATCCAACAAGGCTGATAGAATTTGTAAAAATAGGCATCAATGATCTGCTGAAGAAAAGTTCCTGCTAAGACTGTGCCAGCTCTAGCGTCTTTCTACTGAAGTCCTTAGTATTTTGCTTGCTGATTAATTGTTCCTTGCCTTCTCCACACAGCACGTTTTATGGCCTTTTCATGTTGTTTATAAACCAGAGGCAACTTCTGACCCCCCAGCCTAGCCATTTTGCATTTGGGGCCGCTACAGGAAAGATTGAAATCAAAGCAAGACTGTCCAGCTTTGGGAATCATTTAAGCTTGGTTTTGTCTTACTGTATATTAGTTAATGGAACACAGTTAGAAAGCCATTATTAAAAACTCCAATAATTTTTTTACTTTGGCATTCCTATGAGAATGTTGACCCATTTTTACAGTATTATTTTATTATTTGTTCATCCTGTCTTTGCCTTCCAGATGTACATAGATTTTAACATCCAGAACTCCCAAGCCAATACTGCAACTGCTGGGAATTCTCAGACTTCCAGACCACATATTTGGAGAACATATAATTTGGGGAAAGCTGGTTTCTATCAAAAACTACAAAAACTACACATTTATTTGTTTGTTTGTTAGATTTACATCCTGCCTTTTCTCCAGAGTTCAGGGTGATGTACATAGGACTCTCTTCTCTAATTTTCCCTACAACAAAAACTTGTAAGGTAGGTTAAGTTGAGCAAGAGACACTGGCCTAGAGCCACTCAGGGACCTCTATGGCTAAGGCTGGACTTCAATTAGTCTATTCTAATCCACATGTCTCTTAACCTGTATACCATACTAGACAGTGGTGGGATTCAAATACGTGAACAACCGGTTCTCTGCGTGGATGCCGCTTCTGGAAGTCCATTCTGGGCCTGGGCAACAAAAAAATTAGCTACCTGTTCTGCCAAAGTGGTGCAAACTGTCTGAATCCCGCCACTGATACTAGATCTTTTGCTACGCCTATAAAATTATCACTTGTACTTTGATATGTATTGGGGATGACCTTACACTATTTTGTAACATTTAACCCACAATGTTACACATTAGCACAGTGCTGAACATGCAGCTTTCTTCTGCACACCATCAGCTTTGAAGAGATGTGCTAAAGAGAGGATGCATTTGTTTATTTATTTCCAGAACCAGGATTAGGGTTATGAAAACATGAGTTCACATCCTTCTCAGCTCTTTTTATTCCTAGTCTATTTAACAGGATTCTTTTAAGAATGAAATCAAATAGGAAAAAGAAAAACATATGTATGTTAGCTTATGCACACTGAAGGAAGGGCAGCATTTAAATGAAATACACCAACCCATGTTAATGGTTTTTCAAGCTGCCTGTCCACTTTTTTTTTTTTGCTGATATTATGTTTCATACTCCCTGGACTTTGGTACTGTCCTCATGTGGATTTTCTGAAATGTTGGCATATGCAGCAAACGAAAACAAGTAAACCATGCTGTTGCTTAATGTGCTTTTGATAAGGTGGTTTTTTTTGTTGTTGTTGTTAATTGCGAAGTCGTGTCCGACCCATCGCGACCCCATGGACAACGTTCCTCCAGGTCTTCCTGTCCTCTACCATCTTCTGGAGTCCATTTAAGTTCACACCTGCTGCTTCAGTGACTCCATCCAGCCATCTCATTCTCTGTCGTCCCCTTCTTCTATTACCCTCAATCTTTCCCAGCATTAGGCCCTTCTACAGTGAGTCCTTCCTTCTCATTAGGTGGCCAAAGTATTTGAGTTTCAACTTCAGGATCTGGCCTTCTAAAGAGCAGTCGGGGTTGATCTCTTCTAGAACTGACCGGTTTGAACGCCTTGCAGTCCAAGGGACTCGCAGGAGTCTTCTCCAGCACCATAGTTCAAAGGCCTCAATTCTTTGGCGCTCAGCCTTTCTTATGGTCCAACTTTCACAGCCGTACATTGCAACTGGGAAAACCATGGCCTGGACTATACGCACTTTTGTTGGCAGGGTGATGTCTCTGCTTTTTAGTATGCTGTCTAGATTTGCCATAGTTTTCCTCCCCAGGAGCAAGCGTCTTTTAATTTCTTGGCTGCAGTCCCCATCTGAGGTGATCTTGGAGCCCAGAAAAATAAAATCTGTCACTACCTCCATTTCTTCCCCATCTATTTGCCAGGAATTGAGAGGGCCGGATGCCATGATTTTGGTTTTCTTAATGTTGAGTTTCAAGCCAACTTTTGCACTCTCCTTCTTCACCCGCATCAAGAGGCTCTTTAGTTCCTCTTCACTTTCTGCCATTAGAGTGGTATCATCTGCATATCTTAGGTTGTTGATATTTCTCCCGGCAATCTTAATTCCAACTTTTGATTCATCTAGCCCTGCCTTTCTCATGATGTGCTCTGCATATAAGTTAAATAGGCAGGGCGACAGTATACAGCCTTGCCGGACTCCTTTTCCAATTTTGAACCAATCAGTGGTTCCGTGTCCAGTTCTCACTGTTGCTTCTTGACCCGCATATAGGTTTCTCAAGAGACAAATAAGATGGTCTGGTATTCCCATCTCTTTAAGAACTTGCCACAATTTGTTGTGATCCACACAATCAAAGGCTTTAGCATAGTCAATGAAGCAGAAGTAGATGTTTTTCTGGAACTTCCTAGCTTTCTCCATGATCCAGCGTATGTTGGCAATTTGATCTCTAGTTCCTCTGCCTCTTCGAAATCCTGCCTGTACTTCTGGTAGTTCTCGATCCACATACTGCTGGAGTCTAGCTTGTAGGATTTTAAGCATAACTTTACTAGCATGTGAAATGAGTGCAATGGTGCGATAGTTTGAACATTCTTTGGCATTGCCTTTCTTTGGAATTGGAATGTAAACTGACCTTTTCCAATCCTGTGGCCACTGTTGAGTTTTCCAAATTTGCTGGCAAATTGAGTGTAGCACTTTTACTGCATCGTCTTTTAAGATTTTGAATAGCTCAGCTGGAATACTGTCACCTCCACTAGCTTTGTTGTTGCTCAGATTTTCTAAGGCCCATTTCACTTCACATTCTAGGATGTCTGGTTCAAGGTCAGTGACCATCTCATTGTGGTTATCTGGGATGTTAAGCTCATTCTTGTATAGTTCTTCTGTGTAGTTTTGCCATCTCTTCTTAATCTCTTCTGCCTCTGTTAGGTCTCTGCCATTTTGGTCCTTTATCATGCCCATCTTTGCATGAAACGTTCCCTTCATATCTCCAATTTTCTTGAAGAGATCTCTGGTCCTCCCTATTCTGTTGTTTTCTTCTATTTCTTTGCACTGTTCATTTAAGAAGGCATTCTTATCTCTTCTAGCTACTCTCTGGAATTCTGCATTCAATTGGGTGTATCTTTCTCTTTCTCCTTTGCCTTTCGCTTCCCTTCTTTCCTCAGCTATTTGCAAAGCTTCCTCAGACAGCTTTCTTTCTTGCCTTTTGCTTGGGCTTAGTTGCTACCTCTTGTATGTTGCGAAGTTGCTTCCATCCATAGTTCTTCAGGCACTCTGTCTATCAGATCTAATTCCTTAAATCTATTTGTCACCTCTACTGTATATTCATCAGGAATATGATTTAGTTCATACCTGAGTGGCCTAGTGTTTTTCCCTACTTTTTTCAATTTAAGCCTAAATTTTGCAACGAGAAGCTCATGATCTGAGCCACAATTAGCTCCTGGTCTTGTTTTTACTGACTGTACAGAGCTTCTCCATCTTTGGCTGCAGAGCACATAGTCAATCTGATTTCTATGTTGACCGTCTGGTGATGTCCATGTGTAGAGCCGTCTCTTGGGTTGTTGGAAAAGAGTGTTTGTTATGACCATCGTATTCTCTTGACAAAATTCTATCAGCCTGTGCCCTGCTTCATTTTGTACTCCAAGGCCAAACTTGCCTGTTATTCCGGTTATCTTTTGGCTTCCTACCTTAGCATTCCAATCCCCCATGATGATAAGGACATCATTTTTTGGTGTTAATTCTATAAAGTGCTGTAGGGCTTCATAGAACCGGTCAATTTCATCCTCTTCAGCACCAGTGGTTGGGGCATAGATTTGGATTATTGTTACATTGAATGGTTTGCCTTGGATTCGAATTGAGATCATTCTGTCATTTTGGGGATTGTATCCCAGTATTGCTTTTCTTATTCTATTATTGACTATGAAGGCTACTCCATTTCTTCAGAGGGATTCTTGCCCACAATAGTATACCTGATGGTCATCTGAGTTAAATTCACCCATTCCTGTCCATTTTAGTTTGCTGATTCCTAAGATGTCGATGTTCAGTCTTGTCATCTCTTTTTTGACTACGTCTAGCTTGCCTTGATTCATGGATCTTACATTCCAGGTTCCTATGGAGAAAAAATCTTTACAGCATCGGACTTTCCTTTCACCACCAGATATATCCACAGCTGAGCGTCCTTTCGGCTTTGGCCAGTCGCTTCATTCTTTCTGGCGCTACTAGTACTAGCCCTCTGCTCTTCCCCAGTAGCATATTGGACACCTTCCGACCTGAGGGGCTCATCTTCCAGCGTCATATCTTTTTGGCTTTTAGTACTGTCCATGGGGTTTTCATGGCAAAGATACTGGAGTGGTTTGCCATTTCCTTCTCCAGTGGATCACATTTTGTCAAAACTCTCTGCTATGACTTGTCCGTCTTGGGTGGCCCTACATGGCATAGCTTATAGCTTCATTGAGTTACACAAGCCCCTTCGCCACGACAAGGCAGTAATCCATAAAGGGGATAAGGTATTATATACTCTTAAATTAATGCCTGCCGGTGTATGGTGTATATCTCTTAAATCTAAGAAAGCAGTTCTTGCTGCTACAGTTACTTTTATGTTAAAATGACCAGCAGCTCATTAAAAAGATATTTACAGAAGATTAGCAGCCACAGTGGGGAAAGACTACTGTGATCTTGCTATATAATTAGCTATGTCTTATTGCTAGTAAAAGTATCTTCTCAGATCTTTTTGCCTTAAGATGTTATTCAAGGGTCCTCTGAAAATTCACTAGTCAGTTGAACTTGTGATCCATCGTGGTATATAGCACTGTATCCTAGTTTCAGTGAACATTTGAAAAGTATGATTGGTCCATGCAATTTGCACTGCAAACCCAGAAGACTTTATTATGCAGTGTAAAGGACTTGGGTAATGATATGGGCAAAACTGTCTGCTTCTATTTTGAAAATCCATGGAAAATCAGGATTGAAGCAACTTAATAATATTTTGTTTCTACTTATCACTTACAACTTCATATAAAAGTAATAGTTCTCTCTTCTGTCACATTAAAAATTACACTAGGATGGCAATTTTTGAAAAGGCCCAGGAAGTGACATCCAAAGGTTTCAGGGGCTTTGACTATCCATTTCTGTAATAAAGTTTCAATCCTTTCCAAATAGTAAGGTCTGTTGGATTTAATAGCCTCAGTCTTTTCCTCCCCTCAGGTTATTTTTAGCTAAAAATTCCCAAACACTCTAATAATTTTCTCATCAGGAAAGTTTTGACCCCTTTGACAAGGTTGGTTATCCTTTTCTGCACTTCCTTCAGTTTGTACTACAGCCACATCTGGAAAACTAGTATTTACAGATGTGTTATGATTGCCATCCCATAACTCTAAGCCAGTAGTCCAAACCCAGCTAAAAGAGCCAAGACTGGGAAAAGCTGATTTAGTATATAACCTTTTTTAAAATCGCTGATTTGGGTTTATATATCTTCATTGAACAAATTGAAAGAATGAATCCAGTATAGTGTGGTGGTTAACATATTAAGATTGAATTTGGAAGTACAGATTCAAGTTCTCATTTGACCATGGAGCTGCTGAGGTAACTTTGACTTTCTCTCTCAACCCAACCTGCATCTCAGCATTGTTGTTATAGGAAAGAAATAGAGAGTTTCCATGTATGCTGCCTTGAGCTCCCAATGAAAAGGTGAGATAGAAGCATAGTAAAGCAATAAATAAATAACATCAACACATGAGGGAATGTATAATTCAACCTAAAAGAAAGGGCCAGGGTTACCACTATGTAGCCATTTCCATCTGTTTTGCATCCTTTCATGCTTCAGTGATGTGCACTCTCATCCCACCCATCAACATATATTGAAGGAATAGCAAATCCTGACCGTAGCTTCATGAAGGAAACATTGTGGTTGCCAAGCAGAACCCATCACCATGGCAACCCTATTGCTGCAGAGGTGAATAAAGCTATTAGAAACCAGAGAGAGATGGAGGAAGTACAGTCAGCTGCTGCTACACCTATAAACACTCTATGCCATGGCTAAACATCAACAGAGGATAAATGATATTGTCATTTAGAGATACTCTCTTAATAAAATGCTGATCTGCCAAGCCTTCTTTGGCTAAAAAGATGTCCTAGTCTGATCAGTGGAGGAGGAAGAAGGAATGTTAAATAGAGATAATTGTTATATCTGATATAGGTTAATTAAGCCAATTTTTTATTTGAAAAGTAGAGATGTAAAAGAATTCAGTTGTGCCAATGGAGCAGATTTGACACTAACTGAATATGAATACCTGAATTAAATGACTGCCAACTACCATCAGGCTTCTCCCCCCCAAAATTCACCAAGTCTCACTTGGACGAAAAAAGTGATTTCCTACTTAAGCTGCATAAAATAGCTGTAGTTAAAAAAAAAATAGTTGTTTTTAAAGTCTAGAGCCAGAAATGTGCCAAAGAATGGAAACATTATGATTTGCATTTTTAATCGGTTCTTGGGCAATTTATAATAGATACCTAAAGTAGAGACTCAGGAACAGCTTTTGTGTGTTGCAGTGATAAAAGTTATGAAACTTTTATGAATTTCAAAAAGCTAGACAAAAAGCTGATTCGGAATTCTGCTCCATGCTGATCTAACACAGTAACATGCATAGGATTTTTACAGGTTCACACATCACCAGTCAGAAGCTCCAAAAAATGCTAATTATAAAGATTCAGAATAAAGACGTGTTGGAGGTAAATGATTTTTTGATTATCCTATAAAGTCACATTAGGACATTACTCTTTTTTTTAAAAAAATGTTACTATAGTTAAAACAAATTCAAACTCATGGAAGTGAAATGTTAGATCATATGCCTCATTATAAATCTGGGCTCATTGAGGAGGAAATACAAATAAATATAAAAAAGAAATCACAATATTTATTAGACACACAAAAAAGGGGTTCAGCAATCACAGTGCTGATTGCTGGGTGAATAAATAAATAAGGCTGAGATATTAAGAATGCTCATTTAGGTGCACAATTGGTTTTACTTCCCAGTAAATGTACCCCAAAATAAAATATAAAATGAGGCAGATCAAATTAGGTTGAATAGAGCAAAATGAAGAACAAATACAAGTACCGAATACCACCCCATAGATTCAGTCGTGGGATCCATCATCTCTCCAGTAATCCATCATTGAATTTTGCAGTCTTTCTGTTTGGATGCAACAGCATCTTTCCATTCCTAACTCCTACCATCTCCCAGCCTTTATCTGTCCCTCTAAGAAAATAATTCCATAGGAAGACTAGAACTATTTTTATTGATATTGACTGTAAGAATAGAATCATGCAGATCTGATTGTCCAATACTTCCTCCTCCTTTTATACTCTAGTGCAGTGGTGGCGAACCTATGGCAAGCGTGCCAGAGGCGGCACTAAGAGCCCTCTCTGTTGGCATGCATGCCACCGCCACCCAGAGCAGGAGCCCCGCCCAGCACAAAGGAGGCGAAGTGGCTGACTTGCAAGCTTGAGTAGAGGTAGTAGAGCAGAGGTCACCAACCATTGTCGATTGGTGGACTGGAAGAAAAGGGAGGAGGAAGCATTTTACATGCGTGCATGCGCACACAGGACCGCAAGCACACACACGCTGCAAATTGGGTGGGGCTAGTGCCTGCGTGATACTCACTAGCCCAGCCCCATTCTTGCATGGTGCAGCGCCTTGTATCTGCACCCTGTGGCGCAGTGGCGGCCGTTTTTGCACCTTGCAGCACGGTGGCCCATTTTTGCACCCCTGGTTTTTGCGTGCCAGAGGCAGCACTCAGAGGCGTCTCCCTGCCCCCCCCCCGAGGGCACCACAATGCTGATGCGGCCCTGGCACTTTGCGATAAATAAGTGGGTTTTGGGTTGTGGTTTGGGCACTTGGTCTCTAAAAGGTTCGCCATTACTGCTCTAGTGAATCAGGAAGGGGTTTGCCTAAGCTGCTTCTGAATATTATCTACTTCTCAAAGATGAAACAATGATTTGTTTCCTAGGTTCCTAGGCTTCTCTTTTCCTAGATAATGGTTCTTGCATATTTCTGTCATGGTCATCTTCCTTCTTCCCTACAGCCTTTCTTTTGGCTACAGCTAGTCCTCGACTTACGACCACAATTGAGCTCAAAATTTATGTTGCTAAGCAAGACATTTATTAAGTAAACTTTGCCCCACTTTGCCATCTTTCTTCCCACAGTTGTTAAGTGAATCACTGCAGTTGTTAAGTTAGTAACACAGTTATTAAGTGAATCTACCTTCCCCATTGACTTTGCTTGTAAGCAGGTCACAAAAGGTGATCACATAACCCCAGGATACTGCAACCATCATAAATATGAGTCAGTTGCCAAGGCTCTGAATTTTAATCATGTGACCATGGATGCTGCAATGGTCGTAAGTGTGAAAAATGGTCATAAGTCACTTTTTTCAGTGCCACTGTAACTTCGAACCATCACTAAACAAATCGTTGTAAATTGAGGACTACCTGTATTCCACTTCTCTTTTCATCAATCCCTGGCCACTACTTGCTTTAAAAAATTCTATTCTTATGTAGCCCTGCCCTCCTTTTAAATCTGTCTCCCTTCTGCAATGTAGCCCAAGAATATTGTTCAATATTGTTTGAAAGTTTCTTCATCCTTTTCCTTGACAAAAGTTCCATATCTCTCAGCTAATTTTATGCAAAGGCATTTTTACCAGCAGGATTCTTCAGCTGTTCTGATCAGAGAGTTAAGAAGATTTTTAAAATGTGGCTCAGGGAGAGAATCCTGACACTGAAAACTTGGCAGGTATAGGATTTCTTAAACCAAAGAAATAACTTTTTCAATTTCCAAAGAAACTTTGAACTAGAACCTTATCTGGAGAATCAGGAATGAACTACGCCTGATGTTTGTTTCAGAGTCCAAATCTGAAGACCCATACTTGATCCATTCAACTCCAATCTTGAACTCAAACAAATAGATGGGAGGATGTATCCCATATGCAGGTTGCCTACAGACACGGAGTTTGAGATAAAAGATAATTCTAGTTAGGACTGAGAGCAGTCGAAGCGATCAGTGAAAATGGAAAATAATACCGCCCTTGGATTGGAGAGAGGGAGAGGGAGACGGAGAGGGAGAGAGGGAGAGGGGGAGGGGGAGAGGGAGAGGGAGAGAGAGAGAGAAAGAAAGAAAGAAAGAAAGAAAGAAAGAAAGAAAGAAAGAAAGAAAGAAAGAAAGAAAGAAAGAAAGAAAAGTTTTTCTTTTCTAATCTCTTGCACTGAAATAGAAAACTGGCTTGTTTTAGAGTGCAGCTTTTTCTTGACATGCAAAAGGTGTTGATGTTGCTGCCTTAGAAGGCATTAAAATAACTTCAGCATAGTATATCTTTTTGTAATTTGCTTAACATGCATTTGAATAAACATGACAGTGTCATCTGTATGATCGATAGTTTGAAGCACAATCTATTGTGACTTGTCAGTTTATGCATACAGCAAGAATGTTGTATGTGCCTGATACATTCAGGCTTGAATTCAGTTCCTTTCAATGTAACTTCCCTGAATAGTTTTACTCATGTGTAAAGCAAACCTAGCAGTCACATGACCTAGCATGCACATGTGCTTGTGCATTCACATACCTCCCTAATTGCACAAAGTGCTCAGCACAACTGACTTCATAACAAAACAATAAGTCTCAATAAGCTTGTCAGGCTCCTTTCAAACCAAATTTAAAAAGAAAGAACCTTCTTTCCAAATTTAAAAAGATATATGCTATTGTTGTGACATTAACCAGCCGATCATATGGCAGAGCCTGCTGGGAATGGAGGCTCCCGCCGGTTTTAAGCAGAAGCATAATTGGCTTTCCTTCTTCTCTCTATACATTCTTTGGCTCCTCTGTTTCTTCAATCAGACATGCTCAAATACCAGACGTGGAAAGACAGAAATCTGTCAGTGTGGAAGGCACTGCGGGTGAGCCCTTGCTACGCCCAGTGTCTTTAATCACGGTTAATGATTGAAGCTCTGTCACCAAGCAGTCCCTTCATGTATAAAGACAACTCGGTCAGATTCTGCTGTCACTCAGAAACTGGTGTATGCTTCTTTCCACATTGGCTGGCTTTTTGGAGGGAGGTGGCATGTGAGCTCCCCCCCCATCTATTTGCCAAATATATCTCTTCTTTCCCTACCCACTGCCTTCACAATATAAACGTAAATAAATCCATCTGTGTATAGTAAGCACAGGAGATCCTCTTAACACTCTCTGCAGTACAACTGGCACTAAGCACAGCTTAGAGAATGCCAGTTTAAGAACACGGCCATTTTCCAATCACAAATCCATCCATGCGGTTAAAATAATCTCTTTTGAGGTCAGGGCTGACCCTTGCCAAACCACCATTGAAAACAAGCTACCAAAGACTATTCTTCTCCAAATGAAGTGACATTCCATATCCAGTGGCTTCTAAAACCAAGTCTTCCACCTCCTGCTCATTAGCAGCAATTAGCATGCGGTCAGTAGAAAGTTGAACACAAGCTGGCATTTTCCAGACAAATGCACCTTTGCAATAAAATGTAGAGACGTGTGTTTCCTTTGACTTCTTAGAAGGATAACATAGCATTTCACACTTTTAATCCTTTACAGATGAACAAATCCTTGAGTAAACAAGTGCATTATTCTAGTGAGATTTGGGGAAAGGTGTAGCTTAACAAATATATTAAGCTGCAACAGACTTCCTATGCAATCGCTTGTATGCTTACAAGGAAGTGAACTCTATGAAACACAATAGAACTGTCTTCTTGGAAATGTGTTATAAATCATGTTATTCGCTGGGATATTGGGATAGAAGAAATCAAGGCTGATTCAAATTCAGCTTGACTTCAGGTAAGACCTTCTAATTTTAGTTTGGCATTGTCTTCTGAGATATTTTTATTCAATTTCCTAGCCTAGCTTCTCACATCCAAGTACTAACCAGCCTGATTTTTCAATTCAAAGTGCTGATTTCAGCCTAGAAAGTTCAGTATGTTTTGGTACCTGCATATCTGTAGAATTGTTTTCTATTAGAGTTGACTCTGCCAACTTGGGAGAAGCTGCTTGGTTGTATCCTACTTTCATAAAGAGAGAAGACTGAAGTCCATAGGTGCAGCTTTTTAGTAGCATCACTTTTTAGTCCAAGTTTCTCTCTGATTTTCTTGAGAAAGATACTTTACACTGAGCTCTCTCACAAAGCATTTGTAGACTGGTGCCATCCAGGCTGAGTTTATGCATATCTCACTGAGGTTTATTCTCACTGTTTATTCTGGTTTGATTGCATTGAATTATTAGGGTGTTCTTCTATGGGTGTTTTATATGTTTCATTGAATGCTTATGATGGATGTTTTATCTGTACATCACTGCTAAGAGTGTACATCACTGCCAGCCATACACGTTTCAGTGGTATACTGACAAATGGAATTTTTGAGATGAGCAACGGCCAGCTTGGGGAAATTCTTAAAGTATTTCATGGAGGTTAATATGTTCAGTGGTTACTGATCATAGTGGCTATAAATTATCTCCAGCATCAGAGACAGCTGCTGTAATGGTTCTCTTATAACCATGTCTTGCTTTTAGCTTCCCGCTGGCATTTGGTTTGGCTCCAGAGGAACAGCATGCTGGCCTAGACAACTCCTCTTAAACTGATCTCTCTTCTTACAGCAGCCAATTTCATCCTACTTCTGTAATGTTTGTGGAGAGTGAGATGCAGGATATATAATAACTAAGTTATTGTGTGCACACAGTACAAACTCTTCCCCCTGTGAATTGTGGCACATTATCTATTATGAGTTCCTCAGGACATCCCCATCTGGTCTTAATTGTTTTAAAGCAACCAGCAGCAGTAAATCTTATCAGATCAGCCATGCTTGCAGTATTTAGATACTTAGAAAAATAGTTTATGTGTATTATGTTCTTATCTACATAGCACTAAAACTCTCATTGTGTTTATTTGTTTGTCTGTTTATACCCTTAAGTTAGCCCCTAATGGTGCATTATACTGCAACACTTTTTGAGTCAAAGTACCAAAAATCCACTAACTTAAATAATATGTAAAACATCCGGGACCTGTTATTTCCATAATATTTAGACCAGTTTTATTTGCAAAGTTGTGCCAATTGCAGCATCCCAGCAGTTACATTTTTGTAATTTCCAACACTCTCTGCCAGTTTCCCACAAACAAAGCCAATGTTGCCTCCATTGCTTTTATGCTGTCCATAGTCATTCTGTTTATCTATTTATTTATCAAACTTTTATGCCACCCATCTTACTTCAGATGACTCTAGGTCAAGGGTGTCAAACTGCCAGCCTGCAGGCTGGACACATCACGAGGAAACTGTGCCCACCCCATTGCCAGCAATGGGGAAAAAAGCTCCGATACATTGCGTGATGTCACATGACATCACGAGTTTGACATGTCTGCCCTAGGTGGTTTAGGTAAGTAAATATTGGCTTATTATTGAAGTTTGCCACTACAAATATCTTTCTATTTATGATGTATATAGCAATAGCAATAGCACTTAGACCAGCGGTGTCAAACTGCCAGTTGCATCATGCAGGGGCTGCGCCCACCCCAGGTCCAGCAATGCAAAAAAAGTTGTGATACGTTGCAACACATCATGTGGCACAGCGAGTTTGACACCCATGACTTAGACTTATATACCACTTCATAGTGTTTTACAGCCTTCTCTAAGCAGTTTACATAGTCAGTATATTGCCCCCCAAAAACTGGGTCATCATTTTACCGACTTTGGAAGTATGGAAGTCTGAGTCAACCTTGGACTCAAACTGCTGGCAGTTGGCAGAATTAGCCTGCAATACTGCATTCTAACCACTGCTCCACCATGGCTCTTATGTATATTCTTCTTATAGAAGCATCTAGCATTAGGATAAAAAAAAAACGGGAAACCTAAAATGTAATGTCATTTCAGACCATCTCAAAAAATGATCCAATGGGTCACAGTGTGATCTAATGACTTCTATGGTGACAATATCAACTTCAGTTCTCTTCCAGGATCTGTCCGACTTTAATGTATCCATCAGTAGTTCTTATTCATTCAAAAAGTTTAGTCTTTTGACTAAAATCACAGCCTACTACAACCGTGTTTCCCCAAAAGTAAAACCTACTCCAAAAATAAGCCCAAGTTTTGGGTGAGACCCATGCCTAAATTTCAAGCTAGGGCAGGGTAGAGCTTACCATTGTAGCCAGGCCTCCCATGGATCAACACTTGTCTTGCTGGCCCACTACTTCTGCAGCCAAAGGAGCAGCTTCATTCTCCAGCTAAGAATGGAGCTTGGACCTGCATTTCACAGTCAGAATCCTTTCCAGAAGGCCTGTGTAGCTGAGAACTGAGCTATATCTGTAGCTTGGTTCTTGGCTGCACAAGCCTTCCAGAAAGGCCTCTGATTGTGAAATGGCAGCCCAAGCTCCATTATCAGCTGAAGAAAGAAGCTGCAGCTACAGAAGAAGTGGGCTGGCTGGGTGGTGCTGTCACTGCCATCACTGCAACATGAATGGAAAAGACCTCCCCCCCCCCCCCCAAAAAAAAAATAAGACTTGGTGCCTCTTTTGGAGGCAAAAAAAAGACCGGATCTTATTTTCAGGGAAACACAGAAGTAATAATAATAATAATGATAAGGTTGGAAGGGACCTTGGAGGTCATCTAGTTCAACCCCTGCTCAGGCAGGAAACCTTATACCATTTCGGACAAATGATTGTCCAGTTTCTTCTTAAAAACTTCCAGTGTTGGCACATTCACTGCTTCTGGAGGCAGGTTGTTCCACTGGTTAATTGTTCTAACTGTCAGGAAGTTTCTCCTTAGTTCTAGGTTGGTTCTCTCTTTGGTTAGTTTCCACCCGTTGCTTCTTCTCTTGCCTTCAGGCGCTTTGGAAAATAGCTTGACTCCCTCTTCTTTGTGGCAGCTCTGAGATATTGGAACACTGCTATCATGTCTCCCCTCATCCTTCTCTTCGTTAAACTAGACATACCCAATTCCAGCAACCGTTCCTTATATGTTTTAGCCTCCAGTCCCCTAATCATCTTTGTTGCTCTTCTCTGTACTCTTTCTAGAGTCTCAACATCTTTTTTACATCGTGGTGACCAAAATTGGATGCAGTATTCCAAGTGTGGCCTTACCAAGGCATTGTAAAGTGGTATTAATACTTCACGTGATCTTGATTCTATCAAGTGATTCCTGCATGGCCACTAAACAGATTTACAATGCTATTGGGTAACTTCCTATGTTTATGACATTTGGCAGTCTTAGTAGGACATTCTACTTTGAGTCATGTATCTTTCTACAGTAAGCCCTTTAGCTATATTAATAGATCACTATGATTGTGGAATAAAACCTGTCTGACCAGACTGAGGCCTTTCAACAACCCCAGGCACACTTACTGAATTTCTTTGCTCTTGGAATTAGATTAGCACAGTTTCCCTGCACTATTTTTAAGATTAAAACTATTTTCTATGCGTAATGTTGGGAAAATTCCAACGTTAGATGTCCACAATGCATTTATACAGACTAACAGAGTTGGAAGGAACCTGAAGCCTTATAGTTCAAACCCCTGCTCAGGCAGGAAACCCTATACCGTTTCGGACAAATGGTTGTCCAATCTCTTCTTTAAAATCTCCATTATTGGAGCATCCATAACTTCTCGAGGCAAGTCATTCCATTCACTGTTATCACTGTCAGGGAATTTCTCCTTAGTTCTAGGTTGGATCTCTCCTTGATTACTTTCCATCCATTGCTTCTTGTTCTGTCTATTGGAGAATAGGTTGACCCTTTTCCATGAGAGTCTTGTTTCTGCTGCCCTCAAGCTTACAGTCACCTCCCTTCTCATGCATTACTTTTTTAAAGAAGATTTCTCAGGACTCTATGCCCTTTGATGAAAGCCAGCGCTTCCATGAATGAGTTTCTCTCAGGTGCACAATATTCATCAATTTTTTTCAAGAGAAGTAGATAGTAATCTGTACAGCAGTATCAACAAAGGTGGAGGGTTTTTTTAAAAAAAATGTGCTCTACTTGTCTGGCTTCATGGCATAATGGGGTGTGTACGTTGGTGTACTGCTCAGTGTTAAAGAACTGACTCTGCTGGCTCCATTGCCACTGCCTGACTGCTAATCACAGAATAGCTGATTGGTGCACAAGGTATCAAGACTCACCTCTGCTGTCAACTGGCTTACAAAATTTCAGAAATTTTAACAATTGGTTCTTGTGAACCAGTGCAAGCCAGTTCCAGTGCATGTGTACCTGGATTTCTTCTGCATTCAGTTGATAACAGTCTGGTAACAATAAAACCCTTTCTTCTAAAAAGGTCATCCAATACAGGCACAAAAGTTTCAATGAATACTACTTTGTTTCTATGAAGCTGAACCACCGGTTCTTCATTGCTACGTGTTTCTGTGGATCTACAAGAGAACAAGCTGTCCTCTTTGCTTTAATTAGTACAGCTTTTAAAGCAATGATGGTACAATAAAAGGTGGTTAGAAGAAATGGTTTGCAGGAAAGACCTGTTTGTGTAGAAATGAGGAAAACAAAGAAATAGAATGGAAAATGGGTAGGAAAGAGCTATCCTCAAAAGCTAAAGGCAGGCACGGGGACTGAATCAGCTAGCCAATGAAACTTGCATTGCCTGCATGGATGGGAAGACCAAGGAGATGGAAATGACCCTTCAGGAACTGCAATGCAGATGAGTTGCTGAACCACTGAAATCTGGACCCAAATTTTAAAAGCTGGTTTCAGGAATAGCTGGGAACAGCACGGAGAAGCAGCTTAGGCTTCCATGTGGAAAAAATACCAGGCCATGAGCAAAAAAGCCTGGCCTGAGGATTTGGGATCCACACGTCAGGAGTTGGGCAATTATAATGTAACTACATCTTATCACATTTAATACTAGCCATTAATCTTTTGCACAAGATCTCCATCTAACCTCATTGATGGTCAAAATAATGCTAAGCAAAGGATCATCCCTATGTGATCCTTTTATTTCAAATAAACATTTCTTGTAGATAAGCCTTACCATGTTTCCTGGTTCTCTGACAGTGAAGCACCAGATGTTAAGAGTACTGATACATAAGCGCCTTAGATACCAAACTGATGCTACCATTACTTCCTTGAAGGACATCGGTTTGCCTCGTTTTCAGAAAGGGTCTTCTAGGAAGTTGTCTTCTTCCAAGGTATTGGACTAGATGATATGATATCTCATGTAGAATTTATAATTATTTAAAAAATAATACTTGTACAAATACAGAATCCTTCCTCTTCATCCAGAAGTTCTTAGGTAAAAAGAAATCAATTTTGCTTCTCTCTATATATATTATATTATTATTGGATTGTTGCTATTGTTATCATAAAATGGGTAACAAAGCTTTTCTATTTCAGCAAGAAAGCCAGTTTGGTCTAGTCTGGTTAAGGCATCTGGCTAGAAAGCGACAGACCAAGTTCTCGTCCTGCCTTAGCCATGAAAGTCAATGGAATGACTTTGGGCCAGTCAGTCTCTCTTAGCCCAGCCCAGCCCATCTCACAGGGTTGTGGAGAAAATAGAGGAGGAAGGAGTTTGCTGTCTTATGAAAAAAAAATAAAGATGGACTATAAAGTAAAGAAATAAGGCTGTTTCAACAGCAAGTCTTCTTTTCCTGTCAATTTAATGTGTAAATTGGAAGTTATGTACATAATATTTTATGTCAAACAGGCAAAAGGACTATACATGCCATAACTGCTAACCACTGTGTGATATAATGTAAGACTCACAGCATTTTCCCCAGTTTTTCAATTCTTCAATTCACTTTCCAGACATGAGCTTGACATCCCATAATCTGAAATAGATTTGTTCTGCAATGCATTATTAATAGTTTCCACACAATCCCAGAGCTCAGGTTGTTTACATTTCCAGCAGTCACTTCTGTAATTCTTTCATTCAAGATGTGTAGGTCCATTCACAAAACATATTTAACCCAAACTATCCAAACATCTGCAGAAATTCTTGAATATAATTAGACTTAGATGGAACCATTGATTGTAATGAAGTTTCATGTTTGTTGTCAGGAGGAAATGCTTTAATCTGGAAAGCATTCAAAGGATATCACTTTTCTAGCCAACTAAGATATCCAGCTCTCATTATTTTCATGAAAAAGAGCAGCCAACCCATTGGCACATTTTCAAAGAGGTACTTTGAGATCTACCAATAACAGCTATGAAACTGAATATTCCAATCCCATGGGAAATTATCAAAAGATGGCATAACTAGGTCCAAAGCAATTAATTGTACCCAGAAATATGCTATGCATTTCTCTTAAAAGGAATATATGCCAACATCAAGTAAGTGGCAGAGTCCTTTTTTTATCCCAAGAAATTAATTGATTACTTTTCTTCGCAAGACTGCAGTCAGGAAAAGAGTGAATTTGATTCAAAATCTTATTCAAAATAATGAATGAAACATTAAATAAAACCCTTGCAAGGTGGTTTAGCAAGCATTTTGTATTGCTTATTTCAGATCAGATATAACTGAAAATTCATGAGACATCAAAGACCAGTGTGCAAGACAATTCATCAGAACATGCCAGAACCTGACACAAGTGTAAAACGTTGAAAATCCTATTAGGTCCACTTGAGAAGGAGATACAACCACCTCCTTTGGGTTACTACTAGACAGTTTGTCTGTCCATCCCCTTTTTAAAAAGCTTCAGAACATATTTATTGGCCTGGTTTTAGGCCAATAGAAGATTCTATTAAGAACTCAAGAGTCCAGTGAATTCCATGTATGGATACTCAAATTCCACTTTTCCTCTGCACTCTGCATTGGTCAGACGCAGCACAAATTCCTGGGTCTGAAATGCACCAACCAACTACTACTCTCTGGGAAGGTAGTGGTCTTTCCTACCCCCTGGGAGAGGGTAGTAGCCTGCATCTTAAAACTATGGTGTGAATCCCTTCATGGTATAAAAGGCAGTGGTGGGATTCAGCAAGTTTGCACCAGTTCGGTTCAGCCAGTTTGCTGGCTGAATGCACACCGCTTCCGTAAGTCCGTTCTAGGCCTCGGAAGCCTGGAGGAGGCCTCCCAGGCCTTGAATGGCCCACCGGAAGTGTGTGGATGCCACTTCCGGAAGTCTGTTCTAGGCCTAGACACCCAGGGCCACACCAACGCAGAGAACAGATTGCTCAGGTATTTGAATCCCACCACTGATGGAAGGGTTATTTTCATGTGCAGTTAAGAGCATAGCAATATGAAGGGAGAGTTCCAAATGTTGTCATATGAAGGATACATAGCCTGTTGGATTGGTGCATCTCAGACCCAGGTTTTTAATAGATCCTGTTCAGCTCCAGGCACTACAATAAAGACAGCACCACTATAATCAAGCACATGCTTGGCTGGAACGTAAATGTTTCCATTACAGCATTGGCTCAGTTTTCTTTTCTTACCTTATTAGGAACCACCCTTTCCCTCCTGCTCCTGTTGCTGCTAGGCTATTTTTAAAATGCCTATAAAACATAACAGACATTTTGGACTGGTAGCATCTTCCAGGATGATTTATCTATAGCCTAGCACAAGCAAACGTCATCATATATTTCATCACATTGACAGGCAACATTCCAGGGTTTATACAAAGACATGGCTCCTTCTTCCAGGACAAGCAGTCAATCTTAGGAGCTTCTCCACTAACTCTTAATCATCCCATCAAAAAAGCTGAAGAACTACACTTTGGGCATTCTCAAGTTGCTGAATGATTCCTCCTCAAAACTTGTGCAGTCAGCACAGGCACTTTCAGATCCTTCCTGTTCAGAACTATAATTATTCTTTTCAATATATTTTTCAAGCACATTGATGAAGTATATGAACCCATCCAAAACACAAACTGTGACAACAGCAGAAATTAATTGCCTGTAATATTTGCTGTCAGTAGGCTACGTAAACAAAAAATCACTGGGCTTTTTCCAAACAGAACAATCCATTTTGTTAGAGCTGTAGTGGGTTGAAATGGGAGGTGATTAAATATGTGCTCTTGGCAAAGCTTTCTTCTGAATTAACATGAAGTATAATTGTCCAATGAGGCAGAGTCCTCCAAACCATGAAATCATCTTCAGAGATATTGTTCTCCCAACAATCTCTTATTTCTGATAACAAAGCTGCAAGCATCAGCAAATTTAGGATCTAGCTCTTTTTAAAAAACAGAAAAAAAGTGATAGTTACCCTTCTTATAAGGGATTTGGTCTTTGAACTGATTAAGATATATGAAACAGTATAAAATTTTGCACGTTGTGCTTTCCATTAGCATTCTGTCTGGCTCCCTTGGACATTTACATGTGCATACTGTATCCTAACCTAGCAATAGGATGCCTACTGGTGGGTGAATGATATTGTAGATTCTGTGTATACTGATAGGCCCCCTGTTGTATGCTAATGTGGGGACTGCCAAAGCCTGTTTTGGATCTCATTTCTTCCCAGTCCCAAGATGATTGAAGGCAAGGGGTATAAGCTAAAAGAAGGGCCCATTTCAGATTAGATCCCTAATAACAAGGACCTTTCTATAAGCTACCTAGTTGTGGATTTTTCAGTTTGGGGGGCTCTCAAGTGAGGGTTCCATCAAGCCCAGGAAGCAACCTATAAGTCAATTATTCATTCTTCCCCCTCACCTTCTGGCAGACAGAATTTCCCTGAGGATGGGCTCCAGCACAAGTCTGAAAGCTCAGAAGACTAAATCTCTGGTCCCAGTGACCGACCCAAATTGGATCTTGCATCATCATCGTCGTCATCATTGTTGTTGTTGTTGTCCAACCCCCTGCTCAGGCAGGAAACCCTATTCCATTCTGTGATATTCTGGGACACGTATATTTGCCTTCATTTGTAGTCATTCTTAGTGATGGCACTAGTAGTATGGTAATGCTGCTCAAAGAAGAACCCAGTTGTGCACTGTCTAATCAATATAAACTTGGCCAACTTAAAGTTATCACCTCATTCACTGCCTTTCCTCCTTCTGAAATAGGAGGCATCAACCAGCATTGCACACAGCTTGGATATTTATGGGACTCTGCCTCAGTTTTCATCTTGTATGGCAAGGTTGCTGGAGAGCCAAGGGAACATTTGGACCTTCAAATGGACACCGCATTTTTATACGGAACAACCCATGGAAAGTTTATTGGTTAACAGGCAATATTATTTCACTCATTAACAGCCATCCATTCATCCAGTCATCCCCTTCGGTGTTCTTTCTATTAATGGCTGTCTGCTTCTACGTTTCCCATATCACTTCTGGAAAGAATTGGAAAGTAGTGATGATGGCTTCCTGAATTACCCAAATAAAATACCTACCCAAACTAAGAAGCTAAATGCAGACTGTTTTTTCCAACTTTTCTGACCACATTGTTCTAAGCCAGTGGTTCTCAACCTTTTTAATGCCACGACCCCCAACTGGTCGTAAGTCGAGGACTACTCAACCGGTTGTAAGTCAAGGACTACTCAACTGGTGCAGCACCGTTTGCAGAATGGGACTTTTGGCAGGCTCAGCAGGGCAGAGACAGCCTGGACAATTCCTATTGGCTTTTGAAAGCCAATAGAATTAGACTCTATTCAAGAGAGTCTATTCTATTGGGTTTCGAAAGCCAATAGAATAAAAGGGAGTAGCACAGCTAAGGAAAAGGCGGACTGCATTGTTTGGCGACCCCCGAGAAATGGTCGTTCGACCCCAAATGGGGTCCCAACCCACAGGTTGAGAACCACTGTTCTAAGCCATCACAGCAGAACAAGGAGTTCAAGACCTTCTTCCATGCAGGATATATTCCTTTTTTAGGATAAGCAATATTACTTAAAGTAGAGAAAGAGCAAAGCAAAAAAAATTAAAGACATGAGATACAAAAGAGAAAAGGAATCAGAACTACAGGTAGTTTACACGAATAGCTTTCACAGTATGTCCACTTAACATTAATTCTGTTGGGAACTTAATATATCTTATAATGTATTTCTGAACCAGAAGAATACATTCTCTTCATGCAGCCATTCTACTTTTACTCTCATTTTTTTCCCTTTTCCTCCATGTCTACTCCATGTTTATATTATTAAAGCAACTCTATTTCACATTCTGAATTGTTAGTGTATTTTTCATTACTATAGTTTTCTCAACCAGTCTGGTCTTTGTTAACTTGCAAATATGACAAGGTGATGAGGGTGGAACATTAATACACTGGAAGTAATCACATCCAGTATGTTTAACTAATGAATTAAATTTAAATTACATTCTTGTCTTGACCTGACTCAGTTTTTGGCTTGTGGTTTATACCCACTACTCAAAGCCAAGTATGGTCCTTGCCTCCCACAGTTGTGCAGTTCTATTTATTAAACATTTTGAACAACCAATGACCAGCCCTTCCACCACATTTCCATCCTTTATCTTAAATCCCGGCAATACTGACAACAGCTGGGATGTCAGAATTCCATCAGTGTAGCTTGACATATTCAGACAAGTGCCTCTGAGAAAGAAGAGCCCTCTATTGCAAAGTATACAGGATGTTTGAGGAAAAAATGATTTTAAAAATGCATTATTCGAGATACCCTCTACTCTCAGTAATAAAAATAGAGCCTGCAAATCATTTGGAAATATTAATTACTGTAAGGGAGCAGTTACCATTGCATGGGCTGCCAAATACTTAACAGTATCAGTTGCTAAATAACAGATGTCAGATATCAAAGTCTATAGATTGTTCATTGTCAAATTTCAAATATTGCTAAGTATCACATAGCATGTTGATTACACATACTACAGCCTAATATTTAATTTTGGCAATTTTTCATGAAAAACTGTTGTGGGGTATTTTGAGAAAGATTTATGAGAGTAAAATTAAATGAGCTGTAGATGTGATGAGTGTTGTTAATTAAAAAAAAAACTAGAACAATCCCTATACGGATCCTTTCCAAAACATGCTACCAGCCACTCAGAATCTAAACAAGTATCTAGTTTATGTCCTTCACGTTTGTCCTACATATTTTGAGCTTATTTATGCAAACAGATGAGCTAATAAAATCATTTCTAGACTTTCTGTTTTAAACTGCATGGGAGAATAGATATTTGAGTCCTTCCACAAGTGAAAAAATGTTCATACCATCTGGAGAATCCTCCTACAAGAATCAAACTGCTCATAGTGTAAATTTTGCAGTTAACCATAGACTTATTTTGAGGGCCCAATCCTGATTTAGACCAACCAAAACGTAAAATATAAAGTCATCTACTTGTCATGTATAATTTGTCTTCAAAAATATCTCATTTTTAACATGGAGGGATTTTTTTCCTTACAAACAAAAAACTGAATAATTAAACCTCCCATCTGAAGTCTTTACAAACCAATAACAGTTTTAGTTGCTAAATGAGGCTGAATTTCAACAATTGATGGGAAGGTTTTTAATGTGCATGATCAAGATCAAAAGTTGTAGTAAGAAGAATGACGACAAGCCTAAAGTACATACTTCAGGATTTAACATAATTTCATTTAATCTTCTGAAACATTACATAAAAAAGCTCTAAGGGTTGGATCCACTGAAGCCAGATTAGCCAGTATTAGTCTTCAGTGAAATCAGTAGAACAAATTCTGAAATAAATATGTTTAAAATAAATGTAGTTAACTTATCTCAAACAGTAAATTTTGGATTGCACATCATACTAAACTAGGGCTTGAATAATAACCGTTTATTGAAAACACACTTGTCTGAGTTTACATGATACTGAACATCAAATCATATGGTGTCTGAGTACAAAGTCAAACACAATCAAGTAAGCCACATTATAGTTTATCAGTCCAATCTAAAAAAAAAAAACAACTACAAAATAAAGGAGAGGGACAACCTCAGTCCAATCTATTAGCTTTGGGCCTTCAAATTATTTTATATACTAGAACCCATAAGCATAGAAATAATATCCTATGGAATCTTTCTGCTGTTAGAATTGATACCATTCGTGGAAATGGATTCCCCCGCTACCTCTGCACATCCTTACACCTGCCCCATGCTAGATTTTGGAGTGTGGAGATGCAGGGAGAGGAGAGGATGAAGAACTGCTATATGACTACAAGTCTGCTTTCATGGATATGGATAAGACTAGATTTTATCTTTCTCCAATCTGATACCTTTGATATCTCTTGGGCTATAATTTTCATCATACCCAGAAGACACACCTGTTGATCACAAAGCAACAGGAGCTGAGGAACAACTCTTCTTCAGTGTGTCAATCACCCAGATAGTCTCTTAGTGCAGGCCCTATGTAGGTCTTTGGTTATTCAGGTTTTCTCCCACGTAAAATTGGAAGTGTCTTGGCAACGTTTCGACGAAGTCTCATTCGAAACGTCGCCAAGACACTTCCAATTTTACGTGGGAGAAAACCCGAATAACCAAAGACCTACATACAAACACCCGCGAAAACCTCAGAATATATATATATATATATATATATATATATATATATATATATATATATATATATATATATATATAACAATGTGCATTTATATGTTGGGTCCTGCTTTAGTCATCTTCTTACTGACTGATCTACGAACACTGTTTTGCTTCCCAGGATGCTGAAAGAAGGCCGTGTGGGTGAATAAAACCAATTGATTAGGTGTCCCAAGCACTTTTATTAAGCCTCTGTTCTGCTGGGCTTCAAATAGTAGCAGCAACCATCCAATCTGCTCTCTCCCTGTATTTTAGAAATGAATGGAATACATTGGGCTGGCTCCTCAATGGCAGTCACCCCAGGAGACATTACCCCTACCTTGCTATCATATAGTTATGCAGCCAGCTGTGCAGCTGCTTTCACTAGGATAGTTGCTATCAATTTTATCTCAGCACATCAGGTGCAGAAATCAGTTTGCTTTCTCTAAGATTTTGATATTCATCAGTCCGGCAGAATGGAATTAAAACAGTCCTAGGGTTTATCTTTCTCAAGGAGGCAGTGCCCCTTGAACAAGAAAAAAGCCAAGAGGAAACGTTTGAGCTGAATAATGGATCAGTCTAGGTGGAAAGAAGAACCCTGTTGGCAGAAAAAAATAATAATAAATTATGGCGTTCTGTAATGCAGAACTTATGACCCATCAAACAAAATACATTGTAGCAGCCACCGCAGGGGGCTTAATTAACTTGTCATGTTTTTTGCTGCCTGCCTGGGCTGAAGAAATGAGAAGATGTCACAAAACTGACAGACCTGTGTTAGGCTCAGTCCATTAAACATTACATAGGTTTCATCAAAATGCACACAAGAAGCATTATGTTCCTGAATTGAGCTTCCAGACATACAAAGGTTGCTTGCATTCATTGAAGAGAATCTCAGCCAAAAGTGTATTAAAAGGCGTGGAGAGCCTATTTTCTCTTTCTACCTGCAACTCACTACTTTCAATGCTGTTCTAGAGCAGAGGTCCCCAACCTTTTGAGCACCAGGGACCGGTTCTGTGGAGAGAGGTTTTTCTGCAGACTGGAGGGGGTGTGGTTTCCTGTACTACCTGCATCCTGTGGATGGGGCTTTGCTTGTTTGCACAGACCGGTTTCTGGCATGCCACGGACCAGTGCCGGTCCACAGACCGAGGGTTGGGGACCCCTGTTCTAGAGAACTGTAGAACAATTGAAGGTCGTGATTTACAGGCTGGATGGCATGCTTTTCTATGGGGAAAAGATAAGAAAACTCATACATATTTCCTCCAAAATCAGATAAGGGATGCATTAATTTGGATATGGGAAAAAGTTAAAAAAAAATATTATACGAAAATTCCAATTTGGATCTCACCAATGGAGGCAATGATCCATCCAAACACATTAGATAAAACAAAGATGATAAGGTACAAAGAATTATTAGACAACCAAGGAAAGTTAAGATCAAGAGAAGAATTAAAAGAACAGGGAATTAATATTGATTGTGGCCATATATACAGATAAAATCAAAATATAATAAGGATATGAAGGAATATGGAATATGTCGGACATTACAACAATTGGATAAAATATTGACAAATAAGGGAGAAAAAATCTTTTTTTTAATTGAAAAGTTTTATACAGTATACAATATCCCAAAACCCACTCCCCCTCCCCTAACCCCCCCTCCCCCACTTCCCAGAGCTGAATACAGGGTTACAACTTAACAATCAAATTCTAAATAACATTACCCGACTATATAAGTAAACAAAACCATAAAATACTCTAACTCCCATTTAAAATAAATATCAACAAATTAAAACAAAAATAATAATATAAGCAAATCAATATTAATTAAACCATAATAATACCAAATTTAATATATAAGTTATTATACTATCAATACTAATCTAAAATTTACTCATAAGCTAAATGAAATTTTTTAATCCCATATTTATTCTGAATATAATCTATCCATCTTCAAGGGAGAAAAATTCTTAACAAACACTTATAAACTCCTATTAGAAATTGAATTGGAAGAAGAAATAGTAAAGGGCCTGATGATAGCATTGGCCCGAAATATAGGTAGAAATATAAGATTAGAGGAATGGGAAAGAACATAGAACATAAATTACAAATTAACGTTGTCAACTGTATACAAGGAAAACCAATACAAAATGTTCTACAGATAGGCATTTAGCACCGGTGAGATTGGCTAAAATATACAAAAATATGAATCCGGATTGTTGGAAATGTAAAAACAAAGAAGGAACATTTTATCATATGTGGTGGCAATGCCCCAAAGCAAAGACCTATTGGGAGCAGATAAGAAGATGGCTACAGGAAATAACAATACAACAAATTGAACTCAAACCTGAAATATTTTTATTAGGCATAATTAACCCAAAAATAGAGAAACAACTTCAATATATCATTATACATATTATAACTGCAGCACGCATTGCACATGCACAATGTTGGAAAAGGGAGAACATACCAACAAATGAAATGATTGTATGTAAGACATTAGACTGTGCTGAGATGAACAAACTTTCCTTAGAAATAAAAGACAGAGAAACTACAGAATTTTATGAGGTATGGGACATGTATTATAACTGGCTAGAATTGCGGAATAAAAATGTACGAGAAGTAATGTAAATAAATGTAAATAAATTTAAGAGATATAGGACATAGTATTGTTAAAGGAAAAAATGTATTGTATATTATGTTTGTTTGTAAAGAAAAAAAGGAAAAATATTTTTTTTTTTAAAAAAAAAAAGAAGAACATATCCTCAAAGGGAGTGCTTGCAAGGAGACAAAATTTCATGTAGACTCATCTAAGATTGGATCCACTTTAAACAGAGTGTATTATACCCTGGAATAGGTGTCAACATCATTCTAAATGATAACAAAACTTTTTTTTTGTTAAACTATCTCAACAGCCTGTTCCTTCAGTGACAATCTTATTGTATTTGTGGGATGGGACGGGGTCTTGGATTCCTCAGCAAATTCATTTTATGAGATAATTCTACTGTGACTCTACTATATTTTGTATCAAGCTGAACAATTTCCTGACATGTAATGCCAGAGTCACTGATTTATGGACAAAAGGAATATGCTTTTGGGCTCCATTAGTCAAATAAAAATGGCAGTTCTGGTTCTTCACACAACAGAAATTTTGCATGAAATTTCTTGCAAAAGCGACAAAATGTTAATAATTTAATAAGTGATCATAATTAATAATGATCAGGATTTTATATCAAGAGAAATGCAGCAGCATGCATATATATACATAGGAGCAAAGCAATGTCATGTGATTCTTGTTTAATTAAAGGGATAATGAATGGTGTTTGCTGGTAAACAATGTGTAACCATATGTCTTGGAAGATTAGCACATAATAATACTTAATGGACATAGCTGCTAACCCTGATTTGGATGCCAAAAATAATCATTCAGTGCTCTGATTCCTATAAATTACTCAACATACACTTTTCAACCAATATCTAAGCTAAGGAGCCTCTTAACTGATTTTGCAAAGTGCATGTATGTAAATGTATGTGTAGTTATGTTATGTTAGAGGGAGAGAAAAAAAACGAATACCACAGAGATTTCTTTATCTAAGAAAACTGGATAACTAATACCAGAGATTGTGAAATATATTGTATACTACCTTCAACAACTGTGCCAGTCTGAGACTTTGGAAGCGGTAGTCCTAATACAATTAGTAGATATCAGTTGGGAAAGAATGTTTGGGCAAGAATTGGCATTTCTTTTCAGAGATGTTTCTCCCAAATCTTGCCGTGAAACAAACCACTATGACAAATCAGTCCTTTTATGTGACTTGTCATTACATATACACTACAATAATGCAAAACCACAACTGCCACATCTTTAGCTGGTATTGACCTTCATATGCATTAAGTTCTTCCTAAGAACCAAAGGTGTAGTAATGTATTGTCCTAGTATATGTATAGGTCCAAGCAGTGAGGCTTGTAACTGACAATGGAAAATTTGTCAAAATGCACATTTGCTAAGCGTCGTCCAAGAGTTTTTGGTATGACACCCAGTGGGATCACTATAGCTGGTTTATATCATAATCTTTCAACTTAGATTTTTGGAGCTTGATACTGATAAAGGAGAATATTTGTTGCTCAGGGTTGACATGAGGGGTCCTTGGTGCTCTCTGAGCTTGCTTGTTTTCTTCCAGATGTTTCATTACCCAAACTAGGTAACATCATCACTGCTAGTTCAGATGATGTTACCTAGTTTGGGTAATGAAATGTCTGCAAGAAAGCAAGCAAGCTCAGAGAACATCAAGGACCCCTCAGAGCCTGATACTTTGTGATCTTTCCCAATGCTTTGTCTTTTATTATTATTCTTGTTATTATTTATGCTATTCATTGTTATGTTAATTATGATACTTACATACTATATTATTCTGTTAATATATCTATTATATATCTTCAATGATTATGATGATAATGATGTTGATGATGATTATAATGATGATGATGATGATGATGAGAATGATATTGATTGCCTGACTTGGATTTTTCCCCCTCCATCTGTGACTGGATCAAAGACTTTCTGAGGGACCGGCCACAAACTGTTAGGGTCAGGTTTGTCACATCCACCTCCCTGAAGCTTTGCACTGGCTCGCCACAGGGCTGTGTGCTCAGTCCCTACCTATATTCACTGTACACACATGATTGTGTATCGTCTGACCCATCCACTGCGATCATTAAGTTCGCAGATGATACCACCGTATTGGGTCTTATTACAGATGGAGACAAAACAGCGTACAGGGGGGAGGTACAAAAACTATCCTCATGCTGTCTAGAAAACAACTTGCACCTGAACATCGGCAAGACAAAGGAGATGGTGTTAGACTTCTGGAAGAAAACAGAGGAACCCGCCCCACTTTACATTGGGGGGAGCTGTGTGGAGAGAGTTTCCTCCTTTAAATTCCTGGGAGTCTACCTCAGCAAAGATCTCACCTGTAAAATCAACACAACCCAGGTGGCCAGAAAGGCCCAACGGAGACTCCACTTCCTTAGGGCCTTGCGAAAGAACAAAGTGGAACAACAACTGATGACCTTCTTTTACCGGTCCACTATAGAAAACGTCCTCTCACATTGCATTATGGTGTGGTATGCTGGCTTGACAGCTGCGGATAAAAAGACATTACAGAGGGTGGTGAGCACAGCACAAAACATTGTGGGCTGTCCCCTGATACCACTAGATGACATCGCTAGGGCCCGCTGCCTTAGAAGAGTGAGGAAAATCCTCAGGGATGACTCACACCCTGGTTAGCACTTCTTTACTCTCCTACCATCGGGTAGGAGATATAGAAGCATAGCCAGCCGCACCAACAGGCTGAAGAACAGTTTCTACCCATGGGCAGTCAGACTTCTGAATGGGAAATAACTCCATGTATGATAGACTTGCGGGGCTGGCGCATTGTGCAATAAGTTCACATGATGCAAGAAGATTGTGTGTTTGTTGTCACTGTGAGTTGTATCGGGGGATGCACGAAGCGAGGCTTATTGTACAATCTCATTGTACACATGTTGTATTTTGACAATAAAGGTTGATTTGATTTGATGATGATTGTGCATTGTCAGTCACTATTTAAACTAGATTTGGAATCTTTGTCCAACTATCAAGTTCTTTCCAAATACATGAGAAAGGTAGATATCATTGTTTGATGGTGTTAATGTTGTTGTCACAGGATGTAAGCTGTTCCAAGTAAAACTGCCTGTTGCAATTGAATGATGGTGATTTGGTCAATGTCAATGGTGTTCAAGTGGGGCTCCAGATGTTTTTTGGATGTGCCTTTTTGTATATAACTCGAAGTAGTGAATATATATTTTATAACTGCACTTCCCCCACAACTACCAGTAATTATTTGTTCACTCCACCAGGAAAAGAGTTTCATCTTTCCCAAGTGTGTAACACAAATCATTTGACTCCAAAAGAAACTTCGTGAAATTGTTCATTAGCTGCATTGGTCACTTTCTGCTAGATTTAAGTGTGGTGGGAAATGAATCACAAGATGTTTTTCAGAAGGTAGGTCCTTGCTGTTTTACCATTTAATTTCCCAGAAAAGTCAGCACAAAACTAAGAAACCGGTTATAATAATTATAGTAGTACTACAATAGTAGAAGCTTTTGTTGCTTTCACGTCAAAATGGATCAAAGGGCAAGGCATTAGGATTAGATTTCAATTTAATCTCCAGTGGGCAGCTTTATATACTTTTCCCAGTGAAAAGCCAATTGCATAATAGTATTTTGTTTTTAACCAGCCA
The DNA here is from genome assembly GCF_016545835.1 of Crotalus tigris. Classification (NCBI taxonomy): domain Eukaryota; kingdom Metazoa; phylum Chordata; class Lepidosauria; order Squamata; family Viperidae; genus Crotalus; species Crotalus tigris. The sequence continues at coordinate 6,662,118 of NW_024096478.1, read as the reverse complement.
TTATGAATTGGTGGAAAATATAGTGGTTTTTGCACTGTAGTTATGTAAAATTGGGAGATATTTGAAATGTGATTCAACTAAACAGTCACCCAACTGACCACTTCAGATGGAAGTTCTAAGTGTTATGCTTATTCTGAGCAAGCAAGACCACGAGAATACAGTAGTTCTTCCATTTGAAAGAGTTAAGATCACTCAGTGCCTCTATAGAAATGTAATCCCACTTACGTAAAAATAAGATAAGCTGAGCTGGACCACATCAAAAACTTTAGATTAATTTTTCATCACATCTGGCTAGGTGCTTCTAAGAAACTCAGACCATGCATGAATGCAACAGATCTTTTATCTTATATCTCCCTAGCAGGTTCATTCATGGCACCTCAGAATTTATGACTAGAAGCTATTAACAGATTATTATCCATGTAACCCAATGTTTTTCAACCTCATCAATTTTAAGACATGTGGGCTTCAACTCCCATAATTCCTCAACCAGCATTTTGGAGTTGACAGCCACACATCTTAAAGTTGCTGAGGCTGAGAAACAGTAATCTAATCTCCTTTGAAAGCCATCAAAAACAGTAGTGATCATCACATCACATAACAACATATTAGATCCATTAATTATGGGTTGCATCAAAAGGCTACTTTCCTGATTTAAGTCTCCTGCCACTGACTTTCATGGATTTTTGATTCATGGCTCACTTCACCACACATGTTGCTTTTTTCTCCAGAGCAAAAGTTCAAGTTTTGGATTTTTTTTTTAAAAAAATCTCTCTTTGTAACAAAATCAAATATGTTTTAATGTACCTGCACGCTCATACATCTATTCAGTCAGAAGTATATTTGCCATGTGTTTCCAGGGAGAGATTGTAAAAAAGAAAAGGAGCCTTTGAAATGTGAACAACTGACTAAATAAAGTCTTAACCAAGGAAAGCTTGAGCTAATTGAATTTTGAGAAGATATTTATGGGCATGATCACTACATAGGGCAGAGGAGGCTATATTGTTCACCCCAGTGCTTGCTGCAGTGCATGGTATTTTTATAAATTTATCAAAAGGCAAACTGGTGAAGTGTATGCATTTATCTATTTATGTTTTTGATATACCATCAAAATCCAAACTTCTCCTGGCACTTTACAAAAATAAAAAGCAGAGCAGAAATAACATTTTTTAAAAATCAAATCAACTATAACATAATTACAGCTACCCAATGGCAGGCGAAAATCAAAAGCAACTTCAGCTTTCAAACATCCTATGGAATAATTCCATCTGGACAGACTTTTGAAACGAGGTTGTCCTTTTAGAGACTGAGTGCCCAAAAACTGGCCCCGCCCCCACCCCATCCCCCACCCCACCTGCTCACAGGGCCACTCACCGCCTCCAGGGCCCGCCGCAGATCGCCCAGGCAGCCCAGCAGCGCCATGGCGGCCACGCCCTCTGCCTGTACCCCGCAGCATCAACTGTGTGGGATGGGGCGTGAGGGCAGAATCTTGTCTACGCTGCCTGGCTGCCATGTCCTTGGTTGCTCTGCTCCGTGTGGGCCACACTTGGAGGCAACTCTCCTCCAGGGGGGGCTGCTGGTGAGGAGGGGGTCATAGGGGAGGTGAGGCTGGGGCAACGGCACTTGTGCCCACAGAGAAGACTCCAAGTGCCGCCTCTGGCACGCGTGCCATAAGTTCGCCACCACTGTCCTAAGTGATGGAAGAAGACTGTTCCATAACGTGGGGGTAACAGCCAGGAAACATGACCCCAGAGCCTCACTAATCTCACTACGCAGGATGTTTTATATCTATGGGTATGCAGTTCAGTGCCTCCCCTTGACCAAGAGCAGCATTCCCATCTGAATCCAGCATCCTGGATAGAACCTGGGAAAAGCGATCCTGAATGTTCACAGGAGCCAAGCCACTTGAAGTTTGCAACTTACATTTTGAAGTGCATGAGGAGCTCAGTGGCATCCAATGCAGCACCTGCAATGTAAATTTCTCACTGTAACCCAGGGGTCCCCAGCCTTGGCAACTTTAAGACTTGTGGACTTCAACTCCCAGAATTCCCCAACTGGCTGGGGAATTCTGGGAGTTGAAGTCCACAGATCTTAAAGTTGCCAAGGTTGGGGACCCCTGCTCTAACCCACTCAGTCTCTGTTCTCTTCCATTGCATTTTTTCTTCTTCTCTTTCCCAGGTTGGTGGTTTTTCCCTATGAAGTAATGGGCTGCCTCTCCTTGCAATGCATTTATTTTATAAGATTGCCTATAAGGCTTAGATGGGGCTCAGATCTATTTTTATAAATAAAGATAATGCTGGCAACTGCTCCTTCTGTTGACATCTTTCATTGATCAATCAATCAATCAATCACATTAATTAAAATAGCTTAAAATGAAGTCAAGTGGGGTGGGGAGCCTGATGGGTTCTAAAGGAAGTGTCTATGGGAACACTGTCATTGTGGGCACCATATGCCTACCCATGGGCATACAGGTAACAGATCATCTGAAATAAATAGAAAATGCTAAGTAAGAAAAAAGAGTCAGTTAAAGATACAGGTAAAAGTAATACATGTAGCTTTGCCATACATCACGTTGTTCAAGTCCTTCTGCATGAGCATTTAGTACTATAGGAACTACATAGTTGGTAAATATCTTCTTTCCTTCTGACATAGACATATGTCCTAATATCTTTCCTTCTGACATAGACATATGTCCTAATAATAAGTATAGCAATGGTTGGCATGCAGGAATCTTAGGAGGGGTTAGATAGGCAATACTTGCAAGTCCTGCTGTATCTATAACATGTTTTTCAAACTTGCAACTTTAAAATGTGTGGACTTCAAGTTCCAGAGTTCCCAAGTCAGTATGGATGGTGCTGACAATAAGCTATGTAGAGCAATAGCTTCATGCGTATAAATTACAATCCTAAGGCTCTTAGTCAATCCTCTCAAATGCTAAATTAACTCTACTATCACTGAGGGAACAAAGGGCCTTTCTTCTCGTGCAGTTCTCTCCAACAAGGTCTAGTGTTTCCATATGTAATGGAAAGAGGACCATGTTCTTATTTCTTTGACTGCATTGCTCCAATATATTATATGCTATCTTCACATGGAAGGCCATGGAAGTAACAACAGATGTACTGATAATTAAAGAAATATAAATCAAAATGAACATACTGGATGCCTATGTCTCTAAAATTAGACAAGAGCAGTATATTTATTTAATATTTATGTGTTATTTATATGTAAGGGTGTAAGTTTATACTATGTTGTATATAGCATGTTTAAATGTATGTTATGTACAGTATGTGTACACTTTTGAGAGCAAGCAACAAAATTTCATTTTTAATGTGTGCCCATAGTAAAAAATGACAATAAAGGTTATTCTATTCTATTCTATTCTATTCTATTCTATTCTATTCTATTCTATTTTATTCTATTCTATGTCTAGTCTAGTCTAGTCTAGTCTATTTGATGTTCTGTGCCAAGCTGACAAGTGAATCTGGTTTGCAGGGCACAAAGAAGCCATCATACGGTATCCAGACCTGCTTATGATTTGCAGCAACTCAGAAAAGTCTATTCAATGAAATTATGCCATATAATGATCTATTACACCCAAACAGCCCATAGCACTCATCATATGATGACAATTTCAGCCAATCCTTATGCAATGACTATTTTGCCACAAGAAGGTCTATAGTGATAACCGAATACATAGAAGATATTTAGGACAAAAGAGTCATTCTCTCACTTTTCTTTTTTATGGACAGAATCCTGAAATCATTGAAGTACATGGCTTGGATAAGAACTTAGTGGAATCTACTGTATGAGGAAGATACTCAGCTGTTGTACACAGCCATAATTCCATTTAAATAAGATCTGGTGTTAATTTATATTAGCTAAAATTTCTGTCCCTTGCCCCTTGTTGGTCTGTTTGAAAATGTGAAAATCAGGGTTATATTGTATCAAGTACAAGCAATTCAATTTGCAAAGTTGATTTGTGATCATTTTATTTGTCCTCTCAACAAGCTTACATAAAATTTAAACTGTATTTAAAGACAGGAAACTGAGGCTAAACTAAGGAAAGTTTTCAAGTCAACTCTCCCAAGATTTAGCCCTTGTAGTTTGGTTAACCTATTTTTTAAATGTTTAACCACCTGGTTTTCTTATTTGTACCATAAAATTTTTTGCCGCTTACATTTCTATCTCAAAATCTCTGGCTGTTTTCATAGAGAGGCATCATTTGAGTGCCAATGTCTGGGTTGTGAATGCTTGGCATTACTGTTAGGTGACCGAAGAATATCTTCTCATTGAGCCTAGAATACATGGGATGTTTTTGGACACTGAAACTTATTGGTACACTCAATTTAGTGGCAAATTAATAGCAAGAATAATGATTCGAAGGAGCAATCAGATCAATAGCACTGCATATTTCTTTGTATATGGGTGGAAGACAGACTGTCCTAAGAAGAAAAAAATTCCCTGTAGAATAAGCTTCTGCTGGTCTCCTTTAATCCAGCCAGAACTCATTTCTTCAGACAAGTTAGCTATGCAGCAAACGACAGAGCCTTTTAGCTATAAGGGCACAGAGAATCCATTTGCATTATCCAGTTGTCAAATTCCATGTACTAGATATGTAATTCAAGAGAACATTATCCTCTGCAAATTTTAGCTTCTGTCAAACAGTCACCTTTGTACAGTCCATTGCTTTCTCCCAAAATTTAGTAACGTTGTAGTTATGGTAAAATCACATGTTTCAAAGAAGCATTGTCTTTTATTACATATCTAATAAAATACTGTCCTAGACAATCCTTTTCTATATAAGTATAAGGCAAAGATAAAAGAGTCCCTGCGGGGTTTACTCCACTTGTTATAGCTGACTTTAGGGGGCGATGCTCATCTCTGTTCCTAGGCCGTTGAGCCAATGCTATCTGAAGATGTTCCTGTGGCCATCTGGCCAGCATGTCATCACACTGCAGCGCAGTGTCCAGTGAAACACCTTCCTACCGAAGTGGTACCTATTTATCTACTTGCATTTGCATGCTTTCGAGCTGCTAGGTCAGCAGGAGCTGGGGTAACAGGAGCTCACCTGTTGCACGCACTCAGTTCTTGAACCTGGCCTGTCAGTTTTCCAGCCAACAAGCCCAGCATCTTAATCATTGAGCCATTGTGACACCTTATACAGATGTAATAGAGTTCAATAAATTCTAAATATTATTTTTATTATAATAGTCATAGTTTAAGGTGAACCGATAGTCTTACTACAGAAGTTAAGACACTCTCCCATTATTTAGGCAGTATAAGAACCTCTAATTCCTCATATTTAACATCTGCATATAAAATTGATTTAAATATTAACAAATATCTAAAAAAACTAATAGTATGATTTTAGATTTAAAAGATTTAACCAGTTGTTCTTGTATCTTGGCTATCCTAGAAGTTAAAAATGCTGCTGCTCCCAAAAAATGTTGTTAGCAAATGTTGAAGTTGCAAATATTACCACTAAGTTACATCTGATAGATGATATTTGTCTCTTAGCAGAGTTTATATTAAAAATTTATCCTCATATCTATCAATTGGTACAAAGACAATATCCCATTTTCACCCAATTTTACCATATTGCCATCATTTTCCCAATTGTTACTGTTTGATTCTCTCATAAAGTTAATTTAGCATGGGAGAAAGGATCAAATATTTCTTTAATCATTACATTCCTAATATATTTCCAGAGATACTAAAGTTTTAGTATATTTACATCTTAATACCATCCATCCAACCAAAGCTACTATCAGAAATTTAACACCAATTGTTGACTTCCAATATTAACACTTGATAATAGGTAAGCTTGGTAATATACCACCAGATTTGACCAAGGAAGCCAGCATTGCCAGAAGACATTTCCTGTGGTGATGTATCAGCATGGCTATATACCAAAGGCACACAGAATGCTATTGCCTTCCCATCAAAGTGGTACCTATTAATCTACTCGCATCTGCATGCTTTCAAACTGCTAAGTGGACAGGAACTGGAACAAGGAACGGGAGCTCATCCCATTGCGCAGTGCTGGGGTCTTGAACCTAGGCTGTCAGTTTTCCAGCTGACAAGCTCAGCATCTTTAACCACTGAGCCATTACACCCCCTTTTGGAATTGTATTAGCTATAATAAAATAATAAAGAATTGTTAAGATGATGAATTAAAATAGTTAGCCCTGCGCTCTAGAACACAGTGTGACATACAATGCTATCCTAAGCATGTTTACCTGGAAGTATGTTTTTCAAAGAAAATAGGACCTACTTTCTTGTATGTGTTCTCAAACTGTGCAGTTAAATACTTGTACTAATGATTAGATATTACCCTCTAGGACAGGGGTCCCCAACCCCCGGTCTGTGGACCAGTATCAGGCTGTGGCATGCCAGCAACTAGTCCACACAAACAAGGAAAACCCCATCCACAGGATGCAGGCAGCACACAAAACCACACCCCCTCTGGTCCACAGAAAAACCTCTCTCCACATAACTGGTCCCTGGTGCCCCAAAGGTTGGAGACCTCTGCACTAGGAGATACTATGCATCTTAATATACTAAAGGGTATGATCATGGCTTGTGGTGAAGTAATAATTCAAAATCAACCCTGATCTAAGTCGCTATATATATTAATGCCACCATAGTCTCATATAGGACAAACCTCTCCAATCTAGTGTCATTCAGATATGGTCAGGTTCTAAAAGATATCACTGTTGGAGAAGGTTACTCTAGGGAGATCAAGCAAAGAGAATTTCAGGATGATCTACAATAGTTGAGGATAATAGGAACTGGCAGATTTATTTCTCTTAACAATATCTCTTTCATTATTCCCATATAAATGAGAGGTTGTCATTCACTCCAATAAGGTTAATTAAAGAATAGCTTTTTTAGTTTCTATTGCAGTAAGAGCAGTATGTAAATCCCTCCAACTACTGGTTGATTTCATTCATTTGGGCCTTCTTGGAATAAAAATGATTGCAATAGAAGCCCTTGCCTTCTACCCAAGATAATGACAGATTGGTACTGCCCTAGGATTATAGTACATGGTTCTATGGTCTGAAAGCAGTCGTATTACATTAACAAAAATACATCTGTGGTTACTTTTGAAGCTAGTAACTCTGTGGGATTTCAATTTTGGATTAATTTGAAAAAAGTAGTTCTTGCTTTTCAGACTTCCATAAATGATAAGAAATAATCCATTGCAACATGGCAAAAGAGCACAAAGTGCTTTGTAATGATACTGGACCAGTATCACATCATGGTCCAGAGGGGAAGCAAAGGCACACAAATGTGACATGACAGGTGATCATGGCTGAGCCCACTTTGACTCAGCCAGCATGGGTCAAATTAAAAATAGGCCCAGGCTAAGCAAGAACATCTTGATATAGGTAAAACATCACACTGCTTTTTTCATATTCTTAAAATCATAGTAATAAACATGGCAAATGTATATTATATTTGTAAAATGGCTTCTTCCCACTCAGCACTCTATAGCTGGATATTCTCATTGTCTGTAGCTAGTATAATTGGGAGCACAGGCCCAACATCGGAAGCCCTGAGTTGCAGAATGGTGCTGTGGAAGTAGACTTTGAATAGAGTGCAGAAAGTGCATACAACTGTAGAGGGAGTTGAGAGGGAGGGAGAACATTCCTGGAATAATAATAGATTTATGAAACATTAATCCCACATCATTACCAGCAGAAAAGGACCAGCATTACCCAGTTGTTGGTTGTGTTTGATAGGACTGCTCTCCCATTCTGTTCAGCCTTGTTTTTCTGCCACCCAAGCAGAAAACACCCCGGTCTTGAGTAAGACACCTTGATGGGTGGTGCAGGTGAGCTCTAGGCTTTTGTTATTAGGCAGCTACTGGATGGAGCAGGATATATTAGTAGGGCCTATTATCTATGCCTATTATCAGAGCATTCTTTCTAGCTCATAATTCAGTTGTGATTCATAAGGAAAACACCAGGACAAATTTATTTCTGGAGAAGGGGACATGTGAAATCTAAAATCACTCAATCTTTGGGCTGAAATATTTTCCTTGGCTGTCTCCTTTGGAGCAGCACTAGCACTACCTGTTTGTCCCAAGAAATCTAGGACCAACCCAGCAAAAAGAAAGAGGGAGGAACCTGAAGAAGAACACTGAAATTAATTGGCTGATGCCCTTTTGGGGGGAAATCCCCTGCCAAATATTTGCTAACTGCAATATCAAGTCAAATCCCAAGGACACTGATGGAAATGAAGAGTTTTCTCATGAACATGTAGACCTACATCATTGTCAAGACCATTGGTTAATCTAGATGAGACATTTAACTCTCCAGGATTATAAGCAAGAGTTTTTGACCCAGCCCTGCAAACCTACCAACTTACTCCTTTCCCCCAAATCCTAGAAAATCTGAAATCTCAATATCTTAAAAACTGCTAAAAATTTCTCCTCTAGCTGTCAGGCTAGGCTACAAGGTGGCTTCATTTGCCTCACAGATGAGTGAAAATACTATTAAACACCGTGAGAAATAGCAAGGCTAACATCAACCCCAACATTTCTGACCGATTTGTCCTTTATTTGCTAAATTCAATGCTATAGAAACGGAAATGCTCCTATCTTTAAACTGGTCTGTCACAGTTCCCTTTCTTAACCTCTTTTTACTCCTTTGCAAATTCAGAGGTGGCACTTTTCTTAATCTTCTTGCCATTTCTTTTATTCTAATCAATAGGCACTATCAGTATTGTCCACTTCAGAGACACCTTTCAGTCTGATGAAAGAGTGGGAAACTGGGAACCTATCGATGCACCTAGCTATAGTCATAGTTTCATTTCCCAATCCTGCCCGCCCTTCCTCTGAACTCTGCCCTGAGATGCCACTGAAAAGATTACACCTATCTTTACTTAGAGACACAAGTGGGGGCACAACCTCAAGACACGTGAATTTACTATTTTAACGTAGAGTAGTTAGGTGTTTGTAGATGTCACAACCACCCACCCCCCAGCCTCCATTTAAATCGAGTTGTCAAAATTCTAGCTGTGGGAGGGAACTAGGGCTGAAGATCAGCAGGTGTACCCATCCCACATCACATTCCACCTTTTCTCATTCCCAAACCCCAAACCGGGGGAAAAAAAATTCTCAAAACCCCTAAACCTGGCCCATCCTGCTGTGACCCCCCTCGTCCCCGCAAGGCGGAGTGCAAAAGAAGCCGCTGCTACTCCCCCTTCCCGCAAAATCAAGGGAGAGCCGTACTTACTGCTGGTGCTCATGGTGATCCGGCGCCGTCCTTCTCATTCAACAAAGGGAGGGAAACGCTTGCTGAAATTCTCTCCGATTCCTTTCCGTTGCCCCCTCCCTCTCTTTTCTTTTGGAGAAAAGAACCCCTCTTTTCTCCCCCTTTCTGCTTTCAACCGGGTTCTTTTCTTTAAAAGGGGGGGAGGAGAAAAAAAAAGAGAAAAGGGGGCGGGCGACTAACGAGCTTTCCTAGAGAAAGAAATGTGTATTTCCCATCAATTGCAGCCTAAGCGATGCGCAGGTATTTCTCCTTGACCCGGTGCTATTTTCTCTCTGGGCTTCTGCCTTTCTGCTCAGTCTTGGGCGGCCAGAGAATAAGGTCAGGGGTGGGGTTATAACAGGAGCGAAAGGCAATCGGAGACGAGGAGGCGGCAGCGCCCTGGGAATCAGACAGGACAAGGTGCCTTCTGGGCTCACACCCCCGCCGATCCCCGGCGCGTAGCCTTCCTCAGATCTTCCTCAGCTGGGCTTGGCTTCCCACTCCCGGCTGCTACGTCGTCTTCGGAGCCTGGAGCTGTCATGCAGTGCAGAGCGATGCCAGCTCAAGCCCTCCTAGAGCCGAAGGGGGTGTGAACCGGAGTGGGGGGGGGGGAAGAACCGGGAAGGGAGCCGAGTCGATGCGCCCAGCTCGCTGATTGAACCAACAAGCCAAGTCTTCCCTCTGGTATCTCCGGGTGCTTCTCCCCCCCACACACCCCGCCTCCTTCCTCTGGACGGTTTACACAGGACTTGCGAGCTCCAGATCCTAAATCTACTCGCCTAGCACTCGCCTCGCTTCTTTCAGCCAAGTTTGTCAATAGACGCCTTCTTTCAGGTGCAGCGGGAGGAGTTTTCCTGAGGATGCGGCGGGGCTGACTGCAAATTTGGATGGAAAGGGAGGACCGAGAGGAAGGCGAGGGAGGCGGGAAAATAGCTCCATTGGGCAGGGTTTGCTTCGCGACTGGTGAAAATGGGATGTTGCCTTTCGCCATCTAGTGGTGGCGAGGTGGCTACCCTCGCAACAGACGACGCATTCAGTGTGCAAGAGATAGAAAAAAAAAGACACTGTAGTGTAATCTATGAGTTATATTTGGGTTAGTGAAAGCCCAACTACAGTACAGTCTTGTGGAAATATTTCATATTGGTTTGTGGAGTTCCTCAGTCACATGGTGTTGACCTGTACAATAGGATAAATAGAGCCAGGGACAGTGGTGATTATATTCATTTAGTGAAAGTAATAAACAAATTTGGCTCATGAGTTATTATTCGCAATAAGTATAAAGGCCTACTCTGGGACTAATTCAGAATTAAGTAATATCAATGTATTTAAAGAGTATTTGGTGTTTTATATGTTTCATAACAGAGAGATTCTGAGATGAGAAGAAACTTATTTTTTTTCTAAATAATTATAAATCACATACAGGGACCATAAGTATATATTACAAAGTCCACAACATAATTGTTCTTTTATTCGGTTTCACACTTTGCATTGTAAGAGGAATTGACTCAAGCCTTTAAAAACTCATGCTAAATGTTAGCTAGAAGACAATTCATTAAAGTCCAGAATATTGTCAAACTGTAGTTACTATTGTTGCAAATCTACACTCATTCCAAGCTTCTTTTTATCCCAAACATATTTATCTTGATCCTATCCTAACAGATTATATAGATCAGGAAAAGTACTCAACACAGGTTGATAAGGTGAAATTGGAAATTATGATCCATTCTCTCCATACTACTAGAAATCTAGCCTAATTTAAGAATCCCTGTAACACTGAAATACTTTATATAAAGAGAACACCACCTTTAGGATATGGTACAAATCATCATATAAAACTGTAATCTATAAATATGTGCCAAATCTGTGGCAAACTATTATTCAATCAGCTGAACTTGTTCTCAGGTGTCACAAGTTGAAGACTTAGATCAGGAGCATCAAACTGTCGGCCCACAGGCTGGACGCGTCACGAGGAAACTGCGCCCACTCCATTGCCGGCAATGGGGAAAAAGTTCCAATATGTCACATGACATCATGTGATGTCACGAGTTTGACATGTCTGGTTTAGATGGTCCCACTAGACATTCCACAAACACTATGGCCTCAGTGTCCAATTAATACCAGTGTGTTATTGCTTCAACTCAAAACTGTCAGGTTGGCTGTCAAATATGAGACAGCAGTGTCACTGTTCAGGAAAGTGGAAGTATATAAAATCAATGAAAGAGGTGCCTTTGTGCTGCCTGACATCCTGGGTATTTGAAACATGCATTCTGTTCTTCCTCCAGCTATGTCTGGGGCCTCTTATCTGTTGGGATGGGGGGAAGCAGTTACTGTAGATTACATGATGAGACAGGTAGAGAGAGGTCTGTGCGTCAAATCTTGGTTGCACTGTGTGTAAGAGTGAAAGAGAAGGGGAAGCAAGAACATGAGCTGGTGTGTTGAAAATTAATGTAGCAATCAATTGGATAGAAGAGGAGTTTTGATATGTGATTTCTATCTTCCCCATGAGGTTTCATCAGTTCTAATGCAACAGTTGAATTCTGGGGTTGTTTCTGTTCCAGGTTGCTGGAAGGGCAGAAGACAAGCAATCTTGATTCCTGTCCTGTGTGCAGAAAGGAATGCATGTGTTTAAGTTCTATACAACACAGTGATTATTAGAACATATTGGGCTCCAAATGTAGATATGGCCACCCAATATTTTTTAGGGTAGCCCAGGATGCTATTTCTAGCAGCTTAAAATCAGCATTGAAGTTTTCTGACATTTTAGGGAAATTCAGAAACTATAGTACAAAATCCAAAATAAGCTTAATTAAAATTAGAAAAAGAAAAAGAAAGGAAAAACTCCCTTCTCCCCAATCTCAGAAAAGCCCATGGTACTTCTATATGTATGACATAGTGGCCCTGTTAAATACAACCTGTGGTCATGAAAATGAAGCCTGCTTTTGTCTTTAAAAAAACTTCCCTTTCTCTAGAATTGATGCTAGACTTATTTTCAGATTTATTTCAGATTAATGATAGACCCCTTAAGTTCAACTTTGCAGTCCTTCAAATCTTAACTTCATATAACTTAACCGAGCAATGTGAATCTACAGTACATGTGGAATGATAGCATTCTGAGTTTGCTGCTACACATTTTCTTGTGCATTACTTTTACTTTTACTCCTCCATGGTGAGAATGTACACCTCTCATTCCATTAATTTGCTATTTCAGCTTTGGGTCAAACAGGTAAAAAATGGGTACTAGACCTGCTTTGAAGATTAATTAAATAATAAATTAAATTAGCTGCAGGACATGCTTGTGCCATGGTTAGATGCTAGTGGGGAAAGGTGCTTTATCAGGCTATACTATATATGATTTATATACTATATATCATGTTTGCAAAAAATGATATATTTAAAAATACAAGAAACCTCTTATGATAATTTTCCACAGTAAACAGATCAAAATAACCACTATATCCCTGAAACATCTTATTGTTTAAAGAATCATGGTTAGCATAACCATTTTTATCCTGGTCAGGTGTGAATTGGATATGATTTACAGGGAAAAAAAGATATTGATGCAGAAAATGTAGATTCCCCACAGAGAAAACATAAAAAACATGAACAATGTTGGAAATTATTAAGAAGGGAGCCAAAAATAAAATAGCCAGTCTCATAATCTCTTTCTATAAAAATAATGTTGTTTTGGGGAATCCAGTGTAAATTTCAGGCTGCTTCACCTTCAAATGAATATCATAACAAATAAAAGTTGCCAATTTGAACAGGGCTATGGAGTGTCTTCCCTATCAGAGAAAACTGATGTATTTGGAGTTTTTAAGATTACAAAAATGTGGACTGAGAGGATTATAAATTATATCGAGAGAATGGATAGAGTTTTCTGTACTGTTAAAAAAATGAGTGCTTCAGACTGAAATGAAGTTTATTTCTTACGTTACTAAGCTATCCTCTTAGCCCTCTTCTGAATCACAGGCCTACAAATAGAGGAGTGGCCAAAATTAGATGGTTGTTGTTATTGTTTACAGAAGAGTGTTCATGATGTGTTTTTTTTAAATTAAACCTGGATGTATAACTTTGGGATCAAGGCTAAACATAACTTTTAAGAAAGAGGGAAAGCTGTGAAGGAGGCTTGCATTCCAAAAAGTCAGGGAGGACATTTATTACATTACATTTAGAAATTGAATACATAATCCCCCCATCCAAGTTTGGTTTAATCTATATTAAATTAATAATTAATATTACTCTACAAGTATTTAATTATTTCCTCATTTATCATATTCAATACCAATACAACTTTTTGGATGGAGTCTAATACCACCACTGAAGGCTTGTCAGGGCTGCATCTGGCCAGGCCTAGGCCATCATGAGCTCTTTCTTCAAAAATGGTACAACTGTGAATCAATTTGGAGAAAGAAGGCTAAACAATGGATGATACCAAGGGTGTTGGTATATAATGTCAAAGTATTGATTTAACAGCTAACTAGCTTATGTAATGTAAGATATAAGATGTAATAATGGGAATGACTCAGCAGGGTAAGTGTCTCTTACAAGTGTCTTGTATAGAGGGAAGGATCTGCTGATGTGTTCTTTCTTATTCCGTTTCCTGCTGTAACTGTGGTTTGTTGGATCCTACTGTATTAGCATGTGTATGTATATTGTTCCTGGTGTATGATATTGTAGATAGTGTAAGATAAACCACAATTTACTATAGACCACTGTTTACTGTGTTTACTTCTGGGTTATCTCATGCAATAAGACTGTGCATGCTCTGACAGGTTAGGGGCCCAGAGAGAGGAGAAACCCAGTGAGAGCTTGACCCAGAGCGAGAGGAGTTAGGGCTTGTGGTTTGTTGTGGTTTGTGGTATAGCAGGCAACATGGAATCCATCAGCATAATGTGAGGAGGTTTTGTAATATCTCTTCTGAATGAGACAAACTACCTCTCCTGGTGTCTGAAAATGGAGATGTACCTGCGACGGGAGGAATTGTGGATGTTAGTTGCTAATCCACCTGCAGCCCTAGATGATGGGGACTGGAGAAAAAATGAGAAAGCATTGGTCAGCATAATCCTGAGTTTGGAGGATAGCTAGCTGATACACGTGAGGGGTCTCCAGTCTGCTAAAGAGTGCTGGGAAGCTTTGCGCACTGTGTACATGAGAGAGACTGCAAGCAGCAAAGTAATGCTGACAAGAAAGCTATATAAGGCCCAGCTGAAACTGGGAGAGACCATATCTACTCATTTGCAGTTCATGAGAAAGACATTCCTAGAGTTAGAAGAAAGAGAAATGACTTTTACTGAGGCACACAAGGTATATGTGGTGCTCAGTTCATTGTACACTTCATGGGATGTCCTAGTGACCAACTTAGAGTCCCTGCAAGAGAGGGACCTAATCATGAGTTATTTGAATGGCCAGATGTTGGAGGAGGAACAGAAACTGCTGGAAAGGCAGCAGATAGGGGGTGACAATATACAGACCAAGCCTAAAACTGCAACATCCAAAGATGCCACTAGAGCAGCTGAGAACATTTGCATGGTGAAACACTGCTTCATGTGTGGTTCTACAGAGCATCTCCAGATACGCTGCCCTGAGAGGAGGAACAGAGGAGCATCAAAACAAGGTCATAAAGTTACACAACCAACATTAAATGAAAAAAACACTTGGCTGTTGGACAGTGGGGTAAGTCAGCATAATGCAAATGACCCATAAATGTTTTCAAACCTAAGGCCAGCTAAACAAACATTTGTTAGCTTGGCTAATTGACAACAGTCTGTTGTAAAAAGGGGAAGGTAAAGTTTATATACCTGGTATTGGAGAAACATTGAATAATGTATTATATGTGCCAGAGATAGACCATAATTTACTCAGTATTTCAAGCTTGGATAATATGGGGTATGAAATACTGTTTGCAAAGGGTCAATACACCATCAAGAAAGGTGGGAGGATTTGTACACAAGATGTTAAGCTGGATAATTTATACGTGTTAGGAAAGAAGCAGGATGATTGTGCATGAACACTTACAAACACTCCTACACATAATAATTGTGTACATTTATTACACAGGAGATTAGGTCATGCAAGTTTTAGAGTGCTGCAAAGGATGCCACACCTAAGCTGAAGGACTACACATTAAGCAATGCAACACATATTTAGATTGCGCTATTTGTAAGGAGTCAAAATCCAGAGTGTATCCTGTAAGTAAGAAAAGGCATAGATGTATGAATCCGTACTTGCCAGCAGAAAATGGAGTGGCTGAACAGAGGAATGGCATGTTGCAAACCATGAAAGACTCACTTCTGGCAGATGCAGAATGAGTAAAACATACTGGAGGAGGGAAGCCATGAAAACAGCCAACTATCTAGTAAACAGGGTATGGAGTGTTACTATCAATGAAACTCCATATTACCTGTTATATGGAAGGAAACCTTCAATGGCTCACCTAAGGACATTTGGCAGTTATGCCTGGGTGCATATTCCCAAAAGCACCAGAAGGAAGGGACAGAAAAAGGCCAAGAAATGTAAGTTTGTTGGATATGAGCCAGATTCCAAAGGATATAGATTCACAGATGGAACAAAGAATATTGTGATTTCAAGGTCTGCTAGTTTTACAGAACAAAGCAATTGGGACAGCGTGCATGCTAACACTGAGGTGTTCATGCCAACACAGCGCTAGTTCTCAGGAAGGAGAGGCTACACAGAGCCCAATGAAGGAAGAACAGAATAACAGGTCATAAATAGTAGGAATAGAAGAAGTAAAGAGAGAAGTTGCAGAAACACAGGAACAGATGATACTGAGGAGGTCTGAACATAGCAATAAAGATGTACCTCCTGATCGGTTCTCAGCAAGTGGGGTTAGAGCGTCTAGTGTGTAAGGTATGAACCCCATAATTACCAAGAGATATTATCATTGCCTAAAGTAGAACAGGATAAATGGAAGGAGGCTATGGACAGAAAAATGGAGTCTATGAATGTGCATCAGGTGTTTACCCTTATGAGATTAACAGTAGGACAAAAGGCTGTGGGGTTTAAATGGGTATATAAAAAGGTTTTACACAATAATGAACTGCAGTATAAGGCACGGTTAGTTGCACAAGGATTTACACAGAGAAAAAATGTTCATTATGATGAAGTGTTTGCACCAACAGTAAGAGGTGAGGTCATAAGGCCAGCATTGGCTTTAGCAGCTGCATGCAGTTATGCCATATATAATTTCAATATTACTATTGCATAATTAAATGCTGAATTAGAGGAAGACACATATATGGCACAAGCTCCAGGTTATGAAACTAAGCACCCTGGATATGTATATAAATTGAATAAAGCCATATATGGGTTAAAACAGTCAGCAAGAAACTGGAATCAGTGTTTAGAAGCTGGTCTCAAAGAGTTAGATTTTAGAAGCAGCAGGGCAGATCCATGTTTATACATTGCACAGTATAAGCATGCAGAGTGTTTCCTGTTAGCTTATGTTGATGACTTGTGTTTTATTGCTAAGAATCGCTCCCAGGTTGACTCCTTTGTCAAGCAGCTTGAAAGGAAGTTCCAATTAAAAAGCCTGGGGGAAAATAAAGAATTATCTAGGTGTGGAGATAAGAAAACCAAAACAGGGAGAGTATGTAAAAGCATTTGGGTTAACAGCTGTTTAAATTTAAATGGGAGGAGTGTCAAGGTATTGATTTAACAGCTAACCAGCTTATGTAATGTAAGATATAAGATGTAATGATGGGAATGACTCAGCAGGGTCTGTGTCTCTTTAAGAGCCTTTGTATAAAGGGAAGGCTCTGCTGATGTGTTCTTTCTTATTCCGTTTCCTGCTGTAACTGTGGTTTGTTGGATCCTGATGTATTAGCACATATATGTATATTGTTCCTAGTGTATGATATTGTAGATAGTGTAAGATAAACCATTATTTACTATAGACCACTGTTTACTGTGTTTACTCCTGGGTTATCTCATGCAATAAGACTGTGCACGCTCTGACATATAGGTTTTCTGGAGTAGTAGGACCAGTGTTGTTGCTTTGTGGCTGCATTGGAAGTGCTTCTGCTTGTTTTGCTACAGACAACAGTTAGGCTAGTGTATAAAACAAGACAGGATTTCTGAAAAAGGATACTGCCTTGTAGCATCAGTTTATTTCTTCCAAGCCTTTCTGGACTTTCTGTGTAAGCAATTGTTTTATAACTAATAGACTGACGTCAAGGAAATCAAATTGAAGATAAAGAGTAAATCTATTATTTGTATCAGGAAGTGATCAAGACATTATGCAGCTATAATCCACTAACTATCTTGCTAGTGGATTATTATTGCAGACTGTTCTAGTTGAAGGATGCTGGGATTGCATATTAGGAACTACCCAAACTGTTATTTTTGTTTTGCTTTGTTAGACTAGGTTAGATATTCTGTAAAGCAGTGCACAAGGAGTTGGCAAGGTGACCACAGATGCATTATGGCACTCATTCTATTCAAAATTTTACTCATACAAAATCTTCGTAGCCTTTTTCAAGCTGATGTCTGCCAGCTTGTTAGGGCTATAGTATTCAAAATCCTCAGCATCCCTAGAATTATAGATTTGGAAGGGATCATAGAGACCTATGATTATACCCTTTTGAAAGTGTGGTTTGGATGGCAGTTCAGAGGGGATGAAACTGGCAGGCTAGCCGCAATCAGAGTCATCATTAATGGTTCTATATCAAGTTGAAAGGCAATAACATAGGTGATGTGGGAAGAATATGTTATGAGGCTAGTATTATTTAACATTCAATGACCAAGATATATGGATTGATCAGCTACTTACCAAATTTGTGGATGAGATAAAACTGGGAAGTCTGGGAACACCCAAGATGACAGAATGTGATTACAATCTAATTCTGGCAGGCTGGAAAAGTAGCTGAGAATAACAAGATGTCTTTCAACATGGAAAAACATCACAGAGGAAATATAAGGCACACATGCAGGTTCTGAACAGAGTGACAAAGAGGATACAGAGAATTGAGGATAACCCTTGTAAGGAGTGGCTGAAAAGGGAAGACATGATATTAGGTCTTATGATTTATTTATTTATTTATGAGACTTATATACCGCTTTAAGTGCAAGCACTCTCTAAGCGGTGTACACCAGTAAGCAATGTATATATATATATATTTACATTGCCCCCAAAATCTGGGTCCTCATTTTACCTACCCCGGAAGGATGGAAGGCTGAGTCAACCTTGAGCCGGTGAGATTTGAACCGCTGACCTGCTGAACACAGTCAGCTAAAGTGGCCTGCAGTACTGCTGCGCCACCTCGGCTCTTTTGCACCACCTCGGCTCTTTTATGATGAACATAAAAGTACATAGGAAACATGTACTTTTTCTATTGCCCAAAATATAGACTAAACATAATAGGTATACATTGTACCTACCTTGTAAATATAAGGATAAATGTCTGGCATAAATCAGGAGGCATTTACAGCTTTTAATAAAATGTGCTAGTCTCAAAAAGTGCTACCAGACGCTTCCTGGGTATTGGTTATCCCTGACTAGCACAGGTCTCTTAACTGTTCCTGACAGAAAGATCTGAACGACAATGGGATAGTCCATCTACAGTGGTCACTGGTTCACGATCTCTTGGCATTTTTAAGAAGAGGTTGATTCTATTTTCCTTGCCTTGTATTTTCATCTGTCATCAAAGGTTAGATGGCAAACTCCTTCAAGCCACGGGCCCTGCTTTTCTGCTTATCACACCCTGTAAAGCAGTGTTTCTCAACCTTGACAATTTTAAGTGTCAAACTGCGGGCCGGCAGTTTGACACCCCTGCTTTACATGATTACATTTTCTGTTTTTTGGAACAATAAAAATCAAGTAATACCAATAACTATTTTATTTAGAGCTTTATAGAGTCTTCTAGTTATTTTTTAAGATGACCTAGCAAACTTAGTTTTATATATTTAATTATTAGTTGAAGGATTCTGGGATCGCAGATTAGGAACCACCAATTCTGCTATTTTTGTTTTGCTTTGATAGACTAAACAGAAATAATGATTTTTTTTTATAACTGTAATCTCCTTGTTTAATTACTAACTTTTTTTATCCACCATATCTTCTTTTTTTTCCTTTGATGTAGTTACAGTATTTATTCTGATCCTTTAAGTGTCTTAAAATATAAGTTAAGATAAAATAAGGAAACAACAGGAAAGCAAGTGAGCAAAATCAGCTGTTTTCAGTCTGTCAACATTAAGATAATCATCAAACAATATTCATATAGCTTCTCAGTAGAATTTTGTTGCCATGCAAATACTTTAAATAGAAATTTACACCAAACTGCTAGTGAAATCTGTTTTCCTTTGAAAACTATATAATCAATGTATAAGCAACATTTAAGAGAAATTATGATAGTTTTGCTTTGCTAATTATAAGGGATACATGCTATACTAAGTCTATAAAAGATTCTCAGAGCAATACTGTAATGTGTTCAAAAGAATTTAGCCTTCTGATAACAGGAAGAACAGGGCACTGCAGCCATCTTGTCAACAAAGTGAACAACGGAAAAAACACTGAAAAATAGATGCTAAAAACAGCGTTAGCATCCTGGAACAAACAATCTTCCTGATAAAAAGGAGAAAGCGAGGACACCAGGAAAGTAAAATGCTTAAAGGGAGCTGAAACCTGATTTGGAATATGCCTACACAAAACTAAGTGAGCCCATGCCAGCCAAAGAAAGTTTCCATGGAATAGAAACCCATAGATCCCACTGAATACAACAAGACCTACTCCTTTATAATTATGTGTGAGATTGCAGTGTTAGGCAAAATAGGATCTTAGCTACAGCTATAGGTAAGCTAAGCATACAAATGCCAAGCTCAAAGATCTACTATTGATTAAATTATAATCTATCAGAGTATCAAATCAATATGGAAGATTAGTTCTAACAAGAACTAATTACATTACTAATGAATAGCTTATAAGGAGGACTGTAGAATGTAAAGTTCTAATTCCTTCTGCTCCAAACTTTATCTTCAGTTGGTAAATTGTTAATACAGTTAATATGTATCAATAAGCAATCAATTGTTATGATAGCACATAAAAATAATTATACATACTTGGCATATCCAGACATATGTACCAAGTAATAATACAATGAAGATTTCAATATCAAATACTTTAGCTAATTTTTATTATATAGCAAATACATTGATGTATGTTGTAGTGTTTCTTCTTTCATCTCTTCCTTTCATTTAACATTCAACTTTGATTGAAAAAAATCAAGTAATTATATTTTGTAATATTGATATCCAAAACTCTATGTGTATATATATCTATATCCTTCCAGTACACTAAGGTATCTAAATAACAGACTATCAAGTGTTTCATTAAAATACTGTATATAAATATCATTGTATTGAAATAACATGAAATATCAAGTTTTATAACAACAAAATTTTTAAAAAATTGGCAGAAAAGTGGGACATTAGTTTAAGAAAGAAATATTTTACTATCTCATATAATATGTGATTTCCTTTGGATTTTTAATGGCATTGTTCTTGGCATCTTAAAAGAAGAAACTTATAGAAACCAAGACTACTAATACTACCTTTATTGTGTTGTTGTTGTTAGTTGCAAAGTCTTGTCTGACCCATCGCGACCCCATGGACAACATTCCTCCAGGCCTTCCTGTCCTCTACCATCTTCTGGAGTCCATTTAAGCTCACACCTACTGCTTCAGTGATTCCATCCAGCCACCTCATTCTCTTTCGCCCCCTTTTTCTATTGTCCTCAATCTTTCCCAGCATTAGGCTCTTCTCCAGTGAGTCCTTCCTTCTCATTAGGTGGCCAAAGTACTTGAGTTTCAACTTCAGGATCTGGCCTTCTGGCCTAACCCAGTCAGGGGTGATCTCTAGGACTGACCAGTTTGATCGCCTTGCAGTCCAGGGGACTCGCAGGAGTCTTCTCCAGCACCATAGTTCAAAGGCCTCAATTTATTGTAAGGTTACAGTAACAGAATCTTGCAAGTCTGAAAGGCCTTCTCTTTCCATTTACTTTTATTTTCCAGAAATCATCTGATATTCTTCCCCTGTTTTTTTTCCTTCTATAGATTGAGAAGGAAGGGTCATCTAAGCTGCGACTCTTCGGCCTATCTCCCAAGGTCATTATTACATACCATGATACTACTTATATGCTCAGGAAAACTGTACCCCCCATTTGATACAAATGCTATAAACAAGTTCTATGCTGTTGCTTAATTGCTTAGTTTTAGCTTGTTTTTTTAGTAATGAAAATTTCCACAATGAACCAACAGAAGAAAATCTAGCTGCACACATAATACTCACTCCATCTATATCCTACATCTGCATCTTTTACTTATGCAGATCATGCTCCTTTTTCATTCGCACATATGCATCCTGTTAGTCAATTCACTTGAAATGAATAGTGCAAATGATAGATCTATTTGGATGGTTTTTATATAGCCTTCTTACCAGGGCAGTGGGATTTAAAGGACTCATATGTTCCAAGTGATGATTGCTGTCTGGCATTTTCAGCTGGGTTGATAATTACAAAGTGCTAAAACAGCAAATAAATATAATATACAGTAATAAGATGATCAACAATCGTAAGCATTGATTAAGAGTTCGCATGGTTGCGCCAAATGGAAGAAATATCCCTGGGCATAAATATTTGGATGTGCTCTGAAAGGGAAAGTGGTACTGCAATAGACCCATGTTCATCCCTCAGCTAAAACCATCATTTACAATTCTGAAGCTAGAATGTGAGGGATCAACACAAAAGTAGAAAATGAATATAATTTATATGAGCTGTATTCACTCAACCAATATACCTATGAAGTATAGAAAAGCTGGTCATTTGCATTCTTTTACAGAGTCGTTGATGCCACCTGGAGGTTTATCTGTGTTGTCAGGGTCACCTGAGTAGTGCAAATGGGTGTGGAGCCTTCTTGGAACTGCTTAAAGGACTGTATTGTAGACTGAAGATAAATGATATCATATCCCTTCCCCTCTATTGAGAGAGGGCTGTTCAATTTTGACGTGGATGGCCTCTTTGACCCCTCTTTCAAACCAACAACTCTCTAAAAGAATGCAAATAAGCAGCTGTCTGCAAGGAATATAAACTTTTCCATTCTCCACCATCTAGTCAGTGCTGAAGAAGCTTCTTGGATGAGAAGCAAAATGTCTCCAAAGAAAAACAAGAAAGTCCAGTTGCCTCGTGAAAAAGCACCTTTGGGACACCAGCCAGAATGCAATCAAAGGCTGTGTTTCCAAATTGTAGGTTTCTTAAATCTATGTTTCCTCATCAAACCACAATTACTTGGTTCATACAAAACACTAGGCCATAAACCATAATTTATAATTCACATGGCTAAACTTATGAGAATGATAAATGAACACAACAAACCAATGTTATACATTAGTTTGATGTGCAAATCTAGATTATAGAAGAAAGTTTGGAATGGCTAACATCATAATTCATGTCTCCATTAACAAACATTAAGCCCAACCCACATTATAAAACTGTGTTCCATCTCAAGAATAGGCAGACTTTCTTTTCTGTTGAAGTCCATATATCCTTAGTGTAATCTACAAGGCACTTATACAGTAAAATAGGCTTCACCCATCCATAGAGCTAAGAGCAGATGCAAACACATTCTCTTGTTGTCTTCTTTATTTCTCCTTGCAAAATATTTCTTTTCCTCTTCCTCGTTCTCTTTTCAACACCCCTTTTTCTTCTCTTCTAAGCGGCAGGCTGTGGAGAAGAAAGAAACTTATTTTCTCTAGAGAGAAAGAGATCTGACCTTATCTCTTAGAGAAAATTTTTGAAGTTAGGCTTATGGTTGACTAAGGCTGCAGGTTACCTATCCTTCTTCTGTCTGATCCACCAATATAGATTTTGTGAAATATAAAAACCAGGATACGTTATACAACTTTGTAAAGAAAGCTGTCTCAAGGACAAAATACAAGCTATTGATCTAAATGGAATTGTGAAGGTAAGCTCTTGACTGTCACACAAAACACTTTATTTGAAAAATAGTAGTGACACTTTGTTTCTTGTAGACATACTCACAGTACATCACTGGGCTGCTATTATTTTTTTCTTCATAGCAAGTTTCTTGGTGGAAAGAAAAGAAAGTGACAAAACAAATGACAAAGTGGGCACAATAACAGCTGATAAATGCAAGTTGATTATGATTGAATCTTTTCTTAAAAATTGTGAATAATGTAAAGCATCTGCACAATGAAAGTATCATTCAAAAGCATCCCTGCTTTATCCCTATGGAAGACAGAAAACTTTTTTTGTTTTTGTTTTTTTACAGGGACCTATTTCTAAAGAGAATGCAGTGAATTGCCAGTTTTTGTTGGTTGAGGCATTGAAATTTGACAAGGCAGGAAGCAGTGAGAATGGTTAAATCCTATTTCTAGATTGAACCTGCATGGTGAAACCATCTTATTTCAGAAGGCTCCTTAACTCTTGACTGTTATTTGCAGAGATTCTGTTAAAGCAGGGATCACCAACCTTTCTGGGTTGGTGGCCCTGTGGGAAAGGGAGAGACAGGCACCTTTATGCCTGCATGTGCATACATGCAAATGTGGCTATGCGCACTTGTGCATGAATGAGGCTGTGAGCATGCAGACTCTGCAAATGCAAACTCCTAGTGCTGGCGCAGCTCTCCTAGCACCAGTGCATGGTTCATGGTTCTCCTAGCAATGGCGAGAGGCTCGCGGCTCGGCTAGCACTGGTACGAGGTTCACGGCTCAGCTAGTACCAACACAAGGACGGAGTGAGCATGTGGACATGCATGTGTGCATTGGCCAGCCACTCACGGAGCCTAGTGGCCAAAAGGCCACGGTCTGATAGTGGGCCGCGGCCCATAGTTTGGGGACCTCTGTATTAAAGAACAGATAGACATGCTATCATAACCCAGTTTTGGCAAACTTTGGGCTTTTTTCTGTATTATTAATGGATGGAGCTTATCAAATATTCCATTTTCCTCTTACATTTCTCACATTGTTTTTTCTGGAAACTGAGAATTAAAGTGGTTCCTGTTAGATTTGAGATAAGTTTCATTTCAGGATATTAGAGGATTATTTCCCTAAATTAGTTTATAATGGTAAGTTAATAATGTTTACTTTGGGTTATGGAATTATTGAAAATGTATTATAGAACTGTTACAGAAAACATTCACAGCTTGGTCATATAATTCTGGAAAGCTATAGAATGTTGTGCCCAAACAAAAGGGGTATTGGATGTTGTGCAGCCTCTTATTGTAGTTTATTGTTTAGCAGGATAGGTGAATACAACCAACTCTTTTAAAAAAACCACACTTTTCTATGAAATGTGTGACCATAGCTAGTATAGCATTACTATATACCACACAAGCATTTTTAGATCAAAGATACTCAACATTTGCAAGTTAGGCCTGAGTTTCTATAGCAAGGTTTGGACATACCTGATAGATAGTGGTTTAATAATAATGAACATTATCTCAAGTGGACACAACCATATTATAAGTATGGGTGGGTCCAGGGATTTCACATTTGGGGGAATAGTTGGGAGTTCTTGATGGGTTTTTTTTAAAATTAAAACTCCCTTTTAACAACCCTGTAGTCTCTATTTTTGAGGTAGAATAAGGGCTTTTTAAGAACTTGTGCTATAATTTCTCTGAAATAATGTGTAGGCAATGGGCATAACTATTTTATATTGAAAATGACAGATTAGAAATGAGTTTTTTTTTTTACAGATACCAAGTAGAGATGAAAGTAGAGAACAAATGAGAAATAGAACAGTCTAATTTGTGAAATCTAGACAGGGAGTGGAAGCATTTTTTCTTTTCCTGCAGAAGTAAGAGTTTAATTTGCCACAATCAACAAAAATGATCAACTTCTGTGTAAAACCCTTTTATCAGCATAAAAATGAGGATGTTTCTTGTTTTCTTTAATTTTGAACTGTCGGGTGGCTGAATCTTTTAAATTTTATTCTGTTTTTCAGACAGTTCTTGCTCTGTTAAGTATTGAGATCAGAAAGTGTCTCATATTGAGTTCTCTTTATTATTATTTATTTCCTTGTGCTCAGACACTGATTTGTTTTTCCCAAGTTTGAAGGGAATAAAAAGATTTGGCATAAGCAACTGCTGCCATCTACTGACTATAGAAACATTGGATCCCCCCCCCCCATTCATCTTCTTTGTAAACGTTCAGTGTTTTTGTGCTAGCCAGGAAGAAGGAAGGCAAAAAGAAGTAATAACTTACTAAGTAAAGGTGATGTTAGCCCTTCCCTTCAGTAATGGAAAAAAATCTAGTAAATTCAGTAAATTTAGTAATACTGGAATGATATGGGATCTTCTGCTTGAGCAGGGGGTAGGACTAGAAGACTCCAAGGTCATTTTCAACTCTATTATTCCATGTCCTATGTTCAATTTGAGTGTGATATTTATAATAGCATTGCCACTCATTTTGCACAATTTTGCACGCCAGTTTTCCTCTCTGAAAGCTGGATTTACATCCGTGGATTGGATCAATCACATGATCACTCCTGATTGTATGGGCACTGATTTTCCACTGAAACGGAAACAACAACAATTGTGAATGTGTTGGCTGTACAAATTAAGATTACCATGGAAGTGATTTGTTTGAGTTGCTGCATGGAACGAATAGATGTTCTGTGCCACTAAAGTCCTTGAATTTAGGTCTCTAAACTAAGTGCCCTTCTTACTCTGAAATCTAGCCTCCCTCTGTGACAATATTAAGTATTAAGGGGGTGCAGATAACTAACAATCTGACTTGGTATCTCCACACGTCATCCTTAGTGAAGCATGCAAACCATCGTCTGCATTTCCTGCATTTCAGATGAGGAGAGCACATCTTTCTCCTTCTGTCCTGGCCACTTTTTACGGAGGCATGATTGAGAGCGTCTTAACAAACTGCATCACTGTTTGGTTTGGTGGTAGCAGTGCCTCAAATACTGTAGGTCCATACAGAGAGTGGTAAGGACAGCTGAGAAGATTACAGGAAGCCTGCTTCCCATTATTCAGGACATTGCTTGTAAGCGCTACGTGCCAGATTCTGTAACGGTTTTGTTCCTTATGCTATCCGTCTGGTAAACTTGCAAGATTTGTTTTTCTCCCCATGTATATGTATACATCTGAACTAGACTGTGTTGTTTCTCTGGGTCATAAATATGTATGTATATGGGTATATGCATATTTTTTCATGTTTATGCAGTGTATATTGGAGATGGTTACCCTTTGAGAGCTGTATGCAACAAAATCTCATTTTAATATATGCTGATTAATATACATTTACAGTGAAAATAAAACTATTATTCTATTCTATCTTGTATTTTAGATGATGGGTATCAAATGACGCTGTAGATCTTTAGCCCAGGTTGATTTGTGCCTTGAAATAACAAGATCTGGGACACAGGCTGATATTGTATTGGAAATAAAATTGCTAGGAATTAAGGCAGCAACTCTGCTGTAGCTTTTCAATCTGAACATTTCAAGATAAAAAGCTTCTCCCCACTCTCCCATCATGTATTGTATATTTGTAATCATAATCTTTGCTGTTTTTTGTTCCAAAGGAAATGATGTGTTGAAGGCAAGGCTGCCCTGAACTTCCTGTCACTCATAAAAGAAGAAGCAGGGCAAATAATAATTGCTTTATTAGTTCTCTCTCCACAACAGTTTGTAGATAACTTTGACCTATTTTATAATTTATAAACCTTTTAAAATGATCATAACAATAATTTCATTGAACTGTATCTCAGAATAGATAGCTGGCAACATCCCTCCCTCAAATGTTCTTTGAAATGCCTTGTTAGTTCTTTGCAAAAATTGAGAAGTGAAATTGAAAGTGTTTTTCTCTTGTTGCTCATTCGCTGTGCAAAGAAGAAAACAACAATTTGCATGTGTTCCTCCAAGTTTCCCAGAGTTGCCCCCACTTCCAACTTGTGTATCTTGCCCATTGTGTAACAATGGGCCTTTTGAGTGTTTGCCAACAGATCTCAGAAAGGAGACTGCAATGACAGATTATTAAGTGATTTTAATGAGGTTTGTTAGTGCTCTGTGCTTTATCAGAGTTCCTGTTGAGGTTTTTGAAGGGAGGAGTTGCCTGTATCTAGATACAAAGTAGTAAACCAATTGGTTTCCTGCATTTAATAGATATTTACAGTCTGCTTGTATTATTATTTTTTTAGTGCTGAGAAGAATTGGTTTTTTCCTCTAGTCTGTAAGCACGAGGACGCACTATACTGAGTACGAACCTCAGTGGTTTAGGCTATTTTTTCCGATGTATGAGAGATAACTTTTTGCAATACATGAGAAATAACTTTGGAACTTGAAATCTATGAAGAACTCTTGAAAAACTCAAGTAGCTGTATGGCTAGATAAACCTATTATTGCTAATAGATGCAAGGCACCACTTCAAGTAAGTAAAAGAAGATTACATTTAAGAATATATCCTTTCAAACATTAATGTAGATTTGATATTATTTCCTTTATTCCTTATATTATTGCATTATTATGTTATTATTATTCCCCTTTTCTTATTTTATGTTAAAGATAATGTTAAAGCTAGCTGTTGTGTCTTAGATATTTCCAAGATTAATCGAGAGAGACAAGAATGTGATACGGGTATTTAAGTATTTTCTTTTTAGACAGAAGTTCTTTAGATATTAAAATCAGTAAAAGTGCATTATATTTAGATCTCAAAAAATGTGATGCTAGATTTAGTTTTAAGCAATATGTTTCTCAGATTATGAAAAAATTAAGACAGAAATACTTATTGATTTTATTCAAACTTTTGTTTCATTTCCCACTTTGATTTTTACAGATGTTAGATTGGACTAACATCTTAGAAGTATGCTGCTTAAGGCTTTTGTTCAGAGGCTCTATTTTGCCCTCTTTGAAATCTGTGCCATAACCTACCTATACTTGTAAACCTATAGTATGTATACTTTTTTCATGCAAAGGACACACTTCGGCTTTGAATAGACTAGGACATTGATGGCAAACCTTTTAGAGACCGAGTGCCCAAACTGCAACCCCAAACCCACTTATGTATCGTCGGGTGCTGGGTGGGCATGTCCCTTTGGGAGGGTGTGACTCATTGGGTGGGCATGGCTGCAGTGATAACGGCAGACTGGGTTGGACTAAAAAGTTCAATCAATCAGTTCCAACTTTGCGAGATCTTTTTTTTCCCCGCGAGAAGTTAAAATTGATTGATTGAACCTTTTTTTTTTTCACATGGCGACGGAGGCCTAAAGCAAAAAGGTTTTATAAAACCCAGCTGAAGGCCTAGGACTGGGGCGACGGTGCGTGTGCCCACAGAGAGGGCTCTGCGTGCCACGCGTGCCATAGGTTTGCCACCACGGGACTAGGATAAAAATCAAATCTATTTCATTTATTTCATATTTAAATGATTGTTAATAGCAGAGCTGTATAACCTGGAGCCTGAAACTACAAAAGTTTCGGATATGGCTAACATAGCAGAGGGTCACAAACAGAAGCCTGCCACTTCTCTTCTTGGATCTTTACCCTTCCATGCTTTCTACCTTAATTCCAGAGTGTAAACATTCCGCATATAAAAGAATTATGATGAGTATCTCTTGTTAAAATCTTCTTAAGATTTCTCTTTCCCAGAACAAAGCATTTAAATAAATAGTTCCCATTTCCCCTATATACATAGTGTAGTGTTACCTCCTCAGAGGCCGCCAAAAACCAGGCCCTCCCAGCCCCAGCCCCCTTTGTCAAGTCCTGCAGTAGTGTTCTCTAGGGGTTGGTAAGATGTCTCTTCCAGCTGGAGCTCATGCAGAATTAGTAGGTAGCCAGCTCTTTTCATCAAGGAAGGGCTTCCAGGAATGAAAATAACCAGTCACGATAGTCAGTGCTATGATGATATCCAATAGCCCAAGGCCGGTATAGCAGCAGGAATAAAAGATTCCTCAGCGATCATTCAGAGTCAAGTGGGATGAAGGAAAACCCTGGCTCCAGACGGTAGTAGAAACAACAACAGTCAGTGTACTGTAGCAACAGCTCGTCCCCCAGGGCAACTACCCCCACAAAGTCTAAAACCTGTACCATCAGCAATAGTCACAGTCCAAATAGCCTCCAGGCTTCACAGCAACAATAGCCACCACCAGTCTCTCCTCTCCTGTTGCTTCTTCTCAGTCAGGTCTCAGCGTCAAAGCCCTCCCCCCTTATCTTTATTGTTAAAATCTGAGGCTAGGAGCCTCAGCCAACTCCTTTCTACACACTCTAGCTTGCCTCCATTTGAGATATCTTCCTTACGAAGGAAGCAATAAAACTCCATTCTTTCTCTCTCCTCCATTTGAGATACCCTCCTTACGAAGGAAAGCAATAAAATTCCACTCCCCCTCTCTCTACTCTCTGTTTAAAATATCCTCCTTATGAAGAAAAGCAAATAAAACTTCCACTCCCTCTTTACCTTCACCTGACGAACTGCAATAGCCACCCCGTCACTTTCCTTTCCTTCCCTTCCCTTTTCTATCTTTTTCTTCTGCCCACGCCGGCCACACCCAAAGCCAGCAGCAGCTGTCCCAATCTTTCCCTTCCCAACCAAGCTCCTGCAAACACTCTCAGACAGCCCCGCTACAATAGTATAAAAACAACTCTGGAGTAATAGGGACTAAAGAATTTGAATAAATACAAGAAAGTGAACAGTTGTGGAATAAGATAGCTATAGAGAACCAGTTTGTTGTAGTGGTTAAGGCACTGGGCTAGAAACTAGGAGTCTATGCATTCTAGTCCCACCTAAGATACAAGGGTGACATAGGCCAACCATTTTCTTCCAACCCTAGAAGCAGGCAATACAATAGCAATAGCACTTAGACTTACCGGTATTTGCCATTTCATAGTGCTTTATAGCACTCTCTGAGCAGTTTGTAACATCAGCATATTGGCTCCCAACAATCTGGGTACTCATTTTACCGACCTCGGAAGGATGGAAGGCTAAGTCAACCTTGAGCCAGTCAGGATCAAACTTCTGGCAGTGGGCAGAGTTAACCTGCAATGCTGCATTCTAACCACTGTGCCACCATGGCTCATAATAAACTACTTCTCAAAAGACTGGCCAAGAAAAGTGCAGGGACCAATCCAGGCACTCATCAGGAGTCAACACTGAATTGAAGGCATGCATGTACGTGTGCATGCACACACACTGCTGAATTATGTTAAAGAAAGCCTAGATCTTCATAGCATACTTATTAATGGAGGAAATCAAAGTTCTGTTTTGGGCCAGTGCTTTTCAACATCTTCCTAAATGATCTAGATGAGGGAATAGAAGGAGAGTTATCAAATTTGCAGATGACACCAAGTTGGGGGGAATTGATAACACTTTGGAGGGTAGACTCAAGATTCAGAAGGATTTTGACAGACTGCAGCATTGGGCCCTAGCTAAAAAAATGCAATTCAGTGATGGGAAAATTAAAGTCCTGAACCTAAGCAGGAAAATCAAATGCATAGGTATAGAACAGGCAATATGTGGCTCAACAGTAGTAACTGTGAGAGAGATCTAGGTACCTTAGTAGACCACCACTTAAGTATGAGCCAGTAGTATGTTGCAACTGCCAAAAAAGCCAATGCAGTCCTAGGCTGCATTTATTTATTTATTTATTTATTTTTAATATTTATATGCCGCCCAATCCCGAAGGACTCAGGGCGGCGTACAAAGTTAAAAAACAGTCAAAAAACAATAAAATAATAAAATAATACAATCATACTGCGAGTCCGGTCATATCCCGGCCCCCCGGGGACATCAGCCCCAGGCCTGCCGGAACAGGAGGGTTTTAACAGCCTTCTTAAAGGCCGGCAGGGTGGGAGTAGTTCGAACCTCGGGGGGAAGTTGGTTCCACCAGGTCGGAGCCACCACGGAAAAGGCCCTTCCCCGAGGGCCCGCCAGCCGACATTGTCTGGCCGACGGGACCTGAAGGAGGCCCAATCTATGGGACCTCACCGGTCTCTGGGAGCTATGCGGCAGAATGCGGTCCTGTAAGTAACCTGGCCCTATGCCATGAAGGGCTTTAAAGGTGATAACCAACACCTTGAATTGCGTCCGGAGACCCACAGGAAGCCAGTGCAGCTCGCGGAGGATAGGTGACACGTGGGCGTACCTTGGCGCGCCCACAATCGCTCTCGCGGCTGCGTTCTGAACCAACTGCAGCCTCCGAACGCTCTTCAAGGGTAGCCCCATGTAGAGCGCATTGCAGTAATCCAGTCTTGAGGTGACAACGGCATGAGTGACTGTGAGTAAAGCCTCTCGGTCCAAATAAGGCCGCAACTGGTGCGAACCTGTGCAAAGGTCCCCCTGGCCACAGCTGATAGATGTTGTTCCAGATTTAGCTGTGAGTCTAGGAGGACACCCAAGTTGCGTGCCTGCACTGAGGGAGGTAAATTTGCCCCCCCCAGGACTAAAGATGGACCATCCAGTTGGCCTTTGGGAGGCAGGACCCAGAGCCACTCGGTCTTGTCAGGGTTGAGTCTAAGCCTGTTCACCCCCATCCAGACCCTCACATCTTCCAGGCACCGGCACATCACGTCGACCGCTTCACTGAAAGGGCACGGGGTGGAGATATATAATTGGGTATCATCTGCATACTGATGATACCTCACCCCGTGTCGCCGAATGATCTCACCCAGCGGTTTCATGTAGATGTTGAAAAGGAGGGGGGACAGGACCGAGCCCTGAGGCACCCCATAATCGAGGCGCCTAGGGGTCGATCTCTGTCCGCCCGCCAACACCGACTGCGACCTGTCAGAGAGGTAGGAGGAGAACCACCGCAATACAGTGCCACCCACCCCCACCTCTCCGAGACGACGCAGAAGGATACCATGGTCGATGGTATCGAAAGCCGCTGAGAGGTCAAGAAGCACCAGGATAGAGGAATGACCCCTATCCCGGGCTCGCCAGAGGTCATCGGTCAGTGCGACCAAAGCAGTCTCAGTGCTGTAGCCGGGCCTGAAACCAGATTGAAAAGGGTCCAGATAATTGGTTTCATCCAAGGATCGCAAGAGTTGAGATGCCACCACCTTCTCTACAACCTTCCCCACAAAGGGGAGGTTGGAGACGGGACGAAAGTTCTTCAAAACAGCTGGGTCCAGGGAAGGCTTCTTGAGGAGGGGCCTCACCACCGCTTCCTTTAAGGGTTACGGGAAAGACCCCTCCATCAAGGAAGCATTAATTATCGCCTGGAGCCAGCCTCGTGTCACCTCCCTACTGGCCGAAACCAGCCAGGAGGGGCACGGGTCCAATAAACAGGTGGCGGCATTCATTGCCCTCACGGCCTTGTCCACTTCATCAGGGGTGAAGTATTAAGATCACAAGGGGTGATAGTATTAAGATCACAAGAAGTAATAGTATCACTTTATGCTGCACTAGTGAACCCATATTTGGGATACCGCATCCAATTCTGTTCACCACAATACAAAAAAGAGGCTTAGACTCCAGAAAGAGTGCAGAGAAGAGCAACTAAGCAGAATAAATCATATGAAAAACAATTAAAGGAACAAGGTATTCTAATCTAACAAAGAGAAGAATTAGGGGTGATATGATAGCTGTCTTCTGGTACATGAGGAGCTGCTACGGAGAGCTGGGGGTCAACTTATTTTCCAAAGCTCCTGAAAATAGGGCAAAAAGCATTGATTGGAAACTTGTTAAAGAGGGATCTGGAACTAAGGAAAAGCCTTCTGACAGTGATAACAATTAACTAATGGAATAGCTTGCCTTTCGGAGTTGTGGGTTCATCATCGCTGGAAGTTTTCAAGAAAGGATTGGACAGCCATTTGTCTGGGATGGTATAAGGTCTCCAGCTATGGGCAGGAAGTTGAACAAGAAGACGTCCAAGGTCCCTTCCAGCTCTACCATTCTGTGATTCTATACTCATTAATCATTAAATTAAGGAATAGAAGCAGAAAATATGAGCAAAGTTTTAACTAGACCACTGAACAAAAGCAATACTTTCCTTTGCTTCTCCCTATATTTTTCATGCCAAATTTACTCTCCTGAGTTGCAGTCTGGTCAAAAAATTCACTCCTCATTCACGTCAGTCTCAGACCTGACTAGGAAGGAAGAAACTTCCATCTGCACCTTCTAATATGAGCTTTCTGGCGTTCAAGGCAAATGTTTAAGATGCTTTTTTTCCCCTATAGTAAGAAAGACCGCCTCACTTCCACAGCTCAAAGTTCCTTAATTGTTACATTTCATTTTCTTGAATTCTTGTTCCATTGCCCAAATGCAGGCTGCCCTACTCCAGTTTAGGATTGCCAACTCTTGTTACAAGACTTCTCTTTATGAACTTTCTCCAATGCTAACTACAATCTTCATGTTGGTACTTAAAACTGACATTGTGGTTCAGTTGTGGAATTTATGCTTTACATGCAGAAGTTTCCAGGTTCAACCTCTGACATCTCCAGATAGGAATGAAAAAAATTCTGCCTGAAGAGCCTTTGTTGATGGGATAGTTTCAACATGAGATAAATTTTATGTTCCATCAAGTAGCATTGGAGCTACAAAGAAAATAGTACCACAGCAATCTGGGTAAATATAGATAGAGCAAAGAGCATACAATGCTTATATTTAGAAACAATTTAGCATCATGGAACATAATGCTCCTGGGTTCCCACTTCTATCAAAGTCACCGTGAATAGCTCTTGGTGTTTAATGTCTTTTAGAGATTCACCTGTTACAGAAGTGACATCCAGTCTCCAAAAGACTATCACCAGTTAACGGAGGCTTCCAGTTTCCCTGGCATAGTTATCTGGATTACAGCCAAGTCTTAAGAAAAGCCTGTAACATCCTGCTATGCAGGTTGATGTTTGCACTCTACCTGCATCCAATGGGCATTGATTGTCCTGCATTATTTATGGATTTCAAGGTACACTACTTAGCACTATTGAAGATGCAAGATAGGGGATATTTCTAGCAAGGCTTAATAGCAAAACAAAATAACCCAAGAGTGAAAATAGCAACTACGAGGTGAAGAGCAAATGAAGGTGAATCCAACTGACCACCACTTGGTAGATGCCATTTGAGCAATGGGAAATCAACCTGTCAGAAGCAGTTCCCTGTCTTCCAGATGCTCTTTCCTTTACAGAGCTAGAAGGAGGATTTCTAATCTGGAGAAGTGACATCTTGACCTGTTGTGCCATCTATGGAATGAAGAGGAGGCAGGAGAAAGTAGCACTGAAAGAACGGGAATCCATTCAGTTGCTAGAAAGAAAGGAACGGGCATTCGGGCTCCCACTGAAGGCAAGGCTGTATGGAATTTGATTCCCTTTGTGCTTGCAAAGGTATTGCAGTCTACTATCCTTTGAAGTGGTGTAATTTTTGGCAAGTGTTTTTGGGTTTCCAATGAAGAGAGACCTGCAACATTGGAACTACCTGTTCTGCAGTTGTATTCTGAGAATAAGGATCTGTCATTTGAGAT
This sequence comes from Crotalus tigris, assembly GCF_016545835.1. Taxonomy (NCBI): domain Eukaryota; kingdom Metazoa; phylum Chordata; class Lepidosauria; order Squamata; family Viperidae; genus Crotalus; species Crotalus tigris. Next base: position 6,627,441 of record NW_024096478.1, on the reverse strand, counting down.
GCATGACCACATCTGCATGGTGATAATGAGTGATATCTAGACATGTTTCTATTTTGGAATTGAATATGCTGAAACCACAGGAAAATATAACTTTTTAGCCTCTTCTGAAAAATTAAATTAAAACCAGACCATCATTTCACCTTTCAGGGAGAAACCAGGAAAATTCAAGGTAAGATTCCAAAACATTGAGAAAGCAGGTGCTATGATTATTTTGAAATCCTGCTACACAATAAGAGGAATAAGAATGAATAAGATGGGGTTGGTGTACGTATAGAAGAAGTGGTAAGTCTTCCTTTTGAAGTTTTGTTCATGCAGGTGAACAAATTGGGAAGTATTTGGGACTATTGTGGTTACTGAAGCTTTCCTCACTATATCTGATAGCAAAGTCTCCCAATTCATAGAGCTAACTGATATATCTCGTGTCCTTTTATTTTTGCAATATCTCGGTCCAGCTTTTGCCTTGTGTGACTTTGAATTATGCTTCAGAAATCTCTCTGTGAATATACGTGTATGTGCAGGATGCTAGTAATGTTACTTTAAGGATGATTGCATGATTACATTTCACTGTAACTGTTATTTTAAGCAAAAACCTTTTCAAGTCAAACTCAGTTCTTGGTGATCTACATGGATATCTATATAGTTTTTTCAGCATGACTCAGAACAAGAGGTTGACTTCAGCCAGGTTTTTTTATTATTATTATCCCAATATAGTCTGTATCCTGGTATTTTCTGATCACTTCTTGTCCAAGTACTAATCAAGCTTAGCTTTTAGTCATGATAGAGATACAAGATCTTAACTCTTTCCCTGCTGTCAGCTTTAGTGCAAACTGTATGGAAAATCCCAAGGAGATATTTATTGCTGAATTTCCTCCTAGTGGTGGGGAGGAATTAAACATGATCAGTCAATCCCAGTTGTTTTTTTCTTTGCATTTGGAAAACTCCATATATATCCCTATTCCCTTATCCACATGTGCTATGAAATATCCAGTGCATACTGGATTGGATTGGATTAATACTAAAAATATACACTGTTCTAAGTTTCTACTAGTTTTAAACCACTTGATTTAATATTTATTTTTTTATTTTTTTATTATTATTATTTTAGACCAACAAAACAAAACACAACAAACATTACACACATACACACGTAATATATCCTTTTTTGTTAACAGCAGTTTGTAACAGTACTCTTCTATTCTTTACATTTCCCCCCTTTCTTTGAAATATTTGTCCTTATTGCCCCATTGTTTCTTATTTACATTTTCCTTCTTTCATATTCTACTACTTACTAGGAATCCAACATTATTCATTGTAGTAACACTCATATTTTTTATAAGAGTCGACTGGAATTCCATCTAAGCATGGTGATCATACAAATATTCTCATATTATTTAGTGCATATACTGTTTTTACTCTAATACTATTTCCAACATTAAAATTCACCTCTTTTCATCCAAGTATATTGATTTAATTTTATTTTTCTTTGACATATATAATAATTCCTCCTTTCTTGTTTTATGCTAATATTATATATAATGTTTCTAAATTTTACTTTCTCTAGTAATTTTCTATAATCCTATTTTATGTAAACTTCCTAAAGATACATCACATCTACATCCAATTTCCTTAAATTGTTAAACGTCTAAACTCTTTTTCTTGATATATTTAATCCATTAATATTTATAGAAAAGAGCTTAATTACGTCTCCCATTTTTAACTTGATCTATTTTTTTGTTTTTATTTTGTTTTATACTTCTTGTCTCTATAAGTCTTCCTTTTGCTTCTCTTTCTAACCTTTCTCTTTCTTGTAACTTTTGTATTTCTCGCTCTCGGTCAACTTCCTCTAATAGATCTTCATCATAACTTTTACTCTCTGGCTCTTCCCTACTTTCTTGTTCTTCTCCTTGTGAAAAGTAACTCTCATAAAAGTTCTGTGCTTTCTCAAGTGTATCTATCTTGTATTTTTTCTCCTGCCAAGTTAAAAATATGCCTTCAGGTATTAACCAACGAAACTTGACTTTATATTTAATTAATTGAGTCGTTAAAAATTGGTATTCTCGTCTCTGATTTCGTATACTACATGGTATTTGTTTTAATACAATTATTTCTTTACCCTTATACATTATTGATTCGTCTCTTCATCCCTTATTGATCTTCTAGTAAACCTTATATGAACCTCTCTCGCTAATCTATGCCTTCGTGCATAATTTGTGTATACTCTATATGTTTCATCCATGTCTCTTTTTACTTCCAATTTTTCTTTGCCTAAAATCACCAACAAAATCTCTGCCATCTTTTCTTCCAAATCTTCCTCCTTTTCCTCAATCTTAAACAAAACGAAGCTTTGTACATTTCCAGAAAAGCAATAGATTCAGTTAACTCCCTATTTGCTTGATCAGATTTCTGTATCATCCCTTCTATTTTACTATCAACAAGCTCCATTTTTGTTTCAACTTTTTGAATTCTTTGTTCATTTTCCATCATTGTTTGTTGTATATTATCTATCTTATCATTCATATTTTTAATTTCATCTCTCATTTTTCCAATATCATTCTTAATTTCTTTATAATGTATTTTCATTTCTTCATGATTATTTGCCATTGCCTCTTGGGTCATCATCATTGTTTCTTGAATTGTTTGTAATGTTATCTGCAAACTCTGTGGGTTCATTGCCAATTCTATTTTTCCTTTTTCTTTCCCCAACATGATTCTTTGGCCCAAGGAGAGGCCGTTGTATTTGTGGGATTTGTAACTGTTTTTTTGTTAACTTTAGTTGTAGTTACAGTACTTGTCATTTTTATAACTTGAATAATATTTCTCCACTTTTGCATAAAGAATATATATAATACTTTAACTATATATATATATATATGACTATAATATCATTGTATAACATTAACCTTAACAACTAAAATTACAAGTAAAGTTGTACCTTTCCTTATCCCACTATTTATCTTGTACACTTTATAATATTCTTAACATCTGTTATATTTCTATAACACTATACATGATACATATACGTATACTATTCTCTAAGGGTTGTCACCACTCTTAATTTCATTCACTATCACTCTTACTTGAATAGTCACCTGTTTATATTTCTCTACTATGCTTTTCCACTTCTATTTAGTTCAATTACTCAGTTACACTTATTTCTATTTCATTAATACAATTCATTTACTTCAGTACTTTTAATACATTTGCCTGAGTCCGCTTTTCTACTTGTAGCTTAAACACTGCTTGTATGTGAGTGAATATTACATCAGCCTTTTTTTTCAGTCTCAATTTAATATGTCCACCAATCCACCAAATATCACCTCTTATTTCTTCTTCTCTGTATCCAATATTTCCAAAACATCCACTCGTCACTTTGTCCAGATATATGTCCAAGTTTCAATGTTATTTATTCTTCAAAAATAAGCTAAATTTCTCCGTTGTCTCCCTTCACCTTTTAGTCCTTATGTTAATTTTCCAAAGTCCTTCTTAATCACCTTTAATTGTCTCCAACCATCCTTTCTCCAGTCCTTTCTTTGATTTCATTCACACCTTCTTGCCATTCTTAAATTCCAGTCTCTCACATTTTGTAAAACTTTACAGTGGGTTCTCAGCAGATTTAATATTTAATCTGGGTAATTAAGGAAATACCGAGTAGACTTTGACTTAGCTGTGAAATTTTTTTGGACTCAACCAGTAGAATGTTTCCTGTTTTGTGGAGAATGCTTCCATGTCTATGTGAGTAGAAGTTATGTCTGTTAGCACTTTGAAAGACCATGCAGTGCAATCGTCATAACCTTGTTATGTTTTGAAGTAATTTTAACTAAGTCTAATCTTTCTTACGTTCTATTAAGGGGGATCCAGTTGAATGGCTGTTAAGACCATCTTCCACAATGCACTGTCACTGCAATAGCTCAGGTTTTTTTTTTGCTTAACATTTCTTTTTTAATTGAAAAAAAAGTAAATTCAAGTAACAGGAACATGCAGGAACATTGCAAATAGAAGATGATATCATCTTGAACATCATCATATTCCATGAATGAGGCAGGGCAATTTCAGAAGATAAACTTTCTTGGAAGCATTTTGTCCCATTAATAGAGATGGAACAGTAGTAATTCTGTTGAACTGAAAGATCCAGGGCAAAAGGTGAAAGTGGTCTTTCCTAATGTTCCTCCTACCCTTTACTTTTCTTCCTATTATTTTTTCTCTCTGGCAACATTCTTTCTCTTTGCTGACCCTCACTCCTTCTCTGGCATAATCATGACCACTTACTTCCCCACCTCTCTTTCCCCCCTCTCTCTCTTTATCTTTCCTCTCTCTTTCTCTCTCTCTCTCTCTCTCTCTCTCTCTTTCTCTCTTTCCTCTCTCTTTCTCTTTCGGTTTCCTCTCTCTTTCTCTCTCTTCTTTCTCTTTTTCTCTTTCTTTCCTCTCTCTCTCTTTCTCTTTCTGTTTCCTCTCTCTCTTTCCTCTCTGTTTCCTCTCTCTTTCTCTCTTTCTTCTCTCTTTCTCTTTCTTCTCTTTCTCTCCCACTTTTTCTCTCTCCCTTTCTCTCTCTCTTTCTCTCTTTCCTGTCTCTCTCTTTCTCTTTCTGTTTCCTCTCTCTTTCTTTCTCTTTCTGTTTCTTCTCTCTCTGTGTTTTCTCTCTCTCTTTCTCTTTCTCTTTCCTCTCTCTTTCCTGTCTCTGTTTCTCACTTTCCTCTCTCTCTTTCTCTTTCTGTTTCCCCCTCTCTTTCTCTGTTTCCTCTCTCTTTCTCTTTCCTCTCTCTTTCTCTTTCTGTTGCCTCCCTCTCTTTTCTCTCTTTTTCTATTTCCTCCCTTTCTCTCTTTCCTCTCTCTCTCTTTCTCTCCCTCTTTCTCTCTTTCTTTCCTCTTTCTCTTTCTCTCTTTTTCTCTTTCCTCTCTCTCTCTATTTTTTCCTCTCTTTCTTTCTCTTTCCTCTCTCTCTTTCTCTCTCCTTCCTCTCTCTCTTTTTCTTTCCTCTCTCTTTCTCTTTCCTCTCTTTCTCTCTCTCTTTTTCTCTTTCTTTCCTCCCTCTCTTTTTTCCTCTTTCTTTCTCTTAACTCTCTCTCTTTCTCTCTCCTTCCTCTCTCATTTTCTCTCTTTCCTCTCTCTTTCTCTCTCACTTTCCTCTCTTTCTCTATTTCCTCCCTCTTTCTCTTTCCTCTCTCTTTCTCTCTCTCTTCCTCTTTCCTCTCTCTCTTTCTCTCTTTTTCTCTTTCTTTCCTCTCTCTTTCCTCTCTTTCTCTATTTCCTCCCTCTTTCTCTCTTTTCTCTCTCTCTTTCTCTCCCTCTCTTTCTCTCCCTTTCTCTTTCCTCTCTCTCTTTCTCTTTCTTTTTTCTCCCTCTCTCCCTCTCTCTCTTTCTCTTTCTTTCCTCTCTCTTTCTTTTTTCTCTCTTTTTCTCTTTCCTCTCTCTTTCTTTCTCCTTCCTCTCTCTTTTTCTCTTTCTCTTTCCTCTCTTTCTCTGCCTCTTTATCTTTCTTCTCTCTTTCTCTTTTCTCTCTTTCTCTTTGTTTCCTCCCTCTCTTTCGCCTCTTTTTCTCTCTCTTTCCTCTCTATTTCACTTTCTTCTCTCTTTCTCACTTTCTCTTTCCTCTCTCACTTTCTCTCTCTTTCCTCTTTCTCTTTCCTGTCTCTTTTTCTCTTTCCCCTCTCTCTTTCTCTTTCCTGTCTTTCTTTGTCTCTGTCTCTCTTTCTCTTTCTCTCTCTTTCTCTTTCTTTCCTCTCTCTTTCTTTCTTTCCTCTCTCTCTTTTTCTCTTTTTTCCTCTCTTTCTCTTTCCTCTCTCTCTTTCACTTTCTGTTTCCTCTCTTCCTCTTTCCTCTTTCTCTGTTTCTATTTCTTCTCTCTTTTCTCTCTCTCTCTTTCTCTTTCCTCTCTCTTTCTCTCTCTTTCTCTCTTTCTCTCCTTCCCCTCTTTCCTCTCTCTCTTTCTCTTTCCTCTCTCTCTTTCTCTGTTTCCTCTCTCATTCTCTCCCTTTCGTCTCTCTTTCTTTTTCTCTCTTTCTCTTTCCTCTCTTTTTCTCTCTTTCTCTTTCCTCTCTTTCTCTTTTTCCTTTCTTTCTTTCTTCTCTCTTTCTCTCTCCTTCCTCTCTCTCACTTTCTCTTTCTCTTTCCTCTCTTTTTCTCTGTCTCTTTATCCTTCTTTTCTCTCTTTCTATTTTCTCTCTCTCTCTGTTTCCTTTCTCTTTCTCTTTCCTCTCTCTCTTTCTCTCTTTCCTGTCGCTCTCTTTCTCTCTTTCCTCTTTCTTTCTATTTCTGTTTTCTCTTTCATCTCTCTTTCTCTTTACTGTCTCTCTCATTGCCTTTGTTGCTCTTTCTCTTTCTTTTTCCTCTCTCTCTTTCATCTCTCTCTTTCTATTTCTATTTCCTCTCTCTTTCTGTCTTTCATTCCCCTCTCCCTTTCTTTTTCTATTTCCTCTCTCTCTTTCTCTCTCTCTCCCTTTTTCTTTCCTCTCTCTTTCTTTCTGCTCTCTCTCTTTCTCTTTGTTTCTCTCATTCTCTCTTTCCTCTTTCTTTTTCTCTCTTTCTCTCTTTCTCTCCTTCCCCTTTCCTCTCTCTCCTTCTCTTTCCTCTCTCTTTCTCTTTCTATTTCCTCTCTCTCATTCTTTCTTTCTCTATTTCCTCTCTCTCTCTCTCTCTCTCTCTCCCTTTCTCTTTCCTTTCTTTCTTTCTGCTCTCTCTTTCTCTTTCTGTTTCTCTCATTCTCTTTCCTCTCTTTCTCTCTCTTTCTGTTTCCTCTCTCTTTCTCTTTCCTCTCTCTTCCTCTCTCCTCCCTCTTTCTCTCTCTTTTTCTCCCTCTTTCCTCTCTTTCTCTCTCTTTCTTCTTTCTTTTTCTTTCTCTTTCCTCTCTCTCTTTTCCCTTTTCTCCCTCTTTCTTCTTTCTCTTTATTTTTCTTTCTCTCTTTCTTTCTCCCTCTTTCCTCTCTCCCTTTCTCATCTATTTCTCTCTCTTTCCTCTTTCTTCTCTTTCTCTTTCCTCTCTCTCTCTTTCTCTTTCCTCTCTCTCTCTCTTTCTCTCTCCTTTCTCTCTCCTTTCTTTCTTTCTCTCTTTTTCCTCTTTCTTCTCTTTCTCTTTCCTGTCTCTTTCTGTTTCCTCTCTCTCCCTCTTTCCCCTCTCTCTTTCTCTCTTTTTCTCCCTCTTTCCTCTCTTTCTCTCTTTCCTCTCCTTCTTTTTCTCTCTTTCCTCTCTCTCTTTTCTCTTTTTCTCCCTTTCCTCTTTCTCTCTTTCCTTTCTTTCTCTCTCTCTCTTTCCTCTTTTTTCTTTCTCTTTTCTCTATCTTTTCTTTTTCTCCCTCTTTCCTCTCTTTCTCTTTCTCACTCCTCTTTCTCTTTCTCTCTCCTCTCTCTCTCTTTCTCCCTCTCTTTTTCTTTCTCTTTCCTCTCTTTCTCTTGCTCTCTTCCCTTTCTTTCTCTCTTTCTTCTCTCCTTCTCTTTCTCTTTCCTCTTTCTCTCTCCTCTTTTCTCTCTTTCTCTCTTTCCTCTCTTTCTCTTTCTCCTTCTCTATCCTTTCTTTCTCTTTCCTCTTTCTTCCACACTTCCCCCCTCTCTATCTCTCTCTCTTTTTCCCCCTTTCTCTTTTTCTTTCTCACTCGTCTCTTTCTTTCTCTTCCTCTTTCCTCTCTCTCCTTCTGTCTTTCTCTTTCCTGTCTCTTTTTCTTTCTTTCTCTTTCTCTCCTTTTTCTCTTTCCTTTCTTCTCTTTCTCTTTCCTTTCTCTTTCCTCTGTTTCACTTTCTTACCTCTCTTTCCTCTTTCTTTCCTTTTTCTCCCTTTCCTTTCTTTCTCTCTGTTTTCTTTTTCTCTTTATTTCTCTCCTCTTTCCTTTTTCTTCTCTTTCCTTTCTCTCTTCCCCCCTTTCTCTTTCCTCTTTCTTTCTCTTTCCTCTTTTTCTTTCTTTCCTTTCTCTTTTTCTTTCTCTTTCTTACTTTCTCTCGTTCTCTGTTTCCTCTCTTTCTCTTACTCTTTCTTTTTCCTGTTTCCTTTCTCTTTCCTCTCTTCCTCTTTCTTTCCTCTTTCCTTTCTCTTTCCTCTTTCTTTCTCTTTTTCTCTTTCTTTCCCTTTCTCTCTTTCCTCTTTCTTTCTCTTTCCTCTCTCCTTTTCTTTTTTCCTTTCTCTTTCCTCTTTTTCTTTCTTTCCTCTCTTTTTCTTTCTTTCCTTTCTCTCGTTTTCTGTTTCCTCACTTTCTCTTTCCTGTTTCCTTTCTTTCCTCTCTTCCTCTTTTTCTCTTTCCTTTTTCTTCTTTCTCTCTTTCCTCTCCCTTTCTTCTTTCTCTCCCTTTTCTTTCTTTTCTCTTTCTTCTCTCATTCTTTCTCTTTCCTGTCTCTTACTCTTTCCTCTCTCTCTCTTTCCTCTTTCCTCTCTCCTTCTCTTTCCTCTCTCTCCCTTTCTCTTTCCTCTTTTTCTCTTTTCCCTTTCCTTTCTTTTTCTCTTTCTTTCCTCTTTTTTCTCTTTCCTCTCTTTCTCTTTCCTCTTTCTTACTCTTTCCTCTCTCTTTCCTCTCTTTCTCTTTCCTTTCTATCCTTCTCTCTCTTTCTTTCCTCTCTCTCTTTCTCTCTTTCCTCTCTCTCTCTCTTTCTCTCTTTCCTCTCTCTCTTTCCTCTCTTCCCCCCCCCTCATTGTATTTACGGGCCCTTCAGTTGAAGAGCACGAGGAGGCTAATCTTTGCTGTGTCTTTTTAACTCTGCTTCCCCAGATTTGAAAAAATTTAGGCTTGTATGTATATTTTTACATAATTTTATTAAATGAGGAAAAAAGGTGGAAAAGCAGGCTCAATCGTATTGTTAAAGAGAAATTGGGAGGAAGAGGGTGGCAAATATAATTGTCTAATTTTGTATGCATGCTCCTGCAAGAAATGACAGGATTATGTTTGCTTGCATTTAACTGCAGCCTTGCACGCGAATATAATTCTGTACACACACGCGCGTGCGTGCACACACACACACACACACACACACACCAGTATTGTTAATAGTCAAGGAAGCAAAATGTGTGCACTTCAAATAAGTTGGGATATGAGTTTCACAGAATGTATTAAGGCTTTAAAGTCTCCCAGCAAGCTTTATCCAGTTCAGCAAGATGTATTTTGCACAAAATACCACACTTTCTTGTGTCCTGGCTTCCTAAGGAAATCCCTTTCCCCTTTAAACAATCAAGGAATAATTTTCCTATTTCCTCTCCCTCCCTTGCTCACTTTTCTGAGAAGCCAAAATACCAACTTACTGGTAGTTATGGGACAGGCTGTGATGCCTTTGCTGCCGCATTCTTTACATTCCTCTTGTAAGTGTATCTGCCAAAGGTCAAAATGGTAGGTGAGCCATAGACAAACACCTAGACTTGTCCTAGTTCTCCTGCCATTATTTTGCACAGACCCTCTGGAAAGCAGAAAATACTCTGGGTTGGCTGTATTGCTCAGCATCTGAAGATTTCTGATGGTGGGACTATTTCACTTATAAAGTAAGTAATTTGTACATATCTGAAGGGCATTTGGATGTTTTGTAATTATAATGATTAAATTCATAGTATTGATAAAACAAATTTTAGAGTAAAAGAAGAGGGAACCAAGTCAGGGAGAATGTTTGGGATGGTTTTGTTAAATCTATTTAATACTTGGGCTGGAGATCTCCAAGAAATTCCATACCTGGAAAGTTGGGGGGAGGTAGATTTTTTTTTAATCCTGCCTTTATCATTTTGGTAAGTTACTCAAGGGGAGGAACATACCAAATACTTCTTATTTTCTCCACAACAACTATGGTGATTGGCCCAAAATCACCCAGAACTCACAGACTTCTGATTTCCAGTCTGGTGCTTTAACCACTAGAGTCTAGACCAAACTGGCTGAAAAATAAATATCCTTAAAGAAACAGTATATCCGCCACTATTTGAGCTTATTCTGCCTGGCAAGGGTATTCTGAGGGCCAAAAAGAAGACAACAAAATGGAGTAGCAGTAATTTACAGTAATTGTAAAAAAAAAATACAGTTTTGTAAAGCAGTAGATATTATTTCAAAATGCTTAATAGGTTTCTTTGTCTAAGTGTTGTTTATATCATCAATGTCACAACAATAGTGAAGATGCATACAATTTCAAATATGCCTGTGCATGCAAAGGACTACTCTTTTAGGTGCAACATTCCCTTTAATTCTCTGTGTCCCTGTGTCTGTCTCTTTCGCACATACACACACACACACACACACACACACACACACACGCAAAACAAAAACAGGTACGCCCCTGCCCCCCCCCCCACGCGTTCCTAAATCAATGCCAGCTCTGCAATTTCAGTTGATGTTTAACTAGCGGCGAAACTTCTCGCTTTCAAGGGAAGAGAGGGACACGGGAAACAGTCGGCTTTTCGCAGGTGGCCAGACCAGAAGAGCTAGTTTGAGCAAACCGGGCGGGCCCTCTCTCGATCCAGCCGCTGGCAAACGGACGCTAAACAAATCGGTGGCCAGTTTCGCCGGCGGCCTTTGGCAAGCTCCCCTGGCATCCCACCCTAGGGAGCGGGACGCGCGGCTGGAAGGGGCGCAAGCCGCGCTGGCTGCACAGCTCCGGTTGGAGCGAGCTGCGCCTTCGGAGCTGTTTGCGGTTTGGCTCCCGGGAAACTCTGACCTCAGCGGGCAAAGGCGCTGCTGGGAAACGGGAGCTCCCTCGCGGCTGACAGATAAGCCCCGGAAAAGATCTTCCTTTTGCTTTTGCGGGCGAGCAAACGAGCGAGCGAGGTAGGCAGGGAGGGAGGGAGGGAGGGAGGAACGGAGAAGGTGCGCCCGCCTCCTTTCCTCCGCTTCTGCTTTTGCGCGGGGAAGCTTGTCCGCGTCTCTGAAGTTTGAGTTCCCTTTAACTCTCACGACTGAGGCACTGAGGGGGGGAAGGGAAAGAGGAGTCAGAGGGTCGGAGCCCGAAGTGAATGTCTCCAGATGAAAAGCCAGGTCAGTAAAGCTGGTTCTCCCGGCTGTTTTGCGAAAAGAGTGAGTCCCTTCCTGACTGTGGGGTTGGTTGTTGGTCCAGGTCGCCTTCTGGGACAGCCTTAGCTGTCACCGCAGCGACAGCAGAGCCAAGCATTCCAGGCTTAGTCTTTTATACGTGCTGGCCTCAACTAATCCCGATAGAGCTCCCAACCTGGTCATGAACACCTGACCTTCACTGCAAATACCCAAAGTTTTGCAGGCCAGATATGTAGTCCAGTTCCGAGGCTCCGCAGTTGGGTTGGGCTGGGCTGGCAGAAGTTGGGATGGAAGTCCACCAGGGCAGGGATGTCAGGTTCAGGAGATCTGCTGAGAGCACCCAATACGGTTTCCACTAAATCCCAGGACTTGAGAAAGAAAAAGTTATAAATGCTTCTCTCGCTGGAAAGTTTTCATGAGATGACTACAATGCTATAAAATAATGCCTTTGGGTAGATTGGAGATTATCTACCCAAAGAGGCATTATTTTGCAGCTTTGCAGTCATCTTATTTTCTATCTGAAATGATGGAGGAAGTAATGAAAAGAGATGTTGGGTGGCAGCATCTGGATACTTGCTAGAATCCTGTGAATGAGGCAGGAAAATTGTACATTAAAAAACTTAGCTGGAAGAACATCTGTTACTGGCACAGACTGCTGGAGTGTTGCATTTTTTAAAAGGTTGAAATGTACATTCATTGGGCAGTTACTTTCAAGCTCCATGGATTTTCTTTGGGAAATGCTCCTCTAAATCTATACAAATCCTCATAAAATGCTATTTCTTTTTGCCTGAATTCATTGCATAACCAATTATTAACAACAAAGCCTCCTTGCAACTGAATCCTACCTCTTCCTCCAAAAAATAAAATGTGCCTTTTTTGCTTTCAACCATCTGCAGCAGGCAGGTGAGACTGATACTAAATTATCTTTAAGGCCACCCACCCTGAGTTTTGTAGTTAGTCTCTCCAATCCTTGTTTAGCACTTCAGATTATTCAACACATTGGCCTTCGTAGCTAAACAGAGAAATCAGAGCCAGTCTGCAGCTGTAAATTACCAACAGGCATGTCAATGGAGAGCCTTTGCAAAGCAGTATAGTAAAATCTGTACGGCCCAATTCTTCATGTCTGTTCAAACGTTACTTCCAGGTAAGTTCATTGTGGCAGCTTTATTATTCTGGCAGTGCCAGGGGGCGTGGCTGTAGTGGTCATGGCAGACTGGGTGGGTGGGGCCAGGGCAGCGGGGGCCAGTCCCTCATCATCTCGGGCAGGCACGCGTGCCCACAGAGAGGGCTCTGAGTGCCGCCTCTGGCATGCGTGCCATAGGTTCACCACCACTGGTCTATGGCAAATACATTTAGAGCGAAGATCTCTTACTAGTGTGGTTATTTTTCACTTGCCTTTGTCAAATAACTTAGTTGTGGTTTTCCCAATCTTGAGCAGGGAAACAAACAAGCAAATATTTTTATTTCAACTTTTGATAAGAAATGGGTTCTCAGTTCATTGTCCCAGTTATGAGGGTCTCTTTTTTTTTTTTACCAAGGCTACATCCCCCTTCTGCCCCTATGAGTAAGATCCTGAGCTCACAGTTCCAATGATGCTCAGAATCATATTTCTGGTGTTTAGCGAAGTTACTTTCTATAAACCCTCATTCATAAATTTGAACGTAACTTGCCCAATTTCAGACATATACATAGCACCTAAAGTAAACTTTGCTGACCTTTGGAAGTATGAGATTATTAGTCTAGCAATGCAATCGTGGTGGCCTACGTTAAGTTGCTCTGTTTTTAGAAAACAGAATATGAAGAGCTTTCCTGGTGCAGAATAAAAGAGAGGAATGTCTCTTTAATCATGAAAAGACTATTGTACTTTATCTTTTCATTGTTTTCAACTAAACAGCCAGAAGTTACCAGATTATTATGAATGAGAGTGGCAATGGATACGATTTGCATAAACAGCAGTTCTCATTTCCCTAATTTGCAATCTACACCACTCTAAAAGTTATGAGGGTTCCAAAGGGGAATCCGAATCAATTGTATGAAAAGCTTTTGAGTTTTTCACCTCCGCCCACCAAAGCTCAGAATGCTGAGAATGTGTTGCCTGGCATTTGAAACACAATCAGGAAAGACGTGTATGTGTGTTTGTGGTGCTGGGAGGAATAAACCACTGAAATGGATGAGATATTTCTGAGCATTCCCTGCCTATTGGGAGACTGGCCCAGCCCTACCTCCCACCTTGCGAGGGCCATCAACAGATGCATTGTGTTCTGAGAGGCTGCTTTGACATAACTAACTGAGCCCTTTGAAAGAGCTGACACAGAGGTCTGCATTGGTCTTGTCCTGGGTCTGCTAGAGGGGAGACAACGGACTTGGGGGTCAGATGGGCTGGTGGACACATGGGCTGCTGCTGTGGTTTCCCTTTACAGAGGAAATGTTCAATGTGGTCAACAGGTGAGCTGCCTACAACCTCACTCTTAGCAAAGCATTATGACTTTCTGCCTCTGTTTGCTTTTAAGCCTTTTGTGACAGCTCTTCATGAGTAGCTGGCAATGCAGCTGAAAAAAATAAATCTAATCTGCTGTCTGTTCTCCATTGTTTCCTGCCTAGCTATCAGCAATTAATGGTTGCGGGGCCTGGAAACACACCATAAACAGGAAACACTATATTTGTGTAATTCAGGGCTATGAAGCCAGAGGCTTATGGCTTCCCTTATGGAAAATATGTAGCATTTCTCACTTCTACCTTTCCTGCTTACATGCTTCGAAGGAGGTACTTGATAATTTTATAGTGTGTATGTTTAATACCTATATGACTAAGGACTCACAAGTGGAAGAAATTGGATTTGTTGCATTGTATTAATGAGGTGTCCCAAACCAATGCATATGCAATTGCTTTTCTGTCTTTTTGCTGACTTTTTAGGTAACCTCTTCCTATGTCTTCCCTTTTCATTCATGCTCAATATGCTTTTTCTCTTGGTTTTCTACATCTTCTCCCTAGTTTTGTAACATCCTTTTTAAATGAGACATTCCAGCCTCACACAGAATGCTGTATGATGGGACTCACATTATGGATTTATAAAATTGCAGCTGGTTTTTTCTATTTTTATAGCTGCAGCACAATAATGCTGCTGTTTTTCTGATGATAGAGGAAACCCCAATCCTTTTACATTATTTCTTTTCAACTTTCTGCAGGACTAGCTAGAGTAAAATGTTACAACAATAGTGATGTAGTGGACTTCCTCTGTCAGCAGAGTAACTTTTAAAAATCAGAACAAAATTTGATGTGGGGAAGGAGGGAGGGTGGGAGAAAGGAAAGATGGAAGGAAAATAGACCATTAGGGCAGCAGAGAAGAACATGCCCCCAGTGCATGCTAGTAGAAAAAGCAATTGAGTAATGACCCTGAATGTTACTGCTTCGTCAATGCTAAGCCTCTTCCTTTTTCACTCCTAGTCATGTTACCCAGAGTGAAGCTATTCCAGAAGCCCTATTCCGCAAATTTTCCTACCTTGTTTTTTCCCCTAAAGCTGGTCTTGATAGCCTATGAAAATCTTGAGACATGATTTTTAGTTTAGCTTTAATAGTAACTGTAAATATGAATAATCCGTTAACAATTCATATGAAATTATAATAAAACAATTGGCTTTGGTAAGCTTATCTAATAGTTTCTGCATTGGGAGGAACATGGAATATGAAATAAGAGATATTGATCTGCGAGTTTAAATGAAATCCAAACAGAAGTACAATTATGTGAGTTCTTTCTTTTATTTCACTCAAAGCAATGGGAAAGGATTGGAATTATGTAATGGTTCCTGTTGTGTTCTGAGCCTGCAAATGCACGCTCGGGACATTGCAAGGTTCCCGGACAATTGCAAAAGCTGCCCGGGACCAGACTGAGTGACGCCGACCAAGCGTGCATGCGCAAGGCGCGAAAAGTACCTAGTAATGTTGCCATCTTGTCCGGGGAATGGGGACATATAAAAGGAGGCCTGCATGCCTTTGCTTGTTGTTGAAGTTTGAAATAAGCACAATAAAGAGCTGTTCCAGAAACGTGTATTCTTCACTCGCCATTGCTCCCAGGACTTAACACTGGCAACGAAGGTGGGATTCTTAACAAGGAAAGCTAGAAGGAAGCTTTAAGACTTACCCAAAAGAAGTCCTGGAAGGGAAAACGGTGTTAAATTCAGCAGCTA
Organism: Crotalus tigris; assembly: GCF_016545835.1. Classification (NCBI taxonomy): domain Eukaryota; kingdom Metazoa; phylum Chordata; class Lepidosauria; order Squamata; family Viperidae; genus Crotalus; species Crotalus tigris. The sequence goes on along the minus strand of NW_024096478.1, from coordinate 6,612,326 downwards.
TCCTGCCAGTACAGCATCGCTGGAGGGTGAGTTTGGCTGAGAGACCCTTTCCCTGCAGAAGCGAGTGGTGCAGCACAAACTACAATGGCAAAAATCGGCCGCTTGTCAAAATTCGAACTCGCACACCCGGAACGATGGGAATCATACGTTGCAAGAGTAGAGAACTATTTTAGGGTTAACCAAGTTCATGAAGATGGGCTGAAGGCTGCCATGTTGTTGTGTGTATGCAGCCAAGAGACTTTTGAAATTGCTGAAAACCTCGTGGCTCCTGCTTTGCTGGAAGGCGTAACATAAACAGACTTAAAGAAACTTCTAAAAGAACATTTTCAGCCCAAGCTGTCCATCATTGCATGGAGGCACACGTTTGAACAAAGGGATCAGAGAGCAGGAGAATCTGCTAAGGACTTTATCGCAGCATTGAGGCGAGCAGCTAGACTGTGTGAATTTAAAGACTTAGAGGAAAGACTGCGTGATCCTTTTGTGTGTGGACTGAGAAATAGAGACTTACAGTAAAAGATCTTCGCGAAAGAAAACATTTCATTCCAAGATGTTCTACAAGAAGTTACAGCAGAGGAAGCAGCAAGCGGAGCAGTAAAAAACATGTGGCCCACCAGAAGCCCTCCAGAGACTGTTGCTGTCCACCAGGAGAATGTGCAAGAAGATTCGGAAGAGATTCCTGAAGATGAGGTGAATAAGCTCTACCAGGCAGCCGGAAGGAGACAGAGAGATTGCACAGAGAAGGCTTCAATAACTTCACAATGCTTCGGATGCGGAGGACGCCACAAAAGAGCAGACTGCCGGTTCCCGTTCGCCATTTGCAGGGCCTGTGGAAGGCAAGGCCATATTGCAGCTGTATGTCTGAGTTGTCAGAAGGTACAACCTAAAGAAGAATTGCATCTGAAAGGTACCAGGATCCCCAGCCAAAATAGGGTGGGTTTCTGCGCAACACGCAGAAGTATTCTGAGGACAGGCACACATAAACCCCTAAAAAAGAAGTTGTCCCTTAAAGTAAAGTTGCAAGGGGTTCCCTTATCCATGGAATTGGACACTGGTTCCGCTCTCTCCATTATTTCCCTAAACACATTCAGGAAGATTTGCAGCAGCAGTGGCCGTCGAGTGAAACTCAGGCCATCCACTGTGATACTTACAGACTTTCAGAATTCTAAGGTGTGTGTTAAGGGGGAGGCCACCCTTAAGGTACAGTACAAGGATTTTGAGGGTTCTTTAGATGTGTTGGTTTTTGGGGGTGAACGTGTGAGTCTTATTGGACTCGTTTGGTTTGAGGCTCTGGGAATCCAGGTCACAGGGCTGCACCATTTGCAAACGTCTAGCCTTGCAGAAGTCTGCAGGGAATTTACAGATGTGTTCAACTCTGAGCTTGGAACCGACAAGGGGCCTCCAGTTTCACTACGATTAGATCCATCCATAGCACCCATTAGGGTCAAGCCTAGGAGAGTTCCATTTGCACTTAAAAACAAGATTGATGCTGAACTGGACAAATTGCTCCAGCAGGGCATTCTAGAGCCTATAGATTCTAGTCCTTGGGAAACCCCCATAGTAACACCTTTAAAGGCTAATGGGGACATTCGTATTTGTGCGGACTACAAGTGCACTCTAAACAAGGCACTACAGCAACACGCTTATCCAGTGCCTGTAGTAAGTCACATTCTGGCTTCCCTAAAAGGGGGGAGATTTTTGCGAAGCTTGACTTGGCACAGGCCTATCAACAGTTGCCTGTTGATGAGGCAGCTGTGAGGCTCAGACAATTGTGACTCATAGAGGAGCTTTTAATGTGAAGAGATTGCAATTTGGGGTAAATGTAGCCCCTGGCATTTTCCAGAGTGTTATGGAGAACACACTGAGGGGTATTCCAGGAGTCTGTCCATATTTTGATGATGTCCTCATTGCAGGAGAATCACCTCAAATCTTGGCTGAGAGATTAAGGGCTGTCTTGCTTCGTTTTAGGGAAGAAGGTCTCAAGTTAAAAAAGGACAAGTGTAAGATAGGAGTCAATTCTACTGACTTTTTGGGATTCAGGATAGATGCTCAAGGTATCCACCCTTCTGAAGCTAAATTAAAGGCCATTCAGCAGGCCCCAAGCCCTAAGTCTAAAGGGGAACTACAAGCCTTTTTGGGGCTACTAAATTTTTACCATGCCTTTCTGCCAGACAAAGCTGCTATAGCTGAGCCATTGCACAGGCTCTTAGACAAACAAGCCTGTTGGCAGTGGACTAAGGTCTATGAAAAAAGTTTCAATGAGGTTAAGGCCTTGCTTACTTCTAATGCTGTACTGGCTCACTTCAGTGAGCAGTTGCCTGTTTGCATTGCCTGTGATGCTTCTCCATATGGAGTGGGGGCTGTTCTTAACCATCTGTTGGCTGATGGGACACAGGTCCATGTAGCGTATTAGTCCAGAACCTTGTCTTCTGCTGAGTGGAACTATGCTCAGATTGACAGGGAGGCGCTAGCAATTGTGGCTGGCATTAAGAAGTTTCATGATTTCATATACGGCTGCCATTTCATGGTCTACACCAGTGGTTCTCAACCTTTCTAATGCCGTGACCCCATAATATAGTTCCCCATATTGTGGTGACCCCCAAGTGGGTGTGGCCACCAATAAGAGGGAGTAGGACAGCTAGGGAAAAGGGAACAAAATGGTGGACAGCATGGTTTGGCGACCCCCATGAAATGGTCGTTCGACCCCAAATGGGGTCCCGACCCACAGGTTGAGAACCACTGCTCTACACTGACCATAACCCTCTGCTAGGGTTGTTCACCACAACCAAACAGACCCCACATATTCTTTCTCCTCATATGCTGCGTTGGTCCATTTTCCTGTCAGCATATGACTACTCTTTAATTCACAAGCCTGGAAAGGAAATGGGTCATACTGATGCTCTGAGTAGATTACCCCTTCCAACACTGGAGCCTGATCCTGCTTCAGCCATTAATATTCTGTCCATTCAAGAGCTGCCTGAGTCTCCCCTCAATGCAAGGGATGTGGCTGCTGAAACTGCCACTGACCACACGTTCACACGCATTCTGTCATGGGTGTTGTCAGGATGGCCTGACAGATGCCCTGATACTGAGTTTCAGAGTTTCTGGCAAAGAAGACATGAGTTGTCCACTTTCAAGGGTTGTCTGCTATGGGGAAGTAGGGTAGCAATCCCTACCTCACTGAGGACTAGAGTGCTGCATTCTTTACATGAGGGACACCCTGGCATTGTCAGGATGAAGGCACTTGTACGCAGCCATTTGTGGTGGCCTGGCCTCAATAAAGCCATTGAAGCTCAAGTGCATGGGTGCCATGTGTGCCAACGGTCCTGGCCTGAAATGCCTCAGGCCCCAGTTCATAGATGGGAGGAAACTTACACCCCATGGTCCAGGGTACATATAGATTACACCTTTCAGGGGCAATTCTTCTTGGTTGTTGTTGATAGCCATTCTAAGTGGCTAGAGGTTGTTCCTGTGTCCTCCACTACTGCTGCCAAGACTATCCAGGTGCTGAGAAGTATTTTTGCAACTCATGGCCTTCCAGATGTTCTCGTTTCAGACAATGGTCCTCAATTCACCTCTTCTGAGTTCCAAGTTTTCCTCCAGGCCAACATGATCCGCCATGAAACTTCTGCTCCTTTCCACCCATCCACCAACAGAATGGCTGAACATATGGTGCGCACCACCAAGGATGCCCTTAAGAGACTGACTTATGGTGACTGGCATCACAGGTTAGCAGACTTTCTTCTTCACATCGCACCACACCTTGCACTGCCACTGGAAAGAGCCTGGCTGAACTTCGTTGAGGTCGCCGGCTCATTACCAAGCTGGACAGACTGCACCCTGACCGGGTAGCGTCTCAAGGATCACGTCCACAGCCACCAAGGTGTCTGCAAGTGGGTGCTCCTGTTTGGACCAGAAACTATGGGCCTGGTCATCTCTGGGTACCAGCTGTGGTCTGCAAGGTCTCGGGGCCCTTGTCCTATGAAGTGTCCCTGGAAGACCGCTGCATTCTTCGGAGGCACATAGATCAGCTGCGTATGAGGCTGGAGTCTCACCCTTCCACTCCTGGCTCTGCTCTGGGGGAGGGGGGAAGAAGGTTATAGAATACATTCTGAGTATCAATGTCAGCAGCCAGTGTCGGCAGCTGAGGAGATCATTGATCTCCCATCCCGAGATTCTGCAAGTGCTCCAAACAAGAATTCATGGGGCAGAGAACTACCCTACACACCAAGACGCACTCCAGCCAGGGAGTCATGCCAGGGGCATCCACATATCCCATACAGAAACAGTAACACTCCAGACAGGGAGGATAACCGGGGGTATTCACAGAACTCACAGAACACGCAAGAAATGGCAACACAGCTAGGAAGCAGGTTCAATTCTGCAACTGTTTCCAAAAGGAGGTCCTATGTAAGGGGGGCAAGCATAGAGGCCTCTCCTCTCTGGCACTGCAGGCATGACCGTGGGGTCCGCCGAATACTGGGACCCCTTATACCTGTTTCACAGGGCACATCCGAAAACGGTTGCTGGCTCAAGGACATAGGTTCTCAGGAACCATCCAGAGTAGTTCTGGAATCCTCAGCCAACTCAGAAGGTTGGGAGAGTGCAGCTGCTCTCACAGAGCCTGGGGGAAACTCTGGCATTTCTACCGGTACGCCCTACCAGGGGTCACCTGCAAAACCTGTGCATAAAAGTCCTGGTCTAGCGAGCCCATCAGGTAGGCCGATAGGCCAGGCGCCCTTAAGGTCAAGTCCTGGTCTGTCCAGTTGAGCAGGGGAGCTGTCAGGCCAGGCACCCTCCCTCATCCTGCGAAGGCCCCAACGGGTTAAGGCCCCTCCTAAACACCTAGATGAGTATGTAAGGTTCTTTTCAGCATAAGGATAGTACAAGTCTATGGTGAGGAGATGGAACCTATGTGGGTAACAACAGAGAGGCACACATTAGAGAGTGGCAACAAGTTGTAACAAAATGGAGTGTCTATAGGATGAAAAGAAATTTATTATTATTTTATATTTTGTATGGATTGTAAGAACAAGTACCGTGTGTGTTCTAGCTAAGAGGGGAGGGGTGTTGTGTCCTGAGCCTGCAAATGCAGGCTCAGGACATATTCAAGGTTCCCAGGCAATTGCAAAAGCTGCCCAGGACCAGACTGAGTGGCGCCGACCAAGCGTGCATGCGCAAGGTGCGAAAAGTGCCTAGTAATGTTGCTATCTTGTCCAGGGAATGCAGACGTATAAAAGGAGGCCTGCGTGTCTTTGCTTGTTGCTGGAGTTTGAAATAAGCACAATAAAGAGCTGTTCCAGAAACGTGTATTCTTCACTCGCCATCGCTCCCAGGACTTAACAGTTCCAATTATGACAAATTCACAAACGCAAAATCATCATTAATTATGCTGCCTTTTCATTGTGTGGTCTAGTTTGCAGCACTTTGATTACAACCTCTGAATTTCTGGGAAATGTAGATGAATACTCTGACAGTGTTCCCTCCCATGCTTGCAATGCTGTAGTTTTCTACTATCTGACCAAAGCATTCAGAAGCCACAGCACTGTAGCTCCCGAACTTAAAAGAACATTTTGTCAGGCTACATCGTGATTTGTAACTAACAAGATCCATCTCTTCAGACACTCAGTGCAGAAATTCTGTATTAGTACTTAGATTGGGGATTACATGGGTAGTCCAGGGATATCAGGTTGTCCTCTCACGCTTAGTTCTGACTTATTCCTGATCAAGTGTAAACTAATCCAGTGTGTGAGAAATGAGAATCATCCAGTAGGCTGATATCAGTGCAAAAAAGTAGCATGCTATGTTTGCTCCCCAAATTTCTATGCCCAATGACTAAATTGATGCTCCACAATCCTGTTCCTATGGAAATATCATAAGAAGCTGTTGTTTTAAAATAAGATGCCAAACATTAGCATAATTTATGCAAACAGTGGAACTAGTTTCAGTTCACTTATTTAAACACTTAGTTCGCCATTCCTAGACAGTTTAAACTAAAATAAATAAGTAACTATAGTTGACAGAGATGTATTTCTGAACTTTCAGCCGAGCACAATTGCAAGAGACAGATCAGAACCATTTTTACAAGGACCTGATTTCTTTGTTTGCTTTGTTTCTGGCCTAATGAAATATACCAGTTAGCATTAACAACATTGGTTTAACCTGTATCTCATTTTCTCCATGTATTTTCCAGGTGCAGAATCAAAATCCTCTTCTTCTATCCAATCTCTATTCCCAGCCACTTGGTCAAGTTTGCAGCATTGTCAAGCTGAATCCCCAGAAAGATGGTTCCCAGACAAGAAGATGGCATCAGGTGCATTTTTAAAAAACATAACCTTATTTTTAGCTTTGAAGCTATGGGTATGGCTGGGTGGGTGACTATGATGGACTATAGTATAGCTTGCCCTAAAGCAGGGGTAGGCAACCTTGGCTCTTTTATAACTCATGGACTTCAACTCCCAGAACTCCTGAGCCAGCATGGCTCAGCTTGGAAACCTCTCTCTTTCCCCTCAGCCTGGCTGGCTCAGGAATTCTGGGAGTTGAAGTCCACGAGTCATAAAAGAGCCAAAGTTGCCTACCCCTGCCCTATAGGATAAAGCTGAGCTTGTAGGCAGAGCTTGCACTCTAAAATGAATTTCAGGATTTATTTCAAAGATAATTGGATATTGAAAGAAAAGACAAGCTTTAGAAAAGATCAAAGCACTTATTGGCATACTGGTGGTCCTCAAATTTATAATCATAACTGAGCTTGCAAGTACAGCTGTAAGTTGTAGCACTCACATCACCATACTCAATTTTACAACGTTTTATGTGGCAGTTGTTTAGCAAACTCATTGTTCGCTATCTGGCAAAAACGTTGTAAGTTGTGGTCATGTGACCATGGGATGCTGCAAATAGCTATAAATGAGGGCAGGTTGCTAAGCACCCAAAATGCAGTCATGTGATTGGAGGGGGTAGTGGCTGTTGGAAGTTCAAATCTGGATAAGTAGCTTTTTCATTATAATTTTGAACAGTGGCTGGTCATAAGTTGAGGACTACCTGTACATGTTAGCACTGAATCTAACTAGTTTATCTGTTTTAATTATTTCTATGGAAAGGAGGCGAGAATCCCAAGATGCTTAAATTTCTATCTCAGAGAAGAGGTAGAAGGGAGAAACGAATTGTTTCTCTCGGAAGCAACCAATTCATGGTGCCATATAGAGGTTTCCAGGCCTTCAATTTCCCATCAGAGAGAAGGAAGTATAAATGCAATGGCCTCTAAAGGTGCTTGAAGTGCTTTGAAGAGAGGTTTCTGAAAGAGCAGGTCCTTTTCCACTGTTACAGCAGGGATAAAGAGAGAGTTGTCTGGTGGTGTGTAATATGAATGGGGCAGGTATGTATGTAATGTAAGAGAAAAGGTTAGACCAGTAGACTTTGAATGTTGAAGTAGGTCTTTGTTACCATAAGCTCACAATGTACTTCTAGGCATTTCTAGCTCTGATGGCAAAGAAAGATTCCTTATCCTTGATTTAAACAAAGTTCATTGAAAAGTTAGGGCCATTTCCTACTATGTAAAATATGTTATTCATGGTCCTTGGTGCAGAATGACTTCAGTTAGCAAAATGCCTGCACCCATCATAAGGATGAGATTAGCGTGATAAACACTAGAGTTATTTGGATCTAACTCTGGAAAATATGGTTACCATATAAAATCTGCCTTGTCACTTTTTCTGAGAAAAAATGTTATTTTATTATAGCAAGTAAAAGTGAATGACATGGCCATGGTGACGTTCTCCCTGTTATAAGATATGCCTTTGCGCTATTTGAACTGGTTGTTGGTGAATTAAAATTCAACCCTACATAGAGAAACTAGTAGAAAAAGCAAAATGCAGTAGGAGACCTTATTCCTTTTTAAAAAATACAAGAGGCTTAATAAACTTCAAAGAAACCATTGGGTTTTTTTTTACTTGGAACTCCAATATAGTTTATAATTGAGTGTAAATCAAATCACATTTTACGTTTACAGATGGATTAGCAGAGCTGACAAAAGAAGAAGGGAAAATTTAAGTGAACCTACCGTTGTTTACAAACCTTATACTGTATCTTGGCAGCTTTGAGGCCCTTGTCAGCTATTGATGTATTCCAGACTTTTAAACATTTTTAGATTGCTAGAAGAGGGAGGAAGCTGCATTGTGATTTTTTTAAAAAGAGGCCTTAGTCTTCATTAACACAATTTACTGCCTAAATGTCCTTGCTCTAGGGCAGTGGTGGCAAACCTATGGCACAGGTGCCAGAGGCGGCACTCAGAGCCCTCTCTGTGGGCATGCACACCATCACCCCAGTCCTAGGCCTTCAGCTGAGTTTTATAAAACCTTTTCGCTTTAGGCCTCCACCACCATGTGCAAAAAAAAAAAAAAAAGGTTCAATCAATCAGTCAATTTCAACTTCTTGCGGGGGGGGGGGGGGAAGATCTTGCAAAGTTGGAATTGATTGAACTTTTTAGTCCCACCCAGTCTGCTGTTACCACCGCAGCCCACGCCCACCCAATAGGCCATGCCCACCCAATGGGCCACACCCATCCAATGGGCCACACCCACCCAGCACCCGACGATGCATAAGTGGGTTTTGGATTGCAGTTTGGGCACTCGGTCTCTAGGAGCTTTATGGCAATGTTGGATATATGAACCTGGCTGGATTTTTCACTTTATAGCTATTACAGGTTATCTCACCTTCCTCCCAACATTAAGCATATAATTGTGTGTAAAGCAGCTGTTTTTTTTTTTCAAGAACAGCTCATCCTGATGGTCCTTTTCTCCAAGGTGGTTTCTGCAAACTCCTTTGAGAGGTTCCAAAAAGATTAGTGTTACTCTGGAGACATTTTAGTGATACCTGTTATTATATAGTGAAATAATTTCAAGATTCTCTCATTCAATCAGGGATTTTTTAAAAAAAACTAACATGTTCTGCCTTGTTTCATCAGTAACATTTTGAGTTCACCCCAGGTTTTGTTCGAGGCAGGTTAGAATAAACCATCATAAAAAATCAAAATAACTTCTGGTAATTCATATCTTTACTATAAATTTTATTGCAAAGTTGATTAATGAATTTATTAAGAAATGAATGTCCTACATATTTTATTCCAAGTGCTGGACACTATATAACTCCTGTAATTGAACTGGCAAGAGGCAAAGGATAAATGTGTTTGGAGTTACGTTTCTTCCATCAGTTTTTACCTACATTCTAGTTTGCTATAACTCTGGGGATGAACTCAAAATGTATATTTAAAAGTGAATTTTCACCTGCACCAAGTAATGTATAATATATAATTGCTATCAGACACCATATTACCATAAATATTTTGATGTATTTAATCTTTCACGAACAACATTACAATACCCAAAGAAATGGGAAATTGACATCTCAAATAAAACGAGAGCCCATTTGATGTGGTGGGGAAGGTACTGATTTAAAAAAAAACTAGGAGACTGTGGGTTCTAGTCCCTTCCTTAGGCATGAAAAACCAGCTGGGTGACTTTGGGCCACTTTCTCTTTCTCAGCCCAGCTCTTTAAAGATTAACTAATTTTATTATCCATAAAAAATTTCCCTGGTCTTACCTACTTCATGAGATTAAAATACTCATGAATGAGGTATTTTTAGTTCGGAGGGAAGCAGGTAAAAAGTAGTCATGAAAATAGGTAGCATTGTTTTAAGGCCCTGAAGAGATAGAAACAACATTCCTTAGATCACGGTAATAAATAAAGTGGTAGTATTAGACTACCGTTTTGTCTTTTAAGCCCTTAGAACAATTCTGCCCCTTCTCACAATTCCATTCTCTCTTGCAACCTCATTTTCTATATTGATTCTATTCAGCTGATGAAATGTACTTGAGTATCAAAGAGGATTTTCAAAATAATAAGTGTACAAAAATGTAAAGTGTGGGAATCGATGAGGAGAGCAAAGTTAAAAGTGGCCATCTGGGAGGTCGGAATATTAATCTTTTAGCTTCTCTGCCTTGTTAAGAGATCATACCAATGCTACCCCAATACTAAAAGGCATAATAGATTTATTTTGGGAATATGAGCTTCAATGTTCAGTCCCAGTTTAGGCTGGAAGTCTGGAAAAGATTTCTGAGTCACCAGGGAGCTGCTGTTACTCAGTCAACATCCTTGGACTTGATTGTCCATTCTTTGCCAGTGTTTAGCAGCTCCTTTTATATTCCCATGCCCCCCTTCATTATAGCCTTACTTTACTTCCTCTAAAAAAGTTGACAGTGGTCCTTCTGCCTGCATGGTGACTTATCAGGTAACCCCAAAGAACTGGATCCAGGAAGTCATCCTGCACAGATAGGAGAGGGCACTCTGGAAACTGAGTCCGTGTCACTGGCTGTAGGGGAAGGGTTCCCAAATGGTAAGTCTTTGTCTAATTGCTATTTTATGTTGGAAGGAAGGAAGGAAGGAAGGAAGGAAGGAAGGAAGGAAGGAAGGAAGGAAGGAAGGAAGGAAGGAAGGAAGGAAGGAAGGCTGGCTCACTGAATTTCATTTCTTCAAAAGGAGCACTAGTGTTCTTCACATCATATTGCTACTAGCAGCGTAAAAGAGTAAGCTATGGAAATGGAAGGAGTGAAGGGGAATAATATTTTTGACAGCTACTCTGTAATTCTAGATGTCAGTGCAAAAGGTATGAAGATTGATCAAATGATGTGCCAATTTCTTATATCAGCTGACACCTTACCAACAGTTAAACAGTATTCAAAATGTTTGTGCGTAGAGCCTATTTGGATTGAATTACAAATATAGGGTTTATAACTGAAATGAATGAGCTCCCACTCTGAAACATTCTCCAATAACTATTGATTTTCTTGCAATAATTGTTATGAAGTCAGCCACAGAAAAAAAGATATGTGCTAAAAAATATCTCCATAATAGAAAAATTTGGGGGAAATGAGGTGTTCTAACTTAAATCTTGAGGGTGAAACAACTGATTTTAGAATTATGTTAATAGATTGCAGTAACAGTAAATGGTGAAGGAAACAAAAAGTCAGGATGGAAAAGTTGTTATTGAGTTAGTTTGGGGAGAGATAGCAAAGGAGACTTTGCTATATTAGGCAGAAATTGGCAAGCATCTTATTCTATAAGTTCCTCTTAGATTTGCTAGGCATATCAAAAACTCCATCTTTTGCCTGTTGAGACCTTTTATGCATATTTTCTATTTGTATGTGTATCTTCCCTGAGGATGGAAGACCAACGGCAACAGATGTAATCCACACATTCTTAGCATCCCTTCCTAGAACCATCATGAAGCCCAGTTTTTTTTTTCAACTGCTGCACCTCAGTTTCTGGCTGCAGATGTGAAGCTGCTTTCCAACTATAATTACCGTATGCCACCTAGTGCAGGGATAACCAATTTGATGGCTTCTAAATGTCTTAAACTGTAACTTTCATAATCTTCAGGAACTGTCTTTTATCTGGATGCCAACCAAGCTTTTTCTTTTTTAAGAATCTCTAGAAGATAATAGCTTTCCTGCTTCTGTTCCCTTGCTTCATTTAAACTAGTGCAGAAGAGTTTTATTGTTATACAGCTATAGCTACAGTTATAATTTTTTAAAAAATAGACCTTTCCGTGATCTAGAGTCCTTATCTATTCAAAGTAATGGAAGTAAGAAAAGTTTAAATATATCATTTTTCTCCCATTTAATTTCCTCTCTTTCTCTTTCTCTTGAAGCAATTTCTCTTTCATTTTCTGTCAAGAGTCGCTCTGCACAGGATCTCAATCTGCAGCTACAAGAGGCAGCAAGAAAGAAATTATGGGCCCTGGAAAATGATGATAAAGATGTTTGTGCTGTTTTCAAGGTGAAGTGGTTGTTACTATTGTTTTCAGAGGAAACTGTACGTCTGTAACTTCTTGCTAGCTTGTTGCACAGCTGTATGGCATCTTCTCATATTGCTTCGCATGGCTGCATAACCCCACCAGAGATTGGAATATTACCATCTCCATTTATTATTTATTGCTAAGTGACATTGTGAGTGCAGTAAAATGTGGAAATCAAACTATCAATAAGCCTCTGACCTATAAAATAAAATGCTATGTGTAAACACACACACATATAGCCTTTTCCTCCCTGACTCAAAATAATTTAAGCATAGCTAGGCTACAGCTGCATTAGACCCAAATTACAGATGTGTACTTCATGCCCGTGCAAATTTTAACCTAGATATTTGGGCACAATTTAAATGATGCAAAATGTTTTAGAATGATTTTATTAACATTCATTAACATCTTAAATATGTATAGCACACTCATTCATACAGTACCGATCTCTAGTTGTAGTAAAAAATCCTTGGAAGAGACCCAGGGTTTTGGATGCAGGACAAAACTGAAGGAAATATAAGCTGTTTGGGCAAAAACCAACCATATTCAATGGACTGACTTGCAAAATGCTGTGTTTTGGGAATAGGGATGATGGAAAAATAGGATAATGGGTTGTCATAGTTTGAAGAAGATACAGCTGGCTAGCACATGGATCTGATCAGGCTTCACTCTGTACCTTATTTTAGACCCCATATTTAAGAATGAATCCTTAATTACTGATTAGATTTCATTGTCCCACCTTGTCTAAAGCTCCAAGTTCCAAATGTCATGCCTATAATTTGCAAAAAAAAAAAAAAAAAAGGATGATAAGGCACATGCTAACCTTTTACCATATTTAACTCTTCTCCTTTTCTGTCTTTTTGCAGGAGCTGTCAGCCAGGCTGGTATGCATCCAGGCACAGGAGAATCGCTTTCTGCTCTCCTTCAGAACTGTGGAAGAAATCTGGAAGTTTTCCACTTATTTGGCACTTGGTAAATCACACTCCACTGAGGAATGACTGGCCTTCCATCAGAAGGGCAGTTGTGGGAACATAAAATATATTGGCCATAATGTTAAGGCAGAACTTCAGGGCAAAACACGAGCCACTTCTAATTTTCTTTTCAAAGACTAGTTTAATATGCTACAAACGTCTCTGTAATACAGGCACTGGAAAAGCACATTCTCTGTTAATGAGACTCTATAGCAGAGGTCCCCAACCTTTTGGGCACCAGGGACCACTTCTGTGGAGAGAGGGTTTTCAGTGGCCCAGAGGGGGTGTGGTTTCATGTACTGTGTGCATCCCGCGGATGGGGCTTTGCTTGTTTGCACGGACCAGTTTCTGGCATGCAACGGCCCGGTGCCAGTCCAGGGATCGGGGGTTGGGGACCCCTGCTCTATACAATAGCTGATAATTTGGGTTAAACTTTGGTCTGAGATAATAAATAAATACAGCTTGGCCTTTGGGGAAAGCACATTACAGGTTTTCGTTCTTCCTTTGGTATGATGAAATAGGATATGTGGGTTGCTGCCTGGAACAACTTCTCTTCACTCCTGAGTACTGGTTGAACTGTGCTCAGGTAGATGATACTGAGATCATTGTCACGGTTGATGAGGACTGCATGGCCACCATGTATCTGGGTCTTCTGCTGCAGGAAGGTAAGGATCCTGAGTCAGAATCCAAAAAAAACGATGCTGTGATGCTGTTTCACTGTAAAGTAGGTCTCCAATATGGCGAGGAAGAAGGATGTGGGAGAAAGATATGCAGGAAAATATTGTATTGGAGGCTGAGTCTATGCATGTTCAAATATCTCTAAAACTTATTCTGGTAACAGGTAGTATTTGCACATTTACTTCCAATGGGACCCTTCCAAGAGCAGAGAACTGTCTGGTACTAATCCTGAGCCATGGCTAGACAAAGTGTGGAGGACATAAATGAATATAAATAATTTCCTTCAGCTGAAACAAAGTGTTTCATTGCAGATATCTTCTGTAATGTAATTTTCTTTCTACTTCTTTTTTCCCCTTCCTTCCTTCCTTCCTTTCTTTCTTTCTTTCTTTCTTTCTTTCTTTCTTTCTTTCTTTCTTTCTTTCTTTACATGTAAAAACACATTTTAAACTATTGGGAAACATTGAACTGTCTCCATATTAGACTACAGTGGGGAGAAAAGAATTTGAACCATTAAATAATTGTCTTTAAAGTGACATTGAACTATATGAAATATTCTCACAAAGAAGAAAGCCTCTGAGATCTTTGGGTGGGGCGGAATCCTATGATAGCAGATAGTTTCATGTTTGCAGCACCATGACAGGAAAAAAAACTGTTCCTGGTATTTAAATGGAAATTGAAATGATTTGGAATAGAACTTTTAGAGATCTAAAAATGTGCAAGCGTTCTTAGGAAAGTAGATACTGCCCCACTATTTGCAGAAGTCGCGTTGTTTCTTTCTCTTCTCCTCTTTCGGTAAATAGGCAGCTTTTTTGCCAGAGCAACACTCACCATCCTTGCAGAAGAAGAAGAAGAGGAGGAGGAGGAGGATTTAAAACTCCTCAAGAATGAATTAGTCCATGTGAAAGACATTGGACATGAAACCAAGTGGGAAGGGACATCACTGTTGACCGATCAGAGGGGTCTGATATCTATCACAACTATAGAGCCATTGCCCCCTCCATTTTACCAGTAAGTAGATTGTCTGTTGCCCTGTCTACATCCAACTGTTGTACTGTGACTACATGCTGAGTTCACTTGTGCTACCTCAAGCAAAATATCATTTTCTAACTTTGAGATTAAAATCGGCTGCTGTTTGTCATGTATACTTAAAATCTTATTTTCAACCTCTAATTCACTTATAACGTTTACAGTAATGTTCTCATTAGAATGGTTTGCAAATTTGGTTTGTGTACAAAGACGTATGTTTGTTTAATAGGGATTTTTTTTGGGTTCTTCAGATATTCATAACTCTTCATGTCATATTTGCCAAAACAAGATTTAGTGTGCTAGATTTAAGAATGCTGACAAGCTTTTTAAAACAGAAAGGTTTCTGCTTTTTAAAAAAATCATGTCTGTCAAAATGTACGCACAAACTATATGGAAAGGTCAGATCAATATTCTTTCTACAGAACATTACCTTATGCCTAGGCAATCTTCTCTAGATTTGCATTGGCTTCCGTGACTGTGAATCTCTCTCTGACCATTATTCCTGTCATCTGCTGCCTGCCTTTTTTTAAGTGTAGGAGTTGGGGATGTAATTTTGTCTGAAAAGCATTCGCCCTAGTACCAAGATCAACTGTCTCCATAAGTCAGATATTTTGAAAACACTGATGAGTTATCCTGGTATTTGTATCTATATTTTATCTCCAGAATCTTGATTTGTATTTTATTTGTGTAATACTCTTTTAAGATAGGCATCTAAACTATTGCTATTATTATTACCACCATATTGTTGGGTCATGAATTCCATGAATGAATTATAAAAGAGAAGGCATGCAAAGACTCTGGTGCCATGGAACAGATCTAGCAACTAATTATCTCCTACCTGGATATCATCAACCATATATTTCCCTCAGAGAAGCAGTTTGTTCATAGCTGTTTGCATTTGCAGGTGGTTTTTGAAGAACTATCCAATCAGTTGTGGCATATCCAAAGAAATCAGTGGGTCTGACTCTTTGCAGATTGGTGAGTGTAATAAAACTCAAGATCAGTTTGCTTAAAAAAATTATTAATTGACCACCTCCCTTTTTATTTCACTTGTTCTCTATCTGCCACATTCATAGGACTTTCAAGACCAGAACTGTGCCATTTGTTCTCAATGTGTATGTGAGTGTGTGCATGCGTGTGCGTGTGTATGCATATATTGTATGTATTTATACACACACACTTGCACAAATATACAACATGTCTCTCTGTGTATTTAAAAAAACAAAAACAATTCAAATTTTGAAAGCAAAAGAAAAGGAAAGAAAAATTTAAAAATGCAAAGAAAAGATAAAGAGCGTTATAAAGAAACTTCCTCCAATCTTCTGAACAGCAGTTAAAAGTATATTGATATTTTACGCTCTAACTCTAAGGTTACAACCCAATTTTCTTTTTTTTCTCATAGTCTTCTCTTTCTAATCATTAAACCTATAAATCACAAGTTCATTTTTTTGTCTCTTTTCAGCAGAAAGTCCATAAGGGATTACAATATAGTCATTGTCCTTTCTCTAATCAAACAAGACAATTTTGTCATCTCTGCCAATTCTGTCATCTTTACCAGCCATTCCTCCCTTATGGGTATTTCATAATCTTCCCATTTTTGTATATATAATCATCTTCAAGCTGTCACTATACATAACAGCAATCTTCCATAATTATTTTCTAATTTTCTATCTATTAGTCCCCCAATAAAAAGTTCTGCTTTCAATTAAGTATTCATTAAAATTCTTGGCATCATTGTATATATATTTGAACCTCAGATTTTCTGGCTTCCATTCGTTCTCATTGTAGCAGTCCTGCTTTTGAACAGAATGAGAATGTCACTATAACCCTGCAGGAAAGAAGAATTGTCAATTTTTACCATTGTGATCTTTGCTGGAAAAGTGATTTTAGTGTCAGAGTTGTGGGGGGGGGGAATTGTATGTTTGTAAAGAAATGGTTGGTAGTGGACTCAAAGGAAGCCTACCTCTGTGCATGTATGACCTCTATTTCTAACTTATCCAATCCAATATGAGTATGGTGGTTACACATCTCTGATTAGTTTGATTCATAAAAAGGCAGAAAAAATACTGCCAGGCATGATACTTGTCTTATTTTAACTAACAAATGGAACCATTGGAAAACATTTTCCTTTCTGTTTAGTTATCTTTAGAACATGTTAGTCTGGAGTCTAAAAATATTGAGAAAAATCCCCTCCAGTTTTCTAAGGATGTTTGTGTTGATTTGGATTTTTAGAAAGACTATCCCTGTTGCTTCTATTATTTTATAGCTTGCTGAGAAAGTGGGGAAATTCATGAACACTTGGCCAACATTTAAAGTGCTGTATTTTTTTTTTCAGGGATTTTCCAGCAATCAGTGAAAAAGGGTTTATTTGTTCAGGATTTTTTGCCTTCCTGATTAGCAAAAAAGACATCTGTGTGACCAATTTAGACTGAGCTGCTCTCAGCGCTAATTAATTTGCTAAAAAATAGCAAAAGATCCATGATAACAACAACAACAACAACAACAATAATAATAATAATAATAATAATAATAATAATAATAATAATAAAGTTGGAAGGGACCTTGGAGGTCATCTAGTCCAACCCCCTGCTCAGGCAGGAAACCCTATACCATTTCGGACAAATGGCTGTCCAGTCTCTTCTTAAAAACTTCCAGTGTTGGAGCATTCATTGCTTCTGGAGGCAGGTTGTTCCACTGATTAATTGTTCTAACTGTCAGGAAGTTTCTCCTTAGTTCTAGGTTGCTTCTCTCCTTGATTAGTTTCCATTAGTTTGATGTAGGGCAAATATTTTTGTCAATGACTATTTCCCTCCCACCCACAAAACCCCCTGTAACAAATTGAAATGTCTTCAGAGCTTCTTATATGTCTGTAGAATAAATAACTGCCTGGTGTTTTGTTTTGTTTTTTTAAAAACTACTGAAGAAAACAAAAATGTCATGGAAAACAAAGAGTTTTTGTTTTAATGCTTCGTTTGCACACATACACATCCTCCACTGCCTCTTGCCATGGTGCTGCTGTGAGAGAATGATACAATTGTTCAGCCTGCTCATTCTATTTTTCAGGGCAAGGGAGATGCACAGCTATGGAAGATCACAGAGGAAAAAGCTGGGATGAACTGAGTTACTGCAAAGGGGATATCCTAGAGGTGATCGGCTTTCTCATTCCGGGTCTCCGTTGGTTTATAGGGAAATCCACAACTAGCGGGATAATTGGCTTTGTCCAGACCAAATCAGTACAGCTTGAGAATTATGAATCAATGTAAGTATGATGTGTGTGTGTGTGCTTATATAAAAATAAAAAACAGAGGTGGAAACCAAGGCAGAATTCACGACCTTCAGATCATCTAGTTGAAACATGGCATGATCCAAGCTTTTATATTTAAGATGTAAAACGGGTGCATAGAATCCTGGGTAAAAAAATAAATATTATTTGTTCAAACCATATGATAAAAATTAAAGAAAAACAAAAAACAGAACCTTTCACGTGGTCTCAATTTTTCCTTGATTGTTGTGGCAGAAGTAGTCAGAGGAACACGGAGTTCTCTTTTCTCCATGGATTGGAATTTTTCCCTGCTCCCAAAGCTGTGTTGCATCAAGCAATCCAGATTTATGATTTGAGTTTTGTGGGCTTTTTTGTTATCTTTTTTTTAACTACATCTTCTCACCGCTCAAGGTTTACTGACCATCCTTTCAAGGTCAGTAAAATGAGGACCCAGATTGTTGGGGGCCAATATGCTGACTCTATAAACCGCATAGAGAGGGCTGTAAAGCACTATGGAATGGTATATGTCTAAGTACTAAGTGCCATCTTAAACATTATAGCCATTTCCACCAACCTTATTAAGCTCTCCTTTAGAATATTCAGCATTTTATTAAAATGTATGCCCTTTTTCTCCCAGTTGTTGTTACATCAGCTATAAATAAGCTTGTCTGAGGTTGTGATAAGTGTTACCTATGATATAATAAGAATATTTTGGTAAATATTAGCACAATATTAGAAGAGGTTTCACTTTCATGTATAGGAATTACACATTGTGTTTATTTTATCCTTCTTTGTTGAGGAAGTCCCAGGGGGCTAGATTCATATCTCGAGATATTATCCAAACACTCTTTCACAGGCAACTATACTGTAGCTAAGTGAACATGTGTTAAGCCCAAATTGTTGTTTTGTTGTTAATTGCGAAGTCGTGTCCGACCCATCGCGACCCCATGGACAACGTTCCTCCAGGTCTTCCTGTCCTCTACCATCTTCTGGAGTCCATTTAAGTTCACACCTACTGCTTCAGTGACTCCATCCAGCCATCTCATTCTCTGTCGTCCCCTTCTTCTATTGCCCTCAATCTTTCCCAGCATTAGGCCTTCTCCAGTGAGTCCTTCCTTCTCATTAGGTGGCCAAAGTATTTGAGTTTCAACTTCAGGATCTGGCCTTCTAAAGAGCAGTCAGGATTGATCTCTTCTAGGACTGACCGGTTTGAACGCCTTGCAATCCAAGGGACTCGCAGGAGTCTTCTCCAGCACCATAGTTCAAAGGCCTCAATTCTTTGGCGCTCAGCCTTTTTTATGGTCCAATTTTCACAGCCATACATTGCAACTGGGAAAACCATGGCCTGGACTATACGCACTTTTGTTGGCAGGGTGATGTCTCTGCTTTTTAGTATGCTGTCTAGATTTGCCATAGCTTTCCTCCCCAGGAGCAAGTGTCTTTTAATTTCTTGGCTGCAGTCCCCATCTGAGGTGATCTTGGAGCCCAGAAAAATAAAATCTGTCACTACCTCCATTTCTTCCCCATCTATTTGCCAGGAATTGAGAGGGCCGGATGCCATGATTTTGGTTTTCTTAATGTTGAGTTTCAAGCCAACTTTTGCACTCTCCTTCTTCACCTGCATCAAGAGGCTCTTTAGTTCCTCTTCACTTTCTGCCATTAGAGTGGTATCATCTGCATATCTTAGGTTGTTGATATTTCTCCCGGCAATCTTACTTCCAACTTTTGATTCATCTAGCCCTGCCTTTCTCATGATGTGCTCTGCATATAAAGTTAAATAGGCAGGGCGACAGTATACAGCCTTGCCGGACTCCTTTTCCAATTTTGAACCAATCAGTGGTTCTGTGTCCAGTTCTCATGTTGCTTCTTGACCCGCATATAGGTTTCTCAAGAGACAAATGAGATGGTCTGGTACTCCCATCTCTTTAAGAACTTGCCACAATTTGTTGTGATCCAAATTAACAATTAACAAATTAATAATATGTAAATCCAACAGAATCTTTATTTTAGGAAGCCTCAGGTAATAGATAAAAAAACCCACAAAGTATGGAAAAATTGTGTCATTTAATTGCAATAGCCTCCATGCTTGAGTTTTACACAAGCTGATTAACCTGAAGATTCATCAGGAAAAAGTGACAAAGCAACATTGTTGTACGTCAGTTAGTATAATTTAAAAATGGAAACCAACTCTTAGCTAATAATTAATAGCACTTAGCACTTAGACTAATATACTGCTCCATAGTGCTTTACAGCCTTCTCTGAGCAATTTACCGTGTCAGCATATTGCCCCCCCCCAAAAAATGGGTCCTCATTTTACTGCCCTTGGAAGGATGAAAGACTGAGTCAACCTTGTGCTGGTCAGAATCGAAATGCTTCCTACAATGAAGTTCATTCCATTAATTTTGGGCGGTTTGTCTTTTGCCCAAAGGTTTATAACTTTTTTAATAGCTTTGGAATATCTTTTTTTCAGAACATTGGTATAGATTTATTTTGGCAGAGCTAGTCATAGTGCTCTGACAGAGGTAAATAGGTACAGGCCAGGCAAAGATAGGTCAAGGAGTAATTTGGATACTTGGATACAAGATGCAGAATATGGAAATCATTTTATGGACACTGAGGAAAGTCTGTTGTGGGATGGTGGTTCCTGATAGGTAGGCAGAAAAAAGCAAAAGAACTTGGCAAATCTATCTCAGGGAACTTTCGGTTGAGACAATTATAAGACAATATTTTTAGATAAATGAGTGGGGTTTTATTTAGTGAAGTTTATTTCCAGAATGTTGCCTGAGCCTATATGATAAGCCCCCTTTGAAAACATTTTTCTTGAACTATTATGTAAAATTCTAAATAATATTTAATTTAACCACAATGGGACACAGAATAAAACTGGCAAGCAAAAGAATAGTGCAAGAAATGTATTACAATGGTAATACATTTATTACTATTAATAACTATTAATAACTATTAATAGTAGTTAATAAAAGTAGTTATTAATAACTACTATTAATAACTATAACTATTAATGGCTTCACTAATAGTTCAATAGTTCAATACCTCAAAACATTTTATTTAACAATAAATACAGAAATAGTTTTTCATTACTATCTTTAATACACTTTTCATTTCTTTGTTTACTTTCCAGTCTAGATTACAACCATGTTATTTCTTGCTTGATCCAGGGCTAGAAACTAGAAGACCCTGAATTTTAGTCTTTCCTTGCTCAGCTAGGCAACCTTGAACCAAGTCATTCTCTCACAACTTTAGGAATGGAAACCATTTGCAAAAAATCTTATAAAAAAAACAACAGGGATTGAGATTCAGTCAATCACTAGGAGTCAACAATGACAGCAAAAGCAAAATAAAACAAATAAAACAAAATATTCTTGGTTCTCTCTAATTCAAATGCTAAGTCTGCCATATTTGGTTTTCTAAGATCAGTTCCAGTTGATCATGTGCCTATTAAATAGTTATCCTTCCCCCTCTTTTATAAAATCTCAAGTGTAGTTCTTTGTCCAGTCAATGGAAAAAAAGCAGATGGGAGAGAGATGGGATGCTTTTATCTAAAGTAAGGTAAGGACTCATAAACAATTCAGAATGCAAACCAATAATGATGCTGAACTAAAGGATGCTCTTCCTCATTTATTCTGCATCAATGTTAAAATAATTTAAATAATGCCCATTTGGCTCAGTTTTACCTGAGTGGAGAGGATATGCCTTTTATATGACTGTTGTAAAATTCTTGGAATGTTACCCTTAGGGAGGACACATCAAGAATCTTAAGAGATATCTAAGAGTAGAATTCGACCACAGGAGCCTTCTTTGTTATAATATAGGTCCCTTGACGTACACCCTTTCATTTAATAAACTGGCTCTGCTTCCACTTTTGCCTTAGTTATGCAGAGCACCAGGATATTGTGAGAGGTTATTCATCTGCAGTGAATTCTTCCTCTCTTCTCTCCCTATGACTTTGAAGTAACTTTTAAAACAGATTAAATTAAAATGCAGGAAAAGTAGACTTTAACCACTATCTAGATAGATTTGCAATAGTCCCAAGTCATGCTTCGTGCTAAGGCCAGGGTTTTTAAACACCATTTATTGAGTAGATATTATGATTTTATTTCTTATTACTTCCACTGGAGTCAGGCAGCTAATTAAAGCAAACAAACAAACATAAATAAATAAATACTTATGTGTGGCATCAGTGCCAAAGACAAAAGAGAATACATTTCTACCAAGTGCAAATTTATTTTTTTGAGTTAATGTCTTGTTGTCTGCAAAAACTTTGCAGTCATGTGAAATTGTGGTGGCCACAAGGTGTCGTTATTGTCTTCCACAAGATGGTAACTTTGCTATTGCCCTGAAAGGAGTCTTCCTTTGTGTTATATTTCTTTGTCAATTTTTATGGATTGTAAATGCTTAAACCTATGTATCTTCCAATGAGATTTACTTCCAGATAAGTGGCCATTGAATTGCACGCTAAATGATTGAAACCAGAAACTTACATTTTACATAAAATATCTAAGTATAATCAGTGAAGCCTGTGAAGAATGCTAGATATCTGATTCATTTAATAGCAAAGGAATTTTAACATTTATATATAAAACTAAACCTGACAAAAAAATTTAAAAAAAAATAAAGCTGGGAAGATAATTTTGGATTTGATAAATGCCATTGGAACTTTTTGTGCCTTTACATTTTTGTGTGTGTGTGTGTGTATCATGCAAAAGGAAAACAATTCATAGGTCTGATAATCTCTTTAGACTGTTTTCGTATAGCAATAATACACAAAGGGAGAATGATGTGTGACATGATATGTGACATGAAAGGAGGCTATCACTCAGTACTTGGGTCACATCTTCTGATGCAAGTATCATCAATCAATCGATCAATCAGAATAGAGCTAGAAGGGACCTTGGAGGTCTTCTAGTCCAAACTCCTGCTTAAACAGGAGACCCTACACCATTTCAAATAAATCATTGTCCAGTCTTTTCTTAAAAACCTCCAGTGATGAAGCACGCCAACTTCTGAAGGCAAGTTGCTCCATTAGTTAATTGTATATAGTATATAGTACAATGAACAATATAACAAATATATAAACTGTGCCATGGTTGCCATCTCCAAACACTTGGTGTATTTGTATAATTGGCACCTTGGTATGAAAATTGGCACCTATTATATCAGTAGTATCAGTCCTCAATTACTCAGTCCTCTTGGCTGGAGATATGGAGAATTTACCAACTAGTATTCCATAAAAGTTCCTTTTATTGGTTTATTGTTTGTATTCTCCTGGTATATACATTAATATAATGTAAGAAATCAGTTCAGTTCCTGTTGTTATTGCAGAAATATGGAAAACTAAAAAACCGTATAAAGACCTAAAGTATATTTTTATAGGTTTTATAGTTTTTAAAAAATATGAGAAAATTTCTGAAAAAGTGACACAACAGCAACCACCTTTGAGAAATTCTACAGTAAAAAATATATGTATTCAAATAAATCATCTATGTTAACGACATATTCCCTAATCAATACTTTCATCTGTATAAATGTCATTCTAAACAGCTATGTTGAATAATAGAGACAATACTTGTGTCTCTCCTTGTATACTTCTTTTTTTTTTTTATTGAAAATTTCTGAAATTTTACAAGACAAATCCCCTCCCCAACCCCCCCCAGCCTCCCGTACCCTCCCCCAATTCCCCAAACCTCCCTAACCCTCCCCTGGACCTCCCAGAGTTGATTACAGGCTTATCCAAAATATTTCGAAGAAAAAAAAGAAAAAAAGAAAAAACTTAAAACACATATAAAACTTAAAACACATATAAATCCTAAACAAGTCTAGATATTTTAAATTAAATAGATTATCTCTAGAAAGTAATAATCATTAAGCAATTATAATATACTCTAAACATCTTCTAATCATACTTATAATATTATCCATCATTCTATATAAGTTCCTCCCAGAACACAATTTTAAACACTACTTTCTTTGAACATCTATAACTATAATATAAAATCTAATTTAAATCATAAACAAATCTAAATACGTTTAATTAAACGAGTTATACTCCCCCCAAAACACAGATTTAAACATTACTTAAAACTTAAAACCTTAGAGTCCCCTTATACACATTTAATCAAGTTCCATCTTAAAAATAATAATAATAATAATTAGAAAAAAAATAAACCCAAACACTAAACACATTATAGTATACTCCAAACCTTCTAATATCATGCTAATATTATCATTTTTATAAACTCCCCCAAAACACAAATTTAAACATTACTTAAAACTTAAGAAATCCCTTATACACATTTAAATCTTTATCAATAACAAATTCCATCCACAATAAACACATTAAAAATTTAAATCTTCACCAATAACAAATTCCATCAATCTCGATTGTCCATTTTCATTCTCCATCCTTATCATTCTCTAATTTTTATCAAACTCAAGAGAAATTCTTTGAGATCTGCCTTTAAGGATTCCTTCAAAATTTCTGAATCTCCCAGCAACTCAGAAGCCAATACATGTGGGGATTCCTTAAACTCCTTATTCTGTTGGTCTTTTTCTTTATAATTATGTGTTGCACGAATTGTCTTCTGCCCCTTCCTCTCAACTTGTTGAGACTCCTCAAGCTGAGATTTCCCCTTTTTCATTTCAGACAACAATTCCATCCTTGAAGATTGCTCCAGAGGCTTTATAAGTCTTGCTTCTCCCACAGATTCAGAAACCACTAGATGTGAAGCTTCCTTGATCTTCTTCTGTTGTTGCTTTTCTTTACAGTTATATGCTACACAAGTTATCTTCTGCTCCTCAATCTGAACATGTTGAGACCTCTCAGGCAGTGGTTCCCCAATTTTAAAGTCTTCAAACTGTACTTCTGCATTCTTTTCTTTCAAGGTTTTAAACTTAATAGGTGACGATGAACATACCCCCAGGACCGAAGTATAAAAATCTTTTGCTTGAGAAGCAGTATTAAGTCTATAAGATATCCCCAGGTAGTTCACCACCATTCCAATCGGAACATCCCATCTGAACGAAATTCGTCTCTTTTTAAGTTCATTTGCTAAAAAAGCAAACTCCTTTCTTCTTCTTAAAATTTTAGATGGGATCTCCTTTAAAATTATAACATCTTGTGAAGCGATTTGAAATCTCTTTTTATAAAAAGCTTGTATAATTTCATTGCGTAGAGATCTTTTCCCAAAGTAGATTACCACATCTCTTGGCAAATTCTTTTGCACTGCCACCACAGAGTTAACTCGAAATAATTTTTCAATTTCACTAAGTATTTCTTTTTTTTCTTTATTCAAAATCACAGCAAAGTCCTTTGCAACCATCTCTTTCAGATCTCCTTGCAAGGACTCTCCCAAGCCTCTAATTCTTAAGGCATATTCCATTTGTCCATATTGAAGCATAAGAATCTCATTTTCCATTTCTTTTTCCATACTTTCAATTTTTCCCTCCATTAATTCCACTTTTTCAGCTACTTCTTCCACACGGGAGTTCAACTTTTCAATAACAGAAGCAACTCCTTTTAAAGCCAAAACTATGTCTTGCCTCAAAATCTTGTTATTTTCCTCTAAAATCTTTTTCATTTCTGCCCTAATTTGAATTGTGAGATTTCCCATCATATCTTGCAAATCCTTCATGATTGTTGGTTGAATCACAGAAGAGGGTGAAACTATTGATTTAGGAACTGTAAGAGTCCCTAGACGCTTTGGAGCCATCTTAAAAAAAAAAAAAAAACTTTACTCCTTCTTGAGAATTACAAAAATTTAAAATAATAAAAAAGGGGAGTTAAAAAAGAAGAAAAAAGAAAAAAGAAATTGAAGTATCCGTTCCAATCATTAAAAAGGGGGAAGAAAAAACACCAAAAATCCTGCCTTTTAAAAGTACAAAAGACAAAGCCAAAAAGTCAAACAAAAACAATAATGTTTAAAAAATTAAACAACAAAAATAATAATGCTTCTAAAATCCATCCAATCATTAAAAAGAAAAAAAAGAGAAAGTAAGAGAAGCCGATCGCCATTCTAACTTCCCAAAAAAAAAAACGCTAGAAAGTCTGCCAATCGCCATTTTACTTTCCCTTTCAGCACAAAGTAAAAAGTAAAAGGAGAGAATATAAACATGAAAATAAACCTTTAAGCTTAAAATACATATAAAATCAAAGAAAGCAAAAAGTAAATCCTCTAATCAACTCTGTCCGCTTCTAAAAAAAACTCACCAGGTCCCTTTAAGCGCGGAGGTGGTTGCAACGGCTTGTTTTGTCCCTAGGGACAAAAGCAGCTGGGAAGCGGAGACAGTCTGAACTCTGTGGGAGCACTCTGTCACCCCCCAAAAAAAGAAATTGGGGGTACATAAGAGGCTCTACCACTATTCAGACAACCCTCTTTCCCCCCCCCCTTTGCCCGGGAGGGGGATTTTGAACCGCAGAACAGATGATGTACGCTGTTCATAGCGATTCATTACACTTACCCAGGAGGACGGCTACAAAGTAGCCGCCATCGCCGCGCAACCGTGTATACTTCTAATATATTTTTCCTTTGGTTGCATTTGTTAAAACTTCATAGCAAGCATCACGATAAGAGAAGGTTTTGAATGACTTTAGTGTAGGTGTGTGTGTGTGTTTACTGTTAAGTGATGCCTCCTTGCCCTAGGAAGAAAAAAAAATGGACCTTGAACTGCAGAACAAGACATAGCTGAGATGTTTTCAAGGGCCTTTTTAAAAACATAACTCGGGATGTCAATCAAATAGCTTGCTTTCTATACATTTTCTACATTCAGTGTACCCATTTATCCTTCCATTATATTTTTTCAGCAATGACCCTCTGGGGTTGGTTTTATTAAGCATCATTAAATGCTTACTGCAAAATCATTGCTTAGTTTTGGGAATGAGTGGGGGTTTGTGCTTGAATTCTTCTAATCTAATATTAGATTGCAGGATCTGGATTTTTCTTTTTGCATTTTACAGCAGGAAAAAGGTAAGTGGTGAGGATGGAGGTTAGGGCCCCAAGTTTGTGGGTTGATTTCTGAATGTTTCATTACTAGGCTAGGTAATATCTTCAGGGGAGTTTAGGGCAGGGGTCCCCAATCCCCGGTCCGTGGACCAGTATCGGTCCACAGAATGCCAGCAAGCGGACCGCAAAAACAAGCAAAGCTCCATCCTCAGGATGCAGGCAGTATTCAAAACCTCACCTTCAAAACCTTTCTCCATGGCACCGATCCATGGTGCCCAAAAGGTTGGAGACCTCTGGTTTAGGGGATGTCAGTATTGAAACATTCAGAAACCAACCCACAAGCTCGGAGAACGAACCTCCACCATCCTACACCCGAGCTACAGATATTCAACATCATCCTAAAGATAAGTGGGTTCTGGGAACATAAACAATATTCAGGACTGGCTGGTCATTCTCTGCCTTTTCTTCCCCAACACAGGAGAAAGAACCCTGTATTCTTCAGTGAAGAAGAAATTTCTGCCTTCCTCCAGGCTCCATGTAATGACAATGAGGTATATTACAGTAATCTTCTTAATGAATGGGCACAGACAGACATCACCTCTGTATATAGACTTGGTATGTTTCCATATCTCTGGATATTGTCTCTTTCTAATGTCTTATTTCTTGTTCCCAGATTTTCTGCTGCTTCCTATCTTTATACTATTCATCTTCTGATAGAATATTTTCTTTGAAAAATACTCAAGAAATAGTTTGATGTCATGTTGATCTCTATAAGCTTTAGTTCTTAGTAGACATAATAACAGGAGGATGAGATGTAATATAACCAAGACACTAAATCAGGGGTCTTCAAATTTGGCAACTTTAAGACTTGTGGACTTCAACTCCCAGAATTCCTCAGCCAGCCTTACCCAATTCATGTTTATTTATCACCTGTTAATTTGTATTAACAGTTACATAGGAATAGTATATTTTTTTTCCACTTCACTTTATTATG
This sequence comes from Crotalus tigris, assembly GCF_016545835.1. Lineage (NCBI taxonomy): Eukaryota > Metazoa > Chordata > Lepidosauria > Squamata > Viperidae > Crotalus > Crotalus tigris. The sequence goes on along the minus strand of NW_024096478.1, from coordinate 6,584,593 downwards.
CTTTCCAGATACTGCCTTTTTAAACATTCAAATAGAAAGTTTGCAGCAACTTTGCAGTGAACAAATCTACTGGCACCATTTTTCCAACGTTTGCTCACTTCATGTCTTTGTGTCCTATTTTAGTAATTGTCATAATATTTCAAACTTTTTCAACATTATTAATCATTTTGGCCATAAAAAAGATTTTAATTAAGGCATGTACTATTTTTAGACCTAATGCTATTGCACACTAAATAGACTATATAGAGTGTAAAACATAACTTTTATATGCAATGGGAAAGCAAAACAATTGTGTGATTCGTTTTATTGCAATATGTGTTTTACTGTGATAGTCTGGAACTGAATTTGCAATATCTCCAAAGTGTGCCTGTACTCTGCCACATCAAAAGGCAATTGAACAATAGGAATGAACAAAATTTTTCTATTATTTCTAATGACATTTTCAATGTAGAAAATGAATAAGTTGACCTAATTCAGAATTTACAGTATTCTCTTTCTTCATTGTAGTACAGTCATCTACTGTAGCTTTATATCCCCTACACTCATCTTATTCTTTCCTTGTTTCTTCCTTCCCAAGCTAAGATTGGACTTCATTTTTTCTTGTGTATGCTTTGAATGAAGCAACTTAAGTTTTTTGTTATAATGCCAAGTTTGAAGTTTGACTTTTGATCTTGCATATTTCTTTCCTTTTTCTTGATTACACAGATGGCTTTGAACCTATTGCAATGTACCCACAAAGACCATCAGGTGAGTATGGTTGAAAGGGAAAATGGAATGTTTTTTCCCCCTGAAATGTATTACCATAAAAGGAATCATATTGTTATGCTTCCTTAATCATTTTCAGATGCTGCTGTACATGGACATAAGAATGGTTGGATATTTGAAAATTGGGGGAAGCAATCTTATAACAGTTTATTTACTCATACTGATTCTGAGAAGTCAACTCCAGTGGTTGAATCTTCACCTTTCACCCTTGAACATTTACTTCTGCCAGAGCCAGATGACCTTGATGACCCCAAGTTCTTTATTGATCTAAATGCTGGGCATATGGAAGACTGTGATGTGTTTGATCCTATACTGACTTTCCTCAATCAAGATAGCTATGTGCCTCATTTCCAAAGTCTCTATGACCTCTCCTTTTCCTTCCTCAGTTCTACCTTATATGGTTTCACCACTGAAGAGGAGTTAGTCATATATCTGGAGACATCCAGGAACTGGGCTAAGAGGGGCCACCTTGCTTGGGCTCATATTCGGATATGTTATCTTTTGGGCCGCCTCTGTGTCAGGAAGGCCAAGTTCTCCCAAGCACGAGTCTACTTTGAGGAAGCCATGAATATTATGGACAAGGGGTTTGAAGATCTACCTCTACTTACCTCATTACATGCAAATCTTGCTGCCATTTATCTAAAACAAAAGATGAAGCAAAAGTTCTTATCCATGATTGGGAAAGGGATGACACTCCTGGCCTGCATGTCTGGACACTGCTTCAGTTCTGAGACTGAACTAGAAGTTATGATGTATATCCTGAGAGAAGCCATTGCTGTAGGCAACACAACAATGGAGATTCGGTCCTGCTTCCTCATTGTCAGACTCTTCTTGCACCTGGGCAAATATGATGAGGTCCTTCCTTTTGCAGAACGTTTGCAGTTTCTGAATGCACAGCTTACCAGCCAGGCTACCAATGCATTTCCTTTAGATACAATGCCTTTTCTTGCCTATCTGTATGGAAAAAAGTATGTGCCCCATGTAGCTTTAGCAGCTGCCAGGATGGTCTCCCCCAGCAATATAAAAGGTGGCTTCACACCCATTTGGAGAGCTGGATTCATCCTTGCAAACACTTCTAAACTCTTGAAAGTCCAAGAGAAAAGCAACAACAGCATCTCAGCATTGGCTTGCTTCTATCTGCATTGTGGGTTGTCCTTCTCCCACGAAGCTGGGACTGTATCTACTGAAAAAGCCTTGTGTGCACTTTTATCCAAACTGTACCTCAAATATGGCATGCTAGAAAAGGCTGTGCATTACTCCAACCAAGCCGTTGCCCTTGGTAAAGTGATGGGTGAAGAAGAAGCATTTGAAGCATCCCTTTCTTTGGGGTGGTTGTTTATTTTGAACAGCCTACCAGAAAAGACCTCAGAGATCATGCAATACCTCCTGTGTTCTCTGCGGCAGACAGACAGTGTCACACAAGATGGGGTCGTTCACAATCTTTTAGCCATTGCCCTTACAAGAGAAGGGCAGGTGCAAAAGGCAGCAGAGAACTACTTATGGGCCTTGAAGAAAGCCCAGGAAAATGGAAATCAGCGTAACCAAGCCATTGCCTTAGCCAACTTTGGTTGCCTGGTCACATCTTTGGGGGCTTACTATTTAGGCGAATACTATTTTCTCCAGGCCATTCAGCTGTATTTTGAACTCCAGGATGGTGATGATACACAGATGGAACTGGTGCACATTTTGTTATGGGTGGCTCAGTCCAAGCTAGTGAGGTATAAGGCAGAAGAAGGCATTGTCTTTTATGAGCTGGCCTTGGCCATTGCCTTGAAGACTCAAAATGTGATAAGTGAGTACTTATTCTTAGGGGAAATTGTCAAGTCAAGTGTGTTATTTATTCGGCATTTTTTTTTTAAAAAAAAATCTCTATCCTACCTGATGCCGTGTAGGTCAACTTCATGTCACTGAGTCCCTCTGCCATTTCTATAGTAAAGTGCATCCTGATATCAGAGCCTCCATTCTATACCACGAGCACCACGTTCTCCTAGCTCGGCATCTCCAGGACAGAGAAAAAGAAGGTCACCTTCTACAGGTCCTCAGCCAGCTCTACCAAAGTTTACAAACACCCAGGTGAGTCAGCATTCATGTTCCTTGTTAAATGTTGAAATAATGACTGGGACTAAAAGTGTTACAATATTTTGAACAGTATTTTGGTTTTATTGGATTTTGTTATTAAAGCAATTTCCTTTTATCATTGGTGCTCTCTGAGCTTGCTTGTTTTCTTGCAGACCTTTCATTACCCTAACTAGGTAACATCATGTTACCTGATGTTATGTTATGATGATGTTACCTAGTTAGGGTAATGAAAGGTCTGCAAGAAAACAAGCAAGCTCAGAGAGCACCAAGGACCCCTCATTTCAACCCCTGAGCTACAAATATTCTCCTTCCTTTTATCATTCTCAAGTGAAAAACAATAACATTTAAAGCATGAAATTCTAATCTAGAATATTGTTGTCTTTAAGCCCAAATGGCATGAGTTCTACTGTTCATAATCCATTGAACACTAGATCATAAAGCAACAAATTCAGTCTTTTCAAAAAGGTTCATTAGTTTTTAATGTATTCCCTGCCATTGATTTTAATGTCAGATGCTTTGAACATTTTGGAAAGAAGGGGAAAAAATCATACTCATTTGATATTATTAGTTTATTGTATATGTATTATGTAGGAATAATGAAACATTCTCTTGTGTTCAGTTGTCTTGGTTTGTGGGAAAATCAGCATGGATTAATATCTGTGACACTTTAAAGCAAAGCATGTTTTCTCTTGGTAAGCCAGAAGTCACTTCATCAGTCATATAATATGTTCACCTGTCAGATAAATACAGATGAGAATGATATCTGGAATATAAGGAAAGAGGCAAAAAGAAAATAAGTACACAGACTTCCTTGCTTTAAAAAAAAAAAAGGGGGGGGGGGTTTAGAAACAATTCTGCACCCAGATGCAGAATATCAATGTATTTACTGTGAATTCAGCTCAGAGCTCATTTGTTAACAAGTGTAATCATATTAATATGCCATGTTGCAAATGGCTGAACGAAAAGCACTGGACCTACATACAATAACCAGGATACAAAGAAGAGTGTGTGGATGCACAGGAGAGAAATGTATATGTCACCAGATATTTCAAGCTAGGTTTTCCATAGTGGTTCACTTGCTTCAAGTTGCCACCTTTTCCTTTGTTTTTTCTTTTAATAAAGAATTTGTTTGAAACATTTAGAAAATAGAATAAGTAGCTACATAAGAAAAAAATAGGGGGAATAAATATCAGCAAAGAAAGATTGATAATTATAAAATTTAAGATTCATTAACTCAATATTTCATTAATTTGTTAATTAAATCTATAGACCTAACTTCCATATATTATCTTAAGAAAAAAGTTAAAATCTGTATAACATTCTAAAGATTAATATTGATAACTTTGCTATTTGTCATTGTTCTAAAAATAAATGCACATAATTATATAAAAGAAAGAAAAGAGCAAAGGGAAAAAGAGAAAAGAATAAAAAATACAAAAAGGAAAAGAATTCAATAAAAACAATATTAAGTTCTAATCTCCTCCCATTGTTTCTTACTGGCAATCAATGTACTTTATCAGCCCTCCAAGGCAGACCAGTCTTGGAAACCTTATATATACTAATACTGCTTTTATTACAAATTTACAGTAACAGAATATTGCAAGTCTGAATGTACTTCCCCCCTCTTTTAGTTATCTTCCTGAGCAGGGGTCCCCAACCCCCGCTCCATGGACCGGCACCGGGCTGCAGCATGCCAGAAACCGGTCCATGCAAACAAGCAAAGCCCCATCTGTGGGATGCAGGCAGTACATGAAACCACACCCCCTCCGGTCTTCAGAAAAACCTCTCTCCACAGAACCGGTCCCTGGTGCTCAAAATGTTGGGGACCTCTGTTCCTGAGAACTAGGGAGAGTTTTATCTGAAATGCTTACTCAGATTACAGATCTGTCCAGACCCAGATCTCTTTTATCTGACCACTGTCTTCATAGCAGTTCTTCCTTCTCTTTCTCAAGGTTATGCCTTTTCCAAATTACCTACTTATAAATATCAAAGTTGTTTCTAATTACCTGTTTCAAAGGCATATTTCCCCATTTTCCCCAAAGCAGTAGTCTTCTTCCCAACTAGGCAATGTTGACATAACTACAAAAGGGGAGAGGGACGTTAGAAATCTTACTTTTGCAGGAAGTCAGAGGCAAGGTTTTAAGCATATGCTATTCTGGATGGCTTGGAGAGAGAAAAGAAGGTGAGTAATTTTAATGAATTCACTAGAATAAAAGATTACACATTGCTAGCGTAGCCATTGTTGACTTTGGATGCAAACAGCACATTGGTTTCAGAGATGGAGGTACCCCATGGATCTAAAGATATGCCTACCCTAGTGTTTCTTAATCTTGTACCTTTAAGATGTGTGTAATTCAACTCCCAGAATTCTCCAGCTGGCTGAGGAATTCTAAAAGAGTTGAAGTCCACATATGGTAAAGTTGCCAAGGCTGAGAAATGCTGGCCTACCCTCTTGATCTCTGAAGATTGTCACTGGTTCACTTGAAAGGCTGCCTGGCATTTGCTCTGTAATCTAAAGCTTAACCTTTGAGGAAAGGTTAGCAGAAGGAGTAGCACTGCCTATATCCTTCAGCCAAGGCAACAGCGAGAATTCTCTAGCTTTAAAGACTCATGGGTCACATAAAGAAGCACAAGGAGGTCAGTGGCATATGACCATGCCCCTTGAATGAATGCATGCACTGTTCTGAATACATGCCACACAAGAGTTGGTATGAATGGAAGATAATAAAAATGATGGTGCTTGAATTTTTTTGAGGAAGAGGGAAATGAATATGGCAAACAAACTAAAGCAGGGGTCTTCAAACTTGGCCCTTTTATGACTGGACTTCAACTCCCAGAATTCCTCAGCTAGGTGTGCCTAGCTGAGGAATTCTGGGAGTTGAAGACCACAAATCATAAAAGGGCCAAGTTTGAAGACCCCTGAAATAAAGAGTGTGGATTGTTTTCTGCTTGCTTCTTACCTTCTTTCAAGATGTTATGCCTGAAGGAAGCTGTTTGCCTTGTTATATCTGCTAGGGTTTCTCATGCTATCCAAAATCTTGGAAACTATCTCTTTGTAACATGATTTTTAAGCTGTATAATTAAAATAAAAGGAAGTAACCTTCTTCCCTATTGTTTTTTTTAAATCTCTTGAATGTGTCTTCCATTAAGAGTGATATCTTTAGAACATGAACTTATTTAAGGACGAATGTAAAGGTTCATCTGCTTAAAATAATTTCTCCATTGGATTTAAGACCAAAGGAAAGAATTCAGCCTGTGTGAAGGTCAGAATGCAGTTTCTTGTAAGCGATGTTTTCTAGAGTGGCTCAAAATGAGGTGGTTTCTTTTAACTATTCATGAGTTTCACTAATAATGAAATACATGTAAATCCAACAGATCTTTGAAACAGGCATTGGATTCTACCAAGCAGAGCCTAAGAATATTTATTGATCTGGAGGAAATTATTAAAACAGCCCAGGCCTGGTTACAGGCTGGTAAGCTCTATTATCAAATGCAAGAGAATGAACTTGTGGAAATGTATTTACAGGTACATAAAAAAGTTGTTTTCTAAGTTGGTATTTTTCTGTTCTTTTTTTACTAGTTGTAACTTTTTACCCAACTACTTTGTAAAAGATTATTGCAAAAGTGTGATTTCAATCATTGGATAACCTAGATCATTCTTTATAAAATGCGAGTTTTCATCTGTGTCTGGCACATGAGGATGCTGAGTCAGTGTCTAACAATATAAGGCATCACCAACCATGGCAGTAAATATCCCTCTAGCTATTACATATAGACTGGATCTTGGCTGAATCATAGATCTTCTGCATTGCCCATATGCATGTTTTGTGCTCTAAGCTTTAAACGAAAGATTGCAGTTACATATTGCACACTTATCTTAATATTAGGTCATATTAAATATTAATATTTAATATTGGGTTATATAATATTTCACACTGAAAACCTATGACTTTCATTTGTGGGTGCAGAATTTAGATTCATAAGCAACATTTGGATTTGTAGTGTGATTTCAGAGATTTGGTACTGAAACGTAAGGGGGGGGGTGAGTAGAAAAGCATTAGAGTGATGAACATCAAATTACAAAAAAGGAGAACTGAATGCTATGAAGTAAAATAAGAGGGTACATATCACCAAGCAATGGAAATCTCTCTGCATGGAGAGATGTTTAAATTTTTTGTACCTACTTTCCACTTTTTCCTTCAGAATTATAAAATCTCTGCAATGGAAATAAAAAAGAAAATGTCATGAAGGGTTCTGTATTTTGTTATGTATAAGAGTCTTAAAATGGATGCAGCTAAGTTGTAGTGTCCTGAGTTGTTTTGAGCAAACATTCAGCCTTTTTCCATGATCCTATTGCCTTAGCTGTTAACCTCACTGGATCCCCTTTCCAGGCATCCATAGAGACAGCACTGAAACCCAAAGAGCTGCACCTGGCCATGGAATTATACGAAGAGGCAGGAGATGTCTTCTTCAATGGAATCAAGAACAGGCACAAGGCAGTGGAATATTACAGGGTACTAACTACAAGATATATTTGTATCAACATCTCGAAAGGTTGCCAGTACTGGGTGGTTCCAACATTGATGGAAAGAAACTGTGCAGAAGTAGAAAGTGGAAAATGAGATGAACATCAGACAGAAATCATTGGGGGAAGGGGGGAACCACCAACCTACTCCAGTGATTCCTTCTGTGCCTCTACATGCTAACATTGCTGGCTGAAAATAAGCATACTGGAATCTGGGGGTATACTTAGGCATGGCAATGAAGGTCAGAGGACCATTGACTGTGTTGTGGCTGTTAATTGTTAAAGTAAGATCATGGTGAGGAATTTTCTTGTTGTTGCTCTTTGCATATTATCCTTTTATTTAATTCATGCCCTCCTGATACAACATATGATTTGACTGCAAAAGGTCATTAGTTCAATCCCTGATACCTTCAGAGTATATAATAATGGGAAAGCATTGTTTTAGAAATCTGGATTGCTGCTGCTGCTGCTGATTGCTAGGGTAAAAATGCAGTCCAGTGCAACTGTGGCATTTGACAGCTTGATGGTGATCTTTACAAGATCCCTTCCATCTGTACTGAAGGATGCACTCTAAGAACTTTACTTAAATATCTTTGAGTACAAAGTAAGCAGGAGTTCTCTTTCTTTTTCTTGTGTGCTCTTTCCCTCTTTTTAGTAACAAAGCCCTACCATCTCTTTTTAAGTGTTCAAAGTGTTAATGAAGTGGTGCTTTAAAAAAAGAAAAAAGAAACAGAGAAAATGTATAGCCCTTTCATCTTTAAAAATAAGAAATGAACTTTTTTTTTTAGAAAAAAAAAATTGTCTACTTTCTAAAAGTCTATAATGATCTGATTGATCCAACAGGTAGCCTTTTCTTTCATATTAAACAATGTGTGCAAACTGTGTTAAATTTATAGTGACAGACGGCTTTAGTTTTGCTGAATTAATAGACTTAAACCTGTTTCTAGGCAAAAGCCAAATGGGCAGCCATCCAGTTGCACAAAACAAGGAAACAAAAAGCAAAATGATCTCAGGTTCATCTAAAGTTCAAGAGAAGGTTAAGTGAGAGCCAAACAAAAGTTATGTTGTGTTTCAGGTTACCTATAAATCTGAAAACTGTGAGATAACGTTCCTTTCAGTTATCAGAAAATGATGCTTTGGCAAAAAAATGATTATCAAAGAGACTATATGCATGGTCAGGTCTTCTTTGCTTTGTGTGAGCTCTCTTGGGACTCTTGGTTGGGCTGCAGGGGGAGGATGGAGAGTAGAAAGTTATGAAACCACCATGACAAATTGTTTGGTGTTTTTGCCAGGGAGGAGCTATACCTTTGGCCAGGAAACTGAGAGACACAATAACGGAGTTGAGAGTGTTCAACAAGCTAGCTGAACTCCAAATTGGGCTCCACAATTATGAAAACGCTTTGGAATTTGCTACCTTGGCAGTCAGACTCAGCGTGGATGTAGGTAGGAAGGAATCAAGGTTTATAACACAAGAATACCTAAGTCATATTCTGAAAATTGTCAATAATTTGTGAGTACAGAAAATAACCACCATACATCTCTTAGAAGGTGATGTCACCCAAGTCAATTTAAAATATTCAAGTTGGCCTCAGTAAATGTTTTAAAAAGTACAAAGGTAAGTGGGCATTTATTATACTTCATTCAAAATCAAAGAAGTAGTTCTTCGCAGATTTTATGAATTCACAACCACTGGGAAAGAATTGCCAGATAAATTTATCCTTCCTCAGATAAAGGCTGATGATGTCCCAGTCAGAGATGCCTCAGTCGGTGTTGTACAAACATTGCTTGATTTTTGGACACAATATTTTGTTGACAATGATTGCAACCAATAGCCTAGAAATTCTTAACTGAAAGCAAATGGAATGTGTTTCTATCAAATGGATTATTTCACGTATCCTTATCATTTCCACAGTATTCATTTTGTTGTGTAATTGCTCACCTTGGAACAACAAGGCACGAGCTTTTGAAGACAGCATGTCTAATTTCATCGCAGTGAAATTTAATAGTCTACATTATCGTGTTTCAAGCAAGGAATCTGCCCTTCAATTTTTTTTCATTTCCGCTGAGAATGATTGTGTCTATGGAAACATTGTATACATATTTTTCAAGATTGCAGTAATGGAGTGTTTAATGCCTACCACATGAAATTGGCATGTCTTCCCTATCATATTGAATTGCCATTGATTTTATGACATTAGGAACATGCATAAATAAAACAATTGTTTGCATTTATTATTATGGTTGCTACTGTGGGATTGGCACTGCACATTAACTTCTGGGGGAACAAAAAGGTGGTGGCTAGGGAACACGGTGCAGTCTTCCCAAATCCTAGGAACTGGGCAGCAAGCAGTTCAAATGGTGCTGCTCGGGGATTGAAGTACATGGTCTTTTGGGGGTCTAGGAGGAAGGGGAGAGTTGCAAATGCTGCAGCCTTTACAATTGCCAAATAGTCATTTATGCCATTTTGACACTGTTCTCATTCCAGGAGATCATTTGCAAGAATTGGTTGCCTTTCATCGGCTGGCAACTGTATATTACCTTCTGCAAATGTATGAGATGGCTGAAGACTGCTACTTGAGGACGCTCTCTTTGCATTCACCAGAACTGCAAGGGGCTCAAGAAGCCATATATTACTCTAAGGTTTACTACCGACTGGGAGATCTCACTCTCCACAAATTAAAGGTGAAATATAACATCTGTGATGTCTGACCTGTTGCATTTTAGTAAAGATGCTCTGGTTTGATTTACTTTGCACTTAACAATGAAAATATTTAGAATCTTGTGAAAATATTGAATGAGTGTATTTTTATTTTTTATTTTTTTGCTTCAGTGTCAGCAACTATTCCATTTTCTGGACCTTCAATTCACTTTGTTCAGTTAATACTTTTTCAGTTTACAAAAGGGATATACCGTATATTCCGGCGTATAGGGCGACCCGGCGTATAAGACGACCCCCGAGTTCGACGCCGGGTCGCAAGACGATCACGCCAAGTCGCAAGATGATCGATGCCGAGTCGCATATAAGACGACTTTCTAGGCATGCGACTTGGCATCGATTGTCTTATACGCCGGAAACTACGTTATTTCCGGCGTATAAGACGACTTTCTAGGCATGCGACTCGGCGTCGATCATCTTATACGCCGGAAATAACGTCATTTCCGGCGTATAAGATGATCGACACCGAGTCGCATGCCTAGAACGTCATCTTATACGCCGGAAATAATAAATAAATAAATAAACGTTATGACTCGGCGTATAAGACGACCCCAGAGTTCGGAGGCTGTTTCATCGCTCTCAAAAGTCGTCTTATACGCCGGAATATAAGGTACTATTTGTTTCAGGATAATGTCCAGACTTTGACAAATCAATCAAAGGAATATACTTCAAAGCGAGGATAAAAGCTAAATTTTACTTTATTCCATTTCAGTTAAGTTGAACTACTGTGATCCTTTCTCATACATTCAATAATTCCTCATCTTCTTTCAAATTAAAATAGCCATTTCGTTGCACTTTAGAGTACAGCAACCAGAGCCAGAATGTAAATATCTCCAAGGAATTACTAAATGCCAATAAAAGCCTAGAACTCTCTGAATCTTTTTTCTGCCATGTTTAGTTACCTAAGGTTTTTCAGTCCAGATCTGACATGCTCTAATTTGGAAGGGCTCTGGAAGCTTCACACACTGCTTGGAAGGACTACATGTGGCTTGGGTTGCAGGCTGTCAGCTGTGATTTATGATATGCCATCCTGATGTCCTCTACCTTTGATGCTCTCCTTATTTTGTTCTGCAGTTGCCACTCCCTTTTCTAAATATCCTTGCTTTGGATATGATTTTCAGTAGCCCCACCATGTCCCTTCAGTAGCTCCTCACATGTCCCTTCATACATATTGTATTATTTCATACATATTAATTGTTCTTAGTCTGTATGAAATTAATTAATTGCTATTTCAGGCAATCAAATCTGCATTCATTTGCTCTGCATAAGTGGTGAACTGGGATGGCTGCACATTTTGCCTCATTATAATCCAAACTGAGGGGAAAATTGCTTGAAGGACAGGGTCATGCTAGTAAAAGCCATTTAAGGTTCCAAGTGTTGATACATTTTTTTTTCTTTCTTAACCTATTTTTCTTTTGATCCCTACCATGTTTTCAGCCTTGACTGAAAGAACCTTCCAGTGCTTTACTTTTTACCTCTTTCCTTTTATTCTCAGGATGAGCAAGATGCAGCCAGTTACTTCTTCTTGGCCTTGGCTGCTGCCACTGAGTTTGATGACTGTGGTTGGCAAGGCAAGATCCAAGCCAGGTTGGCTCAAATATTTACTGATACCCAAACAAATAAGAATCCAAGTGGGTGGACAACCTATCGGGCCCGATGGTTAAGCGAAGGAAGACATGATGTATGAGCCATCTGTTAATAGAATTCACAGCTCTTGATGAAAGGACATCATTGTCCCTCTGCCAAGAAAAGAAGAGAATTGTCAATCTGGTGCTTCTAGTCCCTTGTGTTTCTGAATGAATAGAAATCTTGTGGGCTGTTGTAAATGGATATACACTGGCCATCAGCTAATGTGCGAGTGTGAGTGAAAAAGCAAGCTCATTTTTTAAATTTTATTTTATCAGCTACATGTAAAGAAGACTTCATTCACATACATGGGCCTTATTTAAGAGATTAGAGGACGTAAAAAAATCAGTTAAAGCAAGACTGAGAGCCAGCTGGTTATAATGATTAAGACACTAGGTTAGAAACTGGGTGAGTGTGAGTTCTAATCTTGCCTTAAGCACAAAGCAAGTTGGGTGACCTTGGGCCAGCCAATTTCACTCTTTAGCCAACCACTTCTGAAAAACCTCACCAAGAAAACAGCAGACTTCTTTGGGCAGTCTCTGAGAATCAATGTCATTGAACAGAAGGGGGAGGAAAAGCAAGATAATGAATGCACACCATAAAAGCTGAAAAGATATGGGGGTGCAGATTGTGTGTGATAAGAAATAAATGGAGCTGATCCTTGGAGAGAATATTCAACATGCACCCATTCATCCTCAGTACCAAAAGACAAAGTCCTTTACAAGATAGCAATCAACAGAAAGCCTCTTGACAGCCTGAGAAAGAGTGCGAGAAATTGCTCTTGCAACAAATGTGATTCTTTGTTCCTGTGTATCTCATCAGTTATCTGTGCTTAGACCAGGAAAGGGACAGAATCCACCCACTCTGCTCAAAAGGCTAAACAAAACCAGATCTATGTTTCAGTGGAAAACATCATGAAATCCCAGGGTTCAAGCTGGCTATGAAGTAAAAAAAAAAAAGCATCGCAATAAATTGCTTCTATATTATTGCCAAGAAAATAATGCAAGAGCATGCATAAAGTCACCAAGGGCTAGGTATAACTCAAATACTTATCAGTATTTATATTTATTTTGGTTTCTCATTAATATCTGCCTCACACTTCAAATAAACTAAGATCTCAAAAGGACCCTTTGGAAAGGATGGAAACGAGAATACCATATCCTAAGTATGGTTAAATGAGCTCTTCAGAGGTATCTCCTTCCTTCTTAATGGATTGTGTTGCCAGCTCTCCACTGATCCTGAAGAAGAAAGGAAATGGCCCCTGTATATCTAGAGAAGGAGGGAAGGACATGATTGGAAGCTTCTTGGGAAAGCAAAGAAACCTCCATACTCAGCCAGATGTATTGGGCTTCCATACTGCTGGAAGGTGACTACAAAACTTTCAGATTCTTTCTCTCAGTGAGATACCCTCAGGAAGAGCATGCTTACCACACTACTATAGCTGTATCTGACATGTAGCTCATTGGATTTCTTTGAATCATTTGCTCTCTGCCCATCCTACCTCACAGGATTATGAAGGTCTTTTAACAAACTACACATGAGATGACCTCTATGCATGATGGCTTGATTTGATCTCTTTAGAAGAAAGTCAGGAAATAAAGACATACACTTCTTTTTGCCTGTAAACTATTGACTGTCCTCATAACCAAGAATCAAAAATTTGTTTTCAAGCTGGGTTTTTTTTTCAGAGTAACAAAAAAGGAAGTTAAAATTCTTAGGAGGCTTAATGCTGTGCTAGCTTTGAGATGCTACAGATTTACAGACCATCTTGTAGCCCCACCAAATATATTCAGGTTCAAATGAGAAGTCAAAGCCAATTGTCCAGGATTTCTGCATGTGGAAATATTTTAATATGACCAGGGCTAAACGTGGGAAGCTGAACTGATGCTATGTAGTTGGACTGTGCTTCCTTAGAAGTCAGGGTACAAATCATTTGGGGGCCAAAGAGAATATCTGTCTTCTGAACAGCATGCCAGAAGTAAGATCCATAAAAGGAGTGTGACCAGGATTACATCTGATTTAATTAAATTTAAAATTAAATAAATTAACTACAGAACCAATAGTAGAATAACTCCCAAATTCCTGATTTTTTTTCCTTAAAAATTATAAACAGGTGGGAAATTTGGACCAATTCTGGGCTCAAAGGCTTTAGGGAGCAGCAGATTGTTTCAATCAACTCATTTTGCTTCATAAAGCACTCTTGAAATTCTTGCCTTGCCTCTAAGATTTTGCTCTTGAAATGAAATGTAGCACAGACACAAATTCACCTTATTTTGTTTTTTTTCCCCAATAATATTCTAGAGATGCTTATTCATCCATTTCCATCATAGGATGAATACGATGTCTCAACAATTTAGAGCAGACCTGATTCCCCATGCAATAAATAATGGTTATGCCAGATTGTATTTTGAATATTAAGGAAGAAACACAAACCAGTTGCCTGCTTTGTGTCTGAATGTTGAGTTTTTCACAAAGGTATCAATCAAAGTGGTAAAGGACATGTCACAACTGTTGAAGGAAAAGTCTTCATCATGGTTCAGTCCAAGCCAGGAATAAAACAACATGGTGACTGTTTTAGAAAGAAGGTTGCAGTTTATTGAAGAGGAGAGCCAGACAGAAAGATGGCTCTGGAAGAAAAAAGAGAGTGAGCACATGTAGGGAATGGACTTTTATACCTTCTGGAGCCTTTTGTTTGGAGTTGTTCCTGTGACATGAACTTTGACCTGAGTCTGAGTGTGCCCTTTGGTATCTGTAGGTTAATCCTATTATGTCCTGTCTTAGAGTTTGGGTGGGGTATGTAGATTTTAGGTGTCTTTGTCTTCTTAATCTTCTAGTTGGGGTCCTCCAACCTTCCTGGATTATTTACATCTGCTTTCTACAGAGCTGGTTTCTGCTTGGGGGAGGGAGACTTGGGACTACTAAGAAAAACTGGGCATGCTTTTCTGCCTCTTTAAGATCCTTTGAGGAAATATATTTTTCTGCCCTTTAATATTTCCTTTTGTTCCCACACAATGAAACTGGAGAAGTATGCATAAAACTAACATTGTTTGTGAAAATCTTCTTGGTTATACCAGCAGCCATTCTGAAGCAGTACAATAATTATAAATTTTTCAATTCTCCACAAAACATTGCTACAGCCATTCGCAATGACCTCAGAACAAATGTTGCAGCACTTAAATAACTAAATACAACAGGGTCATGGCTCAAAGTTAGACTACTTGTTAGTTATGCAGATGGCTTCAGGCATATTCTTTATCACCTTGCTTGAAAAAAGCCTCCAATAGCAAATCTGAGGATTTATCTGAAAGGCCCACCTAACATCTTCCAGATATGAGCTAATGATCTGATTCTATATGACAGCTACCTATGTTAATGTATGATCGTGGGTGTTACATTGATTAAACAGATTTTAGTATTTGCTTTTTACTTGTACCACAGCTCGTCTCACCATTAGAGGGCAATAAATGCAGTATTTTCAATTCCTTTAGACCTTTCAGTCCTTATTAAGAACAAGAATCTGTTAAGAAATTGATGAAGGCTTCTAAGCAGTCTGAAGTTTTAAGACTTATCTATGGCTGGATATGTTGAGAAACATGACATTTTTTCTGTACATTTCTCTACATCGTATACAAATGAAATTTCCTAAATGTTATGCACAGAAAGTGAGATTTGTTATCCTACACTCATTTGGGGGGGGGGGAGTCTATTGCAATAACAAAAACTTGCTTCTCAAAAAAAATGACAAAAGAATTATCCTTTATTGTTTAAGACAGAATTTAAATGATGTCATGGTATAGTATGACTTAAGCCGGAATATATTATTTGAATAACACATATCCTTTGAAAAAATACTGAAGCAGTTCAAAAGACTTCATGACAGCATACACAATCTCTTTCTCATATACATATGTGCCTACACCTTTCTTCTTCCTTATATAGAAATAGATTTACTCTTTCACTAAATTTTTACCTGCTTTGACTTGACTGGACAATGCCTGGAATAATAGGTGGAAATAAAAGGTGAAAAATATTTTGCTTTTCTGCTCTCTGAGCTGGTTGCTGCCTACCTCAGAAAGATGAGTTAAGACACTGCCTACAGTTTTCCACAGAAATGCCAAGCAGATCTGCCAAACTCCCAAAGCCCAAATCTTTATTTGGACGTTCAAGTTTATGGTTATTTATTTTACTTCCTTGGAGTTCTGAGAAAGTTAATGTAAACAATCCATGAGAAAACCTACAGGACACTTGAATATGCACCAGGAGCATTGTTTGGCTTCTTTTCTGGGTTTTAATTGCTCTACTCTTGAAACCCTTTCTCCCAGTAATAGAAAATACTTGTAGCTCAGGTTTTAGATTTTGGCAGTGGTTTTTTTCTCCAAGCTTGTTTCAATATAATTTCTGAACGTTTTGTTGCCAAACTAGGTAATACCAGCAGCAGGATTTTCTTGTCCTATTCTCCTTAGTTCATAAATGTCTTTTGTGCCAGTGTGCTCAGTTGGTCGTGCAATTGGTCAAAGATAAAAAATCCCTGATTTCAAACCACATTGATGATCAACACACCAATTCGATTGGGAAGGAACAAAAATTATTGGGCCTGCCAGCACCTGCCTCACAGGCGAACTTATTGAGGCCTGGTTAAGCATATTGATCTAGATCCAATATATCAGTATGTAAGAAACCAGACCATTAGAAGTGCCATACAACAAGAGAACCAATCAGCTCAAATATAGCTCCTAACAAACAACCAATCGCATGACTACCGTATATTCTGGTGTATAAGGCGACCTGGTGTATAAGATGACTCCCATCTTTGGCGCCGAGTCGCATGCCTATAAAGTCGTCTTATACGCCGGAAACTACCGTAATTACCAGCGTATAAGACGACTCAGCGTATAAGACAACCCCCGACTTCGGCGCCAATTTTACCGCTTGCAAAAGTCGTCTTATATGCCGGAAAGTACAGTAACTGACCACACTGGCACACAAGATATTTATGAGCTAAGGAGAATAGGACAAGAAAATCCTGCTGATGCTGTTGCCTAGTTTGGTAACAAAACATTCAGAAATTATATTGAAACAAGCTTGGAGAACAAACCACAGTCAAAACCTTTCTCAAAGTTCTTGATCATTTCAATTTGGCAGTGACAGAAGTACTTTTCTAGGGATCTGCATTTCCAATTGCCAATATCTGGAATGAAGGCAACGTTGGTCCAAATGAGCTTTTTTTCTGGAAAGCTGGTGAAAACAATACTTAAAGCAGAGAAATCCAGTTTCAAGATATTGCTTAACCAATCAATCTCCCTGGGTCTCTTTGGGTCAATCACTCTGTCTCAGTGAACCCTGTGTATGCCATGTTGAGCTTATATATATATATATAATGAACTTTTCATTAGTTTCAACATGGAGGCTTTAGAAATTTAACTCAGAGTGTTTGCCTGAAATTAGAATTTATTTTTTTTTTACTAAGATTCACTGCTTTCCTGACTAACCCTTTTGTACTCAAGAGACACAAAGAGTGGTGGTTAGAAAGAGCAATCCTTTTGAGTGTTGGTTAACTAGTATACTTGGTGCTAAGATATGGCAAGTTCAATCCCCAACATGTTTGCTTGAAAATCCAAACCACTGAACTCTATGGGGATACCTTTCTAGCAAGCACACTTTAGCAAATTAAAATGGTAGATTTTGCTCTGCTTAAATACACTTTTGACAGCAGGAAACTCTCCCATCTCCTATAAAGTAAGTGAACAGGCATGCCAGCTAAGAATGTGACTCAAGAACTAACTTCTAAGTCCCCTTTAATTCACTGCATAGCCTGGGGAAAATTAAATAAGTGTATTACTCTCCCATTTCAAAATGTCCCACATGGCACAATTTCTTTTCCTTCCTTGACAGATCTTAGTTGTCTTCATAGTGGGAAGTAAAACCTTGGTGCCCAGAGATAATTTTGATATTTAAGAGACATCCCAGCAATTTGACAATGCTAATAGAGAAACTGTTAATTCAGAAGACATCCACATTGGTCTTACATTGTAGGTGAAAATTATTTTTTTTATCTTTGATTGGGAGCTGTCCAAAGTTGGTTGAAAGATGTGTGACAATAGGCATATTTTAAATAAATAAAATAAAAATGAGACTTTCCAGTTGTCAATTGTGCACTAACCCCATCATTTTCCCCCTGATAATTAAATTTTAAAAAGCACTGTTTTCCATGAAATAGGAGTTTATCCCCTTCCTAGTACAGGTATTATGATTTATTTTATGAATGACTGATAATGAAAAATGAGCTGCTGAAGTTTCTGGTAAACACCGAGATGCTGGGTCTGTACAAGTGAAGACTGGAAAACAGTTGAAGGCTGGAAAATCTGGTTGATCTCAAGAGCTGAAGGAAGGTAAATGGAATGAACATAACACTGTCATCTAAAGAATAAAAGTTTTGCCATCTGCCGTAGATTTATCCTTTAGAAATGCTATAGTGTCAGCCTGTATTCCTCTTATAGTTATAGTTGCTTAGGAGTGTAAAAAAACCCCTATAAATTAAAAATGCAAAATGATAGTTAACCCAGTAAGAATAGCCCTATGATTAAAAGTTATGGAGGGAAATAGTTGTTGTGGTCATGATTATTTACTAAAATTCATAGGGTAAAAGTTGCTGTAGAAATGAATGCAATTGTATATTATGCTGAAAAGGCCCAACACTTGGGATAAGCCAATGGGCACATCTTAATTTCAAAAATTTAATGCTATGGAACTTATATGTGGCCACTCACGAAACACCCATGCCCCAAAGGCATACTCTGATGGCATAACTCCTGCCATCCTTTCAAGATTGCAATTTCTTTTCTATGGCTTCGTCTTACCTTGTCTTCACCCTACCTCAAATCCCTAGCAGAAAGACAGACTTGTAAAGACTCCTAGGCTGTAGCTATCAAAGTTTCACATTTTTTTTAGGATTTGCTTCAACATTCTTGGAAACAAATGTAACACTTTGTAAATGGTGTTGCCTGATCTCATAAAGCTAAGCAGGGTCAGACCTAATTAAAACTTGAACGGAAGAATATCAAGCCATTTTATGACTGAAGATAGAACTGGGAAGTTAAAAAACACCCCTCAAAAAATAAAAAAAAATCAACATTATGCTAAACTAGAAAGTAATAGGTAACATAAACCAAGTCTAATGTTTCCACGACAGCTATATAGATATACCCATATTGCCATTAGCTCGACTCGAAGGAGGATTGGTCATATTGCTCTGCAAAGCAACTTCAGAGGACTATTGAGAAAGGGGGTCCAAAAAATTAAGATGATGGGTATTTTTTACAAACACCTCTGATTGCATAGTCAGATCTTATTTTTATTCAAGTAATTAAAAAAAGGGAGGTGAAAAGGACCGGGGAGAAAAGGACCAGAAGGACAGGTGAAACATTTGGTGTCACTTGGGCAATTTGTCAGATGACCTATTATTTCACAGCAGTTCTTGCTTTGGGGAAATACTGTTACTATCACAGCATTCCAGAAATTCATTCCCTACCTTATTTTTATTATAAGGTATTCCTTCCCGTAAACATCTCATATGTCTAAAATGACAGTCCTAGAAGTTATTCTATTCACATGTACATTAGATGCAACAGAGAATTAGATATCTGATCTAATAAAATCAGCAGCTGCATCTTAAATTCTGCCCAAGGTGCTGGAATATAAACAAATAACAAATAGGGGCCGCAGGAGACGGTCAAAAACTCTGGCAACCAGATGGTGCAATGAAAACTCTGCCTGTTTTTAGGTGCATTGCACATTTGAAGCAGATATAGAATAGACAAAGCTTTCTTGGCACCCTCAAGGCTGCCATTTTTACTTTTTCTGGACAGAGTCCTACATAGCAACATAGAAAAAGTCCTCATTTGTACCTAGCATGGGCTGAACTGTGGCTCTTGCAATATAAAGAAGATGAATTAGACTACTGGAACATTTTTTCCTCAATTCCTGAACAGTAATTTTGTCTGATCAGTTGGAAAAAAAGACCAATGAATTTATAATTGATAAAACATAAATCAGCAATGTTTTAAAGACCGACCCAGATTTTTTATTATTAAATTTATGTGTTTCACCCATTTTCCTGATAAGACAACTATGGGCAGCTTACAAACTGTAACAAGATAAATCGGAAAATAATTAAAAATTTAAAAACTATGCAAAACATAGAACCAAGGAGACAAGTGGCATGGGGATGATGTCTTCTTTTCTCCTCAACTATCTCCAGTGGTAACCCCTCCCCCCGGGGCCCCAAGCCAATCAGCAAAACCAGATTTTAATAATCTTCTAGAAGGCGGAAAGAGTGGCAGAAGTTCTCACCTCTCTGGAGTGTTCCACAGAGATGTGGCCACATTGAAAAAGTTCTTTTTCTTGACCCTGCCTGCTAGAATTCTGAGCACAGGGGTCCCCAACCACTGGGCTGCAGCCCACTAGTGGGCCGTGAATTGTTTGCAACCGGGCTGCAGAAAAATTGGGTGAGTGCATTCTCACACACTCCATTTGCATGAGTGGTGAGTGCATATGCACGTCACTCACACAAATGGAGCTGTATGCTTGCCAACCACTACCGGGGAACCATCCCCTCCTCACCGCCAGTCCGCCAAACCAGAAAGGTTGAGGAACTCTATTTTAGCAGACAGGGTCCATAAGAGGCCCCTTCCACTAGAGCAGGGGTGTCAAACTCACAACATCATGTGACATATCGCGACATGTTGCGACTTTTTTCCCATTGCCGGCAATGGGGTGGGTGCGGTTTTGGCATGATGCATCCAGCCCGTGGGCCGGCAGTTTGACACCCCTGCGCTAGAGTGAGTGGGATGGGCTAATTCACTGAGGTGAGTCAGCTCTTTGGGTATCCTGGACCCATGCCATTTTTACAAATGTTTGTTGTATGTTTGTTTATTTCTACAGGATACAATTTGAACCACTCTGAGGATTACATAGAGCGTGGACAACAGGGGGATCTGGCATGCTATGGTCCATAGGGTCATGGAGAATTGGACATAACTTAGTGATTGAACAACAACAGGAGGACTACATGTGGCTCAGAGTCTTGGTTGTCCATCCCAATCAATGAATCATTTTATTTATTCCTCACACAGGTGCCCATTTCACTAAACATGAGTCTCAGCAGTGCATAATAAAAGAAGCCATAGAACAAACATTAAAACACATAAAATTTTACAAAACCAATTATTTACAAAAGAGACTATTTTCGGTGTTAAAGATCAAACAATCATTTTAACAAATGATCATTTTCTGGGATCCGCAATGCTGTTGGCATAGCCATGTTTTGAGGGCCTGGGGACCTGGATAATAGCTCTACATAGCACTCCATATCTTATGTAGAGAGGGCCTATTTATAAGTATTTTTACAAGGAATCTTTCCCTACCTAATTTCTTAGGTATCTGCATATAGGAAAGCTTGGCAATTATTGTGAAATACAGTGAAGAGCTGATATTCCATTTGATGGTTGTAAAATCATATGTAAATAAATAATATAGCTAACTCAGGGAGACTAAACAGATTGGAAAGACTAAAGAGAAAAAAAGTACAAGGAAAAACAGACAGATTGTTCAAAGATTCTGGAATTAGGAAAAAAATGGCTGAAAGACTCATTAGAAGAATAATGGCTTTACTAATCTGGCCAGAAATAAAAGTGGTTAGAAGCATCTATGAGACGTGTCTGATTTGTATTGAGTCTGATGCCATTTATGTAGAAAGCAAGAAGGAGTAAATCCATGTCATTCACATGGCAGATCTTTCCAGTTAACACTTGACCAACTGGCATTTTCAAATATTTAAAAGGTTGCCACGAAGAAAAAAAAAATCCCTCCAAGGACTTTATTAGAGATACAGGGCAAAGTTCAGAAAGATCCTCAAGGAGCACTGCTTTGCAACTCAAAAGCATGCTTAATTTTTGCTAACCCTCATTTATCCAGATGTTATACATAAATCATCATCTGCAGCATTCTGGATGATCTTCTGTGTTTTCTTTCATGTTTCAAAGCAGCTTCTGAAGTCCACAAATGACTGCAGAAGAAAGAGCATGTTGGAAAGCATCAGTAACACAAGCCACATTCTTCTCCTGCATCTGTATTTCACCCATAGTTAACATCTGGGAGAATTTTTTTTTCAGCAACAGATTTGGGTCATCTCAAAAAAGTCTGGCATGTTCTTCAAAAGATCCCTAGTGATGCATGGGCTGCTCAAAGGAGAAGACTTTCCTGACACAAGTAAGAGTTTGGTCTAGACAGAGATCCATTTAGTTTTTCTCCCAGTGCTATTGTTGGTCTGGATTCATCCTACCCTGCTCTTTTATGCTCCCTGGAGTTCCTTGGGGATCCTTCTTGTCACAAAGCAGGAAGCAAGGGCCGGAAACTTGGCAACAAGATTCTTCTTTTACAGGAGTGATAGGAAACAGCCTAAGTGCCAACAATTCTTGCAACAGTGCTTAATAATGTTAAACAGTGGATGGAGGAGAATGCAACTTCTAAACAAGAAGCCTGCCATGAGACACTCCAGGAATGGAAATAAAAATACTGAAATTAGCATCCAAACTCTAGAAGCAAAACAGGATGCTTTGGCCAAAAATCCATCTCCAGAGAGCTCTCCCTTTCTTCTAATTCAGCAAGAAATCTACAAGATTATCAGACTGATTCTGATGAAGTGTCTGCCTTCCCATTGGCGTCATTACTGACCTTTCTGGAAATAAATCTTTACTTGTTCTAGAGTGAATAGTTTTGGTTTGATTGAACAAGTGGTGCAAATTAGAAAGTTGCAGTCTTTGAGGATCATTGCATTACTCCAAACTGCCACAGTCTCGTCTGTGAACTAATAAATGAAGGAAACTCATTTTACCCAAACAATGAACAACTTCTTTGACACTCATCAATGGTCAAGATGGGCATGACCACTGGAGGGGGGGAGGTACCAAAATAGAATGGGGCCACATCCAATTCTTGTCTATTCCTGGTTTACATAATGTAATAAAGTATCCATCGTAACGTCAAAAGGTCTGATTCTGTAATCCTTTCTAACTGGAAGCTACTTGAATTTAATGGCCAGCCTGACCTTTGCATTTTCTCAAGGTTGATAATGTTTTCTACTTCATTTTAGAGAGGCCAGGGCCAAGATTAACATTCTTTTGGGGAAAAGTAACTCTCATGTATCAGTTCCAATTTCTAGATAAGAAATGTCTTCATTCTCACCCCAAACTGTTCTTTTAAGGTAAAGAACAACTTAGAGGTTTGTTAGAGGCAATCTACAGTATGATTGTAAATTACTTAGTTAACATTTGCAAAGACCTTTCTATACTTATACTATGTAGATGTATATTCACTCTAATTTTCAAGGGTTTGGGATGGCTGGTGTGTGCGAGCTCACGTTGAGTATTTAATTGAGCATGACAACTAGTTCAGTTTTTCCTGTTGTGAATTGGAGTTATTTCTGATCAGGGTTTTAATAGAACTTACTTTGATCTTTTTCCTTAACCAAAAGTTTTTAACACTTTTGGCTTTACTTCATTCAGGATGATAAGTTTCCTACAGAAAAGAGATCCTGTTCAAGTATATAGCTATAGCTTATAAAAGCAAGCCTTTTTCTTTCAGTTTATCATATGTTCTAAAAATAATTATTAACAAAACTTCCAATCAAAACAGATTCATATGAAAATAAAACAGAAATGTCTCAAGTTATGCACAGAGAGAAGTAGAGATAAATTCATTTTAACAGGAATTTTATCCTCATTTCTTCCCCTATAAGACCATATTTTCCAATACAGCACATATGATCATGGGATCATAGCATTAGTAGAAATAAATTTAATTTTAGAGGAATTTTGTCCTCATTTCTGTCCCCTATAAGACCATATTTTCCAATACAGCACATACAGCCATGGGATCATAGCATTGTAGAAGCATTTAGGACAAATTTAGGTCCAATCCAATCCCTATTCAGGGTAGAAATCCAAATATCATCCAACTTTGAAAACATCGCAAAAGGGAAGCCTAGACTGTTCCCTTGTAAATGGTTCTACAGTCAAGCTGTTCTTACTGTTCCTTAACATTCAACTAGAATATGTCTTCCTACAAATTAAAACCAAGATCCTGGCTTTTGGGGCAGAAGATCTTGTCCTTCTGAATGAGAAACTTCTTCAGATACTTGAAATGCATTTGATTCCCACCGTCATTCTGCCAAGTCTTGAGTCTTTTGTTTGTGTTTGTGTGTATGTGTGTGTTAAATTTCACTCTGTTAGTCCTTGAACTAAAATATAAGTTCATTTTGACTAGGGGAAGCAAGACCTGCCTCACTTTTCCCTTCACATCAGGTTGGGAAGCCTTGTCTCCTAAGAAAATGCTAAGAATTAATTACAGAACAAAAGCAAGTGGCCTGTGCCAGGAATTACTATAAACATCATTTTCCCTTATCCCTTGGCCTATAGTGTGGAGGTATTCTGCTGCATGGCCAAATTAAAAAAATAAACACCACTGTATTGAGCTCACTTTTTGGTACTCTATTTTTTAAAAAACTATTTACAGCACATTTCCTTGATATAGTGTGGTGCGCACTACTTCTATCTTTCAAATAGCAAATGCCAGCTTGCCCTCAAAGTTATGTATGTCCAAAGTAACGATAACCATGCTGTGTGTTTTATGTCCCTTAAAAATAGACATAAGATTGAAGGTTGATGTGGAGAATCTGGAAATCACTCTATGTTTTAAGTTCCAGCTCTGTCTTGATTCCTTCATCCAGGAAAGATATAAAAAGGATTATACAACTTGAGGCCCCAAGAATGTATCCGCCCCCCCCCCAAAAGCCCTTTTAATTGTTTATGTCATTCTTAACATGACAAAAAGTGAAAAATATTAAGGGCATGGAAGGGAATATATATTAATAGTATTTAATTAATAAACTGAAACGGGAAACAATTAAGTTTTTGTTCAGTCCTGCCCATGTGTTTGTCCTGTCATAAAACAAGGCACAACCTGGTCTCTTTCATTAGTTTTAAATTTCAGATTCTGTCTTCAAATCCAGCTCCTCTGTTTTTCCCAAGATGCCATTCCAGTTCTGTGCTTTATGACTGTGTACCTGAAATAGAGAGAGAGAGAGAGAGAAAGAGTACTTTTGAGATTACTTCTAGAAACTACAAGGGGAAAAAAATCTCAGGTGCTTTTTAGCAAGATTTTCCCATTGCCTCCTTCCTAGGGTTGAAAGAGAGGGACTGGCTCAAAGTCTTTGGCTTTGTGCCTAAGGCAGGACTAGAACTCTCAGTCTCCAATTTCTAGCCTGGTCCCTTCATTAAAATAGCATGTATGTATGTGTGTTCATGTATATATACATGACTACCGTTTACACCCTGATGATGTCAAGAGCTCTTGACGAAAGCTAGGTTCAGTAAATAAAATCTTTTATATTTTTATAAAACCTCAGAAAACATATATATATATGTATACACACACACATATATACATACATACATTTGTTTTCTGAGGTTTTTGCGGGTGTTTGTATATAGGTCTTTGGTTATTCGGGTTTCCTCCCGCGTAAAATTGGAAGTGTCTTGACAACGTTTCGACGAAGTCCCATTCATCATCTTCAGGCTGGTGTTTTCAGCTTCGTGCTCCTCGAAGCACGAAGTATATATATCACACACCATGCATTTACCCGCACAGAATAATTTCTGACAGTAAAAGACATTCCCAATTAGAATTCTGTTTTTTGCCAAATGAAATACATCCTAGGGCCTTATTGTTTAGACTTGTAACATTTGTCTGCGGGGTTAGAGGCTGATAAGGCAAATTGAAAATGTTTGAACTTACAAGAATCAGACCTCTGGGGTTGCCATCTGCTAATCTCAATCATATCCAAAAACTGTCTTTGTTAATCTTTGAAAAGTAGGCTTTTAGCCAGGCAAAATACCTTTGGCTTTCCATAAATAAATAAAAGTGGTGCAAGAGAGAAGGTGACTGCCGTAGTGAAGATCTCATTAAGGTGCCTGAGGATTTCCAGAGGGAAATTGGGAGGACCTCGGCTCTCTTCTCTTCAGCAGCATGTTCACCTTGCCATGTCATTGTCAGAGGGACAGTAAGAAAACCAAGGCTTTATGATTTTGGCTTAGAGAGAGCTAAGGAGTTAATCAAAATGGCATGTATTAGTATTTATAATAGATTACAATCAACAGCTGGCAAAGTTTGTGTTCGTTTACAGTAATTTTACTCCTATTCTAAGGCAATCCATATGTCAATATCTCTAAGTATAAGTTTAACTGAACCAAAATCTCTAGCATGTATTTATCAAGCCCTTTTCTGAAAGTTCCTAAAATGTGTCAGAAGCAGACAGCTTTCACCTATCCTTTCTTCCACAGTTGCTCTTCTAACTGCAGACATAGGAATGCAAACTCCCTGCTTAGCAAACTTTGTTTCCCTTTCCAAAAAATAAAAGTCAGCTATTACCTGAAATGGTGGGGGAAGTGGTGTGTGTGTGTGTGTGTGTGTGTGTGTGTGTGTGTGTGTGTGTGTGAAGGTGGGGAGAGAACAGACAATTTTAACCAACATTCCCATGCCAGCACCTGAATCTCCTACCCCTTTTATGGCTCTGCACCAGTCCAGGGCTACCTTGTTTTATGGTTTTCCTTTCCAGCACTAATTTTCCCTTTCAGGCAGCCTGTCCTGCCAGGTATGTTTCACTAAAACCTCATCAGTTGATTTCAGTTGTCCTCTGATCTTCTGCTATGTAGCTAGGAGGGAGCCCCTTGTTCCTGTGCTCACTTAGATGCTCCTTTTACTATCAGTATCTCCTTTGAACCTGAAAGAAACTCTCCCCTCCATCCCCTCACTGCCTACCTCTTCTGATCTTACACTCTTTGCCTTAAAAATAAACATATTAGATTGGATTGGATTAGATTAGATTAGATTGACAGATAGACAGACAGACAGACAGACAGACAGACAGTGTGGACCACATTGCAAATGGTTTAAGGACTGAACTATTAAGGGTTTTTTCTGACTGCTGACATACTTTGAGTGTTACACCTTGCTACCGAACCTAGAAGTAAGGAGAAATTTCCTAACAGTGAGAATAATTAACTAGTGGAACAGCTTGCCTTCAAAAGTTGTGTGTGCTTCATCACTGGAAGCTTTTAAGAAGAGACTGAACAGCCACCTCTGAAATGGTATAGGGTCTCCTGCTTGAGCAAGGGGTTGGACTAGGACATCTTCAAGGTCCATCCCAATTTTGTTTTTCTGTTTTTCTGTATTCTGCATCTTGGCATTTACAATGTTGAACCCGAGGAAGGGGAGGAGGTTGTTATATCATGACAGTTCATCCTGTCACAATCCTATTTCAATTTAATAACCTAGCAGCCATCAGATTCGGGGCTGCTTAAGCAGCTACTCAGATACTATCAGTTTCCCAGCTGCCAATCACCAACTCACTTTTAATTACACTTTCTAATTTCTGCTGTCATATTTGATTTCTTGAACAAAACCCAAAAGTCACAAAAGCTATGTTTTAGTAGAAATTATTAGATTAACATGAAATTTCTTTCAGAATTGAAGGAAAAATATGTTAGAATAGCCTCTTATCGTAGTGTTGTCAGACAATAACCTTGCTTTACACAAGTCATTAAAACATATTACATGAATAGAATAGAACAGAACAGAACAAAACAGAACAGAACAGAATAGAATAGAACCATGGAGTCTTCTAGTCCAGCCCCCTGCTCAAGCAGGAGAACCTATACCATCTCAGACAAGTGACTGTCTAGTCTCTTCTTCAAAATCTCCAGAAATGGAGCGACCACAATTTCTGAAGGCAAGATGTTCCACTGGTTAATTGTCCTCACTGTTAGGAAGTTTCTCCTTAATTCCAAGTTATTTCTCTCTTTGATCAGTTGCCAACCATTATTTCTTGTTCTGCTTTCTGGTGCTTTGGAGCATAATTTGACCCCTCTTCTTTGTTATCAGCCCCTCAAATACTGGAATACTGCTATCATGTCACCCCTGTTTCCTCTTTTCTTTAGACTAGCCAAACCCAAGTCCTGCAGCCGTTCTTCATATGTTTTAGTCTCCAGGTTTTTGATCATTTTAGTTGCTCTTCTCTGAATTTTTTCCAAAGTCTCAACATCTTTTTAGTAGTATGGTGACCAAAATTGATTGCAGTATTCCAGGTGTGGTCTTACTACGGTTTTATAAAGTGGTACTAATACTTCATGTGATCTTGATTCTATGCCTCTCTTTATACAATCCAGGATTGTATTAGCTTTTTTGGCTGCTGCTGCACACTCCTGGCTCATATTCAAGTGATCATCTACTAGGACTCCAAGGTCCCTCTCACAGTTATTGTTTTTGAGCCAGGTCTCGCCTAATATGTACTTATACTTTTCATTTTTGATGTATCTTGGTATGTGGTAAAAAGGAGAAAAAACAAATATACGGACCAAAAGTGCTTCTAGGAAAAATGCATTTTTTCATCTTCCATTCACTTCGATGATCCCTTCCATCAGCAGCCCAATTCCTAAATTTGCCAAACCAGCAGTCTTCCATCAGAGTGTCTCATTTCCAAGTTCTAACCGCAAGGAATCTAGGCAAATGCTTCTATAAGCCTCTTTCCGTCACTTTGTTTTGTTCATTTTATTTAAAGCATGTTTATATCATTCAACTCTTTTTTCCAATGTTAGGGGGGTCTGCAATAAAAAGTACAATGACATGATTTACGCCTTATTAATCTCAAGGTAAGGAATTGCACTACTCTGCAGCTCAAGCAGACTCGTGGCTGCAGCTGAAATTATCTTGCCATTTCATGTCAATTCTGGGATTAATCATAGCTTAGCTGCAGAACATCTGCTATATGGAAATAATAACAAAGCATTTAAATTTAAAATGGATAAATTAGGATGACATTAGTTAATAAAGCACTGCATATCCTTTTCCTGTCATCACATGCCCACACAGCAAGGAATGGGGCTCGCTAAAGGAAATCATTCTCCTAACTTGCTATCCTTCACGTGTACTGGCCTTAAGAAACAGAAATCATAACCAGCATAAGCATATGAGTATTTATGTGGCTTCCAGAATCAACCAAAGATCTGCAATTATCACAACAGATTCTCATTCCATTGTCCAACTCCCTGGATCCTACATCTTCCATTAGAGACTTATTAGTACTATACCCATCCAACTTGTACACCTTCCTTTCACTTCTCTCATTTCAAAGATGATTGAAAGGTGGAGGAATAATTACAATAAAAATGCCCCTCCAAATTAGTTTTAATTATACACAAATTAGTTTTAAGTATACCTAGCTGTGTAAATGGAGTGTGAACATTAGAATGGTATATACTGCTTGGATCAATGGAACACAAACCAGATGTTGATACAGATGGTGGATTAAGTCAATGTTTTTCCTTCTGGCTTATGGAAGGGTCCATATAATTAGCACATTATGATTCAACTATATTTGTGACAGTGGAAAGTAACTTAGCAAGATCTCTTGTATATTACATGAAACGATGTGCCAAAAATGCATGGTTATAAATTTGGGAATTTGAACTATCCTCCTATTTTTCATTATTGTACCTAATAAAATCTGCCTGGCTAGGGATCAGTGCAGCAGCACAACAAGAAATAAGACAAGTTTACTTGGTTTGGTTAGGGAAAGTCATAACTTCTGAGATTAATGCTTTTTACAAGAGGTCAATTGTCCAGTGTACATAGTATTTTGACCAAACTATTCAACATGATAAACTGCCACGAAGAAGTGAAAAAATATAGATGTTTTGCAGGATAATGAGAACACTGACTCTGGTTATTTCATGTTTATTAGAAGAAATATTAAAAACCTTTTGTCCTTCTTTCAGACTTACCAGAGTTTTTTATCCATGATATTTCTTTAATGGCATGTGCCATATTAATGACAGTATTGCCTATAAGCTAAGTAGCAAAGATTTTTGCAAGCTTCCTAGGAGCCATTGCTTATTACAACCTGTGATGACATATGCTTCAAGAACTAACATCTGAGCATACTTTGACCAGCTAGACAGAGGAAATAAGCTTTTTTAGATAACAAATACATAATGTGAGAACATAGGAAAATATGGAGCTAAACTTAACACCACACATATGCAGCCACCCAAAGTCTGGCTTATATTTCCCAGCATTCTCAGCAATGGCCATCCTGGCCAAGAAATTATGGAAGCTGAAGTTTAGTATCTGTGAAGTCCTCAATAAGGAAGATTATTCCAACCACAATAGCCACTGATTCTCTCTTGCACTTGATACCGAAATGTTCACCAGTATCACAGGACAGCAAAGGAGACCCTGATAACCTGAATTTATTTTTGATGGTCATCTCCAAAGGGTGATCCAAGATTTCTTTTTAGACCATCAAGTGCTGCTACACAAAGAGCATCACATCATGTTTATCAGTGTCTAGTCAGAGCTGCCTAGAATAGAAACCCAAAGGGACTCATCCTCCATAAAAGGCTTCTTTTACTCATGCAGTATGGTTCAAATGCACATTCCTGCCTTATCTATCTCCTCCTACTCTTGCACAGTGAGGCCAGACATGACTGTGGTTGTGCAAAGCTACATCTCATCCTCCCTTTAACATGGGAGGGCATAAATTTGTTGGAATTACAAATGTTGGCCAAACTGCAATAGACATATATGAAAGTAACAGTGGAAAAATGATATAACTGAATTATGGAGTATGCTGCAAGATGTAATACATTACAGCATGTAGGCTCTGGTGATGTGATTGATGCCAGTATTGATTCAGTATCAGATATAATATTAGTTGATGGGAACCCAGAGGTTATCACACTTACAAATACTATCACACTTATACTCTGCTCCAAGTTAATGCAAGGAAGAATAATAATTAAAAGAGGTAAACTCTTGGCCTGCTTATGGGTTTATAAGGGGATTCTTGGTTGATTATGAATGACACCAAATGCTTTGGCTCTGATTCAACAAGACTCTTTTTTATGTTCTGAAATTCAGTGGAGTGGAGTCATTGGAAATTAATCACTTCCCAGTTTAGTTTCCAAACAATTAAAATCATACCACCACTGAGCCCTGGCAGCACAGTGGTTAGAATATAGTACTGCAGGCAAACTCTGCCCATAGCATGGAGTTCAATCCTGACAGGGCTCAAGGTTGACTCAGCCTTCCATCCTTCTAAGTTTAATATGAGGATCCATATTGTTGGGGCAATATGCTGACATTGTAAACAATCCAGAGAGTGCTGTAAAAGCACTACGGAGTGGTATATAAGTCAAAGTGCTATTGCTAGTGCTATGTTTATTTGTTTTATTTAAATAAGAACATATTGTGCATGTTATTGTTACATGAGGACTTGTCCTTGATATTGTTTAGCAAAACAACTTAATCATTAATCTGAATTTTGAAAAATATAGCAACTTGTATATATTTATTTTTCATTTGGTGACTGTAATCATGCCTACTTTGGAAATATACCTTAATTCAGGGCATAAGGGGAAGGGAAATAATCCGCCCAAGCACTTGAAATTCCATGTTACTGGCGACTTCTACGGAGGGATGGTGAACTGAAGATGTCTCTGAGAAAGTGAAGATGACAACTGCAGAAAAGACAAAGAACCAGTAAGTGGACAGGCTTCTCAGAATCTCTCTGGACAAGGAAAGAATGGGAGATCACCCACATGTGTTTCAGATGGTCACTTCTTGTGAAGAGACCAGCAGGTTTGAGCACTGAAATCTGAAGGAAATGGCTATAATGCTTGCAACCATGGCAGAGCCTTTAAAGGCTCACTTTTTACTGGTTATACCACGGATGTCAAACTTGATCGCATCACATGACGTATCATGATGTAGCGTGACATTTTTTGCCTTTGTTGAACCGGGGTAGGTGTGGCTGGCGCATGACACATCCAGCCTGCGGGCTGCCAGTTTGAATTTCCTGGGTTATAGTGTCAGATCATCTATTCTACACACACACACACACACACAGTTGAAGTTTTAAAAATTAAAGAGAAAATACAGATGACAATCTAAAAGAACAATATGGCTTTTTACTGTATTTAAAACAAGTCTATGCAATGAGATAAAGAAGAATTGAAGAGAAACCAAATCCTACAACAATATCTTAATGAATTAAAGACAATTACTGTCAGAAGTAAAAGGAGGGAATATAAAGCTGGTTTATTTGATCAAGGATAAAATAGGACATGCATTTGTAAAGTTCTGAAAACCCTTTGTAGACTTTTTGCTGACACCGAGATTGAAAATTTGAAGGGTTATGGTTTTACTTATAGCTAAGAGATGGCAATGGGATGAAAAAAAAAGTGTGTTCCTATACAGGGTGAATGGTTATCAAACCTGGTAAGGCGACGCTTAGAATACTGCATTCAGTTTTGGTCACCACGATGTAAAAAAGATGTTGAGACTCTAGAAATAGTACAGAGAAGAGCAACAAAGATGATCAGGAGACTGGAGGCTAAAACATGTAAGAAATGGTTGCTGGAATTGGGTATGTCTAGTCTAATGAAGAGAAGGATGAGGGGGGACATGATAGCAGTGTTCCAATATCTCAGGGGCTGCCACAAAGAAGAGGGAGTAAAGCTATTCTCCAAAGTACCTGAAGGCAAGACAAGAAGCAATAGAGGGAAACTAACCAAAGAGAGAAGCAACTTAGAACTAAGGAGAAATTTTCTGACAGTTAGAACAATTAATCAGTGGAACAACCTGCCTCCAGAAGCTGTTAATGTTCCAGCACTGAAGTTTTTAAGAAGAGACTGCACAGCCATTTGACTGAAATAGTATAGGGCAGTGATGGCGAACCTATGGCACGTGCCAGAGGCAGCACTCGGAGCCCTCTCTGTGGGCACACATGCCATTGCTCCAGCCTTGCCTCCCCCTGTGACCCCCTCACCAGTAGCCCCCCTGGAGGGGAGTCGCCCCCAAGCATGGTCCATGCGGAGCAGCGCAGCCAAGGACATGGCAGCCAGACAGCGTAGACAACACTCTGCCCTCACACCCCTTCATGCACAGTTGATGCTGCAGGGCGCAGGGAGAGGGCGTGGCCACCATGGCTCTGCTGGGCTGCCTGGGCGATCTACGGTGGGCCCTGGAGGTGGTGTGTGGCCCTGCAGGCAGGCGGGGTGGGGGTGCGGCAGGGGGAGGAGTGGGGACAGGGCCAGATTTGGGGCACTCGGTCTCTAAAAGGTTTGCCATCATTGGTATAGGGCAGTGGTTCTCAACCTTTCTAATGCCGCGACCCCATAATACAGTTCCCCGTGTTGTGGTGACCCCCAACCACTTATACATCACTGGGTGCCAGGGGCATGGCCAAAGAAAAGGAGGAAAAAAATGGTGGACAGCTTTGTTTGGCGACCCCCGTGAAATGGTCATTCGACCCCAAATGGGGTCCCGACCCACAGGTTGAGAACCACTGGTATAGGGTTTCTTGCCTGAGCAGAGGGTTGGACTAGATGACCTCTAAGGTCCCGTCCAACTTTATTATTATTATAATAAATTTGTTTATACTTGTGATGAATATTAAAAGTGATTCCTTTATTTCTTTTCTTTTTCTTTATCATACACTTCCTTTTCTTCTTTCTTCTTTCTTTTCCCTGCAATTTGTGCTCTCTATTTTCCTCTGTTTCTAAGTTTAGTTTTGTTAGTATTTACTACTGTAATCAAATTCTTTAATAAAAATTATATATTTTAAAAATTTCATGCTACTAGCAATTTCTCACTGAATCAGGAAACATTTGAGTTTCTCCAAAGTGTTAGTACTGAAAGGAAGAGAGAAGAATGTAAGGAAAGGGAAAAACTTATGGTTAAGATCACAGGGGGAAAAAATGTATCCCAGCTCCTACATTCATATGTTAGGAGACCATTGGAGAAGTTTCCAAAATGCCAATTTCTGAACAGGAAAGTAACTTAGAGATTATTTTGGAAAATATTTAATTGGCATCATCAAAACAATACATACTTCACTTTCATGTCTACTGCGCATCCTGTGATTATGACATGCTAGAGGTTAAGAAAAGGTTTTGCAGACCTTTTTTCTTCAAAAGAAGTGTTTTGGTTTTTTTACAGTAGAGAAGAAAAAAAAAACCCATCAGCATGTTTTTAAGAAAGTGCTTTAAGCTTATTGACTGGTCTCATCAGCCACAGCTCCTCAAAAACATGCTGTATCATTTCCTTCAGCATTTTAGTTAAAAGTAAGGCTAAAAAAATTATCTTTTACTGAATGGGTAAAGCTCCCCTTAAGAGGGAAAGTCAAATTTGCCATGGAGAAGATGAACAAACACATATTCAACACATTGATTTTATTATCTTCTCCTGTTGGAATTGAGTCTGGTATATATAATACTTATCACTATGTTTGAACAGACATCACTTAATCCTGTAGAGCAGGGGTGTCAAACTGCCCGCTTGTGGGCCGGTTGCGTCATACGGAGGTTGCACCCACCCCAGCTCCGGCAATGCAAAAAAGTTGCGATACGTCGCAACACGTCACGTGGCGCGGGAGTTTGACACCCGTGCTGTAGAGCAAAGGCAATCGCTGTAGGGATTAAGATGTGGGGGCTAGGACCGAGAAGAACCAAACTGAATTCTAACTTTAGCTATGGAAAGTTATTGGGTTATTTTGGGCCAATCATTCTTTCTCAGATCTAATTACCTCCAGAGTTGTTGTTACGGTTGCTGGAAAAAATGGTGGGGAGGAGTATAATCTGCCCTGCCTTGAATTCTTGGGAAAGATATATACTGCAAATCTAACAAATACATTAAAAAAATGAGTTGACCGACACATAGATTTTGATATCCATAACTGTACTGTTCAGAAAATTTGCCAGCTATGCAGAAGGATCAGGATGGCATCCATTCTCAAATAAAAGACTTCTATATTTGAAAGCCTGGAGTTTGTAAAGGGAACAGGATTGTTAAGATTAGTTTGAAAGAAATTAGTTGCACCTAGATTGAGCCACAGGATAAATATTCTAGTCTCCTATTCGATGTTGGCCAGAGTCTCAGCTGGCTTTGTATTTTCCTGACATGAAAAGGGCCTAAAATTAAGCTGGAACAAGGAAAGTAATCTTTGTATTTCAGCTGTTTATTTCATGTTTTGGACAGAGGTACAAATCAAGCATGCTAAGTAAAAATTAGCTCAGATATTTATACTAAAAGTTTTTTTATATTTATAAGATGTTGATCTATGTCAGTGGTTCTCAACCTGTGGGTCGGGACCCCATTTGGGGTCGAACGACCATTTCATGGGGGTCGCCAAACAACGCAGTCCACCATTTTTTCCCCCTTTTCCTTAGCTGTGCTACTCCCTTTTATTCTATTGGCTTTTGAAAGCCAATAGAATAGACTCTCTTGAATAGAGTCTAATTCTATTGGCTTTCAAAAGCCAATAGGAATTGTCCAGGCTGTCTCTGCCCTGCTGAGCCCGCCAAAAGTCCCATTCTGCAAACGGTGCTGCACCAGTTGAGTAGTCCTCGACTTACGACCGGTTGGGGGTCACGGCATTAAAAAGGTTGAGAACCACTGATCTATGTGATATCTTTCACAAGGTTAATGTTCACACCTGGTTGATTATAGTTGTCATTTTTGGTACAAAATTAAATTTGTCATATTTAGTACAAGCGTACTTACAGCAGGCCTTCAAAAATCTTCCAAATCCTATCTCATTGTCAGAAGTTTCCAGCTGCATGTCTGTGGCTTGTTTGCCAGTTTCATAAGGAAGCCAGCAAAGAGAACAGAAGCTTAGACACTCAGGTGGGTAATTTAATTAGTTCTAACTTTTGGTGACTTGTTTCTATATAGTTTGTGTCTAGCCCCAGCATATAATTAGTGTAGATACTGTTGTTGCTCTCTAGCCCCATCTAGTGGCTAGGGGCCAAATACCAATCTGTATAGTTTGGAAGCTGACCCAATCCTTTTATCCATCAACCTTCACTCCCAAAACAAGTGCATGCTGGGAGGCCAGACTCCATTTTCTTTAGCGTTTGGAAGGAAACAGAAGCACCAGGAAGAATCCAGCCTAATCCGTGTCACATGTTCATCTGAGGACTTAATCCACATCCCATACACATAGCATCGCTGGTGAGATTTAGATTTGTCTGTATTTGTTAATTGTTATGTTCACCAGTGTGGGAAGTCAGCCCCCCCCCCCAGAGAAGGATATATTCTTGGAAATATTTAAAAGGCAGAATATATTTTCCTAAAGGATTTTAATGGCAGAACCCCCCCCCCAAGTCTCTCTGTCCCAAACAGAAACCAAGTTTGCAAAATGCAGATGATAATCTTGTCAGAAAAATGAGAGTCAGGAAACTGGGATTAGGAAGAAAGAACCCTAGAATCAACACCAAAAATCTAAGAGTCATCAGCCCCAGCCCCAGGGAAGCAGGATATGACCCTTGGGACATAATAGGATTAACCCACCACCATCAGAATACCAGAAAGGCACACCCAGACTCAGGTCAAAGTTCATGCCACAGGAACAACTCCAAACAAAAGGCTCCAGAGGGTATAAAAACCCACTCCCTACATGTGCTCACTCTCTTTTTTCTTCCAGAGCCATCTTTCTGTCTGGCTCTCCTCTTCAATAAACTGCAACTTTCTTTCTAAAGCAGTCGCCATGTTGTTTATCCCCAGCTTGGACTGAACCATGATCAAGACATTTTCTTCAACATCAGCAACTCAATACTGCTTATTTTGTATTTGGGTTATTATTGTATGTATTTCTATTTTTCTCAGTTTCACCCATCTTGTTCTTTTAATAAGGCATCCAGATCTATATACACAATCTGTTTTATTGGAGGATAGGTGGGTTTAGCTGCACGTCAATCTGCACACAGAGTAATTTGTAGTGAGGATAGAACAGTTTGGTTAATTCCTGCCTGACCTGTTATTTAAAACATTATTTGAGATCTTTTTTTATGAATGGGATTCCTTTCCTGTAGAAGTTATTACTTTTGTTTTTGCTCTCTGTAGGATTAAGGGAACTTTCCATTACATTATTTTATATTCTTCAGCTATCAATAGATTGGGTTATACTTCAATTCTCTCTCCTCAGCAAAAGCAATGGTCTGTCTTGGATGATAGAAGTTGTAGTCCAATCCTGTTACACCCACCAGATTAGGTGGGGCTAGACTATACAAAGAAAAGGGAAGAGAATGATGAGTTCAACACATCTGCTGAGCAATGGCATTTTAGACCTGGCCTCCAATCAGATCCAGGTACTGTTACAGCATTACTAGATTACTGGTAGGTGTGCAAAATCAGATCCACATGTTCAGTTAGCTACTTTATTGTTTATACCTACTTCATAGGAATCTTCCCAGACTGGCAGCTTGTACCTGGACCAGACTACATAAGGTTCAATGGCATTCAAAGGAGTTGGACTTTACCCTCTTGTGTCTATGTAAGGATTCCAGACTAATTACCTGCTTGATTCCTCCCCAAGTCTCTCTCTGACAGTTACGCTAGCAAAGTAGTGATAAACGCTGTTCAGATGTTTTGTTTGCTGTGGTTTGATCTAGAATGAAAACTTGAGTTTTAGCATTTTGTTCCTCCTTCAAATCTAATATCATCTGATATTGATTTGAAGGAGGAACAAAATGCTAAAACTCAAGTCTCCTGAGCTGATGAGAGACAGGAGAGCCCTCCCAGAGTTTATTTTTAAAAGCCTCAAAATTGACTATTGATGTTGGAAGCATTTAGGAAAAATAAAAGTAATTGAAGAATAAGAACAAGCTCAAGTATGTTCCACAGAATTTTTCATTTTGAGTTGTACTGAGTTTCCTGCAATCAGATAGAATTTTTTTTATTAAAAGCCATTTATTACATTTATTGATTTTTTAAAATTGCCCTCATTGCACACAACGAGCAATTAAAAGTTGTAAAACAACCTTCCCCTTCTCTGGTTTTTTAGCTATTCCATTATGTGTCAGTGTATGTGCATACATCTCCATTGGTGCATCACAACTAATATTTTACGATTGTCCCTAGAAGGTTCCTGGTAAAAATGAGTGTTTATCCATTTTTCTAAAGTTGCATTAACTCATATGTAAGACTTAAGGATAACCAGCTTTCCAAAGCCCGGTTCTCTGGGACAGTTATTTTAGGTATGCTCCTTGTAAAAAGAGTGGTAATAATAATAATTCCACAAAAAGATATCTTCCTTCAGAATCAGCCTCAATTAGTTTAGCTGAAAAAGTTTTCTTCACATAAATTACCACTCCCCCTTTTTTCCCAGGGGCTGGAGCAGTAAAATGTGTGCCCAGACGGGAATTCATCAAGAATTTAGAATCCTTTAAAGTTATATGAGTCTCCTGCAAACATATCAAATCATTATTATGTTGTTTCAAATAATGGAAAATCTTTTTTCTTTTCTGTGGCACGTTTAAGCCATTAACATTCCAGGTCAGGAACCTGACCATCTCCACCGGCCTGGAGCCTCTGGAGCATGGCCTGCAGATCTGCTGTCGAAGATCTTTTATTATCTTATTATTACAAGGCCGAAAGGTTCTTATTGTTGGACTATATGCTCCCAATCAACAACAGAAACAATTTTACAAGTTGCTGCATGGCAAGATATCTCAGTTGGATTATAAATCGGTAATTTTGATGGGTGACTGGAATGGGGTTTTTGACCCAACTATAGACAAAAGAAGTTCCTCTAAAACTTTTATTCAAATTAAACTACCTATGACTTTCTTTGATTTGAAGGAAGAACTGGAGCTTATCGATATTTGGCGAGAAAGGAACACAAGTGATAGAGACTTTACTTTTTATTCTGATAGACACCAGTCATTTTCAAGGATTGATTTTTTTTTTATTACTAGTGACTTCCTCCCTAGAGTGAGGAAGGTGAAAATTTTTCCCAGAACATTGTCAGATCATAGTCCTGTGTGGATGGAGTTATATTCGGAAGACGGGAATAGAAGATCCTGGAGATTGAATGAGAACTTATTTAATCGGGAGGAGTTCGTACAAAAGTGTAAAGAACATTTAAAGGACTTTTTTACTATAAATATGAATAAGGGAACATCGATGTCTATGGTGTGGGACGCTAGTAAAGCATATATGAGGGGAATTTTGATTCAATTGAACAAAGTTTTTAGGGAAAAAGGGTCACAAAGACGTAGAGAAATAGAAGAAGAGATCAAATCAAAAGAACAAGAGTTGGTTCTTAACCCTACTGATAATAATTTAAAGGTATCTATAAAGATGCTTAAGGAACAATTTAACATGTTGATGGCAGATCAGGTGGCTACCAATCTGTCGTACATGAGACATAATACTTTTTGCAATGCGAATAAGCCTGGGAGGTGGTTGGCTTATCAGTTACGAAAGAAACAGAAAGCTAGAATTATAGAGAAAGTAAAATATAAAGGTACTGAGGTTTTTCAGCAAGATTTGATTAAAAAAAGCTTTTTGGACTTTTACACAAAATTATATTCAAGTGATAATATAAGGGGTTTGGATATAGATAAATATTTACAATCAGTACATTTTCCTAGACTTTCAGAGGAACAACAAAATGGGATGAATAGTTTAATTACTGTGGAGGAAATTGGTTTAGCTATTAAGCAGTTAAAGGTTGGAAAGTCTCCTGGAACAGATGGACTGACTTCTAGGTATTATAAGATCTTATCTGAAGAAATGATAGAGCCATTAAAGGAACTCTTTAATAGTATTTTGTTGGGTATGCAAGTTCCTCCTTCTTGGAAAAGAGCCTTTATATCACTGATTCCGAAGGAAGATCAGGATCTTACAGAGCCTAAGAATTATAGGCCAATTTCATTATTGAATGTTGATTATAAGATCTTTACAAAATTTTTGGCAAATAGATTAATGCAGGTTATGAAAGACTTGATTCATAGTGATCAAGCAGGATTTATAACAGGGAGATATATGAAACATAATGTTAGACAAATTATTAACTTAATTGAGTACTTGGATAAGAATAATCAGATTCCTGTGGCTTTTATCTTTTTGGACGCTGAAAAAGCTTTTGATCAATTGGACTGGCAATTTTTATTTTCTTTGGTAGAGAAAATGAATTTTGGGGATAATTTTTTACATGCACTTAAAGCTATATATCAGCAGCAATCTGCACAAATTGTTGTAAATGGGGGATTGACTGAGAATTTTAATATTCAAAAAGGGACAAGACAAGGATGTCCATTATCCCCATTGTTATTTGTTTTAACATTGGAAATTTTATTGACTCAGATTCGGGAATCGAAGTTAGTTAAGGGTGTAAAGATAAGGAAGAATGAGTATAAATTGCGGGCATTTGCGGATGATTTGGTTTTAATTTTGGAACAGCCGAATCAGGCGATTGATGGTTTATTAGAACTTATAACACAGTATGGGAATGTTTCTGGTTTTAAAGTTAATAATTATAAGACTAAGATATTATCTAAGAATATGTCAGTTAAAGAAAGGGAAAGTTTGATTAAAGCCACAGGTTTTCAGATGGTAAAAAAGGTTAAATACTTGGGAGTATATTTAACTGCTTCAAATGGAAAATTGTATAAGAACAATTACGAACCACTATGGGCAAAAGTCCAAAAGGATTTAAGAGATTGGAAAAAATTGCAATTGTCATTGTTGGGGAGAATTTCAGCTGTAAAAATGAATGTTCTACCAAAGTTTCTTTTTTTGTTTCAGATGATACCTATTCTTAAAAAAGAGGCAAATTTGGAGGAATGGCAAAAGGGTATCAATAATTTTATATGGGCCGGGAAGAAACCAAGGGTTAAATTTAAGATATTACAGGATGCTCGAGAAAGAGGGGGACTTAAGGCACCCAATTTGAAATTATATTATGATGCAGCCGCCCTAACTTGGTTAAGTGATTGGCTTAATTTAACAAATATGGATATTCTTTTTTTGGAAGGTTGGGATTTAATATATGGTTGGCATGCATATTTAATTTTTAATAAGAAAGTTGATCGGACTTTTAAATCACATATTTTGAGGAATGCCTTACTTCGTGTTTGGAAGAAGTATTATTATAGATTAAATTATAAAATACCTATCTGGGGGATTCCCAGACATGCAATTGAGGGAACCTCTAAGGGGACAAATTTTGATAAAATCTCATACAAAGAATTGTTAATTTGTTCTGGTTCAAATTGGCATTTGAAATCCCTAGATGTATTAAGGCAGCAAAATATTCTATAGTCATGGTTTCAATATTTACAAATAATGGATAGATGGACTGTAGACAAGAAAGAGGGAATAACACTAGAAGATAGACAATTGGTTATTCAGATTAAAAACCAAGGTCCGGCTCATATAAAAAGAATATATAATGTTTTATTAGAGTTAGATTCGGAAACAGAATTGGTTAAAGACTGTATGATTAAATGGGCTCAGAATATACAGGAGCCGATCTCATTGGATTTATGGGAGACAATTTGGATAAGAAATGTTAAATTTACACAAGCTCAAAATTTGAGAGAAAATTTTTATAAAATGTTTTATAGATGGCACTTAGATCCTAAAAAATTATCTTGTATGTATTCTAACATACAGCCCAAATGTTGGAGATGTGGCAATAATGATGCGACATACTTTCATATTTGGTGGAATTGTAAAAAAGTAAAGGCTTTTTGGATTATGATTTGGTGGAACATTCAAAAGATTTTCAGAAAAAAGATAAAGTTTACTCCTCAACTATTTTTACTTGGTATTTTTGTTGACTTAAATGAAAAAGAAACTACTTTGATGTTAAATTTATTAACTGCAGCAAGGTTACTAGTAGGTTTATATTGGAAGAAAGATTCTTTGCCTACTTTAGAAGAATGGATATTTAAAGTATCTAGTTTTGCAGAAATGGCAAAAATTTCTGCTTATTTAAAGGATCATACACAAGAAAGATATATTACTGTATGGGAAAGGTGGATAGATTATATTCAGAAAAAGTATGGAATTAAAAAGTTTTATTTATTTTATGAATGAATATCAAATATTATAGAGAATTGTTTTATAGGTTATGGAGTTAAAGGTTAATTATGATATTTTTTTTCTTTCTCTCTTTTTTTTTCTTTTTTCTTAATTATTATAATTTTCTTTTTTTTTCTAACCCTGTATTCTGCTCTGGGAAGTGAAGGGAGGGGGGGTGGGGGTGGGAGGGAGGGTAAGGGGGGGTTTCTCTATTTTAAAATTTTATTGTATTTTTATAAATGATTGTATGTTTTAAAAAATAAAAATTTTCAAATAAAAAAAAAGAGTGGTAATAGAAGAATAGGGGAATTTTCCAGGGACTCTGAAACTAACCGTTGCACATCGCGGACTAAAATGGATGATTACGGTGCTGTCTCCTACAGCAGGAGGGTAGTCAGTGAGTTGTATGTCTCCATAGCATTTATCTTTAAGTTTGCTGAGGCTTTGATTCTTCATAAAAAAAAACATCCTGTAATCACAATCTGGAAAATTAGCAACACCTAAAAATGGAACTACTTTGTCCTGCTGTTCCCTGAGCAATCTTAATTGTAAGTCCAATGCATTTCTGTAGGTAGATCACAAGTCTTGGAAGGGCTGACTGAAGAACTGGCAGATATGCTGGTTTGAACCAAATCATTTAACAATTTTTTTTTAAATGAGATGATGGGGATGGGGGTCTACTTTTAGGTTGCTTGGCTACATGCAGATTTACCATGGTGTATTTAAAATGTCATATGGATTAAAGCCAACTTATCAACCCAGGCTTCTGTGGTATTGAACGGTCCATAAATGAAAAGTCATTTCATGTGAACGAAGCATTATAGGATTCCTGTTTTAGCTCTATGATCTGAAGCAAAGAAGAGAATAGTAGATGATGGTAGTAATGGCTGGTTGCTTAAAAGATTCCTGGTAAGATATTGCTTAGTGTAGAGGCAAATTCAAGAAGGAGAAAGGATTGCTTCTGTTGATGCAACTTTCCTCATGCTTGTACCTTTCACTTACATTGGAGTATATGTCTCTGCTAGATTTAGATGATAGGATTTGTAATACAGCATAGCTGAAAAACATTAGGTTGGGAAAGGTTTCTTAATTTCTTGGCTAATTTTTCTAGCAATTATCCTGTGATTGATCAGTCCAGAGAAACCTGCAGTTAATCCTCTGAAGAGCCATCTTTGGCTTTTTAAAAAAGAAAAAAAAAGGTTTAGTACATGCTTCCCCAGTTTGATTGGACTACAGTGCCCTTCCGCCCTACTAGGAATGGTTAACTGATATTGTAGTCCCAAGACTTGGTGTGCTCTATTTTGAGGATTGCTGATCTGATATAAACAGTTGCCTTTCCTTAGAAGTCAACTATTAAGCTGATCCAACCTATTTTTATGGTGATCATTACTTTCTTCCTTCACACAGAAGATTTAGAGGTGTGAAATGAATTTTTTCTCCAATGGCGACATCAATATTCATTCTTATATAAACAAAATCTACGTACTGCTGCTGGAAGATTATTCAGATTATTTATATTGATTCAGCAACTTCTAATGATTGAATCGAATGTTCTTCAAAGCTAACATTTAATGGAAAAACTTGATTTAATTTGCTGTTTTCTACCTTATGGAACAGTCTGTCAGTTTGTGAATCACATGATCATCTTTTTAATAAAAAAAATCCTGCTTCCGAACAATTTGTATATAACCTGAGTAGTGTAACATAAGGTGTGCATAGTTTCAAGTCTCCGGTTTCTGGAAAAATATTTTTTAAAGGAAAGTAAGGAAAAAGTGCTGTCTTAAAGAGAGTGCCTGGCTTTACCAGCCCTGAATGGTTAGGCCTTTTCTGCAGAAAACACCATATATGCTGTAGGGCAGGGCTTTTCAACCAGTGGTATGGGTGGTACATTGGCACCTAGCAGGTGGTATGCGACCATCCTAGAAAAGTAGTGGGGGAGGGGAATGAGAGTGATGCCAGGCGGGCAGGCAGGTGTCTTGCTCGGTTGTGCCTTGGGGGACACTTTTTCAGTGCCATTGTAACTTTGAACAGTCACTAAGCGAACTGTTGTAAGTCGAGGACTACCTGTACTTTATCACTTTTTTCCTTTGGGTTTTTTTTGGGGGGGGTCAAGTTTTTGACACCTTGCTAGGCGACTGGTAGTATTCAGATATTGCCATATCCTAAAAGTTTTACAATGGGTGAAAAGGTTGAAAAGCCTTGCTGTAGGGTATAGGTGCAAACATATATCTCAGAGGAGGATATATTTGAGAGGGTATGGATGGCCTACCATCCTGCTCTCTCAGAATGGGCCTTCTGAGGGCAACTTTTAAAAATATTTTTTAAGAGTATTGGGAATTTAAGGGGCAAAAACGGCTGAAGTCTTCAGATTTTTTGAGGAAACTTTTCCTTACTTTTCAAGCTCCAGAAACCCCCTTCTCAAGTGATCTCTAGCCCTGCTGATATGGGTTGCGACATGAAATACAAAAACATGCACATATGGGCCTTGCACAGCACTGCTATGGGATAATTACAACAGAACTAAAGTATAAAAGTAGGGAGGAATTATGTTTCTCCTAGGCTAGTGACAAAAACTGTGCACACAGCCACAACAGCAAAAGAGCCTTACAAGAAATTAGATCTCAAAATTGCCACTTATCATTTTTCTTCAAGTAGAAATATTATTAAGTTCTTACTTGCTGGCATTAATATTGTGACTGAATAACCTGGTTTCATCTCTCCCAGGACACTACAAGGGTCGAGACTAAAGCAAAATGATC
The DNA here is from genome assembly GCF_016545835.1 of Crotalus tigris. Classification (NCBI taxonomy): domain Eukaryota; kingdom Metazoa; phylum Chordata; class Lepidosauria; order Squamata; family Viperidae; genus Crotalus; species Crotalus tigris. The sequence continues at coordinate 6,540,138 of NW_024096478.1, read as the reverse complement.
GTTGCTTTGCCTGATTGCAATATATGGTAAGAGTTGGTAATAACTTTAGCACTCTGGGACCTTAGCTTGCAATGACAGAATGCTGCAATCTCTGATCCCAGACTATACATTTTTAGAGCATATTTTTTTCACCCATTCTTATCTGAATGTTCCTCAGATTGCAAAAGCTCAGTGCTATTTAGAAGATGAATGCTTCTCTTCTTTCATCTGTATACCCTATGCAGTACAGATTCATGGTTTACTGTGACAAATTCAAACTGATTAGTTTTAAAACAATTGTAGTAATTGACTTAAAAAAATGAAATGTATGCATTTTAGCCATTGCTAAGAATGCTGCACAAAAAAATTAATATAACTGAATGGCATCCAGATTGTTGGGGAAAAAAATCTTAGATCCTCTCAAAGATTCTGGATTTCCAATGATATTCAGGTAATACATTTTAAAATATTGGCCAAATTCTCAGAAATGGCTAGCATATCAGTTAGTTTCTCATGATGGTTGCACAAATTCCTAATGATGGATTTTAAATACATTCAGTGCATTTGAACAACATATCAAAGACCTGGAAGTCCAAAGGATCAGTGTGCTCCGTGTAAAAATGTAGCATTCAAGCTCCCTTTTTTTAAAAACCACTAAAATACTTACACTACACAACTTCCAAATTCTGAAGAGCACTGCCTTTAGCACACTCTAACACTCCCCCCACAACAATTTTAGTTCTATAAGTATACTGAAAATAAATATAAATACACCTGAATAATATTTATACTAGACAAATATATACAGAAATGTGACTGTTAATTCTTATAATAAAATTTTTTGTTTCTTTCTTCTGTTATATTTTAAAGCACTTTTACATGGTTTTTAAAGGATGTCTGTATTTGTGTTATAATTATTTTAGTGTTTTGTTCTTTTTCTTGTGAGTTATAGTGTGTTGTAGCAATGAATACTACCTGCACAAAAGACTATCACATCTCTGACTACAGCTTTGCCTACTCTCTGAAAAAAAACCCTGCAAATGTCCATGCTTTCAGCAGAGCTTTTAATGAAATCTCAATTGTGATGGATATTATAGTGCAATGACTTGAAAAAATTACAAACTTAAAACTGGATCCCCGTGGTCCTTTAGAAAACATCCCAGGACCTATAGACATTTTCCATTTTTCTACTTTGAATGCAGATAGAAATCTGGCCTTGGAGGAGAAAACCTGATTCCCCATCCCAATAAGCAAAAGTTTAATGGTATCAGCTATTGTATGTAACAAATTGTTACATTTGTTTGCAAAGAACATACCATGTTTCTCCAAAAGTAAGGCCTACTCCAGAAAAAAATCCCTACCTTGATTTTGGGGGCAAGCCTAATATAAGCCCTGCCCCCAAAATAAGCCCTAGTTTCAGGGCGAGGCACATACCTAAAAATCAAGCTAGGGTGGGCGTGCGGGGTGGAGCTGCCCCACATGCCCTGAACTGACTTACCTAGCAGCCAGGCATCTCCTTGCTAGCCCACTTCTTCTGCAGTGTTCTCTGCAGCCATTTCTCAGTCATAGGCCTTTCCAGAACTCCACTGCAGCCGATTCAATCCATAGCTCAGTTCTGCAAGACCTCTGCAGCTGAGAACAGAGCTATGGATTGAATCCATAGCTCACTACTCAGATGCAGTGGCCTTCCGGAAAGGCCTAACCACAAACTACAGGCCGGAATGTAGCTGCAGAATGAAGCTGCTCCTGGTGAAATACATGGAATAATCCCATTGGTAGCAAAACCCATTTAGGGTTAGGGTTAGGTTTCCTTAAATTCATAGATCCAAATGAACATCACCAACGGATTCGGAGAACCTTGCAATGGTTAGGAGAGTACATTTCTTTTATGCCTGCCTTATTTACGTTTCCTCATGAAATACATGGGAAATTCCCATTGGCGGGAAAACCCACTTAGAGTTATGGTTAGGTCTCCATGAATTTGTACAGGGAAATGGACACCACCAATGGATTCGGAGCCGAATGGAATGGTTAGGACAGTGCAATTCTTTTATGCCTGCCTTATCTATGTTTCCTGGTGAAATACATGGGAAAATCCCATTGATGGGAAACCCACTTAGGGTTAGGGTTAGGTCTCGTGAATTCATACAGGGAACTGGACACTATCAATGGATGCCGAGCAGAGGAGTGTTTTAGGAGGGCACACAATTTCCAAGCCTACCATATCTACATGTCCTGGTGAAATACATGGGAAAACCCCACTTAGGGTTAGGCTTATGTCTCCTTGAATACATAGAGCGAAAGGGACACTATCAACGGATTCAGAGTTCATTGCAATGGTCAGGAACATGTATTCCATTTTAGCCTACCTTATCTACGTTTTCTAGTGAAATACATGGGAAAATCCCATTGGCAGGAAAATCCACTTAGGGTTAGGGTTATGTCTCCTTGAATTCATACAACGAAATAGACACCACCAATGGATTTGGAGTGCATGCCAATAGTTAGGAGCACGCATTTCTCTTTAGATTACCTTATCTGTGTTTCCTGGCGAAATACATGGGAAAATCCCTTTGACAGGAAAACTCATGTAGTCTTAGATTTCTGTGGATTCATACAGTGAAATGGACATCACTAATGGATTCGGAGCGCATGGCAATGGTTAGGAGAGTGCATTTCTTTTTTGCCTGCCTTATCTACCTGTCCTGATGAAATACATGGGAAACTCCCATTGGAGGGAAAACCCATTTAGGTTTAGGGTTAGGTTTCTATAAATTCGTAGAGCGAACTGGACATCACCAATGGATTCGCAGCGCATGACAATTGTTAGGAGCATTCATTACTTTTTATCCTACCTTATCTACATTTCCTGGTGAAATGCATGGGAAAAATCCATTGCCAGGAAAACCCACTTAGGGTTATAGTTGGTGTTTCCATAAATTCGTAGAGTGAAATGGACATCACCAATGTATTCGGAGTGTATGGCAATGGTTATGAACGTGCATTACTTTTTAGCCTGCCTTATCTACATTTCCTGGTGAAATACATGGAAAAATCCCATTGGCGGGAAAACCCACTTACAGTTAGGGTTACCTCTCCTTGAATTTGTAGAGCAAAATTTGTAGACCTTCAACAGATTCGGAGGCCACGGGAATGGTTAGTAGAATGTATTTTTTTTATGCCTTCCTTATCTATGTTTCCTTGTGAAATACATGGGAAAATCCCCTTTCTGGGAAAAATCACTTAGGCTTAGGGTTAGGTCTCATTGAATTTGTAAAGTGAAATGGATACTACAAATGCATTCAGAGCGCTTTGGTATGTTGAAGTTTGTGCAAACTTTCCAATCCTGCATTAACTCCATTTACTGGTGAAATACTGGTCTATCCCAGCCTATTGCCGACCAAACCCCTGCTGATGCAATAGGCTGGAGACTTTACAGCAAAAGAAACCCCTTTTAATATGGGTGACAAACCTTCAAATAGTCCAAAACACAAACAGAAAAACTCAAGTCCAAAGGAATGAAATAGTCCACAGGAAACGCAATGCAAACAGAAGAGAAGTCACAAGCAAAACAAACAGACTAGGATTCCAAGAAGCACTTTGCAAACGGTTGCCTTCAGCAACCAGCACCGCCCACACCTCCTCCCTTTATTCAGCAATCCCAAGGCGTTGCCTCTCATCGCCTTCTCCTTTTACTCTGGAGGCGTCGTATTAATTGCTGTTGATTGTCTCTTGCTAAATGACGACCTGTGTGAGCAACAATTAGCAAGTCCATCAGGTGTGACTCTTCTAAGTCTGACTCCTTCTCCTCACACAGCTGAGCTTCATCAGGAACACGACTGGAGGGCCCAGGCTCTGCATCAAACCGTGAGTCTTGTAATTCATCCGAGCCTCCCTCTACCCCGATGGCCCTTCAAATACCTCATCCACCTCCTCCTCAGATTCCTCAGACTCAGCGGTGGTGAGCACAGGCTGGCACAAAATCAAAACAAATACATTGGAACATCAAACTGGTGGGATAACCTAACTTGGGGTTATGGATAGGTCTCCTTGAATTCATAGAGAATAATGTACATTAGCAATGGATATGAAGCGCATTGGTATGTTTAGTAGGGTGCACACTTTCCAATCCAGCCTTATGTACATTGAAATATATGGGAAAATCCTATTGGCGAAAAAACCCACTTAGGGTTAGAGTAAGGTTTCCGTAAATTCATAGAGCGAAATGAATATCACCAATGGATTTAGAGCGCATGGCAATGTTTAGGAGTGTGCATTTCTTTTTAGCACGCCTTATTTAAATTTCCTGGTGAAATACATGGGAAAATCCCATTGGCAGGAAAACCCACTTAGGGTTAGGGTTAGGTTTCCGTAAATTTGTAGAGCGAAATGGACATCACCAATGGATTCGGAGCACATGGCAATGGTTAGGAGCATGCATTTCTTTTTCACCTGCCTTATCTAAATTTCGTTGTGAAATACATGGGAAAAATCCATTGCCAGGAAAACCCACTTAGGGTTAGAGTTAGGTTTCCGTAAATTCGTAGAGCGAAATGGACATCACCAATGGATTCGGAGTCCATGGCAATGGTTATGATCATGCATTTCTTTTTAGCCTGCCTTATCTACATGTCCTGGTGAAATACATGGGAAAATCTCATTCGCGGGAAAACCCACTTAGGGTTAGGGTTAGGTTTCCATAAATTCATAGAGTGAAATGGACATCACCAATGGATTTGGAGAGCATGGCAATGGTTAGGAGCATGCATTTCTTTTTAGCCTACCTTATCTACATTTCCTGGTGAAATACATGGGAAAATACCATTGGCGGGAAAACCCACATAGGGTTTGGGTTGGTTTTCCATAAATTCATAGAGCGAAATGGACATCACCAATGGATTCGCAGCGCATGGCAATTGCTAGGAGCATGCATTATATTTTACCCTGCCTTATCTACATTTCCTAGTGAAATGAATGGGAAAACTCCATTGCCGGGAAAACCAACTTAGGGTTAGGGTTAGGTTTCCGTAAATTCGTAGAGCGAAATGTACATCACCAATGGATTTGGAGTGCATGGCAATGGTTAGGAGAGTTCAATTCCTTTTAGCCTGCCTCATCTACATTTTCCAGTGAAATGCATGGGAAAATCCCATTGGCGGGAAAACCCACTTAGGGTTAGGGTTGGTTTTCCATAAATTCATAAAGCGAAATGGACATCACCAATGGATTCGCAGCGCATGGCAATTGTTAGGAGCATGCATTACATTTTAGCCTACCTTATGTACATTTCCTGGTGAAATACATGGGAAAATCCCATTGGAGGGAAAACCCATTTAGGGTTAGGTTAGGTTTCCGTAAATTCGTAGAGCGAAATGGACATCACCAATTGATTCGGAGCACGTGGCAATGTTTAGGAGCATGCATTTCTTTTTAGCCTGTCTTATCTACGTTTCCTGGTGAAATACATGGGAAAATACCATTGACGGGAAAACCCACTTAGGGTTACGGTTAGGTTTCTGTAAATTCGTAGAGCGAGATGGACATCACCAATGGATTCAGAGCACGTGGCAATGGTTAGGAGAGTTCAATTCATTTTACCTTGCCTTATCTACATTGTCTGGTGAAATACATGGGGAAACCCCATTGGCGGGAAAACCCACGAAGGGTTATGTTTAGGTTTCCATAAATTCGTAGAGTGAAATGGACATCACCAATGAATTTGGAAAGCATGGTAATGGATAGGAGCGTTCATTTCTTTTTACCCTGCCTTATCTACATTTCCTTATGAAATGCATGGGAAAAATCCATTGCCGGGAAAACCCACTTAGGGTTAGGGTTAGGTTTCCATACATTTGTAGAGCGAAATGGACATCACCAATGGATTTGGAGTTCATGGCAATGGTTAGGAGCGTTCATATCTTTTTAGCCTGCCTTATGTACATGTCCTGGTGAAATACATGGGAAAATCCCATTGGAGGGAAAACCCATTTAGGGTTAGGGTGAGGTTTCTGTAAATTCGTAGAGCTAAATGGACATCATCAATGGATTCGGAGCACATGGCAATGATTAGGAGAATGCATTTCTTTTTCACCTACCTTATCTACATGTCCTTGTGAAATACATGGGAAAAATCCATTGCCGGGAAAACCCACTTAGGGTTAAGGTTAGGTTTCCGTAAATTCGTAGAGCGAAATGGACATCACCAATGGATTCGGAGCACGTGGCAATGGTTAGGAGCGTTAATTTCTTTTAGCCTTTCTTATCTACGTTTCCTGGTGAAATACATGGGAAAATACCATTGGCGAGAAAACCCACTTAGGGTTAGGGTTAGGTTTCCATAAATTAGTAGAGCGAAGTGGACATCACCAATCGATTCGCAGCGCATAGCAATTGTTAGGAACATGCATTATATTATACCCTGCCTTATCTACATTTTCCAGTGAAATACATGGGAAAATCCCATTGGCGGGAAAACACACTTAGGGTTAGGGTTGGTTTTCCATAAATTCATAGAGCGAAATGGACATCACCAATGGATTCGCAGCGCATGGCAATTGTTAGGAGCATGCATTACATTTTAGCCTGCCTTATCTACATGTCCTTGTGAAATACATGGGAAAAATCCATTAACGGGAAAACCCACTTAGGGTTAGGGTTAGGTTTCCATAAATTTGTAGAGTTAAATGGACATCACCAATGGATTTGGAGAGCATGGCAATGGTTAGGAGCGTTCATTTCTTTTTAGCCTGACTTATCTACATTTCCTGGTGAAATACATGGGAAAATACGATTGGTGGGAAAACCCACTTAGGGTTAGGGTTAGGTTTCCAGCGAAGTGGACATCACGAATAGATTCGCAGTGCATGGCAATTGTTAGGAGCATGCATTACATTTTAGCCTGCCTTATCTAAATTTCCTGGTGAAATGTAAAGGAAAATCCCATTCGCGGGAAAACCCACTTAGGGTTAGGGTTAGGTTTCCATAAATTCGTAGAGCGAAATGGACATAACCACTGGATTTGGAGTGCATGGCAATGGTTAGGAGCATGCATTTCTTTTTAGCCTGCCTTATGTACATCTCCTGGTGAAATACATGGAAAAATCCCATTGGAGGGAAAACCCATTTAGGGTTAGGGTTAGGTTTCTGTAAATCTGTAGAGTGAAATGAACATCACCAATGTATTCGGAGCACATGGCAATGGTTATGAGCATTCATTTCTTTTTCACCTGCCTTATCTACATGTCCTTGTGAAATACATGGGAAAAATCCATTGCCGGCAAAAACCACATAGGGTTAAGGTTAGGTTTCCGTAAATTCGTAGAGTGAAATGGACATCACCAATGGATTCGGAGCACGTGGCAATGGTTAGGAGCATTCATTTCTTTTAACCTTTCTTATCTACGTTTCCTGGTGAAATACATGGGAAAATACCATTGGCAAGAAAACCCACTTAGGGTTAGGTTTCCATAAATTCGTAGAGCGAAGTGGACATCACCAATCGATTCACAACGCATAGCAATTGTTAGGAAAATGCATTATATTATACCCTGCCTTATCTACATTTCCTAGTGAAATGCATGGGAAAAATCCATTGCCGGAAAAACCCACTTAGGGTTAGGGATAGGTTTCCGTAAATTCATAGAGCGAAATGGACATCACCAATGGATTCGGAGCACATAACAATGATTAGGAGCATGCACTTCTTCTTAGCCTGCCTTATCTACATTTCCTAGTGAAATGCATGGGAAAATCCCATTGGCGGGAAAACCCACTAAGGGTTAGGGTTAGGTTTCCGTAAATTCGTTGAGTGAAATGGACATCACCAATGGATTCAGAGCACATGGCAATGGTTAGGAGCATCCATTTCTTTTTCACCTAATTTATCTAAATTTCCTGGTGAAATACATGGGAAAATACCATTGGCGGGTAAACCCACTTAGAGTTAGGGTTGGTTTCCATAAATTCATTGTGCGAAATGGACATCACCAATGGATTCAGAGCACATGGCAATGGTTAGGAGCATGCATTTCTTTTTCACCTGCCTTATCTAAATTTCCTGGTGAAATACATGGGAAAAATCCGTTGCCGGGAAAACACACTTAGGGTTAGGTTTCGTTTCCATAAATTCATAGAGCGAAGTTGACATCACGAATGGATTCACAGCGCATGGCAATTGTTAGGAGCATGCATTACATTTTAGCCTGCCTTATCTAAATTTCCTGGTGAAATGCATAGGAAAATCCCATTCGCGGGAAAACCCACTTAAGGTTAGGGTTAGGTTTCCGTAAATTCGTAGAGCGAAATGGACATCACCAATGGATTCAGAGCACATGGCAATGGTTAGGAGCATGCATTTCTTTTTAGCCTGCCTTATCTACATTTCCTAGTGAAATACATGGGAAAATCCCATTGGAGGGAAAACCCACTTAGGGTTACAGTTTGGTTTCCATAAATTCATTGTGCGAAATGGACATCACCAATGAATTCACAGGGAATGGCAATGGTTAGGGGTGTGCATTACTTTTTAGCCTGCCTTATCTAAATTTCCTGGTGAAATACATGGGAAAATACCATTGGCGGATAAACCCACTTAGGGTTTGGGTTGGTTTCCATAAATCCATAGAGCGAAGTGGACATCACCAATGGATTCGCAGCGCATGGCAATGGTTAGGAGCATGCATTACATTTTATCCTGCCTTATCTAAATTTCCTGATGAAATGCATAGGAAAATCCCATGGCAGGGAAAACCCATTTAGGTTTACAGTTAGGTTTCTGTAAATTCGTAGGGCGAGATGGACATCACCAATGGATTCGGAGCACGTGGCAATGGTTAGGAGAGTTCAATTCCTTTTAGCCTGCCTCATCTACATTTTCCAGTGAAATACATGGGAAAATCCCATTGGCGGGAAAACCCACTTAGGGTTAGGGTTGGTTTTCCATAAATTCATATAGCGAAATGGACATCACCAATGGATTCACAGCGCATGGCAATTGTTAGGAGCATGCATTACATTTTAGCCTGCCTTATCTACATTTCCTAGTGAAATGCATGGGAAAAATCCATTGCCGCGCAAACCCACTTAGGGTTAGGGTTAGGTTTCCGTAAATTCGTAGAGCGAAATGGACATCACCAATAGATTTGGAGTGGATGGCAATGGTTAGGAGCATTCATTTCTTTTTAGCCTGCCTTATCTACATGTCCTGGTGAAATACATGGGAAAATCCCATTGGAGGGAAAACCCATTTAGGGTTAGGGTTAGGTTTCTGTAAATTTGTAGAGCGAAATGGACATCACCAATGGATTCGGAGCACATGGCAATGGTTAGGAGAATGCATTTCTTTTTCACCTGCCTTATCTACATGTCCTTGTGAAATACATGGGAAAAATCCATTAACGGGAAAACCCACTTAAGGTTAGGGTTAGGTTTCCATAAATTCGTAGAGTTAAATGGACATCACCAATGGATTTGGAGAGCATGGCAATGGTTAGGAGCATTCATTTCTTTTTAGCCTGACTTATCTACATTTCCTGGTGAAATACATGGGAAAATACGATTGGTGGGAAAACTCACTTAGGGTTAGGGTTAGGTTTCCAGCGAAGTGGACATCACGAATAGATTCGCAGTGCATGGCAATTGTTAGGAGCATGCATTACATTTTAGCCTGCCTTATCTAAATTTCCTGGTGAAATGCATAGGAAAATCCCATTCGCAGGAAAACCCACTTAGGGTTAGGGTTAGATTTCCGTAAATTCGTAGAGTGAAATGGACATCACCAATGGATTCGCAGCGCATGGCAATTGTTAGGAGCATGCATTACATTTTACCCTGCCTTATCTACATTTCCTTGTGAAATGCATGGGAAAATCCCATTCGCGGGAAAACCCAATTAGGGTTAGGGTTAGGTTTCCAGCGAAGTGGACATCACGAATAGATTCGCAGTGCATGGCAATTGTTAGGAGCATGCATTACATTTTAGCCTGCCTTATCTAAATTTCCTGGTGAAATGCATAGGAAAATCCCATTCGCAGGAAAACCCACTTAGGGTTAGGGTTAGATTTCCATAAATTCATATAGCGAAATGGACATCACCAATGGATTCACAGCGCATGGCAATTGTTAGGAGCATGCATTACATTTTAGCCTGCCTTATCTACATTTCCTAGTGAAATGCATGGGAAAAATCCATTGCCGCGCAAACCCACTTAGGGTTAGGGTTAGGTTTCCGTAAATTCGTAGAGCGAAATGGACATCACCAATAGATTTGGAGTGGATGGCAATGGTTAGGAGCATTCATTTCTTTTTAGCCTGCCTTATCTACATGTCCTGGTGAAATACATGGGAAAATCCCATTGGAGGGAAAACCCATTTAGGGTTAGGGTTAGGTTTCTGTAAATTTGTAGAGCGAAATGGACATCACCAATGGATTCGGAGCACATGGCAATGGTTAGGAGAATGCATTTCTTTTTCACCTGCCTTATCTACATGTCCTTGTGAAATACATGGGAAAAATCCATTAACGGGAAAACCCACTTAAGGTTAGGGTTAGGTTTCCATAAATTCGTAGAGTTAAATGGACATCACCAATGGATTTGGAGAGCATGGCAATGGTTAGGAGCATTCATTTCTTTTTAGCCTGACTTATCTACATTTCCTGGTGAAATACATGGGAAAATACGATTGGTGGGAAAACTCACTTAGGGTTAGGGTTAGGTTTCCAGCGAAGTGGACATCACGAATAGATTCGCAGTGCATGGCAATTGTTAGGAGCATGCATTACATTTTAGCCTGCCTTATCTAAATGTCCTGGTGAAATGCATAGGAAAATCCCATTCGCAGGAAAACCCACTTAGGGTTAGGGTTAGATTTCCGTAAATTCGTAGAGTGAAATGGACATCACCAATGGATTCGCAGCGCATGGCAATTGTTAGGAGCATGCATTACATTTTACCCTGCCTTATCTACATTTCCTTGTGAAATGCATGGGAAAATCCCATTCGCGGGAAAACCCAATTAGGGTTAGGGTTAGGTTTCCGTAAATTCGTAGAGCGAAATGAACATCATCAATGGATTTGGAGTGGATGGCAACGGTTAGGAGCGTTCATTTCTTTTTAGCCTGCCTTATGTACAGGTCCTGGTGAAATACATGGGAAAATCCCATTGGAGGGAAACCCATTTAGGGTTAGGGTTAGGTTTCTGTAAATTTGTAGAGCGAAATGGACATCACCAATGGATTCGGAGCACATGGCAATGGTTAGGAGCATGCATTTCCTTTTAGGCTGCCTTATCTACATTTCCTAGTGAAATACATGGGAAAATCCCATTGGCGGGAAAACCCACTTAGAGTTACGGTTAGGTTTCCGTAAATTCGTAGAGCGAAATGGACGTCACCAATGGATTCAGAGCACATGGCAATGGTTAGGAGCATGTATTTCTTTTTCACCTGCCTTATCTACATTTCCTGGTGAAATACATGGGAAAATCCATTGCTGGGAAAACACCCTTAGGGTTAGGGTTGGTTTCCATAAATTCATTGCGTGAAATGGACATCACCAATGAATTCAAAGGGAATGGCAATGGTTAGGGGTGTGCATTACTTTTTAGGCTGCCTTATCTAAATTTCCTGGTGCAATACATGGGAAAATTCCATTGGCGCGTAAACACTCTTAGGGTTTGGGTGGGTTTCCATAAATTCATTGTGCGAAACGGACATCACCAATGGATTCAGAGAACATGGCAATGGTTAGGAGCAGGCATTTCTTTTTCACCTGCCTTATCTAAATTTCCTGGTGAAATACATGGGAAAAATCCATTACCGGGAAAACACACTTAGGGTTAGGTTTGGTTTCCATAAATTCATTGCGTGAAATGGACATCACCAATGGTTTCACAGAGAATGGCAATGGTTAGGAGCATGCATTTCTTTTTCAGCTGCCTTATCTAAATTTCGTGGTGAAATACATGGGAAAAATCCATTGCCGGGAAAACCCACGTAGGGTTAGGGTTAGGTTTCCGTAAATTCGTAGAGTGAAATGGACATCACCAATGGATACGGAGTGCATGGCAATGGTTAGGAGAGTTCAATTCTTTTTAGCCTGCCTTATCTACATTTTCTGGTGAAATACATGGGAAAATCCCATTGGCGGGAAAACCCACTTAGGGTTAGGGTTGGTTTTCCATAAATTCATAGAGTGAAATGGACATCAGCAATGGATTTGCAGCACATGGCAATTGTTAGGAGCATGAATTACATTTTAGCCTGCCTTATCTACATTTCCCAGTGAAATGCATGGGAAAAATCCATTGCCGGGAAAACCCACTTAGGGTTAGGATAAGGTTTCCGTAAATTCGTAAAGAGTGAAATAGACATCACCAATGGATTCGGAGCACATGGCAATGGTTAGGAGCATGCATTTCTTTTTCAGCTGCCTTATCTAAATTTCGTGGTGAAATACATGGGAAAAATCCATTGCCGGAAAACATACTTAGGGTAAGGGTTAGGTTTCCGTAAATTCATTCAGCGAAATTGACATTACCAATGGATTCGGAGTGCATGGCAATGGTTATGATCATGCATTTCTATTTAGCCTGCCTTATCTACATGTCCTGGTGAAATATAAGGGAAAATCCCATTCGCGGGAAAACCCACTTAGGGTTAGGGTTGGTTTCCCATAAATTCATAGAGCGAAATGGACATCACCAATGTATTCGGAGCACATGGCAATGGTTAGGAGCATGCATTTCTTTTTCACCTGCCTTATCTACATTTCCTGGTGAAATACATGGGAAAATACCCCTGGTGGGAAAACACACTTAGGGTTAGGGTTAGGTTTCCGTAAATTTGGAGAGCGAGATGGACATTACCAATGGATTTGGAACACGTGGCAATGGTTAGGAGAGTTCAATTATTTTTAGCCTGCCTTATATACATTTTCTGGTGAAATACATGGGAAAATCCCATTGGCGGAAAAACACACTTAGGGTTAGGGTTAGGTTTCTGTAAATTTGTAGAGTGAGATGGACATCACCAATGGATTCGCAGCGCATGGCAATGGTTAGGAGAGTTCAATTCTTTTTAGCCTGCCTTATATACATTTTCTGGTGAAATACATGGGAAAATCCCTTTGGCGGGAAAACACACTTAGGGTTAGGGTTGGTTTTCCATAAATTCATTGAGCGAAATGGACATCACCAATGGATTCGCAGCGCATCGCAATTGTTAGGAGCATGCATTACATTCTAGCCTGCCTTATCTACATTTCCTAGTGAAATGCATAGGAAAAATCCATTGCCGGGAAAACCCACGTAGGGTTAGGGTTAGGTTTCCGTAAATTCGTAGAGTGAAATGGACATCACCAATGGATACGGAGTGCATGGCAATGGTTAGGAGAGTTCAATTCTTTTTAGCCTGCCTTATCTACATTTTCTGGTGAAATACATGGGAAAATCCCATTGGCGGGAAAACCCACTTAGGGTTAGGGTTAGGTTTCTGTAAATTCGTAGAATGAGATGGACATCACCAATGGATTCGGAGCACGTGGCAATGGTTAGGAGAGTTCAATTCTTTTTAGCCTGCCTTATCTACATTTTCTGGTGAAATACATGGGAAAATCCCATTGGCGGGAAAACCCACTTAGGGTTAGGGTTGGTTTTCCATAAATTCATAGAGCGAAATGGACATCACCAATGGATTCATAGGAAATGGCAATGGTTAGGAATGTTCATTTCTTTTTAGCCTGCCTTATGTACATTTCCTGGTGAAATACATTGGAAAATACAATTGGCGGGAAAACTCACTTAGGGTTAGGGTTAGGTTTCCGTAAATTCGTAGAGCGAGATGGACATCACCAATGGATTCGGAGCACGTGGCAATGGTTAGGAGAGTTCACTTCTTTTTAGCCTGCCTTATCTACATTTTTTGGTGAAATAGATGGGGAAATCCCATTGGAGGGAAAACTCACTTAGGGTTAGGGTTAGGTTTCCATAAATTCGTAAAGTGTGAAATGGATATCGCCAATGGATTTGGAGTGCATGGCAATGGTTAGGAGCGTTCATTTCTTTTTAGCCTGCCTTATGTAAATGTCCTGGTGAAATACATGGGAAAATCCCATTGGAGGGAAAACCCACTTAGAGTTAGGGTTAGGTTTCCGTAAATTCATAGAGCAAGATGGACATCACCAATGGATTCGGAGCACGTGGCAATGGTTAGGAGAATTCACTTCTTTTTAGCCTACCTTGTCTACATTTTCTGGTGAAATACATGGGAAAATCCCATTGGCCGGAAATCCCACTTAGGGTTTGAGTTGCTTTCCATAAATTCATTCTGCGAAATGGACATCACCAATGGATTCATAGGAAATGGCAATGGTTAGGAATGTTCATTTCTTTTTAGCCTGCCTTATGTACATTTCCTGGTGAAATACATTGGAAAATACAATTGGCGGGAAAACCCACTTAGGGTTAGGGTTAGGTTTCCATACATTTGTAGAGCGAAATGGACATCACCAATGGATTTGGAGTTCATGGCAATGGTTAGGAGCGTTCATATCTTTTTAGCCTGCCTTATGTACATGTCCTGGTGAAATACATGGGAAAATCCCATTGGAGGGAAAACCCATTTAGGGTTAGGGTGAGGTTTCTGTAAATTCGTAGAGCTAAATGGACATCATCAATGGATTCGGAGCACATGGCAATGATTAGGAGAATGCATTTCTTTTTCACCTACCTTATCTACATGTCCTTGTGAAATACATGGGAAAAATCCATTGCCGGGAAAACCCACTTAGGGTTAAGGTTAGGTTTCCGTAAATTCGTAGAGCGAAATGGACATCACCAATGGATTCGGAGCACGTGGCAATGGTTAGGAGCGTTAATTTCTTTTAGCCTTTCTTATCTACGTTTCCTGGTGAAATACATGGGAAAATACCATTGGCGAGAAAACCCACGTAGGGTTAGGGTTAGGTTTCCATAAATTCGTAGAGCGAAGTGGACATCACCAATCGATTCGCAGCGCATAGCAATTGTTAGGAACATGCATTATATTATACCCTGCCTTATCTACATTTTCCAGTGAAATACATGGGAAAATCCCATTGGCGGGAAAACACACTTAGGGTTAGGGTTGGTTTTCCATAAATTCATAGAGCGAAATGGACATCACCAATGGATTCGCAGCGCATGGCAATTGTTAGGAGCATGCATTACATTTTAGCCTGCCTTATCTACATGTCCTTGTGAAATACATGGGAAAAATCCATTAACGGGAAAACCCACTTAGGGTTAGGGTTAGGTTTCCATAAATTTGTAGAGTTAAATGGACATCACCAATGGATTTGGAGAGCATGGCAATGGTTAGGAGCGTTCATTTCTTTTTAGCCTGACTTATCTACATTTCCTGGTGAAATACATGGGAAAATACGATTGGTGGGAAAACCCACTTAGGGTTAGGGTTAGGTTTCCAGCGAAGTGGACATCACGAATAGATTCGCAGTGCATGGCAATTGTTAGGAGCATGCATTACATTTTAGCCTGCCTTATCTAAATTTCCTGGTGAAATGTAAAGGAAAATCCCATTCGCGGGAAAACCCACTTAGGGTTAGGGTTAGGTTTCCATAAATTCGTAGAGCGAAATGGACATAACCACTGGATTTGGAGTGCATGGCAATGGTTAGGAGCATGCATTTCTTTTTAGCCTGCCTTATGTACATCTCCTGGTGAAATACATGGAAAAATCCCATTGGAGGGAAAACCCATTTAGGGTTAGGGTTAGGTTTCTGTAAATCTGTAGAGTGAAATGAACATCACCAATGTATTCGGAGCACATGGCAATGGTTATGAGCATTCATTTCTTTTTCACCTGCCTTATCTACATGTCCTTGTGAAATACATGGGAAAAATCCATTGCCGGCAAAAACCACATAGGGTTAAGGTTAGGTTTCCGTAAATTCGTAGAGTGAAATGGACATCACCAATGGATTCGGAGCACGTGGCAATGGTTAGGAGCATTCATTTCTTTTAACCTTTCTTATCTACGTTTCCTGGTGAAATACATGGGAAAATACCATTGGCAAGAAAACCCACTTAGGGTTAGGTTTCCATAAATTCGTAGAGCGAAGTGGACATCACCAATCGATTCACAACGCATAGCAATTGTTAGGAAAATGCATTATATTATACCCTGCCTTATCTACATTTCCTAGTGAAATGCATGGGAAAAATCCATTGCCGGAAAAACCCACTTAGGGTTAGGGATAGGTTTCCGTAAATTCATAGAGCGAAATGGACATCACCAATGGATTCGGAGCACATAACAATGATTAGGAGCATGCACTTCTTCTTAGCCTGCCTTATCTACATTTCCTAGTGAAATGCATGGGAAAATCCCATTGGCGGGAAAACCCACTAAGGGTTAGGGTTAGGTTTCCGTAAATTCGTTGAGTGAAATGGACATCACCAATGGATTCAGAGCACATGGCAATGGTTAGGAGCATCCATTTCTTTTTCACCTAATTTATCTAAATTTCCTGGTGAAATACATGGGAAAATACCATTGGCGGGTAAACCCACTTAGAGTTAGGGTTGGTTTCCATAAATTCATTGTGCGAAATGGACATCACCAATGGATTCAGAGCACATGGCAATGGTTAGGAGCATGCATTTCTTTTTCACCTGCCTTATCTAAATTTCCTGGTGAAATACATGGGAAAAATCCGTTGCCGGGAAAACACACTTAGGGTTAGGTTTCGTTTCCATAAATTCATAGAGCGAAGTTGACATCACGAATGGATTCACAGCGCATGGCAATTGTTAGGAGCATACATTACATTTTAGCCTGCCTTATCTAAATTTCCTGGTGAAATACATGGGAAAATACCATTGGCGGATAAACCCACTTAGGGTTTGGGTTGGTTTCCATAAATTCATTGTGCGAAATGGACATCACCAATGGATTCAGAGCACATGGCAATGGTTAGGAACATGCATTTCTTTTTCACCTGCCTTATCTAAATTTCCTGGTGAAATACATGGGAAAAATCCGTTGCCGGGAAAACACACTTAGGGTTAGGTTTCGTTTCCATAAATTCATAGAGCGAAGTGGACATCACCAATGGATTCGCAGCGCATGGCAATGGTTAGGAGCATGCATTACATTTTATACTGCCTTATCTAAATTTCCTGATGAAATGCATCGGAAAATCCCATGGCAGGGAAAACCCATTTAGGGTTACAGTTAGGTTTCTGTAAATTCGTAGGGCGAGATGGACATCACCAATGGATTCGGAGCACGTGGCAATGGTTAGGAGAGTTCAATTCCTTTTAGCCTGCCTCATCTACATTTTCCAGTGAAATACATGGGAAAATCCCATTGGCGGGAAAACCCACTTAGGGTTAGGGTTGGTTTTCCATAAATTCATATAGCGAAATGGACATCACCAATGGATTCACAGCGCATGGCAATTGTTAGGAGCATGCATTACATTTTAGCCTGCCTTATCTACATTTCCTAGTGAAATGCATGGGAAAAATCCATTGCCGCGCAAACCCACTTAGGGTTAGGGTTAGGTTTCCGTAAATTCGTAGAGCGAAATGGACATCACCAATAGATTTGGAGTGGATGGCAATGGTTAGGAGCATTCATTTCTTTTTAGCCTGCCTTATCTACATGTCCTGGTGAAATACATGGGAAAATCCCATTGGAGGGAAAACCCATTTAGGGTTAGGGTTAGGTTTCTGTAAATTTGTAGAGCGAAATGGACATCACCAATGGATTCGGAGCACATGGCAATGGTTAGGAGAATGCATTTCTTTTTCACCTGCCTTATCTACATGTCCTTGTGAAATACATGGGAAAAATCCATTAACGGGAAAACCCACTTAAGGTTAGGGTTAGGTTTCCATAAATTCGTAGAGTTAAATGGACATCACCAATGGATTTGGAGAGCATGGCAATGGTTAGGAGCATTCATTTCTTTTTAGCCTGACTTATCTACATTTCCTGGTGAAATACATGGGAAAATACGATTGGTGGGAAAACTCACTTAGGGTTAGGGTTAGGTTTCCAGCGAAGTGGACATCACGAATAGATTCGCAGTGCATGGCAATTGTTAGGAGCATGCATTACATTTTAGCCTGCCTTATCTAAATTTCCTGGTGAAATGCATAGGAAAATCCCATTCGCAGGAAAACCCACTTAGGGTTAGGGTTAGATTTCCGTAAATTCGTAGAGTGAAATGGACATCACCAATGGATTCGCAGCGCATGGCAATTGTTAGGAGCATGCATTACATTTTACCCTGCCTTATCTACATTTCCTTGTGAAATGCATGGGAAAATCCCATTCGCGGGAAAACCCAATTAGGGTTAGGGTTAGGTTTCCGTAAATTCGTAGAGCGAAATGAACATCATCAATGGATTTGGAGTGGATGGCAACGGTTAGGAGCATTCATTTCTTTTTAGCCTGCCTTATGTACATGTCCTGGTGAAATACATGGGAAAATCCCATTGGAGGGAAACCCATTTAGGGTTAGGGTTAGGTTTCTGTAAATTTGTAGAGCGAAATGGACATCACCAATGGATTCGGAGCACATGGCAATGGTTAGGAGCATGCATTTCCTTTTAGGCTGCCTTATCTACATTTCCTAGTGAAATACATGGGAAAATCCCATTGGCGGGAAAACCCACTTAGAGTTACGGTTAGGTTTCCGTAAATTCGTAGAGCGAAATGGACGTCACCAATGGATTCAGAGCACATGGCAATGGTTAGGAGCATGTATTTCTTTTTCACCTGCCTTATCTACATTTCCTGGTGAAATACATGGGAAAATCCATTGCCGGGAAAACACCCTTAGGATTAGGGTTGGTTTCCATAAATTCATTGCGTGAAATGGACATCACCAATGAATTCAAAGGGAATGGCAATGGTTAGGGGTGTGCATTACTTTTTAGGCTGCCTTATCTAAATTTCCTGGTGCAATACATGGGAAAATTCCATTGGCGCGTAAACCCTCTTAGGGTTTGGGTGGGTTTCCATAAATTCATTGTGCGAAACGGACATCACCAATGGATTCAGAGAACATGGCAATGGTTAGGAGCAGGCATTTCTTTTTCACCTGCCTTATCTAAATTTCCTGGTGAAATACATGGGAAAAATCCATTACCGGGAAAACACACTTAGGGTTAGGTTTGGTTTCCATAAATTCATTGCGTGAAATGGACATCACCAATGGTTTCACAGAGAATGGCAATGGTTAGGAGCGTTAATTACTTTTTAGCCTGCCTTATCTACATTTCCTGTTGAAATACATGGGAAAATACCATTGGCGGGAAAACCCACTTAGGGTTAGGGTTAATTTTCCATAAATTCATAGAGCGAAGAGGACATCACCAATGGATTCGCAGCACATGGCAATGGTTAGGAGCATGCATTACATTTTAGCCTGCCTTATCTAAATTTCCTGGTGAAATGCATAGGAAAATCCCATTGGAGGGAAAACCCATTTACAGTTAGGGTTCGGTTTCTATAAATTCGTAGAGCGAGATGGACATCACCAATGGATTCGGAGCACATGGCATTGGTTAGGAGAGTTCAATTCCTTTTAGCCTATCTTATCTACATTTTCTGTTGAAATACGTCGGAAAATCCCATTTGGGGGAAAACCTACTTGGGTTTAGGGTTGGTTTTCCATAAATTCATAGAGCGAAATGGACATCACCAACGGATTCGGAGCACGTGGCAATGTTTAGGAGCGTGCATTTCTTTTTCACCTACCTTATCTACTTTTCCTAGTGAAATGCATGGGAAAAATCCATTGCCGGGAAAACCCACTTACGGTTAGGGTTACGTTTTCGTAAATTCGTAGAGCAAAATGGACATCACCAATGGATTTGGAGTGCATGGCAATGGTTAGGAGCGTTCATTTCTTTTTAGCCTGCCTTATGTACATGTCCTGGTGAAATACATGGAAAAATCCCACTGGAGGGAAAACACATTTAGTTTTAGGGTGAGGTTTCTGTAAATTTTTAGAGTGAAATGAACATCACCAATGGATTCGGAGCACATGGCAATGGTTAGGAGAATGCATTTCCTTTTCACCTGCATTATCTACATGTCCTTGTGAAATACATGGGAAAAATCCATTGCCGGGAAAACCACTTAGGGTTAGGGTTAGATTTCCGTAAATTCGTAGAGTGAAATGGACATCACCAATGGATTCGGAGTGCATGGCAATGTTTAGGAGCGTGCATTTCTTTTTAGCCTGCCTTATCTCCATTTCCTGGTGAAATACATGGGAAAATACCATTGGCGGGAAAACTCACTTAGGGTTAGGGTTAGGTTTCCATAAATTCGTAGAGTGAAATGGACATCACCAATGGATTTGGAGAGCATGCGAATGGTTAGGAGCGTTCATTTCATTTTAGCCTGCCTTATCTATATTTCCTGGTGAAATACATAGGAAACTCCCATTCGCGAGAAAACCCACTTAGGGTTAGGGTTAGGTTTCCGTAAATTCGTAGAGCGAAATGGACATTACCCATGGATTCGGAGCACATGGCAATGGTTAGGAGCATGCATTTCTTTTTAGCCTGCCTTATCTACATTTCCTAGTGAAATGCATGGGAAAAATCCATTGCCGGGAAAACCCAAATAGGGTTACGGTTAGGTATTTGTAAATTCGTAGAGTGAAATGGACATCAAAAATTGATTCGGAGTGCATGGCAATGGTTAGGAGCGTTCATTTCTTTTTAGTCTGCCTTATCTATATGTCCTGGTGAAATACATGGGAAAATGCCATTGGAGGGAAAACCCATTTAGGGTTAGGGTTAGGTTTCTGTAAGTTTGTAGAGCGAAATGGACATCACCAATGGATTCGGAGCACATGGCAAAGGTTAGGAGCATGCATTTCCTTTTAGCCTGCCTGATCTATATTTCCTAGTGAAATACATGGAAAAATACCATTGGCAGGAAAACCCACTTAGGGTTACGGTTAGGTTTCTGTAAATTCGTAGAGCAAGATGTAGATCACCAATGGATTCGGAGTACGTGGCAATGGTTAGGAGAGTTCAATTCCTTTTAGCCTGCCTTATCTACATTTCCTAGTGAAATGCATGGGAAAAATCCATTGCCGGGAAAACCCACTTAGGCTTAGGGTTAGGTTTCCGTAAATTCATAGAGCGAAATGGAAATCACCAATGGATTTGGATTGCATGGCAATGGTTAAGACCGTTCATTTCTTTTTAGCCTGCCTTATGTGCATGTCCTGGTGAAATACATGGGAAAATACCATTCGCGGGAAAACCCACTTAGGGTTAGGGTTAGCTTTTTGTAAATTTGTAGAGTGAGATGGACATCACCAATGGATTCGGAGCACGTGGCAACGGTTAGGAGAGTTCAATTCTTTTTAGCCTGCCTTAAGTACATGTCCTGGTGAAATACATGCGAAAATCCCATTGGAGGGAAAACCCATTTAGGGTTAGGGTTAGGTTTCTGTAAATTTGTAGAGCGAAATGGACATCACCAATGGATTCAGAGTTCATGGCAATGGTTAGGAGCGTTCATTTCTTTTTAGCCTGCCTTATCTACATTCTCTGGTGAAATACATGGGAAAATCACATTGGAGGGAGAACCCATTTAGGGTTAGGGTTAGGTTTCTGTAAATTCATAGAGCGAAATGGACATCACCAATGGATTTGCAGCGCATGGCAATTGTCAGGAGCATGCATTATATTTTACCCTGCCTTATCTACATTTCCTAGTGAAATGCATGGGAAAAATCCATTGCCGGGTCCGTAAATTCGTAGAGCGAAATGGACATCACCAATGGATTTGGAGTGCATGGCAATGGTTAGGAGAGCTCAATTCCTTTTAGCCTGCCTCATCTACATTTTCCAGTGAAATGCATGGGAAAATCCCATTGGCGGGAAAACCCACTTAGGGTAAGGGTTGGTTTTCCATAAATTCATAGAGCGAAACGGACATCACCAATGGATTCGCAGCACATGGCAATTGTTAGGAGCATGGATTACATTTTAGCCTGCCTTATCTACATTTCCTAGTGAAATGCATGGGAAAAATCCATTGCCGGGAAAACCCACTTAGGGTTAGGGTTAGGTTTCCGTAAATTCATAGAGCGAAATGGAAATCACCAATGGATTTGGATTGCATGGCAATGGTTAAGACCGTTCATTTCTTTTTAGCCTGCCTTATGTGCATGTCCTGGTGAAATACATGGGAAAATACCATTGGAGGGAAAACCCATTTAGGGTTAGGGTTAGGTTTCTGTAAATTTGTAGAATGAAATGGACATCACCAATGGACTCGGAGTACATGGCATTGGTTAGGAGCATGCTTTTCTTTTTCACCTACCTTATCTACATGTCCTTGTGAAATACATTGGAAAAATTCATTGCCAGGAAAACCCACTTAGGGTTAGGGTTAGGTTTTTGTAAATTCGTAGAGCAAAATGGACATCATCAATGGATTCGGAGCACGTGGCAATGGTTAAGAGAGTTCAATTCTTATTAGCCTGCCTTATCTACATTTTCTGGTGAAATACATGGGAAAATCCGATTGGTGGGAAAACACACTTAGGGTTAGGGTTGGTTTTCCATAAATTCATAGAGTGAAATG
The DNA here is from genome assembly GCF_016545835.1 of Crotalus tigris. Lineage (NCBI taxonomy): Eukaryota > Metazoa > Chordata > Lepidosauria > Squamata > Viperidae > Crotalus > Crotalus tigris. The sequence continues at coordinate 6,517,532 of NW_024096478.1, read as the reverse complement.
GACATCAGCAATGGATTTGAAGCACATGGCAATTGTTAGGAGCATGAATTACATTTTAGCCTGCCTTATCTACATTTCCCAGTGAAATGCATGGGAAAAATCCATTGCCGGGAAAACCCACTTAGGGTTAGGATAAGGTTTCCGTAAATTCGTAAAGAGTGAAATAGACATCACCAATGGATTCGGAGCACATGGCAATGGTTAGGAGACATGCATTTCTTTTTCAGCTGCCTTATCTAAATTTCGTGGTGAAATACATGGGAAAAATCCATTGCCGGAAAACATACTTAGGGTAAGGGTTAGGTTTCCGTAAATTCATTCAGCGAAATTGACATTACCAATGGATTCGGAGTGCATGGCAATGGTTATGATCATGCATTTCTATTTAGCCTGCCTTATCTACATGTCCTGGTGAAATATAAGGGAAAATCCCATTCGCGGGAAAACCCACTTAGGGTTAGGGTTGGTTTCCCATAAATTCATAGAGCGAAATGGACATCACCAATGTATTCGGAGCACATGGCAATGGTTAGGAGCATGCATTTCTTTTTCACCTGCCTTATCTACATTTCCTGGTGAAATACATGGGAAAATACCACTGGTGGGAAAACACACTTAGGGTTAGGGTTAGGTTTCCGTAAATTTGGAGAGCGAGATGGACATTACCAATGGATTTGGAACACGTGGCAATGGTTAGGAGAGTTCAATTATTTTTAGCCTGCCTTATATACATTTTCTGGTGAAATACATGGGAAAATCCCATTGGCGGAAAAACACACTTAGGGTTAGGGTTAGGTTTCTGTAAATTTGTAGAGTGAGATGGACATCACCAATGGATTCGCAGCGCATGGCAATGGTTAGGAGAGTTCAATTCTTTTTAGCCTGCCTTATATACATTTTCTGGTGAAATACATGGGAAAATCCCATTGGCGGGAAAACACACTTAGGGTTAGGGTTGGTTTTCCATAAATTCATTGAGCGAAATGGACATCACCAATGGATTCGCAGCGAATCGCAATTGTTAGGAGCATGCATTACATTCTAGCCTGCCTTATCTACATTTCCTAGTGAAATGCATAGGAAAAATCCATTGCCGGGAAAACCCACGTAGGGTTAGGGTTAGGTTTCCGTAAATTCGTAGAGTGAAATGGACATCACCAATGGATACGGAGTGCATGGCAATGGTTAGGAGAGTTCAATTCTTTTTAGCCTGCCTTATCTACATTTTCTGGTGAAATACATGGGAAAATCCCATTGGCGGGAAAACCCACTTAGGGTTAGGGTTAGGTTTCTGTAAATTCGTAGAATGAGATGGACATCACCAATGGATTCGGAGCACGTGGCAATGGTTAGGAGAGTTCAATTCTTTTTAGCCTGCCTTATCTACATTTTCTGGTGAAATACATGGGAAAATCCCATTGGCGGGAAAACCCACTTAGGGTTAGGGTTGGTTTTCCATAAATTCATAGAGCGAAATGGACATCACCAATGGATTCATAGGAAATGGCAATGGTTAGGAATGTTCATTTCTTTTTAGCCTGCCTTATGTACATTTCCTGGTGAAATACATTGGAAAATACAATTGGCGGGAAAACTCACTTAGGGTTAGGGTTAGGTTTCCGTAAATTCGTAGAGCGAGATGGACATCACCAATGGATTCGGAGCACGTGGCAATGGTTAGGAGAGTTCACTTCTTTTTAGCCTGCCTTATCTACATTTTTTGGTGAAATAGATGGGAAAATCCCATTGGAGGGAAAACTCACTTAGGGTTAGGGTTAGGTTTCCATAAATTCGTAAAGTGTGAAATGGATATCGCCAATGGATTTGGAGTGCATGGCAATGGTTAGGAGCGTTCATTTCTTTTTAGCCTGCCTTATGTAAATGTCCTGGTGAAATACATGGGAAAATCCCATTGGAGGGAAAACACATTTAGGGTTAGGGTTAGGTTTCTGTAAATTTGTAGAGCGAAATGGACATCACCAATGTATTCGGAGCACATGGCAATGGTTAGGAGTATGCATTTCTTTTTCACCTGCCTTATCTAAATTTCCTGGTGAAATTCATGGGAAAATACCATTGGCGGGAAAACCCACTTAGAGTTAGGGTTAGGTTTCCGTAAATTCATAGAGCAAGATGGACATCACCAATGGATTCGGAGCACGTGGCAATGGTTAGGAGAATTCACTTCTTTTTAGCCTACCTTGTCTACATTTTCTGGTGAAATACATGGGAAAATCCATTGGCCGGAAATCCCACTTAGGGTTTGAGTTGCTTTCCATAAATTCATTCTGCGAAATGGACATCACCAATGGATTCATAGGAAATGGCAATGGTTAGGAATGTTCATTTCTTTTTAGCCTGCCTTATGTACATTTCCTGGTGAAATACATTGGAAAATACAATTGGCGGGAAAACCCACTTAGGGTTAGGGTTAGGTTTCCGTAAATTCGTAGAGCGAGATGGACATCACCAATGGATTCGGAGCACGTGGCAATGGTTAGGAGAGTTCATTTCTTTTTAGCCTGCCTTATCTACATTTTTTGGTGAAATAGATGGGAAAATTTCATTGGAGGGAAAACTCACTTAGGGTTAGGGAAGGTTTCCATAAATTCATTGCGCAAAATAGACATCACCAATGGATTCTCACTGAATGGCAATGGTTAGGAGTGTGCATTACTTTTTAGCCTGCCTGATCTAAATTTCCTAGTGAAATACATGGAAAAATACCATTGGCGGGAAAACCCACTTAGGGTTAGGGTTAGGTTTCTGTAAATTCGTAGAGTGAGATGGACATCACCAATGAATTCGCAGCGCATGGCAATGGTTAGGAGAGTTCAATTCTTTTTAGCCTGCCTTATATACATTTTCTGGTGAAATACATGGGAAAATCCCATTGGCGGGAAAACACACTTAGGGTTAGGGTTGGTTTTCCATAAATTCATTGAGCGAAAAGGACATCACCAATGGATTCGCAGCGCATCGCAATTGTTAGGAGCATGCATTACATTCTAGCCTGCCTTATCTACATTTCCTAGTGAAATGCATAGGAAAAATCCATTGCCGGGAAAACCCACGTAGGGTTAGGGTTAGGTTTCCGTAAATTCGTAGAGTGAAATGGACATCACCAATGGATACGGAGTGCATGGCAATGGTTAGGAGAGTTCATTTCTTTTTAGCCTGCCTTATCTACATTTTTTGGTGAAATAGATGGGAAAATTTCATTGGAGGGAAAACTCACTTAGGGTTAGGGAAGGTTTCCATAAATTCGTAAAGTGTGAAATGGATATCGCCAATGGATTTGGAGTGCATGGCAATGGTTAGGAGCGTTCATTTCTTTTTAGCCTGCCTTATGTAAATGTCCTGGTGAAATACATGGGAAAATCCCATTGGAGGGAAAACACATTTAGGGTTAGGGTTAGGTTTCTGTAAATTTGTAGAGCGAAATGGACATCACCAATGTATTCGGAGCACATGGCAATGGTTAGGAGTATGCATTTCTTTTTCACCTGCCTTATCTAAATTTCCTGGTGAAATTCATGGGAAAATACCATTGGCGGGAAAACCCACTTAGAGTTAGGGTTAGGTTTCCGTAAATTCATAGAGCAAGATGGACATCACCAATGGATTCGGAGCACGTGGCAATGGTTAGGAGAATTCACTTCTTTTTAGCCTACCTTGTCTACATTTTCTGGTGAAATACATGGGAAAATCCCATTGGCCGGAAATCCCACTTAGGGTTTGAGTTGCTTTCCATAAATTCATTCTGCGAAATGGACATCACCAATGGATTCATAGGAAATGGCAATGGTTAGGAATGTTCATTTCTTTTTAGCCTGCCTTATGTACATTTCCTGGTGAAATACATTGGAAAATACACTTGGCGGGAAAACCCACTTAGGGTTAGGGTTAGGTTTCCGTAAATTCGTAGAGCGAGATGGACATCACCAATGGATTCGGAGCACGTGGCAATGGTTAGGAGAGTTCATTTCTTTTTAGCCTGCCTTATCTACATTTTTTGGTGAAATAGATGGGAAAATTTCATTGGAGGGAAAACTCACTTAGGGTTAGGGAAGGTTTCCATAAATTCATTGCGCAAAATAGACATCACCAATGGATTCTCACTGAATGGCAATGGTTAGGAGTGTGCATTACTTTTTAGCCTGCCTGATCTAAATTTCCTAGTGAAATACATGGAAAAATACCATTGGCGGGAAAACCCACTTAGGGTTAGGGTTAGGTTTCTGTAAATTCGTAGAGCGAGATGGAGATCACCAATGGATTTGGAGCACGTGGCAATGGTTAGGAGAGTTCAATTCCTTTTAGCCTGCCTTATTTACATTTTCTGGTGAAATACATGGGAAAATGCCATTGGCTGGAAAACCCATTTAGGGTTAGGGTTGGTTTTCCGTAAATTCATAGAGCAAAATGGACATCACCAATGTATTCGCAGCGTATGGCAATTGTTAGGAGAATTAATTACATTTTAGCCTGCCTTATCTACATTTCCTAGTTTCTTGGCGGTATCCATTTTACTCTGTGAGTTCATGGTGACCTAACCCTAACCCTAAGTGTAATTTTCCTCCTATGGGATTTTCCCATGTATTTTGCCAGGAAACATAGAAATCGCAGCCTAGAAAAGTAAGTGCCCACCGAACCATACACAAGCACTCCGAGTTTGTTGGCGCTGTCCATTTTGCTCTATGAGTTCATGGGACCTAACCCAAACTTTAAGTGGAATTTTCCTCCTATGGGATTTTCCCATGTAGTTTACCAGGAAAGATAGATAGCGCAGCCTAGAAAAATAAGTGCCCTCCGAACCATACCCAAGCACTTTGAATTTGTTGACGCTGTCCATTTTGCTCTATGAGTTCATGGTGACCAAACCCAAACCCTAAGTGGAATTTTCCTCTATGAGATTTTCCCATGTATTTTACCAGGAAACATAGATAGGCAGCCTAGAAAATTAAGTGACCACCTAAGCATACCCAAGCACTCCGAGTTTGTTGGCTGTGTCCATTTTGCTCTGTGAGTTCATGGTGACCTAACCCTAACCCTATGTGGAATTTTCCTCCTATGGGATTTTCATATGTACGTAACAAGGAAACATAGATAAGGCAGGCTAGAAAAGTAACTGTCCTACTAACCATTCGCAAGAACACCGATATTGTTGGCGATGTCCATTTTCCTGTATGAGTTCATGGTGACCTAACCCTAACCCTAAGTGGAATTTTCCTCCTATGGGATTTTCCCATGTATTTTACCAGTAAACATAAATAGCGCAGCCTAGAAAAGTAAGTGCCCCCCTAACCATACCCATGCACTCCGACTTTGTTGGCGCTGTCCATTTTCCTCTATGAGTTCATGGGGACCTAACCCTAACACTAAGTGGAATTTTCCTCTTATGGGATTTTCCCATGTATTTTACCAGAAAACCTACATATGGCAGCCTCAAAAATTAAGTGCCCTACTAACCATTGCCAAGCACTCCGAGTTTGTTGGCGATGTCCATTTTGCTCTATGAATTCATTGTGACCTAACCCTAACCCTAAGTGGAATTTTCCTCATGTGGGATTTTCCCATGTATTTTACCAGGAAACCTATATAGTGCGGCCTATTAAATTAAGTGCCCTTCTAACCATACCCAAGCACTCTGAGTTTGTTGGCGATGTCCATTTTGCTCTATGACTTCATGGTGACCTAACCCTAACCCTAAATGGAATTTTCCTCCTATGGGATTTTCCCATGTATTTTACCAGGAAACATAGATAAGGCGGCCTATTAAATTAAGTGCCCTTCTAACCATACCCAAGCACTCTGAGTTTGTTGGCGCTGTCCATTTTGCTCTATGAGTTCATGGGGACCTAACCCTAACCCTAAGTGGAATTTTCCTCCTATTGGATTTTCCCATGTATTTTACCAGGAAACATAGATACGCAGCCTAGAAAGGTAACTGTCCTACTAAGCAAACGCAAGAACACCGAGTTTGTTGGCGATGTCCATTTTGCTCTATGACTTCATGGTGACCTAGCCCTAACCCTAAGTGGAATTTTCCTCCTATGGGATTTTCCCATGTATTTTACCAGGAAACATAGATAGGCAGCCTAGAAAATTAAGTGACTGCCTAACCATACCCAAGCACTCCGAGTTTGTTGGCTGTGTCCATTTTGCTCTGTGAGTTCATGGTGACCTAACCCTAACCCTAAGTGGAATTTTCCTCCTATGGGATTTACATATGTACGTAACCAGGAAACATAGATAGGGCAGGCTAGAAAAGTAACTGTCCTACTAACCATACGCAAGAACACCGATATTGTTGGCGATGTCCATTTTGCTCTATGAGTTCATGGTGACCTAACCCTAACCCTAAGTGGAATTTTCCTCCTATGGGATTTTCCCATGTATTTTACCAGTAAACATAAATAGCGCAGCCTAGAAAAGTAAGTGCCCTCCTAACCATACCCATGCACTCCGACTTTGTTGGCGCTGTCCAATTTCCTCTATGAGTTCATGGGGACCTAACCCTAACACTAAGTGGAATTTTCCTCTTATGGGATTTTCCCATGTATTTTACCAGGAAACCTACATATGGCAGCCTCAAAAATTAAGTGCCCTACTAACCATTCCCAAGCACTCCGAGTTTGTTGGCGATGTCCATTTTGCTCTATGACTTCATGGTGACCTAGCCCTAACCCTAAGTGGAATTTTCCTCCTATGGCATTTTCCCATGTATTTTACCAGGAAACATAAATAGCGCAGCCTAGGAAAGTAAGTGCCCTCCTAACCATACCCATGCACTCCGACGTTGTTGGCGCTGTCCATTTTCCTCTATTAATTCATGGAGACCTATCCCTAACCCTAAGTGGAATTTTCCTCCTATGCGATTTTCCCATGTATTTTACCAGGAACATAGATAGGAAGCCTAGAAAACTAAGTGACCTCCTAACCATAGCCAAGCACTCCGAGTTTGTTGGCGCTGTCCATTTTCCTCTAAGAGTTCATGGGGACCTAACCCTAACCCTAAGTGGAATTTTCCTCCTATGGGATTTTCCCATGTATTTTACCAGGAAACATAGATAGGCAGCCTAGAAAATTAAGGACCCTCCTAACCATACCCAAGCACTTCGAATTTTTTGATGCTGTCCATTTTGCTCTATGAGTTCATGGTGACCTAACCCTAAACCTGAGTGGAATTTTCCTCCTGTGGCATTTTCCCATGTGTTTTACGAGGAAACATAAATAGCGCAGTCTAGAAAAATAAGTGCCCTCCGAACCATACCCAAAAACTCCGAGTTTGTTGGCGGTGTCCATTTTGCTGTGTGAGTTCATGGTGACCTAACCCTAACCCTAAGTGTAATTTTCCTCCTATGGGATTTTCCCATGTATTTTAGCAGGAAACATAGATAGGCAGCCTAGAAAATTAAGTGACCGCCTAACCATACCCAAGCACTCCGAGTTTGTTGGCTGTGTCCATTTTGCTCTGTGAGTTCATGGTGACCTAACCCTAACCCTAAGTGGAATTTTCCTCCTATGGGATTTTCCCATGTATTTTACCAGTAAACATAAATAGCGCAGCCTAGAAAAGTAAGTGCCCTCCTAACCATACCCATGCACTCCGACTTTGTTGGCGCTGTCCATTTTCCTCTATGAGTTCATGGGGACCTAACCCTAACACTAAGTGGAATTTTCCTCTTATGGGATTTTCCCATGTATTTTACCAGGAAACCTACATATGGCAGCCTCAAAAATTAAGTGCCCTACTAACCATTCCCAAGCACTCCGAGTTTGTTGGCGCTGTCCATTTTGCTCTATGAATTCATTGTGACCTAACCCTAACCCTAAGTGGAATTTTCCTCATGTGGGATTTTCCCATGTATTTTACCAGGAAACCTATATAGGGCGGCCTATTAAATTAAGTGCCCTTCTAACCATACCCAAGCACTCTGAGTTTGTTGGCGATGTCCATTTTGCTCTATGACTTCATGGTGACCTAGCCCTAACCCTAAGTTGAATTTTCCTCCAATGGGATTTTCCCATGTAGTTTACCAAAAAACATAGATAGGGTAGGCTAGAAAAGTAACTGTCCTACTAACCATACCCACGGACGCCGGGTTTGTTGGCGATGTCCATTTTGTTCCATGAGTTCATGGGGACCTAACCCTAACCCTAAATGGAATTTTCCTCCTATGGGATTTTCCCATGTATTTTACCAGGAAACATAGATAAGGCGGCCTATTAAATTAAGTGCCCATCTAACCATACCCAAGCACTCTGAGTTTTTTGGCGCTGTCCATTATGCTCTATGAGTTCATGGGGACCTAACCCTAACCTTAAGTGGAATTTTCCTTCTATGGGATTTTCCCATGTAGTTTACCAGGAAACATAGATAGAGCAGCTTAGAAAATTAAGTGTCCTCCGAACCATACCCAAGGACTCAGAGTTTGTTCGTGATGTCCATTTTGTTCCATGAGTTCATGGGCACCTAACCCTAACCCTAAGTGGAATTTTCCTCCTATTGGATTTTCCCATGTATTTTACCAGGAAACATAGATACGCAGCCTAGAAAGGTAACTGTCTTACTAAGCAAACGCAAGAACACCGAGTTTGTTGGCGATGTCCATTTTGCTCTATGACTTCATGGTGACCTAACCCTAATCCTAAGTGGAATTTTCCTCCTATGGGATTTTCCCATGTATTTTACCAGTAAACATAAATAGCGCAGCCTAGAAAAGTAAGTGCCCTCCTAACCATACCCATGCACTCCGACTTTGTTGGCGCTGTCTATTTTCCTCTCTGAGTTCATGGGGACCTAACCCTATCCCTAAGTGGAATTTTCCTCATGTGGGATTTTCCCATGTATTTTACCAGGAAACCTATATAGGGCGGCCTATTAAATTAAGTGCCCTTCTAACCATACCCAAGCACTCTGAGTTTGTTGGCGATGTCCATTTTGCTCTATGAGTTCAAGGAGGACCTAACCCTTACCTTAAGTGGAATTTTCCTTCTATGGGATTTTCCCATGTAGTTTACCAGGAAACATAGATAGGCAGCCTAGAAAATTAAGGACCCTCCTAACCATACCCAAGCACTTCGAATTTTTTGATGCTGTCCATTTTGCTCTATGAGTTCATGGTGACCTAACCCTCACCCTAAGTTGAATTTTCCTCCTATGGGATTTTCCCATGTAGTTTACCAAAAAACATAGATAGGGTAGGCTAGAAAAATAACTGTCCTACTAACCATACCCAAGGACGCCGAGTTTGTTGGCGATGTTCATTTTGTTCCATGAGTTCATGAGGACCTAACCCTAACCCTAAATGGAATTTTCCTCCTATGGGATTTTCCCATGTATTTTACCAGGAAACATAGATAAGGCGGCCTATTAAATTAAGTGCCCTTCTAACCATACCCAAGCACTCTGAGTTTGTTGGCGCTGTCCATTTTGCTCTATGAGTTCATGGGGACCTAACCCTAACCTTAAGTGGAATTTTCCTTCTATGGGATTTTCCCATGTAGTTTACAGGAAACATAGATAGGCAGCCTAGAAAATTAAGGACCCTCCTAACCATACCCAAGCACTTCGAATTTTTTGATGCTGTCCATTTTGCTCTATGAGTTCATGGTGACCTAACCCTAAACCTAAGTGGAATTTTCCTCCTGTGGCATTTTCCCATGTGTTTTACGAGGAAACATAAATAGCGCAGTCTAGAAAAATAAGTGCCCTCCGAACCATACCCAAAAACTCCGAGTTTGTTGGCGGTGTCCATTTTGCTGTGTGAGTTCATGGTGACCTAACCCTAACCCTAAGTGTAATTTTCCTCCTATGGGATTTTCCCATGTATTTTAGCAGGAAACATAGATAGGCAGCCTAGAAAATTAAGTGACCGCTTAACCATACCCAAGCACTCCGAGTTTGTTGGCTGTGTCCATTTTGCTCTGTGAGTTCATGGTGACCTAGCCCTAACCCTAAGTTGAATTTTCCTTCTATGGGATTTTCCCATGTAGTTTACCAAAAAACATAGATAGGGTAGGCTAGAAAAATAACTGTCCTACTAACCATACCCACGGACGCCGGGTTTGTTGGCGATGTCCATTTTGTTCCATGAGTTCATGGGGACCTAGCCCTAACCCTAAATGGAATTTTCCTCCTATGGGATTTTCCCATGTATTTTACCAGGAAACATAGATAAGGCGGCCTATTAAATTAAGTGCCCTTCTAACCCTAAGTGGAGTTTTCCTCCTATGGGATTTTCATATGTACGTAACCAGGAAACATAGATAGGGCAGGCTAGAAAAGTAACTGTCCTACTAACCATACGCAAGAACACCGATATTGTTGGCGATGTCCATTTTGCTCTATGAGTTCATGGGGACCTAACCCTAACACTAAGTGGAATTTTCCTCTTATGGGATTTTCCCATGTATTTTACCAGGAAACCTACATATGGCAGCCTCAAAAATTAAGTGCCCTACTAACCATTCCCAAGCACTCCGAGTTTGTTGGCGCTTTCCATTTTGCTCTATGAATTCATTGTGACCTAACCCTAACCCTAAGTGGAATTTTCCTCATGTGGGATTTTCCCATGTATTTTACCAGGAAACCTATATAGGGCGGCCTATTAAATTAAGTGCCCTTCTAACCATACCCAAGCACTCTGAGTTTGTTGGCGATGTCCATTTTGCTCTATGACTTCATGGTGACCTAGCCCTAACCCTAAATGGAATTTTCCTCCTATGGGATTTTCGCATGTATTTTACCAGGAAACATAGATAAGGCGGCCTATTAAATTAAGTGCCCTTCTAACCATACCCAAGCAGTCTGAGTTTGTTGGCGCTGTCCATTTTGCTCTATGAGTTCATGGGGACCTAACCCTAACCCTAAGTGGAATTTTCCTTCTATGGGATTTTCCCATGTAGTTTACCAGGAAACATAGATAGAGCAGCCTAGAAAATTAAGTGTCCTCCGAACCATACCCAAGGACTCCGAGTTTGTTCGTGATGTCCATTTTGTTCCATGAGTTCATGGGCACCTAACCCTAACCCTAAGTGGAATTTTCCTCCTATTGGATTTTCCCATGTATTTTACCAGGAAACATAGATACGCAGCCTAGAAAGGTAACTGTCCTACTAAGCAAACGCAAGAACACCGAGTTTGTTGGCGATGTCCATTTTGCTCTATGACTTCATGGTGACCTAGCCCTAACCCTAAGTGGAATTTTCCTCCTATGGCATTTTCCCATGTATTTTACCAGGAAACATAAATAGCGCAGCCTAGGAAAGTAAGTGCCCTCCTAACCATACCCATGCACTCCGACTTTGTTGGCGCTGTCCATTTTCCTCTATGAGTTCATGGGGACCTAACCCTAACACTAAGTGGAATTTTCCTCTTATGGGATTTTCCCATGTATTTTACCAGGAAAACTATATATGGCAGCCTCAAAAATTAAGTGCCCTACTAACCATTCCCAAGCACTCCGAGTTTGTTGGCGCTGTCCATTTTGCTCTATGAATTCATTGTGACCTAACCCTAACCCTAAGTGGAATTTTCCTCATGTGGGATTTTCCCATGTATTTTACCAGGAAACCTATATAGGGCGGCCTATTAAATTAAGTCCCCTTCTAACCATACCCAAGCACTCTGAGTTTGTTGGCGATGTCCATTTTGCTCTATGACTTCATGGTGACCTAGCCCTAACCCTAAGTTGAATTTTCCTTCTATGGGATTTTCCCATGTAGTTTACCAAAAAACATAGATAGGGTAGGCTAGAAAAGTAACTGTCCTACTAACCATACCCACGGACGCCGGGTTTGTTGGCGATGTCCATTTTGTTCCATGAGTTCATGGGGACCTAACCCTAACCCTAAATGGAATTTTCCTCCTATGGGATTTTCCCATGTATTTTACCAGGAAACATAGATAAGGCGGCCTATTAAATTAAGTGCCCTTCTAACCATACCCAAGCACTCTGAGTTTGTTGGCGCTGTCCATTTTGCTCTATGAATTCATTGTGACCTAACCCTAACCCTAAGTGGAATTTTCCTCCTATGGGATTTTCATATGTACGTAACCAGGAAACATAGATAGGGCAGGCTAGAAAAGTAACTGTCCTACTAACCATACGCAAGAACACCGATATTGTTGGCGATGTCCATTTTGCTCTATGAGTTCATGGTGACCTAACCCTAACCCTAAGTGGAATTTTCCTCCTATGGGATTTTCCCATGTATTTTACCAGTAAACATAAATAGCGCAGCCTAGCAAAGTAAGTGCCCTCCTAACCATACCCATGCACTCCGACTTTGTTGGCGCTGTCCATTTTCCTCTATTAATTCATGGAGACCTATCCCTAACCCTAAGTGGAATTTTCCTCCTATGCGTTTTTCCCATGTATTTTACCAGGAAACATAGATAGGAAGCCTAGAAAACTAAGTGACCTCCTAACCATAGCCAAGCACTCCGAGTTTGTTGGCGCTGTCCATTTTCCTCTAACAGTTCATGGGGACCTAACCCTAACCCTAAGTGGAATTTTCCTCCTATGGTATTTTCCCATGTATTTTACCAGGAAACATAGATAGGCAGCCTAGAAAATTAAGGACCCTCCTAACCATACCCAAGCACTTCGAATTTTTTGATGCTGTCCATTTTGCTCTATGAGTTCATGGTGACCTAACCCTAAACCTGAGTGGAATTTTCCTCCTGTGGCATTTTCCCATGTGTTTTACGAGGAAACATAAATAGCGCAGTCTAGAAAAATAAGTGCCCTCCGAACCATACCCAAAAACTCCGAGTTTGTTGGCGGTGTCCATTTTGCTGTGTGAGTTCATGGTGACCTAACCCTAACCCTAAGTGTAATTTTCCTCCTATGGGATTTTCCCATGTATTTTAGCAGGAAACATAGATAGGCAGCCTAGAAAATTAAGTGACCGCCTAACCATACCCAAGAACTCCGAGTTTGTTGGCTGTGTCCATTTTGCTCTGTGAGTTCATGGTGACCTAACCCTAACCCTAAGTGGAATTTTCCTCCTATGGGATTTTCATATGTACGTAACCAGGAAACATAGATAGGGCAGGCTAGAAAAGTAACTGTCCTACTAACCATACGCAAGAACACCGATATTGTTGGCAATGTCCATTTTGCTCTATGAATTCATTGTGACCTAACCCTAACCCTAAGTGGAATTTTCCTCCTATGGAATTTTCCCATGTATTTTACCAGTAAACATAAATAGCGCAGCCTAGAAAAGTAAGTGCCCTCCTAACCATACCCATGCACTCCGACTTTGTTGGCACTGTCCATTTTCCTCTATGAGTTCATGGGGACCTAACCCTAACACTAAGTGGAATTTTCCTCTTATGGGATTTTCCCATGTATTTTACCAGGAAACCTACATATGGCAGCCTCAAAAATTAAGTGCCCTACTAACCATTCCCAAGCACTCCGTGTTTGTTGGCGCTGTCCATTTTGCTCTATGAATTCATTGTGACCTAACCCTAACCCTAAGTGGAATTTTCCTCATGTGGGATTTTCCCATGTATTTTACCAGGAAACCTATATAGGGCGGCCTATTAAATTAAGTGCCCTCCGAACCATACCCAAGCACTCCGAGTTTGTTGGCACTGCCCATTTTGCTCTATGAGTTCATGGGGACCTAACCCTAACTCTAAGTGGAATTTTCCTCCTATGGGATTTTCCCATGTAGTTTACCAGGAAACATAGATAGCGCAGGCAGGACAAATAAGTGCCCTCTGAATCATACCCAAGCACTTCAAATTTGTTGACGCTGTCCATTTTGCTCTATGACTTCATGGTGACCGAACTAAAACCCTAAGTGGAATTTTCCTCCCATGGGATTTTCCCATGTATTTTACCAGGAAACATAGATAGGCAGCCTAGAAAAATAAGTGACCTCCTAACCATACCCAAGAACTCCGAGTTTGTTGGTGGTGTCCATTTTGCTCTATGAATATATGCTGACCTCACCCTAACCCTAAGTGGAATTTTCCTCATGTGAGATTTTCCAATGTATTTTACCAGGAAACATAGATATCGCAGCCTAGAAAAGTAAGTGCCCTCTGAACCATACACAAGCACTCCAAGAATCCAACCAATGGATTCGGAGTGCATGGCAATTGTTAGGAGTGTGCATTTCTTTTTAGCCTGTCTTATCTATATTTCCCAGCGAAATGTAGGGGAAAATCCCTTTGACGGGAAAACTCACTTAGGGTTAGGGTTAAGTTTCCGTAAATTTGTAAAGCGAAATGGACATCACCAATGGATTCGGAGTGCATGGCAATGGTTAATAGCATGCATTTCTTTTTAACCTGCCTTATCTATATGTCCTTGTGAAATACATGGGAAAAATCCTTTGCCGGGGAAACCCACTTAGGGTTAGGTTTCCATAAATTCATAGAGCGAAATGGACATCACCAATTGATTTGGAGAGCATGGAATGGTTAGGAGCGTTAATTTCTTTTTAGCCTTCCTTATCTACATGTCCTGGTGAAATACATGGGAAAATCACATTCAAGGGAAAACTCACTTAGGGTTAGGGTTAGGTTTCCGTAAATTCGTAGAGCGAAATGGACATCACCAATGGATTCGGAATGCATGGCAATGTTTATGACCATGCATTTCTTTTTAGCCTGCCTTATCTACATGTCCTGGTTAAATACATGGGAAAATCCCATTCGCGGGAAAACCCACTTAGGGCTAGGTTTCCATAAATTCGTAGAGCGAAATGGACATCACCAATTGATTTGGAGAGCATGGAATGGTTAGGAGCGTTCATTTCTTTTTAGCCTGCCTTGTCTACATTTTCTGGTAAAATACATGGGAAAATCCCATTGGCAGGAAAACCCACTTAGGTTTATGGTTGGTTTTTCATAAATTCATAGAGTGAAATGGACATCACCAATGGATTCACAGTGCATGGTAATTGTTACAAGCATGCACTACATTTTAGCCTTCCTTATCTAGTTGTCTTTCTGAAATACATGAGGAAAATCCATTGCCGGGAAAACCCACTTAGGGTTAGGGTTAGGTTTCTATAAATTCATAGAGCGAAATGGACATCAGCAATGGATTTGCAGCACATGGCAATTGTTAGGAGCATGGATTACATTTTTGCCTGCCTTATCTACATTTCCCAGTGAAATGCATGGGAAAAATTCATTGCCGGGAAAACCCACTTAGGGTTAGGGTTAGGTTTCCGTACATTCGTAGAGGAAATGAACATCACCAATAGATTTGGAGTGCATGGCAATGGTTAGGAGCGTTCATTTCTTTTTAGCCTGCCTTATGTACATGTCCTGGTGAAATACATGGAAAATCCCATTGGAGGGAAAACCCATTTAGGGTTAGGGTTATGTTTCTGTAAATTTGTAGAGCGAAATGGACATCACCAATGGATTCGCAGCACATGGCAATTGTTAGGAGCATGCATTACATTTTAGCCTGCCTTACGTACATTTCCCAGTGAAATGCATGGGAAAAATCCATTTCCGGGAAAACCCACTTAGGGTTAGGGTTAGGTTTCCGTACATTCGTAGAGGAAATGGACATCATCAATGGATTTGGAGTGCATGGCAATAGTTAGGACCGTTCATTTCTTTTTAGCCTGCCTTATGTACATGTCCTGGTGAAATACATGGGAAAATACCATTGGAGGGAAAACACATTTTGGGTTAGGGTTAGGTTCCTGTAAATTTGTAGAGCGAAATGGACATCACCAATGGATTAGCAGCGCATGGCAATTGTTAGGAGCATGCATTACATTTTAGCCTGCCTTATCTACATTTCCTAATGAAATTCATGGGAAAAATCCATTGCCGGGAAAACCCACTTAGGGTTAGGGTTAGGTTTCCGTAAATTCGTAAAGAGTGAAATGGACATCATCAATGGATTCAGAGTGCATGGCAATGGTTATGATCATGCATTTCTTTTTAGCCTGTCTTATCTACATGTCCTGGTGAAATACAAGGGTAAAATCCCATTCGCGGTAAAACCCACTTAGCGTTAGGGTTAGGTTTACATAAATTCGTAGAGTGAAATGGACATAACCAATGGATTTGGAGAGCATGGCAATGGTTAGGAGCGTTCATTTCTTTTTAGCCTGCTTATCTACATTTCCTGGTGAAATACATTGGAAAATCCCATTAGCGGGAAAACCCACTTAGGTTTAGGGTTAGGTTTCCGTACATTTGTAGAGCGAAATGGACATCACCAATGGATTCGGAGCCCATGGCAATGTTTAGGAGAATGCACTTTTTTTCACGTGCCTTATCTACATGTCCTTGTGAAATACATGGGAAAAATCCATTGCCGGGAAAACCCACTTAGGGTTAGGCTTAGGTTTCCGTAAATTCGTAAAGAGTGAAATGGACATCATCAATGGATTCGGAGTGCATGGCAATGGTTATGATCATGCATTTCTTTTTAGCCTGTCTTATCTACATGTCCTGGTGAAATACAAGGGTAAAATCCCATTCGCGGTAAAACCCACTTAGCGTTAGGGTTAGATTTCCATAAATTCGTAGAGTGAAATGGACATCACCAATGGATTTGGAGCACGTGGCAATGTTAAGGAGCGTGCATTTCTTTTTTTCCTACCTTATCTACATTTCCTGGTGAAATGCATGGGAAAAATCCATTGGCGGGAGAACCCACATAGGGTTAGGGTTAGGTTTCCGTAAATTCGTAGAGTGAAATGGACATCACCAATGTATTCCGACTGCATGGCAATGGTTAGGAGCGTTCATTTCTTTTTAGGCTGCCTTATCTACATGTCCTGGTGAAATACAGTGGAAAATCCTATCGGAGGGAAAACCCATTTAGGGATAGGGTTAGGTTTCCATAAATTCGTAGAAAGAAATGGACATCACCAATGGATTTGGAGTGCATGGCAATGGTTAGGAGAGTTTATTTCTTTTTAGCCTGCCTTATGTACATGTCGTGGTGAAATACATGGGAAAATCCTATTGGAGGGAAAATCCACTTAGGGTTAGGGTTCGTTTTCCATAAATTCATAGAGCGAAATGGACATCACAAATGGATTCGCAGCACATGGCAATTGTTAGGAGCATGGATTACATTTTAGCCTGACTTATCTACATTTCCTAATGAAATGCATGGGAAAAATCCATTGCTGGGAAAACCCACTTACGGTTAGGGTTAGGTTTCCGGAAATTCGTAAAGAGTGAAATAGACATCACCAATGGATTTGGAGCACATGGCAATGGCTAGGAGCGTGCATTTCTTTTTAGCCTGCCTTATCTACATTTCCTGGGGAAATACATGGGAAAATACCATTGGCGGGAAAACCCACTTAGGGTTAGGGTTAGGTTTCTGTAAATTCGTAGAGCGAGATGGACATCACCAATGGATTCGGAGCACGTGGCAATGGTTAGGAGAATTCAATTCTTTTTAGCCTGTCTTATACCCATTTTCTGATGAAATACATGGGAAAATCCCATTGGAGGGAAAACCCACTTAGGGTTAGGGTTGGTTTTCCATAAATTCAGAGAGCGAAATCGACATCACCAATAGATTCGCACCGCATGGCAATTGTAAGGAGCATGCATTACATTTTAACCTGCCTTGTGTACATTTCCTAGTTTCTTGGCGATGTCCATTTTGCTCTGTGAGTTCATGGTGACCTAACCCTAAGTGTAATTTTCCTCCTATAAGATTTTCCCATGTATTTTGCCAGGAAACATAGACATCGCAGCCTAGAAAAGTAAGTGCCCACCGAACCATACACAAGCACTCCGAGTTTGTTGGCGCTGTCCATTTTGCTCTCTGAATTCATGGGGACCTAACCCTAACCCTAAGTGGAATTTTCCTCCTATGGGATTTTCCCATGTAGTTTTCCAGGAAACATAGATAGCGCAGGCAGGACAAATAAGTGCCCTCTGAATCATACCCAAGCACTTCAAATTTGTTGACGCTGTCCATTTTGCTCTATGAGTTCATGGTGACCGAACTAAAACCCTAAGTGGAATTTTCCTCCCATGGGATTTTCCCATGTATTTTACCAGGAAACATAGATAGGCAGCCTAGAAAAATAAGTGACCTCCTAACCATACCCAAGAACTCCGAGTTTGTTGGTGGTGTCCATTTTGCTCTATGAATATATGCTGACCTAACCCTAACCCTAAGTGGAATTTTCCTCATGTGGGATTTTCCAATGTATTTTACCAGGAAACATAGATATCGCAGCCTAGAAAAGTAAGTGCCCTCTGAACCATACACAAGCACTCCAAGAATCCAACCAATGGATTCGGAGTGCATGGCAATTGTTAGGAGTGTGCATTTCTTTTTAGCCTGTCTTATCTATATTTCCCAGCGAAATGTAGGGGAAAATCCCTTTGGCGGGAAAACTCACTTAGGGTTAGGGTTAAGTTTCCGTAAATTTGTAAAGCGAAATGGACATCACCAATGGATTCGGAGCGCATGGCAATGGTTAATAGCATGCATTTCTTTTTAACCTGCCTTATCTATATGTCCTTGTGAAATACATGGGAAAAATCCTTTGCCGGGGAAACCCACTTAGGGATAGGGTTAGGTTTCCGTAAATTCGTTGAACGAAATGGACATCACCAATGGATTTGGAGTGCATGGCTATGGTTAGGAGCGTTAATTTCTTTTTAGCCTTCCTTATCTACATGTCCTGGTGAAATACATGGGAAAATCACATTCAAGGGAAAACTCACTTAGGGTTAGGGTTAGGTTTCCGTAAATTCGTAGAGCGAAATGGACATCACCAATGGATTCGGAATGCATGGCAATGGTTATGATCATGCATTTCTTTTTAGCCTGCCTTATCTACATGTCCTGGTTAAATACATGGGAAAATCCCATTCGCGGGAAAACCCACTTAGGGTTAGGTTTCCATAAATTCGTAGAGCGAAATGGACATCACCAATTGATTTGGAGAGCATGGAATGGTTAGGAGCGTTCATTTCTTTTTAGCCTGCCTTGTCTACATTTTCTGGTAAAATACATGGGAAAATCCCATTGGCAGGAAAACCCACTTAGGTTTATGGTTGGTTTTTCATAAATTCATAGAGTGAAATGGACATCACCAATGGATTCACAGTGCATGGTAATTGTTACAAGCATGCACTACATTTTAGCCTTCCTTATCTAGTTGTCTTTCTGAAATACATGAGGAAAATCCATTGCCGGGAAAACCCACTTAGGGTTAGGGTTAGGTTTCTATAAATTCATAGAGCGAAATGGACATCAGCAATGGATTTGCAGCACATGGCAATTGTTAGGAGCATGGATTGCATTTTTGCCTGCCTTATCTACATTTCCCAGTGAAATGGATGGGAAAAATTCATTGCCGGGAAAACCCACTTAGGGTTAGGGTTAGGTTTCCGTACATTCGTAGAGGAAATGAACATCACCAATAGATTTGGAGTGCATGGCAATGGTTAGGAGCGTTCATTTCTTTTTAGCCTGCCTTATGTACATGTCCTGGTGAAATACATGGAAAATCCCATTGGAGGGAAAACCCATTTAGGGTTAGGGTTATGTTTCTGTAAATTTGTAGAGCGAAATGGACATCACCAATGGATTCGCAGCACATGGCAATTGTTAGGAGCATGCATTACATTTTAGCCTGCCTTACGTACATTTCCCAGTGAAATGCATGGGAAAAATCCATTTCCGGGAAAACCCACTTAGGGTTAGGGTTAGGTTTCCGTACATTCGTAGAGGAAATGGACATCACCAATGGATTTGGAGTGCATGGCAATAGTTAGGACCGTTCATTTCTTTTTAGCCTGCCTTATGTACATGTCCTGGTGAAATACATGGGAAAATACCATTGGAGGGAAAACACATTTTGGGTTAGGGTTAGGTTCCTGTAAATTTGTAGAGCGAAATGGACATCACCAATGGATTAGCAGCGCATGGCAATTGTTAGGAGCATGCATTACATTTTAGCCTGCCTTATCTACATTTCCTAATGAAATTCATGGGAAAAATCCATTGCCGGGAAAACCCACTTAGGGTTTGGGTTAGGTTTCCGTAAATTCGTAAAGAGTGAAATGGACATCATCAATGGATTCGGAGTGCATGGCAATGGTTATGATCATGCATTTCTTTTTAGCCTGTCTTATCTACATGTCCTGGTGAAATACAAGGGTAAAATCCCATTCGCGGTAAAACCCACTTAGCGTTAGGGTTAGGTTTCCATAAATTCGTAGAGTGAAATGGACATAACCAATGGATTTGGAGAGCATGGCAATGGTTGGGAGCGTTAATTTCTTTTTAGCCTGCTTATCTACATTTCCTGGTGAAATACATTGGAAAATCCCATTAGCGGGAAAACCCACTTAGATTTAGGGTTAGGTTTCCGTACATTTGTAGAGCGAAATGGACATCACCAATGGATTCGGAGCCCATGGCAATGTTTAGCAGAATGCACTTTTTTTCACCTGCCTTATCTACATGTCCTTGTGAAATACATTGGAAAAATCCATTGCCGGGAAAACCCACTTAGGGTTAGGCTTAGGTTTCCGTAAATTCGTAAAGAGTGAAATGGACATCATCAATGGATTCGGAGTGCATGGCAATGGTTATGATCATGCATTTCTTTTTAGCCTGTCTTATCTACATGTCCTGGTGAAATACAAGGGTAAAATCCCATTCGCGGTAAAACCCACTTAGCGTTAGGGTTAGATTTCCATAAATTCGTAGAGTGAAATGGACATCACCAATGGATTTGGAGCACGTGGCAATGTTAAGGAGCGTGCATTTCTTTTTTTCCTACCTTATCTACATTTCCTGGTGAAATGCATGGGAAAAATCCATTGGCGGGAGAACCCACATAGGGTTAGGGTTAGGTTTCCGTAAATTCGTAGAGTGAAATGGACATCACCAATGTATTCCGACTGCATGGCAATGGTTAGGAGCGTTCATTTCTTTTTAGGCTGCCTTATCTACATGTCCTGGTGAAATACAGTGGAAAATCCTATCGGAGGGAAAACCCATTTAGGGATAGGGTTAGGTTTCCATAAATTCGTAGAAAGAAATGGACATCACCAATGGATTTGGAGTGCATGGCAATGGTTAGGAGAGTTTATTTCTTTTTAGCCTGCCTTATGTACATGTCGTGGTGAAATACATGGGAAAATCCTATTGGAGGGAAAACCCACTTAGGGTTAGGGTTCGTTTTCCATAAATTCATAGAGTGAAATGGACATCACAAATGGATTCGCAGCACATGGCAATTGTTAGGAGCATGGATTACATTTTAGCCTGACTTATCTACATTTCCTAATGAAATGCATGGGAAAAATCCATTGCTGGGAAAACCCACTTACGGTTAGGGTTAGGTTTCCGGAAATTCGTAAAGAGTGAAATAGACATCACCAATGGATTTGGAGCACATGGCAATGGCTAGGAGCGTGCATTTCTTTTTAGCCTGCCTTATCTACATTTCCTGGGGAAATACATGGGAAAATACCATTGGCGGGAAAACACACTTAGGGTTAGGGTTAGGTTTCTGTAAATTCGTAGAGCGAGATGGACATCACCAATGGATTCGGAGCACGTGGCAATGGTTAGGAGAATTCAATTCTTTTTAGCCTGCCTTATACCCATTTTCTGATGAAATACATGGGAAAATCCCATTGGAGGGAAAACCCACTTAGGGTTAGGGTTGGTTTTCCATAAATTCAGAGAGCGAAATCGACATCACCAATAGATTCGCACCGCATGGCAATTGTAAGGAGCATGCATTACATTTTAACCTGCCTTGTGTACATTTCCTAGTTTCTTGGCGATGTCCATTTTGCTCTGTGAGTTCATGGTGACCTAACCCTAAGTGTAATTTTCCTCCTATAAGATTTTCCCATGTATTTTGCCAGGAAACATAGATATCGCAGCCTAGAAAAGTAAGTGCCCACCGAACCATACACAAGCACTCCGAGTTTGTTGGCGCTGTCCATTTTGCTCTCTGAATTCATGGGGACCTAACCCTAACCCTAAGTGGAATTTTCCTCATGTGGAATTTTCCCATGTATTTTACCAGGAAACCTATATAGGGCGGCCTATCAAATTAAGTGCCCTTCTAACCATACCCAAGCACTCTGAGTTTGTTGGCGCA
Organism: Crotalus tigris; assembly: GCF_016545835.1. Classification (NCBI taxonomy): domain Eukaryota; kingdom Metazoa; phylum Chordata; class Lepidosauria; order Squamata; family Viperidae; genus Crotalus; species Crotalus tigris. The sequence goes on along the minus strand of NW_024096478.1, from coordinate 6,495,416 downwards.
GTCAATTTTGCTCTATGAGTTCATGGTTAATTAACCCTAACCTTAAGTGGAATTTTACTCCTATGGGAATTTCCCATGTAGTTTACCAGGAAACCTAAATAGGGCGGCCTAGAAAATTATGTGCCCTCTTAAGTATACCCAAGCATTCCGAGTTTGTTGGCGCTGTCCATTTTGCTCTATGAATTCATGGTGACCTAACCCTAACCCTAAGTGGAATTTTCCTCCTATGGGATTTTCCCATGTAGTTTACCAAAAAACATATATAGGGTAGGCTAGAAAATTAACTGTCCTACTAACAATACCCAAGAACTCCAAGTTTGTTGGCGCTTTCCATTTTGCTCCATGAGTTCATGGGGACCTAACCCTAACCCTAAGTGGAATTTTCCTCCTATGGGATTTTCCCATGTATTTTACCAAGAAACATAGATAGGGCGGCCTATTAAATTAAGTGCCCTTCTAACCATACCCAAGCCCTCTGAGTTTGTTGCCGCTGTCAATTTTACTCTATGAGTTCATGGTTAATTAACCCTAACCTTAAGTAGAATTTTCCTCCTATGGGAATTTCCCACGTAGTTTACAAGAAAATCTAAATAGCGCAGCCTAGAAAATTAAGTGGCCTCCTAACCATAACCAAGCACTCCGAGTTTGTTGGCGGTGTTCATTTTGCTCTATGAGTTCATGGTGACCTAACCCTAACCCTAAGTGTAATTTTCCTCCTATGGGATTTTCCCATGTATTTTGCCAGGAAACATAGATATCGCAGCCTAGAAAATCAAGTGCCCACCGAATGATACACAAGACACTCCGAGTTTGTTGGCGCTGTCCATTTTGCTCTATGAGTTCATGGTTAATTAACCCTAACCCTAAGTGGAATTTTCCTCCTATGGGATTTTCCTATGTAGTTTACCAGGAAACATAGATATCGCAGTAAAAGAAAAGCAAGTGCCCTCCTAACCATACCCAAGCACTTCGAATTTTTTGATGGTGTCCATTTTCCTCTATGAGTTCATGGTGACCTAACCCTAACCCTAAGTGTAATTTTCCTCCTATGGGATTTTCCCATGTATTTTGCCAGGAAACATAGATATCGCAGCCTAGAAAAGCAAGTGCCCTCCGAACCATACCCAAGCACTCCGAGTTTGTTGGCGCTGTCCATTTTGCTCTATGACTTCATGGGGACCTAACCCTAACCCTAAGTGGAATTTTCCTCCTATGGGATTTTCCCATGTATTTTACCAGGAAACATAGATAGACAGCCTACAAAAGTAAGTGCCCTCCTAACCATACCCAAGAATTTCGAATTTTTTGATGCTGTTCATTTTGCTCTATGAGTTCATGGTGACCTAACCCTAACCCTAAGTGGAATTTTCCTCCTATGGGATTTTCCCATGTAGTTTACCAGGAAACATAGATAGGCAGCCTAGAAAATTAATTGACCTCCTTTTAGCCTGTCTTATCTACATTTTCTGGTGAAATACATGGGAAAATCCCATTGGCGGGAAAACCCACTTAGGGTTAGGGTTGGTTTTTCATAAATTCAGAGAGTGAAATGGACATCACCAATGGATTTGCAGTGCATGGCCATTGTTAGGAGCATGCATTAAATTTTAGCCTGCCTTATCTAAATTTCGTGGTGAAATACATGGGAAAGTCCCATTCGCGGGAAAACCCACTTAGCTTTAGGGTTAGGTTTCCGTAAATTTGGAGAGCGAAATGGACATCCCCAATGGATTTGGAGTGCATGGCAATGGTTATGATCTTCCATTTCTTTTTAGCCTACCTTATCTACATGTCCTGGTGAAATACATGGGAAAATCCCATTCGCAGGAAAACCCACTTAGGGTTAGGGTTGGTTTCCATAAATTCATTGCCCAAAATGGACATCACCAGTGGATTCACAGGGAATGACAATGGTTATGAGCGTGCATTTTTTTTTAATGTATCTTATCTACATCTCCTGCTGAAATACATGGGAACATCCCATTGGCGGATTAGGGTTAGGTTTCCATAAATTCCTAGAGTGAAATGGACATCACCAATGGATTTGGAGAGCATGGCAGTTGTTATGATCATGCATTTCTTTTTAGCCTGACTTATCTACATGTCGTTGTGAAATACATGGGAAAAAACCATTGCCGGGAAAACCCACTTAGGGTTAGGGTTAGGTTTCCGTAAATTCGTAGAGCGAAATGGACATCACCAATGGATTTGGAGAGCATGGCAATGGTTATGATCATGCATTTCTTTTTAGCCTGTCTTATGTACATGTCGTGGTGAAATACATGGGAAAATCCCATTCGCGGGAAAACCCACTTAGGGTTAGGTTTAGGTTTCTGTAAATTCGTAGAGCGAGATGGACATCACCAATGGATTCGGAGCACGTGGCAATGGTTAGGAGAGTTCAATTCTTTTTAACCTGCATTATCTACATGTTCTTGTGAAATACATGGGAAAAATCCATTGCCGGGAAACCCCACTTAGGGTTAGGGTTAGGTTTCCATAAATTGATTGAGTGAATTGCACATCACCAATGGATTTGGAAGCATGGCAATGTGTATGATCATGCATTTCTTTTTAGCCTGCCTGATCTATATGTCCTGGTGAAATCCATGGGAAAATTCCATTGGCAGGAAAACCCAATTAGTGTTAGGGTTAGATTTCCATAAATTCATTGAGTGAAATGCACATCACAAATGGATTTAGGAGAGCATGGCAATGGTTAGGAGCATTCATTTCTTTTTAGCCTTCCTTATCTACATTTCCTAGTGAAATGCATGGGAAAATCCCATTGGCGAGAAAACCCACTTAGGGTTAGGGTTAGGTTTCCGTAAATTCGTAGAGTGAAATGGACATCACCAATGGATTTGGAGAGCATGGCAATGGTTATGATCATGCATTTCTTTTTAGCCTGTCTTATGTACATGTCGTGGTGAAATATATGGGAAAATCCCATTCGTGGGAAAACCCACTTAGGGTTAGGTTTAGGTTTCTGTAAATTCATAGAGCGAGATGGACATCACCAATGGATTCGGAGCATGTGGCATTGGTTAGGAGAGTTCAATTCTTTTTAGCCTGCATTATCTACATGTTCTTGTGAAATATATGGGAAAAATCCATTGCCGGGAAACCCCACTTAGGGTTAGGGTTAGGTTTCCCTAAATTCGTAGAGCGAGATGGACATCACCAATGGATTCGGAGCACATGGCAATGGTTAGGAGAGTTCAATTCTTTTTAGCCTGCATTATCTACATTTTCTGGTGAAATGCATAGGAAAATCCCATTGGCGGGTAAACCCACTTAGGGTTAGGGTTAGATTTCCGTGAATTAGTAGAGTGAAATATACATCACCAATGGATTCAGAGCCCCTGGTAATGGTTAGGAGCATGCATTTCTTTTTCACCTTCCTTATCTAAATTTCCTGTTGAAATACATGGGAAAAATCCATTGCCGGGAAAACACTTTAGGGTTAGGGTTGGTTTCCATAAATTCATTCCGTGAAATGGACATCACCAATAAATTCACAGGGAATGGCAATGGTTAGGAGCGTTCATTTCTTTTTAGCCTGCCTTATCTACATTTCCTTGTGAAATACATGGGAAAATCGCATTGGCGGGAAACCCCACTTAGGGTTAGGGTTGGTTTCCATAAATTCGTAGAGTGAAATGGACATCACCAGTGGATTTGGAAAGCATGGCAATTGTTAAGAGCGTTCATTTCTTTTTAGCCTGCCTTATTTACATTTCCTGGTGAAATGCATGGGAAAATAACATTGGCGGGAAAACACACTTAGGGTTAGGGTTAGGTTTCTGTAAATTTGTAGAGCGAGATGGACATCACCAATGGATTCAGAGCATGTGGCAATGGTTAGGAGAGTTTAATTCTTTTTATCCTGCTTTATCTACATTTTCTGGTGAAATGCATGGGAAAATCCCATTGGCAAGAAAACCCACTTAGGGTTAGAGTTAGGCTTCCGTAAATTTTTAGAGCAAAATGGACATCACCAATGGATTTGGAGCACATGTTTAGGAGCTTGAATTTCTTTTTAGCATGCCTTATTTATATTTCATAGTGAAATACATGGGAAAATACCATTGGAGGGAAAACCAATTTAGGGTTAGGGTGAGGTTTCTGTAAATTTGTAGAGCGAAATGAACATCACCAATCGATTCGGAGCACATGGCAATGGTTAGGAGTATGCATTTCTTTTTCGCCTGCCTTATCTAAATTTCGTGGTGAAATACATGGGAAAAACCATTGCCGGGAAAACCCACTTAGAGTTAGGTTTGGTTTCCATAAATTCATTGCGTGAAATGGACATCACCAATGAATTCACAGGGAATGGCAATGGTTAGGGGTGTGCATTACTTTTTAGCCTGCCTTATCTAAATTTCCTGGTGAAATACAAGGGAATATACCGTTGGCGGGAAAACCCACTTAGTGTTTAGTTGGTTTCCATAAATTTATTGTGCAAAATGGACATCACCAATGGATTTGGAGAGCATGGCAATTGTTAGGAGCGTTCATTTCTTTTTAGCATGCCTTATCTACATTTTCTGCTGAAATACATGGGAAAATCCCATTGGCGGAAAACCCACTTAGGGTTACGGTTGGTTTTTCATAAATTCAGAGAGTGAAATGGACATCACCAATGGATTTGCAGCGCATGGCCATTGTTAGGAGCATGCATTAAATTTTAGCCTGCCTTATCTAAATTTCGTGGTGAAATACATGGGAAAATCCCATTCGCGGGAAAACACACTTAGGGTTAGGGTTAGGTTTCTGTAAATTCGTAGAGTGAAATGGACATCACCAATGGATTTGGAGAGCATGGCAATTGTTAGGAGCGTTCATTTCTTTTTAGCCTGCCTTATCTACATTTCCTGGTGAAATACATGGGAAAATCCTATTCGCGGGAAAACACACTTAGGGTTAGGGTTAGGTTTCTGTACATTCGTAGAGCGAGATGGACATCACCAATGGATTCAGAGCACATGGCAATGGTTAGGAGAGTTCAATTCTTTTTATCCTGCCTTATCTACATTTTCTGCTGAAATACATGGGAAAAATCCATTGCCGGGAAAAACACACTTAGGCTTAGTTTTGGTTTCCATAAATTCATTGCGTGAAATGGACATCACCAATGAATTCACAGGGAATGGCAATGGATAGGGGTGTGCATTACTTTTTAGCTTGCCTTGTCTAAATTTCCTGGTGAAATACATGGGAAAATAACATTGGCGGGAAAACCCAGATAGTGTTTGGTTCGTTTCCATAAATTCATTGTGCGAAATGGACATCACCAATAGATTCACATGGAATGGCAATGGTTAGGAGCGTTCATTTCTTTTTAGCCTGCCTTATCTACATTTCCTGGTGAAATTCATGGCAAAATACCATTGGCGGGAAAACCCACCTAGGGTTAGGGTTAGGTTTCCATAAATTCATAGAGCAAAGTGGACATCACCAATGGATTCACAGCGCATGGCAATGGTTAGGAGAGTTCAATTCCTTTTAGCCTGTCTTATCTATATTTTCTGTTGAAATACATGTGAAAATCCCATTGGAGGGAAAACCCATTTAGTTTTAGGGTTAGGTTTCTGTAAATTTGTAGAGCGAAATGGACATCACCAATGGATTCAGAGCACATGGCAATGGTTAGGAGAATGCATTTCTTTTTCACCTGCATTATCTACATGTCGTTGTGAAATACATGGGAAAAATCCATTGCCGGGAATACCCACTTAGGGTTAGGGTTAGGTTTCCCTAAATTCGTAGAGCGAAATGGACATCACAAATGGATACGTAGTGCATGGCAATGGTTATGATCATGCATTTCTTTTTAGGCTGCCTTATCTCCATTTCCTTGTGAAATATATGGGAAAATACCACTGGTGGGAAAACTCACTTAGGGTTAGGGTTCGGTTTCCCTAAATTCGTAGAGCGAAATGGACATCACCAATGGATTCGGAGTGCATGGCAATCATTAGGAGCGTTCAATTCTTTTTAGCCTGCCTTATCTACATGACGTGGTGAAATACATGGGAAAATCCCATTGGAGGAAAAACCAATTTAGGGTTAGGGTTAGGTTTCTGTAAATTTGTACAGCGAAATGGCCATCACCAATGGATTCGGAGCACATGGCAATGGTTAGAAGCATGCATTTCTTTTTCACCTGCCTTATCTAAATTTCGTGGTTAAATACATGGGAAAAATCCATTGCCGGGAAAACACACTTAGGGTTAGGTTTAGTTTCCATAAATTCATTGTGTGAAATGGACATCACCAATGAATTCACAGGGAATGGCAATGGTTAGCGGTGTGCCTTGTGTAATGCATAGGAAAATCCCATTGGCGGGAAAACCGATTTAGGGTTGGGGTTAGGTTTCCGTGAATTCGTAGAGTGAAATGGACATCACCAATGGATTCAGAGCACCTGGCAATGGTTAGGAGCATGCTATTTAGGTTTCCTGGTAAACTACATGGGAAATTCCCATAGGAGGAAAATTCCACTTAAGGTTAGGTTTAATTAACTATGAACTCATAGAGCAAAATTGACAGCGCCAACAAACTCAGAGTGCTTTTGTATGGTTAGAAGGTCACTTAATTTAATAGGCCGCCCTATCTGTGTTTCCTGGTAAAATACATGGGAAAATCCCATAGGAGGAAAATTCCACTTAGGGTTAGGGTTAGGTCCCCATAACCTCATGGAGCAAAATGGAAAGCGCCAAGAAACGTGGAGTTCTTGGGTATGGCTAGTAGGACAGTTACTTTTCTAGCCTACCCTATCTATGTTTTTGGGTAAACTACATGGGAAAATCCTATAGAAGGAAAATTCCACTTAAGGTTAGGGTTAATTAACCATGAAGTCAAAGAGCAAAATTGACAGTGCCAACAAATTCAGAGTGCTTGGGTATGGTTAGAAGGGAACTTACTTTTCTAGGCTGCTCTATCTATGTTTCCTGGTAAAATGCATGGAAAAATCCCATAGGAGGAAAATTCCACTTAGGGTTAGGGTTAGGTCCCCATGAACTCATAGAGCAAAATGGACAGCTCCAACAAACTCGGAGTGCTTGTGTATGGTTCGGTGGGCACTTACTTTTCTAGGCTGCGCTATTTATGTCTCCTCGTAAAACACATTGGAAAATGCCACAGGAGGAAAATTCCACTTAGGGTTAGGGTTAGGACACCATGAACTCATAGAGCAAAATGGACAGCGTCAAAAAATTCGAAGAACTTGGGTATGGTTAGGAGGGCACTTACTTTTCTAGGCTGCCTATCTATGTTTCCTGGTAAAATACATGGGAAAATCCCATAGGAGGAAAATTCCACTTAGGGTTAGGGTTAGGTCCCCATGAAGTCATAGAGCAAAATGGTCAGCGCCAACAAACTGGGAGTGCTTGGGTATGGTTCGGAGGACACTTATTTTTCTAGGCTGCGATATCTATGTTTCCTCGTAAAATACATGGGAAAATCCCATAGGAGGAAAATTCCACTTAGGGTTAGGGTTAGGTCCCCATGAACTCATAGAGGAAAATGGACAGCGCCAAAAAACTCAGAGTGCTTGGGTATAGTTAGGAGGGCTCTTACTTTTCTAGGCTGCCTATGTATGTTTCCTGGTAAAATACATGGGAAAATGCAACAGGAAGAAAATTCCACTTAGGGTTAGGGTTAGGTCACCATGAACTCATAGAGCAAAATGGACAGCGTCAAAAATTCGAAGTGCTTGGGTATGGTTAGGAGGTACTTACTTTTCTAGGATGCCTGTCTATGTTTCCTGGTAAAATACATGGGAAAATCCCTTAGGAGGAAAATTCCACTTAGGGTTAGGGTTAGGTCCCTATGAACTCATAGAGGAAAATGGACAGCGCCAACAAACTCGGAGTGCTTGGGTATGGTTCGGAGGACACTTACTTTTCTAGGCTGCGATACCTATGTTTCCTGGCAAAATACATGGGAAAATCCCATAGGAGGAAAATTCCACTTAGGGTTAGGTCCCCATGAACTCATAGAGGAAAATGGACAGCGTCAAAAAATTCGAAGTGCTTGGGTATAGTTAGGAGGGCACTTACTTTTCTAGGCTGCCTATGTATGTTTCCTGGTAAAATACATGGGAAAATGCAACAGGAAGAAAATTCCACTTATGGTTAGTGTTAGGTCACCATGAACTCATAGAGCAAAATGGACAGCGTCAAAAATTCGAAGTGCTTGGGTATGGTTAGGAGGCACTTACTTTTCTAGGCTGCCTATCTATGTTTCCTCGTAAAATACATGGGAAAATCCCATAGGAGGAAAATTCCACTTAGGGTTAGGGTTAGGTCCCCATGAACTCATAGAGGAAAATAGACAGCGCCAAAAAACTCAGAGTGCTTGGGTATGGTTCGGAGGACACTTACTTTTCTAAGCTGAGCTATTTATGTTTCCTCGTAAAACATATGGGAAAATGCCACAGGAGGAAAATTCCACTTAGGGTTAGGGTTAGGTTCCCATGAACTCATAGAGCAAAATGGACACCGCCAAGAAACTCGGAGTGCTTTTGTATGGTTCGGTGGGCACTTACTTTTCTAGGCTGCGATACCTATGTTTCCTGCAAAATACATGGGAAAATCCCATAGGAGGAAAATTCCACTTAGGGTTAGGGTTAGGTCCCCATGAACTCATAGAGGAAAATGGAAAGCGTCAAAAAATTCGAAGTGCTTGGGTATGGTTAGGAGGGCTCTAACTTTTCTAGGCTGCCTATCTATGTTTCCTGGTAAAATACATGGGAAAATCCCATAGGAGGAAAATTCCACTTAGGGTTAGGGTTAGGTCCCCATGAACTCATAGAAGAAAATGGACAGCACCAAGAAACTTGGAGTGCTTGGGTATGGTTCGGAGGACACTTACTTTTCTAGGCTGCGCTATTTATGTCTCCTCGTAAAACACATGGGAAAATGCCACAGGAGGAAAATTCCACTTAGGGTTAGGGTTAGGTCACCATGAACTCATAGAGCAAAATGGACAGCGTCAAAAATTCGAAGTGCTTGGGTATGGTTAGGAGGCACTTACTTTTCTAGGATGCCTGTCTATGTTTCCTAGTAAAATACATGGGAAAATCCCTTAGGAGGAAAATTCCACTTAGGGTTAGGGTTAGGTCCCTATGAACTCATAGAGGAAAATGGACAGCGCCAACAAACTCGGAGTGCTTGGGTATGGTTCGGAGGACACTTACTTTTCTAGGCTGCGATACCTATGTTTCCTGGCAAAATACATGGGAAAATCCCATAGGAGGAAAATTCCACTTAGGGTTAGGGTTAGGTCCCCATGAACTCATAGAGGAAAATGGACAGCGTCAAAAAATTCGAAGTGCTTGGGTATAGTTAGGAGGGCACTTACTTTTCTAGGCTGCCTATGTATGTTTCCTGGTAAAATACATGGGAAAATGCAACAGGAAGAAAATTCCACTTATGGTTAGGGTTAGGTCACCATGAACTCATAGAGCAAAATGGACAGCGTCAAAAATTCGAAGTGCTTGGGTATGGTTAGGAGGCACTACTTTTCTAGGCTGCCTATCTATGTTTCCTGGTAAAATACATGGGAAAATCCCATAGGAGGAAAATTCCACTTAGGGTTAGGGTTAGGTCCCCATGAACTCATAGAGGAAAATGGACAGCGTCAAAAAATTCGAAGTGCTTGGGTATAGTTAGGAGGGGCACTTACTTTTCTAGGCTGCCTATGTATGTTTCCTGGTAAAATACATGGGAAAATGCAACAGGAAGAAAATTCACTTATGGTTAGGGTTAGGTCACCATGAACTCATAGAGCAAAATGGACACTACCAACAAACTCCGAGTGCTTGGGTATGGTTAGGAGGCCACTTACTTTTCTAGGCTGCTCTATCTATGTATCCTGGTAAAATACATGGGAAAATCCCATAGGAGGAAAATTCCACTTAGGGTTAGGGTTAGGTCCCCATGAACTCATAGAGGAAAATAGACAGCGCCAAAAAACTCAGAGTGCTTGGGTATGGTTCGGAGGACACTTAATTTTCTAGGCTGCGCTATTTATGTCTCCTCGTAAAACACATGGGAAAATGCCACAGGAGGAAACTTCCACTTAGGGTTAGGGTTAGGTCACCATGAACTCATAGAGCAAAATGGATAGCGCCAACAAACTCGGAGTGCTTGGGTATGGTTCGGAGGACACTTACTTTTCTACGCTGCGATATCTATGTTTCCTGGCAAAATACATGGGAAAATCCCATAGGAAAAAAATTACACTTAGGGTTAGGGTTAGGTCCCCATGAACTCACAGAGCAAAATGGACACGGCCAAGAAACTCGGAGTGCTTGGTTATGGTTAGGAGGCCACTTAATTTTCTAGGCTGCGCTAGTTAGTTTTCCTGGTAAATTACATGGGAAATTCCCATAGGAGGAAAATTCCACTTAAGGTTAGGGTAAATTAACCAGGAACTCATAGAGCAAAATTGACAGCGACAACAAACTCAGAATGCTTGGGTATGGTTAGAAGGGCACTTAATTTAATAGGCCGCCCTATCTATGTTTCCTGGTAAAATACATGGGAAAATCCCATAGGAGGAAAATTCTACTTAGGGTTAGGGTGAGGTCCCCATGATCTCATAGAGGAAAATGGACAGCGCCAACAAATTCAGAGTCCTTGGGTATGGTTAGTAGGACAGTTACTTTTCTAGCCTACCCTATCTATGTTTTTTGGTAAACTAAATGGGAAAATCCCATAGGAGGTAAATTCCACTTAGGGTTAGGGTTAGGTCTCCATGAACCCATAGAGCAAAATGGACAGCGTCAAAAAATTCGAAGTGCTTGGGTATGGTTAGGAGGGCACTTACCTTTCTAGGCTGCCTATCTATGTTTCCTGGTAAAACACATGGGAAAATGCCATAGGAGGAAAATTCCACTTAGGGTTAGGGTTAGGTGACAATGAATTCATAGAGCAAAATGGACAGCGCCCACAAACTCGGAGTGCTTGGGAATGGTTAGTAGGGCACTTAATTTTTGAGGCTGCCATATGTCGGTTTCCTGGTAAAATACATGGGAAAATCCCATAAGAGGAAAATTCCACTTAGTGTTAGGGTTAGGTCCCCATGAACTCATAGAGGAAAATGGACAGCGCCAACAAAGTCGGAGTCCATGGGTATGGTTAGGAGGGCACTTACTTTTCTAGGCTGCGCTATTTATGTTTACTGGTAAAATACATGGGAAAATCCCATAGCAGAAAATTCCACTTAGGGTTAGGGTTAGGTCACCATGAACTCATAGAGCAAAATGGACATCGCCAACAATATCGGTGTTCTTGCGTATGGTTAGTAGGACAGTTACTTTTCTAGCCTGCCCTATCTATGTTTCCTGGTTACGTACATATGAAAATCCCATAGGAGGAAAATTCCACTTAGGGTTAGGGTTAGGTCACCATGAACTCACAGAGCAAAATGGACACAGCCAACAAACTCGGAGTTCTTGGGTATGGTTAGGCGGTCACTTAATTTTCTAGGCTGCCTATCTATGTTTCCTGCTAAAATACATGGGAAAATCCCATAGGAGGAAAATTACACTTAGGGTTAGGGTTAGGTCACCATGAACTCACACAGCAAAATGGACACCGCCAACGAACTCGGAGTTTTTGGGTATGGTTCGGAGGGCACTTATTTTTCTAGACTGCGCTATTTATGTTTCCTCGTAAAACACATGGGAAAATGCCACAGGAGGAAAATTCCACTTAGGTTTAGGGTTAGGTCACCATGAACTCATAGAGCAAAATGGACAGCATCAAAAAATTCGAAGTGCTTGGGTATGGTTAGGAGGGTCCTTAATTTTCTAGGCTGCCTATCTATGTTTCCTGGTAAACTACATGGGAAAATCCCATAGAAGGAAAATTCCACTTAAGGTTAGGGTTAGGTCCCCATGAACTCATAGAGCAAAATGGACATCGCCAACAAACTCAGAGTGCTTGGGTATGGTTAGAAGGGCACTTAATTTAATAGGCCGCCCTATATAGGTTTCCTGGTAAAATACATGGGAAAATCCCACATGAGGAAAATTCCACTTAGGGTTAGGGTTAGGTCACAATGCAATTCATAGAGCAAAATGGACAGCGCCCACAAACTCGGAGTGCTTGGGAATGGTTAGTAGGGCACTTAATTTTTGAGGCTGCCATATGTAGGTTTCCTGGTAAAATACATGGGAAAATCCCATAGGAGGAAAATTCCACTTAGGGTTAGGGTTAGGTCCCCATGAACTCATAGAGGAAAATGGACAGCGCCAAAAAACTCAGAGTGCTTGGGTATAGTTCGGAGGACACTTACTTTTCTAAGCTGAGCTATTTATGTTTCCTCGTAAAACATATGGGAAAATGCCACAGGAGGAAAATTCCACTTAGGGTTAGGGTTAGGTTCCCATGAACTCATAGAGCAAAATGGACACCGCCAAGAAACTCGGAGTGCTTTTGTATGGTTCGGTGGGCACTTACTTTTCTAGGCTGCGATACCTATGTTTCCTGCAAAATACATGGGAAAATCCCATAGGAGGAAAATTCCACTTAGGGTTAGGGTTAGGTCCCCATGAACTCATAGAGGAAAATGGACAGCGTCAAAAAAATCGAAGTGCTTGGGTATGGTTAGGAGGGCTCTAACTTTTCTTAGGCTGCCTATCTATGTTCCTGGTTAAATAATGGAGAAAATCCCATAGGAGGAAACTTACACTTAGGTAGGGTAGGTCCACATGAAATCATCGAAGAAATGGACAGCACCAAGAAATTGGAGTGCTTGGGTATGGTCGGAGGACATTACTTTTCTAGGCTAAGCTATTATGTCTCCTCGTTTAAAAACACAGGTGAAATGCCACAGGAGCGGAAAAAATTCCACTTAGGGTAGGGGTAGGTCACCATGACTCAAGAGCAAAAATGTAGACAGCCCCACAACGCAAAATTCGAAGTGCGGTGTATGGTGGAGGCACTTACTTTTCTTAGGATCGCCTGCTCTATGTTTCCTAGTAAAATACATGGGAAAACCATTAGAGGAAAATTCCATTAGGGTTAGGGTTAGGTACCTATGAATCATAGAGGAAAATGGACAGCGCCACAAAAACTCGGATTCGTGATTGGGTATGGTATCGGAGGACAACTTACTTTTTAGGTGCAACGATACCTATGTTTCCTGGCAAAATACATGCGAAAATCCCATAGGAGGAAAATTCCACTTAGGGTTAGGGTTAGGTCCCCATGAACTCATAGAGGAAAATGGACAGCGTCAAAAAATTCGAAGTGCTTGGGTATAGTTAGGAGGGCTCTTACTTTTCTAGGCTGCCTATGTATGTTTCCTGGTAAAATACATGGGAAAATGCAACAGGAAGAAAATTCCACTTAGGGTTAGGGTTAGGTCACCATGAACTCATAGAGCAAAATGGACAGCGTCAAAAATTCGAAGTGCTTGGGTATGGTTAGGAGGCACTTACTTTTCTAGGCTGCCTATCTATGTTTCCTGGTAAAATACATGGGAAAATCCCATAGGAGGAAAATTCCACTTAGGGTTAGGATTAGGTCCCCATGAACTCATAGAGGAAAATGGACAGCGTCAAAAAATTCGAAGTGCTTGGGTATAGTTAGGAGGGCACTTACTTTTCTAGGCTGCCTATGTATGTTTCCTGGTAAAATACATGGGAAAATGCAACAGGAAGAAAATTCCACTTATGGTTAGGGTTAGGTCACCATGAACTCATAGAGCAAAATGGACAGCGTCAAAAATTCGAAGTGCTTGGGTATGGTTAGGAGGCACTTACTTTTCTAGGCTGCCTATCTATGTTTCCTCGTAAAATACATGGGAAAATCCCATAGGAGGAAAATTCCACTTAGGGTTAGGGTTAGGTCCCCATGAACTCATAGAGGAAAATAGACAGCGCCAAAAAACTCAGAGTGCTTGGGTATGGTTCGGAGGACACTTACTTTTCTAAGCTGAGCTATTTATGTTTCCTCGTAAAACATATGGGAAAATGCCACAGGAGGAAAATTCCACTTAGGGTTAGGGTTAGGTTCCCATGAACTCATAGAGCAAAATGGACACCGCCAAGAAACTCGGAGTGCTTTTGTATGGTTCGGTGGGCACTTACTTTTCTAGGCTGCGATACCTATGTTTCCTGCAAAATACATGGGAAAATCCCATAGGAGGAAAATTCCACTTAGGGTTAGGGTTAGGTCCCCATGAACTCATAGAGGAAAATGGACAGCGTCAAAAAAATCGAAGTGCTTGGGTATGGTTAGGAGGGCTCTAACTTTTCTAGGCTGCCTATCTATGTTTCCTGGTAAAATACATGGGAAAATCCCATAGGAGGAAAATTCCACTTAGGGTTAGGGTTAGGTCCCCATGAACTCATAGAGGAAAATGGACAGCGTCAAAAATTCGAAGTGCTTGGGTATGGTTAGGAGGCACTTACTTTTCTAGGCTGCCTATCTATGTTTCCTGGTAAAATACATGGGAAAATCCCATAGGAGGAAAATTACACTTAGGGTTAGGGTTAGGTCACACATGAACTCATAGAGCAAAATGGACAGCGTCAAAAATTCGAAGTGCTTGGGTATGGTTAGGAGGCACTTACTTTTCTAGGATTGCCTGGCTAATGTTTCCTAGTACAATCATGGTGAAAATCCCTTAGGAGGAACATTCCACTTAGGGTTAGGGTTAGGGCCCCGATGAACTCATAGAGAAAATGGACAGCGCCAACAAACTCGGAGTGCTTGGGTATGGTTCGGAGGACACTTACTTTTCTAGGCTGCGATACCTATGTTTCCTGGCAAAATACATGCGAAAATCCCATAGGAGGAAAATTCCACTTAGGGTTAGGGTTAGGTCCCCATGAACTCATAGAGGAAAATGGACAGCGTCAAAAAATTCGAAGTGCTTGGGTATAGTTAGGAGGGCTCTTACTTTTCTAGGCTGCCTATGTATGTTTCCTGGTAAAATACATGGGAAAATGCAACAGGAAGAAAATTCCACTTAGGGTTAGGGTTAGGTCACCATGAACTCATAGAGCAAAATGGACAGCGTCAAAAATTCGAAGTGCTTGGGTATGGTTAGGAGGCACTTACTTTTCTAGGCTGCCTATCTATGTTTCCTGGTAAAATACATGGGAAAATCCCATAGGAGGAAAATTCCACTTAGGGTTAGGGTTAGGTCCCCATGAACTCATAGAAGAAAATGGACAGCACCAAGAAACTTGGAGTGCTTGGGTATGGTTCGGAGGACACTTACTTTTCTAGGCTGCGCTATTTATGTCTCCTCGTAAAACACATGGGAAAATGCCACAGGAGGAAAATTCCACTTAGGGTTAGGGTTAGGTCACCATGAACTCATAGAGCAAAATGGATAGCGCCAACAAACTCGGAGTGCTTGGGTATGGTTCGGAGGACACTTACTTTTCTACGCTGCGATATCTATGTTTCCTGGCAAAATACATGGGAAAATCCCATAGGAAAAAAATTACACTTAGGGTTAGGGTTAGGTCCCCATGAACTCACAGAGCAAAATGGACACGGCCAAGAAACTCGGAGTGCTTGGTTATGGTTAGGAGGCCACTTAATTTTCTAGGCTGCGCTAGTTAGTTTTCCTGGTAAATTACATGGGAAATTCCCATAGGAGGAAAATTCCACTTAAGGTTAGGGTAAATTAACCAGGAACTCATAGAGCAAAATTGACAGCGACAACAAACTCAGAATGCTTGGGTATGGTTAGAAGGGCACTTAATTTAATAGGCCGCCCTATCTATGTTTCCTGGTAAAATACATGGGAAAATCCCATAGGAGGAAAATTCTACTTAGGGTTAGGGTGAGGTCCCCATGATCTCATAGAGGAAAATGGACAGTGCCAACAAATTCAGAGTCCTTGGGTATGGTTAGTAGGACAGTTACTTTTCTAGCCTACCCTATCTATGTTTTTTGGTAAACTAAATGGGAAAATCCCATAGGAGGGAAATTCCACTTAGGGTTAGGGTTAGGTCTCCATGAACCCATAGAGCAAAATGGACAGCGTCAAAAAATTCGAAGTGCTTGGGTATGGTTAGGAGGGCACTTACCTTTCTAGGCTGCCTATCTATGTTTCCTGGTAAAACACATGGGAAAATGCCATAGGAGGAAAATTCCACTTAGGGTTAGGGTAAGGTGACAATGAATTCATAGAGCAAAATGGACAGCGCCAACAAACTCGGAGTGCTTGGGAATGGTTAGTAGGGCACTTAATTTTTGAGGCTGCCATATGTCGGTTTCCTGGTAAAATACATGGGAAAATCCCATAAGAGGAAAATTCCACTTAGTGTTAGGGTTAGGTCCCCATGAACTCATAGAGGAAAATGGACAGCGCCAACAAAGTCGGAGTCCATGGGTATGGTTAGGAGGGCACTTACTTTTCTAGGCTGCGCTATTTATGTTTACTGGTAAAATACATGGGAAAATCCCATAGCAGAAAATTCCACTTAGGGTTAGGGTTAGGTCACCATGAACTCATAGAGCAAAATGGACATCGCCAACAATATCGGTGTTCTTGCGTATGGTTAGTAGGACAGTTACTTTTCTAGCCTGCCCTATCTATGTTTCCTGGTTACGTACATATGAAAATCCCATAGGAGGAAAATTCCACTTAGGGTTAGGGTTAGGTCACCATGAACTCACAGAGCAAAATGGACACAGCCAACAAACTCGGAGTGCTTGGGTATGGTTAGGCGGTCACTTAATTTTCTAGGCTGCCTATCTATGTTTCCTGCTAAAATACATGGGAAAAGCCCATAGGAGGAAAATTACACTTAGGGTTAGGGTTAGGTCACCATGAACTCACACAGCAAAATGGACACCGCCAACGAACTCGGAGTTTTTGGGTATGGTTCGGAGGGCACTTATTTTTCTAGACTGCGCTATTTATGTTTCCTCGTAAAACACATGGGAAAATGCCACAGGAGGAAAATTCCACTTAGGTTTAGGGTTAGGTCACCATGAACTCATAGAGCAAAATGGACAGCATCAAAAAATTCGAAGTGCTTGGGTATGGTTAGGAGGGTCCTTAATTTTCTAGGCTGCCTATCTATGTTTCCTGGTAAACTACATGGGAAAATCCCATAGAAGGAAAATTCCACTTAAGGTTAGGGTTAGGTCCCCATGAACTCATAGAGCAAAATGGACATCGCCAACAAACTCAGAGTGCTTGGGTATGGTTAGAAGGGCACTTAATTTAATAGGCCGCCCTATATAGGTTTCCTGGTAAAATACATGGGAAAATCCCACATGAGGAAAATTCCACTTAGGGTTAGGGTTAGGTCACAATGCAATTCATAGAGCAAAATGGACAGCGCCCACAAACTCGGAGTGCTTGGGAATGGTTAGTAGGGCACTTAATTTTTGAGGCTGCCATATGTAGGTTTCCTGGTAAAATACATGGGAAAATCCCATAAGAGGAAAATTCCACTTAGTATTAGGGTTAGGTCCCCATGAACTCATAGAGGAAAATGGACATCGCCAACAAAGTCGGAGTGCATGGGTATGGTTAGGAGGGCACTTACTTTTCTAGGCTGCGCTATTTATGTTTACTGGTAAAATACATGGGAAAATCCCATAGGAGGAAAATTCCACTTAGGGTTAGGGTTAGGTCCCCATGAACTCATAGAGGAAAATGGACAGCGCCAAAAAACTCAGAGTGCTTGGGTATAGTTCGGAGGACACTTACTTTTCTAAGCTGAGCTATTTATGTTTCCTCGTAAAACATATGGGAAAATGCCACAGGAGGAAAATTCCACTTAGGGTTAGGGTTAGGTTCCCATGAACTCATAGAGCAAAATGGACACCGCCAAGAAACTCGGAGTGCTTTTGTATGGTTCGGTGGGCACTTACTTTTCTAGGCTGCGATACCTATGTTTCCTGCAAAATACATGGGAAAATCCCATAGGAGGAAAATTCCACTTAGGGTTAGGGTTAGGTCCCCATGAACTCATAGAGGAAAATGGAAAGCGTCAAAAAATTCGAAGTGCTTGGGTATGGTTAGGAGGGCTCTAACTTTTCTAGGCTGCCTATCTATGTTTCCTGGTAAAATACATGGGAAAATCCCATAGGAGGAAAATTCCACTTAGGGTTAGGGTTAGGTCCCCATGAACTCATAGAAGAAAATGGACAGCACCAAGAAACTTGGAGTGCTTGGGTATGGTTCGGAGGACACTTACTTTTCTAGGCTGCGCTATTTATGTCTCCTCGTAAAACACATGGGAAAATGCCACAGGAGGAAAATTCCACTTAGGGTTAGGGTTAGGTCACCATGAACTCATAGAGCAAAATGGACAGCGTCAAAAATTCGAAGTGCTTGGGTATGGTTAGGAGGCACTTACTTTTCTAGGATGCCTGTCTATGTTTCCTAGTAAAATACATGGGAAAATCCCTTAGGAGGAAAATTCCACTTAGGGTTAGGGTTAGGTCCCTATGAACTCATAGAGGAAAATGGACAGCGCCAACAAACTCGGAGTGCTTGGGTATGGTTCGGAGGACACTTACTTTTCTAGGCTGCGATACCTATGTTTCCTGGCAAAATACATGCGAAAATCCCATAGGAGGAAAATTCCACTTAGGGTTAGGGTTAGGTCCCCATGAACTCATAGAGGAAAATGGACAGCGTCAAAAAATTCGAAGTGCTTGGGTATAGTTAGGAGGGCTCTTACTTTTCTAGGCTGCCTATGTATGTTTCCTGGTAAAATACATGGGAAAATGCAACAGGAAGAAAATTCCACTTAGGGTTAGGGTTAGGTCACCATGAACTCATAGAGCAAAATGGACAGCGTCAAAAATTCGAAGTGCTTGGGTATGGTTAGGAGGCACTTACTTTTCTAGGCTGCCTATCTATGTTTCCTGGTAAAATACATGGGAAAATCCCATAGGAGGAAAATTCCACTTAGGGTTAGGATTAGGTCCCCATGAACTCATAGAGGAAAATGGACAGCGTCAAAAAATTCGAAGTGCTTGGGTATAGTTAGGAGGGCACTTACTTTTCTAGGCTGCCTATGTATGTTTCCTGGTAAAATACATGGGAAAATGCAACAGGAAGAAAATTCCACTTATGGTTAGGGTTAGGTCACCATGAACTCATAGAGCAAAATGGACAGCGTCAAAAATTCGAAGTGCTTGGGTATGGTTAGGAGGCACTTACTTTTCTAGGCTGCCTATCTATGTTTCCTCGTAAAATACATGGGAAAATCCCATAGGAGGAAAATTCCACTTAGGGTTAGGGTTAGGTCCCCATGAACTCATAGAGGAAAATAGACAGCGCCAAAAAACTCAGAGTGCTTGGGTATGGTTCGGAGGACACTTACTTTTCTAAGCTGAGCTATTTATGTTTCCTCGTAAAACATATGGGAAAATGCCACAGGAGGAAAATTCCACTTAGGGTTAGGGTTAGGTTCCCATGAACTCATAGAGCAAAATGGACACCGCCAAGAAACTCGGAGTGCTTTTGTATGGTTCGGTGGGCACTTACTTTTCTAGGCTGCGATACCTATGTTTCCTGCAAAATACATGGGAAAATCCCATAGGAGGAAAATTCCACTTAGGGTTAGGGTTAGGTCCCCATGAACTCATAGAGGAAAATGGACAGCGTCAAAAAAATCGAAGTGCTTGGGTATGGTTAGGAGGGCTCTAACTTTTCTAGGCTGCCTATCTATGTTTCCTGGTAAAATACATGGGAAAATCCCATAGGAGGAAAATTCCACTTAGGGTTAGGGTTAGGTCCCCATGAACTCATAGAAGAAAATGGACAGCACCAAGAAACTTGGAGTGCTTGGGTATGGTTCGGAGGACACTTACTTTTCTAGGCTGCGCTATTTATGTCTCCTCGTAAAACACATGGGAAAATGCCACAGGAGGAAAATTCCACTTAGGGTTAGGGTTAGGTCACCATGAACTCATAGAGCAAAATGGACAGCGTCAAAAATTCGAAGTGCTTGGGTATGGTTAGGAGGCACTTACTTTTCTAGGATGCCTGTCTATGTTTCCTAGTAAAATACATGGGAAAATCCCTTAGGAGGAAAATTCCACTTAGGGTTAGGGTTAGGTCCCTATGAACTCATAGAGGAAAATGGACAGCGCCAACAAACTCGGAGTGCTTGGGTATGGTTCGGAGGACACTTACTTTTCTAGGCTGCGATACCTATGTTTCCTGGCAAAATACATGCGAAAATCCCATAGGAGGAAAATTCCACTTAGGGTTAGGGTTAGGTCCCCATGAACTCATAGAGGAAAATGGACAGCGTCAAAAAATTCGAAGTGCTTGGGTATAGTTAGGAGGGCTCTTACTTTTCTAGGCTGCCTATGTATGTTTCCTGGTAAAATACATGGGAAAATGCAACAGGAAGAAAATTCCACTTAGGGTTAGGGTTAGGTCACCATGAACTCATAGAGCAAAATGGACAGCGTCAAAAATTCGAAGTGCTTGGGTATGGTTAGGAGGCACTTACTTTTCTAGGCTGCCTATCTATGTTTCCTGGTAAAATACATGGGAAAATCCCATAGGAGGAAAATTCCACTTAGGGTTAGGGTTAGGTCCCCATGAACTCATAGAGGAAAATGGACAGCACCAAAGAAACTTGGAGTGCTTGGGTATGGTTCGGAGGACACTTACTTTTCTAGGCTGCGCTATTTATGTCTCCTCGTAAAACACATGGGAAAATGCCACAGGAGGAAACTTCCACTTAGGGTTAGGGTTAGGTCACCATGAACTCATAGAGCAAAATGGACAGCGCCAACAAACTCGGAGTGCTTGGGTATGGTTCGGAGGACACTTACTTTTCTACGCTGCGATATCTATGTTTCCTGGCAAAATACATGGGAAAATCCCATAGGAAAAAAATTACACTTAGGGTTAGGGTTAGGTCCCCATGAACTCACAGAGCAAAATGGACACGGCCAAGAAACTCGGAGTGCTTGGTTATGGTTAGGAGGCCACTTAATTTTCTAGGCTGCGCTAGTTAGTTTTCCTGGTAAATTACATGGGAAATTCCCATAGGAGGAAAATTCCACTTAAGGTTAGGGTAAATTAACCAGGAACTCATAGAGCAAAATTGACAGCGACAACAAACTCAGAATGCTTGGGTATGGTTAGAAGGGCACTTAATTTAATAGGCCGCCCTATCTATGTTTCCTGGTAAAATACATGGGAAAATCCCATAGGAGGAAAATTCTACTTAGGGTTAGGGTGAGGTCCCCATGATCTCATAGAGGAAAATGGACAGCGCCAACAAATTCAGAGTCCTTGGGTATGGTTAGTAGGACAGTTACTTTTCTAGCCTACCCTATCTATGTTTTTTGGTAAACTAAATGGGAAAATCCCATAGGAGGTAAATTCCACTTAGGGTTAGGGTTAGGTCTCCATGAACCCATAGAGCAAAATGGACAGCGTCAAAAAATTCGAAGTGCTTGGGTATGGTTAGGAGGGCACTTACCTTTCTAGGCTGCCTATCTATGTTTCCTGGTAAAACACATGGGAAAATGCCATAGGAGGAAAATTCCACTTAGGGTTAGGGTAAGGTGACAATGAATTCATAGAGCAAAATGGACAGCGCCAACAAACTCGGAGTGCTTGGGAATGGTTAGTAGGGCACTTAATTTTTGAGGCTGCCATATGTCGGTTTCCTGGTAAAATACATGGGAAAATCCCATAAGAGGAAAATTCCACTTAGTGTTAGGGTTAGGTCCCCATGAACTCATAGAGGAAAATGGACAGCGCCAACAAAGTCGGAGTCCATGGGTATGGTTAGGAGGGCACTTACTTTTCTAGGCTGCGCTATTTATGTTTACTGGTAAAATACATGGGAAAATCCCATAGCAGAAAATTCCACTTAGGGTTAGGGTTAGGTCACCATGAACTCATAGAGCAAAATGGACATCGCCAACAATATCGGTGTTCTTGCGTATGGTTAGTAGGACAGTTACTTTTCTAGCCTGCCCTATCTATGTTTCCTGGTTACGTACATATGAAAATCCCATAGGAGGAAAATTCCACTTAGGGTTAGGGTTAGGTCACCATGAACTCACAGAGCAAAATGGACACAGCCAACAAACTCGGAGTGCTTGGGTATGGTTAGGCGGTCACTTAATTTTCTAGGCTGCCTATCTATGTTTCCTGCTAAAATACATGGGAAAAGCCCATAGGAGGAAAATTACACTTAGGGTTAGGGTTAGGTCACCATGAACTCACACAGCAAAATGGACACCGCCAACGAACTCGGAGTTTTTGGGTATGGTTCGGAGGGCACTTATTTTTCTAGACTGCGCTATTTATGTTTCCTCGTAAAACACATGGGAAAATGCCACAGGAGGAAAATTCCACTTAGGTTTAGGGTTAGGTCACCATGAACTCATAGAGCAAAATGGACAGCATCAAAAAATTCGAAGTGCTTGGGTATGGTTAGGAGGGTCCTTAATTTTCTAGGCTGCCTATCTATGTTTCCTGGTAAACTACATGGGAAAATCCCATAGAAGGAAAATTCCACTTAAGGTTAGGGTTAGGTCCCCATGAACTCATAGAGCAAAATGGACATCGCCAACAAACTCAGAGTGCTTGGGTATGGTTAGAAGGGCACTTAATTTAATAGGCCGCCCTATATAGGTTTCCTGGTAAAATACATGGGAAAATCCCACATGAGGAAAATTCCACTTAGGGTTAGGGTTAGGTCACAATGCAATTCATAGAGCAAAATGGACAGCGCCCACAAACTCGGAGTGCTTGGGAATGGTTAGTAGGGCACTTAATTTTTGAGGCTGCCATATGTAGGTTTCCTGGTAAAATACATGGGAAAATCCCATAAGAGGAAAATTCCACTTAGTATTAGGGTTAGGTCCCCATGAACTCATAGAGGAAAATGGACATCGCCAACAAAGTCGGAGTGCATGGGTATGGTTAGGAGGGCACTTACTTTTCTAGGCTGCGCTATTTATGTTTACTGGTAAAATACATGGGAAAATCCCATAGGAGGAAAATTCCACTTAAGGTTAGGGTTAGGTCACCATGACCTCACAGAGCAAAATGGACACAGCCAACAAACTCGGAGTGCTTGGGTATGGTTAGGCGGTCACTTAATTTTCTAGGCTGCCTATTTATGTTTCCTGCTAAAATACAGGGGAAAATCCCATAGGAGGAAAATTACACTTAGGGTTAGGGTTAGGTCACCATGAACTCACACAGCAAAATGGACACCGCCAACAAACTCGGAGTTTTTGGGTATGGTTCGGAGGGCACTTATTTTTCTAGACTGCGCTATTTATGTTTCCTCGTAAAACACATGGGAAAATGCCACAGGAGGAAAATTCCACTTAGGTTTAGGGTTAGGTCACTATGAACTCATAGAGCAAAATGGACAGCATCAAAAAATTCGAAGTGCTTGGGTATGGTTAGGAGGGTCCTTAATTTTCTAGGCTGCCTATCTATGTTTCCTGGTAAAATACATGGGAAAATCCCATAGGAGGAAAATTCCACTTAGGGTTAGGGTTAGGTCCCCATGAACTCTTAGAGGAAAATGGACAGCGCCAACAAACTCGGAGTGCTTGGCTATGGTTAGGAGGTCACTTAGTTTTCTAGGCTTCCTATCTATGGTTCCTGGTAAAATACATGGGAAAATCGCATAGGAGGAAAATTCCACTTAGGGTTAGGGATAGGTCTCCATGAATTAATAGAGGAAAATGGACAGCGCCAACAACGTCGGAGTGCATGGGTATGGTTAGGAGGGCACTTACTTTCCTAGGCTGCGCTATTTATGTTTCCTGGTAAAATACATGGGAAAATGCCATAGGAGGAAAATTCCACTTAGGGTTAGGGCTAGGTCACCATGAAGTCATAGAGCAAAATGGACATCGCCAACAAACTCGGAGTGCTTGGGAATGGTTAGTAGGGCACTTAATTTTTGAGGCTGCCATATGTAGGTTTCCTGGTAAAATACATGGGAAAATCCCATAAGAGGAAAATTCCACTTAGTGTTAGGGTTAGGTCCCCATGAACTCATAGAGGAAAATGGACAGCGCCAACAAAGTCGGAGTGCATGGGTATGGTTAGGAGGGCACTTACTTTTCTAGGCTGCGCTATTTATGTTTACTGGTAAAATACATGGGAAAATCCCATAGGAGGAAAATTCCACTTAGGATTAGGGTTAGGTCACCATGAACTCATAGAGCAAAATGGACATCGCCAACAATATCGGTGTTCTTGCGTATGGTTAGTAGGACAGTTACTTTTCTAGCCTGCCCTATCTATGTTTCCTGGTTACGTACATATGAAAATCCAATAGGAGGAAAATTCCACTTAGGGTTAGGGTTAGGTCACCATGAACTCACAGAGCAAAATGGACACAGCCAACAAACTCGGTGTTCTTGCGTTTGCTTAGTAAGACAGTTACCTTTCTAGGCTGCGTATCTATGTTTCCTGGTAAAATACATGGGAAAATCCAATAGGAGGAAAATTCCACTTAGGGTTAGGGTTAGGTGCCCATGAACTCATGGAACAAAATGGACATCACGAACAAACTCGGAGTCCTTGGGTATGGTTCGGAGGAAACTTAATTTTCTAAGCTGCTCTATCTATGTTTCCTGGTAAACTGCATGGGAAAATCCCATAGAAGGAATATTCCACTTAAGGTTAGGGTTAGGTCCCCATGAACTCATAGAGCAAAATGGACAGCGCCAAAAAACTCAGAGTGCTTGGGTATGGTTAGATGGGCACTTAATTTAATAGGCCGCCTTATCTATGTTTCCTGGTAAAATACATGGGAAAATCCCATAGGAGGAAAATTCCATTTAGGGTTAGGGTTAGGTCCCCATGAACTCATGGAACAAAATGGACATCGCCAACAAACCCGGCATCCTTGGGTATGGTTAGTAGGACAGTTACTTTTCTAGCCTACCCTATCTATGTTTTTTGGTAAACTACATGGGAAAATCCCATTGGAGGAAAATTCAACTTAGGGTTAGGGCTAGGTCACCATGAAGTCATAGAGCAAAATGGACATCGCCAACAAACTCAGAGTGCTTGGGTATGGTTAGAAGGGCACTTAATTTAATAGGCCGCCCTATATAGGTTTCCTGGTAAAATACATGGGAAAATCCCACATGAGGAAAATTCCACTTAGGGTTAGGGTTAGCTCACAATGAATTCATAGAGCAAAATGGACAGCGCCAACAAACTCGGAGTGCTTGGGAATGGTTAGTAGGGCACTTAATTTTTGAGGCTGCCATATGTAGGTTTCCTGGTAAAATACATGGGAAAATCCCATAAGAGGAAAATTCCACTTAGTGTTAGGGTTAGGTCCCCATGAACTCATAGAGGAAAATGGACAGCGCCAACAAAGTCGGAGTGCATGGGTATGGTTAGGAGGGCACTTACTTTTCTAGGTTGCGCTATTTATGTTTACTGGTAAAATACATGGGAAAATCCCATAGGAGGAAAATTCCACTTAGGGTTAGGGTTAGGTCACCATGAACTCACAGAGCAAAATGGACACAGCCAACAAACTCAGAGTGCTTGGGTATGGTTAGGCGGTCACTTAAATTTCTAGGCTGCCTATCTATGTTTCCTGCTAAAATACATGGGAAAATCCCATAGAAGGAAAATTCCACTTAAGGTTAGGGTTAGGTCCCCATGAACTCATAGAGCAAAATGGACAGCGCCAAAAAACTCAGAGTGCTTGGGTATGGTTAGATGGGCACTAAATTTAATAGGCCGCCTTATCTATGTTTCCTGGTAAAATACATGGGAAAATCCCATAGGAGGAAAATTCCATTTAGGGTTAGGGTTAGGTCCCCATGAACTCATGGAACAAAATGGACATCGCCAACAAACCCGGCGTCCTTGGTTATGGTTAGTAGGACAGTTACTTTTCTACCCTACCCTATCTATGTTTTTTGGTAAACTACATGGGAAAATCCCATTGGAGGAAAATTCAACTTAGGGTTAGGGCTAGGTCACCATGAAGTCATAGAGCAAAATGGACATCGCCAACAAACTCAGAGTGCTTGGGTATGGTTAGAAGGGCACTTAATTTAATAGGCCGCCCTATATAGGTTTCCTGGTAAAATACATGGGAAAATCCCACATGAAGAAAATTCCACTTAGGGTTAGGGTTAGGTCACAATGAATTCATAGAGCAAAATGGACAGCGCCAACAAACTCGGAGTGCTTGGGAATGGTTAGTAGGGCACTTAATTTTTGAGGCTGCCATATGTAGGTTTCCTGGTAAAATACATGGGAAAATCCCATAAGAGGAAAATTCCACTTAGTGTTAGGGTTAGGTCCCCATGAACTCATAGAGGAAAATGGACAGCGCCAACAAAGTCGGAGTGCATGGGTATGGTTAGGAGGGCACTTACTTTTCTAGGTTGCGCTATTTATGTTTACTGGTAAAATACATGGGAAAATCCCATAGGAGGAAAATTCCACTTAGGGTTAGGGTTAGGTCACCATGAACTCACAGAGCAAAATGGACACAGCCAACAAACTCAGAGTGCTTGGGTATGGTTAGGCGGTCACTTAAATTTCTAGGCTGCCTATCTATGTTTCCTGCTAAAATACATGGGAAAATCCCATAGAAGGAAAATTCCACTTAAGGTTAGGGTTAGGTCCCCATGAACTCATAGAGCAAAATGGACAGCGCCAAAAAACTCAGAGTGCTTGGGTATGGTTAGATGGGCACTTAATTTAATAGGCCGCCTTATCTATGTTTCCTGGTAAAATACATGGGAAAATCCCATAGGAGGAAAATTCCATTTAGGGTTAGGGTTAGGTCCCCATGAACTCATGGAACAAAATGGACATCGCCAACAAACCCGGCGTCCTTGGGTATGGTTAGTAGGACAGTTACTTTTCTAGCCTACCCTATCTATGTTTTTTGGTAAACTACATGGGAAAATCCCATTGGAGGAAAATTCAACTTAGGGTTAGGGCTAGGTCACCATGAAGTCATAGAGCAAAATGGACATCGCCAACAAACTCAGAGTGCTTGGGTATGGTTAGAAGGGCACTTAATTTAATAGGCCGCCCTATATAGGTTTCCTGGTAAAATACATGGGAAAATCCCACAAGAGGAAAATTCCACTTAGGGTTAGGGTTAGGTCACAATGAATTCATAGAGCAAAATGGACAGCATCAAAAAATTCGAAGTGCTTGGGTATGGTTAAGAGGGCACTTACTTTTCTAGGCTGCCTATCTATGTTTCCTGGTAAAATACATGGGAAAATCCCATAGGAGGAAAATTCCACTTAGGGTTAGGGTTAGGTCACCATGAACTCATAGAGCAAAATGGACAGCGTCAAAAAATTCGAAGTGCTTGGGTATGGTTAGGAGGGCACTAACTTTTCTAGGCTGCCTATCTATGTTTCCTGGAAAAATACATGGGAAAATCCCATAGGAGGAAAATTCCACTTAGGTTTAGGGGTAGGTCCCCATGAACTCATAGAGGAAAATGGACAGCGCCAACAAACTCGGAGTGCTTGGGTTTGGTTCGGTGGGCACTTACTTTTCTAGGCTGTGATATCTATATTTCCTGGCAAAATACATGGGAAAATCCCATAGGAGGAAAATTATACTTAGGGTTAGAGTTAGGTCCCCATGAACTCACAGAGCAAAATGGACACGGCCAAGAAACTCGGAGTGCTTTTGTATGGTTCGGAGGACACTTCCTTTTCTAGGCTGAGCTATTTATGTTTCCTCGTAAAACACATGGGAAAATGCAACAGGAGGAAAATTCCACTTAGGGTTAGGGTTACGTCACCCTGAACTCATAGAGCAAAATGGACAGCGTCAAAAAATTCGAAGTGCTTGGGTATGGTTAGGAGGCACTTACTTTTCTAGGCTGCCTATCTATGTTTCCTGGTAAAATACATGGGAAAAACCCATAGGAGGAAAATTCCAGTTAGGGTTAGGGTTAGGTCCCCATGAACTCATAGAGGAAAATGGACAGCGCCAAAAAACTCGGAGTGCTTGGGTATGGTTCGGAGGACACTTACTTTTCTAGGCTGCGCTATTTATGTTTCCTCGTAAAACACATGGGAAAATGCCACAGGAGGAAAATTCCACTTAGGGTTTCGGTTAGGTCACCATGATCTCATAGAGCAAAATGGACAGCGTCAAAAATTCGAAGTGCTTGGGTATGGTTAGGAGGCACTTACTTTTCTAGGCTGCCTATCTATGTTTCCTGGTAAAATAATGGGAAAATCCCATAGGAGGAAAATTCCACTTAGGGTTAGGGTTAGGTCCCCATGAACTCATAGAGGAAAATGGACAGCGCCAAAAAACTCGGAGTGCTTGGGTATGGTTCGGAGGACACTTACTTTTCTAAGCTGAGCTATTTATGTTTCCTCGTAAAACATATGGGAAAATGCCACAGGAGGAAAATTCCACTTAGGGTTAGGGTTAGGTCCCCATGAACTGATAGAGCAAAATGGACACCGCCAAGAAACTCGGAGTGCTTTTGTATGGTTCGGTGGGCACTTACTTTTCTAGGCTGCGATACCTATGTTTCCTGGCAAAATACATGGCAAAATCCCATAGGAGGAAAATTACACTTAGGGTTAGGGTTAGGTCCCCATGAACTCACAGAGCAAAATGGACACGGCCAAGAAACTCGGAGTGCTTTTGTATGGTTCGGTGGGCACTTACTTTTCTACGCTGCGATATCTATATTTCCTGGCAAAATACATGGGAAAATCCCATAGGAGGAAAATTACACTTATGGTTAGGGTTAGGTCCCCATGAACTCACAGAGCAAAATGGACACAGCCAAGAAACTCGGAGTGCTTTTGTATGGTTCGGATGACACTTCCTTTTCTAGGCTGAGCTATTTATGTTTCCTCGTAAAACACATGGGAAAATGCCACAGGAGGAAAATTCCACTTAGGGTTATGGTTAGGTCACCCTGAACTCATAGAGGAAAATGGACAGCGCCAAAAAACCCGGAGTGCTTGGGTATGCTTCGGTGGGCACTTACTTTTCTAGGCTGCGATATCTTTGTTTCCTGGTAAAATACATGGGAAAATCCCTTAGGAGGAAAATTCCACTTAGGGTTAGGGTTAGGTCCCCATGAACTCATAGAGGAAAATAGACAGCGCCAAAAAACTCAGAGTGCTTGGGTATGGTTCGGAGGACACTTACTTTTCTAGGCTGCCTATCTATGTTTCCTGGTAAAATACATGGGAAAATCCCATAGGAGGAAAATTCCACTTAGGGTTAGGGTTAGGTCCCCATGAACTCATAGAGGAAAATGGACAGCGCCAAAAAACTCGGAGTGCTTCGGTATGGTTCGGTGGGCACTTACTTTTCTAGGCTGCGATATCTTTGTTTCCTGGTAAAATACATGGGAAAATCCCTTAGGAGGAAAATTCCACTTAGGGTTAGGGTTAGGTCCCCATGAACTCATAGAGGAAAATAGACAGCGCCAAAAAACGCAGAGTGCTTGGGTATGGTTCGGAGGACACTTAATTTAATAGGCCGCCCTATCTATGTTTCCTGGTAAAATACATGGGAAAATCCCATAGGAGGAAAATTCCAATTAGGGTTAGGGTTAGGTCACCATGAACTCATAGAGCAAAATGCACAGCGTCAAAAAATTCGAAGTGTTTGGGTATGGTTAGGAGGGCACTTACTTTTCTAGGCTGCCTATCTACTTTTCCTGGTAAAATACATGGGAAAATCCCATAGGAGAAAAATTCCACTTAAGATTAGGGATAAATAACCATGAACTCATAGAGCAAAATTGACAGTGCCACCAAACTCAGAGTGCTTGGGTATGGTTAGAAGGGCACTTAATTTAATAGGCCGCCCTATCTATGTTTCCTGGTAAAATACATGGGAAAATCCCATAGGAGGAAAATTCCAATTAGGGTTAGGGTTAGGTCACCATGAACTCATAGAGCAAAATGCACAGCGTCAAAAAATTCGAAGTGTTTGGGTATGGTTAGGAGGGCACTTACTTTTCTAGGCTGCCTATCTACTTTTCCTGGTAAAATACATGGGAAAATCCCATAGGAGAAAAATTCCACTTAAGATTAGGGATAAATAACCATGAACTCATAGAGCAAAATTGACAGCGCCACCAAACTCAGAGTGCTTGGGTATGGTTAGAAGGGCACTTAATTTAATAGGCCGCCCTATCTATGTTTCCTGGTAAAATACATGGGAAAATCCTATAGGAGGAAAATTCCACTTAGGGTTAGGTTAGGTGCCATGAACTCATAGAGGAAAATGGACAGCGCCAAAAAAGTCGAAGTGCTTGGGTATGGTTCGGAGGACACTTCCTTTTCTAGGCTGAGCTATTTATGTCTCCTCATAAAACACATGGGAAAATGCCACAGGAGGAAAATTACACTTAGGGTTAGGGTTAGGTCACCATGAACTCACAGAGCAAAATGGACAGCGTCAAAAAATTCGAAGTGTTTGGGTATGGTTAGGAGGGCACTTAATTTAATAGGCCGCCCCATCTATGTTTCCTAGTAAAATACATGGGAAAATCCCATAGGAGGAAAATTCCACTTAGGGTTAGGGTTAGGTCCCTTTGAACTCATAGAGGAAAATGGACAGCGCCAAAAAACTCGGAGTGCTTGGGTATGCTTCGGAGGACAGTTCCTTTTCTATGCTGAGCTATTTATGTCTCCTCGTAAAACACATGGGAAAATGCCACAGGAGGAAAATTCCACTTAGGGTTAGGGATAGGTCCCCATGAACCCATAGAGGAAAATGGACAGCGCCAAAAAACTCGGAGTGCTTGGGTATGGTTCGGAGGACAGTTCCTTTTCTAGGCTGCGCTATTTAGGTTTCCTGGTAAACTACATGGGAAGTTCCCATAGGAGGAAAATTCCACTTAAGGTTAGGGATAATTAACCATGAACTCATAGAGCAAAATTGAAAGCGCCACCAAACTCAGAGTGCTTGGGTATGGTTAGAAGGGCACTTAATTTAATAGGCCGCCCTATCTATGTTTCCTAGTAAAATACATGGGAAAATCGCATAGGAGGAAAATTCCACTTAGGGTTAGGGTTAGGTCCCCATGAACTCATAGAGGAAAATGGACAGCGCCAAAAAATTCAGAGTGCTTGGGTATGTTTCGGAGGACACTTCCTTTACTAGGCTGCGCTATTTATGTTTCCTCGTAAAACACATGGGAAAATGCCACAGGAGGAAAATTCCACTTAGGGTTAGGGTTAGGTCCCCATGAACTCATAGAGGAAAATGGACAGCGCCAAAAAACTCGGAGTGCTTGGGTATGGTTCGGTGGGCACTTACTTTTGTAGGCTGCGATATCTATGTTTCCTCGTAAAACACATGGGAAAATGCCACAGGAGGAAAATTCCACTTAGGGTTAGGGTTAGGTCACCATGAACTCATAGAGCAAAATGGACAGCATCAAAAAATTCGAAGTGCTTGGGTATGGTTAGAAGGGCACTTATTTTTCTAGGCTGACTATCTATGTTTCCTGGTAAAATACATGGAAAAATCCCATAGGAGGAAAATTCCACTTAAGATTAGGGATAAATAACCATGAACTCATAGAGCAAAATTGACAGCGCCACCAAACTCCTAGTGCTTGGGTATGGTTAGAAGGGCAATTAATTTAATAGTCCGCCCTATCTATGTTTCCTGGTAAAATACATGGGAAAATCCCTTAGGAGGAAAATTCCACTTAGGGTTAGGGTTAGGTCCCCATGAACTCATAGAGGAAAATGGACAGCGCCAAAAAACTCAGAGTGCTTGGGTATGTTTCGGAGGACACTTCCTTTTCTAGG
This sequence comes from Crotalus tigris, assembly GCF_016545835.1. NCBI lineage: Eukaryota > Metazoa > Chordata > Lepidosauria > Squamata > Viperidae > Crotalus > Crotalus tigris. Next base: position 6,463,638 of record NW_024096478.1, on the reverse strand, counting down.
CTGCGCTATTTATGTTTCCTCGTAAAACACATGGGAAAATGCCACAGGAGGAAAATTCCACTTAGGGTTAGGGTTAGGTCACCATGAACTCATAGAGCAAAATGCACAGCGTCAAAAAATTCGAAGTGTTTGGGTATGGTTAGGAGGGCACTTAATTTTCTAGGCTGCCTATCTATTTTTCCTGGTAAAATACATGGGAATATCCTATAGGAGGAAAATTCCACTTAGGGTTAGGTTAGGTGCCATGAACTCATAGAGGAAAATGGACAGCGCCAAAAAACTCGGAGTGCTTGGGTATGGTTCGGAGGACACTTCCTTTTCTAGGCTGAGCTATTTATGTCTCCTCATAAAACACATGGGAAAATGCCACAGGAGGAAAATTACACTTAGGGTTAGGGTTAGGTCACCATGAACTCATAGAGCAAAATGGACAGCGCCAAAAAACTCGGAGTGCTTGGGTATGGTTCGGTGGGCACTTACTTTTCTAGGCTGCGATATCTATGTTTCCTGGTAAAATACATGGGAAAATCCCATAGGAGGAAAATTCCACTTAGGGTTAGGGTTAGGTCCCCATGAATTCATAGAGCAAAATGGACAGCATCAAAAAATTCGAAGTGCTTGGGTATGGTTAGAAGGGCACTTATTTTTCTAGGCTGACTATCTATGTTTCCTGGTAAAATACATGGGAAAATCCCATAGGAGGAAAATTCCACTTAAGATTAGGGATAATTAACCATGAACTCATAGAGCAAAATTGACAGCGCCACCAAACTCAGAGTGCTTGGGTATGGTTAGAAGGGCACTTAATTTAATAGGCCGCCCTATCTATGTTTCCTGGTAAAATACATGGGAAAATCCCTTAGGAGGAAAATTCCACTTAGGGTTAGGGTTAGGTCCCCATGAACTCATAGAGGAAAATGGACAGCACCAAAAAAATCAGAGTGCTTGGGTATGTTTCGGAGGACACTTCTTTTTCTAGGCTGCGCTATTTATGTTTCCTCGTAAAACACATGGGAAAATGACACAGGAGGAAAATTCCACTTAGGGTTAGGGTTAGGTCACCATGAACTCATAGAGCAAAATGGACAGCGTCAAAAAATTCGAAGTGTTTGGGTATGGTTAGGAGGGCACTTAATTTTCTAGGCTGCCTATCTATTTTTCCTGGTAAAATACATGGGAATATCCTATAGGAGGAAAATTCCACTTAGGGTTAGGTTAGGTGCCATGAACTCATAGAGGAAAATGGACAGCGCCAAAAAACTCGGAGTGCTTGGGTATGGTTCGGAGGACACTTCCTTTTCTAGGCTGAGCTATTTATGTCTCCTCGTAAAACACATGGGAAAATGCCACAGGAGGAAAATTCCACTTAGGGTTAGGGTTAGGTCACCATGAACTCATAGAGCAAAATGGACAGCGCCAAAAAACTCGGAGTGCTTGGGTATGGTTCGGTGGGCACTTACTTTTCTAGGCTGCGATATCTATGTTTCCTGGTAAAATACATGGGAAAATCCCATAGGAGGAAAATTCCACTTAGGGTTAGGGTTAGGTCTCCATGAACTCATAGAGCAAAATGGACAGCGCCAAAAAACTCGGAGTGCTTGGGTATGGTTCGGTGGGCACTTACTTTTGTAGGCTGCGATATCTATGTTTCCTGGTAAAATACATGGGAAAATCCCATAGGAGGAAAATTCCACTTAGGGTTAGGGTTAGGTCCCCATGAATTCATAGAGCAAAATGGACAGCATCAAAAAATTCGAAGTGCTTGGGTATGGTTAGAAGGGCACTTATTTTTCTAGGCTGACTATCTATGTTTCCTGGTAAAATACATGGGAAAATCCCATAGGAGGAAAATTCCACTTAAGATTAGGGATAATTAACCATGAACTCATAGAGCAAAATTGACAGCGCCACCAAACTCAGAGTGCTTGGGTATGGTTAGAAGGGCACTTAATTTAATAGGCCGCCCTATCTATGTTTCCTGGTAAAATACATGGGAAAATCCCTTAGGAGGAAAATTCCACTTAGGGTTAGGGTTAGGTCCCCATGAACTCATAGAGGAAAATGGACAGCGCCAAAAAACTCAGAGTGCTTGGGTATGTTTCGGAGGACACTTCCTTTTCTAGGCTGCGCTATTTATGTTTCCTCGTAAAACACATGGGAAAATGCCACAGGAGGAAAATTCCACTTAGGGTTAGGGATAGGTCACCATGAACTCATAGAGCAAAATGGACAGCGTCAAAAAATTCGAAGTGTTTGGGTATGGTTAGGAGGGCACTTAATTTTCTAGGCTGCCTATCTATTTTTCCTGGTAAAATACATGGGAATATCCTATAGGAGGAAAATTCCACTTAGGGTTAGGTTAGGTGCCATGAACTCATAGAGGAAAATGGACAGCGCCAAAAAACTCGGAGTGCTTGGGTATGGTTCGGAGGACACTTCCTTTTCTAGGCTGAGCTATTTATGTCTCCTCATAAAACACATGGGAAAATGCCACAGGAGGAAAATTACACTTAGGGTTAGGGTTAGGTCACCATGAACTCATAGAGCAAAATGGACAGCGCCAAAAAACTCGGAGTGCTTGGGTATGGTTCGGTGGGCACTTACTTTTCTAGGCTGCGATATCTATGTTTCCTGGTAAAATACATGGGAAAATCCCATAGGAGGAAAATTCCACTTAGGGTTAGGGTTAGGTCCCCATGAATTCATAGAGCAAAATGGACAGCGTCAAAAAATTCGAAGTGCTTGGGTATGGTTAGGAGGGCACTTAATTTAATAGGCCGCCCTATCTATGTTTCCTGGTAAAATACATGGGAAAATCCCATAGGAGGAAAATTTCACTTAGGGTTAGGGTTAGGTCCCCATGAACTCATAGAGGAAAATGGACAGCGCCAAAAAACTCGGAGTGCTTGGGTATGGTTCGGTGGGCACTTACTTTTGTAGGATGCGATATCTATGTTTCCTCGTAAAACACATGGGAAAATGCCACAGGAGGAAAATTCCACTTAGGGTTAGGGTTAGGTCACCATGAACTCATAGAGCAAAATGGACAGCATCAAAAAATTCGAAGTGCTTGGGTATGGTTAGAAGGGCACTTATTCTTCTAGGCTGACTATCTATGTTTCCTGGTAAAATACATGGGAAAATCCCATAGGAGGAAAATTCCACTTAAGATTAGGGATAATTAACCATGAACTCATAGAGCAAAATTGACAGCGCCACCAAACTCAGAGTGCTTGGGTATGGTTAGAAGGGCACTTAATTTAATAGGCCGCCCTATCTATGTTTCCTGGTAAAATACATGGGAAAATCCCTTAGGAGGAAAATTCCACTTAGGGTTAGGGTTAGGTCCCCATGAACTCATAGAGGAAAATGGACAGCGCCAAAAAACTCAGAGTGCTTGGGTATGTTTCGGAGGACACTTCCTTTTCTAGGCTGCGCTATTTATGTTTCCTCGTAAAACACATGGGAAAATGCCACAGGAGGAAAATTCCACTTAGGGTTAGGGATAGGTCACCATGAACTCATAGAGCAAAATGGACAGCGTCAAAAAATTCGAAGTGTTTGGGTATGGTTAGGAGGGCACTTAATTTTCTAGGCTGCCTATCTATTTTTCCTGGTAAAATACATGGGAATATCCTATAGGAGGAAAATTCCACTTAGGGTTAGGTTAGGTGCCATGAACTCATAGAGGAAAATGGACAGCGCCAAAAAACTCGGAGTGCTTGGGTATGGTTCGGAGGACACTTCCTTTTCTAGGCTGAGCTATTTTTGTTTCCACGTAAAACACATGGGAAAATGCCATAGGAGGAAAATTCCACTTAGGGTTAGGGTTAGGTCCCCATGAACTCATAGAGGAAAATTGACAGCGCCAAAAAACTCGGAGTGCTTGGGTATGGTTCGGTGGGCACTTACTTTTCTAGGCTGCGATATCTATGTTTCCTGGTAAAATACATGGGAAAATCCCATAGGAGGAAAATTCCACTTAGGGTTAGGGTTAGGTCTCCATGAACTCATAGAGCAAAATGGACAGCGTCAAAAAATTCGAAGTGCTTGGGTATAGTTAGGAGGGCACTTAATTTTCTAGGCTGCCTATCTATGTTTCCTAGTAAAATACATGGGAAAATCCCATAGGAGGAAAATTCCACTTAGGGTTAGGGTTAGGTGCCCATGAACTCATAGAGGAAAATGGACAGCGCCAAAAAACCCGGAGTGCTTGGGTATGCTTCGGAGGACACTTCCTTTTCTAGGCTGAGCTATTTATGTCTCCTCGTAAAACACATGGGAAAATGCCACAGGAGGAAAATTCCACTTAGGGATAGGGTTAGGTCCCCATGAACCCATAGAGGAAAATGGACAGCGCCAAAAAACTTGGAGTACTTCGGTATGGTTCGGTGGGCACTTAATTTTCTAGGCTGCGATATCTATGTTTCCTGGTAAAATACATGGGAAAATCCCATAGGAGGAAAATTCCATTTAGGGTTAGGGTTAGGTCCCTATGAACTCATAGAGGAAAATGGACAGCGCCAAAAAACTCAGAGTGCTTGGGTATGGTTCGGAGGACACTTCCTTTTCTAGACTGCGCTATTTATGTTTCCTCTTAAAACACATGGTAAAATGCAACAGGAGGAAAATTCCACTTAGGGATAGGGTTAGGTCACCGTGAACTCATAGAGCAAAATGGACAGCATCAAAAAATTCGAAGTGCTTGGGTATGGTTAGAAGGGCACTTATTTTCCTAGGCTGACTATCTATGTTTCCTGGTAAAATACATGGGAAAATCCCATAGGAGGAAAATTCCACTTAGGGTTAGGGTTAGGTCCCCATGAACTCATAGAGGAAAATGGACAGTGCCAACAAACTCTGAGTGCTTGGGTATGGTTCGGAGGACACTTACTTTTCTAGGCTGCGCTATTTAGGTTTCCTGGTAAACTACATGGGAAATTCTCATAGGAGGAAAATTCCACTTAAGGTTAGGGATAATTAACCATGAACTCATAGAGCAAAATTGACAGTGCCACCAAACTCAGAGTGCTTGGGTATGGTTAGAAGCGCACTTAATTTAATAGGCCGCCCTATCTATGTTTCCTAGTAAAATACAAGGGAAAATCCCATAGGAGGAAAATTCCACTTAGGGTTAGGGTTAGGTACCCATGAATTCATAGAGTAAAATGGACAGCGCCAACAAACTCGGAGTGCTTCGGTATGGTTCGGAGGACACTTACTTTTTTAGGCTGCGCTATTTATGTTTCTTCGTAAAACACATGGGAAAATGCCACAGGAGGAAAATTCCACTTAGGGTTAGGGTTAGGTCACCATGAACTCATAGAGCAAAATGGACAGCGTCAAAAAAATTCGAAGTGCTTGGGTATGATTAGGTGGGCACTTACTTTTCTAGGCTGCCTATCTATGTTTCCTGGTAAAACACATGGGAAAATCCCATAGGAGGAAAATTCCACTTAGGGTTAGGGTTAGGTCCCCGTGAACTCATAGAGGAAAATGGACAGCGCCAAAAAACTCAGAGTGCTTGGGTATGCTTCGGAGGACACTTCCTTTTCTAGGCTGAGCTATTTATGTCTCCTCGTAAAACACATGGGAAAATGGCACAGGAGTAAAATTCCCCTTAGGGTTAGGGATAGGTCCCATGAACCCATAGAGGAAAATGGACAGCGCCAAAAAACTCGGAGTGCTTGGGTATGGTTCGGAGGATACTTCCTTTTCTAGGCTGCGCTATTTAGGTTTCCTGGTAAACTATATGGGAAGTTCCCATAGGAGGAAAATTCCACTTAAGGTTAGGGATAATTAACCATGAACTCATAGAGCAAAATTGACAGCGCCACCAAACTCAGAGTGCTTGGGTATGGTTAGAAGGGCACTTAATTTAATAGGCCGCCCTATCTATGTTTCCTGGTAAAATACATGGGAAAATCCCATAGGATGTAAATTCCACTTAGGGTTAGGGTTACGTCCCCATGAACTCATAGAGGAAAACGGACAGCGCCAACAAACTCGGAGTGCTTGGGTATGGTTCGGAGGACACTTACTTTTCTAGGCTGCGCTATTTATGTTTCCTCATAAAACACTTGGGAAAATGCCACAGGAGGAATATTCCACTTAGGGTTAGGGTTAGGTCCCCATGAACTCACAGAGGAAAATGGACAGCGCCAAAAAACTTGGAGTGCTTGGGTATGGTTCGGAGGACACTTACTTTTCTAGGCTGCGCTATTTATGTCTCCTCGCAAAACACATGGGAAAATGCCACAGGAGGAAAATTCCACTTAGGGTTAGAATTAGGTCACCATGAACTCATAGAGCAAAATGGACAGCGTCAAAAATTCGAAGTGCTTGGGTATGCTTAGGAGGCACTTACTTTTCTAGGCTGCCTATCTATGTTTCCTGGTAAAATACATGGGAAAATCCCATAGGAGGAAAATTCCACTTAGGGTTAGGGTTATGTCCCCATGAACTCATAGAGGAAAATGGACAGCGCCAAAAAACTCGGAGTGCTTGGGTATGGTTTGGAGGACAATTACTTTTCTAGGCTGCACTATTTATGTTTCCTCGTAAAACACATGGGAAAATGCCACAGGAGAAAAATTCCACTTAGGGTTAGGGTTAGGTCCCCATGAACTCATAGAGAAAAATGGACAGCACCAACAAACTTGGAGTGCTTGTGTATGGTTCGGTGGGCACTTACTTTTCTAGGCTGCAATATCTAGGTTTCCTGGCAAAATACATGGGAAAATCCCATAGGATGAAAATTCCACTTAGGTTTAGGGTTAGATCACATGAACCCACGGAGCAAAATGGACACCGCTAAGAAAATCGGAGTGCTTGTGTATGGTTCGGTGGGCACTTACTTTTCTACGCTGCGATATCTATGTTTCCTGGCAAAATACATGGGAAAATTCCCATAGGAGGAAAATTACACTTAGGGTTAGTGTTAGGTCACCATGAACTCACAGAGCAAAATGGACACCGCCAAGAAACTCGCAGTGATTGGTTACGGTTAGGAGGCCACTTAATTTTCTAGGCTGCGCTATTTAGGTTTCCTGGTAAACTACATGTGAAATTCCCATAGGAGGAAAATTCCACTTAAGGTTAGGGTTAATTAACCATGAACTCATAGAGCAAAATTCACAGCGCCAACAAATTCGAAGTGCTTGGGTATGGTTAGGAGGCCACTTACTTTTCTAGGCTGTCTATCTATGTTTCCTGGTAAAATACATGGGAAAATCCCATAGGAGGAAAATTCCACTTAGGGTTAGGGTTAGGTCCCCATGAACTCACAGAGGAAAATGGACAGTGCCAACAAACTCGGAGTGCTTGGGTATGGTTCGGAGGACACTTACTTTTCTAGGCTGCGCTATTTATGTTTCCTCGTAAAACACATGGGAAAATGCCACAGGAGAAAAATTCCACGTAGGGTTAGGGTTAGGTCCCCATGAACTCATAGAGCAAAATGGACAGCACCAACAAACTTGGAGTGCTTGTGTATGGTTCGGTGGGCACTTACTTTTCTAGGCTGCGATATCTATGTTTCCTGGAAAAATACATGGGAAAATCCCATAGGAGGAAAATTCCACTTAGGGTTAGGGTTAGATCACCATGAACCCACGGAGCAAAATGGACACCACTAAGAAAATCGGAGTGCTTGTGTATGGTTCGGTGGGCACTTATTTTTCTACGCTGCGATATCTATGTTTCCTGGCAAAATACATGGGAAAATCCCATAGGAGGAAAATTACACTTAGGGTTAGGGTTAGGTCACCATGAACTCACAGAGCAAAATGGACACCGCCAAGAAACTCGCAGTGCTTGGTTATGGTTAGGAGGCCACTTAATTTTCTAGGCTGAGCTATTTAGGTTTCCTGGTAAACTACATGGGAAATTTCCATAGGAGGAAAATTCCTCTTAAGGTTAGGGTTAATTAACCATGAACTCATAGAGCAAAATTGACAGCGCCAACAAATTCGAAGTGCTTGGGTATGGTTAGGAGGCCACTAAATTTTCTAGGCTGTCTATCTATGTTTCCTGGTAAAATACATGGGAAAATCCCATAGGAGGAAAATTCCATTTAGGGTTAGGGTTAGGTCAACATGAACTCATAGAGCAAAATGGACATCGTCAAAAATTCGAAGTGCTTGGGTATGGTTAGGAGGCACTTACTTTTCTAGGCTGCCTATCTATGTTTCCTGGTAAAATACATGGGAAAATCCCATAGGAGGAAAATTCCACTTACGGTTAGGGTTAGGTCACCATGAACTCATAGAGCAAAATGGACAGTGTCAAAAAAATTCGAAGTGCTTGGGTATGATTAGGTGGGCACTTACTTTTCTAGGCTGCCTATCTATGTTTCCTGGTAAAACACATGGGAAAATCCCATAGGAGGAAAATTCCACTTAGGGTTAGGGTTAGGTCCCCGTGAACTCATAGAGGAAAATGTACAGCGCCAAAAAACTCAGAGTGCTTGGGTATGCTTCGGAGGACAATTCCTTTTCTAGGCTGAGCTATTTATGTCTACTCGTAAAACACATGGGAAAATGCCACAGGAGGAAAATTCCACTTAGGGTTAGGGATAGGTCCCCATGAACCCATAGAGGAAAATGGACAGCGCCAAAAAACTCGGAGTGCTTGGGTATGGTTCGGAGGATACTTCCTTTTCTAGGCTGCGCTATTTAGGTTTCCTGGTAAACTACATGGGAAGTTCCCATAGGAGGAAAATTCCACTTAAGGTTAGGGATAATTAACCATGAACTCATAGAGCAAAATTGACAGTGCCACCAAACTCAGAGTGCTTGGGTATGGTTAGAAGGGCACTTAATTTAATAGGCCGCCCTATCTATGTTTCCTGGTAAAATACATGGGAAAATCCCATAGGATGTAAATTCCACTTAGGGTTAGGGTTAGGTCCCCATGAACTCATAGAGGAAAACGGACAGCGCCAACAAACTCGGAGTGCTTGGTTATGGTTCGGAGGACACTTACTTTTCTAGGCTGCGCTATTTATGTTTCCTCATAAAACACTTGGGAAAATGCCACAGGAGGAATATTCCACTTAGGGTTAGGGTTAGGTCCCCATGAACTCATAGACGAAAATGTACAGCGCCAAAAAACTTGGAGTGCTTGGGTATGGTTCGGAGGACACTTACTTTTCTAGGCTGCACTATTTATGTCTCCTCGTAAAACACATGGGAAAATGCCACAGGAGGAAAATTCCACTTAGGGTTAGGGTTAGGTCACCATGAACTCATAGAGCAACATGGACAGCGTCAAAAATTCGAAGTGCTTGGGTATGGTTAGGAGGCACTTACTTTTCTGGGCTGCCTATCTATGTTTCCTGGTAAAATACATGGGAAAATCCCATAGGAGGAAAATTCCACTTAGGGTTAGGGTTAGGTCCCCATGAACTCATAGAGGAAAATGGACAGCGCCAAAAATCTCGGAGTGCTTGGGTATGGTTCGAAGGACACTTACTTTTCTAGGCTGCGCTATTTATGTTTCCTCGTAAAACACATGGGAAAATGCCACAGGAGAAAAATTCCACTTAGGGTTAGGGTTAGGTCCCCATGAACTCATAGAGCAAAATGGACAGCACCAACAAACTTGGAGTGCTTGTGTATGGTTCGGTGGGCACTTACTTTTCTAGGCTGCGATATCTATGTTTCCTGGCAAAATACATGGGAAAATCCCATAGGAGGAAAATTCCACTTAGGGTTAGGGTTAGATCACCATGAACCCACGGAGCAAAATGGACACCACTAAGAAAATCGGAGTGCTTGTGTATGGTTCGGTGGGCACTTACTTTTCTACGCTGCGATATCTATGTTTCCTGGCAAAATACATGGGAAAATCCCATAGGAGGACAATTACACTTAGGGTTAGGGTTAGGTCACCATGAACTCACAGAGCAAAATGGACACCGCCAAGAAACTCGCAGTGCTTGGTTATGGTTAGGAGGCCACTTAATTTTCTAGGCTGCGCTATTTAGGTTTCCTGGTAAACTACATGGGAAATTTCCATAGGAGGAAAATTCCTCTTAAGGTTAGGGTTAATTAACCATGAACTCATAGAGCAAAATTAACAGCGCCAACAAATTCGAAGTGCTTGGGTATGGTTCGGTGGGCACTTACTTTTCTAGGCTGCGATATCTATGTTTCCTGGCAAAATACATGGGAAAATCCCATAGGAGGAAAATTCCACTTAGGGTTAGGGTTAGGTCCCCATGAACTCATAGAAGAAAATGGACAGCGCCAACAAACTCGGAGTGCTTGGGTATGGTTCGGAGGACACTTACTTGTCTAGGCTGCGCTATTTATGTTTCCTCATAAAACACTTGGGAAAATGCCACAGGAGGAATATTCCACTTAGGGTTAGGGTGAGTGCCCCATGAACTCATAGACGAAAATGGACAGCGCCAAAAAACTTGGAGTGCTTGGGTATGGTTCGGAGGACACTTACTTTTCTAGGCTGCGCTATTTATGTTTCCTCGTAAAACACATGGGAAAATGCCACAGGAGAAAAATTCCACTTAGGGTTAGGGTTAGGTCCCTATGAACTCATAGAGCAAAATGGACAGCACCAACTAACTTGGAGTGCTTGTGTATGGTTCAGTGGGCACTTACTTTTCTAGGCTGCGATATCTAGGTTTCCTGGCAAAATACATGGGAAAATCCTATAGGAGGAAAATTCCACTTAGGGTTAGGGTTAGATTACCATGAACCCACGGAGCAAAATGGACACCACTAAGAAAATCGGAGTTCTTGTGTATGGTTCGGTGGGCACTTACTTTTCTACGCTGCGATATCTATGTTTCCTGGCAAAATACATGGGAAAATCCCATAGGAGGAAAATTACACTTAGGGTTAGGGTTAGGTCACCATGAACTCACAGAGCAAAATGGACACCGCCAAGAAACTCGCAGTGCTTGGTTATGGTTAGGAAGCCACTTAATTTTCTAGGCTGCGCTATTTAGGTTTCCTGGTAAACTACATGGGAAATTCCCAAAGGAGGAAAATTCCACTTAAGGTTAGGGTTAATTAACCATGAACTCTTAGAGCAAAATTGACAGCGCCAACCAATTCGAAGTGCTTGGGTATGGTTAGGAGGCCACTTACTTTTCTAGGCTGTCTATCTATGTTTCCTGGTAAAATACATGGGAAAATCCCATAGGAGGAAAATTCCACTAAGGGTTAGGGTTAGGTCCCCATGAACTCATAGAGGAAAATGGACAGCGCCAACAAACTCGGAGTACTTGGGTATGGTTCGGAGGACACTTACTTTTCTAGGCTGCGCTATTTATGTTTCCTCATAAAACACTTGGGAAAATGCCTCAGGAGGAATATTCCACTTAGGGTTAGGGTTAGGTCCCCATGAACTCATAGAGGAAAATGGACAGCGTCAAAAATTCGAAGTGCTTGGGTATGGTTAGGAGGCACTTACTTTTCTAGGCTGCCTATCTATGTTTCCTGGTAAAATACATGGGAAAATCCCATAGGAGGAAAATTCCACTTAGGGTTAGGGTTAGGTCCCCATGAACTCATAGAGGAAAACGGACAGCGCCAACAAACTCGGAGTGCTTGGGTATGGTTCGGAGGACACTTACTTTTCTAGGCTACGCTATTTATGTTTCCTCATAAAACACTTGGGAAAATGCCACAGGAGGAATATTCCGCTTAGGGTTAGGGTTAGGTCCCCATGAACTCACAGAGGAAAATGGACAGCGCCAAAAAACTTGGAGTGCTTGGGTATGGTTCGGAGGACACTTATTTTTCTAGGCTGCGCTATTTATGTCTCCTCGCAAAACACATGGGAAAATGCCACAGGAGGAAAATTCCACTTAGGGTTAGGATTAGGTCACCATGAACTCATAGAGCAAAATGGACAGCGTCAAAAATTCGAAGTGCTTGGGTATGCTTAGGAGGCACTTACTTTTCTAGGCTGCCTATCTATGTTTCCTGGTAAAATACATGGGAAAATCCCATAGGAGGAAAATTCCACTTAGGGTTAGGGTTATGTCCCCATGAACTCATAGAGGAAAATGGACAGCGCCAAAAAACTCGGAGTGCTTGGGTATGGTTTGGAGGACAATTACTTTTCTAGGCTGCGCTATTTATGTTTCCTCGTAAAACACATGGGAAAATGCCACAGGAGAAAAATTCCACTTAGGGTTAGGGTTAGGTCCCCATGAACTCATAGAGAAAAATGGACAGCACCAACAAACTTGGAGTGCTTGTGTATGGTTCGGTGGGCACTTACTTTTCTAGGCTGCAATATCTAGGTTTCCTGGCAAAATACATGGGAAAATCCCATAGGATGAAAATTCCACTTAGGTTTAGGGTTAGATCACATGAACCCACGGAGCAAAATGGACACCGCTAAGAAAATCGGAGTGCTTGTGTATGGTTCGGTGGGCACTTACTTTTCTACGCTGCGATATCTATGTTTCCTGGCAAAATACATGGGAAAATTCCCATAGGAGGAAAATTACACTTAGGGTTAGTGTTAGGTCACCATGAACTCACAGAGCAAAATGGACACCGCCAAGAAACTCGCAGTGATTGGTTACGGTTAGGAGGCCACTTAATTTTCTAGGCTGCGCTATTTAGGTTTCCTGGTAAACTACATGTGAAATTCCCATAGGAGGAAAATTCCACTTAAGGTTAGGGTTAATTAACCATGAACTCATAGAGCAAAATTGACAGCGCCAACAAATTCGAAGTGCTTGGGTATGGTTAGGAGGCCACTTACTTTTCTAGGCTGTCTATCTATGTTTCCTGGTAAAATACATGGGAAAATCCCATAGGAGGAAAATTCCACTTAGGGTTAGGGTTAGGTCCCCATGAACTCACAGAGGAAAATGGACAGTGCCAACAAACTCGGAGTGCTTGGGTATGGTTCGGAGGACACTTACTTTTCTAGGCTGCGCTATTTATGTTTCCTCATAAAACACTTGGGAAAATGCCACAGGAGGAATATTCCACTTAGGGTTAGGGTTAGGTCCCCATGAACTCATAGACGAAAATGTACAGCGCCAAAAAACTTGGAGTGCTTGGGTATGGTTCGGAGGACACTTACTTTTCTAGGCTGCACTATTTATGTCTCCTCGTAAAACACATGGGAAAATGCCACAGGAGGAAAATTCCACTTAGGGTTAGGGTTAGGTCACCATGAACTCATAGAGCAACATGGACAGCGTCAAAAATTCGAAGTGCTTGGGTATGGTTAGGAGGCACTTACTTTTCTGGGCTGCCTATCTATGTTTCCTGGTAAAATACATGGGAAAATCCCATAGGAGGAAAATTCCACTTAGGGTTAGGGTTAGGTCCCCATGAACTCATAGAGGAAAATGGACAGCGCCAAAAATCTCGGAGTGCTTGGGTATGGTTCGAAGGACACTTACTTTTCTAGGCTGCGCTATTTATGTTTCCTCGTAAAACACATGGGAAAATGCCACAGGAGAAAAATTCCACTTAGGGTTAGGGTTAGGTCCCCATGAACTCATAGAGCAAAATGGACAGCACCAACAAACTTGGAGTGCTTGTGTATGGTTCGGTGGGCACTTACTTTTCTAGGCTGCGATATCTATGTTTCCTGGCAAAATACATGGGAAAATCCCATAGGAGGAAAATTCCACTTAGGGTTAGGGTTAGATCACAATGAACCCACGGAGCAAAATGGACACCGCTAAGAAAATCGGAGTGCTTGTGTATGGTTCGGTGGGCACTTATTTTTCTACGCTGCGATATCTATGTTTCCTGGCAAAATACATGGGAAAATCCCATAGGAGGAAAATTACACTTAGGGTTAGGGTTAGGTCACCATGAACTCATAGAGCAAAATGGACAGCGTCAAAAAAGTTCGAAGTGCTTGGGTATGATTAGGTGGGCACTTACTTTTCTAGGCTGCCTATCTATGTTTCCTGGTAAAACACATGGGAAAATCGCATAGGAGGAAAATTCCACTTAGGGTTAGGGTTAGGTCCCCGTGAACTCATAGAGGAAAATGTACAGCGCCAAAAAACTCAGAGTGCTTGGGTATGCTTCGGAGGACAATTCCTTTTCTAGGCTGAGCTATTTATGTCTACTCGTAAAACACATGGGAAAATGCCACAGGAGGAAAATTCCACTTAGGGTTAGGGATAGGTCCCCATGAACCCATAGAGGAAAATGGACAGCGCCAAAAAACTCGGAGTGCTTGGGTATGGTTCGGAGGATACTTCCTTTTCTAGGCTGCGCTATTTAGGTTTCCTGGTAAACTACATGGGAAGTTCCCATAGGAGGAAAATTCCACTTAAGGTTAGGGATAATTAACCATGAACTCATAGAGCAAAATTGACAGCGCCACCAAACTCAGAGTGCTTGGGTATGGTTAGAAGGGCACTTAATTTAATAGGCCGCCCTATCTATGTTTCCTGGTAAAATACATGGGAAAATCCCATAGGATGTAAATTCCACTTAGGGTTAGGGTTAGGTCCCCATGAACTCATAGAGGAAAACGGACAGCGCCAACAAACTCGGAGTGCTTGGTTATGGTTCGGAGGACACTTACTTTTCTAGGCTGCGCTATTTATGTTTCCTCATAAAACACTTGGGAAAATGCCACAGGAGGAATATTCCACTTAGGGTTAGGGTTAGGTCCCCATGAACTCATAGACGAAAATGTACAGCGCCAAAAAACTTGGAGTGCTTGGGTATGGTTCGGAGGACACTTACTTTTCTAGGCTGCACTATTTATGTCTCCTCGTAAAACACATGGGAAAATGCCACAGGAGGAAAATTCCACTTAGGGTTAGGGTTAGGTCACCATGAACTCATAGAGCAACATGGACAGCGTCAAAAATTCGAAGTGCTTGGGTATGGTTAGGAGGCACTTACTTTTCTGGGCTGCCTATCTATGTTTCCTGGTAAAATACATGGGAAAATCCCATAGGAGGAAAATTCCACTTAGGGTTAGGGTTAGGTCCCCATGAACTCATAGAGGAAAATGGACAGCGCCAAAAATCTCGGAGTGCTTGGGTATGGTTCGAAGGACACTTACTTTTCTAGGCTGCGCTATTTATGTTTCCTCGTAAAACACATGGGAAAATGCCACAGGAGAAAAATTCCACTTAGGGTTAGGGTTAGGTCCCCATGAACTCATAGAGCAAAATGGACAGCACCAACAAACTTGGAGTGCTTGTGTATGGTTCGGTGGGCACTTACTTTTCTAGGCTGCGATATCTATGTTTCCTGGAAAAATACATGGGAAAATCCCATAGGAGGAAAATTCCACTTAGGGTTAGGGTTAGATCACCATGAACCCACGGAGCAAAATGGACACCACTAAGAAAATCGGAGTTCTTGTGTATGGTTCGGTGGGCACTTACTTTTCTACGCTGCGATATCTATGTTTCCTGGCAAAATACATGGGAAAATCCCATAGGAGGAAAATTACACTTAGGGTTAGGGTTAGGTCACCATGAACTCACAGAGCAAAATGGACACCGCCCAGAAACTCGCAGTGCTTGGTTATGGTATAGGAGGACACTTAATTTTCTAGGCTGCGCTATTTGGTTTTCTCTGGTAAACTACATGGGAAATTATCCATAGGAGGAAAATGCCTCTTAAGGTGGTAGATTAACCGTTGAACTCCATAGAGCAAATTCACGCGCCAACAAATTCGAATGCTTGGTATGATTCGGGTGGGCACTTACCTTTTCTAGGCTGCGAATTATCCTAGGTTTTCCTGCAGATACATGGGAAAATGCCACAGGAGGAATATTCCACTTAGGGTTAGGGTGAGTGCCCCATGAACTCATAGACGAAAATGGACAGCGCCAAAAAACTTGGAGTGCTTGGGTATGGTTCGGAGGACACTTACTTTTCTAGGCTGCGCTATTTATGTTTCCTCGTAAAACACATGGGAAAATGCCACAGGAGAAAAATTCCACTTAGGGTTAGGGTTAGGTCCCTATGAACTCATAGAGCAAAATGGACAGCACCAACTAACTTGGAGTGCTTGTGTATGGTTCAGTGGGCACTTACTTTTCTAGGCTGCGATATCTAGGTTTCCTGGCAAAATACATGGGAAAATCCTATAGGAGGAAAATTCCACTTAGGGTTAGGGTTAGATCACCATGAACCCACGGAGCAAAATGGACACCACTAAGAAAATCGGAGTGCTTGTGTATGGTTCGGTGGGCACTTACTTTTCTACGCTGCGATATCTATGTTTCCTGGCAAAATACATGGGAAAATCCCATAGGAGGAAAATTACACTTAGGGTTAGGGTTAGGTCACCATGAACTCACAGAGCAAAATGGACACCGCCAAGAAACTCGCAGTGCTTGGGTATGGTTAGGAAGCCACTTAATTTTCTAGGCTGCGCTATTTAGGTTTCCTGGTAAACTACATGGGAAATTCCCATAGGAGGAAAATTCCACTTAAGGTTAGGGTTAATTAACCATGAACTCTTAGAGCAAAATTGACAGCGCCAACCAATTCGAAGTGCTTGGGTATGGTTAGGAGGCCACTTACTTTTCTAGGCTGCCTATCTATGTTTCCTGGTAAAATACATGGGAAAATCCCATAGGAGGAAAATTCCACTTAGGGTTAGGGTTAGGTCCCCATGAACTCATAGAGGAAAATGGACAGCGTCAAAAATTCGAAGTGCTTGGGTATGGTTAGGAGGCACTTCCTTTTCTAGGCTGCCTATCTATGTTTCCTGGTAAAATACATGGGAAAATCCCATAGGAGGAAAATTCCACTTAGGGTTAGGGTTAGGTCCCCATGAACTCATAGAGGAAAATGGACAGCGCCAAAAATCTCGGAGTGCTTGGGTATGGTTCGGAGGACACTTACTTTTCTAGGCTGCGCTATTTATGTTTCCTCGTAAAACACATGGGAAAATGCCACAGGAGAAAAATTCCACTTAGGGTTAGGGTTAGGTCCCCATGAACTCATAGAGCAAAATGGACAGCACCAACAAACTTGGAGTGCTTCTGTATGGTTCGGTGGGCACTTACTTTTCTAGGCTGCGATATCTATGTTTCCTGGCAAAATACATGGGAAAATCCCATAGGAGGAAAATTACACTTAGGGTTAGGGTTAGATCACCATGAACCCACGGAGCAAAATGGACACCACTAAGAAAATCGGAGTGCTTGTGTATGGTTCGGTGGGCACTTACTTTTCTCCGCTGCGATATCTATGTTTCCTGGCAAAATACATGGGAAAATCCCATAGGAGGAAAATTACACTTAGGGTTAGGGTTAGGTCACCATGAACTCAAAGAGCAAAATGGACACCGCCAAGAAACTCGCAGTGCTTGGTTATGGTTAGGAGGCCACTTAATTTTCTAGGCTGCGCTATTTAGGTTTCCTGGTAAACTACATGGGAAATTCCCATAGGAGGAAAATTCCACTTAAGGTTAGGGTTAATTAACCATGAACTCATAGGGCAAAATTGACAGCGCCAAGAAATTCGAAGTGCTTGGGTATGGTTAGGAGGCCACTTACTTTTCTAGGCTGTCTATCTATG
Organism: Crotalus tigris; assembly: GCF_016545835.1. Classification (NCBI taxonomy): domain Eukaryota; kingdom Metazoa; phylum Chordata; class Lepidosauria; order Squamata; family Viperidae; genus Crotalus; species Crotalus tigris. The sequence continues at coordinate 6,446,122 of NW_024096478.1, read as the reverse complement.
TTTCCTGGTAAAATGCATGGGAAAATCCCATAGGAGGAAAATTCCACTTAGGGTTAGGGTTAGGTCCCCATGAACTCATAGAGGAAAATGGACAGCGCCAACAAACCCGGAGTGCTTGGGTATGGTTCGGAGGACACTTACTTTTCTAGGCTGCGCTATTTATGTTTCCTCATAAAACACTTGGGAAAATGCCACAGGAGGAATATTCCACTTAGGGTTAGGGTTAGGTCCCCATGAACTCATAGACGAAAATGTTCAGCGCCAAAAAACTTGGAGTGCTTGGGTATGGTTCGGAGGACACTTACTTTTCTAGGCTGCACTATTTATGTCTCCTCGTAAAACACATGGGAAAATGCCACAGGAGGAAAATTCCACTTAGGGTTAGGGTTAGGTCACCATGAACTCATAGAGCAACATGGACAGCGTCAAAAATTCGAAGTGCTTGGGTATGGTTAGGAGGCACTTACTTTTCTGGGCTGCCTATCTATGTTTCCTGGTAAAATACATGGGAAAATCCCATAGGAGGAAAATTCCACTTAGGGTTAGGGTTAGGTCCCCATGAACTCATAGAGGAAAATGGACAGCGCCAAAAATCTCGGAGTGCTTGGGTATGGTTCGAAGGACACTTACTTTTCTAGGCTGCGCTATTTATGTTTCCTCGTAAAACACATGGGAAAATGCCACAGGAGAAAAATTCCACTTAGGGTTAGGGTTAGGTCCCCATGAACTCATAGAGCAAAATGGACAGCACCAACAAACTTGGAGTGCTTGTGTATGGTTCGGTGGGCACTTACTTTTCTAGGCTGCGATATCTATATTTCCTGGCAAAATACATGGGAAAATCCCATAGGAGGAAAATTCCACTTAGGGTTAGGGTTAGATCACCAGGAACCCACGGAGCAAAATGGACACCACTAAGAAAATCGGAGTGCTTGTGTATGGTTCGGTGGGCACTTACTTTTCTACGCTGCGATATCTATGTTTCCTGGCAAAATACATGGGAAAATCCCATAGGAGGAAAATTACACTTAGGGTTAGGGTTAGGTCACCATGAACTCACAGAGCAAAATGGACACCGCCAAGAAACTCGCAGTGCTTGGTTATGGTTAGGAGGCCACTTAATTTTCTACGCTGCGCTATTTAGGTTTCCTGGTAAACTACATGGGAAATTTCCATAGGAGGAAAATTCCTCTTAAGGTTAGGGTTAATTAACCATGAACTCTTAGAGCAAAATTGACAGCGCCAACCAATTCGAAGTGCTTGGGTATGGTTAGGAGGCCACTTACTTTTCTAGGCTGTCTATCTATGTTTCCTGGTAAAATACATGGGAAAATCCCATAGGAGGAAAATTCCACTAAGGGTTAGGGTTAGGTCCCCATGAACTCATAGAGGAAAATGGACAGCGCCAACAAACTCGGAGTACTTGGGTATGGTTCGGAGGACACTTACTTTTCTAGGCTGCGCTATTTATGTTTCCTCATAAAACACTTGGGAAAATGCCTCAGGAGGAATATTCCACTTAGGGTTAGGGTTAGGTCCCCATGAACTCATAGAGGAAAATGGACAGCGTCAAAAATTCGAAGTGCTTGGGTATGGTTAGGAGGCACTTACTTTTCTAGGCTGCCTATCTATGTTTCCTGGTAAAATACATGGGAAAATCCCATAGGAGGAAAATTCCACTTAGGGTTAGGGTTAGGTCCCCATGAACTCATAGAGGAAAATGGACAGCGCCAAAAAACTCGGAGTGCTTGGGTATGGTTCGGAGGACACTTACTTTTCTAGGCTGCGCTATTTATGTTTCCTCGTAAAACACATGGGAAAATGCCACAGGAGAAAAATTCCACTTAGGGTTAGGGTTAGGTCCCCATGAACTCATAGAGCAAAATGGACAGCACCAACAAACTTGGAGTGCTTGTGTATGGTTCGGTGGGCACTTACTTTTCTAGGCTGCGATATCTATGTTTCCTGGCAAAATACATGGGAAAATCCCATAGGAGGAAAATTCCACTTAGGGTTAGGGTTAGATCACCATGAACCCACGGAGCAAAATGGACACCACTAAGAAAATCGGAGTGCTTGTGTATGTTCGGTGGGCACTTACTTTTCTACGCTGCGATATCTATGTTTCCTGGCAAAATACATGGGAAAATCCCATAGGAGGAAAATTACACTTAGGGTTAGGGTTAGGTCACCATGAACTCACAGAGCAAAATGGACACCGCCAAGAAACTCGCAGTGCTTGGTTATGGTTAGGAAGCCACTTAATTTTCTAGGCTGCGCTATTTAGGTTTCCTGGTAAACTACATGGGAAATTCCCAAAGGAGGAAAATTCCACTTAAGGTTAGGGTTAATTAACCATGAACTCTTAGAGCAAAATTGACAGCGCCAACCAATTCGAAGTGCTTGGGTATGGTTAGGAGGCCACTTACTTTTCTAGGCTGTCTATCTATGTTTCCTGGTAAAATACATGGGAAAATCCCATAGGAGGAAAATTCCACTAAGGGTTAGGGTTAGGTCCCCATGAACTCATAGAGGAAAATGGACAGCGCCAACAAACTCGGAGTACTTGGGTATGGTTCGGAGGACACTTACTTTTCTAGGCTGCGCTATTTATGTTTCCTCATAAAACACTTGGGAAAATGCCTCAGGAGGAATATTCCACTTAGGGTTAGGGTTAGGTCCCCATGAACTCATAGAGGAAAATTGACAGCGTCAAAAATTCGAAGTGCTTGGGTATGGTTAGGAGGCACTTACTTTTCTAGGCTGCCTATCTATGTTTCCTGGTAAAATACATGGGAAAATCCCATAGGAGGAAAATTCCACTTCGGGTTAGGGTTAGGTCCCCATGAACTCATAGAGGAAAATGGACAGCGCCAAAAAACTCGGAGTGCTTGGGTATGGTTCGGAGGACACTTACTTTTCTAGGCTGCGCTATTTATGTTTCCTCGTAAAACACATGGGAAAATGCCACAGGAGAAAAATTCCACTTAGGGTTAGGGTTAGGTCCCCATGAACTCATAGAGCAAAATGGACAGCACCAACAAACTTGGAGTGCTTGTGTATGGTTCGGTGGGCACTTACTTTTCTAGGCTGCGATATCTATGTTTCCTGGAAAAATACATGGGAAAATCCCATAGGAGGAAAATTCCACTTAGGGTTAGGGTTAGATCACCATGAACCCACGGAGCAAAATGGACACCACTAAGAAAATCGGAGTGCTTGTGTATGGTTCGGTGGGCACTTACTTTTCTCCGCTGCGATATCTATGTTTCCTGGCAAAATACATGGGAAAATTCCCATAGGAGGAAAATTACACTTAGGGTTAGGGTTAGGTCACCATGAACTCAAAGAGCAAAATGGACACCGCCAAGAAACTCGCAGTGCTTGGTTATGGTTAGGAGGCCACTTAATTTTCTAGGCTGCGCTATTTAGGTTTCCTGGTAAACTACATGGGAAATTCCCATAGGAGGAAAATTCCACTTAAGGTTAGGGTTAATTAACCATGAACTCATAGGGCAAAATTGACAGCGCCAAGAAATTCGAAGTGCTTGGGTATGGTTAGGAGGCCACTTACTTTTCTAGGCTGTCTATCTATGTTTCCTGGTAAAATGCATGGGAAAATCCCATAGGAGGAAAATTCCACTTAGGGTTAGGGTTAGGTCCCCATGAACTCATAGAGGAAAATGGACAGCGCCAACAAACCCGGAGTGCTTGGGTATGGTTCGGAGGACACTTACTTTTCTAGGCTGCGCTATTTATGTCTCCTCGTAAAACACATTTAGGAAAATGCCACAGGAGGAAAATTCCACTTAGGGTTAGGGTTAGGTCACCATGAACTCATAGAGCAAAATGGACAGGGTCAAAAATTCGAAGTTCTTGGGTATGGTTAGCAGGCACTTACATTTCTAGGCTTCCTATCTATGTTTCCTGGTAAAATACATGGGAAAATCCCATTGGAGGAAAATTCCACTTAGGGTTAGGGTTAGGTCCCCATGAACTCATAGAGGAAAATGGACAGCGCCAAAAAACTCGGACTGCTTGCGTATGGTTCGGAGGACACTTACTTTTCTAGGTTGCTCTATTCATGTTTCCTCGTAAAACACATGGGAAAATGCCACAGGAGGAAAATTCCACTTAGGGTTAGGGTTAGGTCCCCATGAACTCATAGAGCAAAATGGACAGCACCAACAAACTTGGAGTGCTTGTGTATGGTTCGGTGGGCACTTACTTTTCTAGGCTGCGATATCTATGTTTCCTGGTAAAACACATGGGAAAATGCCACAGGAGAAAAATTCCACTTAGGGTTAGGGTTAAGTCCCCATGAACTCATAGAGCAAAATGGACAGCGCCAAAAAACTCGGAGTGCTTGCGTATGGTTCGGAGGACACTTACTTTTCTAGGTTGCTCTATTCATGTTTCCTCGTAAAACACATGGGAAAATGCCACAGGAGGAAAATTCCACTTAGGGTTAGGGTTAGGTCCCCATGAACTCATAGAGCAAAATGGAAAGCACCAACAAACTTGGAGTGCTTGTGTATGGTTCGGTGGGCACTTACTTTTCTAGGCTGCGATATCTATGTTTCCTGGCAAAGTATATGGGAAAATCCCATAGGAGGAAAATTCCACTTAGGGTTAGGGTTAGATCACCATGAACTCACAGAGCAAAATGGACACCGCCAAGAAAATCGGAGTGCTTTTGTATGGTTCGGTGGGCACTTACTTTTCTACGCTGCGATATCTATGTTTCCTGGCAAATTACATGGTAAAATCCCATAGGAGGAAAATTACACTTAAGGTTAGGGTTAGGTCCCCATGAACTCATAGAGCAAAATGGAAAGCGTCAAAAAATTCGAAGTGCTTGGGTATGGTTATGAGGGCACTTACTTTTTTAGGCTGCCTATCTATGTTTCCTGGTAAAATACATGGGAAAATCCCATAGGAGGAAAATTCCACAAAGGGTTTCGGTTAGGTCCCCATGAACTCATAGAGGAAAATGGACAGCGCCAACAAACTCGGAGTGCTTGGACATGGTTCGGAGGACACTTACTTTTCTAGGCTGCGCTATTTATGTTTCCTCATAAAACACTTGGGAAAATGCCACAGGAGGAATATTCCACTTAGGGTTAGGGTTAGGTCACCATGAACTCATAGAGCAAAATGGACAGCGTCAAAAATTCGAAGTACTTGGGTATGGTTAGGAGGCACTTACTTTTCTAGGCTGCCTATCTATGTTTCCTGGTAAAATACATGGGAAAATCCCATAGGAGGAAAATTCCATTTTGGGGTTTCGGTTAGGTCCCCATGAACTCATAGAGGAAAATGGACAGCGCCAACAAACTCGGAGTGCTTGGATATGGTTCGGAGGACACTTAAATTTCTAAGCTGCGCTATTTATGTTTCCTCATAAAACACTTGGGAAAATGCCACAGGAGGAATATTCCACTTAGGGTTAGGGTTAGGTCCCCATGAACTCATAGAGGAAAATGGACAGTTCCAAAAAACTTGGAGTGCTTGGGTATGGTTCGGAGGACACTTACTTTTCTAGGCTGCGCTATTTATGTCTCCTCGTAAAACACATCGGAAAATGCCACAGGAGGAAAATTCCTCTTAGGGTTAGGGTTAGGTCACCATGAACTCATAGAGCAAAATGGACAGCGTCAAAAATTCGAAGTGCTTGGGTATGGTTAGGAGACAATTTCTTTTCTAGGCTGCCTATCTATGTTTCCTGGTAAAATACATGGGAAAATCCCATAGGAGGAAAATTCCACTTAGGGTTTCGGTTAGGTCCCCATGAACTCATAGAGGAAAATGGACAGCGCCAACAAACTCGGAGTGCTTGGATATGGTTCGGAGAACACTTACTTTTCTAGGCTGCGCTATTTATGTTTCCTCATAAAACACTTGGGAAAATGCCACAGGAGGAATATTCCACTTAGAGTTAGGGTTAGGTCCCCATGAATTCATAGAGGAAAATGGACAGCACCAAAAAACTCGGAGTGCTTGGGTATGGTTCGGAGGACACTTACTTTTCTTGGCTGCGCTATTTATGTTTCCTCGTAAAACACATGGGAAAATGCCACAGGAGAAAAATTCCACTTAGGGTTAGGGTTAGGTCCCCATGAACTCATAGAGCAAAATGGAGAGCACCAACAAACTTGGAGTGCTTCTGTATGGTTCGGTGGGCACTTACTTTTCTAGGCTGCGATATCTATGTTTCCTGGCAAAATACATGGGAAAATCCCATAGGAGGAAAATTCCACTTAGGGTTAGGGTTAGATCACAATGAACCCACGGAGCAAAATGGACACCGCTAAGAAAATCGGAGTGCTTGTGTATGGTTCGGTGGGCACTTACTTTTCTACGCTGCGATATCTATGTTTCCTGGCAAAATACATGGGAAAATCCCATAGGAGGAAAATTACACTTAGGGTTAGGGTTAGGTCACCATGAACTCAAAGAGCAAAATGGACACCGCCAAGAAACTCGCAGTGCTTGGTTATGGTTAGGAGGCCACTTAATTTTCTAGGCTGCGCTATTTAGGTTTCCTGGTAAACTACATGGGAAATTCCCATAGGAGGAAAATTCCACTTAAGGTTAGGGTTAATTAACCATGAACTCATAGAGCAAAATTGACAGCGCCAAGAAATTCGAAGTGCTTGGGTATGGTTAGGAGGCCACTTACTTTTCTAGGCTGTCTATCTATGTTTCCTGGTAAAATACATGGGAAAATATCATAGGAGGAAAATTCCACTTAGGGTTAGGGTTAGGTCCCCATGAACTCATAGAGGAAAATGGAAAGCGCCAACAAACCCGGAGTGCTTGGGTATGGTTCGGAGGACACTTACTTTTCTAGGTAGCGCTATTTATGTCTCCTCGTAAAACACATTTAGGAAAATGCCACAGGAGGAAAATTCCACTTAGGGTTAGGGTTAGGTCACCATGAACTCATAGAGCAAAATGGACAGCGTCAAAAATTCGAACTGCTTGGGTATGGTTAGGAGGCACTTACTTTTCTAGGCTGACTATCTATGTTTCCTGGTAAAATACATGGGAAAATCCCATAGGAGGAAAATTCCACTTAGGGTTAGGGTTAGGTCCCCATGAACTCATAGAGGAAATGGACAGCGCCAAAAAACTCGGAGTGCTTGGGTATGGTTCGGAGGACACTTACTTTTCTAGGTTGCGCTATTTATGTCTCCTCGTAAAACACATTTAGGAAAATGCCACAGGAGGAAAATTCCACTTAGGGTTAGGGTTAGGTCACCATGAACTCATAGAGCAAAATGGACAGCGTCAAAAATTCGAAGTGCTTGGGTATGGTTAGGAGGCACTTACTTTTCTAGGCTGACTATCTATGTTTCCTGGTAAAATACATGGGAAAATCCCATAGGAGGAAAATTCCACTTAGGGTTAGGGTTAGGTCCCCATGAACTCATAGAGGAAATGGACAGCGCCAAAAAACTCGGAGTGCTTGGGTATGGTTCGGAGGACACTTACTTTTCTAGGCTGCGCTGTTTATGTTTCCTCGTAAAACACATGGGAAAATGCCACAGGAGGAAAATTCCATTTAGGGTTAGGGTTAGGTCCCCATGAACTCATAGAGCAAAATGGGCAGCGCCAAAAAACTCGGAGTGGTTGGATATGGTTCGGAGGGCACTTATTTTTCTAGGCTGCGCTATTTATGTTTCCTGGTAAAATACATGGGAAAATCCCATTCGCAGGAAAACCCACTTAGAGTTAGGGTTGGTTTCCCTAAATTCATTGCGCAAAATAGACATCACAAGTGGATTCACAGGGAATGGCAATTGTTATGAGCGTGCATTTTTTTTTTATGTATCTTATCTACATCTCCTGCTGAAATACATGGGAAAATCCCATTGGCGGATTAGGGTTAGGTTTCTATTAATTCGTAGAGTGAAATGGACATCGCCAATGGATTTGGAGTGCATGGCAATGGTTTGTAGCATCCATTTCTTTTTAACCTGACTTATCTACATGTCCTTGTGAAATACATGGGAAAAAACCATTGCCGGGAAAACCCACTTAGGGTTATGGTTGGTTTTCCATAAATTCATAGAGCGAAATGGACATCACCAATGGATTCGCAGCTCATGGCAATGGTTAGGAGCATGCATTACATTTTAGACTGCCTTATCTAAATTTCCTGGTGAAATGCATAGGAAAATCCCATTCGCGGGAAAACCCACTTAGAGTTAAGTTTAGGTTTCCGTAAATTCATAGAGCGAAATGGACATCACCAACAGATTTGGATTGCATGGCAATGGTTAGGACCGTTCATTTCTTTTTAGCCTGCCTTATGTACATGTCCTGGTGAAATACATGGGAAAATCCCATTGGAGGGAAAACCCATTTAGGGTTAGGGTTAGGTTTCTGTAAATTTATAGAGCGAAATGGACATCACCAATGGACTCGGAGCACATGGCAATGGTTAGGAGCACGAATTTCTTTTTCACCTGCCTTATCTTCATGTCCTTGTGAAATACATGGGAAAAATTCATTGCAGGGATAACCCACTTAGGGTTAGGGTTAGGTTTCTGTAAATTCGTAGAGCGAAATGGACATCACCAATCGATTTGGATCACGTGGCAATGTTTAGGAGAGTGCATTTCTTCTTAGCGTACCTTATCTACATATCCTGGTGAAATACATGGGAAAATACCATTGGCGGGAAAACATACTTACGGTTAGGGTTAGGTTTCTGTAAATTCGTAGAGCGAGATGCACATCACCAATAGATTCGCAGCGCACGGCAATTGTTAGGAGCATGCATTGTATTTTAGCCTGCCTTATCTACATTTCCTAGATTCTTGACGGTGTCCATTTTGCACTGTGAGTTCATGGTGACCTAACCCTAACCCTAAGTGTAATTTTCCTCCTATAGGATTTTCCCATGTATTTTGCCAGGAAACATAGATATCGCAGCCTAGAAAAGTAAGTGCCCACCGAACCATACACAAGCACTCTGAGTTTGTTGGCGCTGTTCATTTTGCTCTATAAGTTCATGGGGACCTAACCCTAAACTTAAGTGGAATTTTCCTCCTATGGGATTTTCCCATGTAGTTTACCAGGAAACATAGGTAGCGCAGCCTAGAAAAATATGTGCCCTCCGAAACATACCCATGCACTCCGACTTTGTTGTCGCTGTCCATTTTCCTCTATGAGTTCATGGGGACCTAACCCTAACAGTAAATGAAATTTTCCTCCTATGGGATTTTACCATGTATTTTACTAGGAAACCTACATAGGGAAGCCTCGAAAATTAAGTGCCGTACTAACCATTCCCAAGAACTCCGAGTTTGTTGGCGCTGTCCATTTTGCTCTATGAATTCATGGTGACCTAACCCTAACCCTAAGTGGAATTTTCCTCCTATGGGAATTTGCCATGTAGTTTACCAGGAAACCTAAATAGGGTGGCCTAGAAAATTAAGTGCCCTCCTAACCATACCCAAGCACTCCGAGTTTCTTGGTGCTGTCCATTTTGCTCTATGACTTCATGGTTAATTAACCCTAACCCTAAGTGGAATTTTCCTCCTATGGGATTTTCCCATGTAGTTTACCAAGAAACAAAGATAGTGCAGCCTAGAAAAATAAGTGCCCTCTGAACCATACCCAAGCACTTCGAATATGTTGACGCTGTCCATTTTGCTCTATGAGTTCATGGTGACCGAACCAAAACCCTAAGTGGAAATTTCCTCCTATGGGATTTTCCCATGTATTTTACCAGGAAACATAGATAGGCAGCCTAGAAAATTAAGTGGCCTCCTAAACATACCCAAGCACTCCGACTTTGTTGGCGGTGTCCATTTTGCTCTTTGAATTCATGCTCACCTAACCCTAACCCTAAGTGGAATTTTCCTCCTATCGGATTTTCCCATATATTTTACCAGGAAACTTATGTAGGCAGCCTATTAAATTAAGTGCCCTTCTAACCATACCCAAGCACTCCAAGTTTGTTGGCGCTGTCCATTTTGCTCTATGAATTCATGGTGACCTAACCCTAACCCTAAGTGGAATTTTTCTTCTATGGGATTTTCCCATGTAGTTTACCAAAAAACATAGATAGGGTAGGCTAGTAAAGTAACTGTCCTACTAAGCATACCCAAGGATTCCGAATTTGTTGGCGCTTTCCATTTTGCTCTATGAGTTCATGGGGACCTAACCCTAACCCTAAGTGGAATTTTCCTCCTATGGGATTTTCCCATGTAGTTTACCAGTAAATATAAATAGCGCAGCCTAGAAAATTAAGTGCCCTCCTAACCATACCCAAGCACGCCAAGTTTCTTGGCGGTATCCATTTTGCTCTATGAGTTCATGGTGACCTAACCCTAACCCTAAGTGGAATTTTCCTCCTATGGGATTTTCCCATTTAGTTTACCAGGAAACATAGATAGGGCAAGCTAGAAAATTAACTGTCCTACTAACCATACATAAGAACACCGAGTTTGTTCCCGCTGTCCATTTTGCTCAATGAGTTCATAGTGACCTAAACCTAACCCTAAGTGTAATTTTCCTCGCATGGGATTTTTCCATGTATTTTACCAGGAAACCTAGATAGAGCAGCCTAGAAAAGTAAGTGCCCTTCTAACCATACCCAAGCATTCTGAGTTTCTTGGCGCTGTCAATTTTGCTCCATGAGTTCATGGTTAATTAACCCTAAACTGAAGTGATATTTTCCTCCTATGGGATTTTCCCATGTAGTTTACCAGGAAATATAAATAGCGCAGCCTAGAAAATTAAGTGCCCTTCTAACCATACCCGATCACGCCGAATTTGTTGGCGGTATCCATTTTGCTCTATGAGTTCATGGTGACCGAATCCAAATCGTAAGTGGAATTTTCCTCATGTGGGATTTTCCGATGTAGTTTACCAGGAAACCTAAATAGGGCGGCCTAGAAAATTAAGTGCCCTCCTAAGTATACCCAAGCATTCCGAATTTGTTGGTGCTGTCCATTTTGCTCTATGAATTCATGGTGACCTAACCCTAACCCTAAGTGGAATTTTCCTCATGGGGGATTTTCCCATGTATTTTACCAGGAAACTTACATAGGGCGGCCTATTAAATTAAGTGCCCTTCTAACCATACCCAAGCATTCCGAGTTTGTTGGCGATGTCCATTTTGCTCTATGAGTTCATGGTGACCTAAACCTAACCCTAAGTGTAATTTTCCTCGTATGGGATTTTCCCATGTAGTTTTCCAGGAAACATAGATAGCGCAGCCTAGAAAAATAAGTGCCCTCCTAACCATACCCAAGCATTCTGAGTTTGTTGGCGCTGTCCATTTTGCTCAATGAGTTCATGGGGACCTAACCCTAACCCTAAGTGGAATTTTCCTCCTATGGGATTTTCCCATGTATTTTGCCAGGAAACATAGATAGGCAGCCTACAAAGTAAGTCCCCTCCTAACCATACCTAAGCACTTCGAATTTTTTGATGCTGTCCATTTTCCTCTAGAAGTTCATGGTGACCTAACCCTAACCCTAAGTGGAATTTTCCTCCTATGGGATTTTCCCATGTAGTTTACCAGGAAAAATAGATAGCGCAGCCTAGAAAAATAAGTGCCCTCCGAACCATACCCAAGCACTCCGAGTTTGTTGGCTCTGTCCATTTTGCTCTATGAGTTCATGGGGACCTAACCCTAACCCTAATTGGAATTTTCCTCCTATGGGATTTTTCCATGTATTTTACCAGGAAACATAGATAGGGCGGCCTATTAAATTAAGTGCCCTTCTAACCATACCCAAGCACTCTGAGTTTGTTGGCGTAGTCAATTTCGCTCTATGAGTTCATGGTTAATAAACCCTAACCTTAAGTGGAATTTTCCTCTATGGGAATTTCCAATGTAGTTTACAAGAAAACCTAAATAGCGCAGCCTATAAAATTAAGTGGCCTCCTAACCATAACTAAGCACTCCGAGTTTGTTGGCAGTGTCCATTTTGCTCTCTGACTTCATGGTGACCTAACCCTAAGTGTAATTTTCCTCCTATGGGATTTTCCCATGTATTTTGCCAGGAAACATAGATATTGCAGCCTAGAAAAGCAAGTGCCAAACGAACCATACACAAGCACTCCAAGTTTGTTGGCGATGTCCATTTTGCTCTATCAGTTCATGGGGACCTAAACCTAACCCTAAGTGGAATTTTCCTCCTATGGGATTTTCCCATGTAGTTTACCAGGAAACATAGATAGCGCAGCCTAGAAAAATAAGTGCCCTCCGAACCATACCCTAGCACTCCGAGTTTGTTGGCGCTGTTCATTTTGCTCTATGAGTTCATGGGGACCTAACCCTAACCCTAAGTGGAATTTTCCTCCTATGGGATTTTCCCATGTATTTTACCAGGAAACATAGATAGCGCAGCCTAGAAAAATAAGTGCCCTCCGAACCATACCCAAGCACTCCGAGTTTGTTGGCGCTGTCCATTTTGCTCTATGAGTTCATGGTTAATTAAACCTAACCCTAAGTGAAATTTTCCTCCTATGGGATTTTCCTATGTAGTTTACCAGGAAACATAGATATCGCAGCCTAGAAAAGTAAGTGCACTCTGAACCATACACAAGCACTCCACGTTTGTTGGCGATGTCCATTTTGCTCTATGAGTTCATGGTGACCTAACCCTAACCCTAAGTGGAATTTTCGTCCTATGGGATTTTCCCATTTAGTTTACCAGGAATCATAGATAGGGAAGCTAGAAAATTAACTGTCCTACTAACCATACATAAGAACACCGAGTTTGTTCCCGATGTCCATTTTGCTCAATGAGTTCACAGTGACCTAAACCTAACCCTAAGTGTAATTTTCCTCGTATGGGATTTTTCCATGTATTTTACCAGGAAACCTAGATAGAGCAGCCTAGAAAAGTAAGTGCCCTTCTAACTATACCCAAGCATTCTGAGATTCTTGGCGCTGTCAATTTTGCTCCATGAGTTCATGGTTAATTAACCCTAAACTTAAGTGATATTTTCCTCCTATGGGATTTTCCCATGTAGTTTACCAGGAAATATAAATAGCGCAGCCTAGAAAATTAAGTGCCCTTCTAACCATACCCGATCACGCCGAGTTTGTTGGCGGTATCCATTTTGCTCTATGAGTTCATGGTGACCGAATCCAAATCGTAAGTGGAATTTTCCTCATGTGGGATTTTCCGATGTAGTTTACCAGGAAACCTAAATAGGGCGGCCTAGAAAATTAAGTGCCCTCCTAAGTATACCCAAGCATTCCGAATTTGTTGGTGCTGTCCATTTTGTCTATGAATTCATGGTGACCTAACCCTAACCCTAAGTGGAATTTTCCTCATGGGGGATTTTCCCATGTATTTTACCAGGAAACTTACATAGGGCGGCCTATTAAATTAAGTGCCCTTCTAACCATACCCAAGCATTCCGAGTTTGTTGGCGATGTCCATTTTGCTCTATGAGTTCATGGTGACCTAAACCTAACCCTAAGTGTAATTTTCCTCGTATGGGATTTTTCCATGTATTTTACCAGGAAACCTAGATAGAGCAGCCTAGAAAAGTAAGTGCCCTTCTAACCATACCCAAGCATTCTGAGTTTCTTGGCGCTGTCAATTTTGCTCTATGAGTTCATGGTTAATTAACCCTAAACTTAAGTGGAATTTTCCTCCTATGGGATTTTCCCATGTAGTTTACCAAAAAACATAGATAGGGTAGGCTAGTAAAGTAACTGTCCTACTAAGCATACCCAAGGATTCCGAGTTTGTTGGCGCTTTCCATTTTGCTCCATGAGTTCATGGGGACCTAACCCTAACCCTAAGTGGAATTTTCCTCCTATGGGATTTTCCCATGTATTTTACCAGGAAACATAGATAGGGCGGCCTATTAAATTAAGTGCCCTTCTAACCATACCCAAGCACTCTGAGTTTGTTGTCGTAGTCAATTTCGCTCTATGAGTTCATGGTTAATTAACCCTAACCTTAAGTGGAATTTTCCTCTATGGGAATTTCCAATGTAGTTTACAAGAAAACCTAAATAGCGCAGCCTAGAAAATTAAGTGGCCTCCTAACCATAACTAAGCACTCCGAGTTTGTTGGCAGTGTTCATTTTGCTCTATGAGTTCATGGTGACCTAACCCTAACCCTAAGTGTAATTTTCCTCCTATGGGATTTTCCCATGTAGTTTACCAGGAAAAATAGATAGCGCAGCCTAGAAAAATAAGTGCCCTCCGAACCATACCCAAGCACTCCGAGTTTGTTGGCGCTGTCCATTTTGCTCTATGAGTTCATGGGGACCTAACCCTAACCCTAAGTGGAATTTTCCTCCTATGGGATTTTCCCATGTATTTTACCAGGAAACATAGATAGGGCGGCCTATTAAATTAAGTGTCCTTCTAACCATACCCAAGCACTCTGACTTTGTTGGCGCTGTCAATTTCGCTCTATGAGTTCATCGTTAATTAACCCTAACCTTAAGTGGAATTTTCCTCCTAGGGGAATTTCCCATGTAGTTTACAAGAAAACCTAAATAGCGCAGCCTAGAAAATTAAGTGGCCTCCTAACCATAACTAAGCACTCCGAGTTTGTTGGCAGTGTCCATTTTGCTCTCTGACTTCATGGTGACCTAACCCTAAGTGTAATTTTCCTCCTATGGGATTTTCCCATGTATTTTGCCAGGAAACATAGATATTGCAGCCTAGAAAAGCAAGTGCCAAACGAACCATACACAAGCACTCCAAGTTTGTTGGCGATGTCCATTTTGCTCTATCAGTTCATGGGGACCTAAACCTAACCCTAAGTGGAATTTTCCTCCTATGGGATTTTCCCATGTAGTTTACCAGGAAACATAGATAGCGCAGCCTAGAAAAATAAGTGCCCTCCGAACCATACCCTAGCACTCCGAGTTTGTTGGCGCTGTTCATTTTGCTCTATGAGTTCATGGGGACCTAACCCTAACCCTAAGTGGAATTTTCCTCCTATGGGATTTTCCCATGTATTTTACCAGGAAACATAGATAGCGCAGCCTAGAAAAATAAGTGCCCTCCGAACCATACCCAAGCACTCCGAGTTTGTTGGCGCTGTCCATTTTGCTCTATGAGTTCATGGTTAATTAAACCTAACCCTAAGTGAAATTTTCCTCCTATGGGATTTTCCTATGTAGTTTACCAGGAAACATAGATATCGCAGCCTAGAAAAGTAAGTGCACTCTGAACCATGCACAAGCACTCCACGTTTGTTGGCGATGTCCATTTTGCTCTATGAGTTCATGGTGACCTAACCCTAACCCTAAGTGGAATTTTCCTCCTATGGGATTTTCCCATTTAGTTTACCAGGAATCATAGATAGGGAAGCTAGAAAATTAACTGTCCTACTAACCATACATAAGAACACCGAGTTTGTTCCCGATGTCCATTTTGCTCAATGAGTTCACAGTGACCTAAACCTAACCCTAAGTGTAATTTTCCTC
This sequence comes from Crotalus tigris, assembly GCF_016545835.1. NCBI lineage: Eukaryota > Metazoa > Chordata > Lepidosauria > Squamata > Viperidae > Crotalus > Crotalus tigris. The sequence continues at coordinate 6,430,687 of NW_024096478.1, read as the reverse complement.
GTATGGGATTTTTCCATGTATTTTACCAGGAAACCTAGATAGAGCAGCCTAGAAAAGTAAGTGCCCTTCTAACTATACCCAAGCATTCTGAGTTTCTTGGCGCTGTCAATTTTGCTCCATGAGTTCATGGTTAATTAACCCTAAACTTAAGTGATATTTTCCTCCTATGGGATTTTCCCATGTAGTTTACCAGGAAATATAAATAGCGCAGCCTAGAAAATTAAGTGCCCTTCTAACCATACCCGATCACGCCGAGTTTGTTGGCGGTATCCATTTTGCTCTATGAGTTCATGGTGACCGAATCCAAATCGTAAGTGGAATTTTCCTCATGTGGGATTTTCCGATGTAGTTTACCAGGAAACCTAAATAGGGCGGCCTAGAAAATTAAGTGCCCTCCTAAGTATACCCAAGCATTCCGAATTTGTTGGTGCTGTCCATTTTGTCTATGAATTCATGGTGACCTAACCCTAACCCTAAGTGGAATTTTCCTCATGGGGGATTTTCCCATGTATTTTACCAGGAAACTTACATAGGGCGGCCTATTAAATTAAGTGCCCTTCTAACCATACCCAAGCATTCCGAGTTTGTTGGTGATGTCCATTTTGCTCTATGAGTTCATGGTGACCTAAACCTAACCCTAAGTGTAATTTTCCTCGTATGGGATTTTTCCATGTATTTTACCAGGAAACCTAGATAGAGCAGCCTAGAAAAGTAAGTGCCCTTCTAACCATACCCAAGCATTCTGAGTTTCTTGGCGCTGTCAATTTTGCTCTATGAGTTCATGGTTAATTAACCCTAAACTTAAGTGGAATTTTCCTCCTATGGGATTTTCCCATGTAGTTTACCAAAAAACATAGATAGGGTAGGCTAGTAAAGTAACTGTCCTACTAAGCATACCCAAGGATTCCGAGTTTGTTGGCGCTTTCCATTTTGCTCCATGAGTTCATGGGGACCTAACCCTAACCCTAAGTGGAATTTTCCTCCTATGGGATTTTCCCATGTATTTTACCAGGAAACATAGATAGGGCGGCCTATTAAATTAAGTGCCCTTCTAACCATACCCAAGCACTTTGAGTTTGTTGGCGTAGTCAATTTCGCTCTATGAGTTCATGGTTAATAAACCCTAACCTTAAGTGGAATTTTCCTCTATGGGAATTTCCAATGTAGTTTACAAGAAAACCTAAATAGCGCAGCCTAGAAAATTAAGTGGCCTCCTAACCATAACTAAGCACTCCGAGTTTGTTGGCAGTGTTCATTTTGCTCTATGAGTTCATGGTGACCTAACCCTAACCCTAAGTGTAATTTTCCTCCTATGGGATTTTCCCATGTATTTTGCCAGGAAACATAGATATTGCAGCCTAGAAAAGCAAGTGCCAACCGAACCATACACAAGCAATCCAAGTTTGTTGGCGATGTCCATTTTGCTCTATCAGTTCATGGGGACCTAACTCTAACCCTAAGTGGAATTTTCCTCCTATGGGATTTTCCCATGTAGTTTTCCAGGAAACATAGATAGCGCAGCCTAGAAAAATAAGTGCCCTCCTAACCATACCCAAGCACTCTGAGTTTGTTGGCGCTGTCCATTTTGCTCTATGAGTTCATGGGGACCTAACCCTAACCCTAAGTGGAATTTTCCTCCTATGGGATTTTCCCATGTATTTTACCAGGAAACATAGATAGGCAGCCTACAAAAGTAAGTGCCCTCCTAACCATACCTAAGGACTTCGAATGTTTTGATGCTGTCCATTTTCCTCTAGAAGTTCATGGTGACCTAACCCTAACCCTAAGTGGAATTTTCCTCCTATGGGATTTTCCCATGTAGTTTACCAGGAAACATAGATAGCGCAGCCTAGAAAAATAAGTGCCCTCCGAACCATACCCAAGCACTCCGAGTTTGTTGGCACTGTCCATTTTGCTCTATGAGTTCATGGGGACCTAACCCTAACCCTAAGTGGAATTTTCCTCCTATGGGATTTTTCCATGTATTTTACCAGGAAACATAGATAGGGCGGCCTATTAAATTAAGTGCCCTTCTAACCATACCCAAGCACTGTCTTTGTTGGCGCTGTCAATTACGCCCTATGAGTTCATGGTTAATTAACCCTAACCCTAAGTGTAATTTTCCTCCTATGGGATTTTCCCATGTAGTTTACCAGGAAACATAGATAGCGCAGCCTAGAAAAATAATTGCCCTCTGAACCATACCGAAGCACTGCGAGTTTGTTGGCGCTGTCCATTTTGCTCTATGAGTTCATGGGGACCTAACCCTAACCCTCAGTGGAATTTTCCTCCTATGGGATTTTCCCATGTATTTTACCAGGAAACATAGATAGCGCAGCCAAGAAAAATAAGTGCCCTCCGAACCATACCCCAGCACTCCGAGTTTGTTGGCGCTGTCCATTTTGCTCTATGAGTTGATGGTTAATTAACCCTAACCCTAAGTAAAATTTTCCTCCTATGGGATTTTCCTATGTAGTTTACCAGGAAACATAGATATCGCAGCCTAGAAAAGTAAGTGCACTCTGAACCATACACAAGCACTCCACGTTTGTTGGCGATGTCCATTTTGCTCTATGAGTTCATGGGGACCTAACCCTAACCCTAAGTGGAATTTTCCTCCTATGGGATTTTCCCATGTATTTTACCAGGAAACATAGATAGGCAGCCTAGAAAAGTAAGTGCCCCCTTAACCATACCCAAGTACGCCAAGCTTCTTGGCGGTATCCATTTTGCTCTATGAGTTCATAGTGACCTAACCCTAACCCTAAGTGGAATTTTCCTCCTATAGGATTTTCCCATGTAGTTTACCAAAAAACATAGATAGGGTAGGCTAGTAAAGTAACTGTCCTACTAAGCATACCAAAGGATTCCGAGTTTGTTGGCACTTTCTATTTTGCTCCATGAGTTCATGGGGACCTAACCCTAACCCTAAGTGGAATTTTCCTCCTATGGGATTTTCCCATGTATTTTACCAGGAAACATAGATAGCGCAGCCTAGAAAAATAAGTGCCCTCCGAACCATACCCAAGCACTCCGAGTTTGTTGGCGCTGTCCATTTTGCTCTATGAGTTCATGGGGACCTAACCCTAACCCTAAGTGGAATTTTCCTCCTATGGGATTTTCCCATGTATTTTACCAGGAAACATAGATAGGCAGCCTACAAAAGTAAGTGCCCTCCTAACCATACCTAAGCACTTCGAATTTTTTGATGCTGTCCATTTTCCTCTAGAAGTTCATGGTGACCTAACCCTAACCCTAAGTAGAATTATCCTCCTATGGGATTTTCCCATGTATTTTACCAGGAAACATAGATAGCGCAGCCTAGAAAAATAAGTGCCCTCCGAACCATAGCCAAGCATTCTGAGTTTCTTGGCGCTGTCAATTTTGCTCTATGAGTTCATGGTTAATTAACCCTAACCTTAAGTGGAATTTTCCTCCTATGGGATTTTCCCATGTAGTTTACCAAAAAACATAGATAGGGTAGGCTAGTAAATAACTGTCCTACTAAGCATACCCAAGGATTCCGAGTTTTTTGGCACTTTCCATTTTGCTCCATGAGTTCATGGGGACCTAACCCTAATCCTAAGTGGAATTTTCCTCCTATGGGATTTTCCCATGTATTTTACCAGGAAACATAGATAGGCAGCCTAGAAAAGTAAGTGCCCCCCTAACCATACCCAAGCACTTGGAATTTTTTGACGCTGTCCATTTTGCTCTATCAGTTCATGGGGACCTAACCCTAACCCTAAGTGTAATTTTCCTCCTATGGGATTTTCCCATGTATTTTGCCAGGAAACATAGATATTGCAGCCTAGAAAAGCAAGTGCCAACCGAACCATACACAAGCAATCCAAGTTTGTTGGCGATGTCCATTTTGCTCTATCAGTTCATGGGGACCTAACTCTAACCCTAAGTGGAATTTTCCTCCTATGGGATTTTCCCATGTAGTTTTCCAGGAAACATAGATAGCGCAGCCTAGAAAAATAAGTGCCCTCCTAACCATACCCAAGCACTCTGAGTTTGTTGGCGCTGTCCATTTTGCTCTATGAGTTCATGGGGACCTAACCCTAACCCTAAGTGGAATTTTCCTCCTATGGGATTTTCCCATGTATTTTACCAGGAAACATAGATAGGGCGGCCTATTAAATTAAGTGCCCTTCTAACCATACCCAAGCACTCTGAGTTTGTTGGCACTGTCAATTTCGCTCTATGAGTTCATGGTTAATTAACCCTAACCTTAAGTGGAATTTTCCTCCTATGGGAATTTCCCATGTAGTTTACAAGAAAACCTAAATAGCGCAGCCTAGAAAATTAAGTGGCCTCCTAACCACAACTAAGCACTCCGACTTTGTTGGCAGTGTCCATTTTCCTCTATGAGTTCATGGGGACCTAACCCTAACACTAAGTGGAATTTTCCTCATGTGGGATTTTCCCATGTAGTTTACCAGGAAACCTAAATAGGGCGGCCTAGAAAATTAAGTGCCCTCCTAAGTATACCCAAGCATTCCGAGTTTGTTGGCGCTGTCCATTTTGCTCTATGAATTCATGGTGACCTAACCCTAACCCTAAGTGGAATTTTCCTCATGTGGGATTTTCCCATGTAGTTTACCAAAAAACATAGATAGGTAGGCTAGAACAGTAACTGTGCTACTAACCATACCCAAGGACTCCGAGTTTGTTGGCGCTTTCCATTTTGCTCTATGAGTTCATGGGGACCTAACCCTAACCCTAGGTGGAATTTTCCTCCTATGGGATTTTCCCATGTAGTTTACCAGGAAACATAGATAGGGCGGCCTATTAAATTAAGTGCCCTTCTAATTATACCCAAGCACTCCGAGTTTGTTGGCGCTGTCCATTTTGCTCGATGAGTTCATGGGGACCTAACCCTAACCCTAAGTGAAATTTTCCTCCTATTGGATTTTCCTATGTAGTTTACCGGGAAACATAGATATCGCACCCTAGAAAAGTAAGTGCCCTCTGAACCATACACAAGCACTCCAAGTTTGTTGGCTGTGTCCATTTTGCTCTATGAGTTCATGGGGACCTAACCCTAACCCTAAGTGGAATTTTCCTCCTATGGGATTTTCCCATGTAGTTTACCAGGAAACATAGATAGCGCAGCCTGGAAAAATAAGTGCCCTCTGAACCATACCCAAGCACTCCGGGTTTGTTGGTGCTGTCCATTTTGCTCTATGAGTTCATGGGGACCTAACCCTAACCCTAAGTGGAATTTTCCTCCTATGGGATTTCCCCATGTATTTTACCAGGAAACATAGATAGGGCGGCCTATTAAATTAAGTGCCCTTCTAACCATACGCAAGAACTCTGAGTTTGTTGGCGCTGTCAATTTTGGTCTATGAGTTCATGGTTAATTAAACCTAACCTTAAGTGGAATTTTCTTCTAATGGGATTTTCCTAAGTAGTTTACAAGAAAACCTAAATAGCGCAGCCTAGAAAATTAAGTGCCCTCCTAAGTATACCCAAGCATTCCGAGTTTGTTGGCGCTGTCCATTTTGCTCTATGAATTCATGGTGACCTAACCCTAACCCTAAGTGTAATTTTCCTCCTATGGGATTTTCCCATGTATTTTGCCAGGAAAGATAGATATCGCAGCCTAGAAAAGCAAGTGCCCACCGAATCATACACAAGCACTCCGAGTTTGTTGGCGCTGTCCATTTTGCTCTATGAGTTCATGTTTAATTAACCCTAACCCTTAGTGGAATTTTCCTCCTAAGGGATTTTCCTATGTAGTTTACCAGGAAACATAGATAGCGCAGCCTAGGAAATTAAGTGACCTCCTAACCAGACCCAAGCACTTCGAATTTTTTGATGCTGTCCATTTTGCTCTAGAAGTTCATGGTGACCTAACCCTAACCCTAAGTGGAATTTTTCTCCTATGAGATTTTCCCATGTATTTTACCAGGAAACATAGATAGGTAGCCTACAAAAGTAAGTGCCCTCCTAACCATACCTAAGCACTTCGAATTTTTTGATGCTGTCCATTTTCCTCTAGAAGTTCATGGTGACCTAACCCTAACCCTAAGTGGAATTTTCCTCCTACGGGATTTTCCCATGTAGTTTACCCGGAAACATAAATAGCGCAGCGTAGAAAAATAACTGCCCTCCGAACCATACCCAAGCACTTCGAATTTGTTGACGCTGTCCATTTTGCTTTATGAGTTCATGGTGACCGAACCCAAACCCTAAGTGGAATTTTCCTCCTATCATATTTTCCCATGTATTTTACCAGGAAACATAGATGGGCAGCCTAGAAAATTAAGGGACCTCCTAACCATACCCAAGCACTCCGAGTTTGTTGGCGGTGTCCATTTTGCTCTGTGACTTCATGGTGACCTAACCCTAACCCTAAGTGGAATTTTCCTCCTATGGGATTTTCATATGTACTTAAGCAGGAAACATAGATAGGGCAGGGTAGAAAATTAACTGTTCTACTAACCATACGTAAGAACACCGAGTTTGTTGGCGATGTCCATTTTGCTCTATGAGTTCATGGTGACCTAACCCTAACCCTAAGTGGAATTTTCCTCATGTGGGATTTTCCCATATAGTTTACCAGGAAACCTAAATAGGGCGACCTAGAAAATTAAGTGCCCTCCTAAGTATACCCAAGCATTCCGAGTTTGTTGGCGCTGTCCATTTTGCTCTATGAATTCATGGTGACCCAACCCTAACCCTAAGTGGAATTTTCCTCATGTGGGATTTTCCCATATAGTTTACCAGGAAACCTAAATAGGGCGGCCTAGAAAATTAAGTTCCCTCCTAAGTACACCCAAGCACTCTGAGTTTGTTGGTGCTGTCCATTTTGCTCTATGAGTTCATGGTTAATTAACCCTAACCTTAAGTGTAATTTTCCTCCTATGGGATTTTCCCATGTATTTTACCAGGAAACATAGATAGGCAGCCTAGAAAATTAAGTGACCTCCTAACCATACCCAAGCACTCCGAGTTTGTTGGCGGTCTCCATTTTGCTCTGTGAGTTCATGGTGACCTAACCCTAACCCTAAGTGTAATTTTCCTCCTATGGGATTTTTCCATGTATTTTACCAGGAAACATAGATAGGGTAGGCTAGAAAAGTTACTCTCCTACTAACCATACCCAAGGACTCCGAGTTTGTTGGTGCTTTCCATTTTGCTCCATGAGTTCATGGGGACCTAACCCTAACCCTAAGTGGAATTTTCCTCCTGTGGGATTTTCCCATGTATTTTACCAGGAAACATAGATAGGGCGGCCTATTAAATTAAGTGCCCTTCTAACCATACCCAAGCACTCTGAGTTTGTTGGCGCTATTTAGGTTTCCTGGTAAACTACATGGGAAAATCCCATAGGTGGAAAATTCCACTTAAGGTTATGGTTAATTAACCATGAACTCACAGAGCAAAATTGACAGCGCCAACAAACTCAGAGTGCTTGGGTATGGTTAGAAGGGCACTTACTTTTCTAGGCTGCTCTATCTATGTTTCCTGGTAAAATACATGGAAAAATCCCATTCGAGAAAAATTACACTTAGGGTTAGGGTTAGGTCACCATGAACTCATAGAGAAAAACAGACATCGCCAACAAACTCGGTGTTCTTATGTATGGTTAGTAGGACAGTTACTTTTCTAGCCTGCCCTATCTATGTTTCCTGGTAAACTACATGGGAAAATCCCATAGGAGGAAAATTCCACTTAGGGTTAGGGTTAGGTCACCATGAACTCACAGAACAAAATGGACACCGCCAACAAACTCGGAATGCTTGGGTATGGTTAGGAGGGAACTTACTTTTCTAGGCTGCACTATTTATGTTTCCTGGTAAAATACATGGGAAAATCCCATAGGAGGAAAATTCCACTTAGGGTTAGGGTTAGGTCCCCATGAACTCATAGAGCAAAATGGACATCGCCAAGAAACTCGGTGTTCTTGTGTATGGTTCGGAGGGCAGTTACTTTTCTAGGCTGCTCATCTATGTTTCCTGGTAAAACAAATGGGAAAATCCCATAGGAGGAAAATTCCACTTAGGGTTAGGGTTAGGTCTGCATGAACTCATAGAGCAAAATGGACAGCCCCAACAAACTCGGAGTCCTTGGGTATGGTTCGGAGGGCACTTACTTTTCTAGGCTGCCTATCTATGTTTCCTGGTAAACTACATAGGAAAATCCCATAGGAGGAAAATTCCACTTAGGGTTAGGGTTAATTAACCATGAACTCATAGAGCAAAATGGACAGCGCCAACAAACTCGGAGTGCTTGGGTATGGTTAGAAGGGCACTTAATTTAATAGGCCGCCCTATTTAGGTTTCCTGGTAAAATACATGGGAAAATCCCACATGAGGAAAATTCCACTTAGGATTAGGGTTAGGTCAGCATGAATTCATAGAGCAAAATGGACACCGCCAACAAACTCGGAGTGCTTGGGTATGGTTAGGAGGTTACTTAATTTTCTAGGCTGCCTATCTATGTTTCCTGGTGTAATACACGGGAAAATCCCATAGGAGGAAAATTCCACTTAGGGTTTTGGTTCGGTCACCATGAACTCACAGAGCAAAATGGACACCGCCAAGAAACTCGGAGTGCTTGGTTATGGTTAGGAGGCCACTTAATTTTCTAGGCTGCACTATTTAGGTTTCCTGGTAAACTACAGGGGAAATTCCCATAGGAGGAAAATTCCACATAAGGTTAGGTTTAATTAACCATGAACTCATAGAGCAAAATTGAAAGTGCCAACAAACTCAGCGTGCTTGGGTATGTTTAGAAGGGCACTTAAGTTAATAGGCCGCCCTATCTATGTTTCCTGGTAAAATACATGGGAAAATCCCATAGGAGGAAAATTCCACTTAGGGTTAGGGTTAGGTCCCCATGAACTCATAGAGCAAAATGGGCAGCGCCAACAAACTCGGAGTCCTTGTGTATGGTTAGTAGGACAGTTACTTTTCTAGCCTACCCTATCTATGTTTTTTGGTAAACTACATGGGAAAATCCCATAGGAGGAAAATTCCACTTAGGGTTAGGGTTAGGTCCCCATGAACTCATAGAACAAAATGGGCAGCGCCAACAAACTCAAAGTGCTTGGGTATGGTTCGGAGGGCACTTATTTTTCTAGGCTTCGCTATTTATGTTTCCTCGTAAAACACATGGGAAAATTCCACAGGAGGAAAATTCCAGTTAGGGTTAGGGTTAGGTCACCATGAACTCAAAGAGTAAAATGGACAGCGTCAAAAAATTCGAAGTACTTGGGTTAGGTTAGAAGGGCACTTACTTCTCTAGGCTGCCTATCTATGTTTCCTGGTAAAATACATGGGAAAATCCCATAGGAGGAAAATTCCACTTAGGGTTAGGGTTAGGTCCCCATGAACTCACAGAGCAAAATGGACACCGCCAACAAACTCGGAGTGCTTGGGTATGGTTCGGAGGGCACTTTTTTTTCTAGGCTGCGCTATTTATGTTTCCTCGTAAAACACATGGGAAAATGCCACAGGAGGAAAATTCCACTTAGGGTTAGGGTTAGGTCCCCATGAACTCATAGGGAAAAATGGACAGCCTCAAAAAATTCGAAGTGCTTGGGTATGGTTAGGAGGGCACTTACTTTTCTAGGCTGCCTATCTATGTTTCCTGGTAAAATACATGGGAAAATCCCATTCGCAGGAAAACCCACTTAGAGTTAGGGTTGGTTTCCATAAATTCATTGCGGAAAATGGACATCACCAGTGGATTCACAGGGAATGGCAATGGTTATGACCGTGCATTTTTTTTAATGTATCTTATCTACATCTCCTGCTGAAATACATGGGAACATCCCATTGGCGGATTAGGGTTAGGTTTCCATAAATTCGTAGAGTGAAATGGACATCGCCAATGGATTTGGAGTTCATGGCAATGGTTTGTAGCATCCATTTCTTTTTAGCCTGACTTATCTACATGTCCTTGTGAAATACATGGGAAAAAATCATTGCCGGGAAAACCCACTTAGGGTTAGGGTTAGGTTTCCCTAAATTTGTAGAGAGAAATGGACATCACCAATGGATTCGGAGCACGTGGCATTGGTTAGGAGAGTTCATTTCTTTTTAGCCTGTCTTATCTACATTTTCTGGTGAAATGCATGGGAAAATCCCATTGGCGGGAAAACCTACTTAGGGTTAGGGTTGGTTTTTCATAAATTCAGAGAGTGAAATGTACATCACCAAGGATTTGCAGCTCATGGCCATTGTTAGGAGCATGCATTAAATTTTAGCCTGCCTTATCTAAATTTCGTGGTGAAATACATGGGAAAATCTAATTTGCGGGAAATCCCTCTTAGGTTTAGGGTTAGGTTTCCGTAAATTTGTAGAGCGAAATGGACATCCCCAATGGATTTGGAGTGCATGGCAATGGTTATGATCTTCCATTTCTTTTTAGCCTGCCTTATCTACATGTCCTGGTAAAATACATGGGAAAATCCCATTCGCCGGAAAACCCTCTTAGAGTTAGGGTTGGTTTCCATAAATTCATTGCGCAAAATGGACATCAACAGTGGATTGACAGGGAATGGCAATGGTTATGAGCTTGCATTTCTTTTTAACGTATCTTATCTACATCTCCTGCTGAAATACATGGGAACATCCCATTGGCGGATTTCGGTTAGGTTTCCATAAATTCGGAGAGTGAAATGGTCATCATCAATGGATTTGGAGTGCATGGCAAAGGTTTGTAGCATGCATTTCTTTTTAGCCTGACTATTCTACATGTCCTTGTGAAATACATGGGAAAAAAACATTGCTGGGAAAACACTCTTAGGGTTAGGGTTAGGTTTCCCTAAATTTGTGGAGCGAAGTGGACATCACCAATAGATTTGGAGCACATGGCAATGGTTAGAAGCATGTATTTCTTTTTAGCCTTTCTTATCTACATTTCCTAGTGAAATGCATGGGAAAATCCCTTTGGCGGAAAAACCCACTTAGCGTTAGGGTTAGATTTCCGTAAATTTGTAGAGCGAAACGGACATCACCAATGGATTTGGAGCGCATGGCAATGGTTAGGAGTGTGCATTTCTTTCTAGCCTGTCTTATCTACATTTCCTAGCGAAATACATGGGAAAATCCCTTTGGCAGGAAAATCCACTTAGGGTTAGGGTTAGGTTTCCGTAAATTTGTAGAGTGAAATGGACATCACCAATGGATTCAGAGCGCATGGCAATGGTTAGGAGTGTGGATTTCTTTTTAGCCTGCCTTATCTACATGTCCTGGTGAAATACATGGGAATATCCCATTCGCAGGAAAACCCACGTAGGGTTAGGGTTGGGTTCCATAAATTCATTTCACGAAATAGATATCACCAATGGATTTGCAGAGAATGGCAATGATTAGGAGCGTTCATATCTTTTTAGCCTGCCTTTTCTACGTATCCTAGTGAAATGTATGGGAAAATCCCATTGGCGGGAAACCCCACTTAGGGTTAGGGTTAGGTTTCCCTAAATTCGTAGAGGGAAATGGACATCACCAATGGATGTGGAGAGCATGGCAATGGTTATGATCATGCATTTCTTTTTAGCCTGCCTGATCTACATGTCCTGGTGAAATACATGGGAAAATTCCATTGGCGGGAAAACCCACTTAGGGTTAGGGTTAGATTTCCATAAATTCGTAGAGTGAAATGCACATCAACAATGGATTTAGGAGTGCATGGCAATGGTTAGGAGCATTCATGTCTTTTTAGCCTTCCTTATCTACATTTCCTAGTGAAATGCATGGGAAAATCCCATTGGCAAGAAAACACACTTAGGGTTAGAGTTAGGCTTCCGTAAATTTTTAGAACAAAATGGACATCACCCATGGATTTGGAGCACATGGCAATGTTTAGGAGCTTGAATTTCTTTTTAGCATGCCTTATTTACATTTAATAGTGAAATACATGGGAAAATACCATTGGAGGGAAAACCCACTTAGGGTTAGAGTTAGGTTTCCGTAAATTTGTAGAGCGAAATGGACATCACCAATCGATTCAGAGAATATGGCAATGGTTAGGAGCATACATTTCTTTTTCACCTGCCTTATCTAAATTTCGTGGTGAAATACATGGGAAAAACTATTGCGGGGAAAACCCACTTAGGGTTAGGGTTAGGTTTCTGTAAATTCGTAGAGCGAAATGGACATCACCAATGGATTTGGAGAGCATGGCAATGGTGATGATCACGCATTTCTTTTTAGCCTTTCTCATCTACATGTCGTGGTGAAATACATGGGAAAATCCCATTCGCGGGAAAACCCACTTAGGGTTAGGTTTAGGTTTCTGTAAATTCATAGAGCAAGATGGACATCACCGATGGATTCGGAGCACGTGGCAGTGGTTAGGAGAGTTCAATTCTTTTTAGCCTGCCTTATCTACATTTTCTGGTGAAATACATGGGAAAATCCCATTGGCGGGAAAACCCACTTCGATTTAGGGTTGGTGTTCCATAAATTCATAGAGCGAAATGGACATCACCAATGGATTCGCAGCGCATGACAATTGTTAGGAGCATGCATTACATTTTAGCCTGCCTTATCTAAATTTCCTGGTGAAATGCATAGGAAAATACCATTGGCGGGAAAACCCACTTAGCGTTTGGGTTAGGTTTCCATAAATTCGTATAGTGAAATGGACATCATCAATGGATTTGTAGAGTGTGGCAATGGTTAGGAGCGTTCATTTCTTTTTAGCCTGCCTTATCTACATTTCCTGGTGAAATACATGGGAACATACCTTTGGCGGGAAAACCCACTTAGGGTTAGGGTTAGGCTTCTGTTAATTCGCAGAGTGAAATGGACATCACCAACAGATTTGGAGCACATGGCAATGGTTAGGAGCATGCATTTCTTTTTCGCCTGCCTTATCTACATTTCCTGTTGAAATACAAGGGAAAAATCTATTGCCGCGAAAACACACTTAGGGTTAGGTTTGTTTTCCATAAATTCATTGCGTGAAATGGACATCACCAATGAATTCACAGGGAATGGCAATGGTTAGGGGTGTGCATTACTTTTTAGCCTGCCTTATCTACATTCTCTGGTGAAATACATGGGAAAATACCATTGGCGGGAAAACCCACTTAGAGTTAGGATTAGGTTTCTGTAAATTTGTAGAGCGAGATGGACATCACCAATGGATTCGGAGCACGTGGCAAAGGTTAGGAGAGTTCATTTCTTTTTAGCCTGCCTTATCTACATTTTCTGGTGAAATACATGGGAAAATCGCATTGGCGGGAAAACACACTTAGGGTTAGGGTTGGTTTCCATAAATTCATTGCGCAAAAAGGACATCACCAATGGATTCACAGGGAATGGCAATGGTTAGTAGCGTGCATCTCTTTTTAGCCTGCCTTATCTACATTATCTGGTGAAATACATGGGAAAATACATTTTGCGGGAAAAACCACTTAGGGTTAGGTTTCTGTAAATTTGTAGAGCGAGATGGACATCACCAATGGATTCGGAGCACGTGGCAATGGTTAGGAGAGTTCATTTCTTTTTAGCCTGCCTTATCTACATTTCCTGTTGAAATACATGGGAAAAATCCATTGCCGCGAAAACACACTTAGGGTTAGGTTTGGTTTCCATAAATTCATTGCACGAAATGGACATCACCAATGAATTCACAGGGAATGGCAATGGTTAGGGGTGTGCATTACTTTTTAGCCTGCCTTATCTAAAGTTCCTGGTGAAATACATGGGAATATACCATTGGCGGGAAAACCCACTTAGTGTTTGGTTGGTTTCCATAAATTTATTGTGCGAAATGGACATCACCAATGGATTCACATGGAATGGCAATGGTTAGGAGCGTTCATTTCTTTTTATCCTGCCTTATCTATATTTCCTAGTGAAACGCATGGGAAAATCCCATTGCCGGGAAAACACACTTAGGGTTAGCGTTGGTTTCCATAAATTCATTGCGCAAAATGGACATCACCAATGGATTCATAGGGAATGGAAATGGTTAGTAGCGTGCACCTCTTTTTAGCCTGCCTTATCTACATTCTCTTGTGAAATACATGGGAAAATCCTATTGGCGGGAAAACCAACTTAGGGTTTGGGTTGGTTTCCATAAATTCATTGTGCGAAATAGACATCACCAATGGATTCACATGGAATGGCAGTGGTTAGGAGCGTTCATTTCTTTTTAGCCTACCTTATCTACATTTCCTGCTGATATACATGGGGAAATACCGTTGGCGGGAAAACCCACCTAGGGTTAGGGTTAGGTTGCCATAAATTCATAGAGCGAAGTGGACATCACCAATAGATTCGCAGCGCATGGCAATGGTTAGGAGCATGCATTACATTTTAGCCTGCCTTATCTAAATTTCCTGGTGAAATGCATAGGAAAATCCCATTGGCGAGAAAACCCACTTAGCATTTGGGTTAGGTTTCCATAAATTCGTATAGTGAAATGGACATCATCAATGGATTTGTAGAGTTTGGCAATGGTTAGGAGCGTTCATTTCAATTTAGCCTGCCTTATCTACATTTCCTGGTGAAATACATGGGAAAATCCTATTGGCGGGAAAACCCACTTAGGGTTTGGTTTGGTTTCCATAAATTCATTGTGCGAAATAGATATCACCAATGGATTCACAGGGAATGGCAATGGTTAGGAACATTCATTTCTTTTTAGCCTGCCTTATCTACATTTCCTAGTGAAACGCATGGGAAAATCCCATTACCGGGAAAACACACTTATGGTTAGGTTTGGTTTCCATAATTTCATTGCGTGAAATGGACATCACCAATGAATTCACAGGGAATGGCAATGGTTAGGGGTGTGCATTACTTTTTAGCCTTCCTTATCTAAATTTCCTGGTGAAATACATGGGAAAATACTATTGGCGGGAAAACCCACTTAGTGTTTGGTTGGTTTCCATAAATTTATTGTGCGAAATGGACATCACCAATGGATTCACATGGAATGGCAATGGTTAGGAGCGTTCATTTCTTTTTATCCTGCCTTATCTATATTTCCTAGTGAAACGCATGGGAAAATCCCATTGCCGGGAAAACACACTTAGGGTTAGCGTTGGTTTCCATAAATTCATTGCGCAAAATGGACATCACCAATGGATTCATAGGGAATGGAAATGGTTAGTAGCGTGCACCTCTTTTTAGCCTGCCTTATCTACATTCTCTTGTGAAATACATGGGAAAATCCTATTGGCGGGAAAACCAACTTAGGGTTTGGGTTGGTTTCCATAAATTCATTGTGCGAAATAGACATCACCAATGGATTCACATGGAATGGCAATGGTTAGGAGCGTTCATTTCTTTTTAGCCTACCTTATCTACATTTCCTGCTGATATACATGGGGAAATACCGTTGGCGGGAAAACCCACCTAGGGTTAGGGTTAGGTTGCCATAAATTCATAGAGCGAAGTGGACATCACCAATAGATTCGCAGCGCATGGCAATGGTTAGGAGCATGCATTACATTTTAGCCTGCCTTATCTAAATTTCCTGGTGAAATGCATAGGAAAATCCCATTGGCGGGAAAACCCACTTAGCGTTTGGGTTAGGTTTCCATAAATTCGTATAGTGAAATGGACATCATCAATGGATTTGTAGAGTTTGGCAATGGTTAGGAGCGTTCATTTCAATTTAGCCTGCCTTATCTACATTTCCTGGTGAAATACATGGGAAAATCCTATTGGCGGGAAAACCCACTTAGGGTTTGGTTTGGTTTCCATAAATTCATTGTGCGAAATAGACATCACCAATGGATTCACAGGGAATGGCAATGGTTAGGAACATTCATTTCTTTTTAGCCTGCCTTATCTACATTTCCTAGTGAAACGCATGGGAAAATCCCATTACCGGGAAAACACACTTATGGTTAGGTTTGGTTTCCATAATTTCATTGCGTGAAATGGACATAACCAATGAATTCACAGGGAATGGCAATGGTTAGGGGTGTGCATTACTTTTTAGCCTTCCTTATCTAAATTTCCTGGTGAAATACATGGGAAAATACTATTGGCGGGAAAACCCACTTAGTGTTTGGTTGGTTTCCATAAATTCCTTGTGCGAAATGGACATCACCAATGGATTCACATGGAATGGCAATGGTTAGGAGCCTTCATTTCTTTTTAGCCTGCCTTTTCTACATTTCCTGGTGAAATACATGGGAAAATACCATCGGCGGGAAAACCCACTTAGGGTTAGGGTAAGGTTTCTGTAAATTTGTGGAGCGAGATGGACATCACCAATGGATTCGGAGCATGTGGAAATGGTTAGGAGAGTTCATTTCTTTTTAGCCTGCCTTATCTACATTTTCTATTGAAATACATGGGAAAATCGCATTGGCGGGAAAGCCCACTTAGGGTTAGGGTTGTTTTCCATAAATTCATTGCGCAAAATGGACATCACCAATGGATTCACAGGGAATGGCAATGGTTAGTAGCATCCATCTCTTTTTAGCCTGCCTTATCTACATTCTCTGGTGAAATACATGGGAAAATCCTATTGGCGGGAAAACCCACTTAGGGTTAGGGTTGGTTTCCATAAATTCATTGTGCGAAATAGACATCACCAATGAATTTACAGGGAATGGCAATGGTTAGGAACATTGATTTCTTTTTAGCCTGCCTTATCTACATTTCCTAGTGAAACGCATGGGAAAATCCCATTGCCGGGAAAACACATTTAGGGTTAGGGTTGGTTTCCATAAATTCATTGCGTGAAATGGACATCACCAATGAATTCACAGGGAATGGCAATGGTTAGGGGTGTGCATTACTTTTTTGCCTGCCTTATCTAAATTTCCTGGTGAAATACATGGGAATATACCATTGGCGGGAAAACCCACTTAGGGTTAGGGTTAGGTTTCCGTAAATTCGTAGAGCGAAATGGAAATCACCAATAGATTTGGATTGCATGGCAATGGTTAGGACCGTTCATTGTTTTTAGCCAGCCTTATGTACATGTCCTGGTGAAATACATGGGAAAATCCCATTGGAGGGAAAACATATTTAGGGTTAGGGTTAGGTTTCCATAAAATCGTACAGGAAATGGACATCACCAATGGATTTGGAGTGCATGGCAATGGTTAGGAGCATTTATTTCTTTTTAGCCTGCCTTATGTACATTTCCTGGTGAAAGACATGGGAAAATAACATTGGCGGGAAAACCCATTTAGGGTTAGGGTTAGGTTTCTGTAAATTTATAGAGCGAAATGGATATCACCAATGGATTCGCAGCGCATGGCAATGGTTAGGAGCATTCATTAAATTTAGCCTCCCTTATCTACATTTCCTAATGAAATGCATGGGAAAAATCCATTGCCGGGAAAGCCCACTTAGTGTTAGGGTTGGTTTCCATAAATTCATTGCGCAAAATGGACATCACCAATGGATTCACAGGGAATGGCAATGGTTAGTAGCATGCACCTCTTTTTAGCCTGCCTTATCTACATTCTCTGGTGAGATACATGGGAAAATCCTATTGGCGGGAAAACCAACTTAGGGTTTGGGTTGGTTTCCATAAATTCATTGTGCGAAATAGACATCACCAATGGATTCACATGGAATGGCAATGGTTAGGAGCGTTCATTTCTTTTTAGCCTACCTTATCTACATTTCCTGGTGATATACATGGGGAAATACCGTTGGCGGGAAAACCCACTTAGCGTTTGGGTTAGGTTGCCATAAATTCGTATAGTGAAATGGACATCATCAATGGATTTGTAGAGTTTGGCAATGGTTAGGAGCGTTCATTTCTTTTTAGCCTGCCTTATCTACATTTCCTAGTGAAACGCATGGGAAAATCCCATTACCGGGAAAACACACTTATGGTTAGGTTTGGTTTCCATAATTTCATTGCGTGAAATGGACATCACCAATGAATTCACAGGGACTGGCAATGGTTAGGGGTGTGCATTACTTTTTAGCCTTCCTTATCTAAATTTCCTGGTGAAATACATGGGAAAATACTATTGGCGGGAAAACCCACTTAGTGTTTGGTTGGTTTCCATAAATTCCTTGTGCGAAATGGACATCACCAATGGATTCACATGGAATGGCAATGGTTAGGAGCCTTCATTTCTTTTTAGCCTGCCTTTTCTACATTTCCTGGTGAAATACATGGGAAAATACCATCGGCGGGAAAACCCACTTAGGGTTAGGGTAAGGTTTCTGTAAATTTGTGGAGCGAGATGGACATCACCAATGGATTCGGAGCATGTGGAAATGGTTAGGAGAGTTCATTTCTTTTTAGCCTGCCTTATCTACATTTTCTATTGAAATACATGGGAAAATCGCATTGGCGGGAAAGCCCACTTAGGGTTAGGGTTGTTTTCCATAAATTCATTGCGCAAAATGGACATCACCAATGGATTCACAGGGAATGGCAATGGTTAGTAGCATCCATCTCTTTTTAGCCTGCCTTATCTACATTCTCTGGTGAAATACATGGGAAAATCCTATTGGCGGGAAAACCCACTTAGGGTTAGGGTTGGTTTCCATAAATTCATTGTGCGAAATAGACATCACCAATGAATTTACAGGGAATGGCAATGGTTAGGAACATTGATTTCTTTGTAGCCTGCCTTATCTACATTTCCTAGTGAAACGCATGGGAAAATCCCATTGCCGGGAAAACACATTTAGGGTTAGGGTTGGTTTCCATAAATTCATTGCGTGAAATGGACATCACCAATGAATTCACAGGGAATGGCAATGGTTAGGGGTGTGCATTACTTTTTTGCCTGCCTTATCTAAATTTCCTGGTGAAATACATGGGAATATACCATTGGCGGGAAAACCCACTTAGGGTTTGGGTTAGGTTTCCATAAAATCGTACAGGAAATGGACATCACCAATGGATTTGGAGTGCATGGCAATGGTTAGGAGCATTTATTTCTTTTTAGCCTGCCTTATGTACATTTCCTGGTGAAAGACATGGGAAAATAACATTGGCGGGAAAACCCATTTAGGGTTAAAGTTAGGTTTCTGTAAATTTATAGAGCGAAATGGATATCACCAATGGATTCGCAGCGCATGGCAATGGTTAGGAGCATTCATTAAATTTAGCCTCCCTTATCTACATTTCCTAATGAAATGCATGGGAAAAATCCATTGCCGGGAAAGCCCACTTAGGGTTAGGGTTGGTTTCCATAAATTCATTGCGCAAAATGGACATCACCAATGGCTTCACAGGGAATGGCAATGGTTAGTAGCATGCACCTCTTTTTAGCCTGCCTTATCTACATTCTCTGGTGAGATACATGGGAAAATCCTATTGGCGGGAAAACCCACTTAGGGTTTGGGTTGGTTTCCATAAATTCATTGTGCGAAATAGACATCACCAATGGATTCACATGGAATGGTAATGGTTAGGAGCGTTCATTTCTTTTTAGCCTATCTTATCTACATTTCCTGGTGAAATACATGGGAAAATACCGTTGGCGGGAAAACCCACCTAGGGTTTGGGTTAGGTTTCCATAAATTCATAGAGTCAAGTGGACATCACCAATAGATTCGCAGCGCATGGCAATGGTTAGGAGCATGCATTACATTTTAGCCTGCCTTATCTAAATTTCCTGGTGAAATGCATAGGAAAATCCCATTGGCGGGAAAACCCACTTAGCGTTTGGGTTAGGTTTCCATAAATTCGTATAGTGAAATGAACATCACCAACAGATTTGGAGCTCATGGCAATGGTTAGGAGCATGCATTTCTTTTTATCCTGCCTTATCTACATTTCCTGTTGAAATACATTGGAAAATCCCATTGCCGGGAAAACACAGTGTTTGGTTGGTTTCCATAAATTTATTGTGCGAAATGGACATCACCAATAGATTCATATGGAATGGCAATGGTTAGGAGCGTTCATTTCTTTTTAGCCTGCCTTATCTACATTTCCTGTGAAATACATGGGAAAAACCTATTGGCGGGAAAACCCACTTAGGTTTAGGGTTAGGTTTCCATATATTCGTAGAGGAAATGGACATCACCAATGGATTTGGAGTGCATGGCAATGGTTAGGAGCGTTTATGTCTTTTTAGCCTGCCTTATGTACATGTCCTGGTGAAATACATGGAAAATACCATTGGCGAGAAAACCCATTTAGGGTTAGGGTTAGGTTTCTGTAAATTTGTAGAGCGAAATGGACATCACCAATGGATTCTCAGCACATGGCAATGGTTAGGAGCATGCATTAAATTTAGCCTGCCTTATCTACATTTCCTAATGAAATGCATGGGAAAAATCCATTGCCGGGAAAGCCCACTTAGGGTTAGGTTTGGTTTCCATAAATTCATTGCGCAAAATGGACATCACCGATGGATTCACAGGGAATGGCAATGGTTAGTAGCGTCCATCTCTTTTTAGCCTGCCTTATCTATATTCTCTGGTGAGATACATGGAAAAATCCTATTGGCGGGAAAACCCACTTAGGGTTTGGGTTGGTTTCCATAAATTCATTGTGCGAAATAGACATCACCAATGGATTCACATGGAATGGTAATGGTTAGGAGCGTTCATTTCTTTTTAGCCTACCGTATCTACATTTCCTGGTGAAATACATGGGAAAATACCGTTGGCGGGAAAACCCACCTAGGGTTAGGTTTGGTTTCCATAAATTCATTGTGTGAAATGGACATCACCAATGAATTCACAGGGAATGGCAATTGTTAGGAACGTTCATTTCTTTTTAGCCTGCCTTATCTAAATTTCCTGGTGAAATACATGGGAATATACCATTGGCGGGAAAACCCACTTAGTGTTTGGTTGGTTTCCATAAATTTATTGTGCGAAATGGACATCACCAATAGATTGACATGGAATGGCAATGGTTAGGAGCGTTCATTTCTTTTTAGCCTGCCTTATCTACATTTCCTGGTGAAATACATGGGAAAATACCATTGGCGGGAAAACCCACTTAGGGTTTGGGTTAGGTTTCCATAAATTCATAGAGCGAAATGGACATCACCAATGGATTCGCAGCGCATGGCAATTGTTAGGAGCATGGATTACATTTTAGCCTGCCTTATCTACATTTCCAAGTGAAATGCATGGAAAAAATCTATAGCCGGGAAAACCCACTTAGGTTTAGGGTTAGGTTTCCATAAATTCATATAGTGAAATGGACATCACCAATGGATTTGGAGTGCATGGCAATGGTTAGGAGCGTTTATTTCTTTTTAGCCTGCCTTGTCTACATTTCCTGGTGAAATACATGGGAAAATACCATTGGTGGGAAAACCCACTTAGGGTTAGGGTTAGGTTTCTGTAAATTCGTAGAGCGAGATGGACATCACCAATGGATTTGGAGCACATGGCAATGGTTAGGAGAGTTCAATTCCTTTTAGCCTCCCTTATTTACATTTTCTGGTGAAATATATAGGAAAATCCCATTGGCTGGAAAACCAATTTATGGTTAGGGTTAGGTTTCCATAAATTCATAGAGCGAAATGGACATCACCAATGGATTCGCAGCGCATGGCAATTGTTAGGAGCATGCATTACATTTTAGCGTGCCTTATCTACATTTCCTAGTGAAATCCATGGGAAAAATCCATTTGCCGGGAAAACCCACTTAGGGTTAGGGTTAGGTTTCCGTAAATTCGTAGAGCGAAATGGAAATCACCAATAGATTTGGATTGCATGGCAATGGTTAGGACCGTTCATTGTTTTTAGCCAGCCTTATGTACATGTCCTGGTGAAATACATGGGAAAATCCCATTGGAGGGAAAACATATTTAGGGTTAGGGTTAGGTTTCTGTAAATTTGTAGAACGAAATGGAGATCACCAATGGATTCGGAGCACATGGCAATGGTTAGGAGCATGCATTTCTTATTAGCCTGCCTTATCTACATGTCCTTGTAAAATACATGGGAAAAATTCATTGCAGGGAAAACCCACTTAGGGTTAGGGTTAGGTTTCTGTAAATTCGTAGAGCCAAATGGACATCACCAATCGATTTGGAGCACGTGGCAATGTTTAGGAGCGTGCATTTCTTCTTAGCGTGCCTTATCTACATTTCCTGGTGAAATACATGGGAAAATACCTTTGGCGGGAAAACACACTTACGGTTAGGGTTAGGTTTCTGTAAATTCGTAGAGCGAGATGGACATCACCAATGGATTCGTAGCACGTGGCAATGGTTAGGAGAATTCAATTCTTTTTATCCTGCCTTATATACATTTTCTGATGAAATACATGGGAAAATCCCATTGGAGGGAAAACCCACTTAGGGTTAGGGTTGTTTTTCCATAAATCCATAGAGCGAAATGGACATCACCAATAGATTAGCAGCGCACGGCAATTGTTAGGAGCATGCATTATATTTTAGCCTGCCTTATCTACATTTCCTAGATTCTTGGCGGTGTCCATTTTGCTCTGTGAGTTCATGGTGACATAACCCTAACTCTAAGTGTAATTTTCCTCCTATAGGATTTTCCCATGTATTTTACCAGGAAACATAGATATCACAGCCTAGAAAAGTAAGTGCCCACCGAACGATACACAAGCACTCCGAGTTTGTTGGCGCTGTCCATTTTGCTCTATAAGTTCATGGTGACCTAACCCTAAGTGGAATTTTTCTCCTATAGGATTTTCCCATGTATTTTGCCAGGAAACATAGATATCGCAGCCTAGAAAAGTAAGTGCCCTCCAAAACATACCCAAGCACTTCGAATTTATTAGCTATGTCCATTTTTCTCTATGAGTTCATGGTGACCTAACCCTAAGAGGAATTTTCCTCCTATGGGATTTTCCCATGTAGTTTACCAGGAAACATAAATAGCGCAGCATACAAAAGTAAGTGCCCTCCTAACCATACCCATGCACTCCGACTTTGTTGGCGATGTCCATTTTCCTCTATGAGTTCATGGGGACCTAACCCTAACAGTAAGTGGAATTTTCCTCCTATGGGATTTTACCATGTATTTTACCAGGAAACCTACATAGGGCAGCCTCGAAAATTAAGTGCCCTACTAACCATTCCCAAGCACTCCGAGTTTCTTGGCGCTGTCCATTTTGCTCTATGAATTCATGGTGACCTAACCCTAACCCGAAGTGGAATTTTCCTCATGTGGGATTTTCCCATGTATTTTACCAGGACACCTATATAGGGCGGCCTATTAAATTAAGTGCCCTTCTAACCGTACCCAAGCACTCTGAGTTTGTTGGCACTGTCCATTTTGCTCTATGAGTTCATGGTTAATTAAACCTAACCCTAAGTGGAATTTATCTCCTATGGGATTTTCCCATGTATTTTACCAGGAAACATAGATATCGCAGCCTAGAAAAGTAAGTGCCCTCTTAACCATACACAAGCACTCCAAGTTTTTTGGCTGTGTCCATTTTTCTCTATGACTTCATGGGGACCTAACCCTAACCCTAAGTGGAATTTTCCTCCTATGGGATTTTCCCATGTAGTTTACCAGGAAACATAGATAGCGCAGCCTGGGAAAATAAGTGCCCTCTGAACCATACCCAAGCACTCCGGGTTTGTTGGTGCTGTCCATTTTGCTCTATCAGTTCATGGGGACCTAACCCTAACCCTAAGTGGAATCTTCCTCCTATGGGATTTTCCCATGTATTTTACCAGGAAAAATAGATAGGCAGCCTAGAAAAGTAACTGCCCTCCTAACCATACCCAAGCACTTCAAATTTTTTGGTGCAGTCCATTTTGCTCTATGAGTTCATGGTAACCTAACCCTAACCCTAAGTGGAATTTTCCTCCTACGGGATTTTCCCAGGTAGTTTACCCTGAAACATAGATAGCGCAGCGTAGAAAAATAACTGCCCTCCGAACAATACCCAAGCACTTTGAATTTGTTGACGCTGTCCATTTTGCTCTATGAGTTCATGGTGACCGAACCAAAACCCTAAGTGGAATTTTCCTCCTATGGGATTTTCCCATGTATTTTACCAGGAAACATAGATAGGCAGCCTAGAAAATTAAGTGACCTCCTAACCATACCCAAGCACTCCGAGTTTGTTGGCGGTGTCCATTTTGCTCTGTGACTTCATGGTGACCTAACCCTAACCCTAACTGGAATTTTTCTCCTATGGGATTTTCATATGTACTTAAGCAGGAAACATAGATAAGGCAGGGTAGAAAAGTAACTGTCCCACTAACCATACGCAAGAACACCGATTTTGTTGGCGATGTCCATTTTGCTCTATGAGTTCATGGTGACCTAACCCTAACCCTCAGTGGAATTTTCCTCCTATGTCATTTTCCCATGTATTTTACCAGGAAACATAAACAGCGGAGCCCAGAAAAGTAAGTGCCCTCCTAAGTATACCCAAGCATTCCGAGTTTGTTGGCGCTGTCCATTTTGCTCTATGAATTCATGGTGACCTAACCCTAACCCGAAGTGGAATTTTCCTCATGTGGGATTTTCCCATGTATTTTACCAGGACACCTATATAGAGCGGCCTATTAAATTAAGTGCCCTTCTAACCGTATCCAAGCACTCTGAGTTTGTTGGAACTGTCCATTTTGCTCTATGAGTTCATGGTTAATTAAACCTAACCCTAAGTGGAATTTATCTCCTATGGGATTTTCCCATGTATTTTACCAGGAAACATAGATATCGCAGCCTAGAAAAGTAAGTGCCCTCTGAACCATACACAAGCACTCCAAGTTTTTTGGCTGTGTCCATTTTGCTCTATGAGTTCATGGGGACCTAGCCCTAACCCTAAGTGGAATTTTCATCCTATGGGATTTTCCCATGTAGTTTACCAGGAAACATAGCTAGCGCAGCCTGGAAAAATAAATGCCCTCTGAACCATACCCAAGCACTCCGGGTTTGTTGGTGCTGTCCATTTTGCTCTATCAGTTCATGGGGACCTAACCCTAACCCTAAGTGGAATTTTCCTCCTATGGGATTTTCCCATGTAGTTTACCAAAAAACATAGATAGGGTAGGCTAGAAAAGTAACTGTCCTACTAACCATACCCAAGGACTCTGAGTTTGTTGGCGCTTTCCATTTTGCTCCATGAGTTCATGGGGACCTAACCCTAACCCTAAGTGGAATTTTCCTCCTGTGGGATTTTCCCATGTATTTTACCAGGAAACATAGATAGGGCGGCCTATTAAATTAAGTGCCCTTCTAACCATACCAAAGCACTCTGAGTTTGTTGGCGCTACTTAGGTTTCCTGGTAAACTACATGGGAAATTCCCATAGGAGGAAAATTCCACTTAAGGTTAGGGTTAATTAACCATGAACTCATAGAGCAAAATTGACAGCGCCAACAAACTCAGAATGCTTGGGTATGGTTAGAAGGGCACTTACTTTTCTAGGCTGCTCTATCCATGTTTCCTGGTAAAATACATGGAAAAATCCCATACGAGGAAAATTACACTTAGAGTTAGGGTTAGGTCACCATGAACTCATAGAGCAAAACGGACATCACCAACAAACTCGGTGTTCTTATGTATGGTTAGTAGGACAGTTACTTTTCTAGCCTGCCCTATCTATGTTTCCTGGTAAACTACATGGGAAAATCCCATAGGTGGAAAATTCCACTTAGGGTTAGGGTTAGGTCCGCATGAACTCATACAGCAAAATGGACGGCGCCAACAAACTCGGAGTGCTTGGGTATGGTTCAGAGGGCACTTACTTTTCTAGGATGCGCTATTTATGTTACCTCGTAAAACACATGGGAAAATCCCACATGAGGAAAATTCCACTTAGGGTTAGGGTTAGGTCACCATGAACTTATAGAGGAAAATGGACAGCGCCAACAAACTTGGAGTGCTTGTGTATGGTTCAGAGGGAACTTACTTTTCTAGGCTGTGATATCTATGTTTCCAGGTAAACTACATAGGAAAATCCCATAGGAGGAAAATTCCACTGAGGGATAGGGTTAGGTCCCCATGAACTCATAGAGCAAAATGGACATCGCCAGCAAACTTGGAGTGCTTGTGTATGGTTCAGAGGGCACTTACTTTTCTAGGCTGCGATATCTATGTTTCCTGGCAAAATACATGGGAAAATCCCATAGGAGGAAAATTCCACTTAGGGTTAGGGTTAGGTCACCATGAACTCACAGAGCAAAATGGACACCGCCAACAAACTCGGAGTGCTTGGGTATGGTTAGGAGGTCACTTAATTTTCTAGGCTGCCTATCTATGTTTCCTGCTGTAATACATGGGAAAATCCCATAGGAGGAAAATTCCACTTAGGGTTTTGGTTCGGTCCCCATGAACTCATAGAGCAAAATGGACAGCGTCAACAAATTCGAAGTGCTTGGGTATGCTTCAGAGGGCACTTATTTTTTTAGGATGCGCTATCTATGTTTCCTGGTAAACTACATGGGAAAATCCCATAGGAGGAAAATTCCACTTAGGGTTAGGGTTAGGTCCCCATGAACTCATAGAGCAAAATGGACAGCGCCAACAAACTCGGAGTGCTTTTGTATGGTTCGGTGGGCACTTACTTTTCTAGGCTGCTCTATCTATGTTTCCTGGTAAAATACATGGGAAAATCCCATAGGAGGAAAATTCCACTTAGGGTTAGGGTTAGGTCCCCATGAACTCATAGAGCAAAATGGACATCGCCAACAAACTCGGAGTGCTTGTGTATGGTTCGGTGGGCACTTACTTTTCTAGGCTGCGATATCTATGTTTCCTGGAAAAATACATGGGAAAATCCCATAGGAGGAAAATTCCACTTAAGGTTAGGTTTAATTAAACATGAACTCATAGAGCAAAATTGACAGCACCAACAAACTCAGCGTGCTTGGTGATGGTTAGAAGTGCACTTAATTTAATAGGCCGCCCTATCTATGTTTCCTGGTAAAATACAAGGGAAAATCCCATAGGAGGAAAATTCGACTTAGGATTAGGGTTAGATCCCAATGAACTCATGGAGCAAAATGGAAAGCGCCAACAAACTCGGAGTCCTTCGGTATGGTTAGTAGGACAGTTATTTTTCTAGCATACCCTATCTATGTTTTTTGGTAAACTACATGGGAAAATCCATAGGAGGAAAATTCCACTTAGGGTTATGGTTAGGTCACCATGAATTCATAGAGCAAAATGGACAGCACCAACAAACCCGGAATGCTTGGGTATACTTAAGAGGGCACATAATTTTCTAGGCCGCCCTATTTAGGTTTCCTTGTAAACTACATGGGAAAATCCCATAGGAGGAAAATTCCAGTTAGGGTTAGGGCAGTGGTTCTCATCCTGTGGGTCGGGACCACATTTGGGGTCGAACGACCATTTCACAGGGGTCGCCAAACAAGGCTGTCCGCCATTTTCTCCCTTTTCTTTGGCCACGCCCCTGGCACCCGGTGATGTATAAGTGGTTGGGGGTCACCAGAACATGGGGAACTGTATTATGGGGTCGCGGCATTAGAAAGGTTGAGAACTACTGGGTTAGGGTTATGTCCCCATTAACTCATAGAGCAAAATGGACAGCGCCAACAAACTTGAAGTGCTTGGGTATGGTTCGGAGGACACTGACTTTTCTAGGCTGCTCTATCTATGTTTCCTGGTAAACTACATGGGAAAATCCCATAGGAGGAAAATTACACTTAGGGTTAGGGTTAGGTCACCATGAACTCACAGAGCAAAATGGACAACGCCAACAAACTCGGAGTGCTTGGGTATGGTTCGGAGGGCACTTATTTTTCTAGGCTGCGCTATTTATGTTTCCTTGTAAAACACATGGGAAAATGCCACAGGAGGAAAATTCCACTTAGGGTTAGGGTTAGGTCACCATGAACTCATAGAGCAAAATGGACAGCGTCATAAAATTCGAAGTGCTTGGGTATGGTTCGGAGGGCACTTACTTTTCTAGGCTGCCTATCTATGTTTCCCCCTTTATGGATTACTGCCTTGTCGTGGCGAAGAGTCTTGCGTAACTCAATGAAGCTATAAGCTATGCCATGCAGGGCCACCCAAGACGTATAGGTTATAGCAGAGAGTTCTGACAAAATGTGATCCACTGGAGAAGGAAATGGCAAACCACTCCAGTATCTTTGCCATGAAAACCCCATGGACAGTAATAAAAGGAAAAAATATATGACGCTGGAAGATGAGCCCCTCAGGTCGGAAGGTGTCCAATATGCTACTGGGGAAGAGCAGAGGGCTAGTACTAGTAGCGCCAGAAAGAATGAAGCGACTGGGCCAAAGCCGAAAGGACGCTCAGCTGTTGATATATCTGGTGGTGAAAGGAAAGTCCGATGCTGTAAAGATTTTTTCTCCATAGGAACCTGGAATGTAAGATCCATGAATCAAGGCAAGCTAGACGTAGTCAAAAAGAGATGACAAGACTGAACATCGACATCTTAGGAATCAGCGAACTAAAATGGATAGGAATGGGTGAATTTAACTCAGATGACCATCAGGTATACTACTGTGGGCAAGAATCCCTCAGAAGAAATGGAGTAGCCTTCATAGTCAATAAAAGAATAGGAAAAGCAATACTGGGATACAATCCCCAAAATGACAGAATGATCTCAATTCGAATCCAAGGCAAACCATTCAATATCACAATAGTCCAAATCTATGCCCCAACCACTGGTGCTGAAGAGGATGAAATTGACCGGTTCTATGAAGCCCTACAGCACCTTATAGAATTAACACCAAAAAATGATGTCCTTATCATCATGGGGGATTGGAATGCTAAGGTAGGAAGCCAAAAGATAACCGGAATAACAGGCAAGTTTGGCCTTGGAGTACAAAATGAAGCAGGGCACAGGCTAATAGAATTTTGTCAAGAGAATACGATGGTCATAACAAACACTCTTTTCCAACAACCCAAGAGACGGCTCTACACATGGACATCACCAGACGGTCAACATAGAAATCAGATTGACTATGTGCTCTGCAGCCAAAGATGGAGAAGCTCTATACAGTCAGTAAAAACAAGACCAGGAGCTGACTGTGGCTCAGATCATGAGCTTCTCGTTGCAAAATTTAGGCTTAAATTGAAAAAAGTAGGGAAAAGCACTAGGCCACTCAGGTATGAACTAAATCATATTCCTGATGAATATACAGTAGAGGTGACAAATAGATTTAAGGAATTAGATCTGATAGACAGAGTGCCTGAAGAACTATGGATGGAAGTTCGCAACATTGTACAAGAGGTAGCAACTAAAACCATCCCAAAGAAAAAGAAATGCAAGAAAGCAAAATGGCTGTCTGAGGAAGCTTTGCAAATAGCTGAGGAAAGAAGGGAAGCGAAAGGCAAAGGAGAAAGAGAAAGATACACCCAATTGAATACAGAATTCCAGAGATAGCTAGAAGAGATAAGAATACCTTCTTAAATGAACAGTGCAAAGAAATAGAAGAAAACAACAGAATAGGGAGGACCAGAGATCTCTTCAAGAAAATTGGAGATATGAAGGGAACGTTTCATGCAAAGATGGGCATGATAAAGGACCAAAATGGCAGAGACCTAACAGAGGCAGAAGAGATTAAGAAGAGATGGCAAAACTACACAGAAGAACTATACAAGAATGAGCTTAACATCCCAGATAACCACAATGAGATGGTCACTGACCTCGAACCAGACATCCTAGAATGTGAAGTGAAATGGGCCTTAGAAAATCTGAGCAACAACAAAGCTAGTGGAGGTGACAGTATTCCAGCTGAGCTATTCAAAATCTTAAAAGACGATGCAGTAAAAGTGCTACACTCAATTTGCCAGCAAATTTGGAAAACTCAACAGTGGCCACAGGATTGGAAAAGGTCAGTTTACATTCCAATTCCAAAGAAAGGCAATGCCAAAGAATGTTCAAACTATCGCACCATTGCACTCATTTCACATGCTAGTAAAGTTATGCTTAAAATCCTACAAGCTAGACTCCAGCAGTATGTGGATCGAGAACTACCAGAAGTACAGGCAGGATTTCGAAGAGGCAGAGGAACTAGAGATCAAATTGCCAACATACGCTGGATCATGGAGAAAGCTAGGGAGTTCCAGAAAAACATCTACTTCTGCTTCATTGACTACGCAAAAGCCTTTGATTGTGTGGATCACAACAAATTGTGGCAAGTTCTTAAAGAGATGGGAGTACCAGACCATCTCATTTGTCTCTTGAGAAACCTATATGCGGGTCAAGAAGCAACAGTGAGAACCGAACACGGAACCACTGACTGGTTCAAAATTGGAAAAGGAGTCCGGCAAGGCTGTATACTGTCGCCCTGCCTATTTAACTTATATGCAGAGCACATCATGAGAAAGGCAGGGCTAGATGAATCAAAAGTTGGAATTAAGATTGCCGGGAGAAATATCAACAACCTAAGATATGCAGATGATACCACTCTAATGGCAGAAAGTGAAGAGGAACTAAAGAGCCTCTTGATGCGGGTGAAGAAGGAGAGTGCAAAAGTTGGCTTGAAACTCAACATTAAGAAAACCAAAATCATGGCATCCGGCCCTCTCAATTCCTGGCAAATAGATGGGGAAGAAATGGAGGTAGTGACAGATTTTATTTTTCTGGGCTCAAAGATCACCTCAGATGGGGACTGCAGCCAAGAAATTAAAAGACGCTTGCTCCTGGGGAGGAAAGCTATGGCAAATCTAAACAGCATTCTAAAAAGCAGAGACATCACCCTGCCAACAAAAGTGCGTATAGTCCAGGCCATGGTTTTCCCAGTTGCAATGTATGGCTGTGAAAGTTGGACCATAAGAAAGGCTGAGCGCAAAAGAATTGAGGCCTTTGAACTATGGTGCTGGAGAAGACTCCTGCGAGTCCCTTGGACTGCAAGGCGTTCAAACCGGTCAGTCCTAGAAGAGATCAACCCCGACTGCTCTTTAGAAGGCCAGATCCTGAAGTTGAAACTCAAGTACTTTGGCCACCTAATGAGAAGGAAGGATTCACTGGAGAAGAGCCTAATGCTGGGAAAGATTGAGGGCAATAGAAGAAGGGGATGACAGAGAATGAGATGGCTGGATGGAGTCACTGAAGCAGTAGGTGTGAATATAAATGGACTCCAGAAGATGGTAGAGGACAGGAAGACCTGGAGGAACATTGTCCATGGGGTCGCGACGGGTCGCACACGATTTCGCAATTAACAACAACAACATCTATGTTTCCTGGTAAAATACATGGGAAAATCCCACAGGAGGAAAATTCCACTTAGGGTTAGGGTTAGGTCACCATGAACTCACAGAGCAAAATGGACACCGCCAAGAAACTCGGAGTGCTTGGTTATGGTTAGGACGCCACTTAATTTTCTAGGCTGCGCTATTTAGGTTTCCTGGTAAACTACATGGGAAATTCCCATAGGAGGAAAATTCCACTTAAGGTTAGGTTTAATTAACCATGAACTCAGAGAGCAAAATTGACAGCGCCAACAAACTCAGCGTGCTAGGGTATGGTTAGAAGGGCACTTAATTTAATAGGCCGCCCTATCTATGTTTCCTGGTAAAATACATGGGAAAATCCCATAGGAGGAAAATTCCACTTAGGGTTAGGGTTAGGTCCCCATGAACTCATAGAGCAAAATTGACAGCGCCAACAAACTCAGCGTGCTAGGGTATGGTTAGAAGGGCACTTAATTTAATAGGCCGCCCTATCTATGTTTCCTGGTAAAATACATGGGAAAATCCCATAGGAGGAAAATTCCACTTAGGGTTAGGGTTAGGTCCCCATGAACTCATAGAGCAAAATGGGCAGCACCAACAAACTCGGAGTGCTTGGGTATGGTTAGTAGGACAGTTACTTTTCTAGCCTACCTTATCTATGTTTTTTGGTAAACTACATGGGAAAATCCCATAGGAGGAAAATTCCACTTAGGGTTAGGGTTAGGTCACCATGAACTCAAAGAGTAAAATAGACAGCGTCAAAAAATTCGAAGTACTTGGGTATGGTTAGAAGGGCACTTACTTCTCTAGGCTGCCTATCTATGTTTCCTGGTAAAATACATGGGAAAATCCCAAAGGAGGAAAATTCCACTTAGGGTTAGGTCCCCATGAACTCATAGAGGAAAATGGGCAGTGCCAACAAATTCGGAGTGCTTGGGTATGGTTCGGAGGACACTTACTTTTCTAGGCTGCCTATCTATGTTTCCTCGTAAAACACATGGAAAAATGCCACAGGAGGAAAATTCCACTTAGGGTTAGGGTTAGGTCACCATGAACTCAAAGAGTAAAATGGACAGCGTCAAAAAATTCGAAGTACTTGGGTATGGTTCGGAGGGCACTTACTTTTCTAGGCTGCCTATCTATGCTTCCTGGTAAAATACATGGGAAAATCCCATAGGAGGAAAATTCAACTTAGGGTTAGGGTTAGGTCCCCATGAACTCACAGATCAAAATGGACACCGCCAACAAACTCGGAGTGCTTGGGTATGGTTCGGAGGGCACTTTTTTTCTAGGCTGCGCTATTTATATTTCCTCGTAAAACACATGGGAAAATGCCACAGGAGGAAAATTCCACTTAGGGTTAGGGTTAGGTCACTATTAACTCATAGAGCAAAATGGACAGCGCCAAAAAATTCGAAGTACTTGGGTATGGTTAGGAGGGCGATTACTTTTCTAGGCTGCCTATCTATGTTTCCTCGTAAAACACATGGGAAAATGCCACAGGAGGAAAATTCCACTTAGGGTTAGGGTTAGGTCACCATGAACTCATAGAGCACAATGGACAGTGTCAAAAAATTCGAAGTGCTTCGGTATGATTAGGAGGGCACTTAATTTTCTAGGCTGCCCTATTTATATTTCCTGGTAAACTACATGGGAAAATCCCATAGGAGGAAAATTCCACTTATGGTTAGGGTTAGGTCCCCATGAACTCAAAGAGGAAAATGGGCAGCGCCAACAAACTCGGAGTACTTGGGTATGGTTCGGAGGACACTTACTTTTCTAGGCTGCGCTATTTATATTTCCTGGTAAACTACATGGGAAAATCCCATAGGAGGAAAATTCCACTTATGGTTAGGGTTAGGTCCCCATGAACTCATAGAGGAAAATGGGCAGCGCCAACAAACTCGGAGTACTTGGGTATGGTTCGGAGGACACTAACTTTTCTAGGCTGCTCTATCTAGGTTTCCTGGTTAAATACATGGGAAAATCCCATAGGAGGAAAATTCCACTTAGGGTTAGGGTTAGGTCCCCATGAACTCACAGATCAAAATGGACACCGCCAACAAACTCGGAGTGCTTGGGTATGGTTCGGAGGGCACTTTTTTTCTAGGCTGCGCTATTTATGTTTCCTCGTAAAACACATGGGAAAATGCCACAGGAGGAAAATTCCACTTAGGGTTAGGGTTAGGTCACTATGAACTCATAGAGCAAAATGGACAGCGCCAAAAAATTCGAAGTACTTGGGTATGGTTAGGAGGGCGATTACTTTTCTAGGCTGCCTATCTATGTTTCCTCGTAAAACACATGGGAAAATGCCACAGGAGGAAAATTCCACTTAGGGTTAGGGTTAGGTCACCATGAACTCATAGAGCACAATGGACAGTGTCAAAAAATTCGAAGTGCTTCGGTATGGTTAGGAGGGCACTTAATTTTCTAGGCTGCCCTATTTATGTCTCCTCGTAAAACACATGGGAAAATGCCACAGGAGGAAAATTCCACTTAGGGTTAGGGTTAGGTCACCATGAACTCATAGAGCAAAATGGACAGCGTCAAAAAATTCGAAGTGCTTGGGTATCGTTAGGAGGGCACTTACTTTTCTAGGCTGACTATCTATGTTTCCTTGTAAAATACATGGGAAAATCCCATAGGAGGAAAATTCCACTTAGGGTTAGGGTTAGGTCCCATGAACTCATGGAGCAAAATGGAAAGCGCCAACAAACTCGGAGTGCTTGGGTATGGTTCGGTGGGCACTTAAATTTCTAGGCTGCAATATCTATGTTTCCTGGCAAAATACATGGGAAAATCCCATAGGAGGAAAATTCCACTTAAGGTTAGGGTTAGCTCACCAAGACCTCACAGAGCAAAATGGACACCGCCAAGAAACTCGGAGTGCTTGTGTATAGTTCGGTGGGCACTTAATTTTCTAGGCTGCGCTATTTAGGTTTCCAGTTAAACTATATGGGAAATTCCCATAGGAGGAAAATTCCACTTAAGATTAGGTTTAATTAACCATGAACTCATAGAGCGAAATTGACAGCGCCAACAAACTCAGAGTGCTTGGGTATGGTTAGAAGGGCACTTAATTTAATAGGCTGCCCTATCTATGTTTCCTGGTAAAATACATGGGAAAATCCCATAGGAAGAAAATTCCACTTACGGTTAGGGTTAGCTCACCAAGAACTCATAGAGCAAAATGGGCAGCGTCAAAAAATTCGAAGTGCTTGGGTATGGTTAGGAGGGCACTTACGTTTCTAGGCTGCCTATCTATGTTTCCTGGTAAAATACATGGGAAAATCCCATAGGAGGAAAATTCCACTTAGGGTGAGGGTTAGGTCACCATGAACTCACAGAGCAAAATGGACACCGCCAAGAAATTCGGAGTGCTTGGTTATGGTTAGGAGGCCACTTAATTTTCTAGGCTGCGCTATTTATTTTCCTGGTAAACTACATGGGAAATTCCCATAGGAGGAAAATTCCACTTAAGGTTAGGGTTAATTAACCATGAACTCATAGAGCAAAATTGACAGCGCCAAAAAACTCAGAGTGCTTGGGTATGGTTAGAAGGGCACTTAATTTAATAGGCCGCCCTATCTATGTTTCCTGGTAAAATACATGGGAAAATCCGACATGAGGAAAATTCCACTTATGGTTAGGGTTAGGTCAGCATGAATTCATAGAGCAAAATGGACACCGCCAACAAACTTGGAGTGCTTGTGTGTGGTTCGGTGGGCACTTACTTTTCTACGCTGCAATATCTATGTTTCCTGGCAAAATACATGGGAAAATCCCATAGGAGGAAAATTATACTTAAGGTTAGGTCACCATGAACTCACAGAGCAAAATGGACACCGCCAAGAAACTTGGAGTGCTTGGTTATGGTTCGAAGGACACTTAATTTTCTAGGCTGCGCTATTTCGGTTTCCTGGTAAACTACATGGGAATTTCCCATAGGAGGAAAATTCCACTTAAGGTTAGGGTTAATTAACCATGAACTCATACAGCAAAATTGACAGTGCCAACAAACTCAGAGTGCTTGGGTATGGTTAGAAGGGCACTTAATTTAATAGGCCGCACTATCTATGTTTCCTGGTAAAATACATGGGAAAATCCCATAGGAGGAAAATTCCACTTAGGGTTAGGGTTAGGTCCCCAAGAACTCATAGAGCAAAATGGACAGCGCCAACAAACTTGGAGTGCTTTTGTATGGTTCGGTGGGCACTTACTTTTCTAGGCTGCGCTATCTATGTTTCCTCGTAAAACACAAGGGAAAATGCCACAGGAGGAAAATTCCACTTATGGTTAGGGTTAGGTCACCATGAACTCATAGAGCAAAATGGACAGCGTCAACAAATTCGAAGTGCTTGGGTATGGTTAGTAGGGCACTTACTTTTCTAGGCTGCCTATCTATGTTTCCTGGTAAAATACATTGGAAAATCACATAGGAGGAAAATTCCACTTAGGGTTAGGGTTAGGTCCCCATGAACGCATAGAGGAAAATGGACAGTGCCAACAAACTCGGAGTGCTTGGGTATGGTTCGATGGGCAATTACTTTTCTAGGCTGCGCTACTTATGTTTCCTCGTAAAACACAAGGGAAAATGCCACAGGAGGAAAATTCCACTTATGGTTAGGGTTAGGTCACCATGAACTCATAGAGCAAAATGGACAGCGTCAACAAATTCGAAGTGCTTGGGTATGGTTAGTAGGGCACTTACTTTTCTAGGCTGCCTATCTATGTTTCCTGGTAAAATACATTGGAAAATCACATAGGAGGAAAATTCCACTTAGGGTTAGGGTTAGGTCCCCATGAACTCATAGAGGAAAATGGACAGTGCCAACAAACTCGGAGTGCTTGGGTATGGTTCGATGGGCAATTACTTTTCTAGGCTGCGCTATTTATGTTTCCTCGTAAAACACAGGGGAAAATGCCACAGGAGGAAAATTCCACTTAGGGTTAGGGTTAGGTCACCATGAACTCATAGAGCAACATGGACAGCGTCAAAAATTCGAAGTGCTTGGGTCTGGTTAGGAGGCACTTACTTTTCTGGGCTGCCTATCTATGTTTCCTGGTAAAATACATGGGAAAATCCCATAGGAGGAAAATTCCACTTAGGGTTAGGGTTAGGTCCCATGAACTCATTGAGCAAAATGGAAAGCGCCAACAAACTCGGAGTGCTTGGGTATGGTTCGGTGGGCACTTAAATTTCTAGGCTGCAATATCTATGTTTCCTGGCAAAATACATGGGAAAATCCCATAGGAGGAAAATTCCACTTAAGGTTAGGGTTAGCTCACCAAGACCTCACAGAGCAAAATGGACACCGCCAAGAAACTCGGAGTGCTTGTGTATAGTTCGGTGGGCACTTAATTTTCTAGGCTGCGCTATTTAGGTTTCCAGTTAAACTATATGGGAAATTCCCATAGGAGGAAAATTCCACTTAAGATTAGGTTTAATTAACCATGAACTCATAGAGCGAAATTGACAGCGCCAACAAACTCAGAGTGCTTGGGTATGGTTAGAAGGGCACTTAATTTAATAGGCTGCCCTATCTATGTTTCCTGGTAAAATACATGGGAAAATCCCATAGGAAGAAAATTCCACTTACGGTTAGGGTTAGCTCACCAAGAACTCATAGAGCAAAATGGGCAGCGTCAAAAAATTCGAAGTGCTTGGGTATGGTTAGGAGGGCACTTACGTTTCTAGGCTGCCTATCTATGTTTCCTGGTAAAATACATGGGAAAATCCCATAGGAGGAAAATTCCACTTAGGGTGAGGGTTAGGTCACCATGAACTCACAGAGCAAAATGGACACCGCCAAGAAATTCGGAGTGCTTGGTTATGGTTAGGAGGCCACTTAATTTTCTAGGCTGCGCTATTTATTTTCCTTGTAAACTACATGGGAAATTCCCATAGGAGGAAAATTCCACTTAAGGTTAGGGTTAATTAACCATGAACTCATAGAGCAAAATTGACAGCGCCAAAAAACTCAGAGTGCTTGGGTATGGTTAGAAGGGCACTTAATTTAATAGGCCGCCCTATCTATGTTTCCTGGTAAAATACATGGGAAAATCCGACATGAGGAAAATTCCACTTATGGTTAGGGTTAGGTCAGCATGAATTCATAGAGCAAAATGGACACCGCCAACAAACTTGGAGTGCTTGTGTGTGGTTCGGTGGGCACTTACTTTTCTACGCTGCAATATCTATGTTTCCTGGCAAAATACATGGGAAAATCCCATAGGAGGAAAATTATACTTAGGGTTAGGTCACCATGAACTCACAGAGCAAAATGGACACCGCCAAGAAACTTGGAGTGCTTGGTTATGGTTCGAAGGACACTTAATTTTCTAGGCTGCGCTATTTCGGTTTCCTGGTAAACTACATGGGAATTTCCCATAGGAGGAAAATTCCACTTAAGGTTAGGGTTAATTAACCATGAACTCATACAGCAAAATTGACAGTGCCAACAAACTCAGAGTGCTTGGGTATGGTTAGAAGGGCACTTAATTTAATAGGCCGCACTATCTATGTTTCCTGGTAAAATACATGGGAAAATCCCATAGGAGGAAAATTCCACTTAGGGTTAGGGTTAGGTCCCCAAGAACTCATAGAGCAAAATGGACAGCGCCAACAAACTTGGAGTGCTTTTGTATGGTTCGGTGGGCACTTACTTTTCTAGGCTGCGCTATCTATGTTTCCTCGTAAAACACAAGGGAAAATGCCACAGGAGGAAAATTCCACTTATGGTTAGGGTTAGGTCACCATGAACTCATAGAGCAAAATGGACAGCGTCAACAAATTCGAAGTGCTTGGGTATGGTTAGTAGGGCACTTACTTTTCTAGGCTGCCTATCTATGTTTCCTGGTAAAATACATTGGAAAATCACATAGGAGGAAAATTCCACTTAGGGTTAGGGTTAGGTCCCCATGAACGCATAGAGGAAAATGGACAGTGCCAACAAACTCGGAGTGCTTGGGTATGGTTCGATGGGCAATTACTTTTCTAGGCTGCGCTATTTATGTTTCCTCGTAAAACACAGGGGAAAATGCCACAGGAGGAAAATTCCACTTAGGGTTAGGGTTAGGTCACCATGAACCCATAGAGCAAAATGGACAGCGTCAAAAAATTCGAAGTGCTTGGGTATGGTTAGGAGGGCACTTACTTTTCTAGGCTGCCTATCTATGTTTCCTTGTAAAATACATGGGAAAATCCCATAGGAGGAAAATTCCACTTAGGGTTAGGGTTAGGTCCCATGAACTCATGGAGCAAAATGGAAAGCGCCAACAAACTCGGAGTGCTTGGGTATGGTTCGGTGGGCACTTAAATTTCTAGGCTGCAATATCTATGTTTCCTGGCAAAATACATGGGAAAATCCCATAGGAGGAAAATTCCACTTAAGGTTAGGGTTAGCTCACCAAGACCTCACAGAGCAAAATGGACACCGCCAAGAAACTCGGAGTGCTTGTGTATAGTTCGGTGGGCACTTAATTTTCTAGGCTGCGCTATTTAGGTTTCCAGTTAAACTATATGGGAAATTCCCATAGGAGGAAAATTCCACTTAAGATTAGGTTTAATTAACCATGAACTCATAGAGCGAAATTGACAGCGCCAACAAACTCAGAGTGCTTGGGTATGGTTAGAAGGGCACTTAATTTAATAGGCTGCCCTATCTATGTTTCCTGGTAAAATACATGGGAAAATCCCATAGGAAGAAAATTCCACTTACGGTTAGGGTTAGCTCACCAAGAACTCATAGAGCAATGGGCAGCGTCAAAAAATTCGAAGTGCTTGGGTATGGTTAGGAGGGCACTTACGTTTCTAGGCTGCCTATCTATGTTTCCTGGTTACATGGGAAAATCCCATAGGGAAAATTCCACTTAGGGTGAGGGTTAGGTCACCATGAACTTGGACACCGCCAAGAAATTCGGAGTGCTTGGTTATGGTTAGGAGGCCACTTATTTTCTAGGCTGCGCTATTTATTTTCCTTGTAAACTACATGGGAAATTC
The DNA here is from genome assembly GCF_016545835.1 of Crotalus tigris. Taxonomy (NCBI): domain Eukaryota; kingdom Metazoa; phylum Chordata; class Lepidosauria; order Squamata; family Viperidae; genus Crotalus; species Crotalus tigris. The sequence goes on along the minus strand of NW_024096478.1, from coordinate 6,391,683 downwards.
CCATAGGAGGAAAATTCCACATGAACTCATAGAGCAAAATTGACAGCGCCAAAAAACTCAGAGTGCTTGGGTATGGTTAGAAGGGCACTTAATTTAATAGGCCGCCCTATCTATGTTTCCTGGTAAAATACATGGGAAAATCCGACATGAGGAAAATTCCACTTATGGTTAGGGTTAGGTCAGCATGAATTCATAGAGCAAAATGGACACCGCCAACAAACTTGGAGTGCTTGTGTGTGGTTCGGTGGGCACTTACTTTTCTACGCTGCAATATCTATGTTTCCTGGCAAAATACATGGGAAAATCCCATAGGAGGAAAATTATACTTAGGGTTAGGTCACCATGAACTCACAGAGCAAAATGGACACCGCCAAGAAACTTGGAGTGCTTGGTTATGGTTCGAAGGACACTTAATTTTCTAGGCTGCGCTATTTCGGTTTCCTGGTAAACTACATGGGAATTTCCCATAGGAGGAAAATTCCACTTAAGGTTAGGGTTAATTAACCATGAACTCATACAGCAAAATTGACAGTGCCAACAAACTCAGAGTGCTTGGGTATGGTTAGAAGGGCACTTAATTTAATAGGCCGCACTATCTATGTTTCCTGGTAAAATACATGGGAAAATCCCATAGGAGGAAAATTCCACTTAGGGTTAGGGTTAGGTCCCCAAGAACTCATAGAGCAAAATGGACAGCGCCAACAAACTTGGAGTGCTTTTGTATGGTTCGGTGGGCACTTACTTTTCTAGGCTGCGCTATCTATTTTTCCTCGTAAAACACAAGGGAAAATGCCACAGGAGGAAAATTCCACTTATGGTTAGGGTTAGGTCACCATGAACTCATAGAGCAAAATGGACAGCGTCAACAAATTCGAAGTGCTTGGGTATTGTTAGTAGGGCACTTACTTTTCTAGGCTGCCTATCTATGTTTCCTGGTAAAATACATTGGAAAATCACATAGGAGGAAAATTCCACTTAGGGTTAGGGTTAGGTCCCCATGAACGCATAGAGGAAAATGGACAGTGCCAACAAACTCGGAGTGCTTGGGTATGGTTCGATGGGCAATTACTTTTCTAGGCTGCGCTATTTATGTTTCCTCGTAAAACACAGGGGAAAATGCCACAGGAGGAAAATTCCACTTAGGGTTAGGGTTAGGTCACCATGAACCCATAGAGCAAAATGGACAGCGTCAAAAAATTCGAAGTGCTTGGGTATGGTTAGGAGGGCACTTACTTTTCTAGGCTGCCTATCTATGTTTCCTGGTAAAATACATGGGAAAATCCCATAGGAGGAAAATTCCACTTAGGGTTAGGGTTAGGTCCCCATGAACTCATTGAGGAAAATGGACAGCGCCAACAAACTCGGAGTGCTTGGGTATGGTTCAGAGGACACCTACTTTTCTAGGCTGCGCTATTTATGTTTCCTCGTAAAACACATGGGAAAATGCCACAGGAGGAAAATTCCACTTAGGGTTAGGGTTAGGTCCCCATGAACTCATAGAGAAAAATGGACAGCGTCAAAAAATTCGAAGTGCTTGGGTATGGTTAGGAAGGCAGTTACTTTTCTAGGCTGCCTATCTATGTTTCCTGGTAAAATACATTGGAAAATCCCATTCGCAGGATAACTTAGGGTTAGGGTTGGTTTCCATAAATTCATTGTGCAAAATGTTCATCACCGGTGGATTCACAGGAAATGGCAATGGTTATGAGCTTGCATTTTTTTTTAATGTATCTTTTCTACATCTCCTGCTGAAATACATGGGAACATCCCATTGGCGGATTACGGTTAGGTTTCCATAAATTCGTAGAGTGAAATGGACATCGCCAATGGATTTGGAGTGCATGGCAATGGTTTGTAGCATCCATTTCTTTTTAGCCTGACTTATCTAGACGTCCTTGTGAAATACATGGGAAAAAAATATTGCCGGGAAAACCCACTTAGGGTTAGGGCTAGGTTTCCCTAAATTTGTAGAGAAAAATGGACATCACCAATAGATTCGGAGCACGTGGCATTGGTTAGGAGAGTTCATTTCTTTTTAGCCTGTCTTATCTACATTTTCTGATGAAAATCCCATTCCGGGAAAGCCCACTTAGGGTTAGGGTTGGTTTCCATAAATTCATTGCGCAAAATGGACATCACCAATGGATTCACAGGGAATGGCAATGGTTATGAGCTTGCATTTCTTTTTAACGTATCTCATCTACATCTCCTGCTGAAATACATGGGAACATCCCATTGGCGGATTTCGGTTAGGTTTCCATAAATTTGGAGAGTGAAATGGACATCATCAATGGATTTGGAGTGCATGGCAAAGGTTTGTATCATGCATTTCTTTTTAGCCTGACTTATCTACATGTCCTTGTGAAATACATGGGAAAAAATCATTGCCGGGAAAACCCACCTAGGGTTAGGGTTAGGTTTCCCTAAATTTGTAGAGCGAAATGGACATCACCAATAGATTTGGAGCACATGGCAATGGTTAGAAGCATGTATTTCTTTTTAGTCTTTCTTATCTACATTTCCTAGTGAAATGCATGGGAGAATCCCTTTGGCGGGAAAACCCACTTAGCGTTAGGGTTAGGTTTCCGTCAATTTGTAGAGCGAAACGGACATCACCAATGGATTTGGAGCGCATGGCAATGGTTAGGAGCCTTCATTTCTTTTTAGCCTGCCTTATCTACATTTCCTGGTGAAATACATGGGAAAATACCATTGGCGGGAAAACCCACTTAGGATTAGGGTTAGGTTTCTGTAAATTTGTAGAGCGAGATGGACATCACCAATGGATTCTGAGCATGTGGCAATGGTTAGGAGAGTTCATTTCTTTTTAGCCTGCCTTATCTACATTTTCTAGTGAAATACATGGGAAAATCCTATTGGCGGGAAAACCGACTTAGGGTTTGGGTTGGTTTCCATAAATTCATTGCGCAAAATGGACATCACCAATGGATTCACAGGGAATGGCAATGGTTAGTAGCGTCCATCTCTTTTTAGCCTGCCTTATCTACATTCTCTGGTGTAATACATGGGAAAATCCTATTGGCGGAAAACCCACTTAGGGTATGGGTTGGTTTCCATAAATTCATTGTGCGAAATAGACATCACCAATGGATTCACAGGGAATGGCAATGGTTAGGAACATTCATTTCTTTTTAGCCTGCCTTATCTACATTTCCTAGTGAAACGCATGGGAAAATCCCATTGCCGGGAAAACACACTTAGGGTTAGGGTTGGTTTCCATAAATTCATTGCGTGAAATGGACATCACCAATGAATTCACAGGGAATGGCAATGGTTAGGGGTGTGCATTACTTTTTAGCCTGCCTTATCTAAATTTCCTGGTGAAATGCATGGGAATATACGATTGGCGGGAAAACCCACTTAGGGTTTGGGTTAGGTTTCCATAAATTCATAGAGTGAAATGGACATCACCAATGGATTCGCAGCGCATGGCAATTGTTAAGAGCATGGATTACATTTTAGCCTGCCTTATCTACATTTCCCAGTGAAATGCATGGAAAAAATCCATAGCCGGTAAAACCCACTTAGGGTTAGGGTTAGGTTTCCATAAATTCGTAGAGGAAATGGACATCACCAATGGATTTGGAGTGCATGGCAATGGTTAGGAGCGTTTATTTCTTTTTAGCCTGCCTTATGTATATGTCCTGGTGAAAGACATGGGAAAATAATATTGGCGGGAAAACCCACTTAGGGTTAGGGTTAGGTTTCTGTAAATTTGTAGAGCGAAATGGACATCACCAATGGATTCGCAGCGCATCGCAATGGCTAGGAGCATGCATTAAATTTAGCCTCCCTTATCTACATTTCCTAATGAAATGCATAGGAAAAATCCATTGCCGGGAAAGCCCACTTAGGGTAAGGGTTGGTTTCCATAAATTCATTGCGCAAAATGGACATCACCAATGGATTCACATGGAATGGCAATGGTTAGGAACGTTCATCTCTTTTTATCCTGCCTTATCTACATTTCCTGGTGAAATACATGGGAAAATACCTTTGACGGGAAAACCCACTTAGGGTTAGGGTTAGGCTTCTGTAAATTAGTAGAGTGAAATGGACATCACCAACAGATTTGGAGTGCATGGCAATGGTTAGGAGCATGCGTTTCTTTTTAGCCTGCCTTATCTACATTTCCTGTTGAAATACATGGGAAAAATCCATTGCCGCGAAAACACACTTAGGGTTAGGTTTGGTTTCCATAAATTCATTGCGTGAAATGGACATCACCAATGAATTCACAGGGAATGGCAATTGTTAGGAACATTCATTTCTTTTTAGCCTGCCTTATCTACATTTCCTAGTGAAACGCATGGGAAAATCCCATTGCCGGGAAAACACACTTAGGGTTAGGGGTGGTTTCCATAAATTCATTGCGTGAAATGGACATCACCAATGAATTCACAGGGAATGGCAATGGTTAGGAGCGTTCATTTCTTTTTAGCCTGCCTTATCTACATTTCCTGGTGAAATACATGGGAAAATACCATTGGCGGGAAAACCCACCTAGGGTTTGGGTTAGGTTTCCATAGATTCACAGAGCGAAATGGACATCACCAATGGATTCACAGTGCATGGCAATTGTTAGGAGCATGGATTACATTTTAGCCTGCCTTATCTACATTTCCCTGTGAAATGCATGGAAAAAATCCATAGCCGGGAAAACCCACTTAGGGTTAGGGTTAGGTTTCCATAAATTCATATAGTGAAATGGACATCACCAATGGATTTGGAGTGCATGGCAATGGTTAGGAGCGTTTATTTCTTTTCAGCCTGCCTTATCTACATTCTCTGGTGAAATACATGGGAAAATCACATTGGAGGGAGAACCCATTTAGGGTTAGGGTTAGGTTTCTGTAAATTTGTAGAGCGCAATGGACATCACCAATGGATTCGGAGCACATGGCAATGGTTAGGAGCATGCATTTCTTTTTCACCTGCCTTATCTAAATTTCGTGGTTCAATACATGGGAAAAATCCATTACCGGGAAAACCTACTTAGGGTAAGGGTTATGTTTCCGTAAATTCGTTCAGCGAAATTGACATTACCAATGGATTCGGAGTGCATGGCAATGGTTATGATCATGCATTTCTTTTTAGCCTGCCTTATCTACATGTCCTGGTGAAATATAAGGGAAAATTCCATTTGCGGGAAAACCTACTTAGGGTTAGGGTTAAGTTTCCATAAATTCGTAGAGTGAAATAGACATCACCAATGGATTTGGAGAGCATGGCAATGGTTAGGAGCTTTCATTTCTTTTTAGCCTGCCTTGTATACATTTCCTGGTGAAATACATGGGAAAATACCATTGGCGGGAAAACCCACTTAGGGTTAGGGTTAGGTTTCTGTAAATTCATAGAGTGAGATGGACATCGCCAATGGATTCGGAGCACATGGCAATGGTTAGGAGAGTTCAATTCCTTTTAGCCTCCCTTATTTACATTTTCTGGTGAAATACATGGGAAAATCCCATTGGCTGGAAAACCCATTTATGGTTAGGGTTGGTTTTCCATAAATTCAAAGAGCGAAATGGACATCACCAATGTATTCGCAGCGTATGGCAATTGTTAGGAGCATGCATTACATTTTAGCCTGCCTTATCTATATTTCCTAGTGAAATGCATTGGAAAAATCCATTGCTGGGAAAACCCACTTAGGGTTAGGGTTAGGTTTCCGTAAATTCGTAGAGCGAAATGGAAATCACCAATAGATTTGTAGAGCGTGGCAATGGTTAGGAGCATTCATTTCTTTTTAGCCTGCCTTATGTACATGTCCTGGTGAAATACATGGGAAAAATTCATTGCAGGGAAAACCCACTTACGGTTAGGGTTAGGTTTCTGTAAATTCGTAGAGCGAAATTGACATCACCAATGGATTTGGAGCACGTGGCAATGTTTAGGAGCGTGCATTTCTTATTAGCGTGCCTTATCTACATTTCCTGGTGAAATACATGGGAAAATACCATTGGTGAGAACACACACTTAGGGTTACGGTTAGGTTTCTGTAAATTCGTACAGCGAGATGGACATCACCAATGGATTCAGAGCACGTGGCAATGGTTAGGAGAATTCAATTCTTTTTATCCTGCCTTATATACATTTTCTGATGAAATACATGGGAAAATCCCATTGGAGGGAAAACCCACTTAGGGTTAGGGTTGGTTTTCCATAAATCCATAGAGCGAAATGGACATCACCAATAGATTCGCAGCGCACGGCAATTGTTAGGAGCATGCATTATATTTTAGCCTGCCTTATCTACATTTCCTAGTTTCTTGGCGATGTCCATTTTGCTCTGTGAGTTCATGGTGACCTAACCCTAACCTTAAGTGTAATTTTCCTCCTATAGGATTTTCCCATGTATTTTGCCAGGAAACATAGATATCGCAGGATAGAAAAGTAAGTGCTCACCGAACCATACACAAGCACTCCGAGTTTGTTGGCGCTGTCCATTTTGCTCTATGAGTTCATGGGGACCTAACCCTAAACCTAAGTGGAATTTTCCTCCTATGGGATTTTCCCATGTAGTTTACCAGGAAACATAGATAGCGCAGCCTAGAAAAATAAGTGCCCTCCGAACCACACCCAAGCACTCCGAGTTTGTTGGCGCTGTCCATTTTGCTCTATGAGTTCATGGGGACCTAACTCTAACCCTAAGTGGAATTTTCCTTCTATGGGATTTTCCTATGTAGTTTACCAGGAAACATAGATATCGCAGCCTAGAAAAGCAATTGCCCAATGAACCATACACAAGCACTCCAAGTTTGTTGGCGCTGTCCATTTTGCTCTATGAATTCATGCTAACCTAACCCTAAGTGGAATTTTCCTCATGTCGGATTTTCCCATGTATTTTACCAGGAAACCTACACAGGGCGGCCTATTAAATTAAGTGCCCTTCTAACCATACCCAATGATTCTGAGTTATTTGGAACTGTCAATTTTGCTCTATGAGTTCATGGTTAATTAACCCTAACCCAAGTGGAATTTTCCACCTATGGGATTTTCCTATGTAGTTTCCAGGAAACATAGATATCGCCGCCTGGAAAAGTAAGTGCCCTCTGAACCATACACAAGCACTCCAAGTTTGTTGGCGATGTCCATTTTGCTCTGTGAGTTCATGTTGACCTAACCCTAACCGTAAGTGTAATTTTCCTCCTATGGGATTTTCCCATGTATTTTACCAGGAAAAATAGATAGAGCAGCCTAGAAAAGTAAGTGCCCTTCGAACCATACCCAAGTACTCGGAGTTTGTTGGCGCTGCCCATTTTCATCTATCAGTTCATGGGGACCTAACCCTAACCGTAAGTGGAATTTTCCTCCTATGGGATTTTCCCATGTAGTTTACCAGGAAATATAAATAGCGCAGCCTAGAAAATTAAGTGCCCTCCTAACCATACCCAAGCACTCCGAGTTTGTTGGCGGTGTCCATTTTGCTCTGCGAGTTCATGGTGACCTAACCCTAACCCTAAGTGGAATTTTCCCATGTATTTTACCAGGAAACCTACAAAGGGCAGCCAATAAAATTAAGTGCCCTTCTAACCATACCCAAGCACTCTGAGTTTGTTGGCGCTTTCCATTTTGCTCTATGAGTTCATGGTGACGTAACCCTAACCCTAAGAGGAATTTTCCTCGTATGGGATTTTCCCATGTAGTTTACCAGGAAACATAGATAGTGCAGCCTAGAAAAATAAGTGCCCTCTGAACCATACACCAGCACTTCGAATTTGTTGCCGATGTCCATTTTGCTCTATGAGTTCATGGTGACCTAACCCTAACCCTAAGTGTAATTTTCCTCGTATGGGATTTTTCCATGCATTTTACCAGGAAACCTAGATAGAGCAGCCTAGAAAAGTAAGTGCCCTTCTAACCATACCCAAGCATTCTGAGTTTCTTGGCGCTGTCAATTTTGCTCTATGAGTTCATGGTTAATTAACCCTAACCCTAAGTGGAATTTTCCTCCTATGGGATCTTCCTATGTAGTTTACCAGGAAACATAGATATCGCAGCCTGGAAATGTAAGTGCCCTCTGAACAATACACAAGCACTCCAAGTTTGTTGGCGATGTCCATTTTGCTCTGTGAGTTCATGATGACCTAACCCTAACCAAAAGTGTAATTTTCCTCCTATGGGATTTTCCCATGTATTTTACCAGGAAACCTAGATAGAGCAGCCTAGAAAAGTAAGTGCCCTTCGAACCATACCCAAGTACTCCGAGTTTGTTGGCGCTGTCCATTTTGCTCTATGAGTTCATGGTTAATTAAACCTAACCCTAAGTGGAATTTTCCTTCTATGGGATTTTCCTATGTAGTTTACCAGGAAACATAGATATCGCAGCCTAGAAAAGCAATTGCCCAATGAACCATACACAAGCACTCCAAGTTTGTTGGCGCTGTCCATTTTGCTCTATGAATTCATACTGACCTAACCCTAACCCTAAGTGGAATTTTCCTCATATCGGATTTTCCCATGTATTTTACCAGGAAACCTACACAGGGCGGCCTATTAAATTAGGTGCCCTTCTAACCATACCCAATGATTCTGAGTTATTTGGAACTGTCAATTTTGCTCTATGAGTTCATGGTTAATTAACCCTAACCCAAGTGGAATTTTCCACCTATGGGATTTTCCTATGTAGTTTCCAGGAAACATAGATATCGCCGCCTGGAAAATTAAGTGCCCTCTGAACCATACACAAGCACTCCAAGTTTGTTGGCGATGTCCATTTTGCTCTGTGAGTTCATGTTGACCTAACCCTAACCGTAAGTGTAATTTTCCTCCTATGGGATTTTCCCATGTATTTTACCAGGAAAAATAGATAGAGCAGCCTAGAAAAGTAAGTGCCCTTCGAACCATACCCAAGTACTCGGAGTTTGTTGGCGCTGCCCATTTTCATCTATCAGTTCACGGGGACCTAACCCTAACCGTAAGTGGAATTTTCCTCCTATGGGATTTTCCCATGTAGTTTACCAGGAAATATAAATAGCGCACCCTAGAAAATTAAGTGCCCTCCTAACCATACCCAAGCACTCCGAGTTTGTTGGCGGTGTCCATTTTGCTCTGTGAGTTCATGGTGACCTAACCCTAACCCTAAGTGGAATTTTCCCATGTATTTTACCAGGAAACCTACAAAGGGCAGCCAATAAAATTAAGTGCCCTTCTAACCATACCCAAGCACTCCGAGTTTGTTGACGCTGTCCATTTTGCTCTATGAGTTCATGGTGACGTAACCCTAACCCTAAGAGGAATTTTCCTCGTATGGGATTTTCCCATGTAGTTTACCAGGAAACATAGATAGCGCAGCCTAGAAAAATAAGTGCCCTCTGAACCATACACCAGCACTTCGAATTTGTTGCCGATGTCCATTTTGCTCTATGAGTTCATCGTGACCTAACCCTAACCCTAAGTGTAATTTTCCTCGTATGGGATTTTTCCATGCATTTTACCAGGAAACCGAGATAGAGCAGCCTAGAAAAGTAAGTGCCCTTCTAACCATACCCAAGCATTCTGAGTTTCTTGGCGCTGTCAATTTTGCTCTATGAGTTCATGGTTAATTAACCCTAACCCTAAGTCGAATTTTCCTCCTATGGGATTTTCCTATGTAGTTTACCAGGAAACATAGATATCGCAGCCTGGAAATGTAAGTGCCCTCTGAACCATACACAAGCACTCCAAGTTTGTTGGCGATGTCCATTTTGCTCTGTGAGTTCATGATGACCTAACCCTAACCAAAAGTGTAATTTTCCTCCTATGGGATTTTCCCATGTATTTTACCAGGAAACCTAGATAGAGCAGCCTAGAAAAGTAAGTGCCCTTCGAACCATACCCAAGTACTCCGAGTTTGTTGGCGCTGTCCATTTTGCTCTATGAGTTCATGGGGACCTAACTCTAACCATAAGTGGAATTTTCCTCCTATGGGATTTTCCCATGTAGTTTACCAGGAAATATAAAAAGCGCAGCCTAGAAAATTAAGTGCCCTCCTAACCATACCCAAGCACTCCGAGTTTGTTGGCGGTGTCCATTTTGCTCTGTGAGTTCATGGTGACCTAACCCTAACCCTAAGTGGAATTTTCCTCATGTGGGATTTTCCCATGTATTTTACCTGGAAACCTACAAAAAGTGCCCTTCTAACCATACCCAAGCACTCCGAGTTTGTTGGCGTTGTCCATTTTTCTCTATGAGTTCATGGTGACCTAACCCTAACCCTAAGTGGAATTTTCCTCCTATGGGATTTTTCCATGCATTTTACCAGGAAACCTAGATAGAGCAGCCTAGAAAAGTAAGTGCCCTTCTAACTATACCCAAGCATTCTGAGTTTCTTGGAGCTGTCAATTTTGCTCTATGACTTCATGGTTAATTAACCCTAACCCTAAGTGGAATTTTCCTCCAATGGGATTTTCCTATGTAGTTTACCAGGAAACATAGATATCGCCGCCTGGAAAAGTAAGTGCCCTCTGAACCATACACAAGCACTCCAAGTTTGTTGGCAATGTCCATTTTGCTCTGTGAGTTCATGGTGACCTAACCCTAACCCTAAATGTAATTTTCCTCGTATGGGATTTTTCCATGCATTTTACAAGGAAACCTAGATAGAGCAGCCTAGAAAAGTAAGTGCCCTTCTAACCATACCCAAGCATTCTGAGTTTCTTGGCGCTGTCAATTTTGCTCTATGAGTTCATGGTTAATTAACCCTAACCCTAAGTGGAATTTTCCTCCTATGGGATTTTCCTATGTAGTTTACCAGGAAACATAGATATCGCAGCCTGGAAATGTAAGTTCCCTCTGAACCATACACAAGCACTCCACGTTTGTTGGCGATGTCCATTTTGCTCTGTGAGTTCTTGATGACCTAACCCTAACCAAAAGTGTAATTTTCCTCCTATGGGATTTTCCCATGTATTTTACCAGGAAACCTAGATAGAGCAGCCTAGAAAAGTAAGTGCCCTTCGAACCATACCCAAGTACTCCGAGTTTGTTGGCGCTGTCCATTTTGCTCTATGAGTTCATGGGGACCTAACTCTAACCATAAGTGGAATTTTCCTCCTATGGGATTTTCCCATGTAGTTTACCAGGAAATATAAATAGCGCAGCCTAGAAAATTAAGTGCCCTCCTAATCATACCCAAGCACTCCGAGTTTGTTGGCGGTGTCCATTTTGCTCTGTGAGTTCATGGTGACCTAACCCTAACCCTAAGTGGAATTTTCCTCATGTGGGATTTTCCCATGTATTTTACCAGGAAACCTACAAAAAGTGCCCTTCTAACCATACCCAAGCACTCCGAGTTTGTTGGCGTTGTCCATTTTTCTCTATGAGTTCATGGTGACCTAACCCTAACCCTAAGTGGAATTTTCCTCCTATGGGATTTTTCCATGCATTTTACCAGGAAACCTAGATAGAGCAGCCTAGAAAAGTAAGTGCCCTTCTAACCATACCCAAGCATTCTGAGTTTCTTGGCGCTGTCAATTTTGCTCTATGAGTTCATGGTTAATTAACCCTAACCCTAAGTGGAATTTTCATCTAATGGGATTTTCCTATGTAGTTTACCAGGAAACGTAGATAGGCAGCCTAGAAAATAAGTGCCCTCCTAACCATACCCAAGCACTTCGAATTTTTTGATGCTGTCAATTTTGCTCTATGAGTTCATGGTTAATTAACCCTAACCCTAAGTGGAATTTTCCTCCTATGGGATTTTCCTATGTAGTTTACCAGGAAACATAGATATCGCAGCCTGGAAATGTAAGTGCCCTCTGAACCATACACAAGCACTCCAAGTTTGTTGGCAATGTACATTTTGCTCTGTGAGTTCATGATGACCTAACCCTTACCCTAAGTGTAATTTTCCTCCTATGGGATTTTCCCATGTATTTTACCAGGAAACATAGATAGAGCAGCCTAGAAAAGTAAGTGCCCTTCGAACCATACCCAAATACTCCGAGTTTGTTGGCGCTGCCCATTTTCCTTTATGAGTTCATGGGGACCTAACCCTAACCCTAAGTGGAATTTTCCTCCTATGGGATTTTCCCATGTAGTTTACCAGGAAATATAAATAGTGCAGCCTAGAAAATTAAGTGCCCTCCTAACCATAACCAAGCACGCCAAATTTCTTGGCGGTATCCATTTTGCTCTATGAGTTCATGGTGACCTAACCCTAACCCTAAGTGTAATTTTCCTCGTATGGGATTTTTCCTTGCATTTTACCAGGAAACCTAGATAGAGCAGCCTGGAAAATTAAGTGCCCTCCTAACCATACCCAAGCACTCCGAGTTTGCTGGCGGTGTCCATTTTGCTCTCTGAGTTCATGGTGACCTAACCCTAACCCTAAGTGGAATTTTCCTCATGTGGGATTTTCCCATGTATTTTACCAGGAAACCTACAAAAAGTGCCCTTCTAACCATACCCAAGCACTCCGAGTTTGCTGGCGGTGTCCATTTTGCTCTCTGAGTTCATGGTGACCTAACCCTAACCCTAAGTGGAATCTTCCTCCTATGGGATTTTTCCATGCATTTTACCAGGAAACCTAGATAGAGCAGCCTAGAAAAGTAAGTGCCCTTCTAACCATATCCAAGCATTCTGAGTTTCTTGGCGCTGTCAATTTTTCTCTATGAGTTCATGGTTAATTAACCCTAACCTTAAGTGGAATTTTCCTCCTATGGGATTTTCCCATGTATTTTACCAGGAAACATAGATAGGCAGCCTAGAAAATAAGTGCCCTCCTAACCATACCCAAGCACTTCGAATTTTTTGATGCTGTCAATTTTGCTCTATGAGTTCATGGTTAATTAACCCTAACCCTAAGTGGAATTTTCCTCCTATGGGATTTTCCTATGTAGTTTACCAGGAAACATAGATATCGCAGCATGGAAATGTAAGTGCCCTCTGAACCATACACAAGCACTCCAAGTTTGTTGGCAATGTACATTTTGCTCTGTGAGTTCATGATGACCTAACCCTTACCCTAAGTGTAATTTTCCTCCTATGGGATTTTCCCATGTATTTTACCAGGAAACATAGATAGAGCAGCCTAGAAAAGTAAGTGCCCTTCGAACCATACCCAAGTACTCCGAGTTTGTTGGCGCTGCCCATTTTCCTTTATGAGTTCATGGGGACCTAACCCTAACCCTAAGTGGAATTTTCCTCCTATGGGATTTTCCCATGTAGTTTACCAGGAAATATAAATAGTGCAGCCTAGAAAATTAAGTGCCCTCCTAACCATACCCAAGCACGCCAAATTTCTTGGCGGTATCCATTTTGCTCTATGAGTTCATGGTGACCTACCCCTAACTCTAACTGTAATTTTCCTCCTATGGGATTTTCCCATGTAGTTTACCAGGAAACATAGATAGGGCAGGCTAGAAAAGTAACTGTTCTACTAACCATACATAAAAACACCGAGTTTGTTGCCGATGTCCATTTTGCTCTATGAGTTCATGGTGACCTAACCCTAACCCTAAGTGTAATTTTCCTCGTATGGGATTTTTCCATGCATTTTACCAGGAAACCTAGATAGAGCAGCCTAGAAAAGTAAGTGCCCTTCTAACCATACCCAAGAATTCTGAGTTTGTTGGCGCTGTCAATTTTGCTCTATGAGTTCATGGTTTATTAACCCTAACCTTAAGTGGAATTTTCCTCCTATGGGATTTTCCCATGTATTTTACCAGGAAACATAGATAGGCAGCCTAGAAAAGTAAGTGCCCTCCTAACCATACCGAAGCACTTTGAATTTTTTGATGCTGTCCATTTTGCTCTATGAGTTCAAGGTGACCTAACCCTAACCCTAAGTGGAATTTTCCTCCTGTGGCATTTTCCCATGTGTTTTACGAGGAAACATAAATAGCGCAGCCTAGAAAAATAAGTGCCCTCCGAACCATACCCAAGCACTCCGAGTTTGTTGGCGCTGTCCATTTTGCTCTATGAGTTCATGGGGACCTAACCCTAACCCTAAGTGGAATTTTCCTCCTATGGGATTTCCTAAGTAGTTTACCAGGAAAAATAGATATCGCAGCCTAGAAAAGCAATTGCCCTCTGAACCATACACAAGCACTCCAAGTTTGTTGGCGCTGCCATTTTGCTCTATGAGTTCATGGGGACCTAACCCTAACCCTAAGTGGAATTTTTCTCCTATGGGATTTTCCTATGTAGTTTACCAGGAAACATAGATATCGCAACCTAGAAAAGCAATTGCCCTCTGAACCATACACAAGGACTCCAAGTTTGTTGGCGGTGTCCATTTTGCTCTATGAATTCATGCTGACCTAACCCTAACCCTAAGTGGAATTTTCCTCATGTCGGATTTTCCCATGTATTTTACCAGGAAACCTACACAGGGCGGCCTATTAAATTAAGTGCCGTTCTAACCATACCCAACGACTCTGAGTTATTTGGAACTGTCAATTTTGCTCTATGAGTTCATGGTTAATTAACCCTAACCCTAAGTGGAATTTTCCTCCTATGGGATTTTCCTATGTAGTTTACCAGGAAACATAGATATCGCAGCCTGGAAATGTAAGTGCCCTCTGAACCATACACAAGCACTCCAAGTTTGTTGGCGATGTTCATTTTGCTCTGTGAGTTCATGATGACCTAACCCTAACCCTCAGTGTAATGTTCCTGCTATGGGATTTTCCCATGTATTTTACCAGGAAACCTAGATAGAGCAGCCTAGAAAAGTAAGTGCCCTTCGAACCATACCCAAGTACTCCGAGTTTGTTGGCGCTGCCCATTTTCCTCTATGAGTTCATGGGGACCTAACCCTAACCATAAGTGGAATTTTCCTCCTATGGGATTTTCCCATGTAGTTTACCAGGAAATATAAATAGAGCAGCCTAGAAAATTAAGTGCCCTCCTAACCATACCCAAGCACTCCGAGTTTGTTGGCGGTGTCCATTTTCCTCTATGAGTTCATGGGGACCTAACCCTAACCCTAAGTGGAATTTTCCTCCTATGGGATTTTCCCATGTAGTTTACCAGGAAATATAAATCGTGCAGCCTAGAAAATTAAGTGCCCTCCTAACCATACCCAAGCACGCCAAAATTCTTGGCGGTATCCATTTTGCTCTATGAGTTCATGGTGACCTAACCCTAACTCTAAGTGTAATTTTCCTCCAATGGTATTTTCCCATGTAGTTTACCCGGAAACATAGATAGGGCAGGCTAGAAAAGTAACTGTCCTACTAACCATACATAAGAACACCGAGTATGTTGCCGATGTCCATTTTGCTCTATGAGTTCATGGTGACCTAACCCTAACCCTAAGTGTAATTTTCCTCGTATGGGATTTTTCCTTGCATTTTACCAGGAAACCTAGATAGAGCAGCCTGGAAAATTAAGTGCCCTCCTAACCATACCCAAGCACTCCGAGTTTGCTGGCGGTGTCCATTTTGCTCTCTGAGTTCATGGTGACCTAACCCTAACCCTAAGTGGAATTTTCCTCATGTGGGATTTTCCCATGTATTTTACCAGGAAACCTACAAAAAGTGCCCTCCTAACCATACCCAAGCACTCCGAGTTTGCTGGCGGTGTCCATTTTGCTCTCTGAGTTCATGGTGACCTAACCCTAACCCTAAGTGGAATTTTCCTCATGTGGGATTTTCCCATGTATTTTACCAGGAAACCTACAAAAAGTGCCCTTCTAACCATACCCAAGCACTCCGAGTTTGCTGGCGGTGTCCATTTTGCTCTCTGAGTTCATGGTGACCTAACCCTAACCCTAAGTGGAATCTTCCTCCTATGGGATTTTTCCATGCATTTTACCAGGAAACCTAGATAGAGCAGCCTAGAAAAGTAAGTGCCCTTCTAACCATATCCAAGCATTCTGAGTTTCTTGGCGCTGTCAATTTTTCTCTATGAGTTCATGGTTAATTAACCCTAACCTTAAGTGGAATTTTCCTCCTATGGGATTTTCCCATGTATTTTACCAGGAAACATAGATAGGCAGCCTAGAAAATAAGTGCCCTCCTAACCATACCCAAGCACTTCGAATTTTTTGATGCTGTCAATTTTGCTCTATGAGTTCATGGTTAATTAACCCTAACCCTAAGTGGAATTTTCCTCCTATGGGATTTTCCTATGTAGTTTACCAGGAAACATAGATATCGCAGCCTGGAAATGTAAGTGCCCTCTGAACCATACACAAGCACTCCAAGTTTGTTGGCAATGTACATTTTGCTCTGTGAGTTCATGATGACCTAACCCTTACCCTAAGTGTAATTTTCCTCCTATGGGATTTTCCCATGTAGTTTACCAGGAAATATAAATAGTGCAGCCTAGAAAATTAAGTGCCCTCCTAACCATACCCAAGCACGCCAAATTTCTTGGCGGTATCCATTTTGCTCTATGAGTTCATGGTGACCTAACCCTAACCCTAAGTGTAATTTTCCTCGTATGGGATTTTTCCTTGCATTTTACCAGGAAACCTAGATAGAGCAGCCTGGAAAATTAAGTGCCCTCCTAACCATACCCAAGCACTCCGAGTTTGCTGGCGGTGTCCATTTTGCTCTCTGAGTTCATGGTGACCTAACCCTAACCCTAAGTGGAATTTTCCTCATGTGGGATTTTCCCATGTATTTTACCAGGAAACCTACAAAAAGTGCCCTTCTAACCATACCCAAGCACTCCGAGTTTGTTGGCGTTGTCCATTTTGCTCTATGAGTTCATGGTGACCTAACCCTAACCCTAAGTGGAATTTTCCTCCTATGGGATTTTTCCATGCATTTTACCAGGAAACCTAGATAGAGCAGCCTAGAAAAGTAAGTGCCCTTCTAACCATATCCAAGCATTCTGAGTTTCTTGGCGCTGTCAATTTTGCTCTATGAGTTCATGGTTAATTAACCCTAACCTTAAGTGGAATTTTCCTCCTATGGGATTTTCCCATGTATTTTACCAGGAAACATAGATAGGCAGCCTAGAAAATAAGTGCCCTCCGAACCATACCCAAGCACTCCGAGTTTGTTGGCAATGTACATTTTGCTCTGTGAGTTCATGATGACCTAACCCTTACCCTAAGTGTAATTTTCCTCCTATGGGATTTTCCCATGTATTTTACCAGGAAACATAGATAGAGCAGCCTAGAAAAGTAAGTGCCCTTCGAACCATACCCAAGTACTCCGAGTTTGTTGGCGCTGCCCATTTTCCTTTATGAGTTCATGGGGACCTAACCCTAACCCTAAGTGGAATTTTCCTCCTATGGGATTTTCCCATGTAGTTTACCAGGAAATATAAATAGTGCAGCCTAGAAAATTAAGTGCCCTCCTAACCAGACCCAAGCACGCCAAATTTCTTGGCGGTATCCATTTTGCTCTATGAGTTCATGGTGACCTAACCCTAACTCTAACTGTAATTTTCCTCCTATGGGATTTTCCCATGTAGTTTACCAGGAAACATAGATAGGGCAGGCTAGAAAAGTAACTGTTCTACTAACCATACATAAAAACACCGAGTTTGTTGCCGATGTCCATTTTGCTCTATGAGTTCATGGTGACCTAACCCTAACCCTAAGTGTAATTTTCCTCGTATGGGATTTTTCCATGCATTTTACCAGGAAACCTAGATAGAGCAGCCTAGAAAAGTAAGTGCCCTTCTAACCATACCCAAGAATTCTGAGTTTGTTGGCGCTGTCAATTTTGCTCTATGAGTTCATGGTTTATTAACCCTAACCTTAAGTGGAATTTTCCTCCTATGGGATTTTCCCATGTATTTTACCAGGAAACATAGATAGGCAGCCTAGAAAAGTAAGTGCCCTCCTAACCATACCGAAGCACTTTGAATTTTTTGATGCTGTCCATTTTGCTCTATGAGTTCAAGGTGACTTAACCCTAACCCTAAGTGGAATTTTCCTCCTGTGGCATTTTCCCATGTGTTTTACGAGGAAACATAAATAGCGCAGCCTAGAAAAATAAGTGCCCTCCGAACCATACCCAAGCACTCCGAGTTTGTTGGCGCTGTCCATTTTGCTCTATGAGTTCATGGGGACCTAACCCTAACCCTAAGTGGAATTTTCCTCCTATGGGATTTCCTAAGTAGTTTACCAGGAAAAATAGATATCGCAGCCTAGAAAAGCAATTGCCCTCTGAACCATACACAAGCACTCCAAGTTTGTTGGCGCTGCCATTTTGCTCTATGAGTTCATGGGGACCTAACCCTAACCCTAAGTGGAATTTTTCTCCTATGGGATTTTCCTATGTAGTTTACCAGGAAACAAAGATATCGCAACCTAGAAAAGCAATTGCCCTCTGAACCATACACAAGGACTCCAAGTTTGTTGGCGGTGTCCATTTTGCTCTATGAATTCATGCTGACCTAACCCTAACACTAAGTGGAATTTTCCTCATGTCGGATTTTCCCATGTATTTTACCAGGAAACCTACACAGGGCGGCCTATTAAATTAAGTGCCGTTCTAACCATACCCAACGACTCTGAGTTATTTGGAACTGTCAATTTTGCTCTATGAGTTCATGGTTAATTAACCCTAACCCTAAGTGGAATTTTCCTCCTATGGGATTTTCCTATGTAGTTTACCAGGAAACATAGATATCGCAGCCTGGAAATGTAAGTGCCCTCTGAACCATACACAAGCACTCCAAGTTTGTTGGCGATGTTCATTTTGCTCTGTGAGTTCATGATGACCTAACCCTAACCCTAAGTGTAATGTTCCTGCTATGGGATTTTCCCATGTATTTTACCAGGAAACCTAGATAGAGCAGCCTAGAAAAGTAAGTGCCCTTCGAACCATACCCAAGTACTCCGAGTTTGTTGGCGCTGCCCATTTTCCTCTATGAGTTCATGGGGACCTAACCCTAACCATAAGTGGAATTTTCCTCCTATGGGATTTTCCCATGTAGTTTACCAGGAAATATAAATAGCGCAGCCTAGAAAATTAAGTGCCCTCCTAACCATACCCAAGCACTCCGAGTTTGTTGGCGGTGTCCATTTTCCTCTATGAGTTCATGGGGACCTAACCCTAACCCTAAGTGGAATTTTCCTCCTATGGGATTTTCCCATGTAGTTTACCAGGAAATATAAATCGTGCAGCCTAGAAAATTAAGTGCCCTCCTAACCATACCCAAGCACGCCAAAATTCTTGGCGGTATCCATTTTGCTCTATGAGTTCATGGTGACCTAACCCTAACTCTAAGTGTAATTTTCCTCCAATGGTATTTTCCCATGTAGTTTACCCGGAAACATAGATAGGGCAGGCTAGAAAAGTAACTGTCCTACTAACCATACATAAGAACACCGAGTATGTTGCCGATGTCCATTTTGCTCTATGAGTTCATGGTGACCTAACCCTAACCCTAAGTGTAATTTTCCTCGTATGGGATTTTTCCTTGCATTTTACCAGGAAACCTAGATAGAGCAGCCTGGAAAATTAAGTGCCCTCCTAACCATACCCAAGCACTCCGAGTTTGCTGGCGGTGTCCATTTTGCTCTCTGAGTTCATGGTGACCTAACCCTAACCCTAAGTGGAATTTTCCTCATGTGGGATTTTCCCATGTATTTTACCAGGAAACCTACAAAAAGTGCCCTCCTAACCATACCCAAGCACTCCGAGTTTGCTGGCGGTGTCCATTTTGCTCTCTGAGTTCATGGTGACCTAACCCTAACCCTAAGTGGAATTTTCCTCATGTGGGATTTTCCCATGTATTTTACCAGGAAACCTACAAAAAGTGCCCTTCTAACCATACCCAAGCACTCCGAGTTTGCTGGCGGTGTCCATTTTGCTCTCTGAGTTCATGGTGACCTAACCCTAACCCTAAGTGGAATCTTCCTCCTATGGGATTTTTCCATGCATTTTACCAGGAAACCTAGATAGAGCAGCCTAGAAAAGTAAGTGCCCTTCTAACCATATCCAAGCATTCTGAGTTTCTTGGCGCTGTCAATTTTTCTCTATGAGTTCATGGTTAATTAACCCTAACCTTAAGTGGAATTTTCCTCCTATGGGATTTTCCCATGTATTTTACCAGGAAACATAGATAGGCAGCCTAGAAAATAAGTGCCCTCCTAACCATACCCAAGCACTTCGAATTTTTTGATGCTGTCAATTTTGCTCTATGAGTTCATGGTTAATTAACCCTAACCCTAAGTGGAATTTTCCTCCTATGGGATTTTCCTATGTAGTTTACCAGGAAACATAGATATCGCAGCATGGAAATGTAAGTGCCCTCTGAACCATACACAAGCACTCCAAGTTTGTTGGCAATGTACATTTTGCTCTGTGAGTTCATGATGACCTAACCCTTACCCTAAGTGTAATTTTCCTCCTATGGGATTTTCCCATGTATTTTACCAGGAAACATAGATAGAGCAGCCTAGAAAAGTAAGTGCCCTTCGAACCATACCCAATACTCCGAGTTTGTTGGCGCTGCCCATTTTCCTTTATGAGTTCATGGGGACCTAACCCTAACCCTAAGTGGAATTTTCCTCCTATGGGATTTTCCCATGTAGTTTACCAGGAAATATAAATAGTGCAGCCTAGAAAATTAAGTGCCCTCCTAACCATACCCAAGCACGCCAAATTTCTTGGCGGTATCCATTTTGCTCTATGAGTTCATGGTGACCTAACCCTAACTCTAACTGTAATTTTCCTCCTATGGGATTTTCCCATGTAGTTTACCAGGAAACATAGATAGGGCAGGCTAGAAAAGTAACTGTTCTACTAACCATACATAAAAACACCGAGTTTGTTGCCGATGTCCATTTTGCTCTATGAGTTCATGGTGACCTAACCCTAACCCTAAGTGTAATTTTCCTCGTATGGGATTTTTCCATGCATTTTACCAGGAAACCTAGATAGAGCAGCCTAGAAAAGTAAGTGCCCTTCTAACCATACCCAAGAATTCTGAGTTTGTTGGCGCTGTAAATTTTGCTCTATGAGTTCATGGTTAATTAACCCTAACCTTAAGTGGAATTTTCCTCCTATGGGATTTTCCCATGTATTTTACCAGGAAACATAGATAGGCAGCCTAGAAAAGTAAGTGCCCTCCTAACCATACCGAAGCAATTTGAATTTTTTGATGCTGTCCATTTTGCTCTATGAGTTCAAGGTGACCTAACCCTAACCCTAAGTGGAATTTTCCTCCTGTGGCATTTTCCCATGTGTTTTACGAGGAAACATAAATAGCGCAGCCTAGAAAAATAAGTGCCCTCCGAACCATACCCAAGCACTCCGAGTTTGTTGGCGCTGTCCATTTTGCTCTATGAGTTCATGGGGACCTAACCCTAACCCTAAGTGGAATTTTCCTCCTATGGGATTTCCTAAGTAGTTTACCAGGAAAAATAGATATCGCAGCCTAGAAAAGCAATTGCCCTCTGAACCATACACAAGCACTCCAAGTTTGTTGGCGCTGCCATTTTGCTCTATGAGTTCATGGGGACCTAACCCTAACCCTAAGTGGAATTTTTCTCCTATGGGATTTTCCTATGTAGTTTACCAGGAAACATAGATATCGCAACCTAGAAAAGCAATTGCCCTCTGAACCATACACAAGGACTCCAAGTTTGTTGGCGGTGTCCATTTTGCTCTATGAATTCATGCTGACCTAACCCTAACCCTAAGTGGAATTTTCCTCATGTCGGATTTTCCCATGTATTTTACCAGGAAACCTACACAGGGCGGCCTATTAAATTAAGTGCCGTTCTAACCATACCCAACGACTCTGAGTTATTTGGAACTGTCAATTTTGCTCTATGAGTTCATGGTTAATTAACCCTAACCCTAAGTGGAATTTTCCTCCTATGGGATTTTCCTATGTAGTTTACCAGGAAACATAGATATCGCAGCCTGGAAATGTAAGTGCCCTCTGAACCATACACAAGCACTCCAAGTTTGTTGGCGATGTTCATTTTGCTCTGTGAGTTCATGATGACCTAACCCTAACCCTAAGTGTAATGTTCCTGCTATGGGATTTTCCCATGTATTTTACCAGGAAACCTAGATAGAGCAGCCTAGAAAAGTAAGTGCCCTTCGAACCATACCCAAGTACTCCGAGTTTGTTGGCGCTGCCCATTTTCCTCTATGAGTTCATGGGGACCTAACCCTAACCATAAGTGGAATTTTCCTCCTATGGGATTTTCCCATGTAGTTTACCAGGAAATATAAATAGCGCAGCCTAGAAAATTAAGTGCCCTCCTAACCATACCCAAGCACTCCGAGTTTGTTGGCGGTGTCCATTTTCCTCTATGAGTTCATGGGGACCTAACCCTAACCCTAAGTGGAATTTTCCTCCTATGGGATTTTCCCATGTAGTTTACCAGGAAATATAAATCGTGCAGCCTAGAAAATTAAGTACCCTCCTAACCATACCCAAGCACGCCAAAATTCTTTGCGGTATCCATTTTGCTCTATGAGTTCATGGTGACCTAACCCTAACTCTAAGTGTAATTTTCCTCCTATGGGATTTTCCCATGTAGTTTACCAGGAAATATAGATAGGGCAGGCTAGAAAAGTAACTGTCCTACTAACCATACATAAGAACACTGAGTATGTTGCCGATGTCCATTTTGCTCTATGAGTTCATGGTGACCTAACCCTAACCCTAAGTGTAATTTTCCTCGTATGGGATTTTTCCTTGCATTTTACCAGGAAACCTAGATAGAGCAACCTGGAAAATTAAGTGCCCTCCTAACCATACCCAAGCACTCCGAGTTTGCTGGCGGTGTCCATTTTGCTCTCTGAGTTCATGGTGACCTAACCCTAACCCTAAGTGGAATTTTCCTCTTGTGGGATTTTCCCATGTATTTTACCAGGAAACCTAGATAGAGCAGCCTAGAAAAGTAAATGCCCTTCTAACCATATCCAAGCATTCTGAGTTTCTTGGCGCTGTCAATTTTGCTCTATGAGTTCATGGTTAATTAACCCTAACCTTAAGTGGAATTTTCCTCCTATGGGATTTTCCCATGTATTTTACCAGGAAACATAGATAGGCAGCCTAGAAAATAAGTGCCCTCCTAACCATACCCAAGCACTTCGAATTTTTTGATGCTGTCCATTTTGCTCTATGAGTTCATTGGGACCTAAACCTAACCCTAAGTGGAATTTATCTACTATGGGATTTTCCTATGTAGTTTACCAGGAAACATAGATATCGCCGCCTGGAAAAGTAAGTGCCCTCTGAACCATACACAATCACTCCAAGTTTGTTGGCGATGTCCATTTTGCTCTGTGAGTTAATGATGACCTAACCCTAACCCTAAGTGTAATTTTCCTCCTATGGGATTTTCCCATGTATTTTACCAGGAAACATAGATAGCGCAGCCTAGAAAAATAAGTGCCCTCCGAACCATACCCAAGCACTCCGAGTTTGTTGGCGCTGTCCATTTTGCTCTATGAGTTCATGGGGACCTAACCCTAACCCTAAGTGGAATTTTCCTCCTATGGGATTTCCTAAGTAGTTTACCAGGAAAAATAGATATCGCAGCCTAGAAAAGCAATTGCCCTCTGAACCATACACAAGCACTCCAAGTTTGTTGGCGCTGCCATTTTGCTCTATGAGTTCATGGGGACCTAACCCTAACCCTAAGTGGAATTTTTCTCCTATGGGATTTTCCTATGTAGTTTACCAGGAAACATAGATATCGCAACCTAGAAAAGCAATTGCCCTCTGAACCATACACAAGCACTCCAAGTTTGTTGGCGGTGTCCATTTTGCTCTATGAATTCATGCTGACCTAACCCTAACCCTAAGTGGAATTTTCCTAATGTCGGATTTTCCCATGTATTTTACCAGGAAACCTACACAGGGCGGCCTATTAAATTAAGTGCCGTTCTAACCATACCCAACGACTCTGAGTTATTTGGAACTGTCAATTTTGCTCTATGAGTTCATGGTTAATTAACCCTAACCCTAAGTGGAATTTTCCTCCTATGGGATTTTCCTATGTAGTTTACCAGGAAACATAGATATCGCAGCCTGGAAATGTAAGTGCCCTCTGAACCATACACAAGCACTCCAAGTTTGTTGGCGATGTTCATTTTGCTCTGTGAGTTCATGATGACCTAACCCTAACCCTAAGTGTAATGTTCCTGCTATGGGATTTTCCCATGTATTTTACCAGGAAACCTAGATAGAGCAGCCTAGAAAAGTAAGTGCCCTTCGAACCATACCCAAGTACTCCGAGTTTGTTGGCGCTGCCCATTTTCCTCTATGAGTTCATGGGGACCTAACCCTAACTCTAAGTGTAATTTTCCTCCTATGGGATTTTCCCATGTAGTTTACCAGGAAACATAGATAGGGCAGGCTAGAAAAGTAACTGTTCTACTAACCATACATAAGAACACCGAGTTTGTTGCCGATGTCCATTTTGCTCTATGAGTTCATGGTGACCTAACCCTAACCCTAAGTGTAATTTTCCTCCTATGGGATTTTCCCATGTATTTTGCCAGGAAACATAGATATCGCAGCCTAGAAAAGCAAATGCCCACCGAATCATACACAAGCACTCCTAGTTTGTTGGCGCTGTCCATTTTGCTCTATGAGTTCATGGTTAATTAACCCTAACCCTAAGTGGAATTTTCCTCCTATGGGATTTTCCTATGTAGTTTACCAGGAAACATAGAAAGCGCAGCCTGGAAATGTAAGTGCCCTCTGAACCATACACAAGCACTCCAAGTTTGTTGGCGATGTCCATTTTGCTCTATGATTTCATGGTGACCGAACCCAAACCCCAAGTGGAATTTTCCTCCTATGGAATTTTCCCATCTATTTTACCAGGAAACATAGATAGGCAGGCTAGAAAATTAAGTTATCTCCTAACCATACCCAAGCACACCGAGTTTGTTGGCGTTTTCCATTTTGCTCTAGGAATTCCTGGGGACCTAACCCTAACCCTAAGTGGAATTTTCCACATGTGGGATTTTCCCATGTATTTTACCACGAAACCTACATAGGGCGGCCTATTAAATTAAGTGCCCTTCTAACCATACCCAAGCACTCCGAGTTTGTTGGCACTCTCCATTTTGCACTATGAGTTCATGGGGACCTAACCCTAACCCTAAGTGGAATTTTCCACATTTGGGATTTTCCCATGTATTTTACCAGGAAACCTACATAGGGCGGCCTATTAAATTAAGTGCCCTTCGAACCATACCCAAGTACTCCGAGTTTGTTGGCGCTGCCCATTTTCCTCTATGAGTTCATGGGGACCTAACCCTAACCCTAAGTGGAATTTTCCTCCTATGGGATTTTCCCATGTAGTTTACCAGGAAATATAAATAGCGCAGCCTAGAAAATTAAGTGTCCTCCTAACCATACCCAAGCACTCCGAGTTTGTTGGTGGTGTCCATTTTGCTCTGTGAGTTCATGGTGACCTAACCCTAACCCTAAGTGGAATTTTCCACATTTGGGATTTTCCCATGTATTTTACCAGGAAACCTACATAGGGCGGCCTATTAAATTAAGTGCCCTTCGAACCATACCCAAGTACTCCGAGTTTGTTGGCGCTGCCCATTTTCCTCTATGAGTTCATGGGGACCTAACCCTAACCCTAAGTGGAATTTTTCTCCTATGGGTTTTTCCCATGTAGTTTACCAGGAAATATAAATAGTGCAGCCTAGAAAATTAAGTGCCCTCCTAACCATACCCACGCATGCCGAGTTTGTTGGCGGTATCCATTTTGTTCTATGAGTTCATGGTTAATTAACCCTAACCTTAAGTGGAATTTTCCTCCTATGGGATTCTCCCATGTAGTTTACCAAAAAACATAGATAGGGTAGGCTAGAAAAGTAACTGTCCTACTAACCATACCCAAGGACTCCGAGTTTGTTGGCACTTTCCATTTTGCTCCATGAGTTCATGGGGACCTAACCCTAACCTTAAGTGGAATTTTCCTCCTATGGGATTTTCCCATGTATTTTACAGGAAACATAGATAGGCAGCCTAGAAAAGTACGTGCCCTCCTAACCATACCCAAGCACTTCGAATTTTTTGATGCTGTCCATTTTGCTCTATGAGTTCATGGACACCTAACCCTAACCCTAAGTGGAATTTTCCTCCTGTGGCATTTTCCCATGTGTTTTACGAGGAAACATAAATAGCGCAGCCTAGAAAAATAAGTGCCCTCCGAACAATACCCAAGCACTCCGAGTTTGTTGGCGCTGTCCATTTTGCTCTATGAGTTCATGGGGACCTAACCCTAACCCTAAGTGGAATTTTCCTCCTATGGGATTTTCCTATGTAGTTTACCAGGAAACATAGATATCGCAGCCTAGAAAAGCAATTGCCCTCTGAACCATACACAAGCACTCCAAGTTTGTTGGCGCTGTCCATTTTGCTCTATGAGTTCATGGGGACCTAACCCTAACCCTAAGTGGAATTTTCCTCCTATGGGAGTTTCCTATGTAGTTTACCAGGAAACATAGATATCGCAGCCTAGAAAAGCAATTGCCCTCTGAACCACACACAAGCACTCCAAGTTTGTTGGCGGTGTCCATTTTGCTCTATGAATTCATGCTGACCTAACCCTAACCATAAGTGGAATTTTCCTCATGTCGGATTTTCCCATGTATTTTACCAGGAAACCTACACAGGGTGGCCTATTAAATTAAGTGCCCTGCTAACCATACCCAACGACTCTGAGTTATTTGGAACTGTCAATTTTGCTCTATGAGTTCATGGTTAATTAACCCTAACCCTAAGTGGAATTTTCCTCCTATGGGATTTTCCTATGTAGTTTACCAGGAAATTTAAATAGCGCAGCCTAGAAAAGTAAGTGCCCTCCTAACCATACCCAAGCACTCCGAGTTTGTTGGCGGTGTCCATTTTGCTCTGTGAGTTCATGGTGACCTAACCCTAACCCTAAGTGGAATTTTCCTCATGTGGGATTTTCCCATGTATTTTACCAGGAAACCTACAAAGGGCGGCCTATTAAATTAAGTGCCCTTCTAACCATACCCAAGCACTCCGAGTTTGTTGGCATTGTCCATTTTGCTCTATGAGTTCATGGTGACCTAACCCTAACACTAAGTGGAATTTTCCTCCTATGGGATTTTCCCATGTATTTTTCTAGGAAACATAGATATCGCAGCCTAGAAAAGCAATTGCCCTCTGAACCATACACAAGCAATCCAAGTTTGTTGGCGATGTCCATTTTGCTCTATGAGTTCATGGTGACCTAACCCTAACCCTAAGTGTAATTTTGCTCGTATGGGATTTTTCCATGCATTTTACCAGGAAACCTAGATAGAGCAGCCTAGAAAAGTAAGTGCCCTTCCAACCATAGCCAAGCATTCTGAGTTTCTTGGCGCTGTCAATTTTGCTCTATGAGTTCATGGTTAATTAACCCTAACCTTAAGTGGAATTTTCCTCCTATGGGATTTTCCCATGTATTTTACCAGGAAACATAGATAGGCAGCCTAGAAAAGTAAGTGCCCTCCTAACCATACCCAAGCACTTCGAATTTTTTGATGCTGTCCATTTTGCTCTATGAGTTCATGGGGACCTAAACCTAACCCTAAGTGGAATTTATCTCCTATGGGATTTTCCTATGTAGTTTACCAGGAAACATAGATATCGCAGCCTAGAAAAGCAATTCCCCTCTGAACCATACACAAGAACTCCAAGTTTGTTGGCGATGTCCATTTTGCTCTATGAGTTCATGGTTAATTAACCCTAACCTTAAGTGGAATTTTCCTACTATGGGATTCTCCCATGTATTTTACCAGGAAACATAGATAGAGCAGCCTAGAAAAGTAAGTGCACTCCGAACCATACCCTAGTATTCCGGGTTTGTTGGCGCTGCCCACTTTGCTCTATGAGTTCATGGGGACCTAACCCTAACCCTAAGTGGAATTTTTCTCCTATGGGATTTTCCCATGTAGTTTACCAGGAAATATAAATAGCGCAGCCTAGAAAATTAAGTGCCCTCCGAACCATACCCAAGCACTCGGAGTTTGTTGGCGCTTTCCATTTCGCTCTATGAGTTCATGGTGACCGAACCAAAACCCTAAGTGGAATTTTCCTCCTATGGGATTTTCCCATGTATTTTACAAGGAAACATAGATAGGCAGGCTAGAAAATTAAGTAACCTCCTAACCATACCCAAGCACTCCGAGTTTGTTGGCGCTTTCCATTTTGCTCCATGAGTTCATGGGGACCTAACCCTAACCCTAAGTGGAATTTTCCTCCTTTGGGATTTTCCCATGTATTTTACCAGGAAACATAGATAGCGCAACCTAGAAAAAATAAGTGCCCTCCGAACCATACCCAAGCACTCGGAGTTTGTTGGCGCTTTCCATTTCGCTCTATGAGTTCATGGTGACCTAACCCTAACCCTAAGTGTAATTTTCCTCGTATGGGATTTTTCCATGCATTTTACCAGGAAACCTAGATAGAGCAGCCTAGAAAAGTAACTGCCCTTCTAACCATACCCAAGCATTCTGAGTTTCTTGGCGCTGTCAGTTTTGCTCTATGAGTTCATGGTTAATTAACCCTAACCTTAAGTGGAATTTTCCTCCTGTGGCATTTTCCCATGTGTTTTACGAGGAAACATAAATAGCGCAGCCTACAAAATTAAGTGCCCTCCGAACCAAACCCAAGTACTCCGAGTTTTTTGGCGCTGTCCATTTTGCTCTATGAGTTCATGGGGACCTAAACCTAACCCTAAGTGGAATTTATCTCCTATGGGATTTTCCTATGTAGTTTACCAGGAAACATAGATATCGCAGCCTAGAAAAGCAATTGCCCTTTGAACCATACACAAGAACTCCAAGTTTGTTGGCGATGTCCATTTTGCTCTATGAGTTCATGGGGACCTAACCCTAACCCTAAGTGAAATTTTCATCCTAAGGGATTTTCCTATGTAGTTTACCAGGAAACATAGATATCGCAGCCTAGAAAAGTAAGTGCCCTATGAACCATACCCAAGCACTCCGTGTTTGTTGGCGCTGTCAATTTTGCTCTATGAGTTCATGGTTAATTAACTCTAACTCTAAGTGGAATTTTCCTCCTATGGGATTTTCCCATGTATTTTACCAGGAAACATAGATAGGCAGCCTAGAAAAGTAAGTGCCCTCCTAACCATAACCAAGCACTTCGAATTTTTTGACGCTGTCAATTTTGCTCTATGAGTTCATGGTGACCTAACCCTAACCCTAAGTGGAATTTTCCTCCTCTGGCATTTTCCCATGTGTTTTACAAGGAAACTTAAATAGCGCAGCCTAGAAAAATAAGTGCCCTCCCAACCATACCCTAGTATTCCGGGTTTGTTGGCGCTGCCCACTTTGCTCTATGAGTTCATGTTGACCTAACCCTAATCCTAAGTGGAATTTTCCTCCTATGGGATTTTCCCATGTATTTTACCAGGAAACATAGATAGGCAGCCTAGAAAAGTAAGTGCCCTCCTAACCATACCCAAGCACTTCGAATTTTTTGACGCTGTCCATTTTACTCTGTGAGTTCATGGTGACCTAACCCTAACCCTAAGTGTAATTTTCCTCCTATGGGATTTTCCCATGTATTTTACCAGGAAACATAGATAGAGCAGCCTAGAAAAGTAAGTGCCTCCGAACCATACCCTAGTATTCCGGGTTTGTTGGCGCTGCCCACTTTGCTCTATGAGTTCATGTTGACCTAACCCTAACCCTAAGTGGAATTTTTCTTTTATGGGATTTTCCCATGTAGTTTACCAGGAAATATAAATAGCGCAGCCTAGAAAATTAAGTGCCCTCCTAACCATACCCAAGCACGCCGAGTTTGTTGGCGGTATCCATTTTGTTCTATGAGTTCATGGTTAATTAACCCTAACCTTAAGTGGAATTTTCCTCCTATGGGATTCTCCCATGTAGTTTACCAAAAAACATAGATAGGGTAGGCTAGAAAAGTAACTGTCCTACTAACCATACCCAAAGACTCCGAGTTTGTTGGCGCTTTCCATTTTGCTCCATGAGTTCATGGGGACCTAACCCTAACCCTAAGTGGAATTTTTCTCCTATGGGATTTTCCCATGTAGTTTACCAGGAAATATAAATAGCGCAGCCTAGAAAATTAAGTGCCCTCCTAACCATATCCAAGCACGCCGAGTTTGTTGGCGGTATCCATTTTGTTCTATGAGTTCATGGTTAATTAACCCTAACCTTAAGAGGAATTTTCCTCCTATGGGATTCTCCCATGTAGTTTACCAAAAAACATAGAAAGGGTAGGCTAGAAAAGTAACTGTCCTACTAACCATACCCAAAGACTCCGAGTTTGTTGGCGCTTTCCATTTTGCTCCATGAGTTCATGGGGACCTAACCCTAACCCTAAGTGGAATTTTCCTCCTTTGGGATTTTCCCATGTATTTTACCAGGAAACATAGATAGCGCAACCTAGAAAAAATAAGTGCCCTCCGAACCATACCCAAGCACTCCGAGTTTGTTGGCGATGTCCATTTTGCTCTATGAGTTCATGGGGACCTAACCCTAACCTTAAGTGGAATTTTCCTTCTATGGGAATTTCCCATGTAGTTTACAAGAAAACATAAATAGCGCAGCCTAGAAAATTAAGTGGCCTCCTAACCATAAGCAAGCACTCCGAGTTTGTTGGCGGTGTCCATTTTGCTCTGTGAGTTCATGGTGACCTAACCCTAACCCTATGTG
This sequence comes from Crotalus tigris, assembly GCF_016545835.1. Lineage (NCBI taxonomy): Eukaryota > Metazoa > Chordata > Lepidosauria > Squamata > Viperidae > Crotalus > Crotalus tigris. Next base: position 6,361,105 of record NW_024096478.1, on the reverse strand, counting down.
TAATTTTCCTCCTATGGGATTTTCCCATGTATTTTGCCAGGAAACATAGATATCGCAGCCTAGAAAAGCAAATGCCCACCGAATCATACACAAGCACTCCTAGTTTGTTGGCGCTATCCATTTTACTCTATAAGTTCATGGTTAATTAACCCTAACCCTAAGTGGAATTTTCCTCCTATGGGATTTTCCTATATAGTTTACCAGGATACATAGATATCGCAGCCTAGAAAAGCAATTGCCCTCTGAACCATACACAAGCACTCCAAGTTTGTTGGCGATTTCCATTTTGCTCTATAAGTTCATGGGGACCTAACCTTAACCCTAAGAGGAATTTTCCTCCTATGGGATTTTCCCATGTAGTTTACCAGGAAACATAGATAACGCAGCCTGGAAATGTAAGTGCCCTCCTGAACCATACCCAAGCACTCCGAGTTTGTTGGCGATGTCCATTTTGCTCTATGAGTTCATGGTGACCTAACCCTAACCCTAAGTGGAATTTTCCTCCTATGGGATTTTCCCATGTATTTTACCAGGAAACATAGATAGGCAGGCCTAGAAAATTAAGTGCCCTCCTAACCATACCCAAGCACTCCGAGTTTGTTGGCGCTTTCCATTTTGCTCTATGAGTTCATGGGACCTAACCCTAACCCTAAGTGGAATTTTCCTCCTTTGGGATTTTCCCATGTATTTTACCAGGAAACATAGATAGCGCAACCTAGAAAAATAATTGCCCTCCGAACCATACCCAAGCACTCCGAGTTTGTTGGCGCTTTCCATTTCGCTCTATGAGTTCATGGTGACCTAACCCTAACCCTAAGTGTAATTTTCCTCGTATGGGATTTTTCCATGCATTTTACCAGGAAACCTAGATAGAGCAGCCTAGAAAAGTAACTGCCCTTCTAACCATACCCAAGCATTCTGAGTTTCTTGGCGCTGTCAGTTTTGCTCTATGAGTTCATGGTTAATTAACCCTAACCTTAAGTGGAATTTTCCTCCTGTGGGATTTTCCCATGTGTTTTACGAGGAAACATAATAGCGCAGCCTACAAAATTAAGTGCCCTCCGAACCAAACCCAAGTACTCCGAGTTTTTGGCGCTGTCCATTTTGCTCTATGAGTTCATGGGGACCTAAACCTAACCCTAAGTGGAATTTATCTCCTATGGGATTTTCCTATGTAGTTTACCAGGAAACATAGATATCGCAGCCTAGAAAAGCAATTGCCCTTCTGAACCATACACAAGAACTCCAAGTTTGTTGGCGATGTCCATTTTGCTCTATGAGTTCATGGGGACCTAACCCTAACCTAAGTGAAATTTTCATCCTAAGGGATTTTCCTATGTAGTTTACCAGGAAACATAGATATCGCAGCCTAGAAAAGTAAGTGCCCTATGAACCATACCCAAGCACTCCGTGTTTGTTGGCGCTGTCAATTTTGCTCTATGAGTTCATGGTTAATTAACTCTAACTCTAAGTGGAATTTTCCTCCTATGGGATTTTCCCATGTATTTTACCAGGAAACATAGATAGGCAGCCTAGAAAAGTAAGTGCCCTCCTAACCATAACCAAGCACTTCGAATTTTTTGACGCTGTCAATTTTGCTCTATGAGTTCATGGTGACCTAACCCTAACCCTAAGTGGAATTTTCCTCCTCTGGCATTTTCCCATGTGTTTTACAAGGAAACTTAAATAGCGCAGCCTAGAAAAATAAGTGCCCTCCCAACCATACCCTAGTATTCCGGGTTTGTTGGCGCTGCCCACTTTGCTCTATGAGTTCATGTTGACCTAACCCTAATCCTAAGTGGAATTTTCCTCCTATGGGATTTTCCCATGTATTTTACAGGAAACATAGATAGGCAGCCTAGAAAAGTAAGTGCCCTCCTAACCATACCCAAGCACTTCGAATTTTTTGACGCTGTCCATTTTACTCTGTGAGTTCATGGTGACCTAACCCTAACCCTAAGTGTAATTTTCCTCCTATGGGATTTTCCCATGTATTTTACCAGGAAACATAGATAGAGCAGCCTAGAAAAGTAAGTGCCTCCGAACCATACCCTAGTATTCCGGGTTTGTTGGCGCTGCCCACTTTGCTCTATGAGTTCATGTTGACCTAACCCTAACCCTAAGTGGAATTTTTCTTTTATGGGATTTTCCCATGTAGTTTACCAGGAAATATAAATAGCGCAGCCTAGAAAATTAAGTGCCCTCCTAAGCATACGCAAGCACGCCGAGTTTGTTGGCGGTATCCATTTTGTTCTATGAGTTCATGGTTAATTAACCCTAACCTTAAGTGGAATTTTCCTCCTATGGGATTCTCCCATGTAGTTTACCAAAAAACATAGATAGGGTAGGCTAGAAAAGTAACTGTCCTACTAACCATACCCAAAGACTCCGAGTTTGTTGGCGCTTTCCATTTTGCTCCATGAGTTCATGGGGACCTAACCCTAACCCTAAGTGGAATTTTTCTCCTATGGGATTTTCCCATGTAGTTTACCAGGAAATATAAATAGCGCAGCCTAGAAAATTAAGTGCCCTCCTAACCATATCCAAGCACGCCGAGTTGTTGGCGGTATCCATTTTGTTCTATGAGTTCATGGTTAATTAACCCTAACCTTAAGAGGAATTTTCCTCCTATGGGATTCTCCCATGTAGTTTACCAAAAAACATAGAAAGGGTAGGCTAGAAAAAGTAACTGTCCTACTAACCATACCCAAAGACTCCGAGTTTGTTGGCGCTTTCCATTTTGCTCCATGAGTTCATGGGGACCTAACCCTAACCCTAAGTGGAATTTTCCTCCTTTGGGATTTTCCCATGTATTTTACCAGGAAACATAGATAGCGCAACCTAGAAAAAATAAGTGCCCTCCGAACCATACCCAAGCACTCCGAGTTTGTTGGCGATGTCCATTTTGCTCTATGAGTTCATGGGGACCTAACCCTAACCTTAAGTGGAATTTTCCTTCTATGGGAATTTCCCATGTAGTTTACAAGAAAACATAAATAGCGCAGCCTAGAAAATTAAGTGGCCTCCTAACCATAAGCAAGCACTCCGAGTTTGTTGGCGGTGTCCATTTTGCTCTGTGAGTTCATGGTGACCTAACCCTAACCCTATGTGTAATTTTCCTCCTATGGGATTTTCCCATGTATTTTGCCAGGAAACATAGATATCGCAGCCTAGAAAAGCAAATGCCCACCGAATCATACACAAGCACTCCTAGTTTGTTGGCGCTATCCATTTTACTCTATAAGTTCATGGTTAATTAACCCTAACCCTAAGTGGAATTTTCCTCCTATGGGATTTTCCTATATAGTTTACCAGGATACATAGATATCGCAGCCTAGAAAAGCAATTGCCCTCTGAACCATACACAAGCACTCCAAGTTTGTTGGCGATTTCCATTTTGCTCTATAAGTTCATGGGGACCTAACCTTAACCCTAAGAGGAATTTTCCTCCTATGGGATTTTCCCATGTAGTTTACCAGGAAACATAGATAACGCAGCCTGGAAATGTAAGTGCCCTCTGAACCATACACAAGCAATCCAAGTTTGTTGGCGATGTCCATTTTGCTCTATGATTTCATGGTGACCGAACCAAAACCCTAAGTGGAATTTTCCTCCTATGGGATTTTCCCATGTATTTTACAAGGAAACATAGATAGGCAGGCTAGAAAATTAAGTAACCTCCTAACCAGACCCAAGCACTCCGAGTTTGTTGGCGCTTTCCATTTTGCTCCATGAGTTCATGGGGACCTAACCCTAACCCTAAGTGGAATTTTCCTCCTTTGGGATTTTCCCATGTATTTTACCAGGAAACATAGATAGCGCAACCTAGAAAAAATAAGTGCCCTCCGAACCATACCCAAGCACTCGGAGTTTGTTGGCGCTTTCCATTTCGCTCTATGAGTTCATGGTGACCTAACCCTAACCCTAAGTGTAATTTTCCTCGTATGGGATTTTTCCATGCATTTTACCAGGAAACCTAGATAGAGCAGCCTAGAAAAGTAACTGCCCTTCTAACCATACCCAAGCATTCTGAGTTTCTTGGCGCTGTCAGTTTTGCTCTATGAGTTCATGGTTAATTAACCCTAACCTTAAGTGGAATTTTCCTCCTGTGGCATTTTCCCATGTGTTTTACGAGGAAACATAAATAGCGCAGCCTACAAAATTAAGTGCCCTCCGAACCAAACCCAAGTACTCCGAGTTATTTGGCGCTGTCCATTTTGCTCTATGAGTTCATGGGGACCTAAACCTAACCCTAAGTGGAATTTATCTCCTATGGGATTTTCCTATGTAGTTTACCAGGAAACATAGATATCGCAGCCTAGAAAAGCAATTGCCCTTTGAACCATACACAAGAACTCCAAGTTTGTTGGCGATGTCCATTTTGCTCTATGAGTTCATGGGGACCTAACCCTAACCCTAAGTGAAATTTTCATCCTAAGGGATTTTCCTATGTAGTTTACCAGGAAACATAGATATCGCAGCCTAGAAAAGTAAGTGCCCTCCTAACCATAACCAAGCACTTCGAATTTTTTGACGCTGTCAATTTTGCTCTATGAGTTCATGGTGACCTAACCCTAACCCTAAGTGGAATTTTCCTCCTCTGGCATTTTCCCATGTGTTTTACAAGGAAACTTAAATAGCGCAGCCTAGAAAAATAAGTGCCCTCCCAACCATACCCTAGTATTCCGGGTTTGTTGGCGCTGCCCACTTTGCTCTATGAGTTCATGTTGACCTAACCCTAATCCTAAGTGGAATTTTCCTCCTATGGGATTTTCCCATGTATTTTACCAGGAAACATAGATAGGCAGCCTAGAAAAGTAAGTGCCCTCCTAACCATACCCAAGCACTTCGAATTTTTTGACGCTGTCCATTTTACTCTGTGAGTTCATGGTGACCTAACCCTAACCCTAAGTGTAATTTTCCTCCTATGGGATTTTCCCATGTATTTTACCAGGAAACATAGATAGAGCAGCCTAGAAAAGTAAGTGCCTCCGAACCATACCCTAGTATTCCGGGTTTGTTGGCGCTGCCCACTTTGCTCTATGAGTTCATGTTGACCTAACCCTAACCCTAAGTGGAATTTTTCTTTTATGGGATTTTCCCATGTAGTTTACCAGGAAATATAAATAGCGCAGCCTAGAAAATTAAGTGCCCTCCTAAGCATACGCAAGCACGCCGAGTTTGTTGGCGGTATCCATTTTGTTCTATGAGTTCATGGTTAATTAACCCTAACCTTAAGTGGAATTTTCCTCCTATGGGATTCTCCCATGTAGTTTACCAAAAAACATAGATAGGGTAGGCTAGAAAAGTAACTGTCCTACTAACCATACCCAAGGACTCCGAGTTTGTTGGCGCTTTCCATTTTGCTCTATGAGTTCATGGGGACCTAACCCTAACCCTAAGTGGAATTTTCCTCCTATGGGATTTTCCCATGTATTTTACCAGGAAACATAGATAGAGCAGCCTAGAAAAGTAAGTGCCCTCCGAACCATACCCTAGTATTCCGGGTTTGTTGGCGCTGCCCACTTTGATCTATGAGTTCATGTTGACCTAACCCTAACCCTAAGTGGAATTTTTCTTTTATGGGATTTTCCCATGTACTTTACCAGGAAATATAAATAGCGCAGCCTAGAAAATTAAGTGCCCTCCTAACCATACCCAAGCACGCCGAGTTTGTTGGCGGTATCCATTTTGTTCTATGAGTTCATGGTTAATTAACCCTAACCTTAAGTGGAATTTTCCTCCTATGGGATTTTCCCATGTATTTTTCCAGGAAACATAGATAGCGCAACCTAGAAAAAATAAGTGCCCTCCGAACCATACCCAAGCACTCCGAGTTTGTTGGCGCTTTCCATTTTGCTCCATGAGTTCATGGGGACCTAACCCTAACCTTAAGTGGAATTTTCCTCCTATGGGATTTTCCCATGTATTTTTCCAGGAAACATAGATAGCGCAACCTAGAAAAAATAAGTGCCCTCCGAACCATACCCAAGCACTCCGAGTTTGTTGGCGCTGTCCATTTTGCTCTATGAGTTCATGGTTAATTAACCCTAACCCTAAGTGTAATTTTTCTCCTATGGGATTTTCCTATGTAGTTTACCAGGAAACATAGATATCGCAGCCTAGAAAAGTAAGTGCCCACCGAACCATACGCAAGCACTCCGAGTTTGTTGGCGCTTTCCATTTTGCTCTATGTGTTCATGTGGACCTAACTCTAACCCTAAGTGGAATTTTCCTCCCATGGGATTTTCCCATGTATTTTTCCAGGAAACATAGATAGCGCAACCTAGAAAAAATAAGTGCCCTCCGAACCATACCCAAGCACTCCGAGTTTGTTGGCGCTTTCCATTTTGCTCCATGAGTTCATGGGGACCTAACCCTAACCCTAAGTGGAATTTTCCTCCTATGGGATTTTCCCATGTATTTTACCAGGAAACATAGATAGAGCAGCCTAGAAAAGTAAGTGCCTCCGAACCATACCCTAGTATTCCGGGTTTGTTGGCGCTGCCCACTTTGCTCTATGAGTTCATGTTGACCTAACCCTAACCCTAAGTGGAATTTTTCTTTTATGGGATTTTCCCATGTAGTTTACCAGGAAATATAAATAGCGCAGCCTAGAAAATTAAGTGCCCTCCTAACCATACCCAAGCACGCCGAGTTTGTTGGCGGTATCCATTTTGTTCTATGAGTTCATGGTTAATTAACCCTAACCTTAAGTGGAATTTTCCTCCTATGGGATTCTCCCATGTAGTTTACCAAAAAACATAGATAGGGTAGGCTAGAAAAATAACTGTCCTACTAACCATACCCAAGGACTCCGAGTTTGTTGGTGCTTTCCATTTTGCTCCATGAGTTCATGGGGACCTAACCCTAACCCTAAGTGGAATTTTCCTCCTATGGGATTTTCCCATGTATTTTACCAGGAAACATAGATAGCGCAACCTAGAAAAAATAAGTGCCCTCCGAACCATACCCAAGCACTCCGAGGTTGTTGGCGATGTCCATTTTGCTCTATGAGTTCATGGGGACCTAACCCTAACCCTAAGTGGAATTTTCCTCCTATGGGATTTTCCCATGTAGTTTACCAGGAAACATAGATAGCGCAGCCTGGAAATGTAAGTGCCCTCCGAACCATACCCAAGCACTCCGAGGTTGTTGGCGATGTCCATTTTGCTCTATGATTTCATGGTGACCGAACCAAAACCCTAAGTGGAATTTTCCTCCTATGGGATTTTCCCATGTATTTTACAAGGAAACATAGATAGGCAGGCTAGAAAATTAAGTAACCTCCTAACCATACCCAAGCACTCCGAGTTTGTTGGCGTTTTCCATTTTGCTCTATGAATTCATGGGGATCTAACCCTAACCCTAAGTGGAATTTTCCACATGTGGGATTTTCCCATGTATTTTACCAGGAAACCTACATAGGGCGGCCTATTAAATTAAGTGCCCTTCTAACCATACCGAAGCACTCCGAGTTTGTTGGCACTCTCCATTTTGCTCTTTGAGTTCATGGGGACCTAACCCTAACCCTAAGTGGAATTTTCCACATGTGGGATTTTCCCATGTATTTTACCAGGAAACCTACATAGGGCGGCCTATTAAATTAAGTGCCCTTCGAACCATACCCAAGTACTCCGAGTTTGTTGGCGCTGCCCATTTTCCTCTATGAGTTCATGGGGACCTAACCCTAACCCTAAGTGGAATTTTCCTCCTATGGGATTTTCCCATGTAGTTTACCAGGAAATATAAATAGCGCAGCCTAGAAAATTAAGTGCCCTCCTAACCATACCCAAGCACTCTGAGTTTGTTGGCGGTGTCCATTTTGCTCTGTGAGTTCATGGTGACCTAACCCTAACCCTAAGTGGAATTGTCCTCATGTGGGATTTTCCCATGTACTTTACCAGGAAACCTACAAAGGGCGGCCTATAAAATTACGTGCCCTTTTAACCATACCCAAGCACTTCGAGTTTGTTGGCGCTGTCCATTTTGCTCTATGAGTTCATGGCGACCTAACCCTAACCCTAAGAGGAATTTTCCTCCTATGGGATTTTCCCATGTAGTTTACCAGGAAACATAGATAGCGCAGCCTAGAAAAATAAGTGCCCTCTGAACCATACCCAAGCACTTCGAATTTGTTGACGCTGTCCATTTTGCTCTAAGCGTTCATGGTGACCGAACCAAAACCCTAAGTAGAATTTTCCTCCTATGGGATTTTCCCATGTAGTTTACCAGGAAAAATAGATAGGCAGGCTAGAAAATTAAGTGCCCTTCTAACCATACCCAAGCACTCCGAGTTTGTTGGCGCTGTCCATTTTGCTCTATGAGTTCATGGTTAATTAACCCTAACCCTAAGTGTAATTTTTCTCCTATGGGATTTTCCTATGTAGTTTACCAGGAAACATAGATATCGCAGCCTAGAAAAGTAAGTGCCCACCGAACCATACGCAAGCACTCCGAGTTTGTTGGCGCTTTCCATTTTGCTCTATGTGTTCATGTGGACCTAACCCTAACCCTAAGTGGAATTTTCCCATGTAGTTTCCAGGAAACATAGATAGCGCAGCCTAGAAAAAATAAGTGCCCTCTGAACCATACACAAGCAATCCAAGTTTGTTGGCGATGTCCATTTTGTTCTATGAGTTCATGGGGACCTAACCCTAACCCTAAGAGGAATTTTCCTCCTATGGGATTTTCCCATGTAGTTTACCAGGAAACATAGATATCGCAGTTTACCAGGGAAACATGATAGCCTAAAAGTAAGTGCCCACCGAACCATACGCAAGCACTCCGAGTTTGTTGGCGCTTTTTCCATTTTGCTCTATGTGTTCATGTGGACCTAACCCTAACCCTAAGTGGAATTTCCTCCTATGGGATTTTCCCATGTAGTTTACCAGGAAACATAGATAGCGCAGCCTAGAAAAAAGTGCCCTCCGAACCATACCCAAGCACTCTGAGTTTGTTGGCGATGTCCATTTTGTTCTATGAGTTCATGGGGACCTAACCCTAACCCTAAGAGGAATTTTCCTCCTATGGGATTTTCCCATGTAGTTTACCAGGAAACATAGATAGCGCAGCCTGGAAATGTAAGTGCCCTCTGAACCATACACAAGCAATCCGAGTTTGTTGGCGATGTCCATTTTGCTCTATGATTTCATGGTGACCGATCCAAAACCCTAAGTGGAATTTTCCTCCTATGGGATTTTCCCATGTATTTTACAAGGAAACATAGATAGGCAGGCTAGAAAATTAAGTAACCTCCTAACCATACCCAAGCACTCCGAGTTTGTTGGCGTTTTCCATTTTGCTCTATGAATTCATGGGGATCTAACCCTAACCCTAAGTGGAATTTTCCACATGTGGGATTTTCCCATGTATTTTACCAGGAAACCTACATAGGGCGGCCTATTAAATTAAGTGCCCTTCTAACCATACCGAAGCACTCCGAGTTTGTTGGCACTCTCCATTTTGCTCTTTGAGTTCATGGGGACCTAACCCTAACCCTAAGTGGAATTTTCCACATGTGGGATTTTCCCATGTATTTTACCAGGAAACCTACATAGGGCGGCCTATTAAATTAAGTGCCCTTCGAACCATACCCAAGTACTCCGAGTTTGTTGGCGCTGCCCATTTTCCTCTATGAGTTCATGGGGACCTAACCCTAACCCTAAGTGGAATTTTCCTCCTATGGGATTTTCCCATGTAGTTTACCAGGAAATATAAATAGCGCAGCCTAGAAAATTAAGTGCCCTCCTAACCATACCCAAGCACTCTGAGTTTGTTGGCGGTGTCCATTTTGCTCTGTGAGTTCATGGTGACCTAACCCTAACCCTAAGTGGAATTGTCCTCATGTGGGATTTTCCCATGTACTTTACCAGGAAACCTACAAAGGGCGGCCTATAAAATTACGTGCCCTTTTAACCATACCCAAGCACTTCGAGTTTGTTGGCGCTGTCCATTTTGCTCTATGAGTTCATGGCGACCTAACCCTAACCCTAAGAGGAATTTTCCTCCTATGGGATTTTCCCATGTAGTTTACCAGGAAACATAGATAGCGCAGCCTAGAAAAATAAGTGCCCTCTGAACCATACCCAAGCACTTCGAATTTGTTGACGCTGTCCATTTTGCTCTAAGCGTTCATGGTGACCGAACCAAAACCCTAAGTAGAATTTTCCTCCTATGGGATTTTCCCATGTAGTTTACCAGGAAAAATAGATAGGCAGGCTAGAAAATTAAGTGCCCTTCTAACCATACCCAAGCACTCCGAGTTTGTTGGCGCTGTCCATTTTGCTCTATGAGTTCATGGTTAATTAACCCTAACCCTAAGTGTAATTTTTCTCCTATGGGATTTTCCTATGTAGTTTACCAGGAAACATAGATATCGCAGCCTAGAAAAGTAAGTGCCCACCGAACCATACGCAAGCACTCCGAGTTTGTTGGCGCTTTCCATTTTGCTCTATGTGTTCATGTGGACCTAACCCTAACCCTAAGTGGAATTTTCCTCCTATGGGATTTTCCCATGTAGTTTACCAGGAAACATAGATAGCGCAGCCTGGAAATGTAAGTGCCCTCTGAACCATACACAAGCAATCCAAGTTTGTTGGCGATGTCCATTTTGTTCTATGAGTTCATGGGGACCTAACCCTAACCCTAAGAGGAATTTTCCTCCTATGGGATTTTCCCATGTAGTTTACCAGGAAACATAGATATCGCAGCCTAGAAAAGTAAGTGCCCACCGAACCATACGCAAGAACTCCGAGTTTGTTGGCGCTTTCCATTTTGCTCTATGTGTTCATGTGGACCTAACCCTAACCCTAAGTGGAATTTTCCTCCTATGGGATTTTCCCATGTAGTTTACCAGGAAACATAGATAGCGCAGCCTAGAAAAATAAGTGCCCTCCGAACCATACCCAAGCACTCTGAGTTTGTTGGCGATGTCCATTTTGTTCTATGAGTTCATGGGGACCTAACCCTAACCCTAAGAGGAATTTTCCTCCTATGGGATTTTCCCATGTAGTTTACCAGGAAACATAGATAGCGCAGCCTGGAAATGTAAGTGCCCTCTGAACCATACACAAGCAATCCAAGTTTGTTGGCGATGTCCATTTTGCTCTATGATTTCATGGTGACCGATCCAAAACCCTAAGTGGAATTTTCCTCCTATGGGATTTTCCCATGTATTTTACAAGGAAACATAGATAGGCAGGCTAGAAAATTAAGTAACCTCCTAACCATACCCAAGCACTCCGAGTTTGTTGGCAGTTTCCATTTTGCTCTATGAATTCATGCTGACCTAACCCTAACCCTAAGTGTAATTTTCCTCCTATGGGATTTTCCCATGTATTTTACCAGGAAACATAGATAGAGCAGCCTAGAAAAGTAAGTGCCCTCCGAACCATACCCTAGTATTCCGGGTTTGTTGGCGCTGCCCAATTTGCTCTATGAGTTCATGGGGACCTAACCCTAACCCTAAGTGGAATTTTCTCCTATAGGATTTTCCCATGTAGTTTACCAGGAAATATAAATAGCGCAGCCTAGAAAATTAAGTGCCCTCCTAACCATACCCACGCACGCCGAGTTTGTTGGCGGTATCCATTTTGTTCTATGAGTTCATGGTTAATTAACCCTAACCTCAAGTGGAATTTTCCTCCTATGGGATTCTCCCATGTAGTTTACCAAAAAACATAGATAGGGTAGGCTAGAAAAGTAACTGTCCTACTAACCATACCCAAGGACTCCGAGTTTGTTGGCGCTTTCCATTTTGCTCCATGAGTTCTTGGGGACCTAACCCTAACCCTAAGTGGAATTTTCCTCCTATGGGATTTTCCCATGTATTTTACCAGGAAACATCGATAGCGCAACCTAGAAAAAATAAGTGCCCTCCGAACCATACCCAAGCACTCTGAGTTTGTTGGCGATGTCCATTTTGCTCTATGAGTTCATGGGGACCTAACCATAACCTTAAGTGGAATTTTCCTCCTATGGGAATTTCCCATGTAGTTTAAAAGAAAACATAAATAGCGCAGCCTAGAAAATTAAGTGGCCTCCTAACCATAAGCAAGCACTCCGAGTTTGTTGGCGGTGTCCATTTTGCTCTGTGAGTTCATGGTGACCTAACCCTAACCCTAAGTGTAATTTTCCTCCTATGGGATTTTCCCATGTATTTTGCCAGGAAACATAGATATTGCAGCCTAGAAAAGCAAATGCCCACCGAATCCTACACAAGCACTCCTAGTTTGTTGGCGGTGTCCATTTTGCTCTATGAGTTCATGGTTAATTAACCCTAGCCCTAAGTGGAATTTTCTTCCTATGGGATTTTCCTATGTAGTTTACCAGGATACATAGATATCGCAGCCTAGAAAAGCAATTGCCCTCTGAACCATACACAAGCACTCCAAGTTTGTTGGCGATTTCCATTTTGCTCTATGATTTCATGGTGACCGAACCAAAACCCTAAGTGGAATTTTCCTCCTATGGGATTTTCCCATGTATTTTACCAGGAAACATAGATAGGCAGGCTAGAAAATTGAGTGACCTCCTAACCATACTCAAGCACACCGAGTTTGTTGGCATTTTCCATTTTGCTCTAGGAATTCATGGGGACCTAACCCTAACCCTAAGTGGAATTTTCCACATGTGGGATTTTCCCATGTATTTTACCAGGAAACCTACATAGGGCGGCCTATTAAATTAAGTGCCCTTCTAACCATACCCAAGCACTCCGAGTTTGTTGGCACTCTCCATTCTGCTCTATGAGTTCATGGGGACCTAAACCTAACCCTAAGTGGAATTTTCCTCCTATGGGATTTTCCCATGTATTTTACCAGGAAACATAGATAGGCAGGCTAGAAAATTAAGTGACCTCCTAACCATACTCAAGCACACCGAGTTTGTTGGCATTTTCCATTTTGCTCTAGGAATTCATGGGGACCTAACCCTAACCCTAAGTGGAATTTTCCACATGTGGGATTTTCCCATGTATTTTACCAGGAAACCTACATAGGGCGGCCTATTAAATTAAGTGCCCTTCTAACCATACCCAAGCACTCCGAGTTTGTTGGCACTCTCCATTCTGCTCTATGAGTTCATGGGGACCTAAACCTAACCCTAAGTGGAATTTTCCTCCTATGGGATTTTCCCATGTATTTTACCAGGAAACATAGATAGGCAGGCTAGAAAATTAAGTGACCTCCTAACCATACTCAAGCACACCGAGTTTGTTGGCATTTTCCATTTTGCTCTAGGAATTCATGGGGACCTAACCCTAACCCTAAGTGGAATTTTCCACATGTGGGATTTTCCCATGTATTTTACCAGGAAACCTACATAGGGCGGCCTATTAAATTAAGTGCCCTTCTAACCATACCCAAGCACTCCGAGTTTGTTGGCACTCTCCATTCTGCTCTATGAGTTCATGGGGACCTAAACCTAACCCTAAGTGGAATTTTCCTCCTATGGGATTTTCCCATGTATTTTACCAGGAAACATAGATAGGCAGCCTAGAAAAGTAAGTGCCCTCTGAACCATACACAAGCACTCCAAGTTTGTTGGTGATTTCCATTTTGCTCTATGAGTTCATGGGGACCTAACCCTAACCCTAAGTGGAATTTTCCTCCTATGGGATTTTCCCATGTAGTTTACCAGGAAACATAGATAGCACAACCTAGAAAAAATAAGTGCCCTCCGACCATACCCAAGCACTCCGAGTTTGTTGGCGATGTCCATTTTGCTCTATGAGTTCATGGGTACCTAACCCTAACCATAAGTGGAATTTTCCTCCTATGGGATTTTCCCATGTAGTTTACCAGGAAACATAGATAGCGCAGCCTAGAAAAATAAGTGCCCTCTGAACCATACACAAGCACTCCAAGTTTGTTGGTGATTTCCATTTTGCTCTATGAGTTCATGGGGACCTAACCCTAACCCTAAGTGAAATTTTCCTGCTATGGGATTTTCCCATGTATTTTACCAGGAAACATAGATAGCACAACCTAGAAAAAATAAGTGCCCTCCGACCATACCCAAGCACTCCGAGTTTGTTGGCGATGTCCATTTTGCTCTATGAGTTCATGGGTACCTAACCCTAACCATAAGTGGAATTTTCCTCCTATGGGAATTTCCCATGTAGTTTACAAGAAAACCTAAATAGCGCAGCCTAGAAAATTAAGTGGCCTCCTAACCATAAGCAAGCACTCCGAGTTTGTTGGCGGGGTCCATTTTGCTCTGTGAGTTCATGGTGACCTAACCCTAACCCTAAGTGTAATTTTCCTCCTATGGGATTTTCCCATGTATTTTGCCAGGAAACATAGATATCGCAGCCTAGAAAAGCAAATGCCCACCGAATCATACACAAGCACTCCTAGTTTGTTGGCGCTGTCCATTTTACTCTATAAGTTCATGGTTAATTAACCCTAACCCTAAGTGGAATTTTCCTCCTATGGGATTTTCCTATATAGTTTACCAGGATACATAGATATCGCAGCCTAGAAAAGCAATTGCCCTCTGAACCATACACAAGCACTCCACGTTTGTTGGTGATTTCCATTTTGCTCTATGAGTTCATGGGGACCTAACCCTAACCCTAAGAGGAATTTTCCTCCTATGGGATTTTCCCATGTATTACAGCAGGAAACATAGATAGGCAGCCTAGAAAATTAAGTGACCTCCTAACCATACCCAAGCACTCCGAGTTTGTTGCCGATGTCCATTTTGCTCTATGAGTTCATGGTGACCTAACCCTAACCCTAAGTGGAATTTTCCTCCTATGGGATTTTCCCATGTAGTTTACCAGGAAACATAGATAGCGCAGCCTAGAAAAATAAGTGCCCTCTAAACCATACCCAAGCACTTCGAATTTGTTGACGCTGTCCATTTTGCTCTACGAGTTCATGGTGACCGAACCAAAACCCTAAGTGGAATTTTCCTCCTATGGGATTTTCCCATGTATTTTACCAGGAAACTTAGATAGGCAGCCTAGAAAATTAAGTGACCTCCTAACCATACCCAACGCACTTCGAGTTTGTGGGCGGTGTCCATTTTGCTCTATGAATTCATGCTGACCTAACCCTAACCCTAAGTGTAATTTTCCTCCTATGGGATTTTCCCATGTATTTTGCCAGGAAACATAGATATCTCAGCCTAGAAAAGCAAGTGCCCACCGAATCATAAACAAGCACTCCGAGTTTGTTGGCGCTGTCCATTTTGCTCTATGAGTTCATGGTGTCCTAACCCTAACCCTAAGTGGAATTTCCCTCCTATGGGATTTTCCCATGTAGTTTACCAGGAAACATAGATAGCGCAGCCTAGAAAAATAAGTGCCCTCTGAACCATACCCAAGCACTTCGAATTTGTTGACGCTGTCCATTTTGCTCTACGAGTTCATGGTGACCGAACCAAAACCCTAAGTGGAATTTCCCTCCTATGGGATTTTCCCATGTATTTTACCAGGAAACTTAGATAGGCAGCCTAGAAAATTAAGTGACCTCCTAACCATACCCAAGCACTTCGAGTTTGTGGGCGGTGTCCATTTTGCTCTATGAATTCATGCTGACCTAACCCTAACCCTAAGTGTAATTTTCCTCCTATGGGATTTTCCCATGTATTTTGCCAGGAAACAAAGATATCTCAGCCTAGAAAAGCAAGTGCCCACCGAATCATAAACAAGCACTCCGAGTTTGTTGGCGCTGTCCATTTTGCTCTATGAGTTCATGGTGTCCTAACCCTAACCCTAAGTGGAATTTTCCTCCTATGGGATTTTCCCATGTAGTTTACCAGGAAACATAGATAGCGCAGCCTAGAAAAATAAGTGCCCTCTGAACCATAACCAAGCACTTCGAATTTGTTGACGCTGTCCATTTTGCTCTACGAGTTCATGGTGACCGAACCAAAACCCTAAGTGGAATTTCCCTCCTATGGGATTTTCCCATGTATTTTACCAGGAAACTTAGATAGGCAGCCTAGAAAATTAAGTGACCTCCTAACCATACCCACGAACTTCGAGTTTGTTGGCGGTGTCCATTTTGCTCTATGAATTCATGCTGACCTAACCCTAACCCTAAGTGTAATTTTCCTCCTATGGGATTTTCCTATGTACTTTACCAGGAAACATAGATATCGAAGCCTAGAAAAGCAATTGCCCTCTGAACCATAAATAAGCACTCCACGTTTGTTGGCGATGTCCATTTTGCTCTATGAGATCATGGTAACCTAACCCTAACCCTAAGTGGAATTTTCCTCCTGTGGCATTTTCCCATGTGTTTTACGAGGAAACTTAAATAGCGCAGCCTAGAAAAATAAGTGCCCTCCGAACCATTTTGCTCTATGAGTTCATGGTGACCGAACCAAAACCCTAAGTGGAATTTTCCTCATGTGGGATTTTCCCATGTATTTTACCAGGAAACCTACATAGGGCGGCCTATTAAATTAAGTGCCCTTCTAACCATACCCAAGCACTCCGAGTTTGTTGGCACTGTCCATTTTGGTCTATGAGTTCATGGTTAATTAACCCTAACCCTAAGTGGAATTTTCCTCCTATGAGATTTTCCCATGTAGTTTACAAGAAAACCTAAATAGCGCAGCCTAGAAAATTAAGTGGCCTCCTAACCATAAGCAAGCACTCCGAGTTTGTTGGCGGGGTCCATTTTGCTCTGTGAGTTCATGGTGACCTAACCCTAACCCTAAGTGTAATTTTCCTCCTATGGGATTTTCCAATGTATTTTGCCAGGAAACATAGATATCGCAGCCTAGAAAAGCAAATGCCCACCAAATCATACACAAGCACTCCTAGTTTGTTGGCGCTGTCCATTTTACTCTATAAGTTCATGGTTAATTAACCCTAACCCTAAGTGGAATTTTCCTCCAATGGGATTTTCCTATATAGTTTACCAGGATACATAGATATCGCAGCCTAGAAAAGCAATTGCCCTCTGAACCATACACAAGCACTCCAATTTTGTTGGTGATTTCCATTTTGCTCTATGAGTTCATGGGGACCTAACCCTAACCCTAAGAGGAATTTTCCTCCTATGGGATTTTCCCATGTATTACAGCAGGAAACATAGATAGGCAGCCTAGAAAATTAAGTGACCTCCTAACCATACCCAAGCACTCCGAGTTTGTTGCCGATGTCCATTTTGCTCTATGAGTTCATGGTGACCTAACCCTAACCCTAAGTGGAATTTTCCTCCTATGGGATTTTCCCATGTAGTTTACCAGGAAACATAGATAGCGCAGCCTAGAAAAATAAGTGCCCTCTAAACCATACCCAAGCACTTCGAATTTGTTGACGCTGTCCATTTTGCTCTACGAGTTCATGGTGACCGAACCAAAACCCTAAGTGGAATTTCCCTCCTATGGGATTTTCCCATGTATTTTACCAGGAAACTTAGATAGGCAGCCTAGAAAATTAAGTGACCTCCTAACCATACCCAAGCACTTCGTGTTTGTGGGCGGTGTCCATTTTGCTCTATGAATTCATGCTGACCTAACCCTAACCCTAAGTGTAATTTTCCTCCTATGGGATTTTCCCATGTATTTTGCCAGGAAACATAGATATCTCAGCCTAGAAAAGCAAGTGCCCACCGAATCATAAACAAGCACTCCGAGTTTGTTGGCGCTGTCCATTTTGCTCTATGAGTTCATGGTGTCCTAACCCTAACCCTAAGTGGAATTTCCCTCCTATGGGATTTTCCCATGTATTTTACCAGGAAACTTAGATAGGCAGCCTAGAAAATTAAGTGACCTCCTAACCATACCCAAGCACTTCGAGTTTGTGGGCGGTGTCCATTTTGCTCTATGAATTCATGCTGACCTAACCCTAACCCTAAGTGTAATTTTCCTCCTATGGGATTTTCCCATGTATTTTGCCAGGAAACATAGATATCTCAGCCTAGAAAAGCAAGTGCCCACCGAATCATAAACAAGCACTCCGAGTTTGTTGGCGCTGTCCATTTTGCTCTATGAGTTCATGGTGTCCTAACCCTAACCCTAAGTGGAATTTCCCTCCTATGGGATTTTCCCATGTATTTTACCAGGAAACTTAGATAGGCAGCCTAGAAAATTAAGTGACCTCCTAACCATACCCACGAACTTCGAGTTTGTTGGCGGTGTCCATTTTGCTCTATGAATTCATGCTGACCTAACCCTAACCCTAAGTGTAATTTTCCTCCTATGGGATTTTCCCATGTATTTTGCCAGGAAACAAAGATATCGCAGACTAGAAAAGCAAGTGCCCACCGAATAATAAACTAGCACTCCGAGTTTGTTGGCGCTGTCCATTTTGCTCTATGAGTTCATGGTTAATTAACCCTAACCCTAAGTGGAATTTTCCTCCTATGGGATTTTCCTATGTACTTTACCAGGAAACATAGATATCGAAGCCTAGAAAAGCAATTGCCCTCTGAACCATAAATAAGCACTCCACGTTTGTTGGCGATGTCCATTTTGCTCTATGAGATCATGGTAACCTAACCCTAACCCTAAGTGGAATTTTCCTCCTGTGGCATTTTCCCATGTGTTTTACGAGGAAACTTAAATAGCGCAGCCTAGAAAAATAAGTGCCCTCCAAACTATTTTGCTCTATGAGTTCATGGTGACCGAACCAAAACCCTAAGTGGAATTTTCCTCATGTGGGATTTTCCCATGTATTTTACCAGGAAACCTACATAGGGCGGCCTATTAAATTAAGTGCCCTTCTAACCATACCCAAGCACTCCGAGTTTGTTGGCACTGTCCATTTTGCTCTATGAGTTCATGGTTAATTAACCTTAACCCTAAGTGGAATTTTCCTCCTATGAGATTTTCCCATGTAGTTTACAAGAAAACCTAAATAGCGCAGCCTAGAAAATTAAGTGGCCTCCTAACCATAACCAAGCACTCCGAGTTTGTTGGCGGTGTCCATTTTGCTCTGTGAGTTCATGGTGACCTAACCCTAACCCTAAGTGTAATTTTCCTCCTATGGGATTTTCCCATGTATTTTGCCAGGAAACATAGATAGGCAGCCTAGAAAAGTAAGTGCCCTCCTAACTATACCCAAGCACATCGAATTTTTTGACGCTGTCCATTTTGCTCTATGAGTTCATGGTGACCTAAACCTAACCGTAAGTGGAATTTTCCTCCTGTGGCATTTTCCCATGTGTTTTAGAAGGAAACGTAAATAGCGCAGCCTAGAAAAGTAAGTGCCCTTCGAACCATACCCAAGTATTCTGAGTTTGTTGGCGCTGCCCATTTTCCTCTATGAGTTCATGGGGACCTAACCCTAACCCTAAGTGTAATTTTCCTCTTATGGGATTTTCCAATGTATTTTACCAGGAAACCTAGATAGAGCAGCGTAGAAAAGTAAGTGCCCTTCTATCTATACCGAAGCATTCTGAGTTTGTTGGCGCTGTCAATTTTGCTCTATGAGTTCATGGTTAATTAACCCTAACCTTAAGGGGAATTTTCCTCCTATGGGATTTTCCCATGTAGTTTACCAAAAAACATAGATAGCGCAGCCTAGAAAAATAAGTGCCCTCTAAACCATACCCAAGCACTTCGAATTTGTTGACGCTGTCCATTTTGCTCTACGAGTTCATGGTGACCGAACCAAAACCCTAAGTGGAATTTCCCTCCTATGGGATTTTCCCATGTATTTTACCAGGAAACTTAGATAGGCAGCCTAGAAAATTAAGTGACCTCCTAACCATACCCAAGCACTTCGTGTTTGTGGGCGGTGTCCATTTTGCTCTATGAATTCATGCTGACCTAACCCTAACCCTAAGTGTAATTTTCCTCCTATGGGATTTTCCCATGTATTTTGCCAGGAAACATAGATATCTCAGCCTAGAAAAGCAAGTGCCCACCGAATCATAAACAAGCACTCCGAGTTTGTTGGCGCTGTCCATTTTGCTCTATGAGTTCATGGTGTCCTAACCCTAACCCTAAGTGGAATTTCCCTCCTATGGGATTTTCCCATGTATTTTACCAGGAAACTTAGATAGGCAGCCTAGAAAATTAAGTGACCTCCTAACCATACCCAAGCACTTCGAGTTTGTGGGCGGTGTCCATTTTGCTCTATGAATTCATGCTGACCTAACCCTAACCCTAAGTGTAATTTTCCTCCTATGGGATTTTCCCATGTATTTTGCCAGGAAACATAGATATCTCAGCCTAGAAAAGCAAGTGCCCACCGAATCATAAACAAGCACTCCGAGTTTGTTGGCGCTGTCCATTTTGCTCTATGAGTTCATGGTGTCCTAACCCTAACCCTAAGTGGAATTTCCCTCCTATGGGATTTTCCCATGTATTTTACCAGGAAACTTAGATAGGCAGCCTAGAAAATTAAGTGACCTCCTAACCATACCCACGAACTTCGAGTTTGTTGGCGGTGTCCATTTTGCTCTATGAATTCATGCTGACCTAACCCTAACCCTAAGTGTAATTTTCCTCCTATGGGATTTTCCCATGTATTTTGCCAGGAAACAAAGATATCGCAGACTAGAAAAGCAAGTGCCCACCGAATAATAAACTAGCACTCCGAGTTTGTTGGCGCTGTCCATTTTGCTCTATGAGTTCATGGTTAATTAACCCTAACCCTAAGTGGAATTTTCCTCCTATGGGATTTTCCTATGTACTTTACCAGGAAACATAGATATCGAAGCCTAGAAAAGCAATTGCCCTCTGAACCATAAATAAGCACTCCACGTTTGTTGGCGATGTCCATTTTGCTCTATGAGATCATGGTAACCTAACCCTAACCCTAAGTGGAATTTTCCTCCTGTGGCATTTTCCCATGTGTTTTACGAGGAAACTTAAATAGCGCAGCCTAGAAAAATAAGTGCCCTCCAAACTATTTTGCTCTATGAGTTCATGGTGACCGAACCAAAACCCTAAGTGGAATTTTCCTCATGTGGGATTTTCCCATGTATTTTACCAGGAAACCTACATAGGGCGGCCTATTAAATTAAGTGCCCTTCTAACCATACCCAAGCACTCCGAGTTTGTTGGCACTGTCCATTTTGCTCTATGAGTTCATGGTTAATTAACCTTAACCCTAAGTGGAATTTTCCTCCTATGAGATTTTCCCATGTAGTTTACAAGAAAACCTAAATAGCGCAGCCTAGAAAATTAAGTGGCCTCCTAACCATAACCAAGCACTCCGAGTTTGTTGGCGGTGTCCATTTTGCTCTGTGAGTTCATGGTGACCTAACCCTAACCCTAAGTGTAATTTTCCTCCTATG
The DNA here is from genome assembly GCF_016545835.1 of Crotalus tigris. Classification (NCBI taxonomy): domain Eukaryota; kingdom Metazoa; phylum Chordata; class Lepidosauria; order Squamata; family Viperidae; genus Crotalus; species Crotalus tigris. The sequence goes on along the minus strand of NW_024096478.1, from coordinate 6,339,893 downwards.
GGATTTTCCCATGTATTTTGCCAGGAAACATAGATAGGCAGCCTAGAAAAGTAAGTGCCCTCCTAACTATACCCAAGCACATCGAATTTTTTGACGCTGTCCATTTTGCTCTATGAGTTCATGGTGACCTAAACCTAACCGTAAGTGGAATTTTCCTCCTGTGGCATTTTCCCATGTGTTTTAGAAGGAAACGTAAATAGCGCAGCCTAGAAAAGTAAGTGCCCTTCGAACCATACCCAAGTATTCTGAGTTTGTTGGCGCTGCCCATTTTCCTCTATGAGTTCATGGGGACCTAACCCTAACCCTAAGTGTAATTTTCCTCTTATGGGATTTTCCAATGTATTTTACCAGGAAACCTAGATAGAGCAGCGTAGAAAAGTAAGTGCCCTTCTATCTATACCGAAGCATTCTGAGTTTGTTGGCGCTGTCAATTTTGCTCTATGAGTTCATGGTTAATTAACCCTAACCTTAAGGGGAATTTTCCTCCTATGGGATTTTCCCATGTAGTTTACCAAAAAACATAGATAGGGTAGGCTAGAAAAGTAACTGTCCTACTAACCATACCCAAGGACTCCGAGTTTGTTGGGGCTTTCCATTTCGCTCCATGAGTTCATGGGCACCTAACCCTAACCCTAAGTAGAATTTTCCTACTATGGGATTTTCCCATGTATTTTACCAGGAAACATAGATAGGCAGCCTAGAAAAGTCAGTGCCCTCCTAACCATACCCAAGCACTTCGAATTTTTTGATACTGTCCATTTTGCTCTATGGGTTCATGGTGACCTAACCCTAACCCTAAGTGGAATTTTCATCCTTTGAGATTTTCCCATGTAGTTTACCAGGAAACATAGATAGCGCAACCTAGAAAAATAAGTGCACTTCAAAACATACCCAAGCACTCCGAGTTTGTTGGCGATGTCCATTTTGCTCTATGAGTTCAAGGGGACCTAACCCTAACCTTAAGTGAAATTTTCCTCCTTTGGGGATTTCCCATGTAGTTTACAAGAAAACCTAAATAGCGCAGCCTAGAAAATTAAGTGGCCTCCTAACCATAACCAAGCACTCCGAGTTTGTTGGCGGTGTCCATTTTGCTCTGTGAGTTCATGGTGACCTAACCCTAACCCTAAGTGTAATTTTCCTCCTATGGGATTTTCCCATGTATTTTGCCAGGAAACATAGATATCGCAGCCTAGGAAAGCAAGTGCCCACCGAATCATAAACAAGCACTCCGAATTTGTTGGCGATGTCCATTTTGCTCTATGAGTTCATGGTTAATTAACCCTAACCCTAAGTGGAATTTTCCTCCTATGAGATTTTCCTATGTAGTTTACCAGGAAACATAGATATCGCAGCCTAGAAAAATAAGTGCCCTCCTAACCATACCCAAGCACTTCGAATTTTTTGATGCTGTCCATTTTGCTCTATGAGTTCATGGTGACCTAACCCTAACCCTAAGTGGAATTTTCCTCCTATGGGATTTTCCCATGTAGTTTACCAGGAAACATAGATAGCGCAGCCTAGAAAAATAAGTGCCCTCTGAACCATACCCAAGCACTTCGAATTTGTTGACGCTGTCCATTTTGCCCTACGAGTTCATGGTGACCGAACCAAAACCCTAAGTGGAATTTCCCTCCTATGGGATTTTCCCATGTGTTTTACCAGGAAACTTAGATAGTCATCCTAGAAAATTATGTGACCTCCTAACCATACCCAAGCACTCCGAGTTTCTTGGCGGTGTCCATTTTGCTCTATGAATTCATGCTGACCTAACCCTAACCCTAAGTGTAATTTTCCTTCTATAAGATTTTCCCATGTATTTTGACAGGAAACAAAGATATCGCAGCCTAGAAAAGCAAGTGCCCTCCGAATCATAAACAAGCACTCCGAGTTTGTTGGCGCTGTCCATTTTGCTCTATGAGTTCATGGTTAATTAACCCTAACCCTAAGTGGAATTTTCCTCCTATGGGATTTTCCTATGTACTTTACCAGGAAACATAGATATCGCAGCCTAGAAAAGCAATTGCCCTCTGAACCATACATACGCACTCCACGTTTCTTGGCTATTTCCATTTTGCTCTATGAGATCATGGGGACCTAACCCTAACCCTAAGTGGAATTTTCCTCATGTAGGATTTTCCCATGGATTTTACCAGGAAACCTACATAGGGCGGCCTATTAAATTAAGTGCCCTTCTAACCATACCCAAGCACTCCGAGTTTGTTGGCGCTGTCCATTTTGCTCTGTGAGTTCATGGGGACCTAACCCTAACCCTAAGTGGAATTTTCCTCCTATGGGATTTTCCCATGTAGTTTATCAGGAAACATAGATAGCGCAGCCTAGAAAAATAAGTGCCCTCTGAACCATACCCAAGCACTTCGAATTTGTTGACGCTGTCCATTTTGCTCTATGAGTTCATGGTGACCTAACCCTAACCATAAGTGGAATTTTCCTCCTATGGGATTTTCCTATGTAGTTTACCAGGAAACATAGATAGGGCAGGCTAGAAAAGTAACTGTCCTACTAACCATACATAAAAACACCGAATTTGTTGACGCTGTCCATTTTGCTCTATGAGTTCATGGTGACCTAACCCTAACCCTAAGTGGAATTTTCCTCGTATGGGATTTTTCCATGTATTTTACCAGGAAACCTAGATAGAGCAGCCTAGAAAAGTAAGTGCCCTTCTAACCATACCCAAGCATTCTGAGTTTGTTGGCGCTGTCAATTTTGCTCTATGAGTTCATGGTTAATTAACCCTAACCTTAAGGGGAATTTTCCTCCTATGGGATTTTCCCATGTAGTTTACCAAAAAACATAGATAGGGTAGGCTAGAAAAGTTACTGTCCTACTAACCATACACAAGGCCTCCGAGTTTGTTGCCTCTTTCCATTTTGCTCTATGATTTCATGGGGACCTAACCCTAACCCTAAGTGGAATTTTCCTCCTATGGGATTTTCCCATGTATTTTGCCAGGAAACATAGATATCGTAGCCTAGAAAAGCAAGTGCCCACCGAATCATAAACAAACACTCCGAGTTTGTTGGCGCTGTCCATTTTGCTCTATGAGTTCATGGTTAATTAACCCTAACCCTAAGTGGAATTTTCCTCCTATGGGATTTTCCTATATAGTTTACCATGAAACATAAATATCCCAACCTAGAAAAGCAATTGCCCTCTGAACCATACACAAGCACTCCAAGTTTGTTGGCGATGTCCATTTTGCTCTATGAGTTCATGGGGACCTAACCCTAACCCTAATTGGAATTTTCCTCCTATGGGATTTTCCCATGTAGTTTACCAGGAAACATAGATAGGCAGCCTACAAAAGTAAGTGCCCTCCTAACCATACCCCAGCACTTCGAATTTGTTGACGCTGTCCATTTTGCTCTATGAGTTCATAGTGACCGAACCAAAACCCTAAGTGGAATTTTCCTCCTATGGGATTTTCCCATGTATTTTACCAGGAAACATAGATAGTGCAGCCTAGAAAAATAATTGCCCTCTGAACCGTACACAAGCACTCCGAGTTTGTTGGTGGTGTCCATTTTACTCTATGAACTCATGCTGACCTAACCCTAACCCTAAGTAGAATTTTCCTCATGTGGGATTTTCCCATGTATTTTGCCAGGAAGCCTACATAGGGCAGCCTATTAAATTAAGTGCCCTCCTAACCATACCCAAGCACGCCAAGTTTGTTGGCGGTATCCATTTTGCTCTATGAGTTCATGGTGACCTAACCCTAACCCTAAGTGAATTGTCCTCCTATGGGGATTTCCCATGTAGTTTACAAGAAAACCTAAATAGCGCAGCCTAGAAAATTAAGTGGCCTCCTAACCATAACCAAGCACTCCGAGTTTGTTGGCAGTGTCCATTTTGCTCTGTGAGTTCATGGTGACCTAACCCTAACCCTAAGTGTAATTTTCCTCCTATGGGATTTTCCCATGTATTTTGCCAGGAAACATAGATATCGTAGCCTAGAAAAGCAAGTGCCCACCGAATCATAAACAAGCACTCCGAGTTTGTTGGCGCTGTCAATTTTGCTCTATGAGTTCATGGTTAATTAACCCTAACCCTAAGTGGAATTTTCCTCCTATGGGATTTTCCTATATAGTTTACCATGAAACATAAATATCGCAACCTAGAAAAGCAATTGCCCTCTGAACCATACACAAGCACTCCAAGTTTGTTGGCGATGTCCATTTTGCTCTATGAGTTCATGGGGACCTAACCCTAACCCTAAGTGGAATTTTCCTCCTATGGGATTTTCCCATGTATTTTGCCAGGAAACATAGATATCGTAGCCTAGAAAAGCAAGTGCCCACCGAATCATAAACAAGCACTCCGAGTTTGTTGGCGCTGTCAATTTTGCTCTATGAGTTCATGGTTAATTAACCCTAACCCTAAGTGGAATTTTCCTCCTATGGGATTTTCCTATATAGTTTACCATGAAACATAAATATCGCAACCTAGAAAAGCAATTGCCCTCTGAACCATACACAAGCACTCCAAGTTTGTTGGCGATGTCCATTTTGCTCTATGAGTTCATGGGGACCTAACCCTAACCCTAAGTGGAATTTTCCTCCTATGGGATTTTCCCATGTAGTTTACCAGGAAACATAGATAGGCAGCCTACAAAAGTAAGTACCCTCCTAACCATACCCCAGCACTTCGAATTTGTTGACGCTGTCCATTTTGCTCTATGAGTTCATAGTGACCGAACCAAAACCCTAAGTTGAATTTTCCTCCTAAGGGATTTTCCCATGTATTTTACCAGGAAACATAGATAGTGCAGCCTAGAAAAATATGTGCCCTGTGAACCATACCCAAGCACTCCGAGTTTGTTGGTGGTGTCCATTTTACTCTATGAATTCATGCTGACCTAACCCTAACCCTAAGTAGAATTTTCCTCATGTCGGATTTTCCCATGTATTTTGCCAGGAAGCCTACATAGGGCGGCCTATTAAATTAAGTGCCCTCCTAACCATACCCAAGCACGCCAAGTTTGTTGGCGGTATCCATTTTGCTCTATGAGTTCATGGTGACCTAACCCTAACCCTAAGTGAATTGTCCTCCTATGGGATTTTCCCATGTAGTTTACCAGGAAACATAGATAGGGCAGGCTAGAAAAGTAACTGTCCTACTAACCATACATAAGAACACCGAGTTTGTTGACGGTGTCCATTTTGCTCTATGAATTCATGATGACCTAACGCTAACCCTAAGTGTAATTTTCCTCGTATGGGATTTTTCCATGTATTTTACCAGGAAACCTAGATAGAGCAGCCTAGAAAATTAAGTGCCCTTCTAACCATACCCAAGCATTCTGAGTTTGTTGGCGCTGTCCATTTTGCTCTATGAGTTCATGGTGACCTAACCCTAACCCTAAGTGGAATTTTCCTCCTATGGGATTTTCCCATGTAGTTTACCAGGAAACATAGATAGCGCAGCCTAGAAAAATAAGTGCCCTCCGAACCATACCAAAGCACTCCGAGTTTGTTGGCGATTTCCATTTTGCTCTATGAGTTCATGGGGACCTAACCCTAACCTTAAGTGGAATTTTCCTCCTATGGGATTTTCCCATGTAGTTTACCAGGAAACATAGATATCGTAGCCTAGAAAAGCAAGTGCCCACCGAATCATAAACAAGCACTCCGAGTTTGTTGGCGCTGTCCATTTTGCTCTATAAGTTTATGGTTAATTAACCCTAACCCTAAGTGGAATTTTCCTCCTATGGGATTTTCCTATATAGTTTACCATGAAACATAAATATCGCAACCTAGAAAAGCAATTGCCCTCTGAACCATACACAAGCACTCCAAGTTTGTTGGCGATGTCCTTTTTGCTCTATGAGTTCATGGGGACCTAACCCTAACCCTAAGTGGAATTTTCCTTCTATGGGATTTTCCCATGTAGTTTACCAGGAAACATAGATAGCGCAGCCTAGAAAAATAAGTGCCCTCCGAACCATACCCAAGCACTCCGAGTTTGTTGGCGCTGTCCATTTTGCTCTATGAATTCATGGTGACCTAACCCTAACCCTAAGTGGAATTTTCCTCCTATGGGATTTTCCCATGTAGTTTACCAGGAAACATAGATAGCGCAGCCTAGAAAAATAAGTGCCCTCCGAACCATACCAAAGCACTCCGAGTTTGTTGGCGATTTCCATTTTGCTCTATGAGTTCATGGGGACCTGACCCTAACCTTAGGTGGAATTTTCCTCCTATGGGATTTTCCCATGTAGTTTACCAGGAAACATAGATATCGTAGCCTAGAAAAGCAAGTGCCCACCGAATCATAAACAAGCACTCCGAGTTTGTTGGCGCTGTCCATTTTGCTCTATGAGTTTATGGTTAATTAACCCTAACCCTAAGTGGAATTTTCCTCCTATGGAATTTTCCTATATAGTTTACCATGAAACATAAATATCGCAACCTAGAAAAGCAATTGCCCTCTGAACCATACACAAGCACTCCAACTTTGTTGGCGATGTCCATTTTGCTCTATGAGTTCATGGGGACCTAACCCTAACCCTAAGTGGAATTTTCCTCCTTTTGGATTTTCATTGTATTTTACCAGGAAACCTAGATAGGCAGCCTACAAAAGTAAGTGCCCTCCTAACCATACCCCAGCACTTCGAATTTTTTGACGCTGTCCATTTTGCTCTATTAGTTCATGGTGACCGAACCAAAACCCTAAGTGGAATTTCCCTCCTATGGGATTTTCCCATGTATTTTACCAGGAAACGTAGATAGGCAGCCTAGAAAATTAAGTGACCTCCTAACCATACCAAAGCACTCCGAGTTTGTTGCCGGTGTCCATTTTGCTGTTTGAATTCATGCTGACCTAACCCTAACCCTAAGTGGAATTTTCCTCATGTGGGATTTTCCCATGTATTTTACCAGGAAACCTACATAGGGCGGCCTATTAAATTAAGTGCCCTTCTAACCATACCCAAACACTCCGAGTTTGTTGGGGCTGTCAATTTTGCTCTATGAGTTCATGGTTAATTAACCCTAACCCTAACTGGAATTTTTCTCCTATGGGATTTTCCTATGTAGTTTACCAGGAAACATAGACATCGCAACCTAGAAAAGTAAGTACCCTCTGAACCATACACAAGCACTCCAAGTTTGTTGGCGATGTCCATTTTGCTCTATGAGTTCATGGGGACCTAACCCTAACCCTAAGTGGAATTTTCAGCCTATGGGATTTTCCCATGTAGTTTACCAAAAAACATAGATAGCGTAGGCTAGAAAAGTAACTGTCCTACTAACCATACCCAAGGACTCCAAGTTTGTTGGCGCTTTCCATTTTGCTCCATGAGTTCATGGGACCTAACCCTAACCCTAAGTGGAATTTTCCTCCTAGGGGATTTTCCCATGTATTTTACCAGGAAACATAGATAGGGCGGCCTATTTAATTAAGTGCCCTTCTAACCATACCCAAGCACTCTGAGTTTGTTGGCACTGTCAGTTTTGCTCTATGAGTTAATGGTTAATTAACCCTAACCTTAAGTGTAATTTTCCTCCTATGGGATTTTCCCATGTATTTTGCCAGGAAAATAGATAGGCATCCTAGAAAATTTAGTGATCCCCTAACCATACCCAAGCACTCCGAGTTTGTTGGCGCTGTCCATTTTGCTCTATGAGTTCATGGGGACCTAACCCTAAGTGGAATTTTCCTCTTATGGGATTTTCCTTGTATTTTACCAGGAAACATAGATAGGCAGCCTACAAAAGTAAGTGCCTTCCTAACCATATCCCAGCACTTCGAATTTTTTGACGCTGTCCATTTTGCTCTATTAGTTCATGGTGACCGAACCAAAACCCTAAGTGGAATTTCCCTCCTAAGGGATTTTCCCATGTATTTTACCAGGAAACTTAGATAGGCAGCCTAGAAAATTAAGTGACCTCCTAACCATACCCAAGCACTCCGAGTTTGTTGCCGGTGTCCATTTTGCTCTTTGAATTCATGCTGACCTAACCCTAACCCTAAGTGGAATTTTCCTCATGTGGGATTTTCCCATGTATTTTACCAGGAAACCTACATAGGGCGGCCTATTAAATTAAGTGCCCTTCTAACCATACCCAACCACTCCGAGTTTGTTGGCGCTGTCCATTTTGCTCTATGAGTTCATGGTTAATTAACCCTAACCGTAACTGGAATTTTCCTCCTATGGGATTTTCCTATGTAGTTTACCAGGAAACATAGATATCGCAACCTAGAAAAGTAAGTACCCTCTGAACCATACACAAGCACTCCAAGTTTGTTGGCGATGTCCATTTTGCTCTATGAGTTCATGGGGACCTAACCCTACCCCTACGTGGAATTTTCCTCCTATGGGATTTTCCCATGTATTTTACCAGGAAACATAGATAGGCATCCTAGAAAAGTAAATGCCCTCCTAACCATCCCCAAGCACTTCGAATTTTTTGACGCTGTCCATTTTGCTCTATGAGTTCATGTGGACCTAACCCTAACCCTAAGTGGAATTTTCAGCCTAAGGGATTTTCCCATTTAGTTTACCAAAAAACATAGATAGGGTAGGCTAGAAAAGTAACTGTCCTACTAACCATACCCAAGGACTCCAAGTTTGTTGGCGCTTTCCATTTTGCTCTGTGAGTTCATGGGACCTAACCCTAACCCTAAGTGGAATTTTCCTCCTATGGGATTTTCCCATGTAGTTTACCAAGAAACATAGATAGAGCAGCCTTGAAAAGTAAGTGCCCGCCGAACAATACCCAAGTACTCCGAGTTTGTTGGCGCTGCCATTTTGCTCTATGAGTTCATCGGGACCTAACACTAACCCTAAGTGGAATTTTCCTCGTATGGGATTTTTCCATGTATTTTTCCAGGAAACATAGATAGGGCGGCCTATTAAATTAAGTGCCCTTCTAACCATACCCAAGCACTCTGAGTTTGTTGGCGCTATTTCGGTTTCCTGGTAAACTACATGGGAAATTCCCATAGGAGGATAATTCCACTTAAGGTTTGGGTTTATTAACCATGAACTCATAGAGCAAAATTGACAGCGCCAACAAACTCAGAGTGCTTCGGTTTGGTTAGAAGGGCACTTAATTTAATAGGCCGCCCTATCTATGTTTCCTGGTAAAATACATGGGAAAATCCCATAGGAGGAAAATTCCACTTAGGGTTAGGGTTAGGTCCCCATGAACTCATGGAGCAAAATGGAAAGCGCCAACAAACTCGGAGTCCTTGGGTATGGTTAGTAGGAGAATTACTTTTCTAGACTACCCTATCTATGTTTTTTGGTAAAGTACATGGGAAAATCCCATAGGAGGAATATTCCACTTAGGGTTAGGGTTAGGTCCCCATGAACTCATAGATCAAAATGGGCAGCGCCAGCAAACTCGAAGTGCTTGGGTATGTTTCGGAGGACACTTACTTTTCTAGGCTGCTCTATCTATGTTTCCTGGTAAACTACATGGGAAAATCCCAACGGAGGAAAATTCCACTTAGGGTTAGGGTTAGGTCCCCATGAACTAATAGAGCAAAATGGACAGCGCCAACAAACTCGGAGTGCTTGTGTATGTTTCGGTGGGCACTTACTTTTCTAGTCTGCGATATCTATGTTTCCTGGCAAAATACATGGGAAAATCCCATAGGAGGAAAATACCACTTAGGGTTAGGGTTAGGTCCCCATGAACTCATAGAGCAAAATGGACACCGCCAAGAAACTCGGAGTGCTTGGGTATGGTTTGGTGGGAAGTTTCTTTTCTACGCTGCGATATCTATTTTTCCTGGCAAAATACATGGGAAAATCCCATAGGAGGAAAATTACACTTAGGGTTAGGGTTAGGTCAACATGAACTCACAGATCAAAATGGACACCGCCAAGAAACTCGGAGTGCTTGGTTATGGTTAGGAGGCCA